>NC_091283.1:182528849-184012599 GCF_032444005.1 Ranitomeya imitator | reverse complement strand
ATGGGGACGCAGGATGCAGCAGCACATAAGGATGGGGACGCAGGATGGAGCAGCACATAAGGATGGGGACGCAGGATGGAGCAGCACATAACAGTATGGGGACGCAGGATGGAGCAGGACATAAGGATGGGGACGCAGGATGGAGCAGCACATAAGGATGGGGACGCAGGATGGAGCAGCACATAAGGATGGGGACGCAGGATGGAGCAGCACATAACAGTATGGGGACGCAGGATGGAGCAGCACATAAGGATGGGGACGCAGGATGGAGCAGCACATAAGGATGGAGACGCAGGATGGAGCAGCACATAAGGATGGGGACGCAGGATGGAGCAGCACATAACAGTATGGGGACGCAGGATGGAGCAGCACATAAGGATGGGGACGCAGGATGGAGCAGCACATAAGGATGGGGACGCAGGATGGAGCAGCACATAAGGATGGGGACGCAGGATGCAGCAGCACATAAGGATGGGGACGCAGGATGGAGCAGCACATAACAGTATGGGGACGCAGGATGGAGCAGGACATAAGGATGGGGACGCAGGATGGAGCAGGACATAAGGATGGGGACGCAGGATGAAGCAGCACATAAGGATGGGGACGCAGGATGGAGCAGCACATAAGGTTGGGGACGCAGGATGGAGCAGCACATAACAGTATGGGGACGCAGGATGGAGCAGGACATAAGGATGGGGACGCAGGATGGAGCAGCACATAAGGATAGGGACGCAGGATGGAGCAGCACATAAGGATGGGGACGCAGGATGGAGCAGCACATAACAGTATGGGGACGCAGGATGGAGCAGCACATAAGGATGGGGACGCAGGATGGAGCAGCACATAAGGATGGGGACGCAGGATGGAGCAGCACATAAGGATGGGGACGCAGGATGGAGCAGCACATAACAGTATGGGGACGCAGGATGGAGCAGGACATAAGGATGGGGACGCAGGATGGAGCAGCACATAAGGATGGGGACGCAGGATGGAGCAGCACATAAGGATGGGGACGCAGGATGGAGCAGCACATAACAGTATGGGGACGCAGGATGGAGCAGCACATAAGGATGGGGACGCAGGATGGAGCAGCACATAAGGATGGGGACGCAGGATGGAGCAGCACATAAGGATGGGGACGCAGGATGCAGCAGCACATAAGGATGGGGACGCAGGATGGAGCAGCACATAACAGTATGGGGACGCAGGATGGAGCAGGACATAAGGATGGGGACGCAGGATGGAGCAGCACATAAGGATGGGGACGCAGGATGGAGCAGCACATAAGGATGGGGACGCAGGATGGAGCAGCACATAAGGATGGGGACGCAGGATGGAGCAGCACATAAGGATGGGGACGCAGGATGGAGCAGCACATAACAGTATGGGGACGCAGGATGGAGCAGCACATAAGGATGGGGACGCAGGATGGAGCAGCACATAAGGATGGGGACGCAGGATGCAGCATGAACATAAGGATGGGGACGCAGGATGGAGCAGCACATAAGGATGGGGACGCAGGATGGAGCAGCACATAAGGATGGGGACGCAGGATGGAGCAGCACATAAGGATGGGGACGCAGGATGGAGCAGCACATAAGGATGGGGACGCAGGATGGAGCAGCACATAAGGATGGGGATGCAGGATGGAGCAGCGCATGACAGGATGGGGACGCATGATGGAGCAGCGCATGACAGGATGGGGACGCAGGATGGAGCAGCACATGACAGGATGGGGATGCAGGATGGGAGCAGCGCATCACAGGATGGGAGCAGCGCATCACAGGATGGGGACGCAGGATGGGAGCAGCGCATGACAGGATGGGGACGCAGGATGGGAGCAGCGCATGACAGGAAAGGGAACGCAGGATGGAGCAGCACATGACAGGATGGGGACGCAGGATGGAGCAGCACATGATAGGATGGGGACGCAGGATGGAGCAGCGCATGACAGGATGGGGACGCAGGATGGAGCAGCACATGACAGGATGGGGACGCAGGATGGAGCAGCGCATGACAGGATGGGGACGCAGGATGGAGCAGCACATCCCATGATGGAGACAATATACCAATATAAATGCTCGCCACCCGGGCGTAGAACGGGTTCAATAGCTAGTATATATATATATATATATATATATATATATATATATATATATATATATATATATATATATTTGTTGTTTGTGTCTGTGGCATTCCAGTAAGGAACAGTGCACCCCTTTAAACACCTCTAAGTATCACCTGTAGATGTCACTAAAATTATGTGCCAGCCACAAAAGTCCTCATTTCTGTGAATCCAGATGCCACCATGAAAACTGCCTGCAACAGAATCTACTATTGTCAGCCACAGATGAAAACTATCAAAACTATACACAACAACTATCTAAAATATCTAAATAAATGCAAAACTACACGGAGTCATCCTCCCTGACAGTGAGGTGTTAATATGTGCTGGGATCACTTGTACTATTTGCCACCTACGTGCTATAAATTTGCACTACTGCTGCTGCCTTGATCCTCCATTATGGCTGCTGGATACTCTTTGCTTCTCTTTTGCTTGGGATTAGTTTTGGGGGAGTCGAACGGTTGCATGAAAGTGAACCCCTGTAAGTGCCTAATGAAGGATGGCTCTGGGGTTGTTAATCTGGCCGCGTTGGGAAATTTGGAGGGTTTTCTGATACAGGACAGGAAGGTTCAACGAGAAGTGGAGGGGAAAATGATGGAACAGTCGGTGACCTTCAGTCCCTGTCATCCCTTCAGTGAACCTATGGCCCTTATGAACTGCTCCTATGTGGCCGTGTGTGTTGTGTCCAGGTAATATTCTGTAAAAGGGGATGTGGGGGGAAGGCTATAATTTATATTTAACCTTGCAAATCTCTGTCCTGATAGTTTGTATCAGACTTGGAGGACAATTCACCATCTGATGTGTCGTTCATTACAGAGCTGATATGTTCCTTCACAGCAAGCAGAGATCTTGAATATCATTAATTATGAAATTATTACTCTTTTCTTACATAACAATGCACAAATATGGGTGAAATTCTTGATTTTTCTTTGTAGAGACCCGGAGGCAAAAGGCGGTGCCCCCCAGTATATGGGATTTGGGAAGCATGACGACAATGAGTTCACCTACAGTAACGAGAGCAAAATGTTGTCAGTCACCTACAGATGTAAGTCATCTATGGCAAAATGTGAGAACTGCAGATTTTTAGATAAATATTGTAATTAATTAAGTGACCATTTAACCCCTTCCCACCACAGTCAATTTTAGTCCTTATGATAAAAAAAAGAAGAAAAAGAAAATGCTTTAATTTTTTTTTTTTATTAAACCAGTAATTCCAAGTGTCATTACTATTTATTTTCCAACTAAATCATTTTTTTTTAAATGAGCTGTAGTTTTTATTAGCACCATTTTGGGAAACATATGACATTTTGGTAATGTTTTGGGAGGCAAAATGAATGAAAAACAGCAATTCTATACCAGTTTTTTTATTTTTTTTTTATTTGCACAGGGCTTAATGTAAGTTATGAATTCTATATTAACAAAAGGTTGATCCGTTTGGTGATGACAAGGACTTGTATTTTTTTTTTTTCAGATTTTTTTTAGATAATTTTATTTCTAGGCATTTTTTAGCATATTACTAAACTTCTTTTTAGACTTTTTTTTTTAGACTTTTTTTTAGTTCCACTAGGAGACTTGATGAGATCAGGAGTGTAACTATAGTTGGTGCATTGGTTGCAGTCGCACTCGAGCACTGCAGCTTCAGGGGTCCGAAAAGGTCTTTTTGGTCCATTTGAGACCAATACAATGAAGCTATGATATTCGGGCTCTGGAGCTTTTGCACTGGGGCCCATGAGTTGTCAGTTATGCCAGTGTATGTGACTGCTGGCACAATATACTGCCGGGCCTAACAGGTGTAATAAGATGGTAGACCTGGAGGTCATTGTTAAAGGGAATCTTTCAGCAGGTTTTTCCTATTTAATCTGACAGCAGCAGGGCCGCCATCAGGGCATTACAGCCGTGACTGGCGTATGGGGCCCGGTGAGCAGAGGGGGCCCGCATCGGGCCCCATCTCATCTGCTCACCGGGCCCCCCCTGCAGGCGCTGCGGCACACTATTAACGTGCGGGCCGGCGCCCGCATGTCAATAGTTAACAGCCGCCAGCCAGTCTGAGACTTAATATAGAGATATTGGCCTGCACTCTGTATTAGGTCGGGGTGCTGGTGCGACAGACCATAAGGTCTAATGTCAATGTAATATTAAATCCACCGCACTCCCTATCCCTACGTGGAATATCTTTGAGCAGAAATGTAACTTTTTTTGAAATTTGCTAATTTATTCAAGTAAAGAAATAATAAATCAATAACATCGGATCAAACACAAGGCAATTGTTACAAATTGTGTATGCGACTCAGAATGGTGACGTTTCGACCCTCCCGGGTCTTAATCTAGGGTCACACTAAATCCAGGTTTTTTTAGGAAATAATAGAAAGGACGTCGTCCCTGTGGTGTCCAGGGGCAGGTATTGCTTTCTAATGAGTATAGCCTAGTGGGTGATTCGTCTCTAGGTGCAACCTTGTTTGAAAATAACAGCGGCGCAACAGCGTCTTGCTGATAATTTAATGGTGGATACGGCCCAAGGGATAATCCGTTTATGGGTATAGCCTTATTAAAGAATAATAGAGGCGCATCCGCGTCTTGCTGGTGATAGGACCATACAAACAGCCTAAAGGGGGATCCGTGTATGGGTATAACCTTAATTATGAAAAACAGCGGCGCATCTGCGTCTTGCTGATGTTTTAACGAAAAATACGGCCAAAAGGGTGATCAGTTATTGGGTAAAGCCTTAATAGGGAGAAACAGCGGCGCTTCTGCGTCTTGCTGATGGAGAAGGCATGAAACCCTGGGAGGTGAGTGAGCGGCGCTCCTGCGTCCTGTAGAACGTATGGTCCTATCACCAGCAAGACGCGGATGCGCCTCTATTATTCTTTAATAAGGCTTTACCCATAAACGGATTATCCCTTGGGCCGTATCCACCATTAAATTATCAGCAAGACGCTGTTGCGCTGCTGTTATTTTCAAACAAGGTTGCACCTAGAGACGAATCACCCACTAGGCTATACTCATTAGAAAGCAATACCTGCCCCTGGACACCACAGGGACGACGTCCTTTCTATTATTTCCTAAAAAAAACCTGGATTTAGTGCGACCCTAGATTAAGACCCGGGAGGGTCGAAACGTCACCATTCTGAGTCGCATACACAATTTGTAACAATTGCCTTGTGTTTGATCCGATGTTATTGATTTATTATTTCTTTACTTGAATATTTAAAAAAAAGTTACAAGCCAGTCTGAGGCTGGCAGCTGAATAGGGCCGCAGTGCGCACTCGCCGGCGTCGCCGGCGTCAGACGTCATTGTCAGCCGCCGGGCCCGGCGAGTGCGTCTGTGTGGAGCCTGGAGGGATCTTCGCCCGGCGCAGGAGCATGGCCAGGTAAGAACTCGTGGTTTTTTTTTTCTTTGAGAGCGGCGATCCAGGGGGGCCCGGGGGGCAGAATGCTGGGCACACAGTGACAGGGGCAGAATGCTGGGCACACAGTGACAGGGGCAGAATGCTGGGCACACAGTGACAGGGGCAGAATGCTGGGCACACAGTGACAGGGGCAGAATGCTGGGCACACAGTGACAGGGGCAGAATGCTGGGCACACAGTGACAGGGGCAGAATGCTGGGCACACAGTGACAGGGGCAGAATGCTGGGCACACAGTGACAGGGGCAGAATGCTGGACACAGGGGCAGACTGTGAGACCCGGGGGCAGAATGCTGGACATTGGGGCAGAATGCGAGACACGGGGCAGAATGGAGATACGGGGCATGATTGGAGACACGGGGCAGGATGAAAGACATGGGGGCATGACTGGAGACAGATGGGGGAGGATTGGAGACAGATGGGGCAGAATGGAGACACAGGGGGCATAATTGGAGACAAGTGGCAGGATTGCAGACACGGGGGCATGGTTGGAGACATAGGGGGCAGAATGGAGACATGGGGCATGATTGGAGACACTGGGGGCAGAATTGGAGACAGATCGTGCAGGATCATGAGGCAGGATGGATATGATGGAGACAGATGGGGCCGGATGGAGAGATCACATGGGGCGATCATATGGGGCAGGATGGGGAGATCATATGGGGCAGAATGGATACTCATGAGGGCAGGATGGGAGAACATATGGCTGACGCCAGGAATGAGACACACGGTGGCCAGGATGGGCAATATTATTACCATAGGAGCTAATTTAGGGATATTATTACTGCTGTGATGTATTTATTTTATTTTTTGAGTATACTGTTTTTAAATGAGGGGGCGGTCCTTTTACTGTATAGAGTGATACTATGTTGCCTCTTTTTCTTCATGTGGTGTAATGTAGAAGTTGTGAAAAATTAAGTAATGTATTCTACAAGCGGAGCTCGAGATAACTGTGTTATTTCCTGCAGAGACAAGTCCTAGCTGGATGAAATGATGGCGGTCTGTGCTGGATGAAAGATGAAGGACTTCACCTAGAGACATCACTGGTGAGTCAGTGTGTTACCTATACACTGACACTATACACTGTATACTATATACAGAGCTCCTGTGTATAATTTCACTAGTGATCACTGTATTATCTGTACACAGACACTGCATACTAAGTACAGATCTCCTGTGTAGAATGGCACTTATGGTGATAGTATGGTACTTTTTTTAAATTACTGATCAGAATTGTAGTATTCAGTCACTATGTGGTGGTAATATGTGGTCTGGACATGGTGTTGTGGTATTTGTTCCTTGTATGTGATATTATTCGATCACTGTGGTGGTAATATGTCATCTGGTCATGGTGTAGCGGTATTTGTTCCTTGTATGTGATATTATTGGTCATTTTAAAAATTGAAAAATAAATATAAATATACCTAAATTGTATTGCATATTTTAACAAATATTTAATAGGTTACAGTAGAGTAGGGCCCGGCCAAAAGTGTCTACCGTGTTATGGTGGCGGCTTAAAAAATCTTTTGGCCAAAACAAAAGCTGCCGGCTATATGTGTGATCTGGCGATGGGAACTGTTAATGTGTGATAGGTGAGAAGTGGAGTTTTTCCAAGAGAGAGCGGTGGGACTGTGGACAGCTCGAGGGGTGGAACGTGGAGGCGGGGCTGGGGTGGAGCCTGGGCGGAGTCTCAAAGGGACCCCGAAAATTTTGCCAGTATGGGGCCCTGAAATTTCTAGTGGCAGCCCTGGACAGCAGCATGAGGTAGGGACAGAGAACCTGATTCCAAAGTTGTATCTCTTTGTTTACAAGCTGCAGCAGTTGTGATACAATCACAGTTTTCTCTGCTGCAAATCTAGCAGAGCACAGAATGTTGAGATGTACATAACCCCGCCCACAACACTGATTGGCTGCTTTCTGTCTACACTGTACATTGATAGCTACTAATTGGTGGTGAGGGCGGGGTTATGCAAAGCAGTTGACTAGGAGGTATGAGACACCTAGTCCTGTAAGTCATATTCCTCTGATAAAACACTGATTTTATTGAAACAGCAAAACACAGACCAATAAGTGCCATATCGCTGGAATCAGCCTCTACATTAGATTACACAGCAAAAACTTACTGAAATATTCCATTTACGGCTGCTTTTGACTGTGACTTCTAGGGGAGGCAGGTCTCAATCTTATCTACAATCCTTGCCATTAGTCGTACCTTACAGCTGTGGGAAGTACTTCCGAACATCACCGTGCATGTATGGTAGATTTGGGGAAGGGGTTAAAATGGAGCTCCATATTCCCTCTTTATGTGGGGGGGAGAGGGGGGGGTCTCATCTGATAATGTATTTCATGCTTGTAATCTGTAATAATTCTGTCCTTACAGCAGCAGAAATTACTTATCCTTGCACTCACTAAAGTAGTGCTGCAGTATAAAGTATGGGGGAACAGGCAGAGCAATTGTCACAATCTCAATACACAGTGCAGCTGAATTTAAATAAATAAATGTCTCACTGAAGATACAGTAGAGGGTGCTGTGTCACTACAGGACGGTTTATAGAGCTCCACCAGCCGCTTATATGGCAGCATTTCTCTACGTTCATACTTAGTGCATGACTTCAGTCAAATCTTAAAGGGAGGGGGGTATAATGATGCCATCCTTAGGCAATGAATAAATTGCCAGTTCTGTGCCCGCCTCAGTACAATTTGACAGTGTAGATTTTCCAAAATTTAATTTTTTGAGTCATCAGTCCTCATTCATTACACTTGATGGGGGTGGATGACGCCCTGCCAGCCAGACAGGGTGGTAAACTGTACAGGATTTGCCTAAGTTCCAGAGATCATCTGTGCCTTGTAATTCCTTCAGATGCAATAATGCAGGTTAAGACATGATTAACAAGGATTTTTTTGGTTAAGTATTTTCTGTTGTAAGGCAGTAAGATAAAACAATGCCCGCCTGTCTGGCATTTAAAGGAGCTTATCCTATTATATGTGCTAGAAACAAGAAGGGATATTGTGCCCATATTGTCACAAAGAAAGTCAGCAATCTGAAGGTCTCAAGAATGTCTAGATAAATGTCCCCAAAAAAATCTTTAGGCCAAGTCAATGGCGTTTGTCATGGCTACGACTTCATGAACTTTAAGGGGATGTTCATACATACGGTATACGCCGCAGATTTTTACAGTATCCCACAATTGCAAATACTTTTCTGGTGCACACTGATAGATACAGGACATTGAATGTAACATGAAGTTAAGGGACACATCTAAAGTTGTTATCATGTTCTAGGTCAACCATTGCAGAAAAATAGGCTAAGAGGATTTTAGTCTGACTGGCATCCTGCTGGAAAGGACATATGGGAGGAGAATTGTAACCTGCTGTTTGTTAGTCACCACCTTTCAGCCAATCAGATTTGTCCTCAATACTGTTTGTCTGAGAGCAGATTTCATATAAATTTCCTTTTCAGAGGAATACCACGCCGCATAGTTTACAAACTCTTGCGTTGGGAGCTACCTTATGGAAGTTCTTAGTGCACAACAGTCTATTTCATAACTGTCTGTATTTTAAGTTAAACTTTTACATATTTTTTATATTTTATAGCTGCTATTCAATAGTATTAATTGATGGGGGCTAATTAGACCACCTCTGCCTAAAGCAAAGGAACTTACTGTACATACCTAACTTTTTACTACAACTGTTCATGCTTTTCAGCACCTTGGTTTGAGCAATCAGTGGGGGTGTCGGGACCCAAACCCCCACTGATCAACACTACTAAATAGGGGCAGCTACATGTAAAAAACATTTGTAAAGCTTAGTTGCCCATTAAAGAAGACATGTCACCAGGTTAAAAGTGGTCCCTTGTTGCTCTTATTTTATTCCTGCTGCTCCCCTGAGTATTCTTCCACTGTATATATTATATTTGCCATACGGATCCAGAGTTATGGACCTTTTTACTTATTGTTGATTTTTTGTAGTCTTTACAGGGGGCGTGTCTGACAGGATCCTCTGGGGCGTGTCTTAAGGCAACTCTGTATATTTACCCTGTGAGCCACTCCCCTGCTCACGGTCATAAAAATGATTGCAAAAAAAAAGCCTCCAATCTCTGAAGCTGTATGGTTGATTACCAAAAGAAAAACAACAACAAACTCAGGGAAATAAAATAAGAGTAAAAAATTGTCACTGTTAACATGATGACAAGTTCTCTTTAAATTTACTGCCAGCGCTATTTACCTCATATTCACACCTAATATTAATGTATTAACCGTTGGTTTAATTTTCATCTCATCAATCAATAGTAGACATGAACTTAAGGAACTTTGTAATACAACTTATTGAGGAACTTTACTTCTATGACCTCTTGGATTTTTCTTTTGTTCTCAATTCATGGGTAAAATCTGTTTCCCCATTACTGAGATAGGAGATGACAGTTGGTGCTTATAAAGTTCTATGGAAAGGGGAGGAGCTAAAAGCAGATGTATACATTGTGCTCCAAGTTCTCCTGAAACGACAGTCAGTTTTTACATAGAACTTTATAAGCACCAACTGTTACCTCCTTTCTCAGTAATGGGAATGTCTGTATTCATTCAAGACACATTTTACCCATGAATTGAGAGTTTTCGGAATAAAAGATCAGTCCAGGACGTGAAAGAACCAGATTTCTCTGATAAGCTACATTGCAAAGAATCTTATTTTCATGTGCAATATTGATTTATGGAGGGGAAAATGAAAACGACTGTTACTCTTTAACTATCACTTTTGGAAATTTTAGACAATGAAGAACCATTCATATGTATTGTCTTTTGTATGCGATAAACTGAGAGATTAAGAAATCCGAATTACCCTAATCTCAATCCCCTCCTGAACATTGTGATTGTGTCTCTTCCTGTAAAACATGAATCTATTGTGGAATCTTTAAAAAAATATCTCTGCTTGTGCTGCGATATTAAATGTGAAATCCCAAGTCCATTTATAGCAATGTCCTGATGCTGCAGTATAAATAATAAGGCAATAAGTACCTGGTCTCGGTCCCATTTACTGTTTATTGCAGATAGCTTGGCAAAACGACAGGTCTGGCAACAAGAATAGCTGGCTCGCCAGAATGCATTAATGGTTTGGTCTGCTTTCTTCACTTTAAAGCTACTTAGCCCAATTTAGTGGCATAACCGAGTCTAGACACAGATTGCAGCGTTGTGCTGTGCCACTAACACAATAATGAGATTCCCAGTAAAGGTCACTCCGACCATATTACACCGATCAGCTGTGTATATAGCTGATACCACCGTATTACCTCCAATAATGTGCAATACACACACTGTAGGTATATCAATCTGCAACTTGCTAGCTGTTCAAGACTGTACCTGGCAGTATGGCCAGGCAATCAGTGGCATAACTAATTTGCACCTTAGTCCCCCACCTCACCCGCATGTTGGTCAGATGTATGGGCCCTTGTAGCGTTCTAAATCCTACTAAATCCTATAAGGACTTACTTGTTGCCCCCCTCCCCTATTATGTAGTAATGTCCCCCATCCTGGTGTATATATATCTCCTATCCTACTATATATGTCCCCCATCCTGGCCTCATCCTGGAACATATGCCCTCCATCCTGGTATTTACGGCCTCCATCCTGGTATTTACGGCCTCCATCCTGGTATATATGTCCATCATCCTGGTATATATGTCCATCATCCTGGTATATATGTCCATCATCCTGCCCATCCTGTTATTTATATCCTCCATCCTGCTATTCATATCCACGTCCTGGTATATATGTCCCCCGTCCTGGGCCCATCCTGGTATATATGTCCCCCGTCCTGGTATATTTTTCACCTGTTCTTCCACTGTTCTTTAAGGCCCCTTTCACACATCAGTTTTTTGCCATCAGTAACAATCCGTTGAATTTTGCAAAAAAACGGATCCGCGCAGATTGTGAAAAACTGATGCGACGGATCCGTTATTTTCGCCGGATCCGACTAGCTGATCTGGCTAATTGGATCCTAAAAAAATCGGAGCATGCTCAGTTAAAAAAAAAAAAGAAATCCGCCACTGGATTCCATCATTTGACGGATCCGGTGCCATAGGCTTCCATTCTAGCAAACGACGGACAGCAACTGATCTGTCGCTGTCCGTTTTTTTCAACGGACACAAAAAAAGTTACTATGTCCATTGTCTCCTGCCGCCGGACAAAATTTTTGATGGATCCAGCGAACGACGGATGAAACGTGAGGCCGTCCATCGCAATCTGTCGCTAAAACAAGTCTATGAGAAAAAAACGGATCCGGCGGCATCAGTCGCCGGATCCGTTTTTTTCAAAATTTGATGGATTGCGATTGATGGTAAAAAACTGATGTATGAAAGGGGCCTAAGGCTTCCTTCACACTTGCGTTTTAGCAATCTGTTGCAATCCGTCGTTTTGGGCAAAAAACGGATCCTGCAAATGTGCCCGCAGGATGCGTTTCTTGCCCATAGACTTGTATTAGCGATGGATAGCCACACGTCGCGTCCGTCGTGCAACGGATCCGTCGTGTTTTGGCGGACCGTCGGCACGAATAAAACTTTCAATGTAACTTGTTTTGTACGTCGTGTCCGCCATTATCTACGGCGCATGCGCAGATGGAACTCCGCCCCCTCCTCCCCGGACTTCAGATTGGGCAGTGGATGCGTAGAAAAACTGCATCCGCTGCCCACGTTGTGCACAAATTTCACAACGTGCGTGCTTAGCGACGGACCCGTACCGACGCTAGTGTGAATGTAGCCTTACACATGAAAAAAAATAAACAATTCTACTCACCTTGCCCCCACTCCAACAATGCGCAGCGTCTTCTTCTGTATCCAGAAGCTTACTTCAGCATGCTATTGACGGGCCTAGCATGAATTCACTGCCATGCGCCCCCAGTCTTGGACACGCGGACATCAGCAGTGCAGGGACCCGACAGGTCTCTGCACTGCAATGCATTTCATCTGTCCTCAGGTCCTCTCTCGCACAGGTTCAGTGTCAGTCACACCCTCTGCGACCACAATCATTACACCCCTGCTAACAAGCTATAGGACTCCATTGTAGAAAAAAAGGTGCACTGTGTAGCATATGTTTTTAGTTACTCTATACCTTTTTAAGGAATTGGGTAGTATAAAAATAAAGATAGACCAACATAAGCATAGGTCGGAGGAACACTCTTTTGGTGTATGTTGGGATTCGTTTTGCATGCCTGATGGGAGGTTTTCCAACATAGGCTCTTAAAGTGTTATTCCAAAGATATTAAGTGATCCGTTACCCATAGGATAGGGCATAACTTACTCATCGCAGGGGATCTAACCGTTGGAACCCACTGTGATCCCTAGATCGAGATACTGGAATCCAGCTCTGCAGATCCTCACCTTGAATGGAGCGGATATGTGCATGCTTGACCTACACTCCAGGTGGTTATTTATGTCCATCAGTCCTATAGACAATGAATGGAGCAGGTATGTGCATGCTTGACCTCCACTCCAGATGGTTATTTATGTCCCATAGACAATAAATGTAGCGGAAGTGGAGCATGTGCATCTCTGCTCTATTCAAGGTGGGGCTCTGCAGAGCTCATTTTCCAAGTTCTAGAGGCCCAATCTCAAGATTGCTGGAGGGAAGAATCAAGAGTAGCTTCTCCTCTGCAAGATCTTTGGTGTCCTCCCATATAATATTTTGTACTCAGTGTGTGTCTGCTCCAGGGCAGAGATTAGAGCCAATGAAAAAAACAAACAAAAAAACGGGGACAATAATGCTAATAGAGGCCATAAACAGAGGACCATTAGAAATACCAAGTGCACTTGTCTACACCAATGATTTGCAGAAATGACTGGCGTGAGTTCTGGAATGGCAGCCTGAACCCAGCCCTATGCAGGGGAGACATGGAAAACCCAAGATGTACTGTGCTCTAGACACACCCGCGCAACAGCTAACGCATTTTAAGTCAATAGTATTTTTAGAAGTAGTCAAACGTGCTTCTTTCTACCGATCCTTCACTCTCAATTATAGTAAAATCTGTATTCAATGAACACATTTTTTTTCTATTATTGACATAGGAGATGACAGTTGGTGTTTGTAAAATTCTATGGAGGCAGGATCTAAAGGCCGATTTAGACATTGTGCTGCAAGTTCTCCTGAGACGACAGGTACACTTTAAATCTGTGTTAACAAAAAGAATAGTGTGTCGTTTCAGGAGAACTTGCAGAATATCTGTGTCTGCCTCCAGCTCCGGCCCATCTGCATAGAATTTTATGAGCACCAACGGTCATCTCTTATCTCAGTAATGGGGACAATTGAATTCACTGAGGACAGATTGAGTTTAGAATTTTGAGAACGAAATATCAGTGATGGAGGAAAAAGTAGCGGCTTTCTCTAATAAGATATCTTATAAACTTTCATATTCTCACATGTACTAATGATTGCTAAAAGAAAAAAATGTCAGTGACGATGCAAAGGAAATGGTAAAGCCATATCCAAAATCTGCTGTAAAACCACAAACTAGTAATGGCATTAGGAGAACTATGAATGATAGGCTACTTTCACACTAGCGTTTTCTGCAATCCATCACAATGCATCGTTTTGCAGAAAAAACGCATCCTGCAAAAGTGCTTGCAGGATGCGTTTTTTCCCCATAGACTTGTATTGACGACACATTTGCGACGGATTGCCACACGTCGCATCCGTCGAGCGACGGATGCGTCGTGCTTTAGTGGACTGTCGGGAGCAAAAAACGCTACATGTAACGTTTTTTGCTCCTGACGGACCGCTTTTTCAGACCGCGCATGCGCGGCCAGAACTCCGCCCCCACCTCCCCGCACCTTACAATGGGGCAGCGGATGCGCCGGAAAAATGCATCCGCTGCCTCCATTGTGCAATGCGTTAAATGCTAGCGTCGGAATCTCTCCCCGACGCATTGCGACGGGGAGATTCCGACGCATTGCGACGGGGAGATTCCGACGCTAGTGTGAAAGAAGCCATAGGGTCACACTAATACAAAGAAGCTGAATGGAGACGTCACAGTGTAACATATAACAATCCTCTTTCTCAGCCTCATCAGAGAGTCCGCTGAGAGCGGTTGTCCATTATAACTGCAGCTCGGTCTCTTTGGTCACCTTCCCCCCGGTGGAGGACATTACTGAGGTTCTGGAGATCTCCGTGCAGAGTCCATGTGCCTGTCCCAGCAGTTGCCAGGCTGAAGATGTAGGCCCGGGGAACATCATCCTCATCATGTTTGCTGTGTCACTAATATCATACTTCTTGTTTGGTGAGTATAGTGTTATACAAACCCTAATAGGCGACCATATGAGTCCAGTCAGGGAATACGGTAGTTTCTTGACTAGTTTCAAAATAGATATCTCCAGCTTTTGGCTCAGGCAAGGTTAGAATTAAAGGGGTTTTTTTTTTCTTCAATAAGCGAATCCAACAAGCAAACAAGGATTGTGCTGTTACTGAAAAATATCAGACCTTTTTTTCTTATCTTGGACAACCCCTTTAAATGTTTGCATGCATTGTAAGACTGATGGATCAGCTGATGGGCACATGTCCTGCTTCCCACGCTTCTGACAAATGTCTATTAATAATTTCTCTCTGTAGGTGCTTCTTCCCTGCGCTCCATGCAAACACAAGAAGGAAGTCAAATCACCCCCGAACCTCGGATCTGGTGTGGGATTTGCTGCTGGCCGAGGAGAAAGCAGGAAACCCTCTTGACCTACAGTTGTCGTGAAGACGACTCCATAGATGTATAAATTAAACTTCAAATATTTTTTTTTTTATTGCAGTTGCAATACCAAACGCGGCCTACTGAACAGAGTGGCGCTGTTTATAATCTTACATGGGAAATAATGACTGGATTGCTGACAAAGAGTGAATGTAATGGTAATAAAGTGTGAGTGTGTCGGATTCTTTGGCCATCTTGGATTTCCTCTACTATGACCCCAGGTATCATCTGACCCAGACAGGACGGGTCTTTCTGATAATTGCAGCCCTCCAGTCCTTGGCGGCTGACTTCCTTTTAAACCTTATTGATAACGCCTTTTACAAATGTGATCGTGATGACCCTTTAATTGGGGTGATTACAGGGGCACTGCTGTTGTGCTCACAGAGCAGGTTCATGGCCCAGGGAGGTGCATTGCCGGAAGCTATTTAGGATCACTTTGTACCTGTTCTCCCACGGCCGGGGCGTGTGATGGACATGTTATCGTTGCTGTCCTCTGAAGTTGCTAACAACATTAGGGCAGGTAGTACAAAAAAGCGAAAAGAACAGAACAGCCCGTGGTACAATATTAGCACAACACACATGGCGGGTTTACATAAAGGGTGCTGTCCTGGAGGGTGAAAAGAATACACGGTGCTTAAAGATGGTCACGTAGCTCTGGGGTTAAGCATTTTGTATCATAAATAGCGGTGATCCTCCAGATTATTTACTTTTATTTTTTTTTTATTAAAAGGCTGTAGGTTTCCATGCTGGGAGTTTTCTTAAAGGGTTATTTTATGACTGGGATCTGTCTATTAAGAATGGGGTCCCGACATCTGTTTTACTGTAAATGGAAAGGTGGTCGCGCTTGCGCATTTTTTTTATTTTTCCTACTACCGCGGGAGTTTAGAAAAAAAATTAAGGCCACTCATGTGCCTCCACCTAATAGTCCAAAGTGCCTGCTAGTCGGGAGACAAGGAAAGTCATTCTCACGATTGAAGCACATCCCACCTCTGCGACTCGCACCTTTTTCTTATTAAAACACACAGACAGTGGAAGAAGTAGTTGGGTGGTCGGGGGGCAGAATTATCTCTCCTGGTTGAGACTGATAGATATCCAAAAGTAGGATCTGTCCCAATTCCTACACTTGCCCATACACATTATATAAGTATTGGCCCAGAGCTATCTCTGCAGACTCCCCCCATACACATGCATGCTCGGTTTGTCTGAGCAGGCATGTGGTTTCAATAAGGAGAGTGGAGTAAGGCGCTGCCAGACAAGTCTTTAGCCAGATCAATTCTTCCAACTGTTGGTTTCCCCCATACACATTGCATGGTCAATGGTTTCTTTCTACTTCTCCCCAAGGTTCCTTTACTCAGAGCTATCCCTCATAATGGAGCTGGAAATGAACTAATCAAACGTAATTTAAAAAATGGATACGTTGATTCCCTTGTGTTAGCAGCTACATATAGCAATGCCCCTGCATGACTGATTATTTCTACAGCATACAGAGCGGCAGATGTTCCCTGGGAGTACAGTGGACCAGGATTTGCTTCTATTCATGCACTGAACACACTATGGGCAGAGCCAATTGTAACCGACCTCAATTCATGAGAACTTTGTCAAATACCTGGCATGCTTTGTAAAGTGTTATATAACTCAGGCCAAGCCTCATTTAGCACTCAATGCCATATACTCTACGCATAATTACATGGTGCTGACACTGTCATTGAATTTGGCTTATGCCACAATATGGCTGACAGAAGGACACTTGCATATTATCTGGAGACGACATGGATGACTATGAGCTGATGGCACTGCTGGACATCTTCCCATTGTGAAGGCAAGCAAGCCTGATGTGCCTTTCATCTGCTCCACTAAGTTTCCCTGATCAACCACTGTGTCTATAGTCCTCAACGTTGCCTTTTTCTTGGTGCTTCCTCAAAACAGCTTAACCCCCTCCAGGACCTTGCGGTTTTCCATTTTTCCTCCCCTTATTTCAAGAGCCATAGCTTTTTTATTGTTCCGTCCTCATAGCCGTATGAAGGCATGTTGTTTTGCAGAGCAAGTTGTACTTTTGAATAACACCATTCGTTTTATCATGTGATGCACTGAAAAGCAGCATAAAAATTTGTTTTTTTTGGGGGGTTATTTACCATGTCCACTATATGGTAAAACTACTAACCTGCCAATATGATTCTCCAAGTCAGTACGCGTATGCAGATACCAAACAAGTATAGTTTTTTTTTTTTTATTATTTAAGTGGTGAAAAAAAATAATAGAAAATTTGTAAGAAACATAAAAGTTCGCCATTTTCTGATACCTTTTCATTTTTCACGATATGGGGCTGTGTGAGGGTTTTTTTTTTTGCGCCCTTCGCTATCGTTTTTTTCTGGTACCGTTTTAGGGTAGATACAATGTTTTGATTGGCTCTTATTGCATTTTATTGTAATGTTGCAGAGGCCAAAAAAAAACCTTAATTCTGGTGTTCTGATTTTCTTTCTCCTTAGGGTATGTTCACACGTTCCTGATTTCCATCCTTTTTTTTTTCAGGACTGTTTAAAAAACTGCAGCTCTTGGCAGAAAACGCAGGTCCTTTTTTTGTCCTTTTTTGATCCTTTTTTTTATGCAGTTTTCTATGCAGAGTCTGTGTGTTTTCTAGGAAGTTTTTTAGGGTTAAAATGGCTGAAAATACCCTACCCCTACCCCTATTCTAACCTTAGTGGAAAAAAAAATAATTTTTTTTTTATTGTCCCTACCTGTGGGGGTGACAAAGGGGGGGGGGGGGGTGTAATTTACTATTTTTTTTTTATTTTGATCACTGAGATAGATTATATCTCAGTGATCAAAATGCACTTTGGAACGAATCTGCCGGCCGGCAGATTCGGCGGGCGCACTGCGCATGCGCCCGCCATTTTGCAAGATGGCGGCGCCCAGGGAGAAGACGGCCGGACGGACACCGGGTAAGTATAAGGGGGGGGAGATTAGAGCACGGGGGGGGGGGCATCGGAGCACTGGGGTGGGGGCATCGGAGCACGGGGCGGTGGGATTGGAGCACGGGGGTGGGGGGGCGGGATCGGAGCACGGGGGGGCAGCCACACTCCGCCCACGCACTTCCGCCCGCTTCCCCGCACTTCCTGCTGCAGCGGTTCTGCACAACAAACCGCAGTAAAACCCGCAGATATTTTTTTCATCTGCGGGTTTTACTGCGGGTTTGACCTCACAATGGAGGTCAATGGGTGCAGAACCACTGCGGCTCCGAAAAAAGAAGTGACATGGTACTTCTTTTTTCCCGCAGCTATTCAGCGCGGCTTTTTTTTTTATTTTCCGCATTGTGGGCACAGCAGTTCCTGTTTTCCATAGGGTACAATGTAATGTACCCTGCATGGAAAACAGCTGCGGACCCGCAGCGGGAAAATCGCGGCAATTCCGCATGAAAAAAAGGATCGTGTGAACATGGCCTTAAGCTGATTTCCGAGCGGCGTGCACAGGAGGATTTGAATGACAATGACAGGGGTCTTCAGTAGACCCCCAACTGTCATCATAACCCAACGGCACCCCTCGATCACGTGGGCAAGATGGAATGATGTTAAATCCCACTGTCAATCACTGAACGATGTGTACTCAGCGTGCGTGCCCACATCAAAGGCGGGGACTGAAATATACGTCAATGGTCGTGAAGGGGTTAAACAGCACTTCTTGAAACCCCAGTCTGCTTTGACATTTTTGCCTTGGAGATACCTTGCTGATGCAGTATAACTACCTCGTATCTTGTTGATGCCCTCAGTCTTGTCACAGCTTATGTACATGAGCCTGTCTTTCTCACCCTCACTTTTGCAGCAGGTTTTTGCTTTTTCTCACCCAGTTTTAAGCTTCCTGCACGGCAGTTTATGTTTCAATTAATGACAGTGTTTCATACTACTTATGTTTGGTATAACTGGTTACTCATAAACCTGACTATAATCCTACAAAATCCCTGGTTTTGTTTAAGAATACAGAGCAGAATTGAAGGCGGCAAAGGATGGTCACCAAATATTGATGCGATTTAGATTTATCTTTTGTTCTTTCATTTTGCTTTTTGTTAATGGATAAAAATATACGGTACTATTAAACACTTCTCACTTCTATTTTTGCATCTTTTTTTTTCCCCACATCTGCCTAAAACTTCTACACAGTGCTGCATAAATAGGCAATTAGTTGCCCTAATTACTTTCTGCCCCCACCATAATTATATCTTCATATAAACAGACAACCCTCTAAGCTGCCCCGAAAGTTTGACTTTAGTGTTTTTTTTCCCTCATTTGAGCAGCACTATTTTTTAACCAATTTAAACCTTTTTTAAAAAAACAAAAACACAATGAGACACCACAAGAAATGCGTTAACCAAACAGAAATTTATTTTAGCCAATTCTCTCCCGAATTACCCCGATCACAAGGTTTTACCACTGGATTCAGAAGAGCAGTTACAAATGTAACAATCGAAACAGGTGAGACGTAAAAACAATGAAATGTGCCGAGTTTTAGCTCAAACTCTAGAGAACAAAATAAAAGAAAAAAATTGAAGCAGAAATTATCACTTTTTTCCTTTACGAAAAACTATAGACTCTTTCTCTAGGCCAATAGATTCTGAATTATGTGCGCCCTTGGACCTTTTGTTAGCAAAAATAGCTTAGACTTTGTTTTATATATCTCTGCATTATAACTTTATTGTCTGAGTACAAAACAAAACAGTCTTAGAATTTCTCATTATCCGAATTAAATTCAAAAAAAGTAAGAAAAATAGTGGTTATATTATCTAGTGGTAAGAAATACCATTCAGGAGCAGTTTGGGGTAAGCCAACATTCATATATAGATTATGGGGGGGTTTCATATATATTTTTTTTTTAATATGTAAAAAAAAAAAATATGGACTTTGCATTTTCCAATTTATAAAAAAAAAATGTTTGATTTATTTAGACTCTAAATTACACTTTTTTTAAATAAATTTTAGAAGCTCTTTTTTATGTGAGAGGGTGCAGTACTTTTTTCGACCAGTTCAACGAGTAGCGCTGTTGCTCAGCAGAATATACAGATTGTTCATTTCCGTAATGTTACATGGCTGTCTTCAGGCTTATAACGTTTTCCTCTATGGAAATAAATGTATAGATTCCTTTAGAGCACTTTTCTTTCTTAAAGGAGTCGTCACCTTTGTAAACATTTTTTTTTATATAAATATATGTATTTTGGGCAAAAAAAAAAAAAAAAAATTATATATATAATAATTTTTAGCCCTAAATACATGCATCTAAGAAAAAATATATATTCTCGAACAGGCGCTATAGTTTTATAACAACCAGTGTTTTTTAATACTTTTTATTTGTATAGGAGTGATTGGACAGATATCTGCCCAGTCCCAGTTGGATAGTCAACTGAAGCTTTATAACTAATCAGACAGCAAGTAAAATTGTTTGTATGTCACGTGATTGGTTGACAGATTCCACATGGCAATTAAAGGGGTCCTGTAGTTAAATGGTCCATGTGGTCAAATGCTACAAGATCATTGTTGGAGAATAGGTAAAAAAATAGTGTTGATACTGTTAGAAGCTACCACTAATATGTAAATGTTGGCTCTGCCCCAAACCCTCATCCTCGTAGGAAGTCCTGAGACTAATGTTATGTAGTAGAAAGCCATATTAGTCCTATACAAGACATCTAGCTCCACTGCAAACAGGGGCCGGAGCCACCGCTCGACATCGGGGTGCCCGCGGCTCAGACCGCACTGCATGTGTAAATCAGAAGAACTACTTTGGCACATTAAATTTTTGAACCTTTTCTCCCCCAAATCATGCAGGGAACATGTATAGATTAATGAAATCATAGCTCGGCTGGAGTGAACCACAAGCGGCCTAACCCCTGTCACTAGGAAAACTGGTGGTGGAGTAATTGCAAATCACCACACCCTAATAATTATACTATTTTTATCGCAGGAGAGATTGATAAATGACTCAGTAATCCAATACCAAATCGGAACATTAATCCTTCTGCATGTCACGGAATAGTAGTAGTAGCATTGAGGAAAATGGTTGTTAGTGATTTAACCCCTCACGTGCTTAGGATTCAATTAAGGAATAAATTGCATTCAAATTGCTAAAAAAAATAATAATTAAAAAAAAAAAAGTTACATGCATTCAGAAATTCTACAAAATTTCTGTTCCGTAAAAGAAATTATAAAAGAAAAAAAAAAAAAAAAAAAAAAGTAGATTTTCTTTTTCTATGACCCCCTGGATGAGAAGGGAGTTAATTAAACACGGACATTTATATTCCCTGCACCATGCCCAAAACAATCATTAAAGTGCCCGAAACATTAGCGGTCGATTGTGCAGAACGGTCACGACGACGTTAGCAGCGGAGGGCGCCACTTCTGCGGAACGATCCGAAACGACTAGTGTGTTGTTGTTTTTTTTAAAAAGTCACAATCAGAAAAAGGTAAAGAACTGGATGATTCCGAAGAAGACGAATGTGGCATTCGAGACGTCGGAGGCGACGGAGTTTAAAACAGAGAAATTAAAATAAAATATGAAATTAAAAAAAAATACAAGAAAACAAAACAAAACACTGCCCTGAGCACCAGATGACTCCACAGAAGAAAAATTTCACATTGAAAAATCTAGATTAGCTACAGGAATGAAATGAAACACCAGGCTGCTGGTCCGGAAAACTTTGTGCCGTCGGCACCGTGCGACAATGAGTACAAGCAGAAACTGACCAGGACTGGCGCTCCGGAGAGAGAAGGGAGCTGCGGCCCGCACAGCTGCCTCTGGTGACATCTGGCTCTTGGGTATCTCATTTATTGGAATGTTTAGAAGAAAGGTGTCAGAGCAGAATACAGCGCTACCCCCTCAAACTTTTTAAGGGATTCACCATCCAGCTGTGTCTCCCCTACAAATAGTTTCCTGTGCGCATCTTTACAGCCCTGCTGCTTACAGGTACGTCTTCAAGTATTTCCACAGCTCAGCTGCGGTTGTGACTCCTACCCGAGGAGTCCTCATTACAGACCAGCTGTGTGCCATGACCCCTGCCAGAGGGTGTCTACAGTCCAGCTGCATTGCATGGCCCCTACCTGAGGGTGCCCCATTACAGTCCAGCTGTTTTATACGACCTCTTGTGTGGGGGACAGGCCGCTGTTCTGCACCGACACCTTTCTCCCGAGGAGGGAGAAGATGGAGAATAACCCAGGAGGAAATCACATAGCTTTACATGACAATAATTGGTACCATAGTAGTAAAGGTTGAGGAGGTTAAGATCACCTGTTTGTGAGGTTGAAGTTTGGGATTTTTGCAGCATTATTAATACATTTGATGACATATGCTGTTTCCTTACTATTTCCTGCATACTAAACAAATAGAAGACATCTAAGTCTAACCCCGCCATGATATTTAGTACAGGCACACGACACCATCTCATTAAAGGGAACCTGCTATTGGAGGCAAGAAAAAAGCCTGCAGCATATCCCCCAACTCATAAGTCTTCATTGTTAAGTAAGGACTGTAAAGAAACCCCCCAATATTTCAGGAAGCTAATCTAAACCTAAAGGGGTTATAAAGCCATATGCATTTATCACCTATCAATTGGATAAATGAGGATCTACCATTGGGACTCCCACCAATAGCCAGAATGGTGGACCCTGGTTCTTCATTCTTTCCAGAACTTGGCATTGACTAGAGCAGCACTGCACAGCTTCGGCTCTACAGCTGGGAGGAAAAATAGGGTATCAGTGCCCCATTCTAGAAGCACCTGGTCAGACGCCCACGATCTAGCGTTTATGGATAGGTAGTAAATGCATTAAGCTGGTTCCAGGTTCCCTTTAAATGTCCTGCTTATGCAGAAAAACAGGATCAGTCCTTAGCTTGGATTTTGCACGGGACCATTTCCCAGGATTACAGCCTCACAATGCAGATATGGCTGCTGAATGTTAGACCCTTACAGCACAGACGTGGTCGACACGGAGATTACACAGACAAGGAACATGCAAAAAAAAAAAAAAAAAAGAAAGAAAGAATATGGCTGCATTTATCACACGGTAAGAAGAAGGAGGTCGCGTCTCCTTTCCCACTGTCACATCGCTGGAAAGCCGAGAGTCTGGAGAAGCCTGCTCAGATTCTGAGTGACGGGAAGCAGACGAAAACACTGTCACATGCTGGAGCGCTCAAACACGATGGGTGTGTGCACACGACAACTGGACACGTGCCAGGATGACTGGAGAACGGAGGGGACCAGGAGACAAGTCAGATGAGGGCTGCCAGACCGGCACTGCCTGCTTCCCCTCACACGGGGAAGGTCTCAGCCTAGTAGCCTGGAATGGTTTGGCTCCTAACTCTTGTGTATTTAGTGGATTTCAATGACCACCGGCTCAAACACTCCTGCAGAGACTCTGAGAAGGAGAAAGAAAGACAATTATGTAATGTCATCTACAGGGAGAGGCACGGAAATAAGACTTACAGCCTACAAAACGGAAGGTCAACGATTCAATGCAGCTGATAAAAACAGCAGCTACTGTCAATTATACATATGTGTGTAATGCATCTGGAGATGGCTGATAACAGAGAACAACATATTACATTCATTAATGGGAGAGACTTGGGTTTGGAGGAAGCATTCAGGCATATATGCCCAATGTAGGGCTCCAGTTACCATAAAGCCTTTGTTGGACCGGCATATGTCAGTATACCTCCTTTTTTACAGTATAAAAAATACTAAATATTTCTATCCCTCTCCCCCAATTTTTTTTTTTTTTTTACAAGGAATGCTTTTTTTCCCTTTCTGCATGGGTGGTGTATGTTGTCAGATCCATCGCATTCTGAACTCCAAGACGTGTCTCAGGTTTTGATGTGAGAAAGAATTTAATCTGCAATGCTTCATGTAGATAACTGAGGATTGGGCGCTAGTTAGACACAAGCGTTCCCTACTATCACCATGGCTATAAACAGGCCGGCAATCACCCGCCGGCGAATTAGAAAAACGCTCGTTTGTTGGGTATGAGTAGTTTAATGTTTGCTTAAAAAAATAATGGCTGCCATACACGTTACATGGCTGTCAACCATCTCTCCCTTACCCAAGAGGGCTCGAATGAGAAAGCCGCCAAAAGGAATCTGTGCTGGCGACTTACCTCCGGGAGAACTAAGCAATCGGCAGTCTGAAATCGGACATGCCCAACCGACATCTCCCCTGATGATCAGTCGGCTGATGCTCCCATACATATAACCTGCCGATATTGACAAGTTCGGCCGACATCAGTCTAATGTGTATGGGGCTTTAGTGATACACATCATCCCATGGAAACCTGTGATCTGCAGCCGATAACATGATATTCGGTGGGCACAGAACGACTGTTTGTGATCAATCTGTGCACGTAGACTGTTCGTTGGCCGATATAACCAGGGCAGTAAAAGACTGCTTGTCTGCTTACATACAGCGGCTAGGCGGTCATTTAAAGGCCAGGTTTGCCCGCGTAAAGGAGGCATTACCTAAACAGGATGGATAAGGATAGGTGTAAGATATAATAATACACAGATATAAAATAACAGGTACCTGTTAGCCATCTGTATTCCGCTGAGAGTAGTTGAGCCATCTCTGCTGACGAACAGCCTCAGGTGACTGTCTGCAAATAGACAGATAACAGAGCGTTATTTGGCGTGACGTCTATAGGAGCACAGGGACAGACGACGCAGTACATAATGAGAGAAATGTATGCCTGGGGAATGTAGAGAGGATTAGGTGAGGAGAAAACTTAACATGGGATTTATATTCTGACCTGAAGGTATAATCATGGCCACGCTTAATCCCCCACAATCACTAGTGTGGAATATGCACGTAAGCACTGCCTGCATCTGCAGGGCTGGCTCCTCAGGCCTAAACAGGCTTAGCCATGTTACGACATGAATTAATATTTAATACGAAAAACAATTGATTATATTTGTATTCTAAGGAAGATTTTTTTTTTTTTGGCATATGCACCTGGTCACGTAAGCAAAGGAAAAGGAGAGGTAACGGAAAAGTGTTGAACGTCACAGAGCAAGAAGAAATCCAGTGTGAAGGTGAAAGCCAGCATTGTATGCCGCATTCCTGGAGTTCATAGACTAGTACACACTTGTATATCATGTGTCCCTCCTCGCTGGGTACATTCCTCGCCTTTACCTTCATTGTTACTGACGTCCGTGAAGTCCTGACTCTGCATAATCTTCTCCACGATATCACCAGCATCGATCCTGGTGTCGTCCACCCAGGTGGGATGACTTTCCACGCAGTCCTTCTTTCTCCTGAAAGGAAAGGGGGTAAGACATCAACATGGAGGAGATGGGAAAGACCCAGGCATTGCAGCACAACTAGGCTTAAGTGTATATTGCAGGTATCAGTCCAAGCCAGACATCAATTTCCACAGCAAAAATCCATAGTTAGACTTATAGATTTCTATTGTGGGTGTGCAGCAGATTTGCAAAAGGATTGGATTTAATAATTCACAATTTCTGGCCAAAATAACTTAGGTGCCATTAACTTGGGTTGCGAATGGGCTGTAACATGTATCTGATCCTGCAGCACCCATGCTTCTGCTGGAAGTAAAAAAAAGAGGGGGACAGCGATCATGACTGCTTCATTCTGCTACTCAGATGCAAAATCGGGAGTGCAAGTGACTTAGAAAGTCTCACCTGCATTGTAAGGTTTTTCCTCCATAGCTGGAGGTATACTTTAAGCTGGGGCGAATGGTGACTTTGCCAGGTGCAAGTGAATAGAGTCACATTATGAGCCACAAGGTCAAATCGCAAAAAATCCAACTGGTTCAGAATTATTTTTGCTTGTCGGAGTTTCGGTACAACATAGGTTGCAATGTGACCCCTTTTGCCTGTATTCTGCAGCGATGAAGCAGCGGCACATAGAAATATTTGGCAGTGAGACCTGTGTTGTGGCCAAAGTCGCCAGTAGGCCCAGCCTTTCTGAAATTGTGCAACATGCTTGTCGGGGGTTGCGATACAACCTGGGTTTGAAGTCGACCCCATTGTCCTGGGATGGACAGGCAGTACAAAGTGATTTGCGCCCAGATTCACCTGCATTATGGAGCAAACAAGCAGCGGCATAGAGTGATCTATTGGTGTCATGGCTACAGCAGTCAAATATCCCCGTCCTTAATGTTATATCTCACTGAAGGAACCTCGTAACAGGGGGAAGAATAGTCCAAACAGTCACAAATGGGATTAACAAAATAAATCCATTGGCAGAAGCCAAGTAGGAAAATCACGAGAGCAGTGTGTGTCAGAGGAGCTGGAGAGGCCCGAGCCAACGCTCCAGACTGAGTCAGTCCCAGCTGAGTCACATCATATCTTCCATCCCGACATTGGAGAGAGACACTCACAACTCTGTCACAAACTTGACATTTGCAAGACAGAAGTGTTTTTGTTTTGTCGTCTGTTCTCCGAGCTACTGAATAGGAACATCTGTAATGCACCACTCGGACCCTTCCAAAATTAAACCGAGACATCTGCCATTCAAGGAGGACCCCTCCCCACATGTCATTGTGCATGGCTTACGCGATGCTTTCATGTTACCTGGACTGTCTTTCCAGATGAAGGGGAGGTCGGATTGGCCTTGGGGGCTTCTCTGGCTTGCTCTCCTTTTCAGCATCGGGCGTGTCTGCAGTAATGCTGATTCCCCCGGAGGCGCTGCTGCTGGTGGATGTGTTGCGTCTGTGTGTCAGATCTGACATACTGGAACATCGGGAGTGTTCGGAGCTGTGACCTGCACAAGAAAAGCACAAAACAAGAGAGAAGATGAAAGGAATAGTTTACTGCACTAATACAGGCCACACATGTCAACTTTGGTCGTGTGACATGTTGCATACCAAAAAGCGCGCCACGTGCAAGACCAGATGTGCATTTTTGGTACTATGGTGTCGCAGGTGACATCATGTGTAGTAACGCAACACACTTGCTCTCATTATTTGAGATGCTACAAGGAGACGTTGTTTTTGGCGTCACATAACCAAAGTTGCCATGTTACCCCAAAGTAAAGACATACAATAAACCATTGCTCTAACACTATAGTCAGGAGGTTATCCACCCATGTGATGTACAATAAAGGGATTCTCGGTAATTTTGACACTGACGACATATCCTTAATGGAGTTGTCCACCTTAGGGGACATTTTTTTTTTTTTACTTAAATGCATGTACTTTTGTCTAAAAAGCATTTTTGCAATAGTTTTTTATAAAAACTTTTGAACCGTTTGTCGTCTAAAGTTACGCTGCTGGAGAATGAGCTAACTGAGAATCTATCAGTAAGCCCAGCTATGATTGTCTAATTGTACCTTTTATTTTACTTTTTTCCTAAGCTCATCTCAGCTGATTTATGACCACATGAATGTTGAATGTGCAGTCAAAGACCATAAAAACCAAAAACGTGCAAAACTTATAATAAAGCCCAATTGCAAAAATGATTTGAACCGAAAATACACGGATTTAAGTCCCCAATTGTGGACAACCCCTTTAATCTATTAAATAAGAGGTTGTCAGAAGCTTCGGATTTTGGCAGAACTGCCTGACGAACTAATGGGTATGGAGGCCTGCAAACAGATTATGCCAGGGGACTTTTGGAATACAATTGTCCTATCCTTCTGTTGGGCTGGAATTCAGGAGGACTCGGCCGATCCAAAAATCCCGGTGCATGGAGCAGTTGGGAGAGATCAGCATTTGCCAAGTGATCGTTTAGCTGGCAGCTATCTAATATGTATGGCCAACATTAGCATAGGGAAGAAATATCAGATTACTGGGGATCTGACTTAGACCCTCGCTCTCTGCCAATCAGGCGATTGTAGTTTACCAGGCACAGCGCCATCATTTTTTAGTGGTCATGTCTGGTATTGCAGGTCCCATTCACTTGAATGGGACAGGATTGCTCTAGGTGTAATACCAGGAACAGCCACTACAAAAACATAGAGAAATTAAAGCAATACAACATGACCATTTAATTAATCAGCCACTTTTGTAATGCAAGGACCCGAGTCCTCATAGGTCCTCTAGCTTATGTCTGCAATGAGCCCTGAATTAAAAATGTTTTTTTTTTGTTTGTTTTTTTAGATCAATTTCCAAAAAGAATATACCATAAAGGTTCTTCTCAACTGTTCAGCACATTGACTTGTTCCCATGAACAGTGATTGCTTCAGAGCTGGATATGTAGTAATACTGGAGGAAGGCTTACCGGATGCTTTGGACTGCTGGCTGGCTTGGCTGGAGTTCCTCGAGTGACCCGAATGAGAAGTTTCTTCAGGGCTTGAGAGATTTTGATCGGCTTCTTCGAAGACCCCTGGAATGTTTAGGAGAATGAAAAGGCTTAGAAGAGCTTCGGGGAAAGTAAACCGTTCTAGAAGGAAAGCAGCTGCTATATCTGGCTTCTATCCCACTGTCTCTTCCCATGAGAACCAAAACAGATAGTGGGATATTTCCCTGCCAGCTGGAGAACGTCACCTCCATAGCCGAGGTGTGTAACATGGAGGGACCCGTGCTCCTTCCCCTCTGATACTAGTCATGCTTCTAGCAAGCGTCTACACAATCTCTTGCAACACAAGTCGCATTCTGGAGTAATCCTCCTATCTAGGCGTGTTTCTGTTTGCTGATTTTGCCACCACTTTCAACATTAGAAATGTCACAACCACAATCGAGTCTTGTTTAATGAGAACAGAACAGGCTGGCCAACAATTAGTAAATCAGACACAGATAAATAACAGCCTTTTCATAAGCTGCATTACTTATCCTATACTGTTCCCAAGTTATATCATGTATTGTACTCCAGAGCTGCACTCACTATTCTGCTGGTGCAGCCACTGTGTACATACATTACATTACTTATCCTGTACTGTTCCCAAGTTATATCATGTATTGTACTCCAGAGCTGCACTCACTATTCTGCTGGTGCAGCCACTGTGTACATACATTACATTACTTATCCTGTACTGTTCCCAAGTTATATCATGTATTGTACTCCAGAGCTGCACTCACTATTCTGCTGGTGCAGTCATGGTGTATATACATTACTTATCCTGCACTGACCCCGAGTTACATCCTGTATTATACTCCAGAGCTGTACTCACTATTCTGCTGGTGCAGTCACTGTGTACATACATTACTTATCCTGTACTGTTGTCAAGTTATATCATTACATTATATCATTACAATATATTACTGATCCTGAGTTACATCCTGTATTATACTCCAGAGCTGTACTCACTATTCTACTGGTGCAGTCACTGGGTACATACATTACATTACTAATCCTGTACTGGTCCTGAGTTACATCCTGTATTATACTCCAGAGCTGCACTCACTATTCTGCTGGTGCAGTCACTGTGTACATACATTACTGATCCTGTACTGGTCCTGAGTTACATCCTTTATTATACTCCAGAGCTGCACTCACTATTCTGCTGGTGCAGTCAATGTGAACATACATTACTGATCCTGTACTGGTCCTGAGTTACATCCTGTATTATATCCCCAGAGCTGCACTCACTATTATGTTGGTGTAGTCACAGTGTACATACATTATGTTACGTTACTGATCCTATACTGATCCCGAGTTACATCCTGTATTATACTCCAGAGCTGCACTCACTATTCTGTTGGTGCAGTCACTGTGTACATACATTACATTACTGATCCTGAGTTACATCCTGTATTTTACTCCAGAGCTGCGCTCACTATTCTGCTGGTGCAATCACTGTGTACATACATTACATTACTGGTCCTGACTTACATCCTGTATTATACTCCAGAGCTGCACTCACTATTCTGTTTGTGCAGTCACTCTGTGGAGACATTACATTAATGTAGGGGATACAAAGAAGGTACAATGTGGTTCTGGTACCTGAACTAAGCAGTGCCTGCCGGCTCCGGTTCTGGCGTATTGTTGTGCCACTGGTGGAACGTACAGTCCCCTCGCCCTTACAGGTCAACTGCAGAGAGGAATCCTGTCCAGGGGCTGAGACAGTCTTGGCGGTGGAGGGAGGACTGCAAGAGAAAAAGCAACACACAAGCTACTTACCCCGGCACTACTATACCAACAAGACTTAAAGAACCTAAGCATTTACTTATCAGGTCAGACACGAACACAGTGTTCCTGACTTACATCATGTATTATACTCCAGAGCTGCACTCACTATTCTGCTTGTGCAGTCACTGTGTAGATACATTACTGTTCCTGACTTCTATCCTGTATTATACCCCAGAGCTGAACTCGGTATTCTGCTGGTGCAGTCACTGTAATGGTAATATATGGTAATTTATGTAAAGCTGGCCATACCCATGAGATAGCGGATGGCCGAATATTAGGCTCACAGCCATCTCTCCTGACTTTACTATATGCACATGCTCATCGAGTGCTTGTGTGAGAAAGGAAGGGGAAGGGAAAGGTAGGGAGGAAGGAAGCCTGTCCTAGAAGATTACCAGGATGGGAGAGTGTGAGCATGTGTAATAGGGATGGCCGCTACTGTACATGCTCACAGGCTCTGGTAACATTTTCGGACAGGGTTCCGTCAATGGAACAAGACAGCGGCCATTTTACATATACTACAATGGTTACCTGCCTAGACTAAATAAATGTGATTTGCTAATTAAAAAGATATATAATCTTTTATTGATAATTACATTTTCTTTCTTTTTTTATAGTCCCAGGTTCTGTTCCCATCCATTTTGGTCAATTTCGCTTTGTTATTCTGTCACTGTAGCAGAAAAAACGAAATTCACAGCGGTTCTGGACTCGTCACATGACCATGAACAATGGCATCCAGTGGACCCCACTAACTAAAATGGGGTCTGTCATTTTACCATAAAAAAGTGACATCGCATGCTGCAGTATTTTTCTGCTAAATATGACTGAGGCCCTGACGTAGATGTGACCCGAGCCCATAAAGGGTTCTTGTCATCATATGTATAAATATATAACGAACACCTACGTTTTAAAGCACGGGTCTCCAGAGAGGAGGGACATTCCAATAGTCACCTGCCAAGAAAAGATATACAACTATAATGATTACCGTATTAACAAAAAAAAAAAAAAAAATCATACAGAACCCAATCTGTGGAGAAAAATTTGGCTGAGCACTAAGCTTAAAGGGTATGTCCACTTTGAACCAATGAATCAAATGTAAATAAAAATAAAACCCTTTGTTTTTCTTGTATGAAGTCCCTTTGCAGACCTATTAACTTAACTGTGATGCCACAGTCATACATCGGACTTGCCAATATCAGACAAAGCAAGGTTTCTTTGTAGTCTGTAACCATGGAAACACTTGTGTTTTTTGTATTTTTGTTACTGACCCCTTCCAACTGGCGATTTAAAAAAACAAAACAAAAAGAAAAAAAAAACACTTTAAAGGGGACTGGTCATAAAGTCAAAAGTGGCTTGTTTTTGTTCTTAAGTTATTTCCGATGCTCCCCTGAGTAATTATTTTTTTATTTTTCTCAAATCCACCATACGGTTTCAGAGATACAGGCCTTTTTATTTAGTGCTAATTTCTATTGTCTCCGCAGAGAGGCGTTGCTCACTGGGTGACACTAAAGACACGCCCCCAGATAATCTCTTGAGCCACGCCCACTTTGCAAATACCACAAATATTAGCACTAAATAAATGGGCTCATATCTCTGGAACCGTATGGCGGATTTAAAAAAAGAAAAGAACAAAATACTCAGGAGAGTGGCGGGAATAAAATAAGTGCAAAAATTGACCTGGTGACAGGTCCCTTTAATAGACACTAGTCATCATGGTAGCAGACATTTTTTCAAAAGTTCAAAAATATTACAGTCAGGCTAAAACAGATGATAAAAGAAAACTATAGAAAAAAAGAATCAACATTTAATGTTTTATTCAATCTGGTTTGTATATTGGATGAGAGGAGAGTGAATTTCATTACAGGAAAGAGGAAATCTGGGACGACAGAGTTTAACGGAGGCTGAAACTGCGTGGACGAGCCAACATTGAGACGACAGGTTCATTAGAAATGAAGGCCATCAAAATTTGAGGTGCATGATACGACATGATTCAACGATGTTAATATTTCCTGGTAACCTAATATCATAGTGACAGGAACTATTCCGAATGTCTCCTTGGGTTGATCATTACTGGAGATCGTAAATGACTTTAATACTGGTAATCACTAATTAGTGGGAAATAAACAGGAAAGGGAAAATGAGATTAATACTCAGGTAGATCACGTATGATTGGAACAGGATGGTTAGATAGTGAATGCTCTTACCTTCAGGATAGAATTATCCTGCCTGGTATTCCGTGTATCGTATCCCTCCAGAAGACAGCAGCGCACTGTGGATCCAGAACCGGCAAACTCGGCCAGGTTCAGGTCAGCAAAGCCCAGCTGGAAAAAAACAGATTAAACCCTGGTTCAAAATATGCAAAGACATATAGATGCGTCCATTTTTACCCAAGCTCGATTAGACAAATCCTTAACCATCTTTTTTTTCTTAAATGCACATAGTTTGAGATAAAAATCATTTTTGCAATTGAGTTTACTTACTAATGTTGCACAGTTTGCCTTCTATACCTCTGTGATGCACTGACTATTTTTGGTTGCATAAAGAGTTAACTGGGGATCCATTAGTGAGCTCATTGTGACGGTCTACTGAGAGAGTTTCTCAAAAATAAATAAAAAATATCCTCACAGGCAGACAACCCAATATCGGACTTGCTAGGAAAGCCCCTAGCATGCTGCACTTCACATCACAACCATAGGGTGGCGACACAGACACATCTACTATATAATTGTCTAAGGGTCACTTCCGTCTGTCTGTCACGGATATTCATTGGTCGCGGCCTCTGTCTGTCATGGAAATCCAAGTCGCTGATTGGTCGTGGATGTTTTGACGTGACAAATCAGCGACGGGCACAGTCCGGAAGAAAATGGCCGCTCCTTCCTTGCCGCAGTCAGTGCCCGGCGCCCGCATACTTCCCTACGGTCACCGCTAACACAGGGTTAATGCCGGCAGTAACGGACCGCTTTATGCCACGGGTAACGCACTCCGTAACCGCTGCTATTAACCCTGTGTGTCCCCAACTTTTTACCATTGATGCTGCCTATGCGGCATCAATAGTAAAAAAATGTAATGTTAAAAATAATAAGAAAACAAAAAACCTGCTATATTCACCCTCCGTAGTCCGCCGAGCCGCGCACGCCTGCCGCCATCTTCTGTTCCCGGTGATGCATTGTGAAATTACCCAGAAGACTTAGCGGTCTCGAGAGACCGCTAAGTCATCTGGGTAATTTCGCAATGCATCCTGGGAACGGAAGATGGCGGTAGCCGCGCGCGTATTGCCGGAGCTTCGGTGGATCCCAGGGGTGAGAATATAACTATTTTTTATTTTAATTCTTTTTTTAACAGGGATATGGTGCCCACACTGCTGTGTTAGATACCGTGTGGCTGCTATATACTACATAGGAAGTGTTATATACTATGTGGGCTGTGTGATATACTCCGTGGGCTGTGCTATATACGCCGTGTGCAGTGTTCTATACTATGTGGCTGCTATATACTGCGTGGGCTGTGCTATATACTACGTGGCTGCTATATACTGCGTGAGCTGTGCTATATATTACGTGGCCACTGTTATATACTGCGTAGGCAGTGTTATATACTACGTGGCTGCTATATACTGCGTAGGCAGTGTTATATACTACGTGGCTGCTATATACTGCATAGGCAGTGTTATATACTACGTGGCTGCTATATACTGTGTAGGCAGTGTTATATACTACGTGGGCTGTGCTATATATTAAGTGGCCAGTGTTATATACTGCGTGGCCTGTGTTATATACTGCGTGTCTGCTATATACTGCATGGGCTGTGTTATATACTGCGTGGGCTGTGTTATATACTGCGTGGCCACTGTTATATATTGCGTGGCCTGCATTAACGCATTGGGTATTCTACAATATGTATGTATATAGCAGCCACATAGTATATAGCACAGGCCACGTAGTATTTGTCTGCTATACACTACATGGCTCCTATATACTACGTGGCCTGTGCTATATACTATGTGGCTGCTATATACATACATAAATACATATTCTAGAATACCCGATGCGTTAGAATCGGGCCACCATCTAGTATAACAAACATCTCCCAACAGAGCATCACTAAATCATGTTCGTTTTTCTTTCCATGGTGCTCACTGCCACTCATCTGGGGATATGTTAAGCCAAAAAGGAAAGGTGGTTAGGAAGGATACATCTGTGACTATACCGCAACATATGCATCATCCTGTCATGCCAGTTATGGTTGCCAAGAAAATTGGCATATATGTATGACAGGCTAGACCCGTCCTACAGGATTCCCTCCAGACATTTAAAAAAAAAAATGGAGCGTGACTTTTCAAAATAAGCCTCCGTCATCTTATGTGACAGCGAAGAGGTGTTAAATTTAAGCTCAGAGCGGATAATGTGATTTTGGGGTTGCTCCTATATCTGCTTAAAGGGGTTGGACAATCCCTATCCATCTGTGGGAGGGATCACTATGCTGATCACAAATGTCCTCCTGCTGGGATCGCAGTGATCAGATGTAACCTGGCAGTAAGTGCTTAATTTCCCCATAGCGCCTCCACAGGGAACATTAGGCATTACACATGTCTATTCATATCAACGGACTGGCAGTGCAATGCAGGACAGGATGGGCCCTCCAGAGAGAGACGATCTTTGTAGCAGCTCTCCACTACAATAAAGGAGGTTTTATAAACAGGACAAGCCCTTTAAAGCAAGGGCTAGAAGAAGTCTCTTCCAGATCTGCAGATTGTCGGGGGACACACTACACATTGTAAAGACGCATTGCAAGCATCCCACACTTCCACTTATCCCTACAAATCACCAGCTGCTTAACCCCCTCTCAGCCAGCGTTGGAAGACCTTTATCCTGAGATTCGCGTTTGTCGTACTCCCTTACTGCATCTAGTGTGCGTCACGTACTGTTATTGGCAGGGGGTCCCAACATCCCGCCATCATGGCAGGAAACCCGTAGAGGAAGGGGCTCCGAATAAAAGGATGCTTAGCCCAAAGAGACCCCTCACCGGCTTCCTTCTAACACTGCTGACCACGCTATTCGTCCGAACACTCCACATCTTTCCCATTTAGCGAAATGACAATGTGATATTAACCTGATTAATGTCCCAGCTAATTATCACGTGTGCGTCCGTAAGAATCTCGCACAGTAATCCTCCCTGCTTGGCTTCTCTAGCAAAATCCATATACATTGCTAATCCCCATGGCGTGACGCCTTACCTGAAAATCGGTGACTAATTATAAACAACATCCAGTGATGTCACATTCATGGCACCCATCACACATACTAAAAATGTTCAGGATGCTTCTGTAAGTGTACACAGGGAATTGTCCTACAAATTGCATGTTATGGATATCTTTGTATCCTTTTTCTCAATTGCACTCCATTATAAAAACAAAAAAAACAAAACACATTTCCACAATTGGAAATATCCGCTAACTAGGAATCGATTAGCTTCTGATGCTTGCATGTATTAGAGTACACTGCAAGCTGCTCAATGCTGTTCAGTGTCTCAATCCTGGTAACTGGGCTCCAGTCTCTTGGGTCTTTTCCAAAACCCTAATGTAAGGTTTGTTTAGTCAGCACCTATTCCACCTGATTCCCTCCCCTTCTTAACATGCACGCTAAATTCTGCCGAGTGTGCATGCTTTTTAATAAGTACAGGGGTTTGACACCCCTCCAGACACCTCTCGCCCACCAGTCTAGGAAAAATCAACAGATTTGGCCAACAATAATCTAATATGCATGGGGGCCTTAAAAAGGAGTATTCCAGTTACTACAAGTTATCCACTGAACAGATCAGTGGTGGTCTGACCAGTGATCGCTATGATCAGGAAAGTCTTGAATGGAGGGGACGTTGCGCTATTGAAACTTGATTTATACACCGGAGATAGCAAAACACAACACTCAGCTATCTGGAGCAGTCCCATAGAGATTGAATGGAGTTGTAGAGCACAAAAGCTACCGCCACTCTATTTAAACAATGTCTCTGTTCCGGCAGTCAGCGGGGGTTTGACTGCTGAGACATTGATCTAGTAGTCAGTATCCTCAAATTTGATATGATCAGCGTAGAAAACCATTCAGAAGTAGAGCGTTGCAGCTGGAGACTGACCAAAGCCTATCTGTCAGGATGGGCAATAAGCAGCTTACAATGTACTGTAATACATGCAAGCTGCAGAAACATCATTTTTTTTTTATTAAAAGCAATTACAGAAAAACTCTACATTCTACACGAACTGCAAAAAAATGCAAAAGGTGTCCACTGCCTTTTATACTTATAACTGATTGCATGTCAATAGGATATCCTATCCAATATACTTTATTCTTTATCTTTCAACCCTATTTTTATGATACAGTACCATGCTCCCTTTTTGCTTTACTTTGCAGCCCTTGAAGGACTTTGTGGTCAGAACTGGTGTGAAGGGAATGGTGTATGGTGACTGAATTATGTCCTCCGTCTTACCTTTGAAAATGTTTTTCCACCCTTTAGTTCCTGTAACAGGAAAAGACAGATTATTATTTCCAGTGTGACACTATCAACAAACCGCATAACCCGCACGTGAGAATCGGCTGCACTAGCGTGATAGCCCGAGCCCGGATCTGCAGTAATAACATACACGAGGGTCATGTCGTCACAGAGGGTCACATCTGACATGCAGAGCGTCACATATGGCGCATCGGAGCGGATACCTATGTAGAATCGAACCATCTACATGGCTACACCGTGCCACAAATACAGTGACAGCCATTATGCACAAAGGTAGAAGCCAAAGGAAAGCAAAATACTTATGTGATTTACTAATAATGCATATGACAGATTATTACATTTACAAAGAAAAAATGCAAATCTCCATACCCCCTAACATATTGGCCACTAGAGGCACGGATTCTTTTCCACATGTTTAGATTTTCTAGAATTAAAGGGGTATTCTGGTGCAAACAATTATTTTGGGTGGACTGGATGGAGATAATTGCAAGATCAGTGCCAGTCTGACTGCTGGGACCAGTGACCAGCTTTGAATGGAGTGGTAGGGTGCATACAGGCCAAAATGATCTATTCAGCCCTTACTGACTGGGAAGGAAACGGGGGACTCTAGGCTCCACATTGAAAAACACATGTCTGCTGGAGCGATCATGCATATGCATGGGGGTTGAACGGTGTAGTAAGGAGCATGCAAAACTAGTTTTATGCAATCCACTGGGCTGCGGTCTTACAGCGGGGGAGAAATATATGACACGGGTCCTCTGTCCTGGCGGTCCGTGAGAGTCCCAGAGTTTGGATTTTATGTTATTTATATTGGAATACCCCTTTAATGGTTGCATTAGCTTTCAGTACAGTACAGAGTTGCTTGGTTGATAACCTTAATGTGGCCATACTCGTTAATGCCGGATAAATATGCCAATTTCGGTAGCACCAAGCAACCATCTAATGTATAAATATGGGGGTCTCCCGGTCAGTGACTTCTAGGAATAGCCTGTTATACTGTAAACAATGGCTGAGCTCAAAAGCATCAAAGTACTGGCCCCCTTTAACCACACAAAATGGCGTTTGCAAGTGATGGGTCTGCTTCCAGTAAAACTGCATGCTATTACAACTGTATATCTACCGATGAGATCATTCTGCCAATTTAATCCCACATCCCCTCCGTGCATAATTACATGGTCTCAGCATCGTACTAAATCCATAGGCTGCACGCTCAGATTATCAGGCTTAGCAGACATAATAGTCTCTTTAAGCAAATGCCAACTAACCCCCAAAGCCCCCCCCACCTCAAATCCCAATTTATGCCATCTGCGTACCTTCCGGACGGAGACTCGGCAGATACACGGGTCCAGCACGCCAGTTGCAGGGTTGGCACTCATTTTACAGACAAAGGTCATCTTTTTCTTCCAGCGAACACAGTTTTCTTGTACTTCCTCCCTGTGATCAGAGACAGAAGGTGACATTTAGTCAAAATTTATGAACGAGGTCTCGCAAGGCGGGAAAAGACACAATCCAGGTCACATCTTGATTTCTAGTCCATAGACAAAATAACATAAAAAGGAGAATTAAACATCATAGGTAAACCAGGCCGCAGTGCCAATCCAAAATTGTAGGTAAATCTCACTAAATTAGGAAATTTTGCAACTTTTCAATATATATATATATATATATATATATATATATATATATATATATATATATATATATATATATATATATATATATATATATTCACATCTGACACGATCTGCAGCCTCTGCGCCAGTCCCGAGTCCTCTTCCGAGTTGTGCATTTTTTGTACCATCCATGTGTGAAGGGGGCTGGCTGACTGCTCATTTCAAAGGCAAGCCAGCTCCCTACCTCTGTCTTTGCACCAGTGATACTGAAGGGGGCTGGCTTAGCTACTGAAGTAAGCATAGGATATAATAAATGGATGATGGGTGCGGGACCCGCATCCATCATGGAAAAGAGAGCTCTCTGCACCAATTTGTATGGGAGTTCTCAAAATGTGCAAGCATGCATGGGGGGCTCCTACCAAGCAAAGCTTGATATGGGCTCCTGACTTTTTGACTAGTAAATCTTCAATTTGCACTAAACCCCCAGATACCGCTGCACAGTATGTTTTTTTTTTCCTTTTTAGGGCAATGTCTCTCACTCATCGCTGCTGTCGGTTTCCCACTTCCGCAGCTGAAGCCACAACCATCTGACAAGTGTGAGAAGTCTGCTCTTTCATCTTGTGAGCACCTCAGCGGCTTCCATTGCAGAACCTGCACCCACACTGAACGGAAGCATCACTCAGATTACCCTGCAAATGAGCCGTCAGAACGACGCTTGGTGTTAAATCTTTTATAATCACCACGGCTCAAAAAAAAAAAAAAAAACACCCCCCAAAAATCAAATTGTCTATTTCAAGGAGCCGTCGCTTCCCAATTATAGGCATAACATCAAGGATCTATAATCAATGTTCATCCTGTGCTGCCTGGTTCATGCAAATAATGTCAGAATTTTTCTTTTTATGGCCTTGAAGGAGGTGTATGGCTGCAGAACAATACTGCTTCGTAAGCTATACAACCCCCGTGTGCATTATTTGGAAGCATTTTGTGCAGCAATCGGTCCCCATGAGATTGGCACGAGGTGCAACGACTAATATAAGACTGAAAATAAAGTTAATAGGCAATAATATGCCGCGAGTTATTCTGGGCCCAGACTACGCTTTCAGCATCTTGAGAAATCTGACAACCACGCAGGTAAAAATGTTACAGTAATTATAATGATTGAAAACCCAGCGATGTGTGATTGCAGCTGATGGGCGGCCAAGCTGCCATGTCTAGCAGAACTTCCTTTACTTCACAGCCGGCTGCACAGGCCGAGATAATAATGAAAAAAAAAAAAGTGATGAGACCCATTAGAGTGAGCCCAGAAGCGAAGAGCAGCTCCGGTCTAGGAGCAGGCTCAGTAATTGCTATTCCTTTTCAGCAGATGATAACCTTCTGTCAAATCTTCCAAGTGGTTTCCGATGGCAGGGGAATGCAGGCCCGCGGTGTAGCTGGGGGTCCTCTGGACAGAACTAATGAATATTAATATCCAATACTAACTATAATTAATTATAATTAGGAATATTTGCCATTAAAAGATACCATGGCGTCTTGTTTTCCTACAGTTAGACCCCTGACACTGGCAGCATATCCGAGGAATACACGCATCAATCTCACAGTTCGGTGGACGGGATGGCGGCCATATTGGTTGTCACCCAGAAAGTAAAAGTTTCACAAACTTGCAGACCTTCTAGAATGCATGAGGATGTACGTAATGTCTCCAAATGGCATACATCAGGGAGAAATAAGGATTGGGCATGGTGCGATTTTAAGATGCTCAATCCTTTTAATCTTGAATTAATGAATTTGGGCTAATGAAAAAAGAAAAAACAAGATATCCACCTATCACACTGGAATTAATCCTCTGTGTCCAGTGTCCTGGCAGCAAAGGGCATCACTTGAGCACTGCAGCCAATCAGCGGCTGCTGATCGACTGCAGCCTTCACATTCCATGGAAGCCAGAAGAGGAATTGCTTTTTCAGGCTCAGACTGATTATGGAGGCTGTAGCCGATCAAAGCCGGCAGCAGCGGTTACATCATACTCTTCTACCCGAGTCAGAAGAAGCTATGAGACCGGGGGAGGGGGCACAGTGCAGAACAGAGGTCCTGTACAGCTGGTCCTGTAGGGGAGTATCATGTTTTTGGTTTCCCCCTAGATTTGACCCAAATTAAATCTTAAAATTTTATATATATATTTTTTTTTTTCTTTTTTTTTATATTTTTTTGTTACGTACGGTATATTTATAGGAAAAGATGAGTATAGGTATGCGATATCATATATAGCAAAACCCAAATTCACAATGTCAACACCATTGATGGGAACATGTAAGGACAGCCATGGGTTATCTCCCTGCTAAGAGGCGGAACATTACAATCTTGCTTTACTCCCTTATCAGACACTAGGGAGAGGGATATCTGGCCCAGCTCATGATACAGAGATAACAATCTGATGCAAGTGGCGGCTGGGGACCCGGTGAAGCCGTAAACACCAGTTAACATGACTGACAGAACCTCCCTCCGCACAGCGGGGACAGGAGATGCTAGATCATCTGTACTGTGGTAAGGTCACATTTCCTGCAAAAAAATAAAACATGTGCAAAACCGTTGCGGTCTTAACAAGGTATGGCGGAAGGAAATGGCTTTTTACAAAAATAAAAATATATGTTCTTATAACAGCGGGTGGAGGGGACGTAAGTGATTAAAGAGAACACAGGAACTGTTAAAACCAGTGGGATGGCAGCAATACTTTGCTCAACAAGAGCTTATAATCCTGTTTCACTGCTTCACTACTGGGGTTGTCAAGGAGAGAATGTCCCTAGCAACCAGTCTGTCTCAAACAATCAGACCTTCAAGCTCTTTATTATATACAATGGAATGGACCCATTAGTTTTCTTAACAAGTGTGTATAATGAGGTTTGATGGCTAAAAATTACTGGGGTTGTCGAGGAGAGAGTGTCCCTAGCAACCAATATGTCTCAGATTAAACAGGTCTTCAACCTCGGGCCTACATGGGCAGGGATCTCAGTTCATAGAAAGAGCAAGGAAACTTTGCGTTATCGTTTTCTGCCACCTTTTCTGATGGACATCCTATGGTACTCGCTCAGGAAATCTATCCTATGGTACTCGCTCAGGAAATCTAAAGCCCGGGTTCACTCAAGCGTATTTCACGGTCAGTCTGTTCTGATGCTGGGTCTCCCGACCTGAACTTAAAGCATCAAATGTATCTATGGGGCTGTACATTATGGTCTGGAGACCTGCGGCCAGTCCAGGCATTGCGTTCATTATACAGACCATGAAATACACTTGTGTGAACTTGGCCTTAATCTGTTTCAACTGAATGGAAGTGTTCATTTTCTAAAGAACAGACTGTAATGATGTCTGACAGCTAAACTATTGGGGTTGTTAAGGACAGAGTCCCTAGCAACCAGGCTTGCATTGGCATTGAGACAATTCTGAGAAAAGACCAGGAGACTTTACTCAATCCCTTACCACCCAGGAGTCTTCTGGTGGACATTAATGGAACATGCTTTGCCCTAGCTCAGGTTCATACTACTCCATTGGGTACCTCTGAACACCCTAATCTTGAGAGATGATGTGTTAATTGTTCTCTGTGAAACACAAAAATTTAGGTCCAGTTATACGCCCTTGATATCACTTTCCAGGTTGGGATGAATGCATTATAACATGTCTCGTAAAAGGGGTCCTGTAAACAGAACTAGGCTTTGCCACATAATTAGGACAAGCCCAAGTAAAAACAAAAATACCAGGAGAACTAAACATTATCCTGGATGGTAACGGTTTGTGTAATATAATTTTAATTGTGAACACATCTAAGACCTTCACAACTTGTCCATAAACGAAATAAAGCCAAAAAGATTACTAATGCCTCAAAAATTGGAACAAATTGGCCTCATAACTCACAATTATAAATGACGTTACAAGTTTTGCTGCCGGTGTTGACACTACACAGTTCTTGGACTTCAGTAGACTTTGGCTTAAGGTTACTTCAAAATAGTATTATTCTACTACAATACACCAAAAATTATTAGGGGGGGAACTTCCTGAAAGTATCCCATGAAGTCCTGAAGATTACAGCCATCGCGGTCATAATTCAATGGCTGGTAGGAGAAACTGAACACTTTTCTGTATTGGATGGACTCACTGCACTGTTTTTTCCCACCATACACTGTTATACCTACATTTTTGTGCAATTGGGGAAATTCTGTACTTTTCTTTTTTTTCCACAGAATGATCTAGGGTCGATGGTTTCCTAAGCTTGGTAGTACCGCCATCAACAAACTATTTAATACTCCATTGGAGGTCTCCATATTTTTAATTTACTGTAAAGGGATTTCCAATCTTATAAATTGAAGTAAATTCCAATGGACATGCTAGACATAAGTAAAAGGATTAACAGAGCCCTGGTCTAGTGGCCATGGACGACCGTTGTGCCACAACACAACAAAGTGATTTTGCGCAGTCTACTAATCTGAAGAAGCACCGATAATGCCGAAGGAAGGAAGAGGGTCGCAATTCCCTTGTCCGGTGGCCATTGACTACTGACAAGGTCGCTAGACCAGGGCCTTTAAGAATCTTTTTATTCAACTCTAGATGCAACATGCCACCTTTGGCCTTTGGGACCCTCACCAATCCTGAAGATGAAGTGGATGATTTAGCATTTTTCCTTGCAAATTGGTGCCTTGGAGACCTCTCTGTGCAGGGAACTACAGCTGGCCACATTTATGTGTAACAGTGAAGGGGGCGCAATGCAAAATCAGGAATGCAACCTGTTTATGCTCAAGACCGGTGGGTTCTCACCACCGATTAAAAAGTGAGGGCATATCCTAGCGATAGGTCGCTAGAGAAGCATGACACTAATGACAATGACCAGAATAGGTTCTCACCGGTCGGACCCTCTCCTCTGCTAACTAATGGATATTCTAATGGGTATGGCAGGAAATATCCTTTGAAGCCCAACTAATAAGTGTCAGCAAGAACATGCAATTTCCATGTTCTTATCTATAGGGATACGACCTGTGATAAAGGTTTCTGGAATATGTCAAGGGCCAGAATTTCACAATATTCCAGTATACCATCAAGGGGTAGAAAAAAACAAAACTTGAATTGCCAGTCTTATCTCTAGTGATAAACATAAGCAAAGCAACTAGGCTGATGTACGCCATAGGTGGACCAACCGGATTCCTGGGCCTGCAGGCAGGAACAAGTTTTCCAATCAACACATTCCTAAAATTCTTCAGGGATCATGGAAGGTCAAAGTCCAACCTCACAGCATGAGAGAAGGTAGAAATGAGACCCACCAAGAATTTGACACATGCCGCACACTTTCAAGTAAGGAAACCACCACAATTGGTCTCATCCCTGATATACGCCGTACACCATGTAATGGTTTTTAGCAGAGAATAACACTCCTATGATTATACTGCATCTCCTGTTTTGTTTTACAGTTGGAACCCATCCTTGTATTTAATGCAATTTCAATGATTTTTCAACCTCAAAACAACATGACAGATAAGAAGAGAACAGTGCCACCTAATGGACAACTATCTGAGAAAAATAAATAGGTTTAATATGTTTAAGAACAACTTCATTTACTCTCATATAATATAAAGGATCGTAGAGCCAGTCAAAACCAAAATTTGTGTATCCTATTTCTGCAGGTTATATTGTACGATGCTTTATCCTATTTATTGGTTTGGATTAATAAACCCCACGCCATGACAGCTGATTTCAGAAGACTTAATAGATGAGCATTCCCATGTCAGAGAGTTCACTCTCCCCCCTGCCGTCTGTACAGCAGCCCCTGTGCTGGGGGGTTATTTCTTCGGCTTGTTTGTAAAAACAAAGACACATTATAGAGCAGCAGGGATGGAATTTCTCCAAACACTGGCGTAACAATGGCTGTGCCCTCCTCCCCCCTAAAAGGCACAAAAGAACAATAAGACATGGCCACAATCCCTTCTGTGTAACACTACAGACCTGTGGGTCAGCTGCCTGGTACTGAACCAAAGGGAGCAGCAAAAAGAGGGGGCCTGCAGCACCTGCAGACAGACGGCTGCGGGGAAGCGCTTTCTGTACCTTATACGACAGCAGGTGCACCCTTCATCTTATGTGCTACAGGCTCAAACTATTCCTATAAATTACAGCTTGCCCAAAGTAATTTCTGTAAATGGTCTGTAAATGGATTTGGGCAAGGTAAAACGCTAAAAAAAAATTTTTAAAATCCAAAAAGAAAAAAACAAAATGTTTGCTCCAGGATCACCTAATGAAAGGAACTACTGTGTGATATCCATTTGTCCTATATGGATATACTGGGAAACATACGACCCCAAAGAAACGTTACACGGATGAATATCCGCAATGCATTGAGTGAAGTTTGCAGAGCACAATTTGGCATCCTAGACTTGATCTGCTACAATCTTAGGTGCTCTGGGTTCGAATGAGACAAGGTCAATACAACGCTTCCATGCTTCCTCCAAGGGCTCTGGGAAAACTACCAGTAGATTGCATTTGCCCATACGGTTTACAATGTAAAATATGGCGAGAGTCCAGAAACCGCTGCATGTACGTGACAGGTACAAGTGGAGGAAATCTTATTAAAAGTCGGATTCTGTTTTCCTGCCGCCGATGTTAGTGGGAACCTCAGCGTGTAAGAAGCAGCGTACGTAACTGATACAGCATCTCCTTTTGTCTTGTCCCATAGCTTATGTAAGAAAACGAGAACTTCAGAGGCAACAGGAGATGATGGGTTTAGTTCATTACTGACAATGGCTCGGAGAGAATGACGGGTTTGTGCCAAAGGCTGGGTCAGGGCTATAATTACTAAACCACGGGGACAAGTTGATGTTGTCACAAAAGAAGATTTAACACGATTCTTCCTGGTGGATGAACAGAAAATCTTTACTGTATCACCTGAGACATAATCATCCCACTACACCCCTGCTGCCCCTTCAGTACGTCCTGACAGCCCGTCCGTATACCCAGAATACTAAAATACTCAGATACAGAACAGCGCGGGTACCGGCCGTAATCACGAAGAGGTGACAGATGGGCACAAAAGAACACCGTGAATGCGAAAGGGATGTTCTTACATTTGAAGAATTCGAGATTACTGTGCTGTAATATAATAGCACAAGTACAGGGCTCGGACAACTTAACTCTTTAGTCTTTGCTTTTCAATTATGGATTTCCCGGCTAGGAAGGCGTTAAAGGATGAAGGGGGGCGATCAAGATCGGATTTTCCTGTTTCCAAGGCAATGCGGGATGTAGTGGAACCGTGCCGTTTTATTTAACTTTTTCTTTGATTGAATGGAACCAAAATAGCTGAAAATAACAATGCACCGAGCCCACGCTATGGGAGTGGGGGATTGGATATCTCGCATGGTGTTCCCGGGAGAGAAAAAAAAAATAGAAAAAATTGGAAGGAGCTGAGGTTTACAAGGTGCAGGGCAGTCTGCCTTAATTGCATTCAGATGTTCTGTTCTACCTCCAGTTCAACATTTTCCCCTACAAGACCCCCAAATGGCTAGCATCAGATTTCAGCGGACACAATGGAAGGATTTAGCAAACAGTTTACTGGGTGGGGGAATTTGGTAGCCCACCCTTCTCTCTGCCAGGCTCATGCTTGTTTGTTTAGCCACTATCCGCTCTGGTATAGCCCCAGACATGACATGAATGGTTATCACACTTGCTATTCACCAGCCATATCTTTCCCATGTATGAGAACAGAGAGGGCAGCCTACATGATGCACACAAAGGGCTCCTTTTATAAGCAGGCACCAATGCCTTTAAGTAACAAAGATCTCCTTTAGTACCTGTCTATGAATGCAGATCAGCCCCGTTCCCTTTTTAATAACAGAACAGACTCAAAACTTTAGCTATTAGACATTATTTGCAGGTGGAAAACGTAAGCGTCTGGTCACACGATGGATATGCTGCAAAATTTCAACCTGGGCAGGAAAGTGCTGCCGAAAAATATCTAGAAAAGAAATTGAGGTGCGATTTTATTTAATTGCATGCATATATACCTTTAGTACAACATCACAAAAACCCGAAACAGATTTTTTCTTTCCTTCATCACAAAACTGCCATTAATAAAAAAAAAACTCAAATACTGCTCGATTTCAGTGGAAATCCACATCACTGTTCATACATCCTGTTTTTTTTCCCATCTAGGTGTAAAAAAAAAAAAAAGTGACAAGTTGCCTCTTTGATGCAGCTTCCTCATGGAATATGTTCAATACTTGACACCTGCAAGTCAGAAGAAGAAAAAAAAACACCAACAAAAATATAAAGGTGAGAGGGAGGGTTAAACAAACTTCAAAAACCACAGGAAATCTGAAAACCTTAAAAAAAACTAAATGAATTCCAGATGTGGATTTTTGTTGAAAACCATGTCGGGATTTGTCCACCTAAAAAAAACCAACAAAAAAACCCCCAAACCTGTGTGAACAAACCATAAGGATAGATGCGACACCGACGGATTCTGTGTCGATTTCAGCATAGAAAAAATGTAAGGGAATAATGCAAAAAAAAAAAAAAAACCAGTGAAGTACTTGCGAAAATTGATCTGTTGTGCAAATTTTTACATGGTCATGAATTTCTGGCAAATTTTCCTCATTGATTTCAACGGGCAAGTCAAAATCTGCAACGAAATGTACTGTTGAGGATTTTGATATTAAGTTATTCAGTGGCAAAATCTGCCATTGTGGTTTTAAGCCCAATCCACTGAAACAAATCCCAACGAAAGTGCGAATGATTTTCTTGTGGATCTGCCCTTTAATGCTATATTCTCATTATGCTGGATCTGATCCATGAAGAGGTTGCTGAGCTCAGTTCCACGTACTCATTGGTATGCAGATGAGGATTGTTATTTGGAACAAGAATCCTATAATTAAAAATGCCCCGATTGTGTAATTCGGTCAGTGATGCAACACCCTTAAATCACAGACTCCGATTTCCAGTATTACCAAGTTGCAACCTGCAGCCAAATGCATTATATAATATATATTTATACACAGCTAAGATTGAGGATGTGTCAGGGGATGTTCACATGTTGTGTATTTGCAGTGCTTTTTCAGAGTGGTGGCAGAAAAAGCATTTTTTAAGCGTTTTTTACTTAGTTTTTCACCCATTCATTGGAGAGAAAAACGCTGCAAAAACATTGAAAGAATTGGCATGTGTCTTTGAAAATACACTCGAGCTCAAAATATATGCGGAAAAAAAACGAAAAAAAAAAACATTAGTGTACTTTGAAATGCCAAATATGCTGCATAAATACATTGCAAAAAAGCCTCATGTAAACATACCGTTTAGGTTTTATACTGATCATTTCTCTATACTGCCACCATGTTGTGGGCCAATCTAAAATTCAGGACAAATTAATTCACTCCGAAGAAACTTTTCCGAGCGCTGGAAATGCTCTGTGACTCAGTTATGTCACAGTGTTCAAGATGACGAGGGGCATATAAAAGCTATTTAAAGCTTCAAATCCATTAGTGCAGACTCTAAACAACATCTAAGGCAACTCGAGCAGCGATCGTTCGCTGTAAGGCCATGTTCACACAGTGCGTTTTTTACCGCGGAACCGCGGCGGTTTTGCCGCTGCGGTTCCGCGGCTGTTTTCCATGCAGGGTACAGTACACTGTACCCTATGGAAAACAGGACACACTGTGCACATGGTCCGGAAATTGTAAAAAAAAAGACGCGCTGAATAGCTCCCGGAAAAAAGAAGGAGCATGTCAATTCTTTTTCCGGAGCCGCAGCGGTTCTGCACCCATAGACCTCCATTGTGAGGTCCAAACCGCAGTAAAACCCGCAGATCAAAAATATATCTGCGGGTTTTACTGCGGTTTGATGTGCAGAACCGCTGCAGCAGGAAGTGCGGGGAGCGGGCGGAAGTGCGTGGGCGGAGTGTGGCTGCCCCCCCCGTGCTCCGATCCCGCCCCCCCGTGCTCCGATGCCCCCCCCCAGTGCTCCGATGCCCCCCCCCAGTGCTCTGATGCCCCCCCCGTGCCCTAATCTCCCCCCCTTATACTCACCCGGCGTCCCGGTGTCCGTCCGGCCGTCTTCTCCCTGGGCGCCGCCATCTTGCAAAATGGCGGGCGCATGCGCAGTGCGCCCGCCGAATCTGCCGGCCGGCAGATATGGCGGGCGCATGCGCAGTGCGCCCGCCGAATCTGCCGGCCGGCAGATTCGTTCCAAAGTGCATTTTGATCACTGAGATATAACCTATCTCAGTGATCAAAATAAAAAAATAGTAAATGACACCCCCCCCCCTTTGTCACCCCCATAGGTAGGGACAATAAAAAAAATAAAGAATTTTTTTTTTTTTTTTTTTTCACTAAGGTTAGAATAGGGGTAGGGGTAGGGTTAGGGGTAGGGTTAGGGTTAGGGGTAGGGTTAGGGTTAGGGGTAGGGTTAGGGTATTTTCAGCCATTTTAACCCTAAAAAAATTCCTAGAAAACACACAGACTCTGGCTAGAAAACTGCATCAAAAAAACGCATCAAAAAACGCATCAAAAAACGCATCAAAAACGGACCAAAAAAGGACCAAAAAAAGGACCTGCGTTTTCTGCCAAGAGCTGCAGTTTTTTAAAAAACAGTCAGGAAAAAAAAAGGATGGAAATCCTGAACGTGTGAACATACCCTAACAATCACAGCAATTGTCTTTCTCCATTACCTCGCATGTCCTATATACCGTCCTCATACGTCTCATCTATAGAGACTGTAAAGCGTCAAGTATTCCTTCACTGTAAGAACATGCAGTCGTCTCACCAGCCATATACATTGTATTATGAGGTAATCTTGGAAGTAAATGGGTCCTAACGTGCAGAGATGTAATGTCTGAATGGTATACAGCCTGCAATGAATGGTGTTGTACCAAAGGTTCAAAACCACCCCCCAAAAAAACCTGAAAACACGAGAAAAACAAGCAAACTTGATTAAGAGGTGAAATTCGTACCTCAGCGCTGCAAGACAATAGAGTTAACTATCGATATGGGGTCCTGGGAACGAATCCGGCCAATGATTCAAACTCAAGACCACTGGCAGCAACGTAGCCATGTTGAGATGGGCATGTGCAATCAGAAAGGAGGCAAGAGCCCCCATACACATCAGATGGTTGGCTGATCTTGCCGAAATCAAGTGAAGATTTGGTTGATGTGTGTCACTTACGGTTATTACAAGTTGACCTGAGAAAATCAATACAGGTCACTGGAGATCTGTGGCTCTCAGCTTTAGCGGAGGCAGGGTCCTGATTAGAGAAATAGCCTCTACGGTTTAAGAGGTTGGCATCCTGAGGTATGCTAGCAACTGTAGTTTTACTAAAGGGAACTGTGTTTAATATAATGGTATTCAACTATGACCTCAGATTATAAAGCTGTGGGCTCAGGGATATCATAATAATTATTACTGTTGTGAAAACTCAGACAGTTCTTCTTTCAGCATTGGAAGTCACACTTTAACCACAACGAAACTCCTACACCCACAAGTGTTTGAATTTTGGTCAGACTTTGGATAGATGACCTTTGAGGAAGTTATTTAAGGGCATGAGTAAAAATGACACCAAAAAATGATACCCTGCAGATTCGGCAGGCTGGTGGAGCACTTTGAGATCACAGACACTTAATCAAGCCTATACCATGACTGGGTCACAAGCCAAGCCTATACCATGACCGGGTTATAAGCTAACCTTATACCACAATTGGGTTGCATGTCAAGTGCACATAGCATGACTGGGTTACAAGCCAAGCCTATAGCGTAACTTGGTCTAAAGGCTTGATTTGTAATTCAATCATGGTATAGGCTCAGCTTTCAACCTGGCCATGGTATAGGCTTGGCTTGTAACCTGGTCTTAAAATAGTCTAAGCTTGTAAGCCGGTCATGATCTAGGGTTGGCTTCTAACCCAGTCATGGGCTTTGTTTGTAACCTGGTCAGTGTATAGGCTTAGTTTGTAATCCAGTCATGGTATTGGCTTGAGAACCTATAATAGTATAGGTTTGGCTATTCGATCATGGTAAAGGCTTGTGATGTGGCCATAAAATAGGCTCAGCCTGTAAACCGATTATGGATATAGGCTTGGTTTTTAACCTAATCATGGTATAGGCTTGGCTTCCAACCAGATCATGGCAGAGGCTAAGCTTTTGACCAGGCCATGGTTAAGGCTTGATTTGTGTCCCATGCTATAAGTGGTGTCCCCTGTACCAGGTGTATGGGGGGGTGGCGGGGCTTCATGTTGCAATCTGAATACTCTTTCCTTATCCAGACATGTCAGAGAAGCATGGGTGATATAAAACTCGTCAGAGACTGGTTTGTAAGCAGTTAAAGGGTGAGTCCAGCTGATATGACCTGTGCATTCCGCAGATAAGCGGCAGCAGGGCCTGGGACCCCAGGCTGTGGGGCAGGAAGGATTTTTTTATGATAAACTTGTAACTTCCTAAACAACAGGATTTGAGAGAGGAAGGACATTGGGACAGAGAAGTTATGGACATGTTCCCAGTGGATATGATACTTCTATAATAATATAGAAGATACACATCACACTGCAAAGTCCCCATCCATACATCCGCTATATAGTGCATTTCTACTTCAGGATCCTAAAGGTACTTTATTATATCAGACTTTTCCCACTACCACCTGTGAAATGGTCATCAGCTAAGCAATGTGCTCAATTCAAGACCATCCAAGAGTCACACTAAGGCTACTTTCACACTAGCGTTTTCTGCAATCCGTCACAATGCGTCGTTTTGCAGAAAAAACGCATCCTGCAAAAGTGCTTGCAGGATGCGTTTTTTCCCCATAGACTTGTATTGACGACGCATTTGCGACGGATTGCCACACGTCGCATCCGTCGAGCGACGGATGCGTCGTGCTTTGGCAGACCGTCGGGAGCAAAAAACGCTACATGTAACGTTTTTTGCTCCTGACGGACCGCTTTTTCCGACCGCGCATGCGCGGCCAGAACTCCGCCCCCACCTTACAATTGGGCAGCAGATGCGCCGGAGAAATGCATCCGCTGCCTCCATTGTGCAATGCGTTAAACGCTAGCGTCGGAATCTCTCCCCGACACATTGCGACGGGGAGATTCCGACGCTAGTGTGAAAGAAGCCCAATAGTTCTACGGGGCATAAATTGCATCTCAGGTCATCACAATCAGAGAGAGTTTATCAGAGAGAGTCCATGTAATCTGTCTTACTAGAAACATGTCTTTTTCTGTGACAGGTGCAAGTGGGAATCTCTATATGTATGAAGGATGATCATACAAAATCTCTGCTGGCGTCAAGGGTGCCGGCGGAAAGCTCTGCTGGCGTCGAGGGTGCCCGCGGCAAGCTCTGCTGAAGTCGAGGGTGCCGGTGGCAAGCTCTGCTGAAGTCGAGGGTGCCAATGGGAATTATCTCTTCAGTGAAGTGTGTCTCGAATATCTTCGTGTAAAAGGTCACTGGGGAATTATTTCTGAACCGAAGTAAAGTTTAGAGGAAAAAATAAGTAGGAAAGGGGACTGCTTGATCAAGGTTGGGCTATATGTAGAATCATAGATAACGCTACTTTGAACTGCAGCATTGTATTGATGGACAGATGGGAACTGCAGGGTATTTACCTAGGTAATAAAATTAGATAACACCGTTTTTTATTAGAGAAGGTGAGGGCGGTTATTCAGTAACAAGAAGGTGCCATTAAGATATATAAGCCAGTTGTACACAGAACAAAGGCTCTGTGTGGTGGTGATGTCAGCTTGATAAGGATCATGAACAAAAGACCCATCCCAAATTTAAAAGAGTTTTCTAACTTGCCCAATAGGTCGGTGTGTTGCCGCATGTCGGCGATGTGGTAACAATAAGGATGTCACTGTGGTATTTTTTGACAATCTGAATATTTGGCAGAATGACTGAATAAATAAATGTGCAAATATTCTGAGAGTGTATGGGGTAAATAATAGTCGAAAAGCCGACGATACCTGGCAGTCACTGAAAGCACACACAAGCTTTTGTGGTTATTAGTTGTTAGATGTAATTGTCTTGGATGTTTGTTTTGGACCCATCACGTACCGTGCTGGTCAGGACAATATCTGGTCACGTGGGAAACTTACATAAACCACGTGTCATAAATGAAATATGGGCCATCAGTATGTGAAATCTTCTGTAGCTATCCTATAGAGGACAGGCCCATTAGGTAAGAGTTCATGGGCCCAGACTAAAAGCTCGGCAGAAGACAACCTAATTTGGACCACTTAATTACCACACTGGGGTCTACTTCTTATGAAAGGATTCACAAATAAAGTACCGTATATCACTCAAAGTTACAATACAGGTTAAATGGATTCTCTGGGGTGCCTCGCTTCTGCATCAGGAGGGGAGCTCCGGAGAATGATTCAGTAACTGGTCTGGTAGGCATCACGTGAGGGGGCCACCACATATCGCTAAAACTAAGGGGCAGAAACGCTAAGCTAACCATTTGTTTTCTCATAAAAGGGGGTAGCTGAAAAGGGGCTCCTAGAAAATCCAGCGCTTGGCTCAGTGCCCGGCAAAGCGCTTCGGCCTTGTCGTTTTAGTGATGGGGGTGCACTGTTGGCCTGGTAAAGGTTTTATATGGCTAGAGGGTGGTATAGTAAACTCAAGTCCAATGCTGCTGGTAGCAAAAGTATCACAGATGATGAGAATTTAAAGTTTGCTGAAAATAAAGCTGATGCGTTTCGGCAGCCACTTACCTTTACAGGATTATCGTCCCTGACCTTTTCTATTCTTAGTTGCATGTTTACCACCCTTGTGTATTTCTGGATGACAACACTTCACATTCATGTATACTGACAATTCTAGGAACCTGCCTGAATCATCCGGGATCTATGGCTCCAGGCCGACAAAACAACGCAGATAGAAATTTGGAAAGAAAATAACCCGATATACTGCTTCAATCATGTAGGTGAATGAACTGTACCAGCTACACCCTTCACTAAAATGCAGGGAGCATGTAGGTATAAATAAAACAATAATATGAGGGTATCTGGTGTCTTTCTGCAAGAGCCTGATGTTTTACAAGACAAACTAAAACAATTCCAAGGGAGTGACAAACATGTCAAAAGGAACGTCAGGCATACAGAGCTGCGATTCGGGAGCATAGCACCTATTGTGTGTTTCTATGCAGTCACCAACACACCTTGTAAGTTCAGCACACACAATGTGCCATCATGGTGGCATCTTCCTGCAAGCTGGGCAGAGGTCACCGCTCCAGGAGGGATGCGGCCGATCACACCACTGCAGTTTCCATCATGCAGAACATGATCTGCACCTGCTCCAGGTACTGACCCTATAGCGATCTATTCCTATTCCTGTAATGCCACTTGCTAATGGATCCACAAACCAGCAAAATCTACACAAAGCCTGGTGACCCTTACAATCGAGAGAGACAAATTATATGACTTGGATTACTTGTCTTGTGTTTCCAAAATTGCAGAACGCAAAATATAAGTGGCAGAGGATGACTTGCGCCAGAGCTCTGCTTCATATGACAACATTTAGCAAAATGAAAAGTGCCTTTATTTCTCAAGGATTCTCAGTATCAGCACTCGCTTTGATGAGAAGATAAATAATCTGACCACATCGAACAATGAGTTATACGACCACTTGATTCTAGTCTGCCATGCTTCTTCTGGATGGTCTCAGTCGTCTTATCACGAAGCTCCATCCCGTATATCAGCCTTTCATGTGTTTCGATCACAACATTACTTTGATGCATTACGTGTAAAAACAACTGCAAACATCTGCAGATCAACAGTTGTTAAAAAAGACAAGACTACAAGCTAGTGATAAACCACGTTTTAAAATCTGGGTCGGACCTAAAAGGCAAAGTGCTACCATTACAACAGTAAGATGTACCACGCACTGCAAGTCACATAATGTCTACGACTCTGTGTCTAAGACATGTCAGCCACCGTGTTATGCTAAATGGAGAATTTCCACTAACTCCAAAAAGTAAATATCCCCATCTGTCCGGAAAAGGCCCCACAGGACTCAGGTCCCGGCTAATTTACATCATGCCAATAATCCTACCAGCTTGATATAGGACTCACATACACAACACCTTATTACGTAGGCAATATATCCAATATCTCCGCATGTAACAAGGGGGCGTAGAGAGGTACAGACAGGTCCATATACTTCTATAAGTGCCATATTACTACCATTACAACTCAGCAATCGCCTATTCTAGAAAGATAGCTGAACACAAGGCCAATTGTCTCTTTTATTACCACTGTGTCATCAGTGAAGATATATTAGGGTCCTATCACAAGGCCACAATTTAGGTGCTGTCCTGTATCTGCAACTATTGCTGCAACAGGTGAACCAGTGGTAAAGTGCATACAGTATATGTAGCAGCGGTGGAACCGGCAGTAAAGGGCATACGTATATATAGCAGCGGTGGAACTGGCAGTAAAGGGCATACAGTATATGTAGCAGCAGTGGAACTGGCAGTAAAGTGCATACAGTATATATAGCAGTGGTGGAACCGGCAGTAAAGGGAATACGTATATATAGCAGCGGTGGAACCGGCAGTAAAGGGCATACAGTATATGTAGCAGCAGTGGAACTGGCAGTAAAGTGCATACAGTATATATAGCAGCGGTGGAACCGGCAGTAAAGGGCATATAGTATATGTAGCAGCAGTGGAACCGGCAGTAAAGGTCATACAGTATATGTAGCAGCGGTGGAACTGGCAGTAAAGGGCATACAGTATATGTAGCAGCGGTGGAACTGGCAGTAAAGTGCATACAGTATATATAGCAGTGGTGGAACCAGCAGTAAAATGGCATAAAGTATATGTAGCAGTGGTGGAACCGGCAGTAAAGGGCATACAGTATATGTAGCAGTGGTGAAACCGGCAGTAAAGGGCATACAGTATATGTAGCAGTGGTGGAACCGGCAGTAATGTACATACAGCACAGTGCCTTCCGAAAGTATTCGGCTCCCTGGAATTTTTCAACCTTTTCCCACATATCATGCTTCAAACATAGATACCAAATGTAAATTGTTGGTGAAGAATCAACAACAAGTGGAACACAGTTGTGAAGTTGAACGAAATTTATTGGTTATTTTAAATTTTTGTGGAAATTCAAAAACTGAAAAGTGGGGCGTACAATATTACCGTATATACTCGAGTATAAGCCGAGATTTTCAGCCCAAATTTTTGGGCTGAAAGTGCCCCTCTCGGCTTATACTCGAGTCACGGTGGGCGGCAGGGGCGGCGGGTGAGGGCGCTGAGGCATACTTACCTAGTCCCAGCGATCCTGGCGCTCCCCGCCTGTCCCACGGTCTTCTGTGCTGCAGCTTCTTCCCCTCTTCAGCGGTCGCGTGGGACCGCTCATTAGAGAAATGAATAGGCGGCTCCACCTCCCATAGGGGTGGAGCCGCCTATTCATTTCTCTAATCAGCGGTAACGGTGACCGCTGATAGAGGAAGAGGCTGCAGCACAGAAGACAGTGGGACAGGCGGGGAGCGCCAGGATCGCTGGGACTAGGTAAGTATGTCATATTTACCTGTCCCCGTTCCAGCCGCCGGGCGCCGCTCCATCTTCCCGGCGCCGCTCCGCTCTGACTGTTCAGGTCAGAGGGCACGATGACGCATATAGTGTGCGCGGCGCCCTCTGCCTGATCAGTCAGAGCGGAGAGACGCTGGGACCGGACGCTGGGAGCTGCAATCAAGAGAGGCGAGTATGGCATTTTTTTTTTTTATTGCAGCAGCAGCGGCACAGATTTATGTGGAGCATCTATGGGGAAATATGAACGGTGCAGAGCACTATATGGGGCACAGATATGGGGCAATATGAACAGTGCAGAGCGCTATATGGCACAGATATGGGGCAATATAAACGGTGCAGAGCATATATGGGGCACAGATATGGGGCAATATGAACTGTGCAGAGCGCTATATGGCACAGATATGGGGCAATATGAACAGTGCAGAGCATATATGGGGCACAGATATGGGGAAATAATGAACGGTGCAGAGCATATATGGGGCACAGATATGGGGAAATAATGAACGGTGCAGAGCACTATATGGCAGAGCTATGGGGAAATAATGATTTATTTTTATTTTTGAAATTCACCGGTAAATGCTGCATTTCCACCCTAGGCTTATACTCGAGTCAATAAGTTTTCCCAGTTTTTTGTGGCAAAATTAGGGGGGGTCGGCTTATACTCGGGTCGGCTTATACTCGAGTATATACGGTATTTGTCCCCTTTAACTTAATACTTTGTTGCGCCACCTTTTGCGGCGATTACAGCTGTCAGTCGCTTGGGGTCTGTCTCTATTAGTTTTGTACATTGAGAGACTGAAATTCTTGCCCATTCTTCCTTGACAAACAGCTCGAGCTCAGTGAGGTTTGATGGAGATCGTTTGTGAACAGCAGTTTTCAGCCCTTTCCACAGATTCTCGATTGGATCGAGGTCTGGACTTTGACTTGGCCATTCTAACACCTGGATACGTTTATTTGTGAACCATTCCATTGTAGATTTTGCTTTATGTTTGGGATCATTGTCTGGTTGGAAGACAAATCTCCATCCCAGTCTCAGGTCTTTTGCAAACTCCAACAGGTTTTCTTCAAGAACGGTCCTGTATTTGGCTCCATCCATCTTCCCATCAATTTTAGCCATCTTTCCTGTCCCTGCTGAAGAAAAGCAGGCCCAAACCATGATGCTGCCACCACCATGATTGACAGTGGGGATGGTGTGTTCAGGGTGATGAGTTGTGTTGCCTTTATGCCAAATATATCGTTTGGCATTGTTGCCATAAAGTTTGATTTTGGTTTCATCTGAGCAGAGCACCTTCTTTCACATGTTTGGTATGTCTCCCAGGTGGCTTGCTGCAAACTTTAAACAACACTTTTTATGGATATCTTTGAGAAATGGCTTTCTTCTTGCCACTCTTCCATAAAGGCCAGATTTGTGCAGTGTACGACTTATTGTTGTCCTATGGACAGACTGTCCCACCTCAGCTGTAGACCTCTGCAGTTTATTCAGAGTGATCATGGGCCTCTTGGCTGCATCTCTGATCAGTCCTCTCCTTGTTTGAGATGAAAGTTTAGAGGGACGGCCGGGTCTTGGTAGATTTGCAGTGTATGATACTCCTTCCATTTCAATATGATCGCTTGCACAGTGCTCCTTGGGATGTTTAAAGTTTTGAATCCAAATCCAGCTTTAAACTTCTCCACAACAGTATCACGGACCTGCCTGCTGTGTTACTTGGTCTTCATGATGCTCTTTGTGCCTCAAACAGAAGCCCGAGACTATCACAGAGCAGGTGAATTTATCCGGAGACTTGATTACACACAGGTGGATTATATTTATCATCATTAGGCATTTAGGACAACATTGGATCTTTCGGAGATCTACAATGAACTTCTGGAGTGAGTTTTCTGCACTGAAAGTAAAGGGGCCGAATAATAATGCACGCCCCACTTTTCAGTTTTTAAATTTCCACATAAATGTAAAATAACCAATAAATTTCGTACAACTTCACAATAGTGTTCCACTTGTTATCGATACTTCATCAAAACTTTAAATTTGGCATCTTTATGTTTGAAGCATGATCTGTGGGAAAAGGTTGAAAAGTTCCAGGGGCCGAATACTTTCACAAGGCACTGTAACTGTAGCTCAAAACCCAATATAATCAATGACCAGCTCTAATAGGACAATCTCCTGTGAGCGTTGGCAGCAATCACCGCTCAAGGCGTCCAGATGTCAAATTCTTTCCAATTTAGCAATACATATTCTGGAACAAAACACAATGAAGAGCAGATCAGTAGGGCAAAGGCGTGGACAGGAGCGGTGATCATACTGTCCAAGAATGGAATCATAGGGCCGTCTGCAATCAGAATGATGTTATAGAAGAATCCAGGAAGGAATCCCAATGAAAGGAGACATACAAGATGGCAAATTGTGATTGAAAACTGGTCGGGTTTGTCAAGGCTACAGTATAAAACGTCCGTGGAACATGTCCCAGTGCTATCCACTCTTGTTTTCTTGACACGGACCCATAGAGTTTCATTGTTCCATACACACAACACTGATCTGTGCATCTGATCAGGGAGAATCTCATCCGTTTTCCAGATCAGACTCCTCCATTAAAGTCTATGGAGATCCCTATAAAATAGATGGAACATAGAACACAGACTTTGTACTTCAAAGTTCCAGCCGAGTTCTACCGTATCAGATTTTTAATTGACCTGCTGCTAAGACACAATGAATAAAAAATGTTCAGTCTCCCTGTTTCAAGAACGGATGGGAAAAAAATGAATGCTAAATGCAGATAACGATCTGCATCTCATGGATGTCGACGCAGACACAGATTTCTGATATTAGCCTAAACTGGAGCGGATTCTAAGGGTGGGTTCTGCAGCGCAAATCTGTAACGTCTGGTCCAATCCTAAAGGATAATTGTATAGCGCCCCTTAAAGCCAAACTTTGGGATAATACGAAAAGCTGAAGTTGTTTCTCAGGTGTGATAAAAAACTAAGCTTGTGATGAAATGACAACCTCAGCTCTGCTATATCTCCAAACTGAAGAACCACTATAATACACAGGCCAAGCAAAAACTGCAGCTGGTGACAACCTCAACTCTGCTACATCTGCAAATTGAAGAATCGCTGTAGTACACAGGCTCCCAAACAATGCAGCCAGTGACGGGTAACATTTCCTTGCGTGTCTTTTACATGGAAAGGGTCAATAAACTTGTGTATGATATTTGTCAATTCCCAGGAATTTCCCTTAATATTGCGGTTCAGCATTTCCCATGCCCCTGCTGACGTCACAGGGTATTTGGCTTATCCACAATTATCTCTTGATTACATTCACAAAAAACCCCGATATCGCTGTTTGCAATGCAAAGGGTTACAATTTCACCTGCAGGTGTGACACTGGGTCAAAGGATAAAATGAAAGATTAACTCCTACACTGCCATGACTCCTCTATGGGGAACAGGGAAAAGAAGGAGCGTCCGCAGGCACCCTGATAACTAAATAGTGCATGAATAGACTTGCTGCTCCAAGCTAAAAGCAAGACGCTGTCTAATCCCCGGACCTAATAAATTATACATAGTCAGAAATAGCCAAATCCGATCGTTTAGATGCCGGCGGTTCCGTGTGACTTGGGGTGGATAAAGAGTTATCGAGAATTTAAAGTGACAGGTCTATCAATCATTTAGGAAACACCGACATGTACAAGAGTCACATTCCAGATCATGTGTTCCACGGTCAGGTCAGATTCCACAGTAAAGCTGCGATCAGGTCATCTGTCTGTATGGCACGGTGTGTGCCAGGCCGAAAGACGGGGTCCTCTGACCAGAGGCACCAGAGAGGAATACTGGAAAGGGAAAAGGCGTTATGTAGATGAACGACATTCACATGTTAATGACCCCAATGCAAGTGCCAGAGCTATGGGGGCAGGGGCTGCAGTCACACCTGGGTCCTGGTGCCTAGGGAGCTCCTAGAGCCACCCTGCCACATAAAGGGACAGCGGTTCTAAAAATGGCATGCCAAGGGGGTACAGAGTTTGCATTTGGGTATCCTACAACACTAACCAGTAATTGTAATGGTTGCCCAGTCCTGTTCATGGTGCTCACACTGGCCAGGACGCTGCGTGCTGCAGTGCATACAATGTCTTACCTAACACAAGCTGGAGTCAGGTCTGTGTGTGCCAAGGGAAAGAAGTTTTTTTAATTTCCTGAACCTATGTCGTATTTTTGGGATCTGGTCTGGGAAGGGGGATCGACTGGCAGCGGCCCAGCACTTTTCCGTCTTTAACCCTGAGGGTAATTCCACATGGGAGTTATACGCTGCAGCAAAAAATCCACCATTGCAAAAATAGGTTTTCTGATTCATTCTATAGTATATATATCGCAAATCTGCACTGGAAACTGTATGAAAAATCTGCACCAAAGATTAAGTTTTTTTTTTTTTTGTGCACATGGATGAGATTTCGGAATGTAATACACGGTGGATTGTCCATGCTGCAAATCCTGGTAGAAAACCTGCCACCATCATTTGTGCAAGCCTGCAACTATTTATCACTATACCTGGAAAATGTCAAAGCACTACAAGTTCCAGTATGCCCCTTCAGTGAGCACGCAGGGAAAATTCTGATAGGACCTAAGAGTTTCATGCGGTGCCACCCAAGGATTATGTAAGAAGTGTAAAGGGCAGGTTGGGACCAGCAGGTACCAGCCTCACCTGTACAAACACAGACACGGCTCAGCCTTGTGTGCACGTGTGAGGTTCCTACCTGGGAAGAGCTGCGTCATGGAAAGCTACGTATGCCTGCATGGAAAGGTACAGCAATAATAATAATAATAAAAAAAAATCTATACAAGGTTCTCAGCTCATTTTTCAGGCACATCAGAAGCATATGCAAAGAGTAGTCCCGTAAATTTACTCCAAATTGCCTACAGGTCCTCCTGCACCAATGTATTCCCAAAACCAAGTTCACATGTACAGTAAATTTGCAACAATTTCCAACCTGCAGCATGCTTTTCATTGCAGATTTCACCCTATTCGAGGCTTAGTGGAGTAGGGTGAAATCCGCAAGTAACACTTTGCGACCAAATCTGCAGCAGAAATTTTCTGAAACGTGTGAACATGTCCTTTTCGCGCACAGTGGTCCAATTTGTGTTGGCATCGTATGAGATGGGAGCCTTAAATGGATGCGCATTATTTCCTATATGTCCAGGAAATCATTAAGCAGTACATGATACTATAAAATTTAATAGTCCCATTTTAATAATAAATAATAAGAATAATTTTATTTTTATAGCGCCGACATATTCTGCAGCACTTTACATTTCAGAAGGGACTCTAAAATGCATAATTATTGGGGTATCTCTACCTAGAAACAAAACACAATCCCCGAGTCGTGCTCTTCTGTCAAGTCTTTACATTTCTATTCAGCCATTTCTCAATTACATCTATTTCTTCCTTTTCTGAAGATGACAATAGGCCGTCATTACAGCTCCCTCGGGGGCATCACCCCACGGTTCCCAGGCTCCGGAACACTAGTCTGCCTTGCTATATGCGATGCAGCCTGCACTTCCATAGTGCCACCTATCAGGGCATACCGGTCATTCAGGAGTCTCAGAAAGCTGGAGGTCAAAACGTAAATTCAGCATTCTACATTAACTCTTAGGCCACGTCCACACGATCAGGATTTGGTCAGTATTTTACATCAGTATTTGTAAGCCAAAATCAGGAGTGGAACAATCAGAGGAAAAGTATAAAAGGAACACGTCACCACTTCTGTACTATCACCCACTCCTGGTTTTGGCTTATAAACACTGATGTGAAATACTGACCAAATAAGTAACATGTGAATCCGTCCTTTCCTCAACCCTCACTCTACCAAAATGCTTGTGCATGCCCTCATCATCTCCCGCCTCGACTACCGCAACATCCTTTTCTGTGGCCTACCTTCTAACACTCACACCCCTCCAGTCCGTCCTTAACTCTGCTGCCCGACTAATTACCGTAATCTCTCTCCTCACTACACTCCTGCTTCTCGTCTTTGCAAATCCCTTCACTGGCTCCCAATTTCCCAACGTATCCAGTTTAAACTACTAACAGTGACCTACAAAGCCATCCGTAACCTTTCTCCTCCCTATATTTCCAAACTAATCTCCCAATATCTTCCCTCACGTAATCTCCGGTCCTCCCAAGACCTCCTTCTCTCCTCCACGCTTATTCGCTCCTCACCCAATCACCTCCAATACTTCTCCCGAACATCCCCCATCCTCTGGAATTCTGTGCCCCAACACGTCCGGTTATCCACCACATTTGGATCCTTCAAAAGGAACCTGAAAACCCACCTCTTCAAAGAAACCTACCACCTGTAATGACCACACGGTCACCTCACCACCATCAGAGCTACTGCAACCCCCTACTGTCTCCTTCCCCATAATCCTGAAGAATGTAAGCCCGCAAGGGCAGGGTCCTCGCCCCTCTGTATCAGTCTGCCATTGTTAGATTGTTTATTGTAAGTGATATTTGTATTTAGCTGTAACCCCTTCTAATGTATGGCACCATGGAATTAATGGTGCTATATAAATAAATAATAATGTGGCCTTAGCCAGTGTCTTGTTGGGGTGGTAGGAACATCCCGAAAATAAATTCACATGACAGTCAACGGTTCAAGAGGATCAACCTATGTATAGCTCAGGAGAACGCCACTAGAGTACCGTACATCATTCATTATTGCCCCCTAGTGTGGCAGCTCTCATTATTGCCCCCTAGTGTGGCAGCTCTCATTATTGCCCCCTAGTGTGGCAGCTCTCATTATTGTCCCCTAGTGTGGCAGCTCTCATTATTACCCCCTAGTGTGGCAGCTCTCATTATTGCCCCCTAGTGTGGCTGCTCTCATTACTACCCCCTAGTTTGGCAGCTCTCTATATTACCCCCTAATGTGGCAGCTCTCTATATTACCCCCTAATGTGGCAGCTCTCATTATTACCCCTAGTGTGGCAGCTCTCATTATTGTCCCCTAGTGTGGCAGCTCTCATTATTACCCCCTAGTGTGGCAGCTCTCATTATTACCCCCTAGTGTGGCAGTTCTCACCCACGTGTGCAGCTTATATATGCTTGACCCCTTATGTGAAGGGTCACATTCCTTTACCCCTTTGTTTCCCGGGTAATTAGTATTTGATCTGCATCACAAACGTGTCATCAGGAATCTAGGACTCACTAAACCCTACAAATGTGCTAAACACATCCCTAACAAAAGACACAAATAAGAGCATTGAAGGCTCAGTTTCTGGCCATTGTCCCCATCACTTTCATGCACTTACCTGCTAGACAGGTTGACAAAGTCCCCTCCATCCAGCAGCCTGACCTTACAGAAGAGGACCCCATTCACAAATGGCACTGCAGTCAGCTCCTCCAGGGTGAAGATTGTCTGGAACTTAAACTTTTTCTTCTTGGTCAGGAAAGCCATGAGTGACCCCTCCGAGACCAGGAAAGTCTTAGGTTAAGAGAAAGCAGATGGAAGAGTTAGGGAAGGAGGAGGATGGGTTAGGAAGGATTTTTTTTCCCCTTGTTTTGCAGAAAAGAGAAAGCTTCAAAGTCTATTATCGCCCGTCAACTTCTATATATCTGCGATTGGGGTGTCCGGCCCTTCTTCGGGAATGGATGCCCCAAGAACTGACTGAGAAGAGGAATGGTCTTTGGAGCATCTCCAGGGGTGGTAGGACTGGACCCGCAAACTCCAAACCTGCAGAGAAGGGGGTCCCTTCAAAATTTCTTCCCTCTGTCGTTCTTGGAGGGGGAACGAGGTTTCTTCCTGGCGGTCTCTGCAGACAAGAGGGTCCGAAATCAATATGTGGCCTCACTTCAATAGGACGTGCACTCTGGTGGCAGGGAGAGCTCGCTGCTCGTTCCTCCTGAGGCTGTGGAGGTTCAGCCAGTGATCGGCAGGAATCTGAACTCAGCACCGAGCTGCTAAAGACTCCTCCTCTACCGGCTCAGCGGGAGGTGGAGGGACGAGAGCCGCCTCTGTCTCTGGATCCAGCAGCACCCTGACTTCTTCTCACAGGCAGATCATCACCCTCATCATCCGCAGAACTGCAACGAAAACAAACACATCACTCTCTGAGAAAGGGGACAGAAAAACAATCTGCAGGCAGCAGAGACGAGACTCAAGGACTAATATTACTTATGATATCTTCCTTATAACCGCAGTAACCTCGTCCGCAGTGCCCGCTTACGTTTGGTGGTTATGATAAAAAATATATATATATATATATATATATATATATATATATATATATATATATATATATATATATATATATATATATATATATATATATATATATATATATTAGTTCTGGATCGTTGGACAAATACACACACATTACACTTGGAGTTGATGTTTGCTGTATACACTAAAAATATTAAATCAGGCTCCATTTAGACTAGAAGTAAACGTCTTGAGCGACGCCAAAATCGTAGTGTCGCATTGTAACATTGCATCCAATGATTTCCTATAAATGCGTTTTTTTTTTTTTACAGCAAAATCTCAGGTCTAAAAAAAATTGTTGCGTGGCAGCAAATCGTACGGATAGATTTGCTGCGAGAATTGCCTTACAAGTCGCAGGCCATGACAGTATCCAGTTTGACTTCTGTCGCACCGGTATGGCATGTTTTTCCCTTTAGAGGGGTATCGCCCTATTAGCGACGTATCCCATTGCATGCCCATACACTGATAGACAAATACAAGTCTGAGCCGCCTCCATTTAGCCGGGGCTACACAACGACATTGGTTGCGCCAAAGATGGATATATCACACCTCGGCGTAATGCACATGAATGGGGTCACAATGCAAGCTGCAAGGTACGGCCGGAACGCAAGACGCAATCGGTTGCGGTTTTTCCAGGTCGCTTGCATTCTGCTGCGATGCAGCAGCGGCGTACAGCGATCTGCAGCCAACGTTGCGGTGCGGCCCCAGCCGAGCTGTCCTTGGGAGTTACAGCGGAGACTTTCCGAATAAAATGCAAAGTATGTAACAGAAAACCTGGGAGGACGCTTATACACGCCGTCGTCTGTTCCTTCCGAGTGGGTTTTGCTACAAGTGCTCATTGTTCTATGTATAGGGTATGGCTGCCCACACAATGCAGAAACGTGCAGTCATGTGTGCCGGCATATGTGACGACAAGACACGCAGCCCCAAGTCAGACATGATCACAGAATAACTGAGGCAATCACTTAAAGGGCAATTCCTAGCAAATAGGACAAATTGCTAATCAATCAATTATTATCAAATCATAAAATATATATTGATGGTGGCGCGAAAGTGTTAAAAAAGCTAATAATCCCTGCTGCGTTACCTAACCGACCTCCACACCAAGTCGGTAACAAATATATAATCTAATAAAAATATGTATCTAAGTACATATAGGTACGCGCTAGATATTTAGCCAAAAAAGAAAAGAAAAACCTGCTACTAAATAAAAGAATAGAGTCCAGATCGGCAGTCAATAAACGAAGTTTAGCAGCTTCTAAGTATGTCCACAGAAGTCTATAATGACACCAGGGGTAGGTAAGTATACATAGAAGTTTCCTAACCTCCTGTCACAAGTCACACATCTCTCGATGAAGAAAAGAGCCGCAATGCTGCTGATGTAGTTCCAGAGAGTTCCAGGTAAGGACGGTGCGTGGTACAGATCCAAACTGGTGGCTGCCCCGGCCGGTAGCAGCCACCCAAGACTAACCTCCGGGCTGGGACGGAGTCCTGTGGTGCCGGACGCCGCGTGAAGTGAAAGCGGTAAGTCCGGATACAGTGCAGGACCTACGTGACGTAGCTAGTCACGTGATCGTGAACGAAGCCCGGGAGTGAGGTACGGAGCGCTGTGAGGGTCACCTAACCTAGCGCTGTCTCCTTCCTCAGGGTTAACCCCTGCTCCGTAATAGCAGTCCTTATATAGCATGCCCTAACTAAATCTGCCTATTGGAATCCAAAGAGTTCTGTGCCGATATTTAAACCCCTGGGTGCCAGTGTGTCCAGAGAAAAAATCCATTGTGTCTCGGCTCTGGACATGGCTTTAATAAAATCACCCCCTCTCCAGTGGCGTTTAACAGTTGCTATACCCAACACTTTCATATGGTGTATCCCACTGTCATGATGCTCTATGAAATGTTGGGACAGTGGATGACCTTTAAAGTGGTTTTTAATATTACGAATATGTTCCCCTATTCTTGTTTTAAATGGCCTTTTTGTCCTCCCCACATATAGTTTCCCACAAGGGCATTGTATAATATATATAACCCCGACAGTAGAACATGTAACAAAATCCTTAATTGGAATTACCCTATCCCCTTTTATAATATTGGTACATTTTTGGGTGATAGTTTGCCTGCAGACATTACACTTCTGACAAGGGAAAAATCCCTTCAACTTAGTATGAAAAATAGAAGATTGTACAAGGGGGGGTTTATTTTGTACAGTAGGCGCAATAAGATTGCCCAAGTTCTGCGATTTTTTTTATATATGAATCGGGGTTGGTCCGTGATCTGGTCTCCCAATACCTTATCATTTTTTAAAATATGCCAGTGTTTCCTGACTATTTTCCGTAGGATGTTAGAATTACTGTTATATTTAGTTATAATGGGGACAAAATCACTATTTTGCATACCTTTAGAGGCGGGGTTCATCAATTCTTGTCTAGTTCTAGATAAGGCCATTTTTTTAGATTTCTCTAACAAATCCAGATCATACCCCTTTTCCAAAAAATGTTGTTAGAGATAATGCCTCCTTGTCAAAATCCTGGGGTCTAGAGCAATTGCGGTGAATTCTAATATACTGGCTTTTTGGAATATTGAGCAACCAATTTGGAAGGTGGCAACTGTCAAGGGGGATATAGCCGTTTGTATCGGTGGGTTTACAAAAAGTGTTGGTTTGGATTTTAAAGTCATCAATAAAAACCTTTAAATCTAAAAAAATGGATATGTGTAGTACTGGTGGTGGAGGTAAATTTTAAAAAATGTTGATTTTTATTAATATCTATTAAAAATTGATTAAGAGAATCCCAACCACCAAATAAAAATGACGTCATCAATAAAACGCCACCAGAGGACCAGGTTCGCACACAGTCGGCCTTCCGGGTAGATAAACTGTTCGGCCTTCGCAGAACTTGGGCAATCTTATTGCGCCTACTGTACAAAATAAACCCCCCCTTGTACAATCTTCTATTTTTCATACTAAGTTGAAGGGATTTTTCCCTTGTCAGAAGTGTAATGTGTTTGCAGGCAAACTATCACCCAAAAATGTACCAATATTATAAAAGGGGATAGGGTAATTCCAATTAAGGATTTTGTTACATGTTCTACTGTCGGGGTTATATATATTATAGAATGCCCTTGTGGCAAACTATATGTGGGGAGGACAAAAAGGCCATTTAAAAAAAGAATAGGGGAACATATTCGTAATATTAAAAACCACTTTAAAGGTCATCCACTGTCCCAACATTTCATAGAGCATCATGACAGTGGGATACACCATATGAAAGTGTTGGGTATAGCAACTGTTAAACGCCACTGGAGAGGGGGTGATTTTATTAAAGCCATGTCCAGAGCCGAGACACAATGGATTTTTTCTCTGGACACACTGGCACCCAGGGGTTTAAATATCGGCACAGAACTCTTTGGATTCCAATAGGCAGATTTAGTTAGGGCATGCTATATAAGGACTGCTATTATGGAGCAGGGGTTAACCCTGAGGAAGGAGACAGCAGTCTCCGAAGCGCATAGGTTAGGTGACCCTCACAGCGCTCCGTACCTCACTCCCGGGCTTCGTTCACGATCAGGTGACTAGCTACGTCACGTAGGTCCTGCACTGTATCCGGACTTACCGCTTTCACTTCACGCGGCGTCCGGCACCACAGGACTCCGTCCCAGCCCGGAGGTTAGTCTTGGGTGGCTGCTACCGGCCGGGGCAGCCACCAGTTTGGATCTGTACCACGCACCGTCCTTACCTGGAACTCTCGAACTACATCGGCAGAATTGCGGCTCTTTTCTTCATCGAGAGATGTGTGACTTGTGACAGGAGGTAGGAAACTTCTATGTATACTTACCTACCCCTGGTGTCATTATAGACTTCTGTGGACATACTTAGAAGCTGCTAAACTTCGTTTATTGACTGCCGATCTGGACTCTATTCTTTTATTTAGTAGCAGGTTTTTCTTTTTTGGCTAAATATCTAGCGCGTACCTATATGTACTTAGATACATATTTTTATTAGATTATTATCAAATCATATTTTACAACCTAACTCTGAAAAGACTTTCGCTGCCCTGATCCGGGCACGGTCATACATGGCAGCCGGTCTTCACTTCTACGCCAGGTTCCCTGGGCCCCTTTAACGTATCTGAGCCTCACGTGATGTGATGATGTTGTGGACCTAAAAAATGCTGGAGGCACCAAGCATACTACGGTCAAATATGCCGGGTGCGGAAATTAAGAGCGGCTGCCACAGAGGACCAGACCGTGCACCGAATCCGGGCAGCGCAAATCAAGCTGCTCATCTCTACTAGCACCCATTCCTCTTCCCATCTGTGACCCCGACAGCTGGAATAGATCAGAAATGTCTATGTTCGGACTACCCCCTTTAAGACATTTAATCGTTTTTTTAACAAAAGTTAATTTTTTACTTTGCCCCATACTTCGTGATACCTGGAAATGGCACTATAGCGCCTCCTGTGGCAACCGAATAAACAGCAGCACCGGCGGCAGTACAATACAAATTGTACTGGTTAAGTATGGTATTTGTATTCACATTTTGTTTATTTTTGAGGGTAGAGTCCACTACTTCATATAATAAACCTAAAATGGAGATTATGAGCCAGCCCGAAACCCCGCGTCGGTGTGACAGCCTGCCCCCCCTTAGTCACATACAATGCGATTGAAAGAGAAGCGTGGCGCTTGTGCATTCAGGTGCGGACGTCAGAGCCGGGCTGGTGAGAAGGACAACGTGTTCCACTTTGTATTGTCCGGCTCTTAAATCAGTCTATGTAACAGAGAGGAGTCAGAAGGAAAGAACTGTCCGAGTTCCCGGATCCCTCATAAATTAGTTTGATGCTTCCCATTTAGTGTTTGCAGAACAAATCTTAAAAACGGAAACTCAAGAGCCAAAGAAACATTGGAGAAACCAATGGACTTTTTTGCAGTGTTGCTGCACAGTAATTATAGAATATTGCTTCTGGCGAAAATGACAGATTGCAACAAGTATGAACCAAGCTTAAACCCTTCATTCTCTGGATCGTGGAGATAGCTCATTGGGGGTCCTATAGGGATATGCCATCATTTTAGGAGATGGGAAAACCCTTTCATTGCACGTCAGCCTGCACTGGGAAATTCAGCAGGATCTGGTGGCGAGACGCTACGGGTCGTAACTCGCCCAAACTCCCTGGCTAATCCTTTATTGCTGAAACCCCAAAATCAGTGATCGAGTTCTTTCCTTCTTTCTCAGAGTCAGTAGGAACTCAGCAACACATGCAAATGGAAAGGGACAAAAGGTATAAAATATAAATAGGCAAATCATGGTATGGTAGTGCTGTGTACAGGATGGCACTGGCAGGTCTGCCCAATATCACTGCCCCCTCCTGCAAACCACGGAGGGAAATTCAGGTGCTCATCCTATTCCTTATTTCCTTTCTGAACAGATTTTTTCATTTTTTTTGCACATTGGTTTTTCCTCCCCCTTCTTCCAAGAGTCATAACTTTTTTTTTTAAGAAATCTTTCTTTTTGATTTTTTTCCCCCTTTTATGACATTTACTATAAGGTTTAATTTATTTTATAATTTTATAGCGTGGACCATTATATATACGTCAATAACAAATAAGCTGAACTTTTAATTTCTTTATTTAACTTGGTAAAAGGGGGGGGGGGATTCAAACTATTATATACAGTACTGTTTTACATGTATATATTTTTTAAAAAAATCTTAATTATCACTTCATTTTTTAGTCCTCTTGGGGGACTTGAACCTACAATAGTTTGATCGCTTGCACTATATACATTGCTTTATTAGAGTACAAAAATAGCGGCAAAGTGTGCCTTTAGTAGGCCCCTGGCTGCCATGGAAAGTCACTGGTACCCGGTAATTGTGTCACGAGAAAGTGAGTGATGGGCGCCTGAAATGATCATATGACGTGATTGCTCCACTTAATCACCTAAGGCTTTAAAGTGTTATTTCAAAAATGGATATTGTCGAATAGGGCTTGCAAATATGAACAATTTTGCAATTTACTGCTTATTAAAATGTTTAACCGTTCTTGAGACATTAACACTTTTCTTTAGCTCACAGTTTGTTGCCTTGGAGACCGACCACCATTTTTAGACAGTAAAACATGCACAGTGCTTACAAGTTCTGTTATATTGAGCTTGTATACACTGTTTTGAAGATGTCCAGGATCCCTGAAGAGCGGAAAACCGGCTATTGCCAGGAAAACAGTGCATTGCTTACAAGCAACACAGCAGTGGTGGTCGATCTCCTAGGCAACAAGTTGTAAACGAAAGGAAAAGTGTTAATAGCTCAATAACGGATTCCAATTTCAATAAGCAGTAAATTGCAAAAAGGTTTTGTTTTTTCAAGCATTATCGAACAGTATCCATTGATGGAGATGGGAATAACCCTTTAAGTGGGTAAACAGGAGCGATTGTAGCTAACTGGAGGTCCTAGCATTCACAATGTATGGAGTGACCTCAGCTCCTGAGCCCGCTCTATATACCTGTCCCAGAGATTGATATAGAGATATATATATAGATAGATAGATAGATAGATAGATAGATAGATAGATAGATAGATAGATAGAGATATATATATATATATAGATATATATATATATATATATAGATATATATATATAGATATATATATATATATATAGATATATATATATATATATAGATATATATATATATATAGATATATATATATATATAGATATATATATATATATATAGATATATATATATATATAGATATATATATATATATAGATATATATATATATATAGATATATATATATATATAGATATATATATATATATAGATATATATATATATATAGATATATATATATATATAGATATATATATATATAGATATATATATATATATAGATATATATATATATATATAGATATATATATATATATATATAGATATATATATATATATAGATATATATATATATATAAATATATATATAGATATATATATATATATAAATATATATATAGATATATATATAGATATATATATAAATATATATATAGATATATATATAGATATATATATATATATATATATATATATATATATATAGATATATATATATATATATAGATATAGATATATATATATATATATATATATATATATATATATATATATATATAGATATATATATATATATATAGATATATATATATATATATAGATATATATATATATATATATATCTATATATATATATATCTATATATATATATATATATATATACACACACATATATACACACACGTCGGGTAGGGGTTAAAGACGTTGACTCTCAAACTTTTTACCCCTGGAGGCAGCTACGGTAGCAGGCAGCTACGGTAGCCCCCTCTAAACAAAAAAAAACAGTCATAAGTTATAAAGAGATTGCATGACGGCGATAAGTTTACAGAATTTCATTTCTCTTGTGTACAGAGCTGGGTCTGTCCGGGCTGGGATTAAGCTGAGCTCTGCTGAATTACATGGGGAGCACAGTCCGGGCTATTTTTGTTTATATCTAAATCCTTGGTGGGAAAGGCTATATGTCTTCCAATTATCTCTCCATAGACCTTGTACTAATCCACCCAAATGTCAACAGCTCCCAGATCTTAAAGTCACAAGAACCAACAAACCTTTATGTGACTTACCTCCACTCCTCCCCCACTCTACTACCATGTACTACAGTCCTTGAAACCCTAACCTTAAGGTACCGTTAGGGTACCGTCACACAGTGGCATTTTGATCGCTACGACGGCACGATCCGTGACGCTCCAGCATCGTAACAATATCGCTCCAGCGTCGTAGACTGCTGTCACACTTTGCAATGTACGACGCTGGAGCGATAATTTCATGACGTATATGCGATGTAGAAGCCGTTGGTTACTATGCGCACATTGTATACAATATCGTGCACACCTTTGTTACACCATGCGATCATGCCGCCACAGCGGGACACTAGACGACGAAAGAAAGTTTCAAACGATCTGCTACGACGTACGATTCTCAGCGGGGTCCCTGATCGCGAGATCGCTGGAACGTCACGGATATATCGCTGGAACGTCACAAATCGTGCCGTCGTAGCGATCAAAATGCCACTGTGTGACGGTACCCTTACACTAAACGATTTACCAACGATCACGACCAGCGATACGGCTTGGCCGTGATCGTTGGCAAGTCGCTGTGTGGTCGCTGGAGAGCTGTCACACAGACAGCTCTCCAGCGACCAACAATGCCGAAGTCCCCGGGTAACCAGGGTAAACATTGGGTTACTAAGCGCAGGGCCGCGTTTAGTAACCCGATGTTTACCCTGGTTACCATTGTAGATGTAAAAAAAAAAAAACAGTACATACTCACATTCCGGTGTCTGTCACGTCCCTCGCCGTCAGCTTCCCGCACTGACTGTGTCAGCGCCAGCCGTAAAGCACAGCACAGCGGTGATGTCACCGCTGTGCTTTACGGCCGGCGCTCAGTCAGTGCGGGAAGGTGACGGCGGGGGACGTGACAGACACCGGAATGTGAGTATGTTGTGGTTTGTTTTTTTAACTTTTACAATGGTAACCAGGGTAAATATCGGGTTACCAAGCGCGGCCCTGCGCTTAGTAACCCGATGTTTACCCTGGTTACAAGTGAACACATCGCTGGATCGGCGTCACACACGCCGATCCAGAGATGACAGCGGGTGATCCAGCGACGAAATAAAGTTCTGGCCTTCTAGTTCCGACCAGCGATGTCACAGCAGGATCCTGATCGCTGCTGCGTGTCAAACACAATGAGATCGCTATCCAGGACGCTGCAACGTCACGGATCGCTATCGTTATCGTTCAAAAGTTGCTCAGTGTGAAGGTACCTTTAGAGGAGAGAAACCAGTGCGTCTCTTTGCCAAAGTGTGATTGATTTGAATTAACATAGTGTAATGCTTAATTCCCCCTGTAGAGGCGCTGCAGGGAAATTTAACAGTTACTGGCAAGGTTTAGCCACAGATTAGATGACTGCTGGAAATCTAGGATTTACAAAAATAAATTATTCAAAGAAGACAACCCATTAAAAGTGGTTTCCTTGCTAAAACAGGAGGCATAGCTATGTTTTGTCATCTCCATTTGATCGGTGGTAGCCTGACTGCTGAGACCAACGCATAAGGCGGCGAATTGTCTTCTGGGAAAACAAAAGGCTTAAGCGTTAAAATTCAACAAGGCCGATTCTTCTCTCCATCATCCAGGACTTGTATATTGATGACCTTATGCTATAGAACTGAATGGAAAATGTTGACAGCTATAACTGACTTTGGGAGCTTGTTCTTTACTGTAAGAGCAGCGATTATATGAACGGTCGATCTCAGGAACTGGTCACAGCGGGAATCGTTCATGGGGTTTTTTTTTTGGTTTTTTAAAGGCTTAGATGCATTTTTAGAAGGAAATAAAGACTTGTTACGTGTAAAATTCTTGTTCAGAATGTTGATCCAGTCGATCAACACCCGGAATCAGGACTTGCTCTTTTAGGCCTGACATTCATATGAATGTCCTTATGTTCCCTCTTTTTTGTCCTTTCCAATCCCTTGGTTGAACTTGATGGACATGTCGTTTTTCAACTTTTTTTGTGTATGGAAAATTTGCTGCACATAAAAGTTTTTACATAAGTAGTGTTTTTGATGCTTTTTGTTTGTTTGTTTTTCCTCTGCATTTTTTGACCTTTGTAAACAACAAAGAATGTCAATTCTTTCAGTGGTTTTTTTACGGCAATTTTTCCCCATGGACATTAAATGTGGATTACCACTATAAAAAAAAAAAACATTTTTCTAACCATATTCTGCATTTTTCGTGCAGAAAAAAATGCACTAGTGAATGTACCCTAATAGTCCAAGCAAAATAGATGTGATGTCCTGAAAATTAATTCCAAAAGTGTGCTTATAACGATACTGTAAAACGTTTTTTTTTTTGTAGCCTCCCCCCCCCCCCCTCTACAGATTTGTAGAGGAAGAATAATATAAAAAATAAATTAGAAAAAAAAAATGCATAAAAAAAGCACTAAATGCAAATTAATGAGAGCAGATTGGTAAGGCATATTTTGCTGTTGGAGCCTATGGTAAATAGCATTTTTTTTGTTTATGTCAGTGCTTGTAAGAAACTACCGTAGTTAAGAGACCAGCTCAGATTGTAATGGATCGGAATAGGCTTTTTTATTTTTGCCCAGCCATATAAAACATCAAAGTTTCCGAAGAATTACAGGGAGTGAGCTGAACCCTGCCCAACGTCCCTCGTGACTCCTCTACATTTTATTTCCTCGTCAAGGACGGGTCCTCGGTACAGGCTGTGATGTTAACTCTGTGTAAACACCATAATCATGACTTTCGTGGCGTACCGTCACCATAACGGTCTGATGGCCAGGCTAGTATTTGTATATATACAGCTGAAAGAGCAATTCTCCCTATAGACAAGACTACTTATTGTCAGAAATGGCACCACTCTTGTTCACAGACTGTACATGGTATTGCAGCCCAGCTCTATTTACTTAAACAAGGCTGATCTGCAATACCAGACATAACCATGGACAAGAGTGGCGCTGTTTCTGGAGGGGGGGGGAATCCCATAAAAAGCATCCTTTAAGAACATCCAGCTTTTCTTGTGCAAAACTTAACAACACAGAAGGAATTTGACTGCTCCAGCAGTCTTTAATTAATTTTCTGCAGCAATCACATACTGTATCTCATGTAGTTTATGCCAATTTTTCAAAGGTTATGCACACATTCCAAAATCATTTTTTTGCTTTTCTTCTGCTTCGTAAATGCTATTTTTCTAAATAGTCTTAAATTAAAAATGTTCTACCATTTTGCTGCTGATGTCTGCAAGTCCTTTATCTGCAAAATGTCACAAATGATCTCTCTGATACCTTCTCTCAGTGTTAGGCTACTTTCACACTGGCGTTTTTTGCAATACGTCGCAATGCGTCGTTTAGGGGAAAAAACGCATCCTGCAAAGTTGTTTTCAGGATGCGTTTTTGCCCCATAGATTAACATTAGCGACGCATTGCGATGCATTGACACACGTCGCAACCGTCGTGCGACGGTTGCGCCGGACCGCCGGGAGCAAAAAACGTTACATGTAACGTTTTTTGCTGCCAACGAACCGCTTTTTCCGACCGCGCATGCGCGGCCGGAACTCCGCCCCGACCTCCCTGCACCTCACAATGGGGCAGCGGATGCGATGAAAATTTGCATCCGCTGCACCCGTTGTGCGGCGCAAACAACGCTAGCGTCGTTGCGTCTGCACGTCGCTAGTGTGAAAGTAGCCTTAATTATCTCAAATGGGAAGGCAAGGGGGGGGTGCTCTGAGCTGCAGGGGACAACTGAGAGTATCTTGGAGGACACAAAAAGAAAAAAGCTATAGACAAGGAAAAACCATGAAGAGGAAATACGTGCTGGATAGAAGCTGTGCTGATAGAGCAAAGCAAGGGAAGGCATTATCACCCTGGTTACACACAGCCTGTATTACTGGGAGGGACGCTCCCACAAGAGAAACAGATGAAACTTGGATCAGGCTGCAAAATGCATATCAGATGGGGTCTGAAAGTGAATAAAGGACTGAAGATTTCAGGCAATTCTTATAACTGACTGCTCGAACATTCTGTTTATCTGTTCTGTTCTTGGAACGGACAAACGAAATGTCAAAAGTGTCCATAGCCTTTAAAGGAGCTGGCCGAAAAATAAAAACTAAATCTATCCATCCCCAGGATCTGTATGATCTCTTGGATCCCTGCACTAGAACAGGGGACTTGAATGGATCAGTGGTCATGCTTGCACACTACCACTCCAATTAATGCCCATGGGACTGACAGTGATAGCCGACTCAGTTTTTCGCCACCGATGCAAATAGCTTCACACTCATAACCCTGCATGACCCAGAAGGAAGATGAAACTCATAAAAAAATGGAAATACCTCGGTTATTAATAATGAAGCTTATATGAAAAGACGGGGTGAGGACTGAGTCAGGAAAGGTGTCAATGACAGCTCGTCAGAACACGACACCTACCGTACATAGCGTGACTCTGACTTTCACCCAGTGACACAGTGCTGTGAGACGAGCATGACGCCGGAGTTTTTGGATCCCGTTCCCAGAGCAAGTGTCCTTTTTAATATAAATCAGTGTCACTCAGATTACTAAACAGGTCATAAATGTCCTGACATGTGACCCCCGCCACCAAAATATATGACAGGAGCTAGGGAGGATTATTAATAGCTATGGAGCAATCCAAGAACATCACTGCTCAACCGCAAGGAGATTCCAAGATACTTCCCCTTCCTCCAGGAGTGTCCCCAACAGGAACAACATTTATGTATCCACTGTGCTGCCGAGAATGAGAATTTTTGAGCCGGCTGAAAAAAAAAAAATCATCTCACCCGACGAACGAGCATTTTGCATCTATTCTGTTATTTATTAGGAATGCAGAGGCAGCCACACATGCGGAAATGATGTGGTTATTACATGAATCTCAGTTAAGAAAACTCCTTTACTACGGACGCACCCAATCAGCAGTGGGGATGGGGCCGTTTGGTGGGAGGAATAGCCGTTAGCCGGAAAAAAAAAATCATTTTGCTGGATTTACATTTGACGTTTAATAGCGTGTTTAGGTAGTCCAAAAAAATTGTGGCGCACTCTGTATCAAGGAGCGGAAAGGTGCAGGCTGAACGAATAGCATGTTTACACAGGCTGACCGCACAGAACTAGTGCTATTATGATCGTTCTGTGAGCATAAAATAGCATTGTTCTCGGCAGCACATGTCCTGTTTACACAGGACAATGTGCTGCTGAGAACAATGATTTATACGCCAGCTACAAATGTGGTTGGGTGCCATACAAAATGAGCGTTTCGCTTCTTAGTTGGGCGATTGCCGGACAGCTTAGACCGACTTGATAGACGAGCGTTCCTAGGAACATTTGCTCCCCAATAATCGTCTCATCTAAAAGTAGTATTTGACTGACCCCCTATCAAGAGTATGGACACTTTTAAAAAAAACTTTAAAAAAACAAACAAAACAAATCACTGATAATCTATGCAATTAAAGATTAGGTGTAAACAACACTTAATCCAAAGAATGACAGATTGCTGGATAATTGGTAACAGGTAGACAATAGCCAAAAGATGCAGTCACTAGATCACAAGCAGACAATTGCAGATTTATTAAAGGGGCTGTCCATTGGATCAGCTAACCACAGGCGGAGTGATAAGCAATCCCTCCATTATTACCCTTACAAGTTGTGTTTTTTTTGTTTTTACAAAGATGTTGATTTTTTTAACCCTAAAATAAAACACAATAGTAAACCTTACAAGTTTGGTATCGCCGTAATCATACTGACCAGGAGAATTATGGGGTCATTTTTAACTGCATGCATAATGAATTAAAAAAAAAATTATATTATAATAGAACACAATATATATATATATATATATATATATATATATATATATATATATATATATATATATATATATATATAATTTTATTTTTTTAAGTGATTTTTTTTTCACATAATGATTTTTTTCCATTTTTTTATTTTTATTATACATTAAAATGAATAGTGTCAATCAAAACTACAACTCGTCTCGCAAAAAAATGCAAGCCTTTAAAAAGTTATGGCTCTTAGAAGAGGGGAAGGAAAAAAAAAAGGTGCAAAAAAATATATATATTTTCCTTATGGAGAAGGGGTTACATTTTTTGCTTTCCAGGGGCAGCATCATCACTTTGCACCACAGGCATTGGTGGACACCAGCAGTGATAGGGTTACCACGTAGCCGCCAGTAACTACAACAATCCAGGCAGTGCCATTTTGGAGAGATTTTAGCACCGCGGGAGCTCTCCTAGAGGATGCCCCCTAATCCCTGCCCCATGCAGACCCCCCTGCAGGGCTCCCCAGTCCCTGGCACCAGCCCGGGCTGCATTACTTACCTGGAGCGGCGCTCAGCTCTCCTCACGTCTCTCTTCCTGCCGTCTGTCTGCTGCTCACCCCAGTCTGCTTTACGCAATGAACGTAAGAAGCGCCACGGCTCCGCAAATACAAAACATTCTGCTTACGCAATCTACGTAACAGCCGCCAACTCTTCACCTTCCAGAATACAGAGATTACAGCAGCGGTGACGCGGACGCTCAGTGATTGGATGGTTTTTACAGCCCGGAGAAATTCTATTGGCGGGTGACAAGAGGCGCTGAATTTGATTGGCCACAGGTTGGATGAGCGCGTTCTGTGATTGGAGGAGAGATCAATTGAGGTAGCCGAAGCTTGTGTTTTGGGCTCAGAGACAGGGGCTTGAGGTGCCTGGAGCTGACAGCTGCGGGAATTACAATGGGGAGGCTGCTGAATAAATTCAGAGGCTCCGTGAGAGAAATAACACAGAGTCTGAGCTAATAAAATACTCACTTTGGTATCTAGTCAAAATAAAATAAAGGAAAATGTCTAGACCTAGTATTCACTTTTTACCTCAGGGTGTTGTAAAAAAAAGAGGGACAAAATATGGAAGCGTTATTATGAACCTTTTTTTATTGATGAATTAAAGGTACAGGCCCAAAAGCCTAAGGCTGTGGTACTGAAATTAGTCTCCATGACAACCATACTTCGGACAGAAATAAGGGGAGATGCCGGTATCACACGTGTGCGTTTCCCGGTTTGGGTACTGACCAGCCGCAGGTCATACGGACTGTTAAATCAGAGTCGGGAGACGCACGGCCAGTCCGTAACCAGACCGGCATCTCCCCTTCTTTCCGAAGTATGGTTGTCATGGAGACCAGATGCAGGAAAATCAACAATGGCATCAATGTCTACATCAGAAACTGGTCATATATTGATGATGTGTGATGTGTCCATAGGGTAGATAATATCCGATCAGCACCCCCACAGCGATGCAGCTCCTTACACTATAAAATGGCCGCTCTCCAGCACTGCAGCCTAGTTCCCATTCAATTAGTGACACCGCCACCTTCTTTCATTGCTCCCTCGTCCAGTTCTGATGCTCGTGTGCCCATTCTGCAGTGGACAGAGATCAGTATGGCCATCTGACCGGGATGCGGCTATGCGGGCCCATACGTGGCAAGTTGTGATGCTCTGCGTGAGCTGACAGCTTTCCGTCATAGCCAGCGGGAACTAGCATGCTGCCCAATCTACAACTACTCCATAATTTCAGGCAGGCACGTTTTACTCTGAATTTCTGCTGCTTTGCAATGAAAACTAATGCTGGGCAGGTTCCCAGCGGCTTTTCCCGCCCGAATTCCCTTGATTGACAGATCTCTCCCTATGTGTGTAGAGAGACATGTCCCCTGAGCCTCATGGCTTTTAAATAAAAGTTTTCTCTGAAGCATCACAGTAAGGCTGCCGTCACACTATCAGTATTCGGTCAGTATTTTACATCAGTATTTGTAGCCAAAACCAGGAGTGGAACAATTAGAGGAAAAGTATAATAGAGACATATGCAGCACTTCTGTATTTATCACCCACTCCTGGTTTTGGCTTACAAATACTGATGTAAAATACTGACCAAATACTGCTAGTGTGACGGCAGCCTAAAACATGCCTCCCTTAATTGCAAGAGCCAGTGCCTGATTGACAGGCTTCATTTCCTACCCACCTGAGAGAGTCTTGTGTGCCCATCCCTTTAACCAGTTCACCATTCTCCTTCCTTGGACCATATACCGCGTCCCGGTTACACACTACAAGTCCTGCCATTTTGCAGGTGCAGTGACCCAGTCATCTAACATCACAAAATTTGTCGTCTCCTTTTGCACTGAAGGAAAGCGCTTGCTGTCCACCTGCACCTGCAACATTTACAGCAGCTTACTCGCAGCGCCTACTTGGCTGTGCAAATGAATGTGAAGATTGATTGTTGTTTTAGTCTTTGTAGTCCATAAAAATGTCCTTTTAAGAAAAATGTAGGTAAAACAATAAGATTTCAAAGGACACTGTAATAATTCATATTTCCTGTGGTGGCGCTGCAGATGAGTTACACACCTGCTAGACTCGCCCACAGATTACAGCTGATTACTGAGGGTCCCAGTAACATGGCACACATAAATCAGCTTATCATGGGCCAGACCCATCTAAAAAGAATATATTTTCCAAAGTACATAATCCTTCAAATAAAACCTGTCACTTACCATCAATATATGATTTTATTACCTGCTGTAAATGCCGCTGTTCTCCTGAATCCGGCGCTGTCTTTCTTTTGTCCCTGCGCCTCTCCGTTCCCGAGATATGGCCACCTATTCCCTGTATATAATTTATATACTGTGTATATATATATATATATATATATATATATATATATATATATATATATATATACACACAACTGGGTGTGGTTATTAATAAGACACCCACAAAAGAGTTGATGATCACTCCCACTTGACTAAGATCTATAGACAGTGAAGAATGGCCTATATCTCCTTAACAGAGAGGCGCAGAAACAAAAGAAAAACAGCGCCGGAATCAGGAGAACAGCGGCTTTTACACCAGGTTAAAAAAAAGGACATATTTATGGCATGTGACGGGTCCTCTTTTAATTTTAGGTAGATATATACTATTTGTAAAATGTAGAAACCATTTTGCTTTTATGGAACCATATTTTTGTCCCACGAGAGACTCTCAGCACCGGGATCTCCACCAGACAGCATTTCCCTACATGTAGAGCAAGACGCGCTAATCTGAAAGAAGTCTACATCTCATTTCAGATTGCTTCCCTACACATCACTGCACTGCTTAAAAGGAACCTGCCAAGATGGAGATAAGAGTGCCAGGGAAAAATCCTCTGCCCTAAGAAAACTAAGTTCTATATTAAGACTGTGGCTATGCTGCCAACTTTGCGGGATGTATCAGGGGAGTAGTTCTGGCAACATCACTGGAGAGTCAAAACAATTGCCTTTTTTATGCCATATTGTCAAGTTAAAAATGCTAGATGCCAGTGTCCTTGTACTAAGGTCATGGCCATGAGGGACTGGGCAGCCAACATCGGGTAGGCAAATCTAAGAAAATACTATGATTCCGATCAGATGCGTAGCTAAAGGTACCGTCACACTAAGCGACGCTGCAGCGATACCGACAACAATCCGGATCGCTGCAGCGTCGCTGTTTGGTCGCTGGAGAGCTGTCACACAGACAGCTCTCCAGCGACCAACGATCCTGAGGTCCCCGGTAACCAGGGTAAACATCGGGTTACTAAGCGCAGGGCCGCGCTTAGTAACCCGATGTTTACCCTGGTTACCATCCTAAAAGTAAAAAAACAAACGCTACATACTTACCTACCGCTGTCTGTCCTCGGCGCTCTGCTTCTCTGCTCTGGCTATGAGCGCCGGGCAGCCGGAAAGCAGAGTGGTGACGTCACCGCTCTGCTTTCCGGCCGCTGTGCTCACAGCCAGTGCAGAGAAGCAGAGCGCCGAGGACAGACAGCGGTAGGTAAGTATATAGCGGTTGTTTTTTTTACTTTAACGATGGTAACCATGGTAAACATCGGGTTACTAAGCGCGGCCCTGCGCTTAGTAACCCGATGTTTACCCTGGTTACCAGCGAAGACATCGCTGAATCGGTGTCACACACGCCGATTCAGCGATGTCTGCAGGGAGTCCAGTGACGAAACAAAGTTCTGGACTTTCTTCCCCGACCAGCGACAGCACAGCAGGATTCTGATCGCTGCTGCCTGTCACACTGGACGATATCACTAGCCAGGACGCTGCAACGTCACGGATCTCTAGCGATATCGTCTAGTGTGACGGTACCTTAAGGGTTCAGCTCAGTAGGGGGGTCATCTGACTGGGCCCCTAATCGGAAACCCTGATTACAACTATGGCGATATATAGTGGTAGATACCAGTCCTAAAAAGGTAAAAAATCAAGTTAAATTATTCTTTATAATAATTAAAAGAGCCAAAAATATTGTCGCAAACTATGTTACAATATTTTTGATTCTCTTAAAATCATTATTAATAAAGAATAATTTTAACTTGCTTTTTTTTCTATGTTAAATACCAGTCCTGCAGACCTAACGAGGTATTAGGCTGTGTGCACACGATGCAGATTTAGTGCAGATCTGCAGCGTTTTTTCCCGCGCAGAAACGCTGCAGATCTGCACTGTGATTTACAGTACAATGTAAATCTATGTGAAAAAAAAAAAGCTGTGCTCATGGTGCAGAAAAATCCGCGCAGAAACGCTGCAGATTTCAAAGAAGTGCATGTCACTTCTTTTGTGCAGATCTGCAGCGTTTCTGCACCCCTCCATTAATAGAAATCCGCAGTGGTAAAAACTGCAGAAAATCCACACAAAATCCGCATCAATTCCGCACAAAAAACGCACTAAAACCGCATAAAAACTGCAGCAAATCCGCAGCTGCGGATTCTGCCAGGAGATGCGGATTTTGTGCAGAAAATTCTGCACCTCTTTTCTTACGTGTGCACAACAGTACAGTTATATGTAGTGTCTTACCGCTGACATTCTTTCTGATGGAATTGTTCACTTTTCCTGTCTTTCCCATCTGGCCCAGACTGACACGACAACACGACAACTTCTCCAGTGAGGACTCTGCAGAGATTACAACAAAGACACATTTGACTTCTTACATTTCCAGCACCGTCTCCATCTATTCCCAACCTGCACAAACGCCTCTTCCTATTGATACCCCAATACTGAGCTGCTGCCATTTGTTTCCTTATTACTGTGTAAGGGGTTACAAAGATTGGTGTACGCCTCTATCCCTTTAAGTATATATAATTGTTAATAAGTGTATTTATTTAAAGTTTGTTATCTCTGCTGCACAGTGTACATTGTTTACTATAGGGAAAGTGCAGTGCACAGTTCAGCCACAGGATGGGGGCACAGAGAACATAGGAATGTACATAGCATACTAGAAAAATACCCCATGGGTTTCAGATAGTAAATAGTTAAACATAGGAGGGCCATGGTGGATAACACAGGAAGGACTTCCTGATAGTTCTCAGTTGGGCCAGGGATCCCATGCAGCTCTCTTGGGCTACATCGTGCCATGCAACGTTAAAGAAGTGTAAGGCCCAGCCATGTAGCATCCCTGACCAGGACCTCATCAGAAGGAGCAACAGAAACAGTGCTAGCGGTGCAGTATTAGTGGGACTGCAGTTGCTAGAGAAGGCTAAGCAGTACGGGCAGGTCGCTCATCATGTGGCAGCTTATTGCATGGGCCAATGCCCTCAGAACTGGTGCAAAACGGCTGAGGGAGTCCCCAAATGGCATAAGACTGAGCAGAGAGGACGCTGAGGGATTGAAAGGTACGGTCCGTCCCGAAAGCGAGCTTAGCGAAGAAGAGAGGAGGACAGGGACAAAAGAGGAGTTGCACGTTGTGAAACCTGATGTTGATGCTGGAAAGAATGTGGATATGCTGCGTACAGAACAAGATAAAGCAGATGTTACCGCAGGCTTCATAATACCTATAACTACCATTAGGGGTCATTTTGACCCCCATTCAAAAGTACTGACTCTGGAGTAAAAATAATTTTTTTGTTGCCAACAAATTAAAGAACATTTATTTTAACTTAGTAGGAACAGTGTTAAGATCAAGTACAGCATGCACCCATAGGGGTGGAGCCGCATATTCATGACTGTAATGGGCGGCACCACATGACCGCTCATACAGGAGAAGCTGCGGCGAGGACAGGACGCTGCGAGGGAGCCGGGTGAGTATTTTATTAACAGCGGGTGGGCGCACAGGGGGTGGGGACAGGGATCTTTATTTAAAACACGAAAAAAAACAAAAAAAAAAGGATTTTTCATATCTTTCCAGCGAACGCTGCTGGAGAGAAGATATGAATGGCGGCTTCAGCACCAGATGCAGGGGACAGCGATTATCTCTAGCACTGTCTCCTGCACGCTCCGTGTGGTACCCAGTCGGCACACGGACGGCACACGTGTGCCGCTCGTGTGCCACACGGATGGCCTACGTGAGCTCACGGACACACGGACACGGATAACTCCGGTACCGATTTTTTTCGGTACCGGAATTATCTGGACGTGTGAGACTGGCCTTATAGAGTATAGTTGCGTTTATAGCTTCTAAATCAAGTACATTACAAAACACCTGAACAGGCCATCTGCGGCTTCCAGATTTTGTGGTTTCGAGCCATCTGGTCTACTGTGTCCACTCCAACCTTTGTTTTATTGTAAAATTGTACCGTTTCCAGTTTTTTTTTCTTGTCGTTTCCAACTGCTACATCTTGGTGAAGACTACTGAGCAAAATGACATTCTTATTTGGCTTACCTTGGTAAACTGTAAGGCTGTCGTCACACTAGCAGTATTTGGTCAGTATTTTACATCAGTATTTGTAAGCCAAAACCAGGAGTGGGTGATAAATGCAGAAGTGGTGACGTGTTTCTATTATAACTATCACCTCTGTTTGTTCCACTCCTGGTTTTGGCTTACAAATACTGATGTAAAATACTGACCAAATACTGCTAGTGTGACGGCAGCCTAAGAGTGATGTCACCATTCTTCATCAGAGTAGTCTCATATGTATTTGTTATTAGGAGACTTGCCTACTACTACGTTTATGTATGGGGTCAAATTGACCCCTTCAGTACTTATAGGTATGAATTGTAAAATCCGGGCCCCTGAAAAAGTTTCAATTCATTTTTGTGTCCTAAAATCTACACTACCATGTATAAATAAAAGTCACAAAAACTCAGAACTCATTTGTTAAAATTTTAGAAATTATAGGAAAAAGAAATAGCAAAAGGGTAAAAATGACCCCTCTAGCTCTAGTGTTAAAGTTGGAATGGACTGTGTCTCAGTGCTTGCAAAATCGTCTGTAGACAGCCTTCAGTGGCACAGAAGAGAACCTGACGATGCTGGTATGCTGACTAAGGAGGGGAAGCCAGGGAGGCCTCAGCCATGACTACCGCCGTGGCCGATCCAAAACTTGGCGTGGTCGGCAGGATGCCGAAATCGTGTAGCGTGGGAAGTGATGAGATTGATGTGACAAGAAAAGATGAGACTGAAGATTTGAGGAAAGGAACAAATGTCTCAGATGTGATTGGAACCCTGGAACAAGTAACTGCTGTGACCAGGAAGATAGAAGATGATGTGACTGATATACTGGATTTGTCAAATTCCCTGAAAGAAACTGACAGCGTGATCTCAAAGATGGCGGCCATGAGGATGGCGGGAAATGGCGTCGGAGAAGACGACAACAGGGACCCCCTTTCGTGTGTGCGTATCAGTACAAAGTTGGTGCCAAAATCTACCTGTCGATATCCCCCGATCCGCCCATGGTGGGTGCGGATGAAGAGAAGAAGGCCTTGCCTTCCCTTATCGAATTCCTGCAAATGGGTGGAGTGGTCGGAGGCGTCCCCGCCTGGAAATGGGTGGGGCCCAGGAGAAAAACTTGAGTGCAGCTGCGCAGCGTCATTATGTGATTGCATTAGCTCCCAAACTGTATAATGGCCCCCACAGTAGCCCCCAAACTGTATAATGGCCCCACATTAACTCAAACACTGTATAATGAGCACTGCATTAGTCCCCAAATTACACAATGGCCCCTGCATTGACTGCCAAACTGTATAATGGACCCTACATTAGCCCCCAAACTGTATAATGGCCCAACAGTTTATATGTGCCCCCACAGTAGTCCATATAATCTATAAGAGCCCCTCCACCCCCAGGGTCCCCCATTGTTTATGAGGCCTCCGCAATGTTAATAAAAATTTAAAAAATCATATGCTCACCTAATCCCGGATCCTGACGAGTCCATCGACAAAGCTCAGATTGACCGATGTGCTGTCATAGTGCTGACGCACACACGCGATGACGTCACCACTCCGAGACTCTGACGTCCTTTGCCTTTTTTATGTTTTTCATAGTGATTTCAGATACTTTTGGCTGATTAATCAATTTATTCTTTAAAAAAAAAGTCTCTACAGTTTTGCCCAAATTATCTTCCAGTCCCCCTCCAAAGTGATTTTATGTATGCCTGTAAATATTTTTGCAATTTTTTAGCTAAAATCACAAACATGCTAAAGACAAAAATAAAGAGTATTTTTATTGTGCACCAAATATATGAACCACTTTCTCCATTTTAAAAAATTTGCCTGAAAAAGAAAAAAAAGAACAGAAAGGAAAATCACAAGACCAAAAAGAAGATCAACTTGAAAAAAAAACAAAACAAAACACAAATGATGAATAGGGCCCCTTCACCTTTAACTTTTTAAGCACGAAAAGTCAATGTACTGCAAAAAGGTCACAAAATTCACCCAAAAATTATGGACGTACTGTACATAAAATCACTTGGAAGGGGGGGAGAGTACGGTATATTTGTGCCTAAAATATTGCAACCTTTAACCCCTTCCCGACCTTTGACGCATACGCTGCATCATGAAAGTCGGTGCCATTCCGACCCATGACGCAGCATATGCGTCATGGAAAGATCGCGTCCCTGCAGGCCGGGTGAAAGGGTTAACTCCCATTTCACCCGATCTGCAGGGACAGGGGGAGTGGTAGTTTAGCCCAGGGGGGGTGGCTTCACCCCCTCGTGGCTACGATCGCTCTGATTGGCTGTTGAAAGTGAAACTGCCAATCAGAGCGATTTGTAATATTTCACCTAAAAAACTGGTGAAATATTACAATCCAGCCATGGCCGATGCTGCAATATCATCGGCCATGGCTGGAAACACTTATGTGCACCCACCCCACCCCTCCGATCGCCCCCCCAGCCCCCCGATCTGTGGTCCGCTCCCCTCCGTCCTGTGCTCCGCTCCCCCGTCCTCCTGTCCGCTTCCCCGTGCACCAATCACACCCCCTGTGCTGCAATCAAACCCCCCCGCACTCCGATCCCCCCCCCGCACACAGCGACCCCCCCCCCCGTGCTCCGATCCACCCCCCCCGCACAGCGATCCCTCACCCCGTGCTCCAATCCTTCCCCGTGCTCCAATCCTCCCTCCCGTGTTCCGATCCACCCCCCCCATGATCCGATCCACCCCCCCGTGCTCCGACGCCCCCCCCCGTGCCCTGATCTCCCCCCCCTTATACTTACCTGGCCGCCCGAGGTCCGTCCGTCTTCTTTCCTGGGCGCCGCCATCTTCCAAAATGGCGGGCGCATGTGCAGTGCGCCCGCCGAATCTGCCGGCCGGCAGATTCGTTCCAGAGTGAATTTTGATCACTGAGATATATCCTATCTCAGTGATCAAAATAAAAAAAATAGTAAATGACCCCCCCCTTTGTCACCCCCATAGATAGGGACAATAAAAAAAATAAAGAATTTTTTTTTTTTTCACTAAGGTTGGGGTAAGAACTAGGGTTAGGGTTAGGGGTAGGGTTAGGGGTAGGGTTAGGGTTAGGGTTAGGGATAGGGGTAGGGTTAGGGCTAGGGGTAGGGGTAGGGGTAGGGTTAGGGCTAGGGTTAGGGGTAGGGTTAGGGCTAGGGTTAGGGTTTCGGTATGTGCACACGTATTCTGGTCCTATGCGGATTTTTCCGCAGCGGATTTGAAAAATCCACAGTGCTAAACCGCTGCCGATTTATCGTGGATTTACCGCGGTTTTTCTGCGCATTTCACTGCGGTTTTACAACTGCGATTTTCTATTGGAGCAGTTCTAAAACCGCTGCGGAATCCGCAGAAAGAAGTGACATGCTGCGGAATGTAAACCGCTGCGTTTCCGTGCAGTTTTTCCGCAGCATGTGTACAGCGATTTTTGGTTCCCATAGGTTCACATTGAACTGTACACTCATGGGAAACTGCTGCGGATCCGCAGCGTTTTCCGCAGCGTGTGCACATACCTTTAGAATTAGGCTATGTGCACACGGTGCGGATTGGCCGCTGCGGATCCGCAGCAGTGTTCCATCGGGTTTACAGTACCATGTAAACATATGGAAAACCAAATCCGCTGTGCCCATGGTGCAGAAAATACCGCGCGGGAACGCTGCGTTGTATTTTCCGCAGCATGCCAATTCTTTGTGCGGATTCCGCAGCGTTTTACACCTGTTCCTCAATAGGAATCCACAGGTGAAATCCGCACAAAAAACACTGGAAATCCACGGTAAATCCACAGGTAAAACGCAGTGCCTTTTACCCGCGGATTTTTCAAAAATGATGCTGAAAAATCTCATACGAATCCGCAACGTTGGCACATAGCCTTAGAGTTGGGTTGGAATTAGGGTTGTGGTTAGGGTTAGGGGTGTGTTGGGGTTAGGGTTGTGGTTAGGGGTGTGTTGGGGTTAGGGTTGTGATTAGGGTTACGGCTACAGTTGGGATAAGGGTTAGGGGTGTGTTGGAGGTAGAATTGAGGGGTTTCCACTGTTTAGGCACTTCAGGGGGTCTCCAAACGCAACATGGCGCCACCATTGATTCCAGCCAATCTTGTATTCAAAAATTCAAATGGTGCTCCCTCACTTCCGAACCCCGACGTGTGCCCAAACAGTGGTTTACCCCCACATATGGGGTACCAGCATACTCAGGACAAACTGCGCAACAATTACTGGGGTCCAATTTCTCCTGTTACCCTTGAGAAAATAAAAAATTGCTTGCTAAAACATCATTTTTGAGGAAAGAAAAATGATTTTTTATTTTCACGGCTCTGCGTTGTAAACGTCTGTGAAGCACTTGGGGGTTCAAAGTGCTCACCACATATCTAGATAAGTTCCTTGGGGGGTCTAGTTTCCAAAATGGGGTCACTTGTGGGGGGTTTCTACTGTTTAGGCACACCAGGGGCTCTGCAAACGCAACGTGACGCCCGCAGACCATTCCATCAAAGTCTGCATTTCAAAAGTCACTACTTCCCTTCTGAGCCCCCACGTGTGCCCAAACAGTGGTTTACCCCCACACATGGGGCATCAGCGTACTCAGGAGAAACTGGACAACAACTTTTGCGGTCCAATTTCTCCTGTAACCCTTGGGAAAATAAAAAATTCTGGGCTAAAAAATTATTTTTGAGGAAAGAAAACGTATTTATTATTTTCACGGCTCTGCGTTATAAACTTCTGTAAAGCACTTGGGGGTTGAAAGTGCTCACCACACATCTAGATAAGTTCCTTTGGGGGTCTAGTTTCCAAAATGGGGTCACTTGTGGGGGGTTTCTACTGTTTAGGCACACCAGGGGCTCTGCAAACGCAATGTGACGCCCGCAGACCATTCCATCAAAGTCTGCATTTCAAAAGTCACTACTTCCCTTCTGAGCCCCCACGTGTGCCCAAACAGTGGTTTACCCCCACACATGGGGTATCAGCGTACTCAGGAGAAACTGGACAACAACTTTTGTGGTCCAATTTCTCCTGTAACCCTTGGGAAAATAAAAAATTCTGGGCTAAAAAATTATTTTTGAGGAAAGAAAACGTATTTATTATTTTCACTGCTCTGTGTTATGAACTTCTGTGAAGCACTTGGGGGTTCAAAGTGCTCACCTCACATCTAGATAAGTTCCTTTCGGGGTCTAGTTTCCAAAATGGGGTCACTTGTGGGGGGTTTCTACTGTTTAGCCACATCAGGGGCTCTGCAAACGCAACGTGACGCCCGCAGAGCATTCCATCAAAGTCTGCATTTCAAAACGTCACTACTTCACTTCCGAGCCCCAGCATGTGCCTAAACAGTGGTTTACCCCCACATATGGGGTATCAGCGTACTCAGGAGAAACTGGACAACAACTTTTGGGGTCAAATTTCTCCTGTTACCCTTGGGAAAATAAAAAATTGCGGGCTAAAATTCATTTTTGAGAAAAAATTTTTTTTTTATTTTCATGGCTCTGCGTTATAAACTTCTGTGAAGCACTTGAGGGTTCAAAGTGCTCACTACACATCTAGATTAGTTCCTTTGGGGGTCTAGTTTCCAAAATGGGGTAATTTGTGGGGGATCTCCAATGTTTAGGCACACAGGGGCTCTCCAAACGCGACATGGTGTCCGCTAATGATTGGAGATAATTTTCCATTTAAAAAGCCAAATGGCGTGCCTTCCCTTCTGAGCCCTGCCGTGCGCCCAAACAGTGGTTTACCCCCACATATGGGGTATCTGCATACTCAGGACAAACTGGACAACAACATTTGTGGTCCAATTTCTCCTATTACCATTGGCAAAATAGGAAATTCCAGGCTAAAAAATCATTTTTGAGAAAAGAAAAATTATTTTTTTATTTTCATGGCTCTGCATTATAAACTTCTGTGAAGCACCTGGGGGTTTAAAGTGCTCAGTATGCATCTAGATAAGTTCCTTGGGGGGTCTAGTTTCCAAAATGGGGTCACTTGTGGGGGAGCTCCATTGCATAGGCACACAGGGGCTCTCCAAATGCGACATGGTGTCCGCTAACAATTGGAGCTAATTTTCCATTCAAAAAGTTAAAAGGCGCGCCTTCCCTTCCGAGCCCTGCCGTGTGCCCAAACAGTGGTTTACCCCCACATATGAGGTATCGGCGTACTCGGGAGAAATTGCTCAACAAATTTTAGGATCCATTTTATCCTATTGCCCATGTGAAAATGAAAAAATTGAGGCGAAAATAAATTTTTTGTGAAAAAAAAGTACTTTTTCATTTTTACGGATCAATTTGTGAAGCACCTGAGGGTTTAAAGTGCTCACTAGGCATCTAGATAAGTTCCTTGGGGGGTCCAGTTTCCAAAATGGGGTCACTTGTGGGGGAGCTCCAATGTTTAAGCACACAGGGTCTCTCCAAACGCGACATGGTGTCCGCTATCGATGGAGATAATTTTTCATTCAAAAAGTCAAATGGCGCTCCTTCCCTTCCGAGCCTTACCATGTGCCCAAACAGTGGTTTACCCCCACATGTGAAGTATCGGTGTACTCAGGAGAAATTGCCAAACAAATTTTAGGATCCATTTTATCCTGTTGTCCATGTGAAAATGAAAAAATTGAGGCTAAAAGAATTTTTTTGTGAAAAAAAAGTACTTTTTCATTTTTACGGATCAATTTGTGAAGCACCTGGGGGTTTAAAGGGCTCACTATGCATCTAGATAAGTTCCTTGGGGCGTCTAGTTTCCAAAATGGGGTCACTTGTGGGGGAGCTCCAATTTTTAGGCACACGGGGGCTCTCCAAATGTGACATGGTGTCCGCTAAAGAGTGCAGCCAATTTTTCATTCAAAAAGTCAAATGGCGCTCCTTCCCTTCCAAGCCCTGCCGTGCGCCCAAACAGTGGTTTACCCCCACATATGAGGTATCAGCGTACTCAGGACAAATTGGACAACAACGTACGTGGTTCAGTTTCTCCTTTTACCATTGGGAAAATAAAAAAATTGTTGCTGAAAAATCATTTTTGTGACTAAAAAGTTAAATGTTCATTTTTTCCTTCCATGTTGCTTCTGCTGCTGTGAAGCACCTGAAGGGTTAATAAACTTCTTGAATGTGGTTTTGTGCACCTTGAGGGGTGCAGTTTTTAGAATGGTGTCACTTTTGGGTATTTTCAGCCATATAGACCCCTCAAACTGACTTCAAATGTGAGGTGGTCCCTAAAAAAAATGGTTTTGTAAATTTCGTTGTAAAAATGAGAAATCGCTGGTCAAATTTTAACCCTTATAACTTCCTAGCAAAAAAAAATTTTGTTTCCAAAATTGTGCTGATGTAAAGTAGACGTGTGGGAAATGTTATTTATTAACTATTTTGTGTCACATAACTCTCTGGTTTAACAGAATAAAAATTCAAAATGTGAAAATTGCGAAATTTTCAAAATTTTCGCCAAATTTCCGTTTTTATCACAAATAAACACAGAATTTATTGACCTAAATTTACCACTAACATGAAGCCCAATATGTCACGAAAAAACAATCTCAGAACCGCTAGGATCCATTGAAGCGTTCCTGAGTTATTACCTCATGAAGGGACACTGGTCAGAATTGCAAAAAACGGCAAGGTCTTTAAGGTCAAAATAGGCTGGGTCATGAAGGGGTTAAGAAAAGTCACAATTGATGAATCAGCCAAAGACATCTGGAAAGCCGAAACCCTACCCACATTGATAAACGTAACATTAAAGGGACACTGTCACCTGAATTTGGAGGGAACAATCTTCAGCCATGGAGGCGGGGTTTTTGGGTGTTTGATTCACCCTTTCCTTACCCGCTGGCTGCATGCTGGCTTCAATATTGGATTGAAGTTCATTCTCTGTCCTCCATAGTACACGCCTGCGCAAGGCAAGATTACCTTGTGCAGGCATGTACTACGGAGGACAGAGAATGAACTTCAATCCAATATTGCAGCCAGCGGGTAAGGAAAGGGTGAATCAAACCCCAAAAACCCCGCCTCTATGGCTGAAGATTGTTCCCTCCAAATTCAGGTGACAGTGTCCCTTTAAAGATGAAAACAAAAGCAAACACATTTAAAAAAAAATGCAAATTAAAAGAATTAGGCACAAATGCATATGAGGAGAAAAACATCAAAAAGTAAGCAAAAAGGCTCAAATGGTACAATGAATCGGGTCACAAAAAGTGAAAAAAAAAATGAAAACAAGAGAAAGAAATATATATACAATGGTGGTTTGTGAGAGAAAGAAGAATAATGCACAAATGCTTATCAAGCGAAAACACCAAAAAACAAAGGGTAGACAAAAAAAACACACAAATGTAATACAGGATAGGTTATTAGGAAAATGTATAAAAAAGCAAAGGAGGAAAAAAAATACAATGAAGGTTTCTTCGCAGAAACACGCCACAAAGCAAAAAACAAATTTTCCTTCATCATTCACTATACCCTACAGTAAAAAAAAAGGAACTCTGACATGTACCAGCACGACTGAGGCCAAGAAGACAACTCTTTTGGCCTCCACGGGTGAATGGAGGCCTATACTGTAGATACATTTCACATAAACACTGGGATATTCTGGTGCAAAATGCAAACGGACAATCTCTTGGCCTTTAGCTGCAAATAAACCCATATCTGCAGGTTAATAGTGTTTGGGGACATGACAGATTCCCTTTAAAGGGTTATCACCATTTTGAAAAATGGCTATTGTCGGATAGTGCTTGTAAATACAAGCAATTTAGCAATTTGCTGCTTATTAAAATTTTCAGTTGTTGAAATATTAACACTTTTATTTACAGTTCGTTGCCTTGGAGACCGACCACCGCTGCTAGACAGCAGAACATGTGCTTTGCTTACAAACTCTTTTTTTATTGAGCTTGTAAGCATTATTTTGAAGCTGTCCAGGATCGTTGGATCACGCTGTTACCTCCTAATCCCAGCCAGCTTCAGAGGATGCTTGTAAGTTCGACAGCGGCGGTGGTCGATCTCCAAGGCAACCAAAAAAAGTGTTACTATCTCAAGAACGGCTGCAAATTTTAAAATGCAGTAAATTGCAAAAGTGCTTGTTTTTACAATCGATATCCTACTACTCAGTAAACTAACTTTGCCCTGTTCCCTCCTTCCAAATATTACTCTGAATCTGCACCCTACTATTCATCTGTCTCCACACCCTCCATACACACTATTACTGCACTTGATACTTGACTATTGCACTTAAACACACGGGCTGATGACCGGATCATGCAGCTTCATATGAAAATCCCTATTTATTATAATTGCCAGACCTGAAATAACAAGCACTTTTCACCTATTGTGTCCCCCCATTTCCTTGTAGATTGTAAGCTTGCGAGCAGGGACCTCACTCCTAATGTCACTGTTTAAATTGTCTTAACTCCTACCGAATTTATTGTTTGTACATGTCCTCGCTTAATTGTAAAGTGCTGCGGAATATGTTGCCGCTATATAAATAAAAAATTATTATAAAATTATTATAAATTATTATTAAGATGGGATATAACCCTTTAAACTCGTTCTTCACCCTATAATGGCTTATAGATGGAAACAACAAGAATTTGTCTTTGTGCTACATAAATATGCCGGATGATGGATGTGGGGATCTCTAATTGACGATTGGATCTGTGAGTGATCAGGACATTCTCCTGCAAAATTATAGTAAAAATAAATGTTCAAATAAGGTATTTTTAAATATCCCCTTTAAGAGTAAATTATGTATTGCGGTAAATGATGAGAGTACCCGTGACAGATCCCTGCACTCATTTGATTATTTCTTCATGAATGTAATTGCTTATAAGCTTTTAAGACCCCAGAAGTTGCTTTCAGGCAAAACACTTGCTCCAAGCAAAATCCATTATGAATGAATCTATTTAAAAATGTATTGAGTATTACAATCAGATCTACGAGGCATTGTACAGAGACTTAATGGTGTGTTCTGTGAATGCGCCAAGTATGTGCAATTATCAACCATAGTATTACTTAGCCTTTTAAGGAAAGATTGAAAGAACTTAGCGAAAGATGGTATAAAACAGCTTGAGTGCATTTATTTAGAACTGTTTCAATCTTATACTGCCCCCTGCTGGTCGAAAAATAACTAACGTTTAAGAAAATCTTCAAGTCCTACGCTGCCACCAAGTGGCGGATGCTTGAATTGCAATTTATGTAAATGCTTCATTGGACTTTTTCTTTCTTTTTTTTTTTTTTTGAGGCATGTAACCACAGTTAAAAGGAACCTAACAGGTCCCCCATGCCTTCAAAATTCAGGAGCATTTACATACATATGACTATGGGAGACCAGTCTGGGGCAACTAACACACCATCAATTAGTCAAAACCCTAATTAACCCCTTCATGACCCAGCCTATTTTGACCTTAAAGACCTTGCCGTTTTTTGCAATTCTGACCAGTGTCCCTTTATGAGGTAATAACTCAGGAACGCTTCAACGGATCCTAGCGGTTCTGAGATTGTTTTTTCGTGACATATTGGGCTTCATGTTAGTGGTAAATTTAGGTCAATAAATTCTGCGTTTATTTGTGATAAAAACGGAAATTTGGCGAAAATTTTGAAAATTTCGCAATTTTCACATTTTGAATTTTTATTCTGTTAAACCAGAGAGATATGTGACACAAAATAGTTAATAAATAACATTTCCCACATGTTTACTTTACATCAGCACAATTTTGGAAACAAAATTTTTTTTTGTTAGGAAGTTATAAGGGTTAAAATTTGACCAGCGATTTGTCATTTTTACAACGAAATTTACAAAACCATTTTTTTTAGGGACCACCTCACATTTGAAGTCAGTTTGAGGGGTCTATATGGCTGAAAATACCCAAAAGTGACACCATTCTAAAAACTGCACCACTCAAGATACTCAAAACCACATTCAAGAAGTTTATTAACCCTTCAGGTGCTTCACAGCAGCAGAAGCAACATGGAAGGAAAAAATGAACATTTAACTTTTTAGTCACAAAAATTATCTTTTAGCAACAATTTTTTTATTTTCCCAATGGTAAAAGGAGAAACTGAACCACGAAAGTTGTTGTCCAATTTGTCCTGAGTACGCTGATACCTCATATGTGGGGGTAAACCACTGTTTGGGCGCACGGCAGGGCTTGGAAGGGAAGGAGCGCCATTTGACTTTTTGAATCAAAAATTGGCTCCACTCTTTATCGGACACCATGTCACGTTTGGAGAGCCCCCGTGTGCCTAAAAATTGGAGCTCACCCACAGGTGACCCCATTTTGGAAACTAGACGCCCCAAGGAACTTATCTAGATGCATAGTGAGCACTTTGAACCCCCAGGTGCTTCACAAATTGATCCGTAAAAATGAAAAAGTACTTTTTTTTCACAAAAAAAATCTTTTAGCCTCAATTTTTTCATTTTCACATGGGCAACAGGATAAAATGGATCCTAAAATGTGTTGGGCAATTTCTCCTGAGTACACCAATACCTCACATGTGGGGGTAAACCACTGTTTGGGCACATGGTAAGGCTCGGAAGGGAAGGAGCGCCATTTGACTTTTTGAATGAAAAATTATTTCCATCGTTAGCGGACACCATGTCGCGTTTGGATAGCTCCTGTGTGCCTAAACATTGGCGCTCCCCCACAAGTGACCCCATTTTGGAAACTAGACCCCCCAAGGAACTAATTTAGATGCCTAGTGAGCACTTTAAACCCTCAGGTGCTTCACAAATTGATCTGTAAAAATGAAAAAGTACTTTTTTTTCACAAAAAAATTCTTTTCGCCTCAATTTTTTCATTTTCACATGGGCAGTAGGATAAAATGGATCATAAAATTTGTTGGGCAATTTCTCCTGAGTACGCCGATACCTCATATGTGGGGGTAAACCACTGTTTGGGCACTCGGCAGGGCTCGGAAGAGAAGGCGCGCCATTTGACTTTTTGAATGGAAAATTAGCTCCAATTGTTAGCGGACACCATGTCGCGTTTGGAGAGCCCCTGTGTGCCTAAACATTGGAGCTCCCGCACAAGTGACCCCATTTTGGAAACTAGACCCCCCAAGGAACTTATCTAGATGCATATTGAGCACTTTAAACCCCCAGGTGCTTCACAGAAGTTTATAACGCAGAGCCATGAAAATAAAAAATAATTTTTCTTTCCTCAAAAATGATTTTTTAGCCTGGAATTTCCTATTTTGCCAAGGATAATAGGAGAAATTGGACCCCAAATATTGTTGTCCAGTTTGTCCTGAGTACGCTGATACCCCATATGTGGGGGTAAACCACTGTTTGGGCGCACGGCAGGGCTCGGAAGGGATGGCACGCCATTTGGCTTTTTAAATGGAAAATTAGCTCCAATCATTAGCGGACACCATGTCACGTTTGGAGAGCCCCTGTGTGCCTAAACATTGGAGATCCCCCAGAAATGACACCATTTTAGAAACTAGACCCCCAAAGGAACTAATCTAGATGTGTGGTGAGGACTTTGAACCCCCAAGTGCTTCACAGAAGTTTATAACGCAGAGCCATGAAAAAAAAAAAAAAAATTATTTTCTCAAAAATGATCTTTTAGCCTGCAATTTTTTATTTTCCCAAGGGTAACAGGAGAAATTTGACCCCAAAAGTTGTTGTCCAGTTTCTCCTGAGTACGCTGATACCCCATATGTGGGGGTAAATCACTGTTTGGGCACATGCCGGGGCTCGGAAGTGAAGTAGTGACGTTTTGAAATGCAGACTTTGATGGAATGCTCTGTGGGCGTCACGTTGCGTTTGCAGAGCCCCTGATGTGGCTTAACAGTAGAAACCCCCCACAAGTGACCCCATTTTGGAAACTAGACCCCCAAAGGAACTTATCTAGATGTGTGGTGAGCACTTTGAACCCCCAAGTGCTTCATAGAAGTTTATAATGCAGAGCCGTGAAAATAATAAATACGTTTTCTTTCCTCAAAAATAATTATTTAGCCCAGAGTTTTTTAATTTTCCCAAGGGTAACAGGAGAAATTTGACCCCAATATTTGTTGTCCAGTTTCTCCTGAGTACGGTGATACCCCATATGTGGGGGTAAACTACTGTTTGGGCACATGCCGGGGCTTGGAATTGAAGTAGTGACGTTTTGAAATGCAGACTTTGATGGAATGCTGTTGTGAATTTGCTTTTTGGCTCCCTCTAGTGGTTACTAGTTTTTTGACTCTGGTTTTTCTGTCTTTCCTTTTATCCGCACCTGGGTCGTTAGTTAGGGGCGTTGCTTTATAAGCTCCCTGGACACTCAGTTCTATGCCTGGCAACGTAGTTATCAGAGCTAATCTGCTGTGCTCTTGTCTACTGATCCTGGTCCGGTTATTCAGCTAAGTCATTTACTTTGCTTTTTGCTATTTGTTTTTGGTTTTGTATTTTTGTCCAGCTTGTTCCTAATCTGTATCCTGACTTTTGCTGGAAGCTCTAGGGCGCTGGTGTTCTCCCCCCGGACCGTTAGACGGTTCGGGGGTTCTTGAATTTCCAGTGTGGATTTTTGATAGGGTTTTTTGTTGACCATATAAGTTACCTTTCTATATTCTGCTATTAGTTAGCGGGCCTCTCTGTGCTAAACCTGGTTCATTTCTGTGTTTGTCATTTCCTCTTACCTCACCGTTATTATTTGTGGGGGGCTTCTATCCTGCTTTGGGGTCCCTTTCTCTGGAGGCAAGAGAGGTCTTTGTTTTCCTCTACTAGGGGTATTTAGATTCTCCGGCTGGCGCGAGTCATCTAGGATCAACGTAGGTATGACCCCCGGCTACTTCTAGTGTTGGCGTTAGGAGTAGATATATGGTCAACCCAGTTACCACTGCCCTATGAGCTGGATTTTTGTATCTTGCAGACTTCCACGTTCCTCTGAGACCCTCGCCATTGGGGTCATAACAGTTTGCCAGGCCTATATTAAATGTTTAATGCATTGCAAAAGAGGGATTATAAGAAAGAAGATTCTGAGGTTTTTTTTTCCTCCTCTCTCATTTTTTTTTTTTTTTTTTTTTTTCTTCATCCCCTTTACCTCAGAGTGGCTTATGCTTGCTGCAGACATGAATGTCCAGACCTTGATTACAAGTGTGGACCAGCTGGCTACTCGTGTGCAGGGCTTACAAGATTATGTTATCAGAAGTCCTGGGTCAGAACCTAAGATACCGATTCCTGAACTGTTTTCCGGAGACAGGTTTAAGTTTAGGAATTTCAAGAATAATTGTAAATTGTTTTTGTCCCTGAGACCCTGTTCATCTGGAGACTCCGCTCAGCAAGTAAAAATTGTTATTTCGTTCTTACGGGGTGACCCTCAAGATTGGGCTTTTTCGCTGGCGCCAGGAGATCCGGCATTGGCTGATATTGATGCGTTTTTTCTGGCGCTCGGTTTACTTTATGAGGAACCCAATCTTGAGATTCAGGCAGAAAAGGCCCTGCTGGCTATGTCTCAGGGGCAGGACGAGGCTGAAGTGTATTGCCAAAAATTTCGGAAATGGTCCGTGCTGACACATTGGAACGACTGTGCACTGGCCGCTAATTTTAGAAATGGTCTTTCTGATGCCATTAAAGATGTTATGGTGGGTTTTCCCATTCCCACAGGTCTGAATGATGCTATGGCACTGGCTATTCAAATTGACCGGCGATTGCGGGAGCGCAAGACCGCAAATTCCCTCATGGTGTTGTCTGAACAGACACCTAATTCGGTGCAATGTGATAGAAAAACCGCAAATTCCCTCATGGTGTTGTCTGAACAGACACCTGATTTAATGCAATGTGATAGAATCCTGACCAGAAATGAGCGGAAAATTCATAGACGCCGGAATGGCTTGTGCTACTACTGTGGTGATTCTACACATGTTATCTCAGCATGCTCTAAACGTATAGCTAAGGTTGTTGGTCCGGTCACCGCTGGAAATTTGCAACCTAAATTTATTCTGTCTGTAACTTTGATTTGCTCACTGTCGTCTTATCCTGTCATGGCGTTTGTAGATTCAGGTGCTGCCCTGAGTCTTATGGATCTGTCATTTGCTAAGCGCTGTGGTTTTACTCTTGAACCATTAGAAAATCCTATTCCTCTTAGGGGTATTGATGCTACGCCATTGGCAGCAAATAAACCGCAGTATTGGACACAGGTTACCATGTGCATGACTCCTGAACACCGCGAGGTGATACGTTTTCTTGTTTTACATAAAATGCATGATTTGGTTGTTTTAGGGCTGCCATGGTTACAGACCCATAATCCCGTCCTGGACTGGAAGGCTATGTCAGTTTCTAGTTGGGGCTGTCGTGGTATTCATGGGGATATCCTGCCTGTGTCTATTGCTTCTTCTACGCCTTCGGAAGTTCCGGAGTATTTGTCTGATTATCAGGATGTCTTTAGCGAGTCCAGGTCCAGTGCATTGCCTCCTCATAGGGACTGTGACTGTGCTATAGATTTGATTCCAGGCAGTAAATTTCCTAAGGGAAGACTCTTTAATCTGTCGGTACCTGAACATACCGCTATGCGTTCGTATATCAAGGAGTCTTTGGAGAAAGGACATATTCGTCCGTCTTCTTCCCCTCTTGGTGCAGGATTCTTTTTTGTGGCTAAAAAGGACGGATCTTTGAGGCCTTGTATTGATTATCGGCTTTTAAATAAGATCACTGTCAAATTTCAGTATCCTCTGCCGCTGTTGTCTGACTTGTTTGCCCGAATTAAAGGTGCCAAGTGGTTCACCAAGATAGACCTTCGTGGTGCGTACAACCTTGTGCGCATTAAGCAAGGTGATGAATGGAAAACCGCATTCAATACGCCCGAAGGTCATTTTGAGTACTTGGTGATGCCTTTTGGGCTCTCCAATGCGCCTTCAGTTTTTCAGTCCTTTATGCATAACATTTTCCGGAAGTATCTGGATAAATTTTTGATCGTTTATCTGGATGATATTTTGGTTTTTTCTGATGATTGGGACTCGCATGTGGAGCAGGTCAGGTTGGTCTTTAAAATTTTGCGTGAAAATTCTTTGTTTGTCAAAGGCTCAAAGTGTCTCTTTGGTGTACAGAAGGTTCCCTTTTTGGGGTTTATTTTTTCCCCTTCTGCTGTGGAGATGGACCCGGTCAAGGTCCGAGCTATTCTTGATTGGACTCAGCCCTCGTCAGTTAAGAGTCTTCAGAAGTTCTTGGGTTTCGCTAACTTCTACCGTCGTTTTATCGCTAATTTTTCTAGCGTTGTGAAACCTTTGACGGATATGACCAAGAAGGGCTCCGATGTAGCTAACTGGGCTCCTGCTGCCGTGGAGGCTTTCCAGGAGTTGAAACGCCGGTTTACTTCGGCGCCTGTTTTGTGCCAGCCCGATGTCTCACTTCCCTTTCAGGTTGAGGTGGATGCTTCGGAGATTGGAGCAGGGGCCGTTTTGTCGCAGAGAGGCCCTGGTTGCTCTGTTATGAAACCTTGTGCCTTTTTCTCTAGGAAGTTTTCGCCTGCCGAGCGAAATTATGATGTGGGCAATCGGGAGTTGTTGGCCATGAAGTGGGCATTTGAGGAGTGGCGTCATTGGCTCGAGGGTGCTAAGCATCGTGTGGTGGTCTTGACTGATCACAAAAATCTGATGTATCTCGAGTCTGCTAAACGCCTTAATCCGAGACAGGCCCGCTGGTCATTGTTTTTCTCCCGCTTTGATTTTGTTGTCTCGTATTTACCAGGTTCAAAGAATGTGAAGGCCGATGCTCTTTCTAGGAGCTTTGTGCCTGATGCTCCTGGAGTCGCTGATCCTGTTGGTATTCTTAAGGATGGAGTTATCTTATCAGCTATTTCTCCGGATCTGCGACGTGTGTTGCAGAGATTTCAAGCTGATAGGCCTGAGTCTTGTCCACCTGACAGACTGTTTGTTCCGGATAAGTGGACCAGCAGAGTCATTTCCGAGGTTCATTCCTCGGTGTTGGCAGGTCACCCGGGAATTTTTGGCACCAGAGATCTGGTGGCCAGGTCCTTTTGGTGGCCTTCTTTGTCAAGAGATGTGCGGTCATTTGTGCAGTCCTGTGGGACTTGTGCTAGAGCTAAGCCTTGCTGTTCTCGTGCCAGCGGGTTGCTCTTGCCCTTGCCTGTCCCGAAGAGACCTTGGACACATATCTCCATGGATTTCATTTCTGATCTTCCGCTATCTCAGGGCATGTCTGTTATCTGGGTGATATGTGATCGCTTCTCCAAGATGGTCCATTTGGTTCCTTTGCCTAAGCTGCCTTCCTCTTCCGATCTGGTTCCTGTGTTTTTCCAGAACGTGGTTCGTTTGCACGGCATCCCTGAGAATATTGTGTCAGATAGAGGATCCCAGTTCGTTTCCAGGTTCTGGCGATCCTTTTGTAGTAGGATGGGCATTGATTTGTCGTTTTCCTCTGCTTTCCATCCTCAGACTAATGGACAGACGGAGCGAACCAATCAGACTTTGGAGGCTTATTTGAGGTGTTTTGTCTCTGCTGATCAGGACGATTGGGTGACATTCTTGCCGTTGGCTGAGTTTGCCCTTAATAATCGGGCTAGTTCCGCCACCTTGGTTTCGCCTTTTTTCTGCAACACTGGTTTCCATCCTCGCTTTTCTTCAGGTCATGTGGAGTCTTCTGACTGTCCTGGGGTGGATTCTGTGGTGGATAGGTTGCAGCGGATCTGGAATCATGTGGTGGACAACTTGAAGTTGTCACAGGAGAGGGCTCAGCGCTTTGCCAACCGCCGCCGCGGTGTGGGTCCCCGACTACGCGTTGGGGATTTGGTATGGCTTTCTTCCCGCTTTGTTCCTATGAAGGTCTCCTCTCCCAAATTTAAACCTCGTTTTATTGGTCCTTACAAGATATTGGAAATCCTTAATCCTGTATCTTTTCGTCTGGATCTTCCTGTGTCGTTTGCTATTCACAATGTATTTCATAGGTCCTTGTTGCGGCGGTACGTTGTGCCTGTAGTTCCTTCTGCTGAGCCTCCTGCTCCGGTGTTGGTTGAGGGCGAGTTGGAGTACGTGGTGGAGAAGATCTTGGATTCTCGCCTCTCCAGGCGAAGACTTCAGTACCTGGTCAAGTGGAAGGGCTATGGTCAGGAGGATAATTCCTGGGTGGTCGCCTCTGATGTTCATGCGGCCGATTTAGTTCGTGCCTTTCATGCCGCTCATCCTGATCGCCCTGGTGGTCGTGGTGAGGGTTCGGTGACCCCTCACTAAGGGGGGGGTACTGTTGTGAATTTGCTTTTTGGCTCCCTCTAGTGGTTACTAGTTTTTTGACTCTGGTTTTTCTGTCTTTCCTTTTATCCGCACCTGGGTCGTTAGTTAGGGGCGTTGCTTTATAAGCTCCCTGGACACTCAGTTCTATGCCTGGCAACGTAGTTATCAGAGCTAATCTGCTGTGCTCTTGTCTACTGATCCTGGTCCGGTTATTCAGCTAAGTCATTTACTTTGCTTTTTGCTATTTGTTTTTGGTTTTGTATTTTTGTCCAGCTTGTTCCTAATCTGTATCCTGACTTTTGCTGGAAGCTCTAGGGCGCTGGTGTTCTCCCCCCGGACCGTTAGACGGTTCGGGGGTTCTTGAATTTCCAGTGTGGATTTTTGATAGGGTTTTTTGTTGACCATATAAGTTACCTTTCTATATTCTGCTATTAGTTAGCGGGCCTCTCTGTGCTAAACCTGGTTCATTTCTGTGTTTGTCATTTCCTCTTACCTCACCGTTATTATTTGTGGGGGGCTTCTATCCTGCTTTGGGGTCCCTTTCTCTGGAGGCAAGAGAGGTCTTTGTTTTCCTCTACTAGGGGTATTTAGATTCTCCGGCTGGCGCGAGTCATCTAGGATCAACGTAGGTATGACCCCCGGCTACTTCTAGTGTTGGCGTTAGGAGTAGATATATGGTCAACCCAGTTACCACTGCCCTATGAGCTGGATTTTTGTATCTTGCAGACTTCCACGTTCCTCTGAGACCCTCGCCATTGGGGTCATAACAGAATGCTCTGCGGGCGTCACGTTGCGTTTGCAGAGCCCCTGATGTGCCTAAACAGTAGAAACCCCCCACAAGTGACCCCATTTTGGAAACTAGACCCTGAAAGGAACTTATCTAGATGTGTGGTGAGCACTTTGAACCCCCAAGTGCTTCATAGAAGTTTATAATGCAGAGCCGTGAAAATAATAAATACGTTTTCTTTCCTCAAAAATAATTATTTAGCCCAGAATTTTTTATTTTCCCAAGGGTTACAGGAGAAATTGGACCCCAAAAGTTGTTGTCCAGTTTCTCCTGAGTACGCTGATACCCCATATGTGGGGGTAAACCACTGTTTGGGCACACGTCGGGGCTCAGAAGGGAAGTAGTGACTTTTGAAATGCAGACTTTGATGGAATGGTCTGCGGGCGTCACGTTGCGTTTGCAGAGCCCCTGGTGTGCCTAAACAGTAGAAACCCCCCACAAGTGACCCCATTTTGGAAACTAGACCCCCCAAGGAACTTATCTAGATATGTGGTGAGCACTTTGAACCCCCAAGTGCTTCACAGACGTTTACAACACAGAGCCGTGAAAATAAAAAATCATTTTTCTTTCCTCAAAAATTATGTTTTAGCAAGCATTTTTTTAGATTCACAAGGGTAACAGGAGAAATTGGACCCCAGTAATTGTTGCGCAGTTTGTCCTGAGTATGCTGGTACCCCATATGTGGGGGTAAACCACTGTTTGGGCGCACGTCGGGGCTCGGAAGTGAGGGAGCACCATTTGAATTTTTGAATACGAGATTGGCTGGAATCAATGGTGGCGCCATGTTGCGTTTGGAGACCCCTGATGTGCCTAAACAGTGGTAACCCCTCAATTCTAACTCCAACACTAACCCCAACACACCCCTAACCCTAATCCCAACTGTAGCCATAATCCTAATCACAACCCTAACCCCAACACACCCCTAACCACAACACTAATTCCAACCCTAACCCTAAGGCTATGTGCCCACGTTGCGGATTCGTGTGAGATATTTCCGCACCATTTTTGAAAAATCTGCGGGTAAAAGGCACTGTGTTTTACCTGCGGATTTTCCGCGGATTTCCAGTGTTTTTTGTGCGGATTTCACCTGCGGATTCCTATTGAGGAACAGGTGTAAAACGCTGCGGAATCCGCACAAAGAATTCACATGCTGCGGAAAATACAACGCAGCGTTCCCGCGCGGTATTTTCCGCATCACGGGCACAGCGGATTTGGTTTTTCATATGTTTACATGGTACTGTAAACCTGATGGAACACTGCTGCGAATCCGCAGCCAAATCCGCACCGTGTGCACATAGCCTAATTCTAAAGGTATGTGCACACGCTGCGGAAAACGCTGCGGATCCGCAGCAGTTTCCCATGAGTGTACAGTTCAATGTAAACCTATGGGAAACAAAAATCGCTGTACACATGCTGCGGAAAAACTGCACGGAAATGCAGCGGTTTACATTCCGCAGCATGTCACTTCTTTGTGCGGATTCCGCAGCGGTTTTACAACTGCTCCAATAGAAAATCGCAATTGTAAAACCGCAGTGAAATGCGCAGAAAAAAACGCGGTAAATCCGCCATAAATCCGCAGCGGTTTAGCACTGCGGATTTATCAAATCCGCAGCGGAAAAATCCGCAGAGGACCAGAATACGTGTGCACATTCCTAACCCTAACCCTAGCCCTAACCCTAGCCCTAACCCTACCCCTAACCCTACCCCTACCCCTAACCCTAACCCTACCCCTACCCCTAACCCTAACCCTACCCCTACCCCTACCCCTAACCCTACCCCTAACCCTACCCCTAACCCTACCCCTAACCCTAACCCTACCCCTAACCCTACCCCTAACCCTATTCTAACATTAGTGGAAAAAAAAAAATTTCTTTATTTTTTTATTGTCCCTACCTATGGGGGTGACAAAGGGGGGGGGTCATTTATTATTTTTTTTATTTTGATCACTGAGATAGATTATATCTCAGTGATCAAAATGCACTTTGGAACGAATCTGCCGGCCGGCAGATTCGGCGGGCGCACTGCACATGCGCCCGCCATTTTGGAAGATGGCGGCGCACGGGAGAAGACGGACGGGACCACGGCTGGATCGGTAAGTATGATAGGGTGGGGGGGGACCACGGGGGGGGGAATCGGAGCGCGGGAGGGGTGGAACGGAGCGCGGGGGGCGTGGAACGGAGCACGGGGGGGCTGGAACGGAGCACGGGGGGGTGGAACGGAGCACGGGGGGGGGTGGATCGGAGTGCAGGGGGGGTGATTGGAGCACGGGGGGGTGATTGGAGCACGGGGGGAGCGGACACGAGTACGGGGGGGAGCGGAGCACAGGGCGGAGGGGAGCCGGAGCAGTGTACCGGCCAGATCGGGGGGGGTGGGGGGGCGATCGGAGGGGTGGGGTGGGGGCACACTAGTATTTCCAGCCATGGCCGATGATATTTCAGCATCGGCCATGGCTGGATTGTAATATTTCACCCGTTATAATGGGTGAAATATTACAAATCGCTCTGATTGGCAGTTTCACTTTCAACAGCCAATCAGAGCGATCGTAGCCACGAGGGGGTGAAGCCACCCCCCCTGGGCTAAACTACCACTCCCCCTGTCCCTGCAGATCGGGTGAAATGGGAGTTAACCCTTTCACCCGATCTGCAGGGACGCGATCTTTCCATGACGCCGCATAGGCGTCATGGGTCGGATTGGCACCGACTTTCATGACGCCTACGTGGCGTCAAAGGTCGGGAAGGGGTTAACATTGGAAAAGCAGATCTTATAAATGCTTTTTCAAAAACATTACTTAAACTGAATAGCATTATACAGGGCTGGTTAGGCAAGGAATTTACTCATAGATAAGCGAATGCTGCTGGTTCGGAGGGCATGTAGGTAGGACCGGACAGGTTCCCTTAATCTCTTACAACTTTATTTACAGCACAGATAAATTACATGCTGCATTGTTTTGCTATGACAAAGATTAATCAGAGCCAAATGTTGTATAAAGCCGATCTGTCATTTACTGATATTTAAAGGGGTTTTCTCATCAAAGTAACCCGTACTCATAGTCTATGTTACTACACTGCCATCATGGCATGTCTGAAACTGTGCCAGCATGTGGTTTTACCATAAAATTGCACGTTTTTTAACTTGTTAATGGACATTTGTTTTTTTTGGGGGGGTTAAACTAGTTTGAATTTGAAAACTGAATTTCTAGTCAAATTTATCTGCGGCCTTAGTTGCATCATGGCAACAAGATTACTGCAGTGTGAAAACCTATCCTAAGGCCCAATTCACACATCTGTATTTTCTACAGATAGGCTGGGAATCAAGACAGGCAGGTCAAAGGCGGCAGCAGGCCTTAAAGAGGAGCTGTCACCATGTCAAAAGTAGCCAGTTTTTGTTCTTACTTTATTCCTGTAGCTTCCCTGAGTTTTTCACTTAAAAAAAAAAATCTGCTATATGGTTCCAGAGATAAACAGCCTTTATATTTATGGCTAATTTTTATGGTCTTTATCAAGGGGTTGTGGCTCACAGGGCAAGTAAAAGACACGCCCCAGAGGGTCCTGTGAGACACCCCCCCTTCAAAAGACCATAACAATTAGCATTAAATAAAAAGACCTAAAAACAAAAAAAACAGCATACTCAGGGGTGCAGCGGGAATAAAAGTACTTAAAAATAACAAAAACTGGCCACTTTTGATCTGGGGAGCGATCCTCTTTAAATGTTAATTTGCAAAGAATGAAGTTGTTCTGTCCTCACTAGCTGAGGCAGGCTCATACGTAGCTATACAGTCAGCTAAACCGCTATACCGGGGTCCAATAAGGAGACTGTGGTTGAGTCTGTGCTTTATTAAACGTAGTGGTATATTGATGCGGTGAAACTGTGAACAATGATATACATAGAATCAGTGCATGGCATAGAACAGATACATAATACACATGATATACATTATGCATAACATTTAGAAAGCTAGTGACTAAACTGGGAGTACAACTGGTTAAACTAAGCTAATATAGAGCAGGAATATCTATATGAAGCATAAAGACATACCGGCAATGCAATCGCAAGGGAGATGAAGTGAAGCGTCTTTCCTTGAAGGCAAACTGAAGAAAGTGAAAGGAAAAATGGAGGGAAATGGAGGCTGAGCTACCATAATGCATTGCAAAGGAGGAGGAGAATCAGACATGGATAATACAAAAACAAGATTGAACTGTCAACATAACTCTGACCGCTAGAGGGAGCCAAAGCATCACAGATGAATAAAGGCATGAATATATCAATACTGTATACTGAGGAAACTGCAATTATGCAAGCAAATAATCAGGGTAACAATATTAGATGGCGGAGACAGAACACTCCCCGTCTGGCATCAACGGATGTCACTACTCCTTTCTTCCGAAGGCAACAATAGGATCAGTTCAGATACCGGTCTGGAAAATGTCTTAGGTTCATTCCCTTTGGTCATCCTTAGCTCAACTTTGCGGACGTTGCCATCCTTGCTCGGGAAGGTTGCGGTAACTAGACCAAGTGGCCACTGGTTCCGGTGAATCTGACAGTCTTTCACAAGAACAAGGTCACCTATGTTCAGATTAGGTTTAGTAGATTGCCACTTCGTCCGTGGCTGCAGGGTAGACAAATATTGTTTGCGCCACCTGTCCCAGAAAGTATTTGCAAAACTTTGTACCTGTCTCCATTGGCGCTTGTAGAGGTCCTTCGCGTCGAATCCTCCTGGAGGGGCACTGGACAGTCCTGTTTTCTGGGTAAGTAAAGTAGCTGGAGTCAATAACAAGGGTTCCACAGGGTCGTTAGGAACTGGAACCAGGGGTCTTGCATTGATTATAGCTGCAGCTTCAGCCATGAAGGTGATTAGGCTTTCGTGGGTAAGCCTCGCTGCTCCTTTAGATTTTTCCATGTCACGAGTTCTGGTGGTCCCGAATGAGCGAGCTATATGAGTCAGGCAGGTAATGGCTCGAGTAAGTGACTTCCAACTTGAGAATCTGTCGAACCTGCAAGATCCAAGCTGGATAACAGAGGTCATTGTATGTAGTGTAGACACCTGAGGGCGGATTTCAGCATCTGAATCCTCTCCTACAAGTTCGAAGGTGTCTGGAAAACATTCCTCAATGTACAATAGTTTTGGTCCAGAGAGCCACGTTGTGCTTCCTAGTCGACTTGCATCAACTGCTCTAGTTGCATGATCTGCGGGATTCTGGTCTGTGGGTATGTAATGCCACTGCTGTGGGTGAACTGATCTCCTGATTCGTAGCACTCTGTTATTGACATAAACGTAGAATCGCCTGGTTTCGTTGTGGATATATCCCAGGACTACTTTGCCTTTCTGAGTAGAACTTGACTTGTGTCAGGTCGATATCCATTTCGGATGCGATGAACTCCGCTAACTCAACGGCTAAGACTGCGGCACAAAGCTCTAACCTGGGTATAGTGTGCTCTGGTTGTGGTGCGAGTTTGGCCTTTCCCATGACGAAACCAATGTGGCACTGACATTTGGAGTCTACAGTTTTGAGGTAGGCAACAGCGGCAATTGCTTTGACAGAAGCATCTGCAAATACAGTGGGGCAAAAAAGTATTTAGTCAGTCAGCAATAGTGCAAGTTCCACCACTTAAAAAGATGAGAGGCGTCTGTAATTTACATCATAGGTAGACCTCAACTATGGGAGACAAACCGAGAAAAAAAAATCCAGAAAATCACATTGTCTGTTTTTTTAACATTTTATTTGCATATTATGGTGGAAAATAAGTATTTCCACTCTTCCCACTGGATCCTCTTATCAGGTGGCAGAGGTGCATCCCAGTCAGATGTTTCCCTAGTTAAGTCTCTTAGTAGGGCCTTGCCTTGTATAGTAACAGGAGCTGCGAAACCCAAGGGGTCGTACAGACTGTTGATGGTAGACAGGACGCCTCTACGTGTGAAAGGCCTTTCTTCCTGGCTGACCTGAAAGGTGAAAGTGTCTGATTGTAGATTCCAGAGAAGCCCGAGGCTGCGTTGCATTGGTGCGGGGTCTGACCCCAGGTCCAGGTCTCTGAGACCATTACATAGGTCCTGAGAAGGGAACGCTTCCATGAGTTCTTGGCTGTTTGAGGCTATTTTATGAAGCCTAAGGTTCGAACAGGCAAGCATGTCCTGAGCTCTCCTGAGAAGACTGATGGCAGTCTCATTTGAAGGCATGGCTTTTAGACAGTCGTCGACATTAAAGTCCTTTTCTATGAATTGTCTGACATCTGCTCCGTATTCTGCTTCTCCTTCCTGAGCCGACCTTTTGAGTCCGTAAATGGCGACTGCAGGTGAAGGACTGTTGCCAAAGATGTGCACTCTCATGCGATACTCTGTGACTTCTTTAGTAGGATCATTGTCTCTGTACCAGAAGAATCTTAGGAAGTTCCTGTCTCTCTCTCTCACAAGGAAACAATGGAACATTTGCTGGATGTCAGCGATGAAGGCAATGGAATCCTTACGGAAGCGCATAAGTACACCCAGTAGTTTGTTATTGAGGTCTGGTCCTGTCAGCAGAACGTCATTCAGGGAGACATCATTAAATTTAGCACTGGAATCAAACACGACTCTGATCTGGCCTGGTTTCTTAGGGTGGTATACTCTGAACATGGGTAGGAACCAGCATTCTTCAGAGTCTTTGAGAGTGGGAGCTAGTTCTGCGTGACGGTTTTCAAAAATCTTTGACATGAAGGAGAAAAAGTGATCTTTCATCTCTGGTTTCTTTTGCAGATTACGAATGAGAGTGGAGAAACGTTGTAATGCCTGATTTCTGTTGTTCGGTAGACATGGTCTGTGGGTTTTGAAGGGAAGAGGTGCGACCCAGCTGTTGGTCTCATCTTTAACGAGTCCCTTGTCCATTACCTCTAAGAACAACTTGTCCTCTACCGACATTGCCACTTGGTTGTCCTGCTTAGTTCTCTGGAAGACTGTGCACCCTAACTGCTCCTCATAGCTTCCCGACACTATATTGCTGTCGTGAGTAAAGTCTATTAGATGATCAGGTAGTTGGATGCTGTGTGGCAGTTCCCTGACATGGAACTCATTGTTACAAGGTTGAAACAGAGATGGACGTCCTTTCTCCAATGTATTTGTCAGCATGCTTGTCACAGGAGATGGGGCGTGCATGCGTCCCAAGCATACGTTGCCAATTATGACCCATCCTAGGTCTAGCCTTTGGCATAGGGAGCATTGTGGAGTCCGTTGATATGACGTCTCACTTTATGAACCTGTAGGATATCTCTCCCCAACAGCAGAATTATCTGGGCCTGATGGTCGAGTTCCGGTATGAGGTGTGCTATTTGTTTTAAGTGAGCGTGATGGATTGCTACATGTGGCGTAGGGATTTCAGATCTGTTGTCTGGGATCTGGTTACATTCGATGATCGTAGGTAGTGGTAGGCAGAATTGTCCGTCTAAAGACTCGATCTGGTAGTCAGTAGCTTTCCTGCCTGCTGTTGTCACAGTACCTGCACACGTCTTTAAGGAGTAGGGAGTGCTTGGCCCTTTGATGTTGAATAGGTCAAAGAACGTTGATCTAGCCAAGGAACAATTACTTTGGTCATCTAAGATAGCATATAGTCTTACAGCCTGGTCTCTATGGCCCTTCGGGTATACTTTGACGAGGCATATTTTTGAACAGGACCTACTGTCTATTGTCCCTTTGCAGACCTCGGTGCATTGTGAAGTGATCTCTGGCGTAGCTGTATCTGTGCTCCTTTCCTCCCCGCCATGCTCACTGTCAGCTGGCGTGTTTTGTGTACTCCATGGAGCTGGGCCAGGGTGTAGAGCGGTGTTATGGTCTGTGGTGCCACATTCTGTGCATTTTACACTGACCTTGCAATCCTTGGCGAGATGAGCTGTGGACGAGCAGCACTTGTAGCAGATACCGTTTTCTTTCAGGAAGCTTCTGCGATCTGGCATAGATTTTCCTCTGAAGGCTCTGCATTTCAGGAGAGGATGAGGCTTCTGATGAAGTGGGCACTGCTTGTCAGGGTCCTGCACCTTTGTCTCTGATTGGGAGCAGCCAGCAGACCTGTAATTAGAACCTGGAGAAGAAACATAAGTCTTGTGTACTTCCACAGATGTTCTGCGTGGATTTGCAGGTGGTTACGGTGTGGCATATGGTATTGCAAAGTCAAAGCTGGGATCGTTTCTAATTCTTGCTTGTTGGTGTATGAAGTCAACAAAAACGGAGAAGGGAGGGAATGGAACGCTGTGTTTGTATTTGTACGTGGAACCATGTGTGAGCCACCTCTCCTGTAGATTGTAGGGCAACTTCTGGACTATAGGGTTAACACCTCTGACTGTGTCGAGAAATGCAAGTCCCTGTAGGTCGTCCTCATATTTGGCAACTTGGACTTCCTTTAGCAAGTCGCTTAGCTCTCTGTTGTGAATTCTGTGGCTGAATTCACTCCTGTGGTCACAAGTGGTACTGCAGCTTCTGAGCTTCCTCCCTCAGGTGTTCTGGTGAGCTCGTTGGCTGCTTTGTTATTTAACTCCACCTGATTCTGTCTTCCTTGCTCCTTGTCAATGTTCCAGTGTTGGACCTGAGCTTCTGGATCTTTCCTGTGGCCTGCTGCTCTGCTTAGATAAGTGATTCTTTGCTTTTGTTGCTACTTTTTCTGTCCAGCTTGTCTATTCGTTTTTGCTGGAAGCTCTGAGACGCAAAGGGTGCACCGCCGTGCCGTTAGTTCGGCACGGTGGGTCTTTTTGCCCCCTTTGTGTGGTTTTTTGCTTTAGGGTTTTTTGTAGACTGCAAAGTTCTCTTAGCTATCCTCGCTCTGTCTAGAAAATCGGGCCTCACTTTGCTGAATCTATTTCATCCCTACGTTTGTCTTTTCATCTTGCTAACAGTCATTATATGTGGGGGGCTGCCTTTTCCTTTGGGGTATTTCTCTGAGGCAAGTCAGGCTTGTTTTTCTATCTTCAGGCTAGTCAGCTCCTCAGGCTGTGCCGAGTTGCATAGGTAGTGACAGGCGCAATCCACAGCTGCCTTTAGTTGTGTTTAGGATAGGTTCAGGTATTGCGGTCTACAGAGATTCCACGTCTCAGAGCTCGTTCTATTGTTTTTGGGTTATTCTCAGATCACTGCATGTGCTCTGATTGCTGGCACACTGTGTCCCTGGATTGCCTTCATAACAGTACAAGGAGCCAACACTAATGATTCTCAATAGAGGGAAAAAAGAAGTTCTGACATCATTTTTTTTTCTCTGCTCTGTGTTCAGTCTTTTTTTTTCCCCTAGACATTTGGGTGTTTCAGGACACAGGTGTGGACATGGATATTCAGGGTCTGTGCTCTTCAATGGATAATCTCCTTACAAATGTACAAAGGATTCAAGATACTATTGATCAGAAATCTATGTTAGAACCAAGAATTCCTATTCCTGATTTGTTTTTTGGTGATAGAACTAAGTTTCTTAATTTCAAATATAATTGTAAGCTATTTCTGGCCTTGAAACCTCATTCTTCTGGTAATCCTATTCAACAGGTTTTGATTATTATTTCTTTTTTGCGCGGCGACCCTCAGGACTGGGCATTTTCTCTTGCGCCAGGAGACCCTGCATTGAGTAATGTTGATGCGTTTTTCCTGGCGCTCGGTTTGCTTTACGATGAGCCTAATTCAGTGGATCAGGCTGAGAAAAATTTGCTGGCTTTGTGCCAGGGTCAGGATGATATAGAAGTATATTGTCAGAAATTTAGGAAGTGGTCAGTACTCACTCTGTGGAATGAATCTGCGCTGGCAGCTTTGTTCAGAAAGGGTCTCTCTGAGGCTCTTAAGGATGTCATGGTGGGTTTTCCTATGCCTGCTGGTTTGAATGAGTCTATGTCTTTGGCCATTCAGATCGGTCGACGCTTGCGCGAGCGTAAATCTATGCACCATTTGGCGGTATTATCTAAGATTAAACCTGAGCCTATGCAGTGCGATAGGACTATGACCAGAGTTGAACGGCAAGAACACAGACGTCTGAATGGTCTGTGTTTCTACTGTAGTGATTCCACTCATGCTATTTCTGATTGTCCTAAGCGCACTAAGCGGTTCGATAGGTCTGCCGTCATTGGTACTGTACAATCCAAATTCCTTCTGTCCATTACCTTGATATGCTCTTTGTCATCGTATTCTGTCATGGCGTTTGTGGATTCAGGCGCTGCCCTGAATCTGATGGATTTGGATTATGCTAAACGTTGTGGGTTTTTCTTGGAGCCTTTGCGGTGTCCTATTCCGTTGAGAGGAATTGATGCTACACCTTTGGCCAAGAATAAACCTCAGTACTGGACCCAGCTGACCATGTGCATGGCTCCTGCACATCAGGAAGTTATTCGCTTTCTGGTGCTACATAATCTGCATGATGTGGTCGTGTTGGGGTTGCCATGGCTGCAAACCCATAATCCAGTATTGGATTGGAACTCTATGTCGGTATCCAGCTGGGGTTGTCAGGGGGTACATGGTGATGTTCCATTTTTGTCTATTTCGTCATCCACTCCTTCTGAGGTCCCAGAGTTCTTGTCTGATTATCAGGATGTATTTGAAGAGCCCAAGTCCGATGCCCTACCTCCGCATAGGGATTGTGATTGTGCTATCAATTTGATTCCTGGTAGTAAATTCCCTAAAGGTCGATTATTTAATTTATCCGTGCCTGAACACGCCGCTATGCGCAGTTATGTGAAGGAATCCCTGGAGAAGGGACATATTCGCCCATCGTCATCACCACTGGGAGCAGGGTTCTTTTTTGTAGCCAAGAAGGATGGTTCGCTGAGACCATGTATTGATTCCCGCCTTCTTAATAAGATCACTGTTAAATTTCAGTATCCCTTGCCATTGTTATCTGACTTGTTTGCTCGGATTAAGGGGGCTAGTTGGTTCACTAAGATAGATCTTCGTGGTGCGTATAATCTGGTGAGAATCAGGCAAGGAGATGAATGGAAAACTGCATTTAATACGCCCGAGGGTCATTTTGAGTATCTAGTGATGCCGTTCGGACTTGCCAATGCTCCATCTGTGTTTCAGTCTTTTATGCATGACATCTTCCGTGAGTATCTGGATAAATTCCTGATTGTTTACTTGGATGACATTTTGATCTTCTCAGATGATTGGGACTCTCATGTGAAGCAGGTCAGAATGGTTTTCCAGGTCCTGCGTGCTAATTCTTTGTTTGTGAAGGGATCAAAGTGTCTCTTCGGGGTGCAGAAAGTTTCATTTTTGGGGTTCATCTTTTCCCCTTCTACTATCGAGATGGATCCGGTTAAGGTCCAAGCCATCCAGGATTGGACTCAGCCGACATCTCTGAAAAGTCTGAAAAAATTCCTGGGCTTTGCTAATTTTTATCATCGCTTCATCTGTAATTTTTCTAGCATTGCCAAACCATTGACCGATTTGACCAAGAAGGGTGCTGATTTGGTTAATTGGTCTTCTGCTGCTGTGGGGGCTTTTCAGGAGTTGAAGCATCGTTTTTGTTCTGCCCCTGTGTTGTGTCAACCAGATGTTTCTCTTCCGTTCCAGGTCGAGGTTGATGCTTCTGAGATTGGAGCAGGGGCGGTTTTGTCACAGAGAGGTTCTGGTTGCTCGGTGTTGAGGCCATGTGATTTCTTTTCCAGGAAGTTTTCGGCTGCTGAGCGTAATTATGATGTGGGCAACCGAGAGTTGCTGGCCATGAAGTGGGCATTCGAGGAATGGCGTCATTGGCTTGAAGGAGCTAAGCATCGCGTGGTGGTATTGACTGATCATAAGAACCTTACTTATCTCGAGTCTGCCAAGCGCTTGAATCCTAGACAGGCCCGTTGGTCATTATTTTTTGCTCGCTTCGATTTTGTGATTTCGTACCTTCCGGGCTCTAAAAATGTGAAGGCGGATGCTCTGTCTAGGAGTTTTGTGCCCGACTCTCCGGGTTCATCTGAGCCGGCGAGTATCCTCAAGGAAGGAGTCATTGTGTCTGCCATCTCCCCTGATTTGCGGCGAGTGTTGCAAAAATTTCAGGCGAATAAACCTGATCGTTGTCCGGCGGAGAAACTGTTCGTCCCTGATAGGTGGACTACTAAAGTTATCTCTGAACTTCATTGTTCGGTGTTGGCTGGTCATCCTGGAATATTTGGTACCAGAGAGTTAGTGGCTAGATCCTTCTGGTGGCCATCTCTGTCACGGGATGTACGTACTTTTGTGCAGTCCTGTGGGATTTGTGCTAGGGCTAAGCCCTGCTGTTCACGTGCCAGTGGGTTGCTTTTGCCCTTGCCGGTCCCAAAGAGGCCTTGGACACATATTTCGATGGATTTCATTTCTGACCTTCCCGTTTCTCAAAAGATGTCAGTCATTTGGGTGGTCTGTGATCGCTTTTCTAAAATGGTCCATCTGGTGCCCTTGGTTAAATTGCCTTCCTCCTCTGATTTGGTGCCTTTGTTCTTCCAGCATGTGGTTCGTTTGCATGGCATTCCTGAGAATATTGTTTCTGACAGAGGTTCCCAGTTTGTTTCGAGGTTTTGGCGAGCCTTTTGTGGTAGGATGGGCATTGACCTGTCTTTTTCCTCAGCTTTCCATCCTCAGACTAATGGCCAGACCGAACGAACCAATCAGACATTGGAGACATATCTGAGATGTTTTGTTTCTGCTGACCAGGATGATTGGGTGTCCTTTTTGCCGTTGGCTGAGTTCGCCCTTAATAATCGGGCCAGCTCGGCTACCTTGGTCTCTCCATTTTTCTGCAATTCTGGGTTCCATCCTCGTTTCTCTTCAGGACAGGTTGAGTCTTCGGACTGTCCTGGTGTGGATTCTGTGGTGGACAGGTTGCAGCAGATCTGGACTCAGGTAGTGGACAATTTGACCTTGTCCCAGGAGAAGGCTCAACTTTTCGCTAATCGCAGACGCCGTGTGGGTCCCCGACTTCGTGTTGGGGATCTGGTTTGGTTATCTTCTCGTCATATTCCTATGAAGGTTTCCTCTCCTAAATTTAAACCTCGTTTTATTGGTCCGTATAGGATTTCTGAGATTCTCAATCCTGTGTCTTTTCGTCTGACCCTCCCAGACTCCTTTTCCATACATAATGTATTCCATAGGTCGTTGTTGTGGAGATACGTGGCACCTATGGTTCCATCTGTTGAGCCTCCTGCCCCGGTTTTGGTGGAGGGGGAATTGGAGTATATTGTGGAGAAAATTTTGGATTCTCGTGTTTCTAGACGGAAACTCCAGTATCTGGTTAAATGGAAGGGTTATGCTCAGGAAGATAATTCCTGGGTTTTTGCCTCTGATGTCCATGCTCCAGATCTTGTTCGTGCCTTTCATGTGGCTCATCCTGGTCGGCCTGGGGGCTCTGGTGAGGGTTCGGTGACCCCTCCTCAATGGGGGGGTACTGTTGTGAATTCTGTGGCTGAATTCACTCCTGTGGTCACAAGTGGTACTGCAGCTTCTGAGCTTCCTCCCTCAGGTGTTCTGGTGAGCTCGTTGGCTGCTTTGTTATTTAACTCCACCTGATTCTGTCTTCCTTGCTCCTTGTCAATGTTCCAGTGTTGGACCTGAGCTTCTGGATCTTTCCTGTGGCCTGCTGCTCTGCTTAGATAAGTGATTCTTTGCTTTTGTTGCTACTTTTTCTGTCCAGCTTGTCTATTCGTTTTTGCTGGAAGCTCTGAGACGCAAAGGGTGCACCGCCGTGCCGTTAGTTCGGCACGGTGGGTCTTTTTGCCCCCTTTGCGTGGTTTTTTGCTTTAGGGTTTTTTGTAGACTGCAAAGTTCTCTTTGCTATCCTCGCTCTGTCTAGAAAATCGGGCCTCACTTTGCTGAATCTATTTCATCCCTACGTTTGTCTTTTCATCTTGCTAACAGTCATTATATGTGGGGGGCTGCCTTTTCCTTTGGTTTATTTCTCTGAGGCAAGTCAGGCTTGTTTTTCTATCTTCAGGCTAGTCAGCTCCTCAGGCTGTGCCGAGTTGCATAGGTAGTGACAGGCGCAATCCACAGCTGCCTTTAGTTGTGTTTAGGATAGGTTCAGGTATTGCGGTCTACAGAGATTCCACGTCTCAGAGCTCGTTCTATTGTTTTTGGGTTATTCTCAGATCACTGCATGTGCTCTGATTGCTGGCACACTGTGTCCCTGGATTGCCTTCATAACAGCTCTCTAAGTTTCTGGAGACCTTTGTTAGATATTTGAGGAAAGTCATTGATTCTTTTGAACAAGGCTCTTTCTATTACTTCTGCTGAGCCGTAACACTCATCCAGCCTTTTCCAGATCTTTTTGAGGCAAGTCTCAGGGCGGTTTATATTAATGTCTCTGATCCTTACTGCGTGTTTGACTGACTCTTCTCCCAGGTATTTGACTAACAGGTCTATCTCTTCTCTGTGTTGTAGCCCCAAGTCTCTAATGACATTTTGGAAGGAAGCTTTCCAAGCTCTGTAACCTTCAGCTCGGTCAGTGAATTTCATGAGTCCCTTGGCAACCAGTTCACGTCGTGTGAAGAACTTGGCAAATTCTGTCGTGAACCGGTTGTCAGCAGAGTATACTGGTGATGGGTCACCCTGATAGTGATGTGAGGTGCGTCCGTACCTGTTAGTGTCCTCAGGGTGGCGCCAGCCGGTGTCGTATTGCTTCGGCCTGATGTACGGTGTGTCAACAGGGTGATCCACGTTGGTTACCTGATGAGGGGCAAGGTAGTCATTAGCAGAGTTGTTTTGCCTCACATTTTCGAGTTTGTTTCTGTCCTGAGCCTCGTGACGACTCTCGCTCACTTCGCTGGAGGTGTCGTATTCTGGTTTTGGTACTGGTTCAGGGTTATAGTTTGGATCAGGAAGGTCATTAACATACTGAGATGTGCGTTGTGGTGAGTCTTGCAGTGGGAACTCCAGACTCGACGTACTGCTTTGGCTATGCAGCTTGGGATTTTGCGCGGCTTCTAGCGATTCTGCTTCGGCAAGGGCTGCGGCAGCTTCCCTTTTTGCTGCTAGGCTTTCTAAGGCGGCATCCACACGTGCCTTCTCTAACTGCGACCTTCTCTTTTGATCGGCTCTCTCTAAGCGCGACCTTCTCTCTTGATCGGCTCTCTCGAAGCGCGACCTTCTCTCTTGATCGGCTCTCTCTTCATCTATGCGTGCTTTTTCTAATTTAAGTTGCATCTCTTGGTCAGCAAAGCTCGCTCGTATTTTGGCAGCTTCAGCATTTGCGCGGGCAATGGCGACAGCGCTGCTGATGGATGTTGTCTTTGAGGAGACGGAAGTAACAGATCTTGTCCTATGCGATTTGTGAGACATGGTGTCTTGGGAAAGTGCTTGGCTGTGCAGAGATTGCTGTAGCTGTATTTAGTCTCTGAGTAGCCGGTGACTTGAATCCCACTAGTTGGATGGCTGCCGTTTCACTGATGAATCCCACTAGCTGAGGCAGGCTCATACGTAGCTATACAGTCAGCTAAACCGCTATACCGGGGTCCAATAAGGAGACTGTGGTTGAGTCTGTGCTTTATTAAACGTAGTGGTATATTGATGCGGTGAAACTGTGAACAATGATATACATAGGATCAGTGCATGGCATAGAACAGATACATAATACACATGATATACATTATGCATAACATTTAGAAAGCTAGTGACTAAACTGGGAGTACAACTGGTTAAACTAAGCTAATATAGAGCAGGAATATCTATATGAAGCATAAAGACATACCGGCAATGCAATCGCAAGGGGGATGAAGTGAAGCGTCTTTCCTTGAAGGCAAACTGAAGAAAGTGAAAGGAAAAATGGAGGGAAATGGGGGCTGAGCTACCATAATGCATTGCAAAGGAGGAGGAGAATCAGACATGGATAATACAAAAACAAGATTGAACTGCCAACATAACTCTGACCGCTAGAGGGAGCCAAAGCATCACAGATGAATAAAGGCATGAATATATCAATACTGTATACTGAGGAAACTGCAATTATGCAAGCAAATAATCAGGGTAACAATATTAGATGGCGGAGACAGAACAGAAGTTATCCACTATTCATGGAATATGAAATATTTTGCTGAACGCTGGAGGTATGAATGATCCTGAGATCGGGTCTCTGGAACTCGGAGAATAGTTATCTGCAGCCCTCTCCTAAATAGAGAATGGATGCACATACTCACCCTCGGCTTCTTTCTTTGTCTACGGCCTGCACTTGCCCATTTCTGTTCTTAGAGCCATAACAGGAGCTATAACTTGAGAATAGCTCCTGATAAATTGCTAACAATATTTGGCTAAGCCAAGGAATCTTTGAAATGTCTTGAGGCCCACAGGCTGTGGCCAGTCCAGAAAAACAGAGTTTCTCACAGGTCATACGCAGTCCACCAAAAGAGATCATATAGTCGAAAAATGGTAATTGATGACGCTCAAAAAGCCATTTTTCAAGATTGACATTAAGGTGATTTTGTCGCTGTCTCCATAATGCTGAGTATTTGGAGAAGATTAAGATTAAGCTATCATCCGTGCAGACAAGAACATACTACAGTAGGATAGAACGACACAGATTTGATTAGCAAAATGCTGAAATACGGCAGAAAGTTAGCACAATCAAAAAAGCACGACAATGTGTTCACGGTGACCATCCTAGGTACTGAATGTAGTTTTCCATTTGTCACCCTCTTTTACATGGATCAGGTTCTAGGCTCCAGGTAGGTCTAATTGAGTGAAGATATGGGTACCCGTAATCCAACGAGTTTTGAAATGAGGGGCAACGGTTGTTTGAGGTGATTATATTTAACCCCAGATACTGTACGAACGGTCTAATAGACCTCTCATCTCCAGCTGGATGAATCCCCTCTCCAAACTTTCTTTAACCCCTTCATGACCCAGCCTATTTTGACCTTAAAGACCTTGCCGTTTTTTGCAATTCTGACCAGTGTCCCTTTATGAGGTAATAACTCAGGAACGCTTCAACGGATCCTAGCGGTTCTGAGATTGTTTTTTCGTGACATATTGGGCTTCATGTTAGTGGTAAATTTAGGTCAATAAATTATGCGTTTATTTGTGATAAAAATGGAAATTTGGCAAAAATTTTGAAAATTTCGCAATTTTCACATTTTGAATTTTTATTCTGTTAAACCAGAGAGTTATGTGACACAAAATAGTTAATAAATAACATTTCCCACATGTTTACTTTACATCAGCACAATTTTGGAAACAAAATTTTTTTTTGCTAGGAAGTTATAAGGGTTAAAATTTGACCAGCGATTTCTCATTTTTACAACGAAATTTACCTAAACATTGGAGATCCCCCAGAAATGACCCCATTTTGGAAACTAGTCCACCAAAGGAACTAATCTAGATGTGTGGTGAGGACTTTGAACCCCCAAGTGCTTCACAGAAGTTTATAACGCAAAGCCATGAAAATAAAAAAAAAAAATTATTTTCTCAAAAATGATCTTTTAGCCTGCAATTTTTTATTTTCCCAAGGGTATCAGGAGAAATTTGACCCCAATATTTGTTGTCCAGTTTCTCCTGAGTATGGTGATACCCCATATGTGGGGGTAAACTACTGTTTGGGCACATGCCGGGGCTCGGAATTGAAGTAGTGACGTTTTGAAATGCAGACTTTGATGGAATGCTCTGCGGGCGTCACGTTGCGTTTGCAGAGCCCCTGATGTGGCTAAACAGTAGAAACCCCCCACAAGTGACCCCATTTTGGAAACTAGACCCCGAAAGGAACTTATCTAGATGTGTGGTGAGCACTTTGAACCCCCAAGTGCTTCATAGAAGTATATAATGCAGAGCCGTGAAAATAATAAATACGTTTTCTTTCCTCAAAAATAATTATTTAGCCCAGAATTTTTTATTTTCCCAAGGGTAACAGGAGAAATTGGACCCCAAAAGTTGTTGTTCAGTTTCTCCTGAGTACGCTGATACCCCATGTGTGGAGGTAAACCACTGTTTGGGCACACGTCGGGGCTCAGAAGGGAAGTAGTGACTTTTGAAATGCAGACTTTGATGGAATGGTCTGCGGGCGTCACGTTGCGTTTGCAGAGCCCCTGGTGTGCCTAAACAGTAGAAACCCCCCACAAGTGACCCCATTTTAGAAACTAGACCCCCCAAGGAACTTATCTAGATATGTGCTGAGCACTTTGAACCCCCAAGTGCTTCACAGACGTTTACAACGTAGAGCCGTGAAAATAATAAATCATTTTTCTTTCCTCAAAAATGATGTTTTAGCAAGCATTTTTTTATTTTCACAAGGGTAACAGGAGAAATTGGACCCCAGTAATTGTTGCGCAGTTTATCCTGAGTATGCTGGTACCCCATATGTGGGGGTAAACCACTGTTTGGGCACACGTCAGGGCTCGGAATTGAGGGAGCACCATTTGACTTTTTGAATACGAGATTGGCTGGAATCAATGGTGGCGCCATGTTGCGTTTGGAGACCCCTGATGTGCCTAAACAGTGGTAACCCCTCAATTCTACCTCCAACACTAACCCCAACACACCCCTAACCCTAATACCAACTGTAGCCATAACCCTAATCACAACCCTAACCCCAACACACCCCTAACCACAACCCTAACCCCAACACACCCCTAACCCTAACCACAACCCTAATTCCAACTGTAGCAAAAACCCTAATCACAGCCCTAACCCTAACCCTAACCCCAACACACCCCTAACCCTAATCCCAACTGTAGCCATAACCCTAACCACAACACACCCCTAACCACAACCCTAATTCCAACCCTAACCCTAAGGCTATGTGCCCACGTTGCGGATTCGTGTGAGATTTTTCAGCATCATTTTTGAAAAATCCGCAGGTAAAAGGCACTGCGTTTTACCTGCGGATTTTCTGCGGATTTCCAGTGTTTTTTGTGCGGATTTCACCTGCGGATTCCTATTGAGGAACAGGTGTAAAACGCTGCGGAATCCGCACAAAGAATTGACATGCTGCGGAAAATACAACGCAGCGTTCCCGCGCGGTATTTTCCGCACCATGGGCACAGCGGATTTGGTTTCCATATGTTTACATGGTACTGTAAACCTGATGGAACACTGCTGCGAATCCGCAGCGGCCAATCCACTGCGGATCCGCAGCCAAATCCGCACAGTGTGCACATAGCCTAATTCTAAAGGTATGTGCACACATTGCGGAAAACGCTGCGGATCCGCAGCAGTTTCCCATGAGTTTACAGTTCAATGTAAACCTATGGGAAACAAAGATCGCTGTACACACGCTGCGGAAAAACTGCACGGAAACGCAGCGGTTTACATTCCGCAGCATGTCACTTCTTTGTGCGGATTCCGCAGCGGTTTTACAACTGCTCCAATAGAAAATCGCAGTTGTAAAACCGCAGTGAAATGCGCAGAAAAAACGCGGTAAATCCGCCATAAATCCGCAGCGGTTTAGCACTGCGGATTTATCAAATCCGCAGCGGAAAAATCTGCAGAGGACCAGAATACGTGTGCACATACCGAAACCCTAACCCTACCCCTAACCCTAGCCCTAACCCTAGCCCTAACCCTAGCCCTAACCCTACCCCTAACCCTACCCCTAACCCTAACCCTAACCCTACCCCAAACCCTAACCCTATTCTAACATTAGTGGAAAAAAAAATTCTTTATTTTTTTTATTGTCCCTACCTATGGGGGTGACAAAGGGGGGGGGAAGTCATTTATTATTTTTTTTATTTTGATCACTGAGATAGATTATATCTCAGTGATCAAAATGCACTTTGGAACGAATCTGCCGGCCGGCAGATTCGGCGGGCGCACTGCGCATGCGCCCGCCATTTTGGAAGATGGCGGCGCCCGGGGAGAAGACGGACGGACCCCGGCAGGATCGGTAAGTATGATAGGGTGGGGGGGAGCACGGGGGGGGGATCGGAGCATGGGGGGGTGAATCGGAGCGCGGGAGGGGTGGAACGGAGCACGGGGGGGGTAGAACGGAGCACGGGGGGGTGGAACGGAGCACGGGGGGGTGGAACGGAGCACGGAGGGGGGTGGATCGGAGTGCAGGGGGGGTGATCGGAGCACGGGGGGGTGATTGAAGCACGGGGGGAGTGGACAAGAGCACGGGGGGGAGCGGAGCACAGGACAGAGGGGAGCCGGAGCAGTGTACCGGACAGATCGGGGGGCTGGGGGGGCGATCGGTGGGTGGGGTGGGGGCACATTAGTATTTCCAGCCATGGCCGATGATATTGCAGCATCGGCCATGGCTGGATTGTAATACAGTGGGGCAAAAAAGTATTTAGTCAGTCAGCAATAGTGCAAGTTCCACCACTTAAAAAGATGAGAGGCGTCTGTAATTTACATCATAGGTAGACCTCAACTATGGGAGACAAACTGAGAAAAAAAAATCCAGAAAATCACATTGTCTGTTTTTTTAAACATTTTATTTGCATATTATGGTGGAAAATAAGTATTTGGTCAGAAACAAAATTTCATCTCAATACTTTGTAATATATCCTTTGTTGGCAATGACAGAGGTCAAACGTTTTCTGTAAGTCTTCACAAGGTTGCCACACACTGTTGTTGGTATGTTGGCCCATTTCTCCATGCAGATCTCCTCTAGAGCAGTGATGTTTTTGGCTTTTCGCTTGGCAACACGGACTTTCAACTCCCTCCAAAGGTTTTCTATAGGGTTGAGATCTGGAGACTGGCTAGGCCACTCCAGGACCTTGAAATGCTTCTTACGAAGCCACTCCTTCGTTGCCCTGTCATTTGTGCTTTGGATCATTGTCATGTTGAAAGACCCAGCCACGTTTCATCTTCAATGCCCTTGCTGATGGAAGGAGGTTTGCACTCAAAATCTCACGATACATGGCCCCATTCATTCTTTCATGTACCCGGATCAGTCGTCCTGGCCCCTTTGCAGAGAAACAGCCCCAAAGCATGATGTTTCCACCACCATGCTTTACAGTAGGTATGGTGTTTGATGGATGCAACTCAGTATTCTTTTTCCTCCAAACACGACAAGTTGTGTTTCTACCAAACAGTTCCAGTTTGGTTTCATCAGACCATAAGACATTCTCCCAAAACTCCTCTGGATCATCCAAATGCTCTCTAGCAAACTTCAGACGGGCCCGGACATGTACTGGCTTAAGCAGTGGGACACGTCTGGCACTGCAGGATCTGAGTCCATGGTGGCGTAGTGTGTTACTTATGGTAGGCCTTGTTACATTGGTCCCAGCTCTCTGCAGTTCATTCACTAGGTCCCCCCGCGTGGTTCTGGGATTTTTGCTCACCGTTCTTGTGATCATTCTGACCCCACGGGGTGGGATTTTGCGTGGTCTTCACCATAGTGGAGTTTGGAGTCAGACTGTTTGAGGGTGTGCACAGGTGTCTTTTTATACTGATAACAAGTTTAAACAGGTGCCATTACTACAGGTAATGAGTGGAGGAAAGAGGAGACTCTTAAAGAAGAAGTTACAGGTCTGTGAGAGCCAGAAATCTTGATTGTTTGTTTCTGACCAAATACTTATTTTCCACCATAATATGCAAATAAAATGATAAAAAAACAGACAATGTGATTTTCTGGATTTTTTTTTCTCAGTTTGTCTCCCATAGTTGAGGTCTACCTATGATGTAAATTACAGACGCCTCTCATCTTTTTCAGTGGTGGAACTTGCACTATTGCTGACTGACTAAATACTTTTTTGCCCCACTGTATTTCACCCGTTATAATAGGTGAAATATTACAAATCGCTCTGATTGGCAGTTTCACTTTCAACAGCCAATCAGCGCGATCGTAGCCACGAGGGGGTGAAGCCACCCCCCCTGGGCTAAACTACCACTCCCCCTGTCCCTGCAGATCGGGTGAAATGGGAGTTAACCCTTTCACCCGGCCTGCAGGGACGCGATCTTTCCATGACGCCACATAGGCATCATGGGTCGGATTGGCACCGACTTTCATGACGCCTACGTGGCGTCAAAGGTCGGGAAGGGGTTAATGTTAGCAGACATTGCTTTAATCTTTGGAAGTCATAAAGTATATACTTTTCTTCTGGATGGATCAGTCCCAGGACAAAGAGAACTGGCGTAGTAAAAAACGGCCAAATGAGGAGGTAAAGTTTCAGCCCTTATTTTTTTCTTTTTACAAAAGGCATCTGCGAAGTCTTGATAGGGAATCTGCATATTGGAGGAGATGGTGGTGGAGATAGAGTTTTGAGGTAATTTTGAAAACAAAATGATTTCCACCATTTGGTAATTTGTCCAATCAATAACCAGGGCATGAAGCCTAAAAGCCCCAAGACACATTAGATGGCTGTCAGCCAAACGATGGTTCGGCCAATTGTTCTGTCAGCAGCCATCTTGGCCAACTCTTCCATACACAGGAATGTTCCTGTGTTCTCTTCTGTAGGACAAAATAATCAGCAATCCAAAATTGGATATGTCCAATCAACATCTCTCAGGCAATCAGTTGTCTGGGGCCTGCATAGACTTTAGACTGTCGGACGAGTCTGTCAACATCAGTAGTTTTGGATGACATTAGTCTAATTTGTATGTGGCCATTTATGCACAGACCTCCTAAAAACACTGATGCATCAGTAAGTGGCAAAACTAGAAAAGAAATGTCTTGAACATGAAATTCTCCTACTTATAGAATCACCTTATCTGTCCAAAATTTGATGTGGCCAGAATTGTGGAGCCATTTGAGGAGATAAGTTTCAGATGTGTCCAGAAAAACATAAATTAAAGGAACTTCCAGCCTTTTGGCTAATGTGACATCACATAATTTTTCTGTAGCTCTGGAATCAATAAAGGTTTCTTAAAAAAAAAAAAAAAATCAAAAACAACCGAACATGATAAACAAAGACACAACCAGAGGATAACGTTAACCTCAGGAAGATCCTGCCTATTTCACCAAGAGTCCAGTTCTATGCCTGATGAAGAGACCTGAGTAGTTTCGAAAGCTTGCAATTTGTTACCATCAACCACTGAAGACTCTCAATTCTAAATATTTTTCTATCTACTGGCTAACACGGTACCAAGATATATATCTTTCCTGTAAAATATTATAAGGCATCACTAAATTAGCAAAGAATAAATATTGGCCACTTTTGACAGGAAAAAAAAATGCTGTAGGTAAAGTTCAAAATATGCGATGTATTGTTTGTTTTTTTTAAACCATAACATTTTTTATTTTATTAAAGATTGTAGAACAAAACAGGGTCTTACAAGTATTTAGTTTCTGTATAGAATGCATGAACAATAGCGATGTATTGGTTAAGGGTGCTTTCATATTGCATTCAGGCACCTGTTCCTTGACTCCATCGGGGCTTGCACCCAAAGCCCAAAATGGGATTTTGGTTTATGCGCTGACTGAGCCATAGACTGTAATAATGCCAACAGCGTGAACGTGTGCTCTGTCATGCATAATTTTCGGGAAGGTATGCCTACTGGAGACGGGCACGCATGGCAGATGATGCATGGCAGAGCACACATTCACTCTGTTCGCACTACTACAGTCTATGGCTCGTCAGTGCATATGCCATAATCACGTTTTTTTTCACGTTGGGAGGTTTGGATGCAAGCTCCGACGGGGTCAACGAACGGGTGCTTGAATGCGATGTCAAAGCAGCCTAACAAAATCACAACCGCAGGCCTCGGGATCTCCTTCCCTGAACAGTTATATTAAGGCCGAAAGAAGGATTGAGGAAGTTGTTGTATGACGGGAGGCAGTAGTGTAGCTACCTGGGGGGGGGGGGCAGAGGGTTCGGGCCCCCCAGGCCCGGTGCTCTGAAGAGGCCACCCGGAGCTACGCTACTGTAACTGCGCGCGCCAATACAGTTACATTCTGCTTCAGAGCAGGGAGAATCGATCTCCCTGCTCTGCCGCTATGGGGCCCCTGAGCAGGTGGGGGGCTCGGTGCCAGCAGTGGGCCCCCCACCGTCATCGGAAGATCAGCTGTACCGGCATTAAGCCAATACAGCTGATCGCATTGATGGGAGGAGCGCTAGGCTCCTTCTCCCATCATCCTGCTGTCAGTGTCGGCGTCTGATGTCGCCGACACGGACAGCAGGCGCGATGACGTCACTGCCCGGCACCCGCTGTCAGAAGATCAGCGGGAGCAGCGCAGGAAGAAGAGAGGTGAGTATTCATTTATGGGTGCTGCTGCTTTATTACAGGGTCTGCCTATGGGGGGGCTGCCTTATTACAGGGTCTGCCTATGGGGGGGCTGCCTTACTACAGGGTGTGACTATGGGGGCTGCCTTATTACAAGGTCTGACTATGGCGGTGCTGCCTTATTACAGTGTGGTGCATTATGCTACTGTATATGGAGGCTATCTTGGGGGCCATCATATGGAGATCGTATGGAGATTACAGTATGGGGGTCATTATACATTGTTGGAGCCATCAAACAGTTTGGAGGCTACTAAGGAGTCAGTATACTGTGTGGGTGCTACTATACAGTGAGAGGGCATTATACTGTGTATAGGGGAGCTGTACGGGGGGGGGGGGGGGGAGACTCTGGACATTATTAAATGTAAAGTGGGCATTTATTGTTATAGGGGAACTCAGGTTACTGTGGCTACCAGAGGGGCACACATGGCAATATTACTTTCTAGGGGGCAAAATGTGGGCACTGTTTTCTAGGGCACTTGCACCTGGCATTACTATATTGTACAGGGGCGCTTTAGAATTTAGAGGGCACAGAGAACCACACAGTAGGTGCAGTAATAGGGACACATACTGCAGCAGTGGCTCAGTATTGGGGTATCAGGTGCAGTAATAGGGTCACATACGGCAGCCGCGGCTCAGTATTGGGGTATCAGGTGCAGTAATAGGGACACATACGGCAGCAGTGGCTCAGTATTGGGGTATCAGGGGCAGTAATAGGGACACATACGGCAGCAGCGGCTCAGTATTGGGGTATCGGGCAGTAATAAGGACTCATACGGCAGCAGCGGCTCAGTACTGGGGTATCAGGTGCAGTAATAGGGACACATACGGCAGCAGCGGCTCAGTATTGGGGTATCAGATGCAGTAATAGGGACACATATGGCAGAAGCGGCTCAGTATTGGGGTATCAGGTGCAGTAATAGGGACACATATGGCAGACTTAAACAACTAATATTTGATTACCAGAGGGATAAATCATAAATGTCTCACAGGTATCCACTCTATTTATTTAAAATTTAACCTTTATTAGACCTTAATAAATATAAATAGAGTGGACACATATGGCAGCAGCGGCTCAGTGTTGGGGTATCAGGTGCAGTAATAGGGTCACATACGGCAGCAGCGGCTCAGTATTGGGGTATCAGGTGCAGTAATAGGGACACATACAGCAGCAGCGGCTCAGTATTAGGGTATCAGGTGAAGTAATAGGGACACATATGGCAGCAGCGGCTCAGTATTGGGGTATCAGGTGCAGTAATAGGGACACATACGGCAGCAGTGGCTCAGTATTGGGGTATCAGGTGCAGTAATAGGTGTTGTGAATTCTGTTGTCGAACTCCCTCCTGTGAATGGTACTTCGGCGAGTTCTGTCCATGGACTCCCTCTGGTGGCTGTGAGTGGAGCTGCTGCTTCTGAGGTTCCGTCCACAGGTGACGTGATTTATCCTTTGGTTGGCTGCTCTATTTAACTACACTCAGATCATTACTCCATGCCAGCTGTCAATGTTCCTGCATTTGTTCAGTTCGCTCTTGGATCTTTCTGGTGACCTGTCTACTCCAGCAGAAGCTAAGTTCCTGCCAGTTATTATTTGTTCATTGTTGCCTTGTCCAGCTGGATATCATGATTTTGCCTTACTAGCTGGAAGCTCTGGGATGCAGAGTGGCATCTCCGCACCGTTAGTCGGTGCGGAGGTCTTTTTGCACACTCTGCGTGGTCTTTTGTAGTTTTTTGTGCTGACTGCAAAGATACCTTTCCTATCCTCTGTCTGTTTAGTAAGTCTGGCCTCCCTTTGCTGAAACCTGTTTCATTTCTGCGTTTGTGACTTTCATCTTTACTCACAGTCAATATGTGTGGGGGGGCTGCCTTTTCCTTTGGGGAATTTCTCTGAGGCAAGGTAGGCTTTACTTTCTTTCTCCAGGGCTAGCTAGCTCTTAGGCTGTGAAGAGGCGTCTAGGGAGAGTCAGGAACGCTCCACGGCTATTTCTAGTTGTTGTGATAGGTCAGCAGAGCTCCCACATCCCAGAGCTTGTCCTGTGTCAGTTTAACTATCAGGTCGTGCCGGGTGCTCCTAACCACCATGTCCATAACAAATAGGGACACATACGGCAGCAGCGGCTCAGTATTGGGGTATCAGGTGCAGCAATAGGGACACATACGGCAGCAGCGGCTCAGTATTGGGGTATCAGGTGCAGTAATAGGGACACATATGGCAGCAGGGGCTCAGTATTGGGGTATCAGGGCAGTAATAGGGACACATACGGCAGCAGCGGCTCAGTATTGGGGTATCATGGGCAGTAATAGGGACACATACGGCAGCAGCGGCTCAGTATTTGGGTATCAGGTGTAGTAATAGGGACACATACGGCAGCTGCGGCTCAGTATTGGGGTATCAGGTGTAGTAATAGGGACACATACGGCAGCAGCGGCTCATTATTGGGGTATCGGGCAGTAATAGGGTCACATACGGCAGCAGCGGCTCAGTATTGGGGTATCAGGTGCAGTAATAGGGTCACATACGGCAGCAGCGGCTCAGTATTGGGGTATCAGGTGCAGTAATAGGGACACATACGGCAGCAGCGGCTCAGTATTGGGGTATCAGGTACAATAATAGGGACACATACGGCAGCAGCGGCTCAGTATTGGGGTATCAGGTGCAGTAATAGGGACACATATGGCAGCAGTGGCTCAGTATTGGGGTATCAGGGGCACTAGTAGGGACACATACGGCAGCAGCGGCTCAGTATTGGGGTATCAGATGTAGTAATAGGGACACAAACGGCAGCAGCGGCTCAGTATTGGGGGTATCAGGTGTAGTAATAGGGACACATATGGCAGCAGCGGCTCAGTATTGGGGTATCAGCAGGATGAGGAGTTTGTGCAGGTTGGGAATAGATGGTGATGGGGCTGGAATATGAGAAGTGAAATGTGTCTTTGTTGTATTCTCTGCAGACAAGTTGTAGCTGGAAGAAGTTGTCATGTTGGTCTGGGCCAGATGGAAAAGATGGGAAAAGTGATGATTCCATCAGAGAACATCAGCGTTAAGTCACTATCTGTAACTGTGCTGTGATCTCTTATATGCTCTGTAGGGCTGGTATCTACCACTGACCATATGGCGGTAATATTCATATTGGTCTTTATATAGAGATTATCTTCAGTAACAGCGCGGTCATCTGCTGAGGTTCTCCTCCACTATTAGGGCGCGTCACCCAGTTGTAGTCAAGGTTACCTGGTTAGGGGCCTTCTCAGAAGTTTTGCTCCCCCTGAACCAAAACCCTAGCTACACCTCTGATGGGAGGTGAAACAAAAGATACTTGAGGCAATGCGTCTATACAGGCTAAGGCTGCTGTCACACTAGCAGTATTTGGTCAGTATTTTACATCAGTATTTGTAGCCAAAACCAGGAGTGGGTGATAAATGCAGAAGTGGTGCATATGTTTCTATTATACTTTTCCTCTGATTGTTCCACTCCTGGTTTTGGCTTACAAATACTGATGTAAAATACTGACCAAATACTGCTAGTGTGACGGCAACCTAAGAGGTCACACACTGCCTTTATGACCTATAGTTGACTCACAGAAAGTTGCACAAACAGTTCAGGTAAATCCTCAGTATCCAATGGCCATGGTGCTGATGACGATGCACCTTTGGAATTGATGGCTTGAGTATTCTGATATGGCTCACCCGGGGAGGTGGATTCACTAACCCATAAGTCAGGATGAGAATCATCGACCAAAAGCATTGATACAGTGGAGATGGCTAGTCCAAATGGGATGTGGAGCATCATAGCTGTATATGCTGCATGGTAGGTGGACAGGCACTTTGATGTATCTGAGCCATATGCGCAGACAGCATCCTGAAACAGCAAAGCTCAGCAGAGTTGGGATAGTCAGCTAGCGCAGCTCAAAAATCGCACTTGCGACTAAAATACTCAGGTGACATGCAGCAGCCTGAATGGGGGTAGATAACTTCAATGGTGCACGCTGCGTTAACATTATAACTGTCATGTCGGACGCTATTCACACTAGGGCGTCCGACAGACAGCGGTAATTCTGCATTCGTCCACTATGCGCTCAGTGGCGCCGGCTAGATTTTATCTAGGTTGTCCGGGGTTAATCTAGCTGGTACTCGGATTGGAGGCTGGGGCACGCCCACGGCCTTTTAATAGTTCTTCTGAACTTTGGGCGTTGCCGATTATAGCTTGTGTCTTGTGCCTGGTGATCTTGGTTCGGAGTGGTGGTCTTGGAGTGGAAATATCATATCTGGTGGTGTATGATCCTTTGTCATATTTCTCCTTCCTATTTGTGTTTTGTTTTGCCCTGTGCACATTATAGTGTTTCCCTGAGTGTGTTTGCGGCGGTGGTGCGTTTTTGGTTTTCCCTGTCTGTGCTTTCTGTAAAGGTTGGTGTGAAGAATTATCACTAGGTGGAGGTTTCAGATTAGTACTGAATCAGGAGTAATGGTCAGGCCTGGCGGCCCAGACAAGCACACCATCAGTGTAATCTCTGGGAGAGGGACAGACAGGGTTTCCCTAGTCTTAGGGAAATCGCAGGGGCCCGGGTTATTAGCTTTAGCCTACCTAGACTCCCCGTGACAATAACCCAACACATTGGAGAGCAAAGAGGGCCAGCAGCAGAAGGAAGATGCACGGATCAGCGTGAAAGCCAAGACAGGTAACAATTGGAGCGACTTTTCTTATGTTCTTGGATCAGTAGAAGTAATGTCTTGGAGTTCGGGCATAGAGACTTTTAGCATTAAAGGTACCGTCACACTTAGCGACGCTGCAGCGATACCGACAACGATCCGGATCGCTGCAGCGTCGCTGTTTGGTCGCTGGAGAGCTGTCACACAGACCGCTCTCCAGCGACCAACGATGCCGGTAACCAGGGTAAACATCGGGTAACTAAGCGCAGGGCCGCGCTTAGTAACCCGATGTTTACCCTGGTTACCATCCTAAAAGTAAAAAAAACAAACACTACATACTTACCTACAGCCGTCTGTCCTCCAGCGCTGTGCTCTGCACTCCTCCTGTACTGTCTGTGTGAGCACAGCGGCCGGAAAGCAGAGCGGTGACGTCACCGCTCTGCTTTCCGGCTGACCGACGCTCACAGACAGTACAGGAGGAGAGCAGAGCACAGCGCTGGAGGAAAGACAGCGGTAGGTAAGTATGTAGTGTTTGTTTTTTTTACTTTTAGGATGGTAACCAGGGTAAACATCGGGTTACTAAGCGCGGCCCTGCGCTTAGTTACCCGATGTTTACCCTGGTTACCAGTGAAGACATCGCTGAATCGGTGTCACACACGCCGATTCAGCGATGTCTGCGGGGAGTCCAGCGACGAAACAAAGTTCTGGACTTTCTTCCCCGACCAGCGACAGCACAGCAGGGGCCTGATCGCTGCTGCCTGTCACACTGGACGATATCGCTAGCCAGGACGCTGCAACGTCACGGATCGCTAGCGATATCGTCTAGTGTGACGGTACCTTTAGTATGCACTTTACTGTGCAAACTGAAACCTCAGAGCCCACTGCCAACAAATCTTGCCGCAGGTCTTTTGCAAGCACTGGAGAGCTTTTGACCACCTGCTTCCTGAGGAATCTGGTGGCAGCCGGTGAAAACGTTCTCTTTCTGCCATGTCCAAGTAGTGTAGCCAAGTGTTCCAATAACTTGTGATCTCTGCTTCCCGTTGTATTTCTAGGAACATTCAATGCCCCTGTATCTGTTTGTATCATTTATCTTGCTTGTGTAGGGCAATGATCCTTTCTCCTAATTTTTTGGACCTTCCTCCTGACAATTCAAGACTATTGGAAACCTGGAGGCCCATGGGGAATTGACTAAGATCCCTCAGGGAACTACCCTAAGTTGATATCTGGTTATGCATCACGTTGACGGCAAGTAATAACAGCCGGAGGAGCTCAACTAAAGACTCTTATCACAAAGGCGGTGGATAATTCTGAGAGTGCACAATTCCTAAAAAGTGATATTTTATGTTGAAGTTGGAGAATCCACTTGTTACATTACTTATGTTCAGCTACGTACACTGTTCTTCTCTCACTGGTTCTTTGCAAACAGCAGAAAGTTTGTGGATTTTGCTAATAAACGAAGTTTATAATAGTAGCTGGAAAATTTGGATTGCAACTATTTACAAGCAATATAATGGTGTCAAAAACAGCCAGCGAGAGCGCCCCCTGTGCCCTGGTACGGTATCGCTAAATAAATTAAGATACAAATACAATAATAGATCAAAGATTTTATTATAAAAACTGCACAGTGATAAAACAGCAATAGTTGAGTGAAGTCTCAAAAAGTGACTTCTAATGTACTCGTTTCATGAAGGGCTCAGGATCATAAAAGCAGAGTTCCTACAACTTTACTACTAATCAATTCTATTCTTAAAACACTAACATTTTGATAAAATGCCCTTTTTTTCCAATCAAACAACTGAGTAGTCTATACCCGAGTTACCATTTTTTGCTACAATGTTGATATCGGTGATTCACTGTCATTTCCAATCACTGGCTGATAGTGTTCGACTGTCCATTCGGCGTTCCAGGCTCACCACCTTCATTGGTGGCCGATGGGTCTAGGATTCGGCTTTGTAGGAACTTCCGAACATCTTTGATCATCGGTCGCAGCACTTGAATGAGGGCGCCCAGCGCTGCTTGAGTCCCTTCCATAGCCTGCGCTTGCCTCTCCTGGGCACTGGCCTGGACTTCCTGAGACCTGCGGATCATCTGCAGGATGTCGTTCTGCTGCTCCAGGTGTTGGGCGATCTCCTTCACGTGTAGGTTCGTCACTCTCTGTTCTTGCAAGAGCCGCGCGGAGTTTAGAGCAATTCGATTCTTCAGTTCTTGAGGTTTTCCTGTGACTTCTGCAGAAGGTGAGATTATTTCTACCGGGGTCTCACTACTCGGGGCTTCAGCGGTGCAGTACTCCACTACGTTTTCCTCTAAGGTGTGATAGGTCGTTTCTGTAGGAACTGAAAGCAAAAGGAAAAAGATCCCGTGACGCACATAAAAGTGAGAACTCTTGTACTTAAAAAGCTAGAAAAAGCAAACAGCGCCACTCTGGCCCATAGGCTGTGGCTGGTAATGCATCTTAACTTACTGGAGCTGAACTTCAATACCAGACAAAGCCCTTGGACAGGGGTGGCGCTGTTTCTAGAAAATTAAAACTCATATATAGTCTTAGATATAGGATTGGAGAAGCGCTGGATTGCCAATTTTACAGCATCCTCATTGCCTTTACAATCATTTAGCCAAGAGATGAATGGCGCAACATATTTGTCTTATCACATCTGATTTGCTAGTGATAATGAGAACCTGTTCGCTCCCCTGACAGGTCTGTCGCACTAAATACTTATATTTTTCATGAAAGAACAATTCTGGAGAATCTTTTCTTGTAATTCTGTGTCACCATTCCTTGGTTATTCCTTCAAGAAAATGATTAATTGCCAACTGGGCGTTACCGTGTAATCCATGTCAGAGAAGCATGTCCTTACATCGTGATAACTGATTGGACAATGTCAGACTGTGCGGACACGCCTCCAATTGGTAACACCCAGTTGTCAGATTTTTTTTTTTTTACTCTAGGAGAAACAGAGGAACGGCACAATGCACAGTTGGAAGAAAGCGTGCTATGGAATTGGTTTTCCATGAAGAATATCAGCATTTCCTAAGATCATTTTCTACTGTCAGGAAAACGGACAGGTGCTTCTATAATTAAACTACAACTCTCAGCATTTCCTGGCAGACTGCAATGGTAGAGATCTTCAGTATCAGCGGTCTTCAAACTATGGCGTTCCAGCTGACTACAAGTCTCAGCAAGTCCAGACAGCCAATTTTGGAAATGTGTGCAATAGTCAATACACCAAACAGTTGTCTCCAATTTTGCAAAACTCCAACTCTAAGGCCATGTTCACACAGAGGTTTTTTTAATGAGGCGACAAATCTGATGAGTTTTTCAATGGGAAACCTCTGCAAGGTAAATCCTCTCCTTTTATTTAAGAATTTTACATTTTCCTGAAGTTTTTTTTGTTGTTGCAGCCCTCCTCCAAGATCAACGATAATTGGAAGCTTCTACGAAAATGTTTACACTGCAGCTACCAATGCAGATGGTTGGGGCATGCTGAGAGTTGTAGTTTTACAACAGATGGATACCTACAGATTGAAGTCTGATTTTCTATAAGATACTGAATATGGATTACATTTTATAAAATTGGCAAAATTATTGAACAAAGGGTGCAGAGGTGAAGCTCCTAGACAGACAGTATTTGGGCCCCCACCTATCATTTATCATACTCGCAGATGGGCCCCTCAGGACCCAAATGCCACTGCTACCTGTGCATCCACTAAACTATGCCCCTGAGAGGGTGGTACAATCACCAAAGGAAAGATGGGTAAGCACAAAAGGTTAAAAAAAAAGGATCGACTCCTTGAGGACCTGTGATATGACAGGTCGGATCAAGGTATATAAAGCCTGATCAGGTGCTGAGCCTGCGCGATAAATGGTAGGTTGGGTGCCAGCTCTGCTATACTGCCAGCTTCTGCATCTATATGGTCCACTGAAGCTAATAGCTCCAGTCACGGCGATCAATCTAAGACATCAGCGATTAAATGGTTGCCACTGATTGCTGTTGTGTTAGTATGGCAGCTGGGAGAGTCTGGAAGATCCCCGTCGCACCCATCTTGGTATACCCATGAAGCTCAGCCACAGGCAAGAGCCTTATTTTGACTATATACTTCTATAATGAAGTATTGCAGTATATAATACAAGCAATCAAACATGTTCAAGCTCCCCTAGGTGGACTAGAAAATTAAGTAAATTGCAACAACAAAAAAAGGTTTTTTTTATATTAATAAAAAAATAACATAAGAAAATAAATTAAAAAAAAACAAAAACAAGATAAACATATTAGGCATCGCTGTGTCCATAAAATTCTGAACTATAAAAATATAAAATGAATTAACCTATAAGATGAACAATGTAAAGAAAAAGGGGATCAAAACACAAAAAAAAAAATGGAGGTTTTCACTCACCACACGTCCACCCAAAAATGAATAAAAAGTAATCAAAACATTATACGACAACTACATTTCACCTCACAGAAAACAAGCTGTTAAAAAGTGGGTACACAAGCCAATTTTTTTTTTCTTTTTTACAAAGTTCTGATTTTTTTTAACCATTAGTAAAAAAATAGAAGTACAAGTTTCGTATCGCCATCATAGTGCTAACCTGAAGAATCAGGTTGCCAAGTAATTTTCTCAGTCGTAAAAACATAAGCACAAACAATAACACGGAATTGAATTTTGTTTTGCTTGTTTGTTTTTTTTTTCATCACAGTTGGAATTATTTTGTAGTATATTAAACGATATCGTAAGAGATGCACTATTTGTCTGTCTCTGCCTCCTGCTTGTAACAGCTGACAGGGAGAAACCTATCACAAGCAGGAGGCAGGGGAGACTGTCTGAAGCCACATATGAATGGTGTCACTCAAAGCTACAAAAAAACAAGACCTTTAAAAAAAATTTATAAAAAAAAAAGTTACGCCTGTTGGCAAAAAGGAGAGAAAAAAATGAAAATAAATACAGAAATTGGCGGCATCCTAAAAGGGTTTTGTTTATGTAAGAAAAGTGGCGCACTCACTTTGTGACAGTGTTACGGTGCCCGGGGAACTGATGGACACTTGGGTGGGTATTTCGGCTGGGCATTCTGGGGCAGGTAAGCTGAGGATGGCGCTTTCACCTAATAAGTTGCATATCCGCTGTTGCAGAGGGGTGAGCATCACCGGCGGGGTGCCCACATCACCTTCGCCTTCCACCGTGGCACGCGCCTGTGACATCTTTCTTCGAACCTCAGTCTTTAGGTCCGACCACTTCTTCTTCACCTCCGCCAGCTCACGGTGGCACGTGCTAATGGCGTTCACCCGCTTCAAGATGTCATACCAGGCATTGGTTTTGGTCAGCAGTGGCACTCCAGCATTGTAATGGTTAATCAAGATGTGTTTCTGCTTCTCCATTTCTTCCAGGATGATTTCCACCTCCTGCTCTGAGAAATTCGTCTTCCTTTTCTTGGCTGGCGTAGCCATTTCCTCCCCTTACTAACGATGTGGAATAGGCCGCAATACGTAAATTGCGTAAGTGGGGGCGGCAAGAAACCTACGCAGCGTAACGGCTTCGAGAATCTGCCTCTTTATCGCGTCAATTGCGGAGAGAAGTTGACGCCTACTTTAGTGTTCTGTGCAATCATTGGTGACGACTGCTGTAAATCTAAACAGCAGGCCAATAAGAAAGGGATAACTTATTCTCGTTGATGATTGGTTTATATTTGTGTCAATCACGATATTTACCTACCCATTGGTACAGGCGTTTGTAAAAAAATAAAAAATAACGAAATGGATGATTTTTAGGAAGCGGAAAAACGTCATTTACTTAAAAAAGAATGAATAGATAAAAAATGCACTAGAAATAGAAGTTATTCAGGAGCGGACGTCATACATTTAAAATACGTCATCTACCATTTCCCTCCTAATTTGCGAACTCCGATTGGCTGAATGGACTGTCAAACACTTATAGCATCCAATAGCAGCATAGTATTCTCCTCACATTAGAATGAGGATTCTGATTGGTGGTGAGAGTGGGAGATGTTTTCTGATTGGTTGTGGGCGGGAAAAGGGTGTGTAGACTACGTCAGGGAGGTGTGAGGCGATGCGCTTCCTGCCTGCCGCCATATACCGGCGCTGAATGAGTGCTGCGAGCTTCGTCGCTGACGCCGCCGGGACCGGGTCCGTGTCTCCGTCTATGGCCCGTCCTCGCTCGCTGGTGTCGCCGCTGCTGAGCGGAGTGTTCTGTCAGTGCGATACGTTGGGAGGGGCCCCGCACACACACGAGGTCCCGGCTTCTGCCCTGGCGGCGGCTCTGGCTGCGGACCCGTGCGGCGGAGCCTTGTGCGGAGGGCCCGAGCACGAGCGGCGCCTGCAGATCCTCTTCCAGGAGCTGGACGTCAACAAGGACGGCGCCATCTGCCTCAATGACCTGGCGGTGGGGCTGCGGCGGCTCGGGGTGCACCGGACCGAGCTGGAGCTGCGGGTGAGTGAGCGAGCGGCCGGGCTGGGACTTGTAGTTCGGCCTCCGCCATTGCTGCGCTAGGCCGCTGCGTGCTGTCCGTGTATGGTGACGTGGGTTTCTTGATTGTCTAAGCAGACGGACACGTAGTAACACTCCTGCGGCTGTACCGGACCCTCTGCTGTGACACATTAGGGGCCTTTCTCCATTCACCGGGAAGACTTGGTTCATATGATTGGTGCCCTCTCATCACAGTTACACCCCCCCCCCCATCTTTAAGATACTTATCTTATCCTCCCCACCATGTTAGCGATTGGTGAGACCCTCTGCAGTCAAGCCATCCCCTTCTCCTTACTGTTATTGCTGAGACCCCTGCTGTAGGATACTTAACCCCCCACCACCAAACACCCTCTATGATCTTCTCTATCAGGCACACCTCCGTGTAATCACATGCATATCCACCCCCTATTATCTGGGACATCCCCTGCAATCAGATATCTACCCCCCTATTATATGGGACACCACCTGCAATCAGATATCTGCCCCCCCCTATTATCTGGGACATCCCCTGCAATCAGATATCTACCCCCCCCCCCCCCCCCTGTTATCCAGGACATCCCCTGCAATCAGATATCTGCCCCCCCCCCCCTATTATCTGGGACACCACCTGCAATCAGATATCTACCCTCTATTATCCTGGACATCCCCTGCAATCAGATATCTGCCCCCCCCCCCCCCCCTATTATCTGGGACACCACCTGCAATCAGATATCTACCCCCTATTATCCGGGACATCCCCTGCAATCAGATATCTACCCCACCCCCTATTATCAGGGGCACCCTCTGCAATCAGATATCTGCCCCCTCACCTATTATAAGGGGCAACCACACCCTCCATACACACTATTACTGCACTTGATACTTGACTATTGCACTTAAACACACGGGCTGATGACCGGATCATGCAGCTTTATATGAAAATCCCCCCCCATTATCAGGGGCACCCACTGAAATAAGATTATCCGCCCATTATAAGGGACACCCATGGAGATATGGTGCTTATCTAACCCCCCCCCTCCCCCCCCACATCCCCTGCCTGTTTTGGTGAGACTACCACAATGTGACACTTATCTTCTCCCTTTGAGTGCTAAGGGCACCCTCTGCAATCAGACACTTATCTTCCTTCTTTGTTGTTCTGATTGTTGAGACTTGTCACCCTTCCTGGGAATACTCTGGACCAGTAATCTCCTGCCTAAAGCTCACTGGCTGCTGCAAAGCTATAACTTTGTCAATTGGTTACTTAGGTTGTTTCCTTGTACAGTTTCCGATCTTGTAGGATAATGTGGAGGCTCCCCACATTGAGCTCCCTTTCTTTAGGTCCCGGCTATAGGATGTGATTGCAGAGACTGGTAATAATAATATTATTATTATTATTATTATTATTAATAATCTTTATATAGCGCCAACATATTCCGCAGCGCTTTACAGTTTTACAGCTTCAATCACAACAGTCATAAGTAACAATGTTAACAATACAATAATTAAAGCAACACAAGACGACCCTGCTCATGAGAGCTTACAATCTACAATGAGGTGGGGGAGATACAAAGTGCAGGTTTGTATTTACAATGAGGTATTTACAATGATGGTCCAGCCATCTTCAGGGGATGGGGGATAGATGGAGATAGTGAATGGGCTACACACACAAACATAAAATGACTTTGATTAGTAAACGTGTGTTTTTTTACTTTTACGATGGTAACCAGGGTAAACATCGGGTTACTAAGTGCGGCCCTGCGCTTAGTAACCCGATGTTTACCCTGGTTACAAGTGAAGACATCGCTGAATCGGTGTCACACACGCCGATTCAGTGTCACACACGCCGATTCAGCGATGTCTGCGGGAGGTCCAGCGACGAAATAAAGTGCTGGCCTTCTAGCTCCGACCAGCGACATCACAGCAGGATCCTGATCGCTGCTGCGTGTCAAACACAACGATATCGCTAGCCAGGACGCTGCAATGTCATGGATCGCTAGCGATATCGTTGTGAAGTTGTTTAGTGTGAAGGTACCTTTAGGCCGATAAACAGGAATGAGCGAGGAGATGTAAGGGGGTGCCGCACTGTGGAGAGCTTTGTGGGTGAGAACAAGTACTTTGAATTGTATCCTGTAATGAATGGGCAACCAGTGTAATGACTGGCGAAGAGCGGACGCGTTTGAGTAACGATTAGCTAGATAGACAAACCTGGCTGCTGCATTAAGGATAGACTGGAGAGGGGAAAGTCGAGTGAGGGGGAGGCCAATTAGTAGAGTGTTGCAGTAGTCCAGGCGGGAGTGGATCAGGGCGACAGTGAGGGTTTTTGTTGTTTCTATAGTGAGAAAAGGACGGATTCTAGAGATATTCTTTAGGTGTAAGCGGCACGAGCGGGCAAGAGATTGTATATGGGAGGTGAAGGAGAGATCGGAGTCAAACATAACACCCAGACAGCGTGCCTGCTGCTTGGGTGTTATTATAGTGCCCAGCTCATCGGGGCTCAGCACTGGAATGCCGCATTCTTATTACAATTCATAAACCAGCTCAGTCTGGGAAAAGTTCGTAGCTGGGAAAAAAAGAATAAGGAAAATAATCAGTATAGTTATTATAATCTCTAATTTACCAATATGTTACTTGTTATATGCCGGCTGTATGAAATCGTGTTTCGTTCAGAGACCAGTTAGTCCGCAGACATCCTTGGAATGTTATGTAGATAAGATGTACTTGCAGGAACCAGTGTCGTGACATATATTTTTGAGGCTAATTATCCTTGAAAATTAATGGTTTATATTTTGCTTATACTTTAATTAACCGTACTGACTTTCAACATTCTTTGGTATGTGCAGAATCTCCACGGCTGTAAGGCTACTTTCACACTAGCGTCAGAATCTCCCCGTCGCAATGCATCGGGCAGAGATGCCGACGCTAGCGTTTGGTGCGCCGCACAACGGGTGCAGCGGATGCATTTTTACGGCACATCTGCTGCCCCATTGTGAGGTGCGGGGATGTGGGGGCGGAGTTCCGGCCGGGCATGCGAGGTCGGAAATGGCGGACAGTCGGCAGCAAAAAAAGTTACATGTAACGTTTTTTGCAGCCGACGGTCCGCCACAACACGGCGCAACCGTCGCACGACGTGTGGCAAAGCGTCGCAATGCGACGCTAATGCAAGTCAATGGAGAAAAAAACGCATCCTGCAAGCACTTTTGCAGGATGCGTTTTTTCTACAAAACGACGCATAGCGACGTGCAGTGCACGACGCTAGTGTGAAAGTAGCCTAATGACCATGTAGGTCATTAGATCAGGAACAGAACAGACCTTAATAGAACATGTCTTAACTTTACCAAATGCATTTACAGCACACCCTGCATTGTTCTACTGTACCCGATTTATTAAAACCAAGAAACAATGAAGTAGAAATGTCTCAAACAACATATTTAAAAGATCAAATACAATATTTATTTAGCAATACAAATAACAACTATACAAGTATAGATGCTGTGTGCAATGTATAACAACAAGGAGATATAGCAGAGGAAACATGACGGTACGCCGTGTTAAGTACAGGTAGCAAAATTCATCCCTGGGATGCAAGCATTAGATGCATACGTTAAGAGAAATATAGATGAATGATCAACCGGGCCATTCAATGATGAGTCAGTGTCTGTATACTGTAGCCCAATGTCCACTACAATACTTTAAATAATGCACGCTTAAGGCCCCGTCACACATAGCGAGATCGCTAGCGAGATCGCTGCTGAGTCACAAGTTTTGTGACGCAACAGCGATCTCAGTAGCGATCTCGCTATGTGTGACACGTACCAGCGATCAGGCCCCTGCTGTGAGATCGCTGGTCGTGTCGGAATGGCCTGGGCCATTTTTTGATCGTTGAGGTCCCGCTGACATCGCTGAATCGGCGTGTGTGACGCCGATTCAGCGATGTCTTCGCTGGTAACCAGGGTAAACATCGGGTAACTAAGCGCAGGGCCGCGCTTAGTAACCCGATGTTTACCCTGGTTACCATCGTTAAAGTAAAAAAAAACAAACGCTACATACTTACCTACCGCTGTCTGTCCCCGGCGCTCTGCTTCTCTGGTCTGGCTGTGAGCGCCGGGCAGCCGGAAAGCAGAGCGGTGACGTCACCGCTCTGCTTTCCGGCCGCTGTGCTCACAGCCAGACCAGAGAAGCAGAGCGCCGGGGACAGACAGCGGTAGGTAAGTATGTAGCGTTTTTTTTTTTTTTACTTTAACGATGGTAACCAGGGTAAACATCGGGTTACTAAGCGCGGCCCTGCGATTAGTTACCCGATGTTTACCCTGGTTACCGGGGACCTCGGGATCGTTGGTCGCTGGAGAGCTGTCTGTGTGACAGCTCTCCAGCGATCAAACAGCGACGCTGCAGCGATCCGGATCGTTGTCGGTATCGCTGCAGCGTCGCTATGTGTGACGGGGCCTTTACTCATTCAAAGATCAGGGGAGCAGACCCCAGCTCATCTGGCAGCCCCAGACGTGCGTTTCGCGGTATAGCTTTTTCAACAGGTACCCGATTTACTATACATTTTAGGAGACAGTCGGTCCATTTCATACCATTTCCACCAAAATGGACCCCGGTTCTGACTCCACAGCCCTGGACTTATGATTAGTGTACTTTTCTTTTACCCACACTTTACCATTTGTTATGCTTCAGGTTTTGGAGCAGATTCAATTTATACTGATTTTTTTTTAACTCATTAGAGATGATTTTCAACTCTAATCGTATCCAGTCTCTTGCATAATAACCACTTCTGAATGTATGTCATAAAGGTACAACTGATAGTTTGTCCTTTTTGTTCCTATTTTCTTGCAAGTTAAAAATTCAAAGTATGATTAAATCTATACTGTTTTAGAGTTGTTTTTGTTTATTATTTGCCCCTCTTAAATAGATATTCTCAAGCTGTCTCTTGAGCAGTGCTTGGCTTTGCAGTCTCCTTGGTTTATGATAATGCAGGCTGTTCTCCTTGAGTGACAATTCTGGTGAGTAACTGATCTGTAGAACTATAAAGCCCAGCACAAGGCCTGCTGTAACACATTCAGCGATCAGTGGTTTGTTCATTATATATAGAGATAACAGGGCATTTGAGCAAGCGCACAGTTGAGGACAGTGTGAGTGCTGGTGCCAGTAATGTGATTCTACAGGATTGATAAGGTGGTGAGCAGCTAACTGCTGTATAGAAATCAGTGGGCTGGAGAGAGCTGGCTGGTATGTTAGGAGTTAACATCTTTCCTGGAGTGTTGGGGTATGCTTCCACGTTCAGGATTTGGTCAGGATTTTATGTAGCTAAAATCCTGACCAAATCTGCACCTGAGGTCACCTGCGCTGTCCTTGCGTTTTTTCTGCAATGTAAGGACGCGCCGCATGTGCGTTTTCGCGGGTATGCCGCATGCGTCTTTTAATGCATAGTGGAGACGGGATTTCATGAAAACCCCTCCACTATGCTCTAACATCTGGACACTGCGGCTCAACGCAGCGTCAAAAACACAGCGTTTCCTGAACGTAGAAACATACCCTTACGGACGGCTTCACACTTGCGAGTTTTACGGACGTAAGAGCGCAGAAACTACGTCCGTAAAACTCGCAAAAAATACAGCACAATTATTCTCTATGCCCCTGCTCCTATCTGCCGTATTATACGGCTTTCTACGGCCGTACAAAATCGCAGCATGCTGCGTTTGTCACCGTACTGCGCAAGAAATACGCCAATGAAATTCAATTACCGGCTTTTTCTTTCTCCTTCCTAAACCCGACATGATTTGAGACATGGTTTACATACAGTAAACCATGTCTTCTCTCCATTTTTTTTTTGCAGATTCCACACTACAAATGTTAGTAGTGTGTATCTGCAAAATTTGGCCGTTCTAGCTCTTAAAATAAAGGGTTAAATGGCGGAAAAAATTGGCGTGGGCTCCCGCACAATTTTCTCCGCCAGAGTAGTAAAGCCATTGACTGAGGGCAGATATTAATAGCCTGGAGAGGGTCCACGGTTATTGCCCCCCCCCCCCCGGCTAAAAATATCTGCCCCCAGCCACCCCAGAAAAGGCACATCTGGAAGATGCGCCTATTCTGGCACTTGGCCACTCTCTTCCCATTCCCGTGTAGCGGTGGGATATGGGGTAATGAAGGGTTAATGCCACCTTGCTATTGTAAGGTGACATTAAGCCTAATTAATAATGGAGAGGCGTGAATTATGACACCTATCCATTATTAATCCAATTGTAGTAAAGGGTTAAATAAAACAAACACATTATTTAAAATTATTTTAATGAAATAAAAACAATGGTTGTTGGAGTATTTTATTCTACGCCCAATCCAGTCACTGAAGACCCTCGTTCTGTAAGTAAAAAAACATAATAAACCAACAATATACTTACCCTCCGCAGATCTGTAACGTCCAACGATGTAAATCCTTCTGAAGGGGTTAAAACATTTTGCAGCAAGGAGTTCCGCTAATGCAGGCTGCTCCTTGCTGCAAAACCCTGGGGAATGAGGCTAAATATAGATCAATGATCTATATTTAGCTTTATTTGCGGTGAGGCGCCCTCTGCTGGATGTTCATAGATCGTGGGAACTTACCTAGAAAGCTCCCAGTATATATATATATATTTTTTTTCTTTTTGGGACACATGGATCACTTCTATAGCGGTATGTTGGTTTTGCAAGCCTGCGAGAAAACCACGCAGTACGGATGCCATACGGATTACATACGGAGGATGCCATGCGCAAAAAACGCTGACACACCCTGCCTACGGAGGAGCTACGGACCACTATTTTCGGAACTTTTCCGCGTATTACGGCCGTAATATACGGACCGTATTTTCATACGCTGAGTGTGAAGCCGGCCTACCACTCTTCAGGTTCTGATGTCAGAGCTTTAGAGGGACTGTCACCTGAATTTGGAGGGAACAATTTTCAGCCATAGGGGCGGGGTTTTCGGGTGTTTGATTCACCATTTCCTTACCCGTTGGCTGCAATATTGGATTGAAGTTTATTCTCTGTCCTCCATAGTACACACCTGCACAAGGCAAGGTGAATCAAACACCCGAAAACCCCGCCTCTATGGCTGAATGGCTGAAAATTGTTCCCTCCAAATTCAGGTGACAGAGTCCCTTTAAAAACCAGCTGTACACTGTGCAAGATGAAAGCTATCATTGCAGGACACTGATAGCAGATAAAAAAAAAAGCAATCCATTGCAATCTTGCTTATTTTCCTACTGTCTAATAAAGGTAATTTAATAACTTGAGAATAGTCCTTTAAGTCTTATGATTGCCCTGCTAGTATGGTAACCAATACAGCTCATCACATCCATCCAGTAAGTTGGTGTCTGCAGGAAGGTTTCCAAAGCTTTCAATGTGACTGAGCAATATTACCTAATGCACCAAGAAAACAAACATATGTTTGCTAAGCAAACATTACATTGTCAGCTCTACATATAGCTATATATGATCAGTCCTGTTTGCACATCACCACCTAGGCACAGACTTAAGTCTCCTACATAGATTGTGCTATCTAGCAAAAGGCTGAGAACAGCTGACAGGAGGAGGCTCATTTTACAAATGCCTGAAATAACTTGGGGATGACTCTTCATTAACACAGAGAATGCTAATGAGCTTCCCATCCCCCATGTAACACAGCAGTGTGGGGGAATAGATTCTCACTCAGGCTTTCTAAGAGCACTTCCCAGATGCTAGAATGTTTGTTTGTATGTATGGTGCCGGCTCCAAGGAAACATTCATGCTGCCATGTATCTGGTCCATATAGTACGTGCAAGTGATGGGAAATTGTCACGAGAGGGATGTTAGAAAACATTTCCCTGTCATTCTACTGACTAGTCAAGCAACTATTCCACTTAACGCCGCATTTCCCCTCCCATTTGTCTTGTCGGCGGTGACTCCTGTAATGCTTATAGAGCAGGCTCTCGTGCTGTTCTTTATTTTTTTTTTCTTTCTTCCCTATAATACAAAGGTGCCGATGCACCTTTCACCTTGCCTTCTCTGAGAAGACGAAGATAGACTCCATTCTATAGGAAAGCCATTCAAATGATAATGAAAGTATGTGTCCTTCCGGTTACGGCCCTAAAGTCTGATGATCTGCCCCATCTCATCTTTCAGAATAATTCTGCCTGGATTGCACATCGGTAATGAGTCTATGGGTGCAGATATTGGGGCCTTGAAGCCTTTGTAGATTTACTGCTGACATCTGCCCTTCTGTACTGATGTGTGGTGACTCAGTTCTCTGGTATGGATTAGTCATTTATTACTTCGGCCAATTGTAGTGCTTATTGTGACACATGTGCATTTATATATGTTGTAATGTAGTCCGTGCTGTTACAGCAAAGCCACCAGGCGACCTGTCGCTCACCGGCCTTTTCCCAGTCTGATACTTTCTATGGAAGCTAAAGGATAAATCTAGTTTGGCATAGCATTAACTATACTGAGAAGGCTGCATTCCGTAGCTGTGTTGAAGTCCTGTCGGTTTTGGGTTTCTTATATAAGGAATATGGAAACATGTTGCTGCTTCATTCTTGGTGTAGAAAGGAGACGTTATTCGTGCCCTGTACTGTGACGTGTCCCATGCAGATGTCAATGCTCTGGAAAATTGCATCTTAATCTTCTTTTCATGCTAACCTTACACAGCGAAGCATTCACCTTCTGGGATCGATGATGTATAGACCACTATTAGGCTCGGATAATTGCTCTGGAGTTCTACCTGATGCTAAGATTTGCACCATTCTCATTGAATGAGAAACTTGAAGGATTGGTGCAACCTATAATCTAGCCCATTTTGGCAGTGACCTCTAATTTCTCCTCTGACAGATGACTGAGAAAAAGAGAGAAAAAGTAGTTTGAATGGAGGCCTCCTAACTCTTCCCATAGGTGGTGATGGAGTGAAGAATTGGGTGTCTTTAATGTTGTTATTATTATTATTATTATTATTATTATTTATTGTTATAGCGCCATTTATTCCATGGCGCTTTACATGTGAGGAGGGGTATACATAAAAACAAGTACAATAATCTTAAACAATACAAGTCATAACTGGTACAGGAGGAATGAGGACCCTGCCCGCGAAGGCTCACAATCTACAAGGGATGGGTGAGAATACAGTAGGTGAGGGTAGAGCTGGTCATGCAGCGGTTTGGTCGATCGGTGGTAACTGCAGGTTGTAGGCTTGTCTGAAGAGGTGGGTCTTCAGGTTCCTTTTGAAGGTTTCAATGGTAGGCGAGAGTCTGATGTGTTGTGGTAGAGGGTTCCAGAGTAGGGGTGATACGCGAGAGAAATCTTGTATACGATTGTGGGAAGAGGAGATAAGGGGGGAGTAGAGTAGGAGATCTTGTGAGGATCGGAGGTTGCGGGTAGGTAAGTACCGGGAGATGAGGTCGCAGATGTATGGAGGAGACAGGTTGTGGATGGCTGTGTACGTCATGGTTAGGGTTTTGTACTGGAGTCTCAGGGCAATGGGGAGCCAGTGAAGGGATTGACAGAGGGGAGAGGCCGGGGAATAGCGGGGGGACAGGTGGATTAGTCGGGCAGCAGAGTTTAGAATAGATTGGAGGGGTGCAAGAGTGTTAGAGGGGAGGCCACAGAGCAGGAGGTTGCAGTAGTCAAGGCGAGAGATGATGAGGACATGGACTAGGGTTTTTGCAGATTTATGGTTGAGGAATGAACGGATTTGTGAAATATTTTTGAGTTGAAGTCGGCAGGAAGTGGAAAGGGCTTGGATATGGGGTTTGAAGGAAAGATCAGCGTCAAGGATTACCCTGAGGCAGCGAGCTTGTGGGACTGGGGAGAGTGGGCAGCCATTTACTGTAATGGATAGGTTCGTTGGGGGGGGGGGGGGGTCACGCGAGATGGGGGAAAGATGATGAATTCTGTTTTGTCCATGTTAAGTTTCAGAAATCTAGCGGAGAAGGATAATGTTGAGATTATCCTTTGGTCTCCAGTGACTGGATTACTTGGGTCAGATCTGTGTATGGATCTGTTGTAGGGCCTGTTCACTCCCATCTACCAGGGTCATTCTTCACATCCGTTTTAGCTCTATATATAACTCTGCTGTATTTAAGCCGGAGATCACTGTCTTGTTGACAGAAGATAAGCCCCGCTTAATGTGCTTTCTATGTCCATCACAGATTTGAATCCGGTTAAGATATTAACACACAATGATCTATTTCCTGACCAAGTAAAAGCCCTGGTCTCCTTGCACAACTTTCCATTGACTGATTATTCATTGAGCAATCTCCTTATTTAGGATGCTGTTATGGTGGCCTAAACTGATGTCAAAGTGCAGATGGAAATCTAGGAAATTAGGGTCAGGGAGAGGTAGATGTTGTCCAACTGCAATCTAAAGGCCCTCATACACATTAGTTTAACCCCTTACCGGCATCGGACGTACTATACCGTCCGATGCCGGCTCCCCTGCTTTGATGCAGGGCTCCGCGGTGAGCCCGCACCAAAGCCGGGACATGTCAGCTGTTTTGAACAGCTGACATGTGCCCGTAATAGGCGCGGGCAGAATCGCGATCTGCCCGCACCTATTAACTAGTTAAATGCCGCTGTCAAACGCAGACAGCGGCATTTAACTACCGCTTCCGGCCGGGCGGCCGGAAATGACGTCATCGCCGACCCCGTCACATGATCGGGGGTCGGCGATGCTTGTATATTGTAACCATAGAGGTCCTTGAGACCTCTATGGTTACTGATTGCCCGTCGCTGTGAGCGCCACCCTGTGGTCGGCGCTCACAGCACACGTGCAATTCTGCTACATAGCAGCGATCAGCAGATCGCTGCTATGTAGCAGAGCCGATCGGGTTGTGCCTGCTTCTAGCCTCCCATGGAGGCTATTGAAGCATGGCAAAAGTTAAAAAAAAAAAAAGTTTAAAACAATGTGTGAAAAATAAAAAAAACATAAAAGTTTAAATCACCCCCCTTTCGCCCCAATCAAAATAAATCAATAAAAAAAAATATCAAATCTACGCATATTTGGTATCGCTGCGCTCAGAATCGCCCGATCTATCAAATAAAAAAAAAGTATTAACCTGATCGCTAAACAGCGTAGCGGGAAAAAAACTCGAAACGCCAGAATTACGTTTTTTTGGTAGCCGTGACATTGCATTAAAATGCAATAACGGGCGATCAAAATAACGTATCTGCACCGAAATGCTATCATTAAAAACGTCATCTCGGCTCGCAAAAAATAAGCCCTCAACTGACCCCAGATGATGAAAAATGGAGACGCTACGAGTATCGGAAAATGGCGCAATTTTTTTTTTTTTTTAGCAAAGTTTGGAATTTTTTTTCACCACTTAGATAAAAAATAACCTAGTCATGTTTGGTGTCTATGAACTCGTAATGACCTGGAGAATCATATTGGCAGGTCATTTTTAGCATTTAGTGAACCTAGCAAAAAAGCCAAACAAAAAACCAATGTGGGATTGCACTTTTTTTGCAATTTCACCGCACTTGGAATTTTTTTCCCGTTTTCTAGTACACGACATGCTAAAACCAATGATGTCGTTCAAAAGTACAACTCGTCCCGCAAAAAATAAGCCCTCACATGGCCAAATTAACGGAAAAATAAAGTTATGGCTCTGGGAAGGAGGGGAGCGAAAAACGAACACGGAAAAACGAAAAATCCCCCGGTCATGAAGGGGTTAAAGCAGGCCTATCTTGCCTTTTCAATGGGATTGACCAACCATCTGTGTATGGGGGCCTCCCACCTCTCAGCTGATATTATTTTGGGGGAATTGCAAGGCTTGGGAGGTTTTGAGTTCAATCGCCCAACCCTTTTTTGTTCTATAGTTAGTGGCATCTGGCATCAGTTTACTCCACTCTCCTCATAGAGAACACATGAGCGTTCATGTATATAGAGGAGGCAGATCTGTCTATGGTCCATTATCTAAGGCTGGGGAATCCTTTTTTTTTTTTTTTTTTTTCTCCAATGGCCGTTTGGATATGTATACCATCTTTCGGGGGTCGTACAAACTTCGCCCACAAAGTACCACCTGACTCTGGCACTGGTTTCAGGACATATTCTTTCATTGCATGGGCATGAGCATGGGCAGCACGGTGGCGCAGTGGTTAGCACAGCAGCCTTGCAGCGCTGGAGTCCTGGGTTCTAATCCCACCCAGGACAACATCTGCAAAGAGTTTGTATGTTCTCTCCGTGTTTGCGTGGGTTTCCTCCGGGCACTCCGGTTTCCTCCCACATTCCAAAGACATACTGATAGGGATTCTAGATTGTGAGCCCCATCGGGGACAGTGATGATAATGTGTGCAAAACTGTAAAGCGCTGCGGAATATGTTAGCGCTATATAAAAATAAAGATTATTATTATTGCATGTCCTTTGAGTGTTCAGTAGTGAGCACTGCATATGTGTGCTAACAGAGCAAGAAGAAATTAATGGGCTGGTTGTAATCAAAATACACCTCCCTGCCCAAGAATGCGGTCCCTGAGAATCTGCTGGGGTGCTTGATAAAAGTTCATCGAGGGTCATAAATGGCCCTGGGGCCTGAGATTTCCCCAGCCCTGATCTTAAGGTACCGTCACATTAAGCGACGCTGCAGCGATATAGACGAGCCGATCGCTGCAGCGTCGCTGTTTAGGTCGCTAGGAGACGTCAAACAACGGCAACAGCTGAACGATGCAGGAGTGATCCAGTGACGTACTTATCGTTCTCGCTGGTTGTTAGCTCCATGAAAAACCATCGTTGCTTTTGCTGTCAAACATGACGAATCACGCCGACCTGACGACCAAATAAAGTTCTTGACTTCTAGCTCCGACCAGCGATGTCACAGCGGGATCCTGATCGCTGCTGCGTGTCAAACACAATGAGATCGCTATCCAGGACACTGCAACGTCACGGATCGTTGTCGTTCTCGTTGGAAAGTTGTTCAGTGTGAAGGTACCTTTAGGTGTAGTAACGGGAATCTGGCCAGAAATGCATTTACATATTCAGTCCTTTACTGGAAAATTAGTATTTGAGTTGATATGCAAATGAGGCTGAAGTGCTACAGTAGATCTGATTTCTCCCACTCTAGCTCTATTCTCAGCACTGCCTCCACCTGCATGACTCAAAGCTCCTTTGCCTGAAGTCACACAGGAGGTGGCTGTGATGGGTGAAGAATAGAGCAATAGAGGCTTCAGATCTACCATAGCTCTTCAGCCTCATTTGCATGTCACTAATTTCTTATTTCGAGAAAATTGTGCTCTAAGACAGCCCTGTCTATTCCAGAATGGGTATCAGAAATGGTCTCTTGGTGATTATTTGAACATGACTGTAAGGCCGGAGTCACACTACAGCGAGATACGGCAGAGTCTCGCAGGTTAAAACCAAGCTCCGGCACTCCGGAGCGTGCGGCTCCATGTATTGCTGTGCGGCCGCACGCTCCGCTCTGGAGTGCTGGTGCCAGAGCTTGGCTTTAACCTGCGAGACTCGGCCGTATCTCGCCTGTGTGTGATCCCGGCCTTATACTGATTGTGTAAACACGTTATTTGTTATAAGATTTAATTGAATAAAAATGTATTGTTTAAAAAAAAAAAAAAAAAGTCTCTCTAGCTAGAATGTAGAAGCTCTCAACATGTGTGTGTAATTAGAACCTGGCTGTCGGATTATGTTTAGAGAATCAGAAGATTTATCGGTGATAATATCGAACTGAAATATCCAATGAGCAATTTTTTAAAAAATTTTTTTAAATTTTTTTTTCCACTGCAGTCAACCCTCTGGCTTCCCCTCTCCCTTCTTTTTTCTATACTTTCCTCTTTGTCACTCAAAGTTTATAAACATTACTTTGTATTTCTGAGATCTACTTATGTACAATATTGTTATCTAAGAGATCCCTTTAGTCTCCAAGAATATGAAATGTTACATGTCTTTTTCTGTAGTCTGTTTTTTTTAATAAGGTTGTTTTATTGAGAACAAACAAACGTAATTTCTCAGTAATTGAGGAACAGACTGGCCATGTAAAGGTATTGCTGGACTTGTCTTTTGAAGGAGCCATGAGCACATATAGTTAGGGGTGTGAAATCCCTGTAAGTATATGACCAGCCATAAGCTTCAGGCCAATGGCCAAATTAAAAGGAACCTGTCACCAGCAAAGAAAGGTATTAATCTGCAGGTTAATAGCATTACTAACTTGCCTCCCACCTGCACGTAGCTGAACGATGCAGGGAGAAAGTGTCCTGTCTCTGCATTAGCGCTGGCAGTCAGTCAGGGCCAAGGGTGCAGTTACCACGGCCATTCTGTATTCCCAGACCAGTGACTGAACCAGCGATGGGGCCACCCCCGTAACTGAAACCTGCATGTTTCCGGGGAGAATAAAGTTAATTTTCTTCCTGAAGTGTTCAGCTAAGTGCATGGCCCGGGCAGGTTAGTAACGCCATCAACCTGCAGATTAAGCCCATATTTGCAGGTTAATAGCTGTTTCGCTGGTGACAGGTTCCCTTTAAGGGTATGTGCACACGTTGCGGATTCTCTGCGGAACCGCAGCGTTTTTATGAGGTGCATAAACGCTGCAGATCCGCAATTGATTTACAGTACAATGTAAATCAATGAGAAAAAAAAAATGCTGTGCACACTTTGCAGAAAATCTGCAGCGGAAACGCTGCGGTTTAAAAGTAGCATGTCACTTCTTTTTTGTGAATCTGCAGCGTTTTTGTACCCATTCCATTATAGAAAACCGCAGGGGTAAAAACGCAGCAAATCCGTAAGAAAAACGCACAAAACGCTGCGGAACCCCTGCGGAACCGCAGATGCGTTTTTTGCCAGGAGAGGCAGAATCCGCACCAGAAATTCCTAAGCATAATACACAACGTGTGCACATAGCCTTAGTCCCTGTACAATTTCCAAGTTTTGCCCTGGTGCTTGTACAATGTTGTTGTTGTTCATTTTTATAGCGCCACTTATTCCATGGCACTTTAGATGTGAAAAAAGGGGTTTACATAGACAAGTACAATAAACATGAGCAATGCAAGGCACACACAGGTACATAGGGAGGATCCTGCCCGCAAGGGCTCGGTCTGCAGGGGATGGGTCTCTAGCAGAGGGTAGAGCAGGTTGTGCGGCGGTTCAGTAGGTTGAGGATCACTGCAGGCTTGTCGGAAGAGGTGGGTCTTCAGGTTTATTGAAAGTTTCCGTTGTAGGCGAGAGTCTGGTGTTACGATATGTTCTCATACACTTCTATACATTATAGGGGGGCTGTGCAGAGCTTCAATAAATCCTGACATATTCGATCGGATGCCATATAAAGACCCTTTGATAGAAGCATTAGAAACTATATAATTTTTTTCCCCCCCAGTTATGGAAAGTACTGATAAAACTGGTAAAAACGGACACTGATGAAAATGTTTTTGTTTTTTGTTTTTTTTCCTACAAGAAAAATCCTGAAGCTTCACCTATTATAGATGCAATAACGGAGCATCCGTTTGTGCTATGCCAACGTGACTTTGCAATAAAGAAACTTTTTAAGTTATCCCTTATCATTTATATGATGTAATATTTTCATTATCCAGTTCTTTATCCCTAGTTGCCATCATTGTAAGTAGGCGGATGGGGGGCAGCACTCCATCAGACTGCAGGGTGCATGACTGAGCAGACAGTTCCTGTAATTGCCGTATGTGCTGACGGAGGCAGTGATGCAGGAATTTCCTCCTGGATTCCCTGATGCTCAGTACTTTGGCTGGAGAACGTGTTAATGTCGGAGGCTGTGATTGGCTGGACCCTGCTGCAGTGTGAATGCAGAGTCGGAGCAGCCGGCTTCTGCTCCTCTGGCGCGTGCGGGTGAGACGCAGGACCCAGGTGCTTCTGCAGCGTAGCGCCAGCCCTGCTCCAATTTCACTTGTTCTCATTGCCTCCCGGGTTTCTGTAGAGATTTTGCAGCTGCGGAGGATCACCAAGGAGTTCAGGCTGTGTTCCAGGTGACACAGCATCTGTGCACAGGATGATTCAGTATATATGGAAGGCCTTAGGCAAGTATTTTCCCTGGACCACGTGTGAGGGCTCTGGTAGCCACGATAAACATGAGCCTTCCAGATCAGAGGGGTCGAAGCAAAGCGAATCTGAGGGACAGGTCATTCTGATGGTGGTGGCACCCATGAAGCACCTGCAGCAGGTAATGATTGCTTTGTTGGCCCCTACGAGTCACCAAAATAGTATGGACCCTCAGGATTCTGATAATTCTGCTTCTTTGGTTGTGTAAATGTGACTGTACAGTGTACAATACAGTCTTGTGTATGTGTTTAGAGTCATTCTCTACTTAATGTCAGTAACTGGCAAAGAGCCAGTCAGTGGCCTCTCGTCTGTGCCCACTTTGAGGTCACGTACTGGCAGAGGCTCACGTGCAGCATTACAGCCTACGTGTTCTTATCCGTCACCTGCCTAATCTTGGGTGGCTGATATCCGAGAGGTCTAACGACACAGATGCTGCATGGCTCCCTGCCTGTTCCAATTTTTAGCCATTGGTCTTATAAATAAGATCTTCATGATCCTTTTTGCTTAAACTTTTTAGCTTTTTCACGTGTAACATTTTTTGCTTTATCTTGTGGCTGTACACAAGCAAGAGGTAAAAATTATCTCTGGATATGTTTATAGGGGCAGCACGGTGGCTTAGTGGTTAGCACTTGCAGTGCTGGGGTCCTGGGTTCAAATCCCGCCCAGGACAACATCTGCAAAGAGTTTGTATGTTCTCTCCATGTTTGCGTGGGTTTCCTCCCACATTCCAAAGACATATTGATAGGGAATTTAGATTGTGCACCCCATTGATAATGTCTGTAAAGCGCTGCAGAATGTTAGCGCTATATAAAAATAAAGATTATTATTATTATAGGGGTATTGTATTCCTACCTTGGACATTCATAGCTTATTCTCATGCTATGTCATAGATGCAGGTCATGCCTTTATTCAGAATAGAGCTCCACTGACCCTATTCTGCTTGGAGAGACTGCAGAGTACTTATCTGTCTGACTCCCATGGAAGGCAATGGTTAGCGCTTCCCTAGTAACTCTGCCTGGGTGCAGTGGCCGGCTCGCCACAACCCTCCTTTTAGAGATGGGTGCAGGATCCATCGGACATTTATGGCATTTCCTGTCATAAAGGTCTAAGCTGGAAATTCCTCAATAAACTTCACTTATCCTAAACCATGATAATGGATGAGGGCAATAATCAACAAGAACCTAAATGAAATCCCCACCAATCCCGAGAATGGGGCTGTGGAGTTGCCTATATGTGATAACCTGTGGAATGTTTTCATATTTGACCTGCTTTAATCTACTGGATTAATTTGATTGACCACTGACTGTATTACTATACCAAGCTGTGTTAGACCTGAGATATTGGGGCCAGGGCTGTATATGTATCCCCTAGGGATGGGATTGCCCAACCTTCTCCGGCATCCTGCATATACTAATATTTTGGTGCTGGGTATGTGAAGCTTGTTAGGTCCTGCACCTTGTGATCACCTATAAATAGTGCCACCAGGGAGTCTGCTTCCACCCCGTACCGCCCGGGCCACGGCTGCTGTCATGTAGCTCCTTTCCTCAGGTTGTTGAACCAGTTACATGGCTGGAGAATCCCTTGTCATGCCGGAGGGAACATGCCTCCGCTGCCATTGGCTGCCTGCAGAAGGCTGGTTATATCAGCTGGACAGACTACAATGGGAGGGGGCATGTATCAGTCATCCAATCACAGCTGGGCACAGATACCTAGGACTTGGGATCTGCCGGCTTGTGCAGTTTCACTAGCAGAAGCCGGGGACTGCACAGAAGGCTCAGTTACCAGGTGTAAGCAGCACCTCCACCATGCTTTGTCTCAGCCTGTACGTGTCGGTGCTGGATCAGTCCCCGGCAGAGTTTCAGTACTTCGAATCAGACGGGCTCCCTTCAGAGCTGAAATCTATCTTTAGTCTAAGTGTGCTGATCCCGTCTCAGGAATTCTCTACCTACCGTACGTGGAGGCAGGTGAGTCCTTTGCTGACTTTCTGGGCTTGGACATTGTTTGGGTTTTAACTTTGCTTCGTAGTACATTCTTGTCTGTTTTTATATAGTATGCTTTTCTCTGCCCTAATAATCCAAACCAATCTAATGTCAGTTATTGCAAAATATAATTAAGGAATATACACCTGGTTTGTATTGTAGTCGGCTGCTACCTCTCCAGAGGTTCTTTGTTCTTAGTTTGCAGTTGTCTGGTTGTTAGAACTTGTCATTTTGATGGGCTCCTCTGTGCCCGCTGGTGGAAGCTTTCCTATGTCACACACCCACCTATCTTTAGCTGTCAGCACTCCGTGTCCCCTGAAGAGAGGGTCCTGTGACTGCAGCTCAGACACTTTACAAAGGTCACTGTAAATCTCCCTGCTGATCCCACTCATCTCAACCCCTGCTTGACACCGTCATGGGGGCCATATTAACCCTTTGGTCGACACCGTACAGTGGGTTAGTTTACTGTAACAGAAGGGCTGCACTCAAGCGGTTAATAGTTTTTAACTATTTGCTTATTAACCATTTTGTGACAGCTAACAATTTTATTTTAATTTTTTTAAAAGCTTTTTCTCATTAAGATTTTCTGTCCCAGCTTGTCAGGTGTTACATAAGCAATGGGTTTGTTAGCTGTATCCAGTGATGTCCTGAGCAGAGCAGGTGTAACCAGCCGCAGCACAGGCAGGCGTGTAATCCTCCTGATTTTAACGACCTAACAACATTTAACTCTTACTTTTCTCATCCGTTCCAACAGAAAATAGTAAAAGCCGGTGACAAAGACCAGGACGGACAGCTGGACTTTGAGGAGTTTGTGCACTATCTCCGTGATCATGAGAAGAAGCTGAGATTAGTCTTCCGTAGTCTGGACAAGAAGAACGATGGTTAGTATATCTGTCCATGCTCCTGAGCAGCACACCTGAACCGGGGCTCTGTTTTTTTTTTTTTTTGTTTTTTTTTCTTTGTCATTTATATGCTTAGGAATACTTTATGGCAGGAGCCAAATGTTGGCACAAAAGTTCAGCTTTGTATGGTGCATGGAAATCTGGCTGATCTGGGATTATGTTGGCTGAACAAGTGCACCTTATTAATGAAAGAGTGTGTAATAAGTTAGAGGTCTTCCTTTTTTTTTTTTATGTTGCTAAGCTATTGCTGAGTCTGATTTACGCTTGTATCCTTTTGAGTCTTCCTGCACTGAATTGCAGCACGACTTTTATTCAGACTAGTTATCTACGCAACGAGCGGGCAGAGTGCTCCTATGTCAGGTCAATGGCACACAGCGCTGAAAAGTGCTGTAGTCGCTCTTGTTTTTAGTGTGTACTTCCTGATGAATAAGTCACTTAAAGGGGTTGTTCAGTGCTGCCGCATGGTGTAGAGTCTGCAGACCAAAGCAGGTGTATGCAGATTCTTGTCCACCAAGTGTCTTGTACTTGTCCTAGCCTAATGAGTAGGATCATGTTCATATCCTGGCAGGCACAATGCTGTGTAACTGAGCGGTGCCTGACAACCTCTGTAAAGTGAACTCGGACAGCTGATACGTTCTGCTCAGTCCATGGGCCGCATGTGTCAGGTACTGGCGGTGTGATCTCAGCCAGGTATTTTTTACTTAAATGCTGCGGCTTTTCATAGAAAAATATACTTTAAAAGCTGCTGGGGACCGAGCTGCACTGTAGGCTAATCAGGCAGATACTCGGTGGCTTCTCCTCACCTGCTGCCCCAGATTGCTAAAATGACCATTACGATCTCTGGTGTTTAAGGAAACTTCCATTTTTACCCCACAGGAAGAATTGATGCACAAGAAATAATGCAATCTCTTCGAGACCTAGGAGTGAACATCTCTGAGCAGCAGGCCGAGAAAATCCTGAAGAGGTAAGCATTCATTAAATGTTACGGTCAGCCGTCTGTGTCTCGTGGTCTGTGTCCCATAGTGTGCTGACTCCATCTTTAGCCATCTCTCGGGTTTCTCTCCTCATGTACTGAAGTCATCTAATACCCCATTAAACTTGACACAGTTCCCATATGCCTCCTATCTAATGGTAGGCGTGAGATAACATCTTGGCTGCCTTATGGCCCTGTGGAAATAATTTGGCCTTTCAGTGGGTTAGGAAATCTGTTCCTGATCTGGCAGGGAGTAACTGTTTGATTTGTGCTGTCTTTTCCCTTTGCTTCTGTCTGTGTGGCTATCAGAATTAGGAGGGGCCACCGATGGGGTCCTGTCACCCAGTAAGTATGTCGTCTTGTCTTCCTCCTGCCGTGTCTTGTGGGTTGTGCATGTTCGCCGATTTGCGACTTTTTACATCTGTATGTAACATTTCTTTCATCTTATTACAGCATGGACAAAAACGGGACAATGACGATAGACTGGAACGAATGGCGAGATTATCATCTCCTGCACCCAGCTGAGAACATTCCAGAAATCATCCTATATTGGAAGCACTCTACGGTAAATCCCGATTATTTTTTCTTAGGGGAACGACACTTTTTTTCTGAAGACCTTTAGATCTGGACCAAGTTGCACTTGGGCAATAACTGATCCCAGTCAGCCTATGCTGGTTTATACCGCCTGCAGCAGCATCAGCTTTATTCTAGGATCCGGAAGTTCTCGCCTCTTACATATGTACTGGAATGAGAAATTTGCATTAGCAGTGTGGCAATAGTTCTTGGTGACTGCATATGAGCTGCTGCCATGGCTTTTTCTTACTGGCTGGACACCACCAATCCTTATCCCGTGTCTCTTCTCCCTCTGCAGATCTTCGATGTAGGAGAAAATCTGATTGTGCCTGACGAATTTACAGTTGAAGAGAAGCAAACTGGGATGTGGTGGAGGCATCTAGTCGCTGGCGGAGGTGCAGGTGCCGTGTCTCGAACATGCACAGCTCCCCTTGACCGCTTAAAAGTCCTCATGCAGGTGTGTGCTTGGATAGTAGATGGGGCTTCCATGACTTGGCTACAACTTTGGCCTCACAAGGTTAAAATCTATCATTAGGCAATTTTTTTTTTTCAATTTTACAACTACCTTGTGTAATCCAGGCTTGTGCAATTTTTTTTTTTATGACAGATGGTAGGAATGTTGTACTTTGATTTTACTGAGTCAAGTGTCAGATCAACGTGTGCCCTAGAACAAACTGCTTTCTGGCAAGTGGCCATTTTAGTGGAGAACATCGCATAACGCTCCCGGCTTGCTTGTTGAGGCATTCTGAAACTAGCAACGTAAAAAAAAAAAGCTTTCCCAGCAGTTTCACAACTTGGCTTTTTACTATGAAGCCTATTAAAAAGCTGTAGTGCCAACACCCCACTTGATTTGATGGTTTTTAGCCTGGCAGGAATAATTTTTGTGGAACGTCAATCAAATACAACATAAATCAGTAGTTTCGGATTAGCAGTCCTCTTGCTGATCTGCTGTGTAATTTGTTAGTAATTTATAAGCTGAATATCTTTTTCTTCCTCCAAGGGTCTTGGCTAATGTAATAAATGACCATTATTTTGGAGCACTCACAGGTGGTCCAGACTCGGGTCTTGTCATTTTACATTTTTTTGGGAACAAGTATTATAGCGATGACGCACTGGCAGCTCAGTGACATCAGTGTTTAGCCAAAGTTCCCAGCGTGGTGGGTTTAAAGCTAGCATTGAACATTCCTCTTAGGATTATATTAACCTTCCACAAATAAGCAGCAGCCATTGTTTTCAGATTAGCATTGATTTCTAACACCTCATGTTCACTCTTCCAGGTCCATGCTTCCCGTAACAACAACATGTCTATCCTGGGGGGATTCACACACATGATCCGTGAGGGAGGCTTTCGTTCACTCTGGCGAGGGAATGGCATCAACGTCATCAAAATTGCCCCAGAATCTGCCATTAAGTTCATGGCTTATGAACAGGTAAGATCATTTGGGATGTATAATGTATTACAATTTTTTATTTTTGTGTTGCACTAATTAGTGTTGCACATGAGTCAATAGTGCTATAACATAACATTGTTGCTTTCTGCAGATTAAACGCCTCATCGGCAGTGACCAAGAGATTTTGGGAATCCGCGAACGACTTGTTGCTGGATCTCTAGCTGGTGTCATTGCTCAAAGCAGTATATATCCCATGGAGGTGGGTACAGTTTCTGCATCTTATCCTTGGCCTTGACTCCCTGTGCTTGTGAGACTGACCCTTTTGATACCTCTTGCAGGTTCTTAAAACACGGATGGCTCTGCGCAAGACTGGACAGTACAATGGGATGGTAGACTGTGGGAAGAAAATGTTGATGAAGGAAGGAATGTCTGCTTTTTACAAAGGATACATCCCAAATATGCTGGGGATTATCCCATATGCTGGCATAGACTTGGCCGTGTATGAGGTGAATACAAAACTCTTATTTGAATATTAGTCACAAGTAATGCTAACTTTTTAGAATCTGCCCTAATTGTCACTTTTTTCTCCCTTCTCCTTTGTAAAGACTTTGAAGAATGCCTGGTTGAACAGATATGCTACAAGTAGCGCTGACCCGGGAGTATTTGTACTGCTGGCTTGTGGGACCATATCCAGTACATGTGGGCAGCTCGCCAGCTACCCCTTAGCATTGGTTAGGACACGCATGCAAGCGCAAGGTAAGACTTCGCGCTAACTTATAATAACTGAGACATTTGGTACCTTCTATACCAGGGACAGCAACCAGCGTCACTCAACGTGTTGTGAAACTACAACTCCTAATATGCCCTGTATATAAATAACGTAGTCTCACAACGCCTTGCTAATTCCTGATCTATTATGATTCAGAAACTGTACAGGAGGGGCCTGATGCCTTTTAGATACTTTCACACATCCGTGTATGACTGTCCAAGTACGACTTGTGATATACACATTAGCCACGGGCCTCCTGATCGCAACAGCATCATGAATGCCAATGAGGGTTTTGTGTCAGGAAGACTCTTGGTCGTGTAGTGGGATGTGAAACCAGCCTTAAAATCTAAACTTTTTTTTTTCTTTTTTTCTTCCAGCTTCTGTTGAAGGAGCGCCACAGATGAGCATGAGCAAGCTTTTCAAGCAGATCATACAGACAGAAGGCGCATTTGGACTGTATCGGGGTTTGGCCCCCAACTTCATGAAGGTGATCCCTGCCGTCAGCATCAGTTATGTGGTGTACGAAAACCTAAAACTCACACTTGGGGTGACCTCTCGGTGATGGGTCATTAGATGCTACACCGTTATTGGACTGCAGTCTTGGGGCGTAACTCCCTGGATGTGACGGGGGTCCCGTCTTCATTCTGTGAATGTGTTGAACACTAAAAGGCAACAGTAAAGCTGTGATTACCCCAGGAACAGAAGGATGTGGAACTTTTGGCCTCCAAGGAAGAGTTCATGACCAGATATCCCGGCTGCTCCCTTTCCAACTCTCCCTTTTCCCTTTGGGGCCACTAGTATCTTCCAAAGCCGGAGCTGTTTACATTGTATTTCTTCTTTCTTTATTTTTTTTATCTTGAGTTTTACATCTTTTCCCATTTAATGTCCTTACATAGGATAGCATGTTTTGACTTGAATGTATATAACAGTCTGATACAATGACCTGCAGCAAATATCCTGACAAGGTGCAATGGCTAGTTGCTGCTTCTCATGTGGCTCTAGATGGCACATAATACCAGAAGTCAATCATTCCAGTCGCCTGGGTCATGTGCCGTATAGAATCCCCTATATCCACAAGTACCTGACACTTTCCCCTTTTTCTTTATCTACCCACTGGGCCCAAACGGCATTTGGCCTCTAGGAACGGATCTAACTCTCTAGGCATAACTTCTGACAAATGCATTTAAGGGATGCCGCTCCTTAGTGAACAGATTACCTCCACAGAGTCTAGGTGACATGTACACAAACCATGCTGCCCACCCTAACCACAACATGGGGGGCTGTGAGGTCTGCTATGTAAATTACCTAGTAAAAAGCAGATGTCTTAATATATGGAAACGCTGTCGTCCAAACACAGGATCCCACCCTGTGTCCAATCTGGGACGGTGTTTTGTCGCACATTCCTCTTCGATTTCACCCAATTTTTACTGCCTAGCTTGTATATTTATTGTCTATTTATTTAAAAGTAACATCGTTTATTTTTTACAAACGTTTAATTATATTTAGAGTATTATGGCCTTTTTTTTATTTCACTAACTTATGGTTTCTTTTCTTCCTGCTGAGTGTCAGAGCAGATTGTAGGCAGTAGGTACTTTGGTCAGTCGCATATGGTAACCTCTGCCCTAATTTAATGTTTTGTTTTTTTTTGCTTAAAAAGAAGCCTTTCCTGCTGGAAGGTGGACTCTAATCTGTGGATTGCATTTCACGTCAGCGGCTGTTAAACGAGTTCTTAGGTCGTTGGGAGCAAAGAACGATGCTGGGATACGCATACAGATAGTTTATCTGTTCAGACCTCATTAAGAAAACTTTGCACTTTAGGATGTTTGGAGATTTTAGTGTGAATGGTTTGCTACTTTATTTTAATTATTTTTTTTCTCCCCTATCCAGTTTTGCAATATAAGATTAGGGCAGTTGTACAGCTTGCTCCATTTAGAAGTATAACTCCCAGCATGGTGTGGGAGATGTAGCAGAAGAGTTGCTGGTTGCTAGATTACTTTACTAGGACATTCATAGACTGGATCTCAAAATCTGCAGAATCGGTCATTGTGCACTGCAAACTTACTCCAGAGCAAGCTACGACTTGCCGCACAGTAACCTTACGGATTCTAGGGGGGGAAAAAAGGGAATCTTATTTTACATGTTGGGAAATACACATGTCCGTACGATGCACGTTTGATCAGTGTCTTACATCGCACCACTTGACATCCAATTTTAACGGGGACCATGTAGAGCTTCCCTTTAATGACCTCATGGCTCTTATCTCCAGTGTGAATGTTCTAGTATTGTAAGGATGTGGCAACCTGCAGTCGCCAGTGGTCCTAGAACAGCACATCCCAGTATGATTCACAGGAGATCGAAGCTTGCTGGGACTTGCAGTTGTTCACCAGTTGGTGCACCTGATGTTTTTCAGCCTCCACAGATTCCCTTTTGGCATTTAAAGGAAACTATTGAATGAGCCCATAAAATGCTAAGCAAGAATCAATGCAAATATATGAAAAGTTGTATGTTCATGTTGATCCTGCCTGTTATAAGTGGAAAGCAGTTCATGCCGAGAAAGCTTGTACTAGATTCTGTTTAATAAAGGTCTTTATATTGTGATACTCGTGCTTTATGGGTTTTTTCTTTCCTGCATTGATACTAATCACTCTCTTGTTATCGGTGGATTCCAAGGAGTGCTCACAGGTTAAGAACAAAACAAGCCTCAAGACTTTTTTTTTTTTCCCTGTCCAGTCTGCCCTGCATAAAACCGGATAGTCCAAACCCCAAACGAGAGTCTTTGAGTCACTGATGGCTGCATGGAGCCGTCTGTTAATCTGTAACCTTCAGGGAGCGGCGATTTCATAATTTTTTATAACTTTTTGGCTGAAGTGGCAAAGTATAATCACTCGCATATTAGGACCTTGTACATTTCAATAGCTGATAAATATCTATTCTGTTCCTCACATTTACTACCCATATAAACACTGTTCGGTCCTACAGTGCATACATGCCAAAAAGGTGGTATTCCATGGCAATATTTTTATTTTTATTTTAAGGCTGTGTGGAATAATATAATAGACTGTGCTACTCTATAAAGACATCCAGCATAATAAAAAAAAAAAAATCTGAATTACTTTAAATTGGAGTTTGAATACCCCACCTTATTCTGAAAAGTATCTTGTGTGTACTTTAAGAATAAGACTTTGACTTTTTTTTCTGCATTTTCAGCAGTTTCCCCCCATGCAGGCTCTAAGTTTGCACTTGACTCTAAGCTGCTGGAAGGAGACCAGCTGCTGTCTCCTACAGAGAGCAGTCCTGCTCTTCATTCCTTAGTTAACAGATTGAAGCAGCAGTATGGAGAAGACTATACAGCAGTACTTATCCAGTGTAGATGTGAATCCAGCACTGGGGTGACAAAGTTTTAAAGACTTATTGCAGTCACTGTATGCGACTTGCATGCTTCCATCCACATTAGCACTGGATGTGTCTGACCTTGCTCAACTAAGCGAGGTCTCGCAAGTCTAGTCGGTACGTTGCCGTATGTATACAAATCGCACACTTGTGATCTCACACTCACCCTCTCGGCACAGGAGAATCCTGACTGCATGCTGTGAGGATTCAGAAGTCTTTGTAGTGATTGCAGAGTTGAACCCCAGCCCTGGACAGCACCTTTTTATAAGCTTCAGCTTGTCATGTATTATGAAGATGTGTGGTCTGTAGTGTTAAAAGGCATACAACCAATGTATTTGATAGGGGCTATGCAGATAATTTAGTTTTTTTTCCCACAAGAATTGAGTGTCCATGTGAAGATTAAAAAATTGCAGCATGCTCTATTCTGTATAGCGGATTAGATTTGCCCACTCAAATCCATAGGAACGCCAAAAATAATCTGATCCCATACAAAACCCTCTGTATTGTATCTAATTTTCCCTATGTTGCTGCTATTAACCTAAAACTTTTTATTGTACATTTTAAATTAGATGTATAAGCACTAATGGGGGGAAAAAAAACGTAAAATACAGACACACTGCTGAAAATCCGATGCTTTTTAAAACGCTCGTCTGGCCTTTAAGTACTGGTATTTTTTTTTTTTTTTTTTTAATATTGCATTTTAAGGAAAGGTCCACGGTAACCCACAATCATAGACGGTGTATACCAGACGCTGAAACGGCCAGGAAAAAAGTGAAGCAAAACTATTATTGTAGAATAAAAGAACTATGGTTTGCCCAATAGTGTATGGGGTAAGTGGGCAGATGGCGTGAGTGGAAGCTGTAAGGGATGTCCTCCTGAGGGTGGGATGTCCTCCTGAGGGTGGGATGTCCTCCTGAGGGTGGGATGTCCTCCTGAGGGTGGGATGTGTAGATTGGCCTCTTCTGGGGAGAAGCGATTAGTTGCTTTGTATTAATTGTTCTGCATTCTTTGTCTTGGTTACAATCTGTGTTTTGTCTTTAGGTTACTGGGTTTACAATGAATATCAGTTTGTGATCTTTTAAATTTCTCCTTTTTACTGGGAGGAAACTAAAATCCAGGAAATGTGCCTAGTTATGTACTGAGATATGACTCGCTTTCTGGGAATCGCAGATGTCCCTGCGATCTCGTGTATGTTATGTATAATTTTATATATATCCATCCACAACAGTCCCTACTTGATATTGTTTACTTCTAAATAATGTAGCTAGCAGCAATCTATCTTCATGTCTGATTAAAGGTCTCTGTCCCTTGAGCCATGCTTTACACTGCAGCAATGATCATTCAGGTTGGTTGCCATTTCTCCTGCATGTACAACTCATTACATACATAGGAAAAAGAATTATAAACCCCAAGTACCTAATTACCAGTGAGATTATGATGGTGATTGTGACATGTACTGAAGTGTAATCCATTGCTGTCACGGATGCAGTGTGAATGTCATGGTGGAAAAAGGTCCAAGGGTTCATGCATACATAAGCATTATTCCTCTGTACAACCTCGGCTCCTGTTCCATAGTATCCCCACCATAAAGGTGCCTACTTATGCTAACCCTTTTCCATTTACAATTCAGCCAGACACAATCAATGGTAGATTATTTCATGGCAGAACAAAGCTGATCTGGCTGATTCTGCTTTGCCCCAGTCGTCATCTGTCAGAGGACAGGCATAATAAACATGACAACTTTTCTTAAATGTGTCTTGTGGTTTTAAAGAGGTTATTCGGCATGATCCAGTGCTACTTTTGCATCATAAGTTTGCGTTACTGAAATCTAGTTATGAGCGAACATGCTCATGTGCTAAGTGTCTTCGCCGTGCTCGAAAAATGTGTTTGAGTCCCTGCAGCAACATGTAACTGCTTCAACACTTCTCACTTCTGAGGGTATGTGCACACGTTGCAGTGCACATGCTGCAGAAAAAAAATGCGCGGAAACGTAGCGTTTATTCCGCAGCATGTCAATTCTTTGTGCGGATTCCACAGTGGTTTACACCTGCTCCATAATAGGAATCCGCACAAAATCTGCAAAAATCGCCGTAATTCCACAGTGCGGTTTACCTGCAGATCTACCAAAATCAGTCCGTAAACATCCGAAACACTTTCTGCAACGTGTGCACGTTGCCTTAGGCCCTTTAAACAGGCACACGTATTAAATGGTTATTGCTATCATTAGAAGTGATCACTGACCCCCAAGAATAGAAACATCACTTTATTATGCACTAAAACAGGTAAATGAATCAAGCAAACTAATAAAATGTAGATACCCTTGTTAAAATTGATTTAGACTTTTTTGCGACTTGCTTGTTGCAATCACATCACCATGGGTGTTGCAATGCGACCCTTTTCACTTGCACTATGCCACATTGGCATGCAACAATTTTTTTTTTTTTTCTGCACAACTTTTTTTGCAGATAAAATCGCTAAGTAACCTCCCTAAATTGATCAGATTTGCACATAAAATCTGCAAGACGTGGACCAAGCTTTAATGGTAAAGACAGATGTAAAATCAGCACCGAAATCCAGCAGATCTTGTCAATTCTCTCATTCTATGAATTTGACCCTCTATATTGCAAGGGTTCAAATATAATAAAGACTTGCATGCTGTAGATTTCAAAATCTGCACCGCTGGACTTTACACATGTGGAAAATTTCTTCAAGATGAGATGTAAGATTTCTACCAATGTGAATGAAACATGTTGAGATGGGCTGTAGATTTGAGGGTTGTGTTTTTTTTTTTTTTTGTTTTTTTTTTAACACTACGCTTTTGAACACCAAACCAGCGTCTTTTTTTTCAAGTGGAAAACTAACTTAACTTTCATTTTTAAGATCTCGTCATTTACTTTAACTGGTATTGTATTACACTGTGGATTTTCTGCACTCAAATCTGGATGGAAAATCTACACCGTGTGCCAAAGTAATGGAGACCGCAGTACAATATTGCCTAATGTACTAGTCTGAGTGGCGGACATCTGACCCCAGGACGGCTATCCCCATGATAAATGAAAGTCATGGAAGTAACAACTGTCTTGTGAGCTGTCAGGCACGCATGTGGCCAGAACCTTAAGGTATTAACTCCCTTTCAATTACGTCAGCAGCTCCTCAATCTGGTTCTAGAAATAATCCGGACGTCAGTGTGTGAACCTAGTGGGGGCAGACCGCTCCGAAACAGCCATTTGCTCACCCTGCTGTGAAAGAAAATAAAATGCTTATGTACATACTAGTATGGCCAAGGGGCTTGATGGCAGGTAGAGTGTAGTGCCCATATTAGAGTGGCAATTATTTTAGTGGGGGGTAAAACATAGCTGGCACAGAGACTATACCTGCGCGAGGAACGCAGACGACCACGTTTCGTGCCTGTGTGAAAAAGATGTATACTGCTGAAAATTAGGTCAAACCGAGCACAAAGTGATTTCATCTGCTTCATTAAAGGGAACCTGTCACCCCGTTTTTTCAGTACAAGATAAAAATACTGTTAAATAGGGCCTGAGCTGTGCCTTACTATAGTGTATTTTGTGTACCCTAATTCCCCACCTATGTTGCCGAAATAACTTACCAAAGTCGCCGTTTTCGCCTGTCAATCAGGCTGGTCAGGTCATATGGGCGTGGCGACATCGCTGTTTCTTCCCCCAGATCTTGCATATATTTCCGTTGGTGGCGTAGTGGTTTGCGCATGCCAATCTTCTGAATCCACTGCGCAGGAGAAGAAAAAATGTGCGATCGGCGCTATTTCCCTGGTGATCTGTGGGAGTGGCCATCTTCCTGAGGCCGCGCGTGCGCATATGGAGTCCTCTGCTGCCCGGGGCTTCAGGAAAATGGCCGCGGGATGCCGCGCGTGTGCAGATGGAGATCGCGGCGGCCATTTTCCTGATGCCGAGTTCACATCTCAGCTTCAGGAAAATGGCCGCCGCGATCTCCATCTGCGCACGTGCGGCATCCCGCAGCCATTTTCCTGAAGCCCTGGGCAGCAGAGGACTCCATATGCGCATGTGCGGCCTCAGAAAGATGGCCGCCCCCACAGATCACCAGGGAAATAGCGCCGATCGTGCGTTTTTTCTTCTGCCCCAGTGGATTCAGAAGATGGGCATGCGCAAACCACTACGCCACCAACGGAAAGGTATGCAAGATCTGGGGGAAGAAACAGCGATGTCGCCACGCCCATATGACCTGACCAGCCTGATTGACAGGCGAAAACGGCGACTTTGGTAAGGTATTTCGGCAGCATAGGTGGGGAATCGGGGTACACAAAAAAACACTTGTAACGCACAGCTCAGGCCCTATTTAACAGTATTTTTTATCTCGTACTTAAAAAACGGGGGTGACAGGTTGTATCCCGTTTTTCAGATGGGAGTCCAGATATAACCACTGACTTGTTTCAAAACAGTAATGTGAACATAGCCGTAGGCTCTACAAACCTGTATTTCCTTGGGCTTCACATTATTAGAAGCAATGATTCTAGGGGCTGATAGCACCATGATATGGTTTGCATGACACACAGGGGACATGGTATGGACCTTTTGCATGCTATGGGATTATTGATCTGTACAACACAACAACACAATAAATGGAATATGCCCCAAGTCAGGGGTCCCCAACCTGTAGCTCAGGAGCCACATGTGGTTCGCAGTCCCATTAATTATGGCTCGCGGCTGTCTGCCAGCTTGGTGCATAAGCTCCAGGCCTAGCAAACCGGTATGAAGAACAAATCTCAATATGGTGAATTTTGTCTGCTAATGTCTGTAAAGCGCTGCGGAATATGTTGGCACTATATATATAAAAAAAATATATTATTATTTTGTGAGTAACCCTGCACAGAAGAGCAGATTTGGGTGCACATAAACTGGCCTAGAGATGATTTAAGTATGGTACATTGGAGACAGGATGGTACTAGTGATGAGCGAGTATACTGCTTAGGGCTCATACTTGCGTGAAACCCGGATGAGTCTCGCACGGCAATACCCGGCACTGCACCCGGCACAGAGGAGCGGAGCGTGCGGCTGCATGTATTCCTATGCAGCCGCACGCTCCGATCTGAGTGCCGTGTATTGCCGTGTGATACTCATCCGAGTTTCATGCAAGTGAGTAGGAGCCCTTACTCGGGTTTCCCCAAGCATGATCGGGTGGTCTCCGAGTATTTGTGAGAGCTCGGAGATTTAGGTTTTGTTGACGCAGCTGCACGATTTGCGGCTGCTAGACAGCCTGAATACATGTGGGAATTCCTTAACAAACAGTCAACCCCCACATGTATTCAGGCTGTCCAGCAGTCACAAATCATGCAGCTGCGGCAACAAAAACTAAATCTCTGAGCACTCACAAATACTCGGAGACCACCTGAGTAACGAGTATACTCGCTCATCACTACTTGGTACCTGTCAGAGGAGGTGCTTGAAGCTGGATGCGACAGAGGGTTGGGAGAATACTGAATGGGGGTATTGTGGGAACCCCTGGATCTGGGTATACTGCTTAGAGGTGATTTCTGAGCAAAAGCTTTGGTTATCATTATACCCGTTATAGGGACTTTGGTTCCCACTACTGTGAAGGGGGCAAGAGCTGGATGTGGTTATCAGGGTCAGAAAGGCTTGGGACCACTGCCCTAAACCAAATCTATAACTTGCTCACAACATAGATGTCCCAAGCAGCGCCCACCGAACTGACCTTGGCACGGTTGAGACTGTGCCTGAAATCTCTTTGCTTTTAATATTTTGACTGCAAGCCTGAACTAGGTGGAAAAAAAATACACAAAAATGAGCCTCTACCGACCTGACGCTGGACGGCACACGCTCCTTCTACATTATTATATTGTATAACTTATTGGTACAGAGGTTTCATAAAAAGCATTCTGCCCAACTAGCATGAATAGAAATCTGTCCCAATGAGGAAGGCTATGTTCACACGTTGCATGTTTGCTGTGTTTTTGTCCGCAGGCAAAACCCGCTCACTTGGCAGTAAAGAAGCTGCTTGCAAAAAGCAGGCTTTTCTATGTTTTTATTGCTGCGTTTTTATCGTCTCTTGTGCATGTTGATATAGTTTAGTAGCACAAAAAAAGCATGATTCAACGTCCTTAGGTTTTTGCACCAAAAATGCAGCAAAAACTGATAACTTTGTTTTTGCACTTACCCGTTGTTTCCTATGGGTGAAAAAAAAACACTGCAAAAACGCTGGAAGACATTACATGCTGCAGTTTGCAAAAACACAGCAGTTTTCCAAATCGGGGAAAAAACAAAACAAAACTGTGAGAGTTCTGAAATCTCAGACTTTGCTGGTGCTGTAAAACACAGCTTAAAATTTGCATAAAAAAAAAACCCTCTGCAAAAATGCAACATGTGAACATAGCTTTACTGTAGGGTGTGAGTGTCTGACCTGTAATGTTCTTATCCACTTCTCTCTTTGAAGCAGAAGGAACCTGACATTACCTGGAATAATTAAAAACACCTCTGCCGAGAGGGAAGAGCCAGCCCACAATCAGTCAGCACAACACAATGCAACATACAGGTGTTGGTTCTGCCCCTCCATAGAGGAATGCCAAATCTGCAACCGATTCCAGGGATTGAATGAGGACAGGTAGGAAGATTTTTTTTTTTTTTTTTATTATATACAGTATGTGAAGGAAGTCCTGCAATGTTATTACACCTGCTGCTTGGATCCATATCCCCTTTGCATGCCCTACAATATATTACCCCATTGACCAGATCTTACAATGTACTGAATGTTGTTTTTATAATCTCAGAAGCATTTCGCATCGCACATGGGGCAGATTGACAAACTGGCGTTAAAGGGGTTGTCTGGTGAAAAGCGATCACCTGTTTGCAGGATAGATGATAACTTACTGATCAGCGGGTGTCTGACCCGAATCAGCTGATAGGGGAAGTTTTCCTTTAAGCTACTTTCACACTAGTGTCGTGTGACGGACGTCGCAATGCATCGTTTTAGAGAAAAAACGCATCCTGCAAAGTTGCCCGCAGGATGCGTTTTTTCTCCATAGACTTGCATTAGCGACGCATTGCGACGTATGGCCACACGTTGCATCCGTCGTGCGACGGATGTGTCGTGTTTTTGGCGGCCGCGACTCACAAAAAAAGTTCAATGTAACGTTTTTTTGTGCATCGGGTCCGCCATGTTTTACCGCGCATGCGCGGCCAAAACTCCGCCGCCTCCTCTGCGACGGTTTGCGACGGCCCGTACCGACGAACTAGTGTGAAAGTAGCCTTATCCCTGTATAAAATAGCACTGCAGATAGAATTGAGTAGCGGTCGGGAATTCGTTCTCTATGGGGCTGCCGGAAAAAGCCAAGTGCATCACTCCACAACCTCATAGGGAATGAATGAATGAATGAATGAATGAATGAATGAACCAAAGGTCAAGTACAAGCATTGCTGCTCCACGGTGATAAAAGTGACCCGTGAGAGTCTCTGTAGTCAAAGCCTCACAGATCAATAAGTTATCACCTATTTTGTGGGTAGATGACTTGACAATCCCTCTAAGGGGGTGCCCTTTTGGTCGTATGGAGCACTATAGGGCTAAGTCTGCAAAAATTCCATTATTTGTTTGGGGCGATAGTGGTCATCAAAGTGTTATTATTAATATCAATCACAGCTCAGTGGCTTAAAAACTTGCCAAATGCAAAAAAAAAAAAGTATCCAAAACTGCCCCTGAAAAACAGCATGTCCAAGGCTTTTGCAACCTGGTTACCCCTGGATGTATCCTGTCGTTTTCATGAAAGGTTGCACGTGCTCAGTAGATACGTGCTATTCTTACTGTGCAGATGTAATTGCACGGTCATCACTGCACAGGTTGGTCATGGGCACTGTGCGTCTTCAGCTATCACAGGAGGAACCGCTATCCTGCTCTCTGAGCCAAGCCAGCTCAGAAGTACCATCCACACAGAGCCATCAATGGGTTTTTCCCATTAAAAGCATGAATATTTCTGTCCATCATTATTATAATGGTCGCCTCAAGCCTAATAGATACAACTGGGCCTTTATCTGCACTGGCTAAAAGTAAAACTGTCCATAGCAACCAATCAGAGCACAGCTTCCGTTTTGTAAACAGCTCTGGGGAAATGAGAGCTGCTCTGTGATTGGCTGCTATGGGCAAGCATGTGAAATCTGCAGTGTATTCATCCTGTGAGAAGTTAAGGTACCGTCACACTGGACGATATCGCTAGCGATCCGTGACGTTGCAGCGTCCTGGCTAGCGATATCGTCCAGTGTGACAGGCAGCAGCGATCAGGCCCCTGCTGTGATATTGCTGGTCGGGGCAGAAAGGCCAGAACTTTGTTTCGTCGCTGGCTCTCCCGCAGACATCGCTGAATCGGCGTGTGTGACGCCGATTCAGCGATGTCTTTGCTGGTAATCAGGATAAACATCAGGTTACTAAGCGCAGGGCCACGCTTAGTAACCCGATGTTTACCCTGGTTACCATCGTTAAAGTAAAAAAAACAACCACTACATACTTACCTACCGCTGTCTGTCCCCGGCGCTGGGCTTCTCTGCTCTGGCTGTGAGCGTCGGTCAGCCGGAAAGCAGAGCGGTGACGTCACCGCTCTGCTTTCCGGCCGCTGTGCTCACAGCTCTCCAGCGACCAAACAGCGACGCTGCAGCGATCCGGATCGTTGTCGGTATCACTGCAGCGTCGCTTAGTGTGACGGTACCTTTAAGGTACCTTCACACATAACGATTTCGTTAACGATATCGTTGCTTTTTGTGACGTAGCAACGATATCGTTAAGGAAGTCGTTCTGTGTGACAGCGACCAACGATCAGGCCCCTGCTGGGAGATCGTTGGTCGCTGAGGAAAGTCCAGAACTTTATTTCGTCGCTGGACTCCCTGCAGACATCGCTGGATCGGCGTGTGTGACACCGATCCAGCGATGTCTTCACTGGTAACCAGGGTAAACATCGGGTTACTAAGCGCAGGGCCGCGCTTAGTAACCCGATATTTACCCTGGTTACCAGTGTAAAAGTAAAAAAAACAAACACTACATACTTACATTCCGGTGTGTGTCCTCGGCGCTGTGCTTCTCTGCACTCCTCCTGTACTGACTGTGAGCACAGCGGCCGGAAAGCAGAGCGGTGACGTCACCGCTCTGCTTTCCGGCTGACCGACGCTCACAGCCAGTACAGGAGGAGTGCAGAGAAGCAGAGCGCCGGGGACAGACAGCGGTAGGTAAGTATGTATTTGTTTTTTTTACTTTTACGCTAATCACCAGGGTAAACATTGGGTTACTAAGCGCGGCCCTGCGCTTAGTAACCCGATGTTTACCCTGGTTACCCGGGGACTTCGGCATCGTTGGTCGCTGGAGAGCTTTCTGTGTGACAGCTCTCCAGCGACCAAACAGCGACGCTGCAGCGATCGACATCGTTGTCGGTATCGCTGCAGCGTCGCTGAGTGTGAAGGTACCTTTACACTTTGATACTACTGAGCCCCCGTAATCCAGACACATAAAGCCACATGTGCATGATGGAGACATTCCTGTGTGTACAACGCTTTTTTTTTTTTCTGCGCTTTTGTCAGTTAATTCTGCATCATTGCAATTTTGTACAATATATTCATGGCATCAGAATAAAGTTTAATGAGGACTTCAATAACAATAAGTTCGTTATGAATGCCGTGTTTGCCCCTCTTGTGATCCGTCCATGTCACTCCCTGACGTCAGCAGCAGGTTATTGTTGTTTCTTGTTTGTATCGCTGCCGGACATCAGTAAATCATTGTCCAATGTACAGGTTCCCACTCTCCAGAACACAGGACGAATGTTTTCTCACATGTAAATTATCTGTTAATTTCTAACTATTTTCTACTATGCCTTTAGGATTTCCTGGTCTGTTTTTGTCTTTTTTTTGTTTTTACTTTGCTTTCCTGCCACTTACCATGGAAATAGTCAATAAATTATCCCACGCAACCCATTGTCACATGATCCAAGGTTTCAGCAAAAAGACTCGTTCATCGGGTGTTTGGATCGTTCATGCCAAAATAAAAATCATGGTTATCGGCAGCACATCCACTTTTGTAACCAGGGGATGTGCTGCTAACAGCATGCTGCTGTATGAGGACAGAACGATCGTATTAATGATCGTTCTGCTCCCATCAGTTCTTGAGCATCCTTGTTACTTAGCCATTAACGGGCCAAAATCAGCCTGTGTAATTGGCCCTTTAATGGTATTACAACATAATCCCATATACTGTCATATGGGAATAAGAAGAGATCCCGTAAAGGTTAAAATCAGTGTTTATTAAATAAATTTAAAAATAACATAATAAAAAAGCAAAATAGACCGTAGGGGACACCAAACAAACAAGGCTGTGCATGTAATATTCACTAAATTGTCACCAGACACTATTTATGTAGATGTTCATGCTGGTAACAGGAAGGGTAATGGCAGAACAAACACCGACAAGTAGCAATATAATAAAGTAAATAAGTAAACAATAATAACGATGCTGCCCTGGTATAACACTATATAGCCCAGTGGCTTTCAATATAGGCAGCAGCAACACAAACCGGAGTGTATAGCCCAAAATATACCCGTCCTAATAGACCCAGCATGGATACTATAAAAGTCTGGCAGAGACCGTGCCTACCTTGCCTGGATGGCGTCCCCTCACCCCGACGCGCGTTTCGCCTCCTGCTTCTTCCGAGGGCGTACCAGGGTGAGGGGCGCTAGTGCTTATAAAGGAGAGGTGCTGATGGCGTCCATCGGCAGCAGCGGCGCATCGCGTGTGACTCCTCCCTCACAATGACGTGCTTCCTGCCGCCGCTCAATGACACGCAAGCCGAAGCTATGCGTGTCAGTGTATGAGCGTCACAGAAAGCAGCAGAGGGCCGGACCACAGCGTGTGCGCACTAGCCAAATGGAGCTAGGAGCAAGGAACAAAGACCAGGGGGAAAGAATGAAGGATAAGTAGCCAGATCACAAGAAGAGGAACTATAGAGGACGTGACCCATAAAGTGAACAAGTGCTTATTGTGAGATAAATATTTAAACGGACTATAAAAGTGATACAATACATAGTGTACCATTAACTCATTGGTAGCCATTAAAAGTAAGTGGCCAAACAATATAAAATAAGAGAGCCCAGATAGCTACAGTGATGTGAATAATATATTTAATAAATAAGGTGACAATAGGATGCAGAAAAGAGACCAAAGATTGCTATAGAACAAGCAGTGAAATCTATTAGACATACTACATGATTTCATATCTGACTAATGAAAATAAGGGGTGCTCCCAAAAATAAAGCAATAAAGCCCAATCAAGGCTATTAAATAATGAAAAATGCCCCAAAATAATATTAATACTCCATATACATGTTAATATATATCCCCAATATAATAATTACAATACAAACTCAATTAATAAATACATCTTGCACAGTTATAATATAAAGTGATGTGCAAATACTATACATACTATACATAACTACATCAATGAATATAAACTCCACCCTATCACTAAAATCTATATAAAATGTATATAAATACATAATCCCTAAAACAACATATTATATATTATAAATTATAAATGACTATACAACACACACCAATTCATACAAACCCACTGTATATACCCCTTAATGTAGACAATAAATAGCCGAATAGTTACTATCCCTCAATAAATCTACATTATTCCTAATTCTTGTGCTCTATTCCTCCGTCTTCAATTCTTCTTAGATATTTCTCCCAAAGTCTTCTCCCATGTAATAATAAAGGATCCTCCCATTCTCCGTGGGATAGGGAATAAAGCGTCACTGTGATGGACAAGCTACGTGAACCTCTCATATACTAAAACAAACACAAAACAACAGTTAGAAGGTAAAATACATATAATGGAAATATCAATAACAATGAAAACAGACCCCTCATACCCCTAAAAAGATGCCAATTACAGAAAAGCGGAGAAGCCCATGTTTTCATTCAATCCTGCAGGACTCAAAGTGCCCAAACGAAAAATCCAGCGACATTCCAATTGTGCTAAGGCCCTACTAACATCACCACCTCTAGGCCCCATATTTAATTGATCAATGGGCTTAACCCTCAGGCCACGTGATTTACAGTTATGATATTTCTTGAAATGGCGTGGTAGCGTTTTCAATAAACTGTCATCCATGACCGTGGCCGCTTTTTCGATATCCAACACGTGTTCTCTTACCCTCAATTTAAACTCTCTGGTGGTAAGGCCGACATATATTTTCCCGCAAGGGCATGTCGCATGATAGACAATTTCCTTTGAGGAACAGGTGAGATGTTTCCGGATATCATATGTTCGTGTACCGTCAGCATTTGAAAACCTCTTAGACTTATCCAAATTTAAGCAAGCTTTGCATAGCCCACACGGAAAGAAGCCTGGAGTTAGTGACCTGTGACTAGATGGACGCTTTGGGTTATAATGACTATGCACCAATACATCTTTGATATTGGCAGAACGCCGGGCCACATATTGTAAAAGTATGGACTTCAAAGCCAAAGAAATTAATTGGCGATCTAAGGCGGATAATATTTTCAAGCAAAATACCGTTCACGTTTCGCAAGATGCCAATGCGGGATGTAGGGAACTCATGTATAAATATAAGAATATCTTGCATAAAAAAAACGAAAATGTGGTGGAATAAGGCCTCTTTGGAGAATTATGTGAACAAGAAAATTATCCCAAGAGGACTTAGGATACATCTATACCCCACTTTTGATTTGAACAGCGATGATTTAACTACCAAATGGATGGATACTGCCTCCAACTGTTCGCTGGATTTCATTAAAATTATTATCGAACACAATACAGTCTGTTTAATGGATATGGATAAGGATCTAGATTCTATATATAAAGCATTACAGACGGGGATAACTAAAGAAGCATTGGAATCTTGGTTGGAAGAACTAGGAAAGGAAGTGGATAAGTGGGAGGAAGATGTCAGTGGTGGCAAATTAAAGGGAACCTGTCACCCCGTTTTTTGAGATTGAGATATAAATACTGTTAAATAGGGCCTGCGCTATGCGAGATGCAAACTCGGCTTTGGGAAAATGGCCGCCGCGATCTCTTGTGCGCACGCGCGGCATCCCGCGGCCATTTTCCTGAAGCCCCGTGCAGCAGAGCACTCCATCTGCGCACGCGCGGCCCCAGGAAGATGGCCGCCCCCTCCGATGACAGGGGGTGATAGCGCAGATCGCGCGCTCCTTGTTCACGTGCCCACAGTGGATTAGTCACCCCAACGTGCGGACACCACTACGCCACCAACGTAAAGCTGAGGAAGAAACAGCGCTGTGAACACGCCCACCCGACCTGACCAGCCTGATTGACAGGCGAAAACGGCGACTTTGGTAATGTATTGCGCAGCGTAGGTGGGGAATCAGGGTACACTACATACACTATAGTAACGCACAGCGCAGGCCCTATTTAACAGTATTTATAGCTCAATCTCAAAAAACGGGGTGACAGGTTCCCTTTAAAGAAATTCATACGGGACAGCAAGGATTATGATACATGCAAGATTTACAGATGGCAACAGAGGAAAAAGGAATCAACTTCACAACAAGCAGGAACTGATAGGTCTGACACCTCCAGTATATCAGGGAGTGAAAGTGGCAGATCCACGAACGATACCAATGCAGGCCGTGACTTTCATTTGCGGAGTGGAGGTAGACGCAAATATGCGGACATTTTTCACAAACCTAAGGGACAGAGAAAATCTAGAGACACCATGAAGGTAACTAATCTGTCTAAACATGTATTGACAGATTCACAAATAAGTTTGTTAGATAAGGGTCTTAAGGTACATTCACACATAACGATATTGTTAACGATATCGTTGCTTTTTGTGACGTAGCAACGATATCGTTAATGAAATCGTTATGTGTGACAGCGACCAACGATCAGGCCCCTGCTGGGAGATCGTTGGTCGCTGAATAAAGTCCAGAACTTTATTTTGTCGCTGGACTCCTGCTGACATCGCTGGATCGGCGTGTGTGACACCGATCCAGAGATGTCTTCACTGGTAACCAGGGTAAACATCGGGTAACTAAGCGCAAGGCCGCGCTTAGTAACCCGATGTTTACCCTGGTTACCATCCTAAAAGTAAAAAAAACCAAACAGTACATACTTACCTACCATTGTCTGTCCCCGGCGCTGTGCTCTGCTCTCCTCCTGTACTGGCTGCGAGCGCCGGTCAGCCGAAAAGCAGAGCGGTGATGTCACCGCTCTGCTTTCCGGCCGCTGTGCTCACAGACAGTACAGGAGGAGAGCAGAGCACAGCGCTGGAGGACAGACGGCTGTAGGTAAGTATGTACTGTTTGTTTTTTTTTACTTTTAGGATGGTAACCAGGGTAAACATCGGGTTACTAAGCGCGGCCCTGCGCTTAGTTACCCGATGTTTACCCTGGTTACCGGCATCGTTGGTCGCTGGAGAGCGGTCTGTGTGACAGCTCTCCAGTGACCAAACAGCGACGCTGCAGCGATCCGGATCGTTGTCGGTATCGCTGCAGCGTCGCTTAATGTGAAGGGGCCTTTACTTTCTCCCCCTCTTCTCTCCTAGACCCCTTTGTTGCAGTAAAGGATTTAAATTTGTTTGCCCGAAAAATTATATTGAAAAGGTTACATTTCAAGCCTAGTGATAGTGATTTTTCGGTGGAAGATAGGAATGTGGTGGAGATATTGGAATCATTGGAAGCCGAACAACAAGAGGTCAGTACGATTCCATCAGGCCTATTTGTTAAATCTAAAAAATTCCCACCGTTGGGTTTGTGTCCAGCAGTAGAGGTATTTACCAGACTGGTCAGTAATGAGATTCAGACATTGGCTCGTTCCCAGAGATATAGGGACAATCTGTCTAAGGAGGAGCGGGTGGCTATGGATGAACTCAGGAAATGGGAAGACGTTGTATACAAGCCCGCCGACAAGGGCGGTAATTTGGTGGTGTGGCCCATTGAGATGTATGAGAGGCAAGCCCTGAAATTGTTGAAAGATGATACATGCTACAGGAAATAATTAAAATTTAATCCTATCCCTTCCTTTCAACAGGAATTGATCACCATTCTGGAAGGGGCATTCAATGATGGCCTAGTCACAAAAAGTTTTTTGGATCACATCAGGAATTTCCAACCAAAATTGGCAACGTTTTATTTGATTTCCAAGGTACACAAAAATGCCATTGATCCCCCCAGGGCGACCCATTGTGGCTGGCAATGGGGGTTTATGTGAGACCATTGCTGATTTAGTGGACTATTTCCTCAAACCTATTGTTTCAACCCTCCCTTCTTTTATCAGGGACACAACTCAAGCCTTACAACGGATAGATCAGTTACAATTGGAGGAGAACCAAATTTTGGTCACCGCTGATATCGAATCCCTTTATACCTCGATTCGACATAAGGATGGTTTGGCAGCTACAGAATGGTTCCTTCGATCCAGTAATGTGGAAAGCCATCTGGCGGACCTTATCCTTACACTATTGGAATTCGTACTAAAGCATAACGTCTTTATCTTTGACAACAACCTCTACCTCCAAACGCAAGGTACGGCTATGGGAGCTTCTTGTGCCCCCTCATATGCCAATCTCTTTTTGGGGGCCTGGGAAAGGGACATCTTCCTAGGGGATAACATCATAGAAATGGGACAGGTCCAAAGTTGGATGAGGTATATTGATGACGTTATGTTTGTGTGGGAAGGTTCGGAGGAAGGTTTGGAATCGTTGATGAGGTAACTGAATGACAATAACATTAATGTCAAACTTACCTTTAAATCTGGCAGGAGTTTGGAGTTCCTGGACATCTGGATAGACACTGGAAGCGATGGAGTGGTGCACACGGATGTTTTCAGGAAGCCGACAGCTACTAACTCCTACCTTCATGCAGAATCGTCACATCCGGCTAGCACCATACGCGGTATTCCAATAGGTCAGTTCCTACGGGTCAAACGAATATGTTCTGATGTCATTTCATGTCATCGCTTTGCAATATATTATATGGTAAAATGAACAATATAATTAAAAATTAACCACTCGTCCCTCAATAAGTTAGTCCTCGCGTGGCTATGTTGTTAGGAAGATGGTAAGATCTGACTGTGCCGCACTGTGTCAGGGGACAGATCTACTCTCTTATAAGCATAAAATATTGGCTAATAGGAGTGACCAAGAATACAGCGCTCTCCTAGTAATGGATCCGCTGTATTCCCACCTCCATTCTCCTCTACCTCTCACTCTCAGCAGTGAGTAATGGCGTCTGCTGTAAATGCAGAATGGCATAAATCGAGGTTTATATCAAATTGTGAAATTATAATGTTTCTCTATCCGTGCGACAAAGGCCATCGTGATTACTAAACTGTATTGGGAAATCCTACATCTTTTCATCCACTGCCACCATCACATGTAGCAATGTCCTCACTAACAATCACATGAGAGGACAGGTCACTGAACCTGGAGAAAAAAAAAAGCCAGCACAGTCTTCCATCTCCTGCAGCCGAGATTAAAATGACTATGCATATATAGATTTTTAATAGTAATTATTTTTCTAAAGCCTCCCTGTCAGAGGACTTTACCTGGTGTCTAGCAGTGAATGCTGTAATGACACTTGGCGCCTCTGGGGGCAGCATTGGTAATTGTGTACGTGTCCTTATAACATCAATCACTGAAATCTCATAATTATTAATTCCTAGTAATGGTTGTAATTTAATAAAGTTGAATGCCGCATGACCTGAGTGTTAATGGGAGCACATTGTAATTTCAATAATGGACTCTTCACTTGTTTCACTAGAGACTAAAAGGTGACAATCTGCTTCTTCTCCTAATTAACCAATGACGCTTTCAGCTGGATCTAATTGAGCAGGTTGTAGGTGTGACTGGTACATAACCGATTAGTTTTATTTATGTCATGGACAGGGGCGGACATACCATTGGAGCAACCTGTGCAGCCACACAGGGTCCTATTGGGTAAGGGGGTCCACATCCAAAGCAGGAGGAATTGTGCTTTATGATGATATATTGGACTGAAAAGGGCTCATATATTGTTCTTGCAAAGGGGCCCTCTTCTGTTTGTGTCCGCCACTGGTCGTGGACACATTTAGATCACGTTTGTCTCCATGGAATCAATTTCAATATTAAGAGACAAACTTGGTCCGTGACAGACAGACACAGATATATATATTACACACATATACATACGTACATTCATACATACATACATATGTATGTATATATACATACATACATACTATATAACAGTGCATAGTTTGGATTTGATTCAGTCAGGACACGTGACTTGTACCATTTTCTCCACCATCAGCCGTTTTCCCAAATCTAAAGTGTAAAAAATAAATAAATTAACAAACAGCAAAGTGGATTTTGCATGTGAATGAGCAGCCAGAGTTTTCTAAGCATGTTTATAGTTGGTCCGCTCCAAAATACTCAGTGTGAACATAGCCTGTCCTTGTTACCCGTAGCAACCAGTCTAGTCTCAATATTCTGGTAACATGAAACCCATGATTGGATTGGTTGCTATAGACAATAATGTGGTTTAATTAATTAATTTCGCACTCCAGTCTTAATGAGGCAGCATGTAGCAATAAGATGCGTCAAATTAATTAAGAAGTACGCGCCATTTAATAATTTTGATGCATCTTCTACATGTGCCCTGCCAGAAATGTTACTCCAGTCATAAGAAACGCCGCCACCATTGATAAATCTGACTTTTTGGCGTATCCATGCCTCCGCTTTTATCCAGCTCTGCCCATTTTTCGGAGCTGCCGAAACTGGTGGAAACGACAAAAGTTGCAAAAAAAATTTGCAGCTACCATCACTCTAAATTTTTTGCAGCTTTTCATATATTTTATGTCAGTATTCTGGGGGAAACAAAACACTTTGATGAATCGGGGCTCATTTTCCTGTATGGTCATTGCTGCCCATAGCAACCAACCGCAGCGCAGCTTTCATTTGCCAAGATGCTTGTGAAAAATGAATGCTGCTCTGTGATTAGTTGTTATACATAAGGCAATTTTTTAGAGCATTTTATAAAGCTGCTCCAGTAATCATATATTAAAAGTTTTGTTGCTTATTGCCGGGCTTAGGACATCGTGGACTTTCTGCTATATGAGCAGCGGTCGTCTCCTCAGTGTCCTGTCACCTGAGGAGAAATAGTAAGTGGCGAGGAGGATTGTACTCCTCCACCTCACTGACTGGAATAACAGACAGTTTACCTCACAGAAATGGCAAATTCCTGTCAGTAACCGGTAATATATATTCTGTAAAAATGGAGCCCTCCAACCCTGACAACCACTACACGTACAATTCACCGGAGATGTTAACAGTAAGAAATACAGGAGTGGAAATATGACTCCATATTGTAAAACTTGTCACTGGAAGCACCTCCATGTCAGTGCATCGCTTCACAAAATGGCCGCCGACCCGAGGGAAGGGGAGAACGTGAAGGAAAACTCCCTTCAGTCTACGTTTTTTACCAATATAGATGCCGTAAGTGGCTTTATATCTTCATTACTTTATTTGATGAAGGCCGAATGATATGACATGACATGATATTGCTTTTTTTGCACTTATTTTTGTGTGTGTGTGTGTGTGGCGCCATTCTTATTTTTTTTTGCGCTTGTACAAAAAAGGCACATCATTGCTCTGTGTAGATGAGGAGCTAAATTTTATGGTATAGTATTTTTATTTTCCTGCACAGTCAACTTTAATGTGGTCTGTGGTCATAAATCAGCTGAGGAGTGAAAAAAAAATAAGACAGATAAGAGATACAAACTCTCCCAACAGAACCAAATCACTGACAGGTTCTGTTACCTCATTCTGCAGCCAGCAAGAATGCCGAACCCCCCCAAAAAATAATAATAAAACACCAAGCCCACAGCAACAATGCATTAATCAGAAGATATTTTGGCGCAGAAACCTAAAGACAAAATGCAGCAGGGAAAAAAGCAGTGTGTTTGCATGTAGGAACATGCCTCAACGTGGCAATATTTGCCTCTGTGAATCTGGTTCCACATTTATTCATATTTCATTGTTGACTTCTATTTTTCCTCATAATTTGCGAGTTTTATAAGGGTGTGAGGCTTCTTAGTTTCTTTGTTACCTCTCACCGCAAACTAGTGAGGCCATTATACATTGCTTACACACATTGTTCCGCCGTAGTTGGCTGTACTGTATATCTATATAGATATATATCTATATAGATATACAGTACAGACCAAAAGTTTGGACACACCTTCTCATTTAAAGATTTTTCTGTATTTTCATGACTATGAAAATTGTACCTTCACACTGAAGGCACCAAAACTATGAATTAACACATGTGGAATTATATACTTATCAATAAAGTGTTAACTGAAATTATGTCTTATATTCTAGGTTCTTCTAAGTAGCCACCTTTTGCTTTTATGACTGCTTTGCACACTCTTGGCATTCCCTTGATGAGCTTCAAGAGGTAGTCACCGGGAATGGTCTTCCAACAATCTTGAACGAGTTCCCAGAGATGCTTAGCACTTGTTGGCCCTTTTGCCTTCACTCTGCGGTCCAGCTCACCCAAACCATCTCGATTGGGTTCAGGTCTGGTGACTGTGGAGGCCAGGTCATCTGGCGTACCACCCCATCACTCTCCTTCTTGGTCAAATAGCCCTTACACAGCCTGGAGGTGTGTTTGGGGTCATTGTCCTGTTGAAAAATAAATGATGGTCCATCTAAACGCAAATCGGATGGAGTAGCATGCCGCTGCAAGATGCTGTGGTAGCCATGCTGGTTCAGTATGCCTTCAATTTTGAATAAATCCCCAACAGTGTCACCAGCAAAGCACCCCCACAACATCACACCTCCTCCTCCGTGCGTCATGGTGGAAATCAGGCATGTAGAGTCCATCCGTTCACCTTTTCTGCGTCGCACAAAGACACGGTGGTTAGAACCAAAGATCTAAAATTTGGGCTCATCAGACCAAAGCACAGATTTCCACTAGTCTAATGTCCATTCCTTGTGTTCTTTAGGCCAAACAAGTCTCTTCTGCTTGTTGCCTGTCCTTAGCAGTGGTTTCCTAGCAGCTATTTTACCATGAAGGCCTGCTGCACAAAGTCTCCTCTTAACAGTTGTTGTAGAGATGTGTCTGCTGCTAGAACTGCTGTGTGGCATTGACCTGGTCTCTAATCTGAGCTGCTGTTAACCTGCAATTTCTGAGGCTGGTGACTCGGATAAACTTATCCTCAAAAGCAGAGGTGACTCTTGGTCTTCCTTTCTGCTGTGGTCCTCATGTGAGCCAGTTTCTTTGTAGCGCTTGATGGTTTTGCCACTGCACTTGGGGACACTTTCAAAGTTTTCCCAATTTTTCGGACTGACTGACCTTCATTTCTTAAAGTAATGATGGCCACTGGTTTTTCTTTACTTAGCTGCTTTTGTCTTGCCATAATACAAATTCTAACAGTCTATTCAGTAGGACTATCAGCTGTGTATCCACCTGACTTCTGCACAACACAACTGATGGTCCCAACCCCATTTATAAGGCAAGAAATCCCACTTATCAAACCTGACAGGGCACACCTGTGAAGTGAAAACCATTCCCGGTGACTACCTCTTGAAGCTCATCAAGAGAATGCCAAGAGTGTGCAAAGCAGTCATCAAAGCAAAAGGTGGCTACTTTAAAGAACCTAGAATATAAAACATTATTTCAGTTGTTTCACACTTTTTTGTTAAGTATATAATTCCACATGTGTTAATTCATAGTTTTGATGCCTTCAGTGTGAATGTACAATTTTCATAGTCATGAAAATACAGAAAAAAATTTAAATGAGAAGGTGTGTCCAAACTTTTGGTCTGTACTGTGTGTATATATATATATATATATATATATATATATATATATATATATATATATATATATATATATATATATATATATATACACAATATACACACACACACACACACACACACACACACACACACACACACGTACATACCCACATATTATATATATATGTGGGTATGTATGTATGTGTGTGTGTGTATATATATATATATATATATACGCATATTTAATGTATATGCACAAATAATGTGTTTTGTATTAATCTTGCTGTATTTTTTTTGCTTTGGTGTCAGTGTGATTTATTAGTCTAATATTGTGATAAGTGTGTCCTTTGTAGCTGATTGCAGCCACATCCCACATGGCTAGCATAAATGGGGGAAGATTCCTTAAAAACATGGCAAGGTTGCAAGCTGTGAATGCTAATTTCATACTCCTGATTTCCACCCCATACAATTTGCTAATGTTGGATGTCAGGACTTTAAAGCGAACCTGTCCTCAGGATTTTGCTAATTAAACTACAGGCACTGTCAGGTTGGCGTCGTTACACTGATTAAAATGATACCTGGGTTGAACAAATCCATATTGTGGTTGTTGTTTAATCTGTGTTTGCAGTTTTTAGTTAATGAGATGCTCGTGCTCCGAGGCGGCCTGTGGTCTTCAAAAAAAAAAAAGGTGCTTCAGAAAAATGGTGGCGGCACATGCGCAGTAGCATCTACTGGCAAGCGATGCTCTGTTTGCACATGTGCCGCCCACTGTGTTTCGGGGACCTATGTTCAGCAGCAGCAATTTCTTCTTGTGTCCACTCCCCCCACTGGTCCTAGGAACACAGTGGGCATGCACCGCTACTATTTTGCTGAAGGAAAAGTACAAATACAGATTAAACAACAACCACAAGACTGATTTCTTCAACCCAGTTATCATTTTAATCCGTGTTAAGGCCATGTTCACACGTTGAATTTTTTATTACTTTTTTTTACCTCAATATTTGTAAGCCAAAATCAAGAGTGGAACAGATCAGAGGAAAAGTATAGACAAAGAAATACATCACCACTTCGGCATTTTTCACCAACTCCTGGTTTTGGCTTGCAAATACTGAGGTAAAAAAAAACCCCTAATACTCAACGTGTGAACGTGGCCTAAAGGTACCGTCACACATAACGATATCGTTAACGATATCGTTGCTTTTTGTGACGTAGCAACGATATCGTTAATGAAATCGTTCTGTGTGACAGCGACCAATGATCAGGCTCCTGCTGGGAGATCGTTGGTCGCTGGGAAAAGTCCAGCACTTTATTTCGTCGCTGGATCTCCCGCTAACATCGCTGAATCGGCGTGTGTGACGCCGATTCAGCGATGTCTTCACTGGTAACCAGGGTAAATATCGGGTTACTAAGCGCAGGGCCGCGCTTAGTAACCCGATGTTTACCCTGGTTACCGTTGTAAATGTAAAAAACAAACAGTACATACTTACATTCCGGTGTCTGGTCAGGTCCCTCGCCGTCGGCTTCCCACACTGACTGGTGAGCGCCGGCCAGCTGTAAAGCACAGCACAGCGGTGACGTCACCGCTGTACTTTACGGCCAGCGCTCAGTCAGTGCGGGAAGCTGAAGGCGAGGGACCTGACCAGACACCGGGAATGTAAGTATGTAGTGTTTGTTTTTTTACATTTACAACAGTAACCAGGGTAAACATCGGGTTAGTAAGCGCGGCCCTGCGCTTAGTAACCCGATGTTTACCCTGGTTACCCGGGGACTTCGGGATCGTTGGTCGCTGGAGAGCTGTCTGTGTGACAGCTCTCCAGCGACCAAACAGTGACGCTGCAGCGATCGACATCGTTGTCGGTATCGCTGCAGCGTCGCTTAGTGTGACGGTACCTTAAGATAGCCAACCTGATAATGCCTTTAGCTTACGGTACTTAATAAAATCCTGATGAAAGGTTCGCTTTAAGCACACATTCTTATATTTTTCTTTCTCTTCATATCGCAAAAGGACCAAGTTTGTGTCATTTGTTTTTTATTCTATTTAGTTGTAAATAAAAAGGCAACACAACATATTTGGAAGTACCATTTAAGGCAAAGAATACAGCAGTGTTTGTTTCCCTTTCGATGTGACTTTAGGTCCAGTTTTTTTCAGCCCATGGTCAATCACTAGGTTGGGACTTGCCAAACGATTTCTAACTTGTCGGAGAACACTGACCCCCCCAGTCCTCACCCACTTTATTGTAGGGACAGAAGAAGGGTCCCAGCACGTCCTTGGAATGTGAAGATATGAATGGGACGTGCTCTTGGTTGTGAAGTCCCTTCTCATCCCGCAGCTCTTCATCCTGTGTAGTGACCTGTTTATTTTGGTAACTGTCTGAATGTCAGATTTAGTGATGAATTTTTAAAATCCCCCTATTTCCTGTTGTGACTCCATTGTTACTATAATCACATGTAGCCGCTTCCTCTGACGTGACACGTTACATGGCTGCAGGAGAGTGAGACAACACCGTCAATAAGATTGTAACCTTTACACATTTTTCTTCCTTTCCTAAGTTATATAGACACACAATGTATAAAGGTTACATACAGTTGAGTCAAAAAGTGTTTGCCCCTTCCTGATTTCCTATTCTTTTGCATGTTTATCACACTTAAATGTTTCAGATCAGCAAACAAATTGAAGTATTAGAGAAAGATAACACAAGTAACCACAAAATGCAGTTTTTAAATTAGTCTTTATTATTAAGGTAAAAATAAATCCCAACCTACAGGGCCATGTGTGAAAAAGTGATTGCCCCCTAAACCTAATAACTGATTGGGCCACCCTTAGCAGCAACCACTGCAACCAAGCGTTTGCAATAACTGGCAATGAGTCTTTTACAACTATTAATTTTTCCTTTAATACTAAATACCTTCATTTAAAAACTGCATGTTGTGTTTACTTGCGTTATATTTGAATTTGTTTGGTGATCTGAAACTTTTAAGTGTGATAAACATTCAAAAGAATAGGAAATCAGGAAGGGGGAAAACACTTTATCACACTACTGTATATAACTTGTTCTTAGAGGGGATTTTCTGTTTAGGTCAAAGCATACTGTTTAGGTAGGATCCCTGGACATTAAACTTCATCGCAAAGTATCCCCTTGCTCAAAATGCATTTTTTGGAGTTTGTTCCTTGTATCAGCTTTATTATGCATTTTAATCCTTTTTTTTGCTCCTCACTCCACAGGATCTACAGGGGATACAAAATCTTAAGGTACTTTCACACATAACGATTTAGTTAACGATATCGTTGCTTTTTGTGACGTAGCAACGATATCGTTAACGAAATCGTTATGCGTGACCCCTGCTGGGAGATCGTTGGTTGCTGGGAATGATCAGGACCTTTTTTTGGTCGCTGATCACCCGCTGTCATCGCTGGATAGGCGTGTGTGACGCCGATCCAGCGATGTGTTCACTGGTAACCAGGGTAAACATCGGGTTACGAAGTGCAGGGCCGCGCTTAGTAACCCGATGTTTACCCTGGTTACCATTGTAAAAGTAAAAAAAAAAAAAACAGTACATACTTACATTCCGGTGTCTGTCCCCCGGCATCAGCTTCCCGCACTGACTGTGTCAGCGCCGGCCGGCCGTAAAGCAGAGCACAGCGGTGACGTCACCGCTGTGCTCTGCTTTACGGCCGGCTGGCGCTGACACAGTGCAGGGAAGCTGACTCAGGGAAGCGGCCCTGCGCTTAGTAACCCGATGTTTACCCTGGTTACCCGGAGACTTCGGCATCGTTGATCGCTGGAGAGCTGTCTGTGTGACAGCTCTCCAGCGACCACACAACGACCTAAAGAGCGACGCTGCAGCGTCGCTAAATGTGACTGTGCCTTTAGGCACAGACCACATAGTGCTAACAGTGGTATTAGGCTAATTGCTCATGACACTCATCGCAATCGTTGTTGATATACTCCCACCAGTTTGTAAACATGCAAGAAAGAAAGAAAGAGTAGTCCATCCACCATGGAATAAATTACCCCAAAATTTTATTAAAGTAAAAACAAAAAAGGCGCTTATATAGTAATCACATCAGTACCAAGTGACAGAGTTACAGGCAAGGGAAAAACAGGTGCAACACCATTAATGCATCATCATAGGCAAGAGCACATTATTTCACTCAAAAAATAAATAAAGTGACAGTGCAGTAATGGTGCCAATCAATATCAAAGTAAAGTAACAGTGCAATACTGGATCCACAGAACCGACGTAGTCACATCAGCATAGACATAGTATATTCTCAAGTGAGATGAGTATGAAAAAGCTAACTAGATAGACCACAGCAGCCCCCGGAAGAAACGCACATTGGGGTGGCGTGTGCGGCACCCTGATCAGTGATGGGTAAGAGGAACAATGATATATGACTGGTTGTGTTCTATCTAGTTAGCTTTTTCATACTCATCTCACTTGAAAATATACTATGTCTATGCTGATGTGACTACGTCGGTTCTGTGGATCCAGTATTGCACTGTTACTTTACTTTGATATGGATTGGCTCTATTACTGCACTGTCACTATATTTATTTTTGATTGAAATAATGTGCTCTTGCCTATGATGCTGTATCAATGGTGTTGCACTTTCGTTGCACCTGTTTTTCCCTTGCCTGTAACTCTGTCACTTGGTACTGATGTGATTACTATATAAGTGCCTTTTTGGTTTTTACTTTAATAAAATTTTGTGATATTTTATTCCATGGTGGAGGATCTACAGGGGCATAGCACGCCGAGCCCACATCTTTTCCCACATATGATGGCTGATTAACCCTGCTGTTCTGTTCGCATTTGCTGTACACTTGTACTGTTCCCGGGTCAATATGACCCGACCTATTAATTCTTGATTTTTAGCTACTCTAAGTGTTTTATTTGAATACTTTTTTCATTATTATACTGTATGTGAACATGGTTGATCATAAACAAATGAAAAATTTAAATTCAAACTTAATAATTTTTTTTTTTTTTCATAAAACGGTTACACAGGCTTTTTACATCTTTGATTGTTGGCATTCTGCACACAAATAACAAATAAGCTTTACATTACTATTACTAAAACATGAAATTTAACTTTTTGAAAACAATATTTATAAATCAACAAATGAAAAATCATAAAAACTTCAACCTTTTTAGAAAGAAAAAAGAGAAACTGAACATGTTCATGCGATTTTACACTGAACACAATAATAAGACACATGTCCTTTACACAGATATTTTGAACATCCAGCACATGTCAGATTAGTCTTATTGTCACAGGAAGATGGACAGAAGCTACTTCTCTTCGTTTTTTTTGCTGGTAGCTGTGCTGCTGGTAGCTGTGCTGCTGGTGGAGGCCGTGGATGTGGAGTCTCTTTCTTGAGCATGCTGGACACTTTTTACAATGGCTGTTGCTCCTTCCCTTCTGGGGGTCACTTTTCTGCTCTCAATATATGGCCTAACCAGGGATTTGCCCAATTCCTCAAGAAATAATCTTCTTTTATGCAGCTTATTCCGGTTCCAATCGGGGTCGATTTCTCTCCATAAGACAAATGCATTGTATGCAGAAACGTCCAGTATGTTATAAAATAAAATCATTGGCTACCGATTGGTTTTGTGTTTGCATGTATGTGTTGATATTGCTTGGTCTAAACTTATCAACTGCTCCCTTTGTGGCATTATAATCCAAAATAATGTCAGGCTTTCTGTCTTCTCTATCACTTACGGCATTGTCATGGTGCATTGTGCTCATTAGAATTACCTTCTTGTTTTTTTTTTGGAACATAAGAAACAACAGTTGTATTTCCAGAAAATAAAAAAAGTAGAACTGTACACCTCTCTCTTGCTAAGGATACCTTGCGGTAGTTCAGGTTTGTTTTTTCTTATAGTACCCAGCATGGTAAGTTGTTTTTTCTTCAACATCTGGCCTAGTTGATAGGATGTAAAAAAGTTGTCACATGTGACATTTTGTCCTTTTAGTCCATGAGTCAAATCGAGAACAACACGCATACCCTGATTTTTTTCAGGTCTTTCACCAGGGTTTTTTCCTGTATATACTTGAACATTTAGAGCATATGAACTTTTGCTGTCGCAAAGTGTTCAGATCTTGATGCCGTATTTTGCTGGCTTACTTGGTATATATTGTCTGAATGGGCAGACATGGCCAAATGGATAATACTAGATAATTACTTGTTTACTGATAAGAACAGTGAAACCACCACCATTTTGAGATGAAGTACACATAAAAAAACATAACTTTTGCAGTCAGAAATAATTAGAGACTTGTAGAACAGTATAAAATGCTATCGGGTCATATTGACCCGAACAGTACAAGTGTAACAATCAGCGTGTAGCAAAAAGTAAACAAAACAAAAACAAAAAAAATATATAGAGCTCCATAAATGAGGAGAAGTCAAGATACCACTAGTTTCAAATCCTCATATAAAAAAATCTACAGGGTCTCAAAATCATTTCGGGTCATATTGACCCGAACAGTACAGCAGGGTTAAATCAGCCATCATGTACTTTTAACAGCCTGTGGCTGTTAATTTTTTTTAATGCCGCTGTCAATCTATGACGGCATCATTTAACACGCGCCTATTGGCACATCCATGATGTGATCACAGGGTGCCGATTGGGTTGCCATGACAGCCGGTGGTCTGCTGATGACCCCTGTGCCTGTAATTACGATACTCCTGTGAAAGCCAGCCTGTGGCAGACTTTCGTAGATCGTGATTTCAGGTCTACATGGCAGTGCTATGTATAGCAAAGGGGATCGGATGATTGCATCTTCAAGTCCCCTAAGGGGACTATTAAATACAGTAAGAAGTTGAGGAAAAAAAAGTTTGTAAATGTGAATAAAACAGGAAAGTTCAACTCACCCCCCTTTTGCCCCATTAAAAGTAAAACAAGAATAAAGCAACAAATTACACATATTTTGGTATTAATACGTTTGTAAGAGTCAGATCTATCAAACTATAAAGTAAATTAACCCGAACTTGCCATTCAAAATCCTAAAGGCAACCTTTCATCTAAAATAACGCTATTAACCTGCAGATATCGTGGTTAATCGGGGGTAGGACTGGCATGGCTTCAGTCACCGCTCAGTCTATGTAGAGTTACTGCTGTAACCGTGCCTTGACCACTGACTGACAGCAGCTCTGCATTAGAGCTGGCTGTCAGTCACTGCAGGGTAGCCGGTTACAGACACCGCTCTCTATAAACTGAGCGGTGACTGAAACCGTACCAGTGCCACCCCTATGACTGGAAGCTGAACCCCTGCTGAGGGGAATAGAGTTAATTTCCTCCCGGCAGAGGGGCTCTCAGTGCGGGCGCTGCACGGTGTCAGAAGTGAATTAACCTGCAGTTTGACCCGATATCTGCATGTTAATAGCGTTATTTTACATGAAAGGTTGGCTTTAAGATTTTGTTGGCTAGATGGATGCCAATGGCAGGACAATTGGCAGAAGTAATATGTTAAAGGGATTGTCCAAGTCACAAGTCCCATTCAACTCGCTTATCCAAAATTGCAAAAAACACAAAGGCCTTTTCCTAAAAACAGGGAAATTTAAGTCTACTGGATGCTTGTGGTGTTGCAGCTCAGCAAAATTCACTTTAAGGGAGCTAAACTGCAATACTAGACGCTGAATTTGAACGTAGCCATGTTTACTCATCCTTGACTCATTCATGAATCCTCAATGGGGAGAGAGGAATAAGCTGCTGTCAGACAGATCTGAGAACAATGGATTGGGCATGTTGAAATCCCCGATCCTTCTCTCATCCCACATAGTCAGGAGGTAATACACATTAGAAGGTCATATCATTTTGCTGAAATCGACATTTCAGACAACTTTGCTTTTATTAGGTGCCTTTTATACCATAAGGGTCTGTTTTATTAAATTGTTGTGGGGTTAAAGGGCAACGCCAATTAAGGCTGTGTGCACACTATAAAAACGTGTTAAAACTGTGAAAAAAATGCATTCTTTAAGCATCCTATTAATAGAATGCAATCCGCAATTTTTGCGCACATGTTGCGTTTTTTTTTCCCACAAAAAAAAGGCACTGCGGTAAAAAACGCAGCATGTTCATTAATTTTGCGGATTTTTCGCTATTTAATACATTGTGGAGCTCCGGAAAAAAAAAAATGCGAAAAAATACGTACAAAAAAGCGATAAAAACGCATGCGGGATTTCCTGCAGAAAAATGTCTGGTTTTGATCAGGAAATTTCTGCAAAGAATCCTGAACGTGTGCACATAGCCTAATAGTGAAAAATCGGTTTCTCCTGATCATATCAACTTTGTCTTGTTATTATAAAGTTATTAACAGAGAGATAGTTTGTGTTTAAAACAACTAAGGAAAAAACTCAATCCTCATAATAGTATTTATTTCCATGTACGTATAGGCACTGGGAGCTGCACATTCAATTCCAAATAAAAATATAACCAAAATATAAATTCTTACAGTTTTTAAATTGAAAATTAAAGAAAAGGAAATAATAGACTGTTAAAAAAAAATAAATAAATAATAGCAGTGCCTGCACTTTCATTTACAAACTGGATGTCACAGGTTTACCAAGACAAAGCGGAGCCAGAAGACCACAGCGTCTGATTTATCCTTCTCCTGTATTGATTAAAAGTACTTTGACTTCATATTAAACGGTGCAGGTTTCTTTTAGCAGTGCAGGGGTTAATCTGTTCTATTGCAAGCCCCTGGAGCTAGGCTCTAAGCTGTGCACTGTTGGCCACTTCCATCTCCTATGTATCTTCTGGGCCCTGGCAAGCACTCACTGTCAGAGATAGTTTCATTCTCCATGGTTAGGAGATGGTGGTTTGTTGTAGTTGTTTGAGAATGCATTTGGTGGATGTATCTGAGACTGTTGCTAGGTTTTGGTTGTGTGCTAATCCCCTTCTCCTACTTTTTTTTTTTTTTTCCCTATCCTCCATTTTCTGCTGTTTACCTCTGTTGTTTGTGAGTATATTTGTATGATTGGTATTGTATCCCTGTTTGTATTAAATTGTTAGTCTGATTGGTGTATTACGGTACACTACTACTCCTCTCTTCCCTGGGTGGGAGAAGGGTACAGACTGAGGACGGATTCAGGAGCTAAGGCAAGGTATGTCGCCCTGGCATCTTCACCATCAGAAGTAATCTGGGGAACAGGGTAAGAAAGGTCACCCCTAGCATTAAGGACAGGGAAGGAGCCCCTGGTCCCAAGACACCCAACAACAGAGATGTGACACTAGAATATTTACAGTATAAACTGAAATTTGTTTCCAGACTTCACTTTTCTGTTAATCACTGAACTAATATTTAGATGTGTAACTTTTATTTCTGATAACTGCTTTGCATCTGTGTGGAATAGAGTCAACTAACATCTGACACCTGTAGACAGATATTCCAGCCCCAGCTAACTGGACTACTTTTCACAGTTCTTTTGCGTCCTTAGGTTTTGTATCAAAACCAGAATTTTTCTATGTTAATCCACAAATTCTCAATTGGATTGAGGTCTGCTGATTGGGCGGCCGCTTCATAACATCAATTTTGTTGGTCTGAACGAGGATGTTGTCTGCTTGGTGGAGTATTTTGGGGTCGTTGTCTTTTTGAAACACCAAATGTTCTTCAGCAACATCACCTCATCCAGTATTCATGTTGCCTGGTATTCCATAAATGGACCCAACTCCATAGTTATGAGAAACACCCCCAAACCATTATCCTTGCACCTCCATGTTTTACAGTCTTCACAGTGTACTGTGGTTTAAATTCTGTGTATATGAGTTGTTTCACAAACTGTCTGCGGCCTTTAAATCCAGTAAGAACAATCTTGCTCTCATTTCTCCATAGTACGTTGCACCACTTCTTTTTAGGCCAGTCAATGTTTTCTTTGGCAAACTGTAACCTTTTTAACACGCCTTTTTTCATTAATGGTACCATGCGAGGGTTTCTTGCAAATAGTTTGGCTTCACCTAGGTGTCTTCTGAAGGTTGCAGGGCTCGCAGGTAACTGAGGATCTTCTTCAATCTCCCTGGAGCTGATGATTGGATGCTTCTTTGCCATTCTTGTGATTTTATGATCTATGCGGATGTTAGTATTTTCCCTTCTACCATGAGAGTACCACCTGAGAGAGGGAATCCACCCATCAAGAACAGGAAACCTACTGAATAAAAAGGCAGTACCTCTCCTCCGCATCAGTTTTGGTTTCCTGTCCTTGTGGGAACCTGCAGAGAAAACAATACTTCACTTACCCAGGAGGGTGTCCAGGAGGGGATGCATTCTGAGGGTGAGGGAACACCAGCCAGGAAGTTGGTGCAGCGCCATGCTGGCAGAGACCTGATGGAACAAAGTCTCTGGCCAACACGAGGTCCCTTGACTGCATGTACTGGGGTTTGCGGGAGTGCCCCGGCGAGGTGCGCCGGGACTCGCTTCCGGGTCTGTGCATGTGCCGGGTACACTGGATGAAGCCGGTGTTCCCTGGCAGCGAGTGCACCAGAAAGCGAGGCCACCCGGAGCTGTGCACGCGCAGGGCGGATATCCGGCACATCCCGATGACACAGCATGCCGGGAACTACAGCAGCCATCGAAGACTGCATATGCGCAGGACTACTGAGGATCCCTGCCCAGAGCACGCCGGATTCAAACATTGGAGATAAGGGACCAGATGGAGGTGACCTGAGCCATCTGGTATAAAATCGTATGTGTCCAGGAGTATGGTGGCATTTCCTGCATCAATTCTAATCATGAATGGACAGCAGCAGCCACCGCAGCAGCCGATGCCACCAGAGCAGCAGCTACCACAGCAGCCGACACAGGAGTCATTTCAGCGTTACCAGCAGCACCATCGGCAGGGACGCAATAGTGGCAGTCAGACAAGCAGCAAGACTAGCCTGAAAAAGAAGGCAGGTCACGGGTCCACCTCCAGGGGAAGACGTTTTTCTGAACCGACTGTGAGTGACCTACATGAAAGTGCACCATATTAAAACAGTAAAACAGGCCCCCCTTTCTCTATGTATTTTCTTACTAGGAGAGGCCCCTGAAAAGTATTTCGAAACAGAACAATAAGGAGTGTGCTCTGTGCAGGGGGGTTTACCCAGCACTTATAGTAAGAGACTCTGCCCCGATTGCATACAACAGACTGTCTTAGAGGAAACTCCCCAGTTCGCTATGGACCTGAAGGCCATTATTAGATCTGATGTCCAGGAGTCATTAAAGCACCTAATGGGACATAGAGAGGAGAACAAAAACAGAACTACAGTCATCTGAGTAAGAGAGATCAGTAACGTTTAAAGGGGAGGATTTGGATCTTCCTGATTCCTCCTCCTCTTCCTCATCTGATGAGGACGCTGGGGGTAGACCCTGCTTCCCAGCTGAGGACACAGACAGGCTAGTTAGGGAAACCAGGTTGACTATGGGAATAGCTGATCCCAAGACTACTAGAACAGTCCAGGAAATTATGTTCAGCGGCCTGGAGCAGAGGAAATGGGGTTCCTTTCCAGTAAACGAAAAAATCAAGATGCTCATTAGTAGAGAGTCGAAGAGGCTGGAGAGGAAAGGTGATATCCATTTGACAAAGAGGAGGCGGGCATATGGGAGAAGACCCTAAAATCGATGTGGCGGTTGCGAGGTCGGTTAAAAAAACTCAACATTGCCCTTTGAGGACCTAGGGGCTCTCATTGACCCCTTGAATAAGAAGGCAGAGGTTTTCCTAAAACAAACTTGGGAATCGCCAGCAGAGTCATTAAAGCTGGCAATAGCAGCAACCTGCATGGCTAGGTATATGTTGGTGTAGCTACAGCAACTTGAGGACCAGCTCAAAAACAACACCCATAGGGAGATAATCTTGGCCGACCTTCCACTGTTGCAGGGAGCAACTGCCTTCCTGGCTGATGCTTCGGCAGATTCTGTCAGGTTAGCAGCCAGATCTGCAAATCTGTCCAATGCGGCCCGCAAAGCTTTATTGCTCAAAAGCTGGCAGGGAAATGCCCAGTCCAAGGCCAGACTATGTTGAATTCCATGTGAATGGAAATATCTATTTGGTCAGACTCTGGACGATATCCTAGATAAAGCAGCGGATAAGAAAAAGGGGTTTCCCAATGTGTCCCTTCCTCAATACAGGAGTTCCTTTCATAGGAGAAAATATAACAGTAACAAACCCCATAAATAACAGGGCAATTGGAAGGACAAAATATCAAGGAACAGAGGTTTCATGTTTGGGGGTTCCTCAGCAAGAAGCCAAAAACCCTCTAAGTGATTGGGTCTCCCGGGTAGGAGGAAGGTTGTTCCACTTCCAACCTGCCTGGGAGGAGATCTCACCAACACCTGGATAGTCAATATAATAAAATCAGGATTGACACTGGAGTTATCTTCCACTTCTCAACAAGTTCCAGGTCTACAGACCGTTCAAAATGGAGTCAATAAAATTGGCGCTAAAGATCTTGTTCCTAGGCTGCAACATGAGTGTCTTAGACTTGAAGGACGCATACTACCATGTCCCCATCCATCAGAGAGATTAGCAGTACCTGAGGGTAGCAGTGTATATAGTCAGACAACTCAGACACTTCCAATACAGGGCTCTGCCCTTCGGTCTTTCCATGGCCCCAATAGTTTTCATTAAAATAATTTTGGAGGTAACTGCACATTTGCAAGAACAGAACATGTTGATAGTACCATATCTGGAGGATTTTTTTTAGTAATTGGCAGGACAGAGGATGACTGCAGTTCTCAACTGAGGCACATCCAGACCACTATTGTCCGGCTAGGTTGGATGATAAATATAGAGAAGCCGAGACTACAGACCCTGAAGGTTCAATCCTTCTTAGGACTTATTTTGGACTCGGAGAGACACACCTGTCTCCTACTAGAGGAAATACAGGATCGTAGCCATATCATCAGCAGCATTGACCAATCCAGTCATGTCTCTAAGGAAAGCTATGTCCTTACTAGGAATAATGACGTCATGTATTCCACAAGTCCTGTGGGCCCAGATTCATTCCAGAGCCTTACAAGAGAATGTCCTAGAGGAAGAGAGTAAGCTTGAAGGATGCTTGGAGAGGAAGATTATGCTCTCCCAGGAAGCAAAAGACTCCGTGAATTGGTGGCTGGATCCAGGGAATCTGTCGCAGGGAATTCCATGGTCCTACCAGATATTGGACGTGATTGTGACGGACGTGATCGTGACGGATGCAAGAGCAGGATTGGGTGCACATCTCAGGGACCGCATAGTCCAGGGGGTCTCGTCAGGGGCAGGAGTCAGCCATTCCTCAAACTGAAAGGAATTACTTGCAATAAAAAAGGAAGTAGTAGAGTTCCTTCCTCAGCTAGAGGGACACCATGTTCGAGTAATGTCAGACAACCGAACGTCAGTTGCCTATGTCAACCACCAAGGGAGCACCAGATCCCGAATCCCGATGCGGCTATGCGGCTATCATGAGTAGGGTTGAGCGACTTTTACTTTTTTAGGGTCGAGTCGGGTTTCGCGAAACCCGACTATCTCAAAAGTCGAGTCGAGTGAAATCGGCCGATTATGGCGAAAAGTCGGGGATCGACCGAAACACGAAGCCCAATGCAAAGTCAATGGGAAATCTAACTTTTTTTTCTCTCTCTCTCTCTCTGTCTCTCTCTCTCTCCCTCTCCTCTGTCCCTGAACAGAAAAGCTGGTGTTACACATTGCAAATCGCTACAGCGCAAAAGCGACAAGATGGCGATAGGCGTCCATGCCCCTAAGACCTATGTCATCACTCTGCCCACGCTCCTTCATTGGCTGAAAAAATGGCGCCAAACGCATCATACGAAACACGACTTTGGCGCGAAGATCGCCGACTGCATTGCCAAAAGTTGGCGACTTTTGAATTTGTCCGATCCGTTTCGCTCAAGCCTAATCATGAGCAATTCTCCAGATCATGGAGGTACATAATTTGCAGCTATCTTGTCTGCACATAAAAGGAAAGGAGAACGAAGAAGCACATTTTCTCAGCCAGTCTACCCTGAAACTAGGGGAATAAGATAGATCCGCTAGTTTTTCAGCAGATTGTGGATCATTGGGGACAGCCAGAAATAGACTTGTTTGCCAACAGGAAGATGAAGATCTTCTGCTCTTTAAACACAAGGGAAAGGCCATACGTAGTGGACGCACTACAGATTCCTTGGGATTTCCGGCTGGCTTACGCATTTCCCCCTTTGATGTTGATTCCGGCAGTCCTGAGGAAGATTTGGGAGGAGGGAGCAAGGGTCTTCCTTGTTGCTCCTTTTTGGCCCAAGAGGCCATGGTTCTCGTGGATGAGAAAGATGTCCTTACTAGATCCCAGGATTCTCCCGGACATTCCAGGTCTCCTGTGGCAGGGCCCAGTGTCACATCCTCAGAAGTCAAGAAGTCAGGTCTGCATTTGACGACCTGGTTTTTGAGATGGCACTATTAGCAAAGAAGGGATTCTCCCCGGCTTTAGTTGCTACCCTGCTGCAGAGTAAAAAGTCGGTAACCACTAGGATATACGGCAAAATGTGGGCTAAGTTTTTAGCTTTTACGGGGCAGTCTGTGGGGGGCAGGGTCCCAATCAGAGCCATATTAGAATTTCTTCAAAGAAGTATGGAGATGGGCATAGCCACCAGCATCCTTAAGGTGCAGGTATCTGCCTTGGCAGCCTTATACAGCTATAACCTGGCAGTAGATAAATGGATAGTTAGGTTAATTAGAGCATGTCATAGGTCAAGACCAATGCCAGCCCCAAAGATGCCTCCTTGGGACTTAAATCTATTTCTTGAAGCATTGACAAGATCTCCCTTTGAGACCCTAGATGAATTACCAGCTAAAATACTAATGCTGAAGACGGTGATATTAATGGTCCGGACATCAGCCCGCAGGGACAGTGATTTACAGACTCTATCCAATAATCACCCATTCATGCAGATATCGGATGATAGAGTAATTTTGAGGCCAGATCCAGCTTATCTTCCAAAGGTAGCCTTTAAATTTCATAGAAGTCATGAGGTAGTTCTTCCAGCCTTGTGTAGAAAACCAAAAACTGCACACGTTAGATGTTAGGAGGGCCTTGATATAGTACTTAGAGATGTCAACACAATGGAGGAAGAGTGAAGGTACCGTCACACTAAGCGACGCTGCAGCGATACCGACAACGATGTCGATCGCTGCAGCGTCGCTGTTTGGTCGCTGGAGAGCTGTCACATAGACAGCTCTCCAGCGACCAACGATCCTGAAGTCCCCAGGTAACCACGGTAAACATCGGGTTACTAAGCGCAGGGCCGCGCTTAGTAACCCGATGTTTACCCTGGTTACCGTTGTAAATGTAAAAAAACAAACACTACATACTTACATTCCCGGTGTCTGGTCAGGTCCCTCGCCTTCAGCTTCCAGCACTGACTGAGCGCCGGCCGTAAAGTACAGCGGTGACGTCACCGCTGTGCTTTGCTTTATGGCTGGCCGGCGCTCACCAGTCAGTGCGGGAAGCTGAAGGCGAGGGACCTGATCAGACACCGGGAATGTAAGTATGTACTGTTTGTTTTTTTTGTGGAAGAGAGGTACCACCTTCTTATTCAGTAGGTTTCCTGTCCTTGATGGGTGGATACCCTGTCTCAGATGGTGCTGTCATGGGCTCTGTAAAATCCCATTACCGGTAAGTAACTAAGATTTTTTGCTACCACGTGTTTCGGGTTTTGTTTACCATTTTAAAGCATTGGAAAGCTTTTTAGATCAGCACCCAATTATATCAACTTCTTGATCAAAGTTCTTTCTCCTTTGTTACAGCATCTAGAACGACCCATTTTATTATTATTATTATTTATTTATATAGCACCATTAATTCCATGGTGCTGTACATGAGAAGGAGCTACATACAAAGTTACAGATATCGTTTACAGTAAACAAATTTACGATGACAGACTGGTACAGAGGGGAGAGGACCCTGTCCTTGCGGACTTACATTCTACGGGATAATGGGGAAGAGTCAGAGGGTCTGGGGTGCAGCAGCTGTGGTGGTGGTGAGGTGGCAGCTTGGGTGGTGGTGAGGTGGCAGAATGGTTATTGCAGGCTTTCATGAAGAGATGGGTTTTCAGTTCCCGTCTGAAGGATCCGAGGGTGGTGGATAATCGGATGTGTTGAGGTGTGGAATTCCATTTTACTCACTAACCAAGGGCTAAAACCAGCAGGTACAACATTTGCTGCCCTCCTTCTTTAAATAAGGGCCATTATTGACCCCTGTTTCTTCCCAGAATCAATTACCTCACTAATTGAACTCCATGCTGCTATTAATTAGAACACCCCTTTTAATGCAATGAGTCAATTACACCCAATTAGCAACATGCATATCTTGCCTGTTGATTCTATTGGTTGACCATTACTCGCCGACACCTAGTCGTGATTTTTTGTTTCCCATATTGCATGTTCATTTCTGCCAATAACAGTAATTAAACACATTAGTGATGTTAGACTGCTATTATTTTGCGCATAACTGTAAAAGGACTGTAAGGGTATGTGCACACGTTGCGGATTCTCTGCAGATCTGCAGCGTTTTTTGCAGTGCAGAAACGCTGCAGATCCGCAATTGATTTACAGTACAATGTGTTGTGAATTCCGCTCTTGGGCTCCCTCCGGTGGTTGTAAGTGGCACTTTTGTGAGTTCTGCTCTTGGGCTCCCTCTTGTGGTTTCTAGTGGTATGGCTGCTCCTTGGAGTTAGCTGTCATCAGCTGCCTCCACTTATCGTCTCTTCTGCTCGGCTATTTAAGTCTGGCTCTATCTTCAGCCAGTGCCACTTGTAAATGGTTCCTGGTTGGATTCACATCTCTTTGGAGTTCCCTGTTATCCTGACCAGTTCAGCTAAGCTAAGTTTTTGCTTGCCCTTTTCTGTCCATAGATTGTGGACTTATCCATTCTGTGCTTTCTATGTTTGTCCAGCTTATCAGTGTGAATTAATTCTGTCTTGCTGGAAGCTCTTGAAGGCAGATTTGCCCTCCACACCTTTAGTCAGGTGTGGAGATTTTTTGTAAACTCTGCATGGATTTTTGTAGTGTTTTATACTGACCGCACAGTATTCCATCCTGTCCTATCTATTTAGTTAGACTGGCCTCCTGTGCTCATCCTGGTTTCATTCTGTGTATGTCTTTTCCCTCTCCACTCACAGTCATTATTTGTGGGGGGCTAATCTATCCTTTGGGGATTTTCTCTGAGGCAAGATAGCTTTCCTGCTTCTATCTTTAGGGGTAGTTAGCTCTTAGGCTGTGACGAGATGCCTAGGGAGAGTTAGGAGCATTCCACGGCTACTTCTAGTGTTGTGTTGAGCTTAGGGACTGCGGTCAGTACAGTTACCACTTCCTTTAGAGCTCGTTCCATGTTGCTCCTAGACCACCGTATCATAACAACAATGTAAATCAATGAGAAAAAAAAATACTGCGCACACTTTGCGGAAAATCCACTGCGGAAACAGGCAGCAGCGAGCATATGAGCACTCTACGCAGGGTAAGAGGTCGATTTTATTATTGCTTATAGAGTAAAGGTACCGTCACACTCGGCAACTTTGCAACGAGAACGACAACGATCCGTGATGTTGCAGCATCCTGGATAGCGATCTCGTTGTGTTTGACACGCAGCAGCGATCTGGATCCCGCTGTGCCATCGCTGGTCGGAGCTAGAAGTCCAGAACTTTATTTCGTCGTCAGGTCGGCGTGTATCGTCATGTTTGACATCTAAAGCAACGATGCCAGCAACGTTTTACATGGAGCCAACAACCAGCGAGAACGATAAGTGAGTCGCCGTTACGTCACTGGATCGCTCCTGCATCGTTCTGGAGCTGCTGTGTTTGATGACTGTACAGCAACCTAAACAGCGACGTTCCAGCGATCGGCTCGTTGTCTATATCGCTGCAGCGTCGCTGAGTGTGACGGTACTCTAAAATAAATCTGGATTAATCACATTCTCAATATTGTTGTCTCTAGAAGGGCAAATAAACCAGTGATAGCTCTGAAGTCAGGATTATGGACAGACAATAGACATAATCTAATGATTAGTAATCTGCTGTCGGGGATCATGAACTCCTTGCACCTTTTCATGTATTAATCAGTAGTTTTCTCTATTGATTAGGTCCTTTTATGAGTGACACTATGTTTAGGATTACATAATGTCATGGTGTCATCAGCATTTCTGCTATTAGTTATCTTTCCTAAGCCTCCACTTTTATATGGGTTCACCGGAATTGAGAGCATTTGTAGCCAGCATAAAATGAGGAAACTTTTCCATCACGTGAGTCCAACCATCACTTCAATGAATGTTTCTAAATTTTCCATAGTAAAAAAATGGCACCTGAGTGGCCACTATTGGAAATAGGGACTGACTGATATCACTTTTTTTTATAGTTTTTTTTTCCCGTTTTCAAAACTCAAAAAACCCTTTAAGCGCTTAGTGTACTGTTGAATCTGCACAATTCAGCCTCCCGTTCTCTATGCTGTGAATGAATTGCATGTATTAATAGGATGAGCCCATAACTAAAATTAAATATAAGGGTGAAAAGTAATGTGCACGCCTGAAGACCATTTTTAGAATAATAAAATAAGGGTCAATTTCAGTGAAAATATTCTGTAAGGATCTGTGTCCTAGAATATGCAGTATGTAATTTCTAATTATGATCAAGAATCTTTTGATAAACAAAACCTTGCCTGTAAGGATACAGCATAAAGAGATATGCACTACACACGTATTTCTGCCTCTGCAGTCATCTGATGCACTAACTATATAGGCATTTTATAGAAGACGCATTACTTTTTTTTTTTATTTGTAGCTGGAACCAATCAAGTTTTTGCTGCGGATGATTGCTCTCCTACATTGGATTCATGAGACCCGTGGTATATATTATATCATAGCACACTGGAAATGCTGCCATTGATCCGTAAAGGGCAGCGGTCAAACTCAAAATGAATTTGCCCCAAAGCAAAATCTCCAACAGGGCCCCCAAATATTATGAGTCATTAATAGTATGTCTTTTAATAAAGACTTTTTGGTCTCTGCTGCATTGTCATCCTGTCATGGGGTGTGTACATCGAGGATTAGTATGGCACATACGGTATATTGTATAGCATAAGTCTGACAAGGCATCAGTCTGCCCCGTGAATCACATAAGTGTATCATAGAAGTGGGATGCTCAGAATTAATTCCAGAATTGAACCAGAAGGGAACTGAAAGTAACTGGATACAGTCACTGTAAACAATGTTTCTGTTTTTCACTCTCACCCCTATAATCCTTCACTTTCTGCTAACCCCCCTAAAAAATCATCCCCATCCATCTCACCTCCTCCTCTGAACTGTTCCTCAACATACAATCCTCTGTCTCCAAACACAGACAGTCTCCTCATGCTCTTTCCTACTCCCACCTGCTAACACTTTCTCTGCTCCTCCTTGCTGCTGGTGATATTGCTCCAATCCTGGTCCTCCTCACTACATTCCCACAGTCATTTCTACCTCCCATCCACGCTCTATCACAACTTTCCATAACCTCTCTAACCTTATACCCATTCGCCCAGCCCCTCTTCACCAGTCCCACTAACAGGAGCTCTATGGAACGCTCGCTCTGTCTGCGACAAACTTTCCTACATCCATGATCTTTTCATTAATCACAAACTTTCTTTCCTCGCTATCACCGAAAACTCTGACACAGCCTCTCTTGCTGCACTCTCGTATGGTGGATTCCACATTTCCCACACACCTCACCCCAGCAGCAAGCATGGTGGAGGAGTTAAGGTACCTTCACACATAACGATATTGTTAACGATATCGTTGCTATTTGTGACGTAGCAACGATATCGTTAATGAAATCGTTATGTGTGACAGCGACCAACGATCAGGCCCCTGCTGGGAGATCGTTGGTCGCTGAATAAAGTCCAGAACTTTATTTCGTCGCTGGATCTCCTGCTGACATCGCTGGATCGGCGTGTGTGACACCGATTCAGCGATGTCTTCACTGGTAACCAGGGTAAACATCGGGTAACTAAGCGCAGGGCCGCGCTTAGTAACCCGATGTTTACCCTGGTTACCATGCTAAAAGTAAAAAAAAACAAACACTAGATACTTACCTACAGCCGTCTGTCCTCCAGCGCTGTGCTCTGCACTCCTCCTGTACTGGCTGTGAGCCGGAAAGCAGAGCGGTGACGTCACCGCTCTGCTTTCCGGCTCACAGACAGTACAGGAGGAGTGCAGAGAAGCAGAGCGCAGCGCTAGAGGACAGACGGCTGTAGGTAAGTATCTAGTGTTTGTTTTTTTTTACTTTTAGCATGGTAACCAGGGTAAACATCGGGTTACTAAGCGCGGCCCTGCGCTTAGTTACCCGATGTTTACCCTGGTTACCGGCATCGTTGGTCGCTGGAGAGCGGTCTGTGTGACAGCTCTCCAGCGACCAAACAGCGACGCTGCAGCGATCCGGATCGTTGTCGGTATCGCTGCAGCGTCGCTTAATGTGAAGGGGCCTTTAGTTTTCTCCTGTCAGATAACTGCTCCTTCACCCCAATCCCACTGCCTCCCTCTTTTACCCTCCCTTAATTTGAGGTGCACTCTGTGTGCATCTATTCCCCCTCCAACCGGCTGTCATTTACCACCCCCAGGACCAGCCACCACCTTCTTTGACCACTTCGCCACCTGGCTATTCAATTTCCTTTCCGTGGACATCCCCACTATCATTATGGGTGACTACAATATCCCCATGACACTTCCCTCTTAGCTGCCACTAAACTTCTATCTCTCTCTTACTCCTTAGGCCTTGCTCAATGGTCTTCTGCAGCCACTCACAAAGATGGCCACACATTGGACCTCATCTTCACCCGCCTCTGCTCCCTATCTAACCTCTCTAACTCACCTCTCCCTCTTTCTGACCACAACCTACTCACATTCTCTTCCCTTTCCTCTCCAGGTCCACAATCTCCACCCCACAAACTTGCACACCCTCGCAGAAATCTCAAACACCTCGATCTACACTCACTCTCTGAATCCCTCTTCCAGACATAAGTTCCCTACACAATGCGAATGCCGCTGCTGCTTTATATAACACCATAATAGCTGTAGCTCTGGATTTGGTTGCCCCTCTCACACATACCAAAGCTTGCAAAATCAACAGACAGCCCTGACACAACAGCCTGACCAAGGAACTGAGATGGGCTACCAGGGTTGCTGAGCAGAGATGGATAAGATCCCACTCCAGCGAGCACTTCATCGCATTCAAACAGTCCCTCACTACTTTCAAGGCCACGCTGGCTGCAGCAAAACAAACCTACTTCTCATCTCTCATATCCTCCCTGTCTCGCAACCCTAAACAGTTATTCAACACTTTCAATTCTCTCCTCCGTCCCCCACCACCCCCTCCTTCTCCACTCATCTATCTTGGCCGATGACTTTGCTTCATTTTTCAAGCAGAAGATTGATAACATCAGAGACAGTTTTGGTCGACAACCCCTGGAGCCCTTCCTCCTTACTACTCAGTCCTCCTCCTCCAAAACCAAATTCTCCACGATTACAGAAGATCAACTCTCCACTCTAATCTCAAAATCACATCTCACCACCTGTGCAGTTGACCCGATCCCATCCCACTTCATCCCAAACCTCACCACAGTCTTCATCCCAACCCTAACCCATCTCTTTATCCTATCACTAGCAACTGTTTTCCCCTCAAGTTTTAAACATGCCTCATTCACACCTATACGCAAAAAGCCCCGTCTTGACTCATCCTTTGCATGTAGCTATCGCTCCATATCACTTCTCCCCTATGCCTCAAAATTACTGGAACAACACGCCCATCTTGAACTGTCCTCCCACCTCTCTTCCTGCTCCCTCTTTGACTGCTTTCAATCTGGCTTCCGGCCTCATCACTCCACTGAAATTGCCCTAACTAACACCAATGACCTATTAACTGCCAAGGCCAAGCGACACTACTGTCCTCCTCCTCCTAGACCTGTCCTCTACCTTTGACACAGTGGACCATTCCCTACTATTACAGACAGTGGCGTAACTACAAAGTGAGGGGCCCCGATGCGAACTTTCAAATGGGGCCCCCCCCGCGCCAAAATATTTCCCACGAAATTCACATTTTCCCTATTCATTTCGCACACTATAGTTGTGTTGCAATGTTGTATAGTCTGACCTAATACTGCCCTGTACTCGCTGAGAAAAATGATTTTATAACTAACATGTCCCTATAGTAATATGTCCTCCCTCGCTCTAATTCCAAGCGCACTCCCGGCGTTTGAAATCTGTGTGCTGTTTCTTCCTGGTATGACGCTGCAGTGCGTCATTTCCAGACCTGTGCAGTGTGGGGGTGTATTGGGTGTACTGGTTGGCTCTGGAGCATGCGCACTGCACATTCTGACGTTGGCAAGTACACGCAATACTCCCCCACAGTGCACATGCTGGGCTCTGCCCACAGCCGTGTACAGCCCGTACACACACGGCTCTGCTCTGTACACCTTGTACACACGCGGCTCTGCTCCGTACACCTTGTACACACGTGGCTCTGCTCCGTACACCTTGTACACACGCGGCTGTGCTCCGTACACCTTGTACACACGCAGCTCTGCTCCGTACACCTTGTACACACGCGGCTCCGCTCCTTACACCTTGTACACACGCGGCTCCGCTCCTTACACCTTGTACACACGCGGCTCTGCTCCTTACACCTCGTACACATGCAGCTCCGCCCCGTAAACCTCACACACACAGCTCCTCCCCGTACACCTCACACACACGCTTCTCCACCCCGTCCACATGCGGCTCCGCTCTATACACCTCTTAAACACGCAGCACCACTCCATACACCCCATACATACACGAATCCGCTCACCTCTTTCACCCTCAGCTCAGCTTTGTAGACCTCGTACACACCTGACTCCGCTCCGTACACCTCGTACACATTGCTCCACTACACACATACACGGCTCCGCTCTGTACACCTTGTACACACACGGCTCTGTTACATAAACTTCCCCTCTTTCAGCACCATGACAATCAAGCACAGCAGAGTCCTGCATAGTGCATACACTGAGGCCACTGAATCATGTGACCCCTGACTCCTCCCCTCCTGTGACCTCATCACAGGTCCTGTGCGCATAGAACAGGTAGGTGTGTGTGTGTAAGGTGTAAGCAGCACATCACTCACCAGCTGCTGCCTTCCATCTCTCCAGCTTCAGTCAGTGACAAGCCCAGCCCTTCTGCTAGGTCACATGTCCTTCATGGACACGCCCACTCCCCTCCCCCCCCCCCTGCACACTGCTGAAAGTCTGGGGAAGCTGTGGGCGTGGCCAGCAGGATGCGTGCGTGACTTGTCTCCTAGTCCTTTGTTTCCCCTGCTACTTGTTTGCTGGACTGGGCGGGCCCTGAAAACGCTGCGGGCCCCGTCGCGGTCGCGACCCCTGCGACCGCAGTTGTTACGCCCCTGATTACAGACCCTCTCATCTCTTGGCATCACTGACTTGGCCCTGTCTTGGATTTCGTCATGCCTAGCAGACCACACATTCAGCGTCTCCCACTCGCACACCACCTTCTCACCTCGCCCCCCTATCTGTCGGAGTCCCACAAGGTTCAGTCCTAGGGCCTCTGCTCTTCTCCGTCTATACCTTTGGCCTCGGACAGCACATAGAGTCCCATGGCTTTCAGTATCATCTCTATGCCGACAACAAACAGATCTCCATCTCTGGCCCAGATATCACCACCCTACTAACCAGAATACTACAATATCTGTCTGCCTTTTCATCCTTCTTCTCCGCTAGATTTCTAAAACTTAATATGAACTAAACAGAATTCATAATCTTTCCCCCATCTCACTCGACTCCCCCAACAGACCTATCCATTACAGTAAATGGCTGCTCACTCTCCCCAGTCCCACAAGCTCGCTGCCTCGAGGTAATCCTTGACACTGATCTCTCCTTCAAACCACATATCCAAGCCCTTTCCACTTCCTGCTGACTACAACTCAAACATATTTCCCGGATCGTACATTCCTAAACCAAGAATCTGCAAAAACCGTAGTCCATACCATCATCATCGCCCGCCTTGACTACTGCAACCTCCTGCTCTGTGGCCTCCCCTCTAACACTCTTGCACCCCTTCAATCCATTCTAAACTCTGCTGCCCGACTAATCCACCTGTCCCCCCGCTATTACCCAGCCTCTCTCCTGTCAATCCCTGTTCTGGCTCCCCATTAGCCACCGACTCTAGTTCAAAACCCTAACCATGACATACAAAACCATCCGCAATCTGTGTCCTCCATACATCTGTGACCTCGTCTCCCGGTAATTACCTACACGCAACCTCTGATCCTCACAATATTTCCTTCTCTACTCCCCTCTTATCTCCTCTTCCCACAATTGCATACAAGTTTTCTCCCGCGCATCCCCCATACTTTGGAATTCTCGATCCCAACACATCAGACTCTGGCCTACTGTGGAAACCTTCAAAAAGAGCCTGCTGACCCACCTCTTCCAACAAGCCTACAACCTGCAGTAACCACCAATCGACCAAACCACTGCACGACCAGCTCTACCCTCGCCAACTGTATTGTCACCCATCCCTTGTAGATTGTGAGCCCTCGTGGGCAGGGTCCTCTCTCCTCATGTACCAGTCGTGACTTGTATTGATTAAGATTATTTTACTTGATTTTTATGTATACCCCTCCTCACATGTAAAGCGCCATGGAATAAATGGCACTATAATAATAAATAATAATAACGTGCACAATGCCTTCCGCTTGCTCACTCTCTGTGTGGACGTAAGCGACATTGTAGAATCACTTTAATTTGGGATCATGTACTGCCTCATTTGTCCAGTGGAAATGGTGCAATACTGAATGCCTACTGCTAGCTCCCCCCCCCCCCTCTCAAATTGCAGCCAATCTCTGGGGGTTCCCAGTCTTCTTTGGACTTGAGTTTTATACTGGTGAGTACAAAGATAGGGGGGCTGTGTGGAGCCACAAGGTTTATCACTTTATCCCCTTAAGCTGAATTGAACCTGAATTGTAACTAATGTATGACTTTGCCTGCCCTTTACTTTTATGGGTGCCAATAATACATTTCATCCAGTATGTGAGAGTTAAAAGGTCGCTTCTCACCAGATCAGTCAGTGATACAAAACTTCCTTCACATCTTACCCAGAATTGATAAGTTATCAGGGATCACAAGGAAAACAAACACAAGTCCTAAATATTGACAAAAAGGATCTCAAGTGTTTTCTTCTCAGCCACCATCTGCCACTGCAATTCTTTACACTGCTGTGGTGTTTGCCTTTTAAATGTTGTCATTACTATAATCCCTCCACCTCCAATCTCCCAATAAAGTGTACACGGTCAGTGACCCTGAACATATTAGTGCTAGATACTGCAAACAAATAGTAATGGACGGTAATAATGTTCTGTACGCAAAGAAAATCATTATTCTCGGCAGCACATGTATAGTACTTTCCATAGATGATGATGTTCTGAAAAGAAAGATTTCACCCAACAAAGGGGTGCCTTTTCCTCATTTGTCGAATGATTAGTAGCTTGTCTACACTTCCTGATCATCGGGAAATGATCTAGGAACTTAAGTACACTCCTTCTCGATAATAGCGCTGTGCAAATGCACCCTAATATTGCTCATCGTAGTGCTCCAGAGTATTAGTGCCCCCTGTGTGACTTTTACACAGTAAATAATGCTCTCTTTAACCACTTAATGACCATCAATATGTCATGTTACTGTCCTGAGATTTAAGAGAATAGCATTTTCCCCCCCTCCCCCGACGGCTGAAAATGCTGCAGCTGTCAGTTGTACACTATAGCTGACATCATGCTGCATCAGCCGCGATCAGTATTGGCCATTTAACTCCTTAAATGCTGCTGTTAATGGTTACTACAGCATCTGGATGATTAACAGTGTGGGGCCTCCCTCTTTAACCTCATAGGCACCCTGAGATCATGATTTTCTGGTCCATATGGTTGCAAATGCAATTCACATCAAATTAACGGCCTTAGAGTCTGCCGGCAATAGGGATCTGTTCAGAAGTTATCAATATTTAAGTGGTAAAAATAACATTTTTCTTTGCCGTTATGCCACTTTGCATTAATTCTTGAGAAGAACCTGGAGGCTTAATAAACTACCTGAAAGCAGTTTTGAGTATGTTAAGGGGCGCTGTTTTTATAATGGTGTGACGATACAACATTTTATCTTATTTATCCAGTTGTATATTTTCAGTAAGCCAGGAGGAATAGAATGTTATCTATATGTTGACTTTTGAATTTGTGTTTGTTCTTCATTTGGTCAAGAGCCATACACTGTTTTCATATGAGTCTTAAAACGTTGATTTTTAAAAAAATATTTTTGAATGGCTAATGTTTGCCTCTTATATCAGATCTTACAACTTATTGTCTGCTATCTTTGCAAGACAGTGATGCAGGGTGATTGAACAATGGATATTTGCTTAATATGTTGAATGACCATTTTGTAGGTCCTGTGGCTTGTTGACTTCTAAAGGTACTGTCACACTAGACGATATCGCTAGCGATCCGTGACGTTGCAGCGTCCTCGCTAGCGATATCGTCCAGTGTGACAGGCAGCAGCGATCAGGCCCCTGCTGGGAGATCGCTGGTCGGGGAAGAAAGTCCAGAACTTTATTTCGTCGCTGGACTCCCCGTAGACATCGCTGAATCGGCGTGTGTGACACCGATTCAGCGATGTCTTTGCTGGTAACCAGGGTAAACATCGGGTAACTAAGCGCAGGGCCGCGCTTAGTAACCCGATGTTTACCCTGGTTACCATCCTAAAAGTAAAAAAACAAACACTACATACTTACCTACCGCTCTCTGTCCTCCAGCGCTGTGCTCTGCTCTCCTCCTGCTCTGGCTGTGAGCGTCGGTCAGCCGGAAAGCAGAGCGGTGACGTCACCGCTCTGCTTTCTGGCTGCCCGGCGCTCACAGCCAGACCAGAGAAGCAGAGCGCCGAGGACAGACAGCGGAAGGTAAGTATGTAGCGTTTGTTTTTTTACTTTTTAGGATGGTAACCAGGGTAAACATCGGGTTACTAAGCGCGGCCCTGCGCTTAGTTACCCGATGTTTACCCTGGTTACCGGGGACCTCGGAATCGTTGGTCGCTGGAGAGCTGTCTGTGTGACAGCTCTCCAGCGACCAAACAGCGACGCTGCAGCGATCCGGATCGTTGTCGGTATCGCTGCAGCGTCGCTATGTGTGACGGTACCTTAAAACAGAGAAGTAAAAACTATGCAAATTCATTAAATAGTCAAACAATGTGAGTTAATCTCATCACTTCTCCTTGACCTGTGAATAATGGCTTGAATAACAGTTGTGAACTATAAAAAGAGGATATGCACCTCTGTAACGATATACATCCAGATATCCAAAGAATCAGAGACTCTTTACAACACTACAGCTAGGAACAATCTACAGGATAGCTGCCAGATTATGGCTCCATCACGAGATACACAGATTTTACATTCTACAGGATGCCAGTTTAAGGGACCACATGTAGAAAAGCCGCGGAGACACCATCACGTGTTTCTCAACGCAAGCAATAAATAGCCAGGTCTTTCACCAGGAAGGAACAACCACGAGAAGGGCAGCATCCAAAAAGTAAAACCACCTATGCCAAAACATGGTATCCATCCACATACAGCTGTTTCGGGGTATTTGCCCCTCATCAGTGTGGAGAAGGAAACTGGCTATTAGGAGCAGTGCCTAGTAAAAGGACTATAAACATAAGGATGAATGACCTCGGGGAGATTAAAACATCCAACACCGCGGAGACACCATCACGTGTTTCTCAACGCAGTGATCCAGAACACTGCTCCCATCCCTTATGGGAAATATGCAAATGCATGTAGAAAAGCCGCGGAGACACCATCACGTAAACAGCTGTCTGTGGATGGATACCATGTTTTGGCATAGGTGGTATCCATAAGGGATGGGAGCAATGTTCTGGATCACTGCGTTGAGAAACACGTGATGGTGTCTTCGCGGTGTTGGATGTTTTGATCTCCAAGTAGTGTATAATTTTGGGTAACAATTTTGGAATGCTTTATAGATTTTGTTTGGATTGGAAGTAGTTTGAGACTGTTTATCTTTTATAGAAAAAATGGAATTTAGCTATTAGTAAATTTGTGATATTTTTATACATAAGGTCTGGAGACTTGGATAAGCCTCTCCATGACCTTAATGTGCTTCTTTTTGAGCCACTCCTTTGTTGCCTTGGCTGTATGTTTTGGGTCATTGTCTTTCTGTATGACACAGCCACGAGCCATTTTTAATGTCCTGGCGGAGGAAGTTAGGTTGTCACTCTGGATTTTACGCTACATGGCTATATCCATTCTCCCATTGATGTGGTGAAGTAGTCCTGTACCATTAGCAGAGAAACGCCCACAAAACATGTTTCCACCTCCATGCTTGACAGTGGGGACGGTGTTCTTTGGGTCATAGGCAGCATTTCTCTTCCTCCATACACGAGTTGAGTTAATGCCAAAGACCTACATTTTTGTCTCATCTGACCACAGCACCTTCTCCTAATCACTCACAGAATCATCCAGGTGTTCATTGGCAAACTTCAGACAGGCCTGTACATGTTTCATCTTGAGTAAGGGGGGATCCTTGCGGACACTGCAGGATTTTAAACCTTTACTTCGTAATGGGTTAGCAATGGTTTTCTTAGTGACTGTGGTTCCAGCTGCCTTGAGATCATTAACAAGTTCACCCCGTGTAGGTTTAGGCTAATCTCTCACCTTCCTCATGATCAAGATTACCCCACGGGGTGAGATTTTGCATGGTGCCCCAGATCGATGTCGATTGACAATCATTTTGTATTTCTTCCATTTTTTTACTATTGCACCAATAGTTGTCTCCTTCTCACCCAGCGTCTTACTTATGGTTTTATAGCCCATTCCAGCTTTGTGCAGGTCTATGATCTTGTCCCTGATATCCTTATAAAGCTCTTTGGTCTTGCCCATGCTGTAGAGGTGAGAGTCTGACTGATTAATTGAGTCTGTCGACAGGAGTCTTTTATAAAGGTGACTATGTAAGACAGCTGTCTTTAACCCCTTTCTGACATTGGACGTACTATTCCGTCCATGTGGGGTGGGCCCTAATTCCCAAGGACGGAATAGTACGTCCAGCGCGATCGGCAGCACTCACGGGGGGAGTGCGGCCAATCGCGGCCGGGTGTCAGCTGACTATCACAGCTGACATCCGGCACTATGTTCCAGGAGCAGTCACGGACCGCCCCCAGCACATTAACCCCCGGCGGTATAGGGAAGTATCGCGCAGGGAGGGGGCTCCATGCGGGCTTCCCTGAGACCCCCGGAGCAACGCGATGTAATCGCATTGCTCCGAGGGTCTCTTACCTCCTCCTCCCTGCAGCAGGCCCGGATCCAAGATGGCCGCGGCATCCGGGTCCTGCAGGGAGGTGGCTTCACTGCGCCTGCTCAGAGCAGGCGCCGGGAAGCCTGGAGAAGTGCACGTCAGATCGCTGATCTGACACAGTGCACAGCAAAGAGTCAGATCAGCGATCTTACACTATAACATGATGCCCCCCCTGGGGCAATGTTATAGTGTAAAAAAAATATTCACATGTGTAAAAAAAAAATTAAAAAAAAAAATTCCAAAAAATAAAATAAAATACATTGTTCCTATAAATACATTTCTTTAAATAAAAAAAACAAAACAATAAAAGTACACATATTTAGTATCGCCGCGTCCGTAACGACCCCACCTATAAAACTATTTCACTAGTTAACCCCTTCAGTGAACACCATAAAAAAAAATGAGGCAAAAAACAACGCTTTATTCTCATACCGCCAAACAAAAAGTGGAATAACACGCGATAAAAAAGACTGATATAAATAACCATGATACCGCTGAAAACGTCATCTTGTCCCGCAAAAAACATGCCGCCATACAGCATCATCAGCGAAAAATAAAAAAAGTTATAGTCCTCAGAATAAGGCTATGTTCACACATAGCGTCCTGTCCCTGCGGGTTCTCCCGCAGCGGATTTGATAAATCTGCAGGGCAAAACAACTGCGGTTCTCCCTGCAGATTTATCGCGGTTTGTTTCGCGGTTTCCGCCTATACTATTGATGCTGCATATGCAGCAATATGCAGCATCAATAGTAATGTTAAAAATAATAAAAATTGGTTATACTCACCCTCTGACGTCCCGATCCCTCGGCGCTGCACCCGGCGGTCCGGTTCCAGAGTTGCTGTGCGCGAAGGACCCTTCGTGACGTCACGGTCATGTGACCGCGACGTCACCGAACGTCCTGGTCGCACAGCAACTCTGACCGGACGGCCGCGTGCAGCGCTGACTTCAGAGGGTGAGTATACATGATTTTTTATTTTTATTCTTTTTTTTAACCCCAAATATGGTTCCCGGGGCCTGTAGGAGAGTCTCCTCTCCTCCACCCCGGGTACCATCCGCACATTATCCGCTTACTTCCCGCAACGTGGGCACAGCCCCATGCGGGAAGTAAGCGGTTCAATGTATTCCTATGGGTGCAGAATCGCAGCGATTCTGCACAAAGAAGTGACATGCTGTGGGTTTTAAACCGCTGCGTTCCCGCGTGGTTTTTCCCGCAGCATGTGCACAGCGGTTTGCGGTTTCCATAGGGTTTCCATGTAAATGGAAACGCTATGGAAACTGCAGCGGACCCGCAGCGGCAAAATCGCTGCGGTTCCGCGGTAAAAACCGCAACGTGTGAATATAGCCTAAAGCGATGCAAAAATAATTATTTTTTCTATAAAATAGTTTTTATCGTATAAAAGCGCCAAAACATAAAAAAAATGATATAAATGAGGTATCGCTGTAATCGTACTGACCTGAAGAATAAAACTGCTTTATCAATTTTACCAAACGCGGAACGGTATAAACGCCTCCCCCAAAAGAAATTCATGAATAGCTGGTTTTTGGTCATTCTGCCTCACAAAAATCGGAATAAAAAGCGATCAAAAATGTCACGTGCCCAAAAATGTTACCAATAAAAACGTCAACTCGTCCCGCAAAAAACAAGACCTCACATGACTCTGTGGACCCAAATATGGAAAAATTATAGCTCTCAAAATGTGGTAACGCAAAAAATATTTTTTGCAATAAAAAGCATCTTTCAGTGTGTGACAGCTGCCAATCATAAAAATCCGCTAAAAAAACCACTATAAAAGTAAATCAAACCCCCCTTCATCACCCCCTTAGTTAGGGAAAAATTAAAAAATTAAAAAAATGTATTTATTTCTATTTTCCCATTAGGGTTAGGGCTAGGGCTAGGGTTAGGGTTTGGTTCTAGGGTTAAGGCTACAGTTAGGGTTGGGGCTAAAGTTAGGGTTAGGGTTGGGGCTAAAGTTAGGGTTAGGGTTTGGATTACATTTACGGTTGGGAATAGGGTTGGGATTAGGGTTAGGGGTGTGGTTAGGGTTACAGTTGAGATTAGAGTTAAGGGTGTGTTTGGATTAGGGTTTCAGTTATAATTGGGGGGTTTCCACTGTTTAGGCACATCAGGGGCTCTCCAAACGTGACATGGCGTCCGATCTCAATTCCAGCCAATTCTGCGTTGAAAAAGTAAAACAGTGCTCCTTCCCTTCCGAGCTCTCCCGTGTGCCCAAACAGGGGTTCCCCCCAAAATATGGGGTATCAGCGTACTCAGGACAAATTGGATAACAACTTTTGGGGTCCAATTTCTCCTGTTACTCTTGGGAAAATACAAAACTGGGGGCTAAAAAATAATTTTCGTGGGAAAAATTTTGTTTTTTTATTTTCACGGCTCTGCGTTATAAACTGTAGTGAAACACTTGGGGGTTCAAAGTTCTCACAACACATTTAGATAAGTTCCTTGGGGGATCTAGTTTCCAATATGGGGTCAATTGTGGGGAGTTTCAATGTTTAGGCACATCAGTGGCTCTCCAAACGCAACATGGCGTCCCATCTCAATTCCAGTCAATTTTGCATTCAAAAGTCAAATGGCGCGCCTTCCTTTCCGAGCTCTGCTATGCGCCCAAATAGTGGGTTACCCCTACATATGGGGTATCAGCGTACTCAGGACAAATTGTACAACAATGTTTGGGGTCCAATTTCTTCTCTTACCCTTGGGAAAAAAATTGGGGGCGAAAAGATCATTTTTGTGAAAAAATATGATTTTTTATTTTTACAGCTCTGCATTATAAACGTCTGTGAAGCACTTGGTGGGTCAAAGTGCTCACCACACATCTAGATAAGTTCCTTAGGGGGTCTATTTTCCAAAATGGTGTCACTTGTGGGGGGTTTCAATGTTTAGGCACATCAGGGGCTCTCCAAACGCAACATGGCGTCCCATCTCAATTCCAGTCAATTTTGCATTGAAAAGTCAAATGGCGCTCCTTCGCTTCCGAGCTCTGTCATGCGCCCAAACAGTGGTTTACCCCCACATATGGGGTATCAGCGGACTCAGGACAAATTGTACAACAACTTTTGGGGTCCATTTTCTCCTGTTACCCTTGGTAAAATAAAACAAATTGGAGCTGAAGTAAATGTTTTGTGAAAAAAAAGTTAAATGTTCATTTTTATTTAAACATTCCAAAAATTCCTGTGAAACACCTGAAGGGTTAATAAACTTCTTGAATGTAGTTTTGAGCACCTTGAGGGGTGCAGTTTTTAGAAAATAACCAAGTGTGACACCATTCTATCATATAGTTATATAGAAAATGTTCAGCACAGCCAAGAGGAGGAGGTGCACGGTCATAGGTTCCCAAGCCTGTTATGTAAAATACAAGTGACTAACACACTCCAAAAGTGTTGTGATGCAAAGTGTTTTTTTTTAATTTACATACAGTATACACAAACGTTTCGGTCGTTACTGGACCTTCATCAGTGTGCTAGTATACTAGTATGCTTAGAGAAGCCCCGAGTAGTAAGATTTGATTGCATCAATAAAAGCCTGAAGATATATAGGATGCAGGGGTAGGCACAAGCTGCAGAGATACAATGGTGTGTCACAAGTGACACTAACTGCTGGATGGAGCAGGAGCCACGCGTAATATACCGCCAGAATGGGCTACAAAATAGCGCGCATGAGGTAGACACAAGCTGCTGAGATGGGGTAATGTGTCACGGAATGACACTATCTGCTGAATAAAGCAGGAGGCACGCGGTATGTGCCGCCAGTATGGGCTGCAAAATAGTGCTCAAGGGAGAGGCGCAAACCATGTAAATAGCTATAATGTGGCATCCAGGTTCCAATATAAATGATAAAGTGGCATCCTCATACAGGATAGGGATATGTCTCTGAACTATACTGTAGATTTGATTTTACTAAACTGTGGACTAAATGCGATAGAGAGGATCCGCTTATTTCCTTTCGGAAGTTTAGTTGATTGTTTGTGACTAATAAAATCTCAACGAGTCTTATTTAATACAATTTTTAAAGCTCTATCTAAAGTCTATTGAAGGTAAACCCTTCTTTTCAATTTATTACATGATTTTCTTCCCCTGAGCCAAAACAGTGAGGTCACTGCAATTTCTAGTAATAAGTATGAGGTCACCCACCGGTATCCATTTAATCATGTGTTGAGGGTGGTTGCAGCGAGCATGTAAAATAGTATTACGCAATAAGGGTTTAAAGCTAAAAATTATATAGAAGATGAATTGGTGACATCCATCATACATAAAGGTTGCAAGAGGGAGTCCAACCACTGACTTAAGTGTTCTGTTGTAGAGCCAATGCCAGAAATTATTTGTCGCATAGGGGCAAGGCAATATTTTTAAGGACTTTCAGAAGTGCATGCATTCTCAGGAGAACCGAATGATCTATTTTGAGAAACTGTTTTAGTTTTAGTGAGGGCTATGTGAACGTGAACTTACACGTATTACTAGAAATGGCAGTGAACCAATTACTGTCATGAATTTTAATAATATTTTCTAAATAAACTTTTTTGGACTTTGAAGAACCTGGAACGATGTTTTTCCTTCCTTGTTAAGGTAATAATGCACCCTAAAAAAGTGATAGCCTTTAGTGCCCCCTTAAAATAATATTGCTCCTTTTTACAAAGTAATAATGCACCCTGATGACTTCTTAAAAAGTAATCATGACCGGGAAGTGTCTGTGAAACCTCTGGGCCACCCCCTTCAAATAAATAGTTTATTTTCCCCTAATCTGATCCCCTGACAACCATAGCGACCAAGCTATCTTCATCAATTACGTATTAGAATTTAAGAAAACGATGGTAATAGTTTAGGAAGAAACACCATATGAAAATTCATCTTCCTCCATACAGAATTGATTAATTCAATCTTATGGAGATTTCATGCTGACGTTTTGCTGGGTATTTTTATAGAGATATATCTAATATATAATTGCCTAGAATACTACTTCCTGCAATTTGTGCCAACTTCCGTGGCTTTGTCCGGAGCTAATGTCCGGAGCTAATGTCCGGAGATAAGTGACGTCAACAGTGTCCAGTGTCTGATTGGTTGCCGCCTGCTGCGAGCGACCAATCAGAAACGTGCCGTACTGTGACACACTCCGCCCGCCATTTTGGTGTGATTTTTGAATTTTTACCTCACAGCAAGTTTCTACTGCGTGGAGGCGGGCCCAGTGACGTTGCTCTTCAAGCTCCTGCCGAATTTCGTCAAAAAAATGATACCATTTACCAAAACTATATATATTTAGTTGTGAAGTGGTTCAGTGACATTTTCACACCAATTTTGAACTTTTGTTTGGTGTTTTCTCCATATACTGCCTATTATTTTTGTTCTTTCTTACTATTATTTATTAATTGTATTATTCTTACATTTGAATAAATAAAGTATATATGGATTCTAGACTCCCGATTATTTAGAATCGGGCTGCCATCTAGTACTAATATAATTTTATTATTGCTATTTCGAAGCTTAGAGAGAACTGTCGGTGACTGGAGGCATAAATAAGCTGCACTGGTAGTGTTCATTTCTCTCCGTAAAGACTTCATTATGTGTTGTTCAGTTCTGTCCTTTTGAGCGATTTACATTTTCTAGATTGTCCTGAGAACAAGTGGCAGTGAAGCTAATTGACTGTTGGTTTTAGTTGAAATCTGTAAAAGCAGATTAATCATTGAGGTTAGATTCACATGTGGTGGGTGACCACAGATCAGTATTGTAGCCTATGTCCACTATCTTCTCTTTAATTGTCTAAGGGTCACTTCCATCCGTCCGTCCGTCCGTCTGTCTGTCTGTCTGTCACGGATATTCATTGGTCGTGGCCTCTGTCTGTCATGGAAATCAAAGTCGCTGATTGGTCGTGGCAAAACAGCCACGACCAATCAGCGACGGGCATAGTCCAGCGGCAAAATGGCCGCTCCTTCCTCCCCGCAGTCAGTGCCCACTCCATAATCCCCTCCAGTCAGTGCTCACACAGGGTTAATGGCAGCGTTGACCGCGGTGTAACGCACTCGGTTAACGCTGCTATTAACCCTGTGTGACTAACTTTTTACTATTCATGCTGCCTATGCAGCATCAATAGTAAAAAGATCTAATGTTGAAAAAAAGTAATAAAAAAAATCGTTATATACTCACCGTCCATTGGCCCCTCGGATCCGCAACAGGCCTTTCCCGCTCCTCGAGACGCCCCGGTGACCGCTCCATGTATTGCGGTCTCGCGAGATGATGACGTAGTGGTCTCGTTTGGGCTGTGTAATATATTACGTGGGCTGTGTAATATATTACGTGGGCTGTGTTATATACTACATGGGCTGTGCAATATACTACGGGGGCTGTGCAATGTACTGCGCGGGCTGTGTTATACACTGCGCGGGCTGTGTTATACACTGCGCGGGCTGTGTTATACACTGCGCGGGCTGTGTTATACACTGCGCGGGCTGTGTTATACACTGCGCGGGCTGTGTTATACACTGCGTGCGTGATACTGCACGGGCTGTGCAATATACTGCGTGGGCTGTGCAATATACTGCGTGGGCTGTGCAATATACTGCGTGGGCTGTACTATATACTCCGTGGGCTGTGCTATATACTACGTGGCTGTGCTATATCCTACATGGCTGTGTTATTTACTACGTGGGCTGTTATATACTACGTGGCTGTGCTATATACTACGTGGCCGGCCGCGAACAATCAGCGACAGGCACAGTCCGGCCGTGAATTGGCACGGGATTTGAACCACGCTTCGCTAATTGGTCGCGGCCGGCCGAATCCTGTGTATTCAATGTATTCTAGGGGCCCACGGCCCCGGCTGGCATAATACAGATCTGTTCCACTGACCATCACTGAACCCATGGATACGTTTGGGGAACCCAGGATTGGGACCCATTGGGCACCTGAGCTCCATGGAAACATTCAGAGAACCCAGATTGTAACCCTCCAGTCACCTGGCCACGTAGCTCAATGGACTCGACTTCCTAAGCTTGTCATTACCTCCCCTCTGTGCGTGGCACAGGTGGGGTAGTCGGCCCTGGAAGTCTCAAAGTCGCAGCTACAGTACTCTAATCCCGGTGAGTCAGCGGAAGGGTGAGACTCTGTAATTTACACCGTCCATCTTGGATATTTTACTTGGACTGTTCTACATGTTTGTCTGTTTTAGTGGTTCAATAAAGTATTGCCATGCTGTTTTACCCTCACCCTGTGTTGTCTGTGTAGCATTATGCCCACGGAAAAAGGAAGACCCAGCATTAAGTGGGATCAGCCCTGTGCCCTGTTCCATGCGTTTTTTGGGCAGCGGACAAGAGCACCTATTGACCCTCTGTCTCTCCACATTTTGATTTCCAAATGGGTCATATTCAGATCTGTGAAGGCCCTTCTTTCAAAGGATATTGACCTTTCTGCCATTACATGGGGTTGTTTTAAGCCCACACCATGTTTTTCCATATGACTGTTTATTTTTTTTTTATATGGTGCAAATTGCAATAGGAAGGGGGGGGGGCAGTATTCCCAATGTGACTGCAGTTTGAAGAGGCTTTTACATCATCATATGGCAAGGGAGCCTGTGTCATACAATCTGGGGTCAGAGGTCACATTGGGAGAGTGCAGAGGATGAATCATTGAAAAGGGGTAACGTGTTGTTTGTTACATAGTTACATAGTTATTAAGGTTGAAGGAAGACTATAAGTCCATCTAGTTCAACCCATAGCCTAACCTAACATGCCCTAACATGTTGATCCAGAGGAAGGCAAAAAAAAACATGTGGCAAAGAGTAAGCTCCACCTTGGGGAAAAAAATTCCTTCCCGACTCCACATACGGCAATCAGACTAGTTCCCTGGATCAACGCCCTATCAAGGAATCTAGTCTATATACCCTGTAACATTATACTTTTCCAGAAATGTATCCAGTCCCCTCTTAAATTTAAGTAATGAATCACTCATTACACCGACGGGATAGTACGTCATACGCGATCGGCCACGCTCACGGGGGGAGCGCGGCCGATCGTGGCCGGGTGTCAGCTGCCTATCGCAGCTGACATCCGGCACTATGTGCCAGGAGTGGTCACGGACCGCCCCCGGTACATTAACCCCCGGAACACCGCGATCAAACATGATCGCAGTGTGCCGGCGGTGCAGGGAAGCATCACGCAGGCAGGGGGCTCCCTGCGGGCTTCCCTGAGACCCCCGCAGCAACGCGATGTGATCGCGTTGCTGCGAGGGTCTCCTACCTCCCTCCCTGCAGCAGGCCCAGATCCAATATGGCCGCGGCATCCGGGTCCTGCAGGGAGGGAGGTGGCTTACCAAGTGCCTGCTCAGAGCAGGCGCTTGGTAAGGCTGCAGTGCTCTGCTGTGCAAACTGTCAGATCACCGATCTGTGATGTCCCCCCCCTGGGACAAAGTAAAAAAAAGTTTAAAAAAAAAAAAAAAATTCCAAATGTGTAAAAAAAAAAAAAAAAAAAAAATCCTAAATAATTAAAAATAAATATTATTCCCATAAATACATTTCTTTATCTAAATAATAAAAAAAAACAATAAAAGTACACATATTTAGTATCGCCGCGTCCGTAACGATCCGACCTATAAAACTGGCCCACTAGTTAACCCCTTCAGTAAACACCGTAAGAGAGAAAAAAAAAAAAACGAGGCAAAAAACAACGCTTTATTATCATACCGCTGAACAAAAAGTGGAATAACACGCGATCAAAAAGACAGATATAAATAACAATGGTTCCCGCTAAAAAAGGCATTTGGTCCCGCAAAAAACGAGCCGCCATACAGCATCATCATCAAAAAAATAAAAAAGTTATAGTCCTCAGAATAAAGCGATGCAAAAATAATTATTTTTTCTATAAAAGTTTTTATCGTATAAAAGCGCCAAAACATAAAAAAATGATATAAATGAGGTATCGCTGTAATCGTACTGACCCGAAGAATAAAAGTGCTTCATCAATTTTACCAAACGCGGAACGGTATAAACGCCTCCCCAAAAAGAAATTCATGAATAGCTGGTTTTTGGTCATTCTGCCTCACAAAAATCGGAATAAAAATCGATCAAAAAATGTCACGTGCCCGAAAATGTTACCAATAAAAATGTAAGCTCGTCCCGCAAAAAAACAAGACCTCACATGACTCTGTGGACCAAAATATGGAAAAATTATAGCTCTCAAAATGTGGTAACGCAAAAAATATTTTTTGCAATAAAAAGCGTCTTTCAGTGTGTGACGGCTGCCAATCATAAAAATCCGCTAAAAAAACCCGCTATAAAAATAAATCAATCACCCCCTTAGTTAGGGAAAAATTTAAACAATGTATTTATTTGCATTTTCCCATTAGGGCTAGGGCTAGGGTTTGGGTTTGGGTTTGGGTTAGGGCTAGGGTTTGGGTTAGGGTTAGGGCTAGGGTTAGGGCTAGGGTTGGGGCTACAGTTTGGGTTGGGGCTAAAGTTAGGGTTAGGGTTGGGGCTAAAGTTACGGTTAGGGTTTAGATTACATTTACGGTTGGGGATAGGGTTGGGATTAGGGTTAGGGGTGTGTCTGGGTTAGAGGTGTGGTTAGGGTTACCGTTGGGATTAGGGTTAGGGGTGTGTTTGGATTAGGGTTTCAGTTATAATTGGGGGGTTTCCACTGTTTAGGCACATCAGGGGCTCTCCAAACGCGACATGGCGTCCGATCTCAATTCCAACCAATTCTGCATTGAAAAAGTAAAACAGTGCTCCTTCCCTTCCGAGCTCTCCCGTATGCCCAAACAGGGGTTTACCCCAACATATGGGGTATCAGCGTACTCAGGACAAATTGGAAATCAACTTTTGGAGTCCAATTTCTCCTGTTACCCTCGGGAAAATACAAAACTGGGGGCTAAAAAATAATTTTTGTGGGAAAAAATTGTTTTATTTTTACGGCTCTGCATTATAAACTTCTGTGAAGCCCTTGGTGGGTCAAAGCGCTCACCACACATCTACATAAGTTCCTTAGGGGGTCTACTTTCCAAAATAGTGTCACTTGTGGGGGGTTTCTACTGTTTAGGTACATTAGGGGCTCTGCAAACGCAATGTGACACCTGCAGACCATTCCATCTAAGTCTGCATTCCAAATGGTGCTCCTTCCCTTCCGAGCCCTCCCATGCGCCCAAACAGTGGTTCCCCCCCACATATGGGGTATCAGCGCAGTCAGGACAAATTGGACAACAAATTTTGGGGTCCAATTTCTCCTCTTACCCTCGGGAAAATATAAAACTGGGGGCTAAAAAATAATTTTTGTGGGAAAAAAGTTTTGTTTTATTTTTACGGCTCTGCATTATAAACTTCTGTGAAGCCCTTGGTGGGTCAGAGCGCTCACCACACATCTAGATAAGTTCCTTAGGGTGTCTACTTTCCAAAATGGTGTCACTTGTGGGGGTTTCAATGTTTAGGCACATCAGTGGCTCTCCAAACGCAACATGGCGTCCCATCTCAATTCCTGTCAATTTTGCATTCAAAAGTCAAACGGCGCTTCTTCCCTTCCGAACTCTCCCATGCGCCCAAACAGTGGTTTACCCCCACATATGGGGTATCAGCGTACTCAGGACAAATTGTACAACAACTTTTGGGGTCCAATTTCTTCTCTTACCCTTGGGAAAATAAAAAATTGGGGGCGAAAAGATCATTTTTGTGAAAAAATATGATTTTTTATTTACTTCTGTAAAGCACTTGGTGGGTCAAAGTGCTCACCACACCTCTAGATAAGTTCCTTAGGGGCTCTACTTTCCAAAATGGTGTCACTTGTGGGGGGTTTCAATGTTTAGGCACATCAGGGGCTCTCCAAACGCAACATGGTGTCCCATCTCGATTCCAGTCAATTTTGCATTGAAAAGTCAAATGGCGCTCCTTCGCTTCCGAGCTCTGTCATGCGCCCAAACAGTGGTTTACCCCCACATATGGGGTATCGGTGTACTCAGGACAAATTGTACAACAACTTTTGGGGTCCATTTTATCCTGTTACCCTTGGTAAAATAAAACAAATTGGAGCTGAAGTAAATGTTTTGTGAAAAAAAGTTAAATGTTCATTTTTATTTAAACATTCCAAAAATTCCTGTGAAGCACCAGAGGGGTTAATAAACTTCTTGAATATGGTTTTGAGCATCTTGAGGGGTGCAGTTTTTAGAATGATGTCATACTTTGGTATTTTCTATCATATAGACCCCTCAAAATGACTTCAAATGAGATGTGGTCCCTAAAAAAAAAATGGTGTTGTAAAAATGAGAAATTGCTGGTCAACTTTCAACCCTTATAACTCCCTAACAAAAAAAAATTTTGGTTCCAAAATTGTGCTGATGTAAAGTAGACATGTGGAAAATGTTACTTATTAGGTATTTTGTGTGACATATCTCTGTGATTTAATTGCATAAAAATTCAAAGTTGGAACATTGCGAAATTTTCAAAATTTTCGCCAAATTTCCGTTTTGTTTTTTTTTTCACAAATAGACGCAGGTAATATCAAAGAAATTTTACCACTATCATGAAGTACAATATGTCACGAGAAAACAATGTCAGAATCACTGGGATCCGTTGAAGCGTTCCAGAGTTATAACCTCATGAAGGGACAGTGGTCAGAATTGTAAAAATTGGCCCGGTCATTAACGTGCAAACCACCCTTGGGGATAAAGGGGTTAAAATAAGATCACCCCTTAGTCTTAGTTTTTCCAAACTAAATAGCCCCAAGTGTAATAACCTATCTTGGTATTGCAGACCCCCCAGTCCTCTAATAACCTTTGTCGCTCTTCTCTGCACCCGCTCCAGTTCAGCTGTCTTTCTTATACACCGGAGACCAGAACTGTGCACAGTATTCTAAGTGTGGTCGAACTAGTGACTTGTAAAATTATGTTCTCCTCATGAGCATCTATTCCTCTTTTAATGCATCCCATTATTTTATTGCCTTTGATGATGAGCTTTGAACCTGTCATATATTGCTCAGTTTTTTGGTCGGGCCAAGGTCCTTTCCTAAGACTCTTCATGTGATTATAATCACTACTCTTGTATTCTGAAGAGCATAGTTGCTTGACCTTTAATATATATATTTTTAAATATGACTGATGGTCTGATGTACTTGTAAGAATGAAGACCAGGCTGCAGGTACCTGTATTGAGCCGGGTCCAGAACTGCTGAGGCTGCATCCCTTATTTCCCTGGGAAAGGCAAAAAGGACTGGACTGGGGCTCTGACCCGAAAGCTGGGGGCGCGGTTATAAGTGAAAGTGTGCACAGCATCGTGCAGTTTTTCCCGCCGGTGGTGACAGAGGCAAGGTGCGTATGCAGCGGGCTCTGAGGGGATGCGGCGGATCTGATGCCAGGACGCTGCCAGAGCCCACCCCAGTAATAAAGAAAGAGCCAGGAGCCCTGTTCAGTTAAGCGCCGCATGCCAGCCTATGAGCCAGGGCAGAGTTCAGGACTCTTTGCTGCTGCCCTCGTCACCGGACCATGGTCTGCAGGACCTCGCTTGAGAAGCAGTGCACCAGTGGTTGTCAGCACTTCAGTCTTGGCGGGAACAGGCAGCATGCAGCATAGAGAGAAAAGTGCAGCGCGCCCCGTAGCTGACGGAGATTGAGGTGCTGTGTGCTTCGTGACCGTGAGTACAGCGCACGTGCCGAACTGAGTTCTGGATAGACTTTTGTAACCCACTTTACCAGCATATACAGTACAGACCAAAAGTTTGGACACACCTTCTCATTTAAAGATCTTTCTGTATTTTCATGACTATAAAAATTGTAAATTCACACTGAAGGCATCAAAACTATGAATTAACACATGTGGAATTATATACTTAACAAAAAAGTGTAAAACAACTGAAAATATGTCTTATATTCTAGGTTCTTCAAAGTAGCCACCTTTTGCTTTGATGACTGCTTTGCACACTCTTGGCATTCTCTTGATGAGCTTCAAGAGGTAGTCAATGAAAATGGTTTTCACTTCACAGGTGTGCCCTATCAGGTATAATAAGTGGGATTTCGGGCCTTATAAATGGGGTTGGGACCATCAGTTGTGTTGAGCAGAGGTCTGGTGGATACACAGCTGATAGTCCTACTGAATACACTATTAGAATTTGTATTATGGCAAGAAAAAAGCAGCTAAGTAAAGAAAAACGAGTGGCCATCATTACTTTAAAAAAAGGTCAGTCAGTCCGAAAAATTTGGAAAACTTCGAAAGTGTCCCCAAGTGCAGTGGCAAAAACCATCAAGCGCTACAAAGAAACTGGCTCACATGAGGGCCACCCAAGGAAAGGAAGACCAAGAGTCACCTCTGCTTCTGAGGATAAGTTTATCCGAGTCACCAGCCTCAGAAATCACAGGTTAACAGCAGCTCAGATTAGAGACCAGGTCAATGCCACACAGAGTTCTAGCAGCAGACACATCTCTACAACAACTGTTAAGAGGAGACTTTGTGCAGGAGGCCTTCATGGTAAAATAGCTGCTAGGAAGCCACTGCTAAGGACAGGCAACAAGCAGAAGAGACTTGTTTGGGCTAAAGAACACAAGGAATGGACATTAGACCAGTGGAAATCTGTGCTTTGGTCTGATGAGTCCAAATATGAGATCTTTGGTTCCAACCACCGTGTCTTTGTGCAATGCAGAAAAGGTGAACGGATGGACTCTACATGCCTGGTTCCCACCGACAAGCATGGAGGAGGAAGTGTGATGGTGTGGGGGTGCTTTGCTGGTGACACTATTGGGGATTTATTCAAAATTGAAGGCATACTGAACCAGCATGTCTACCACAGCATCTTGCAGCGGCATGCTATTCCATCCGGTTTGCGTTTAGTTGGACCATCATTTATTTTTCAACAGGACAATGACCCCAAACACACCTCCAGGCTGTGTAAGGGCTATTTGACCAAGAATGAGAGTGATGGGGGTGCTACGACAGATGATCTGGCCTCCACAGTCACCAGACCTGAACCCAATCGAGATGGTTTGGGGTGAGCTGGACCACCGAGTGAAGTCAAAAGGTTCAACAAGTACTCAGCATCTCTGGGAACTCCTCCAAGATTGTTGGAAGACCGTTCCAAGTGACTACCTCTTGAAGCTCATCAAGAGAATGCCAAGAGTGTGCAAAGCAGTCATCAAAGCAAAAGGTGGCTACTTTGAAGAACCTAGAATATAAGACATATTTTCAGTTGTTTCACACTTTTTTGTTAAGTATATAATTCCACATGTGTTAATTCATAGTTTTGATGCCTTCAGTGTGAATTTACAATTTTCATAGTCATGAAAATACAGAAAAATCTTTAAATGAGAAGGTGTGTCCAAACCTTTGGTCTGTACTGTACTTTCCTGCCCACGGGAGACCCTGATTGTGCTACGGCCTTGTTTGCTCCAGCCGCATATGTTCATTGACTAGGGGCTCAGTGGAAGGTACCGGACACCGACCACTGCCGCCAGAAGACGGACCGTTGTTTGCAGGACTCCACTGGAACAGCACAGCGCCAGCTATTGTTGGCGTCACCGCCTGCTCCGTAATTGCCACGGCCTGGAAGACGACAGACAGGCTAAGTTGATCTGACACGATAAGTGTACAAAGGAACTGCCGTTATTGAATCTACTGTTTTTCAACCCTGCATATTTGACTGCCATTTAACTGTTTATTTCTCCGTTCAAACTGTTTGCCTCCCTGCGTGGAGTATTCCCCTGTTCTAGTAAAATTGTTAACCCTTGCTCTGCCTCCTGTCCGTCACTACATCTCACAACCTGCTCACATACTCCGTCACTCCTTCCCCATTGAAATATCTAATGGAACATTAGTTATCTGATGGATGTATTTGTGATGGCACTAGCACTTTGTTTTATAATTCTGTTCCCTCCCCTTGATAGGGCGTAAGGCTGCCGTCACACTATCAGTATTTGGTCAGTATTTTACATCAGTATTTGTAAGCCAAAACCAGGAGTGGAACCATTAGAGTTAAAGTATAATATAAACACGTCTCCACTTCTAGATTTCCACTTATAGAAACATACAGGCCATTAACACCCAGAAACTTATGAAGAACTTGCAGTCCTCATTGGCCCCAATCTCCTCCATCTCATGTCCTGATTCTGCTCTGAAGCATTACAATGAAACCCTGCAAAGTGCCCTGGATGAAGCTGCACCTCCTATACATAAAACAACTCCGCACAGACGGCGACAACCGTGGCACACGCTGCAAACACGTTTCCTGCAGCGGTGCTCCAGGTGCGCCGAACGTCTGTGGAGAAAATCTAATCTACCCGAAGATTTCATCCATTATAAGTTCATGCTAAAAACATACAACTCTGCCCTTCACCTCTCCAAACAAACCTATTTCAACACCCTTGTCATCTCGCTGTCCAATAACCCTAAACGTCTCTTTGACACTTTCCAGTCCCTACTCAACCCAAGAGTGCAGGCCCCAACCACGGATCTGCGCGCTGACGATCTGGCCAATTACTTCAAAGAAAAAATTGACCACATTCGACAGGAAAACATCACCCAATCTCTTCATACCATACACCGTCCTCCCTCCCCCACTGCATCTAGTTCACTCTCTGACTTTGAACCAGTTACAGAAGAAGAAGTAATCAGGCTCCTTGCATCTTCTCGCCCAACCACTTGCACCAGTGACCCCATTCCTTCACATCTCCTCCAATCCCTTTTCCCGGCTGTCACCTCTCACCTAACAAATATATTCAACCTTTCTCTCACTTCAGGTATTTTTCCATCCTCATTTAAGCATGCCATCATACATCCATTACTTAAATAAACATCCCTTGATCAAAACTGTGCCGCTAATTATAGACCTGTCTCGAATCTTCCCTTCATCTCTAAACTCCTCGAACGCCTGGTCCACTCCCGTCTTACCCGCTATCTCTCAGATAACTCTTTTCTCAACCCTCTTCAATCTGGTTTCTGCTCTTTACACTCTACTGAAACTGCCATCACTAAGGTCTCTAATGACCTACTAACAGCTAAATCTAATAGGTCTCTACTCCATGCTAATTCTCTTGGATCTCTCTGCAGCATTCAACACTGTGGATCATCAGCTCCTCCTCACTATGCTCCGCTCCATCGGCCTCAAGGACACCATTCTCTGCTGGTTCTCCTCCTAACTCTCTGACTGATCCTTCACTGTATCTTTTGCTGGTTCCTCCTCCTCTCACCTTCCCCTTAGGGTATGTGTCCACGTTCAGGCTTGCTTCAGGATTTGGTCAGGATTTTATGCAGGTAAATCCTGACCAAATCTGCACCTGAGGTCACTGGCAGGTCACCTGCGGTTTTCTTGCGTGTTTTGTAATTAGAGAATGTACACTATCAGATTATAATTATAAATTAAATGTTTTGCTCATTGTAACGACATGCTGATTTCTGAAAAGACGCGCCGCATGTGCTTTTTCATGGCTATGCCGCATGCGTTTTTTACTGCATAGTGGAGACGGGATTTAATTAAATCCCCTCCACTATGCTGTAACATCTGGACGCTGCGTTTTTGACGCTGCAGCTCAACGCAGTGTCAAAACGTAGCGTTTCCTGAACGTGGAAACATACACTTACTGTTGGGGTTCCTCAAGGATCAGTTCTAGGCCCCCTGCTCTTCTCTTTGTATACTGCCCCTATTGGACAAACAATCAGTAAATTTGGTTTCTAGGACCATCTCTATGCTGACAACACCCAATTATACACTTCTTCTCCTGTTATCACGCTGACCTTTTTAGTAAACACCAGTGATTGTCTTACCGCTGTTTCTAACATCATGTCCTCCCTCTATCTGAAACTGAACCTGTCAAAAACTGAACTCTTTGTGTTTTCTCCCTCTATTAACCTACCTTTGCCTGACATTGCCATCTCCGTGTGCGGTTCCACCATTACTCCAAAGAAACATGCCCGCTGCCTTGGGGTCATACTTGATTCCGAGCTTTCATTCACCCTCCACATCCAATCACTGGCTCGCTCTTCTTATCTGCATCTCAAAAACATTTCCAGAATTCGCCCTTTTCTTACTTTCAACTCTGCAAAAACTCTTACTGTTTCACTTATTCATTCTCGTGTCTGGACTATTGTAACTCTCTATTAATCGGCCTCCCGCTTACCAAACTCTCCCCGCTCCAATCTGTCCTGAATGCTGCAGCCAGGATCATATTCCTCACCAACCTCACCTCACACCGATGCCTCTACCTTGTGCCAGTCATTACACTGGCTACCCATCCACTCCAGAATCCAGTACAAAACTACTACCCTCATCCACAAAGCACTCCATGGCTCAGCACCACCCTACATCTCCTCTCTGATCACAGTCTACCACCCTACCCGTGCCCTCCGCTCCGCAGGTTAGCATCCTCAATAATCAGAACCTCCCACTCCCGTCTCCAAGACTTTACATGTGCTGCATCGATTCTTTGGAATGCACTACCTAGGTTAATACGATTAATTCCCAATCCCCACAGTTTTAAGCATGCCCTAAAAACTAATTTGTTCAGATTGGCCTACCGCCTCAACACGTTAACCTAACTATCCCTGTGTGGCCCATTAAAAAAAAAAAAAAAAACCCATAATCCGGTTCCTCGCATCATGTTCTCATTCACTTTATGCAGTTAATAGCCCTCTGTGTCTGTACTGCTACATACTTAGGCAGTTAACTGGTTCATGCAGCTTTACATGAACACCTGAGCCTTACACTATAGCTGGTCCGACTAAAGCAATTGTTACCATCCACCTCTCGTGTCTCCCCTTTTCCTCATAGTTTGTAAGCTTGCGAGCAGGGCCCTCATTCCTCTTGGTATCTATTTTGAACTGTGATTTCTGTTATGCTGTAATGTCTATTGTATGCTGTAATGTCTAGTGTCTGTACAAGTCCCCTCTATAATTTGTAAAGCGCTGCGGAATATGTTGGCGCTATATAAATAAAATTATTATTATTATTATTTATCACCCACTCCTGGTTTTGGCTTACAAATACTGATGTAAAATATTGACCAAATACTGCTAGTGTGACGGCAGCCTAACAGGGTAAGAAGGGAAAGCTGCTAATGAGGGGGGGCGCCATCTGCGCAGGGTTAGGGTGCCACTCTCCGCTGCAAGGTAGGAGAAAATGGAGAGTGTGAGCAGGGATAAAACTGTTTCCCCATTTGTTTTTACATTACAATTGGTTTTAGTCTTTTGTGTTGAATTTTTTTTTTTTTTAATTATAAATAGAGGATACTAAAAATATAACTTTGAACATGACAAGGTTTCAAATGATTTGTACTTGAATACCATTTATTTACTGTGAACTTTGGCTCCCATAAATTTAAGACTGTCGGTCGAACCTGTCAATATTGGCCGTTTCTAATATATATGGGGGCTTAGGTATTTGTGGCTGAAACAGATGACCATCTTAAATGTATGGTGGCCTTCTGACTACCCAAACAGATGATGTTTAGGAAGAGGAGGATTGGACAGTTTAAATGTCAACGTGTGGATCCTTTTGCTCTCAAGGGAGAAAAGATACTGCTTATTATTCCTTCCACATGAGCAATTGATCGAGCTGAATGTTCATACATGCTAGCCACCTTAGGGAGAGACCCAAGTTGGGCTAAATGTAGCGGGACGAAAGAGACCGAAAAGCCCTCTACTTAAAGGAAATACATAGTGGATGCTTTCCTGAAACGGAAAGTACTTGCAAGCAGCATAATACAAAGAATAGCAGGTTTACCCAGAATCCTTTGCAGTAGGCGGAGCTATGCAAATCATCTCTTTCCACCCCTGTCTAATCCACAGCGCTTGGAACCGCCAAGCGTGCAATGCTGCGGATTAGTTTCTAAATTTACACAGCCAACCAATTCCTACCTGTGGACACGTGTTTCGGGCTTTAGGCCCTCATCAGCACAGGGCTGGAATTGGTTGGCTGTATGGAGTGGGGCTCGATGAGCAAGCGATACATACATGCTAGCCACCTTAGGGAGAGACCCAAGTTGGGCTAAATGTAGCGGGACGAAAGAGACCGAAAAGCCCTCTACTTAAAGGAAATACATAGTGGATGCTTTCCTGAAACGGAAAGTACTTGCAAGCAGCATAATACAAAGAATAGCAGGTTTACCCAGAATCCTTTGCAGTAGGCGGAGCTATGCAAATCATCTCTTTCCACCCCTGTCTAATCCACAGCGCTTGGAACCGCCAAGCGTGCAATGCTGCGGATTAGTTTCTAAATTTACACAGCCAACCAACTCCTACCTGTGGACACGTGTTTCGGGCTTTAGGCCCTCATCAGCACAGGGCTGGAATTGATTGGCTGTATGGAGTGGGGCTCGGTGAGCAAGCGATACATACATGCTAGCCACCTTAGGGAGAGACCCAAGTTGGGCTAAATGTAGCGGGACGTAAGAGACCGAAAAGCCCTCTACTTAAAGGAAATACATAGTGGATGCTTTCCTGAAACGGAAAGTACTTGCAAGCAGCATAATACAAAGAATAGCAGGTTTACCCAGAATCCTTTGCATGTGCATAGGGTTGTCAGGCGTGAGAGCCATCAAACGCTCATTCGGCAGACGACCATTTCAGGGTTCTATACATATTAGGCCTCCTTCATACATCCATGTTTCCAGTACTTGTGGTATCCTTTTTTTTTTTTCATGAATGCCACATGTACCCATTATAACCTGTGGTGCTATAGACATGTCCATGTATCTACATGAACCATGTGCCCGTGTGAAAAATACGGAGACATGTCTGTTTTTTTTATGGCAGCACGGATGACAAGGGCCAATACAAGGCTGTGTCCATGAGAAATGCATACCACAAACGGATGGCATCTGTGTGCAGTCCGTATAGAAGAAGCTTTGTAATTTCTTTCTTTATCCATTCCGGACGAACATTCATGGTCAAAACGTATGACACAAAGATGGAAACCACTGATGACACCGGTACCGGTTTTTTATTTTTCATGTATGTGTTTTATATGGAGGTGTAAAGAAGGCCTTAGACTAAAACTGGCTAAACTAGACTAAAGTTGCACTAAATTTATCATACAGCATTAGGCACTGAATTTGGCACATTTTACTCCATATATACATCAAAGAGCCTTTGTGGGCCCATGACCCTGTGACTGCTTTTCCTTCCTTGCACCAGTGGTTGGTAGATGCTAAGCACTGCACATAGGGAGCACCCAAAAGAGCTGCTGTTTTGAAGATGCCTTTACCCACTCATCCAGTCATAACAATTTGGCCCTTGTACTTGTCCATTTCTTAAAGCTAAAATTTTTGCAATCAGTATTCACAGGGGCAATACTGATTCGTATAGAAAGGGGACAGAGATGTTATATGTACTGGTACATTCTGCCCTCCCATTTCAGGTTAAAAGTTTCTAACACTTCTAAAAACTATGGGTTCAGGGCTGGAGATTGAGTTTATGATGGGATTTTTTTCCTCTCTAGGTCTTTTTCTATTATTTCCTCTTTTCCTTGAAAAGAATGCATCTCGTGTTTAAGTTCTTTCCACGCATAGTGAGCTGGGGACAACTGTCATTATGTTTTGTACATCTGATATCGTAACAATGAGAACAGTTGTTGTATGGCACTAGTAGGGATTATTAGTGATGTTCTAGTTCCATGCATTGCTAATTAGATCCACCCTTTCTGTAAAGCCTCTTGTGTCCTGTCATTACTTGGCGCTTTTATTTGACCTCCAGTCATTGTAACTCCTCATTTATAGTGTGAATGCTGAACTATTCTTGGAAAGCGATGTACAGCACTAGGAAGCTGTTGATGTAATACTTCTGGAGAACAATTTGTGCTTTAGGATCTGATCCTGCTCACGTGAAGATACAGACCATGTTGGATAAAGTTTGGTCATAGGACTGAGCTTACTCTGGGCAGGCAGCCAGATGCCCTCACTGTATTTGCAATATGTTTACCTTCTTATGACGAGCTAAACCATCACATGTCACTGTGATAAGGGCGCAGGGTTCAGGGAGGGTAATAGGCTCACCGATAACCAGTGAATGAAATGCTTCCTGCTATCGGGGCAGGTTTACTTCTTCTACTTGTATGATTAAATTAGTTTATTCAAAATCACTATAATTATTTTTTTGTTAACCCCTTCATCCCAAGCCTGTTATTATTTTCCTGACCAGGCTGAATTTTACAATTCTGACCACTGTCACTTTATGTGGTTATAGCTCTGGAACGCTTCAACGGATTCTACAGATTCTGACACCATGACACACTGTACTTCATGATGGCAGTAAAAGTTGTTCAATAGGACTTGAATTTATTTGTGAAAATATCAGAAATTTGGCAAAAAATTTTCAATTTTCAGATTAATTTTTTTATGCCCTTAAACCTGAGAGTTATGTTACCCAAAATTCCATAGTTAATAAATAACATTTACCACATGTCTACTTTACATCTGCATCATTTTTTTAAACATATTTTTGTTAGGAAGTTAGAAGGATTAAAAGTTGCCATTTCTAATTTATCTAACAATTTACAAAACCATTTTTTTTAGCCACCACTTTACATTTGAAGTGACTTTGAGGGGCCTATATGACAGAAAATGCCCAAAAGTGACACCAGTCTAAAACCTGTACCCCTCAAAGTCCTCAAAACCACATTCAAGAATTGTATTAACCCTTCAGCTAATTCACAGGAAATAAAGCAACGTGGAAGGAAAATATTAACATTTTACTTTTTTTTACAAATATTTTACTTTAGGACCAATTTTTTTAATTTTAACCACGTTAATAGGAGAAAATGGACCCCAAAATTTGTTGTGCAATTCCTCTTGAGTACGCTAATATGTGGGGAAAATCTACAGGGTTCAGAAGGGAAGGAGCACAGTTTGACTTTTTGAATGCAAAAATGTCTGGAATCGAGAGCGGACACCATGTCTTGTTAGCAGAGCCCCTGATGTGTCTAAACAGTGGAACCCCCCCCCCCCAAGTGCCACGATTTTGGAAACTAGACCCCTCAAGGAATTTAGCTGCATGTGTGGAGAGCACCTTGAACCCCCAGGTGCTTCACAGAAGTTTAGAACGTAGAGCCATGAAAGTAAAAAATCTAATTTTTCCCACAGAAATGTTTTTAGACCCAATTTTTTTCATTTTAATAAAGGTAACAAGAGAAATTGGACCCCAAAATTTGTTGTGCAATTTCTCCTAAGTTCCCTGATACCCCATATGTGTTCAAAAACTTATTTTGAGGTACAGTGCAAAATCGGAAAGGGAAAAATTCTATATTGAAGTTTAGATTTTGATGGAATGGTTTGAGGGTGCCATGTCACATTGCCCCTGAGGTGCCAGAACAACAGAATTCCCCAAATAAGTGACCTCATTTTACAAATTACACACACCAATGAATTAATCTAGGGGTGCAGTGATCATATTGACACCACATGTGAGCCACAGAATTCTATACCATTGGGCGATTAAGAAAAATTAAATTTTTATCACTAAAATGTTGTTTTAGCTCCAAGTTTTTACATTTGCTAAATGCTAGTAGGAAAATCAATTTGTTGTGAAATTTTTCCTGCATATGCCAATAATCTACATGTAATAGGGAAATATTTTTGAGGCACAGTGCAAAGCTCAGAAGGGAAGGATAACCATATTATAGAGCAGATTTTACTGTTATGGTTTGCGGGTGCCATGACCCACTGGAAGAACTCATGAGATGCCAGAACAGCAGAACCCCCCCATAAGTGACTCCATTTTACAAACTACACCTCTCAATGAATTTAGGGGTGCAGTGATCATACTGACACAACAGGTATGTCGCAGAATCTTATACCAATTGGCAGGGAAGGAAAAATAATTACATTTTTACAACCAAAATTTTGTTTTAGCCCCAGATTTTACATTTTAACACTAGGAAATGGGTAAAAATGGCACCAAAATTTGTCCTACAACTTCTGCTGAACATAGAAATATCTTGTGTGTGGCTATACAGTAATGTTTAGCCACACGGCGAGACTCGGGAGGGACAGAGTTCTATTTGCCTCCTGAAGCACAGATTTTCCTAGAATAGTTTGTGAACTCCATATACAGAGTCCCTAAGTGCTAGAAGAGCAGGATCCCCTCTCAAGTGACCCCATTTTGGAAATTATATCCCTTTTGGAATTTATCTATAGGTGTAGTGATGATTTTACTCCATGGGTGTTTTCCAGAAACAAGCAGCGTGGATGTTATGGAGAAAAAATTGCAAATCTGCTATTGTAGTGCCCTGCTCGTTCTTCTGGAAATATGCACTTGTAAATTAAGCAGTCTCGCATCGCTACAGAAATGTCAAAAATGTGGATGCTAAATCTGGTTTAAGTACACTGTGGGGCTCGGAAGGCAGATGGGCTTGTTTTATTTGGGAATGCAGAATTCGCTACATTTCTTTTGCGGGGCAAGGAGCCATAGTGCATTTTCAGAGCCTTTGCGCTACCAGTAATGTGGAAGCCCCTTATGTTTACATTGACAGGTGACAGACCTGAGTGGGGCTTGCTATTTTTGTGGGTTGAGTTTAAACTTTTATTGGGAACGTTTTACATAACATTTTGGACCACATTTATCCGGCGCTCTACGCTGATCACTTACTTTGGAGTTTCCATCTAAATCTTTGAATTGTCTCTTCAGAGAGGAAGAGGACTAGAACTCTAGTGCCACCTATTGGAAGTAGCAATCCTAACAGTCAATGTCGACCCTTTAACGAGCCTTGTCACATGACTTAGGATTAGGGTTGAGCGAAACGGATCGGACAAATTCAATAGTCGCCGACTTTTGGCAAAGTCGGGTTTCGTGAAACCCGACCCGATCCTAGTGTGGGATCGGCCATGAGGTTGGCGATCAGCGCGCCAAAGTCGCGTTTTGTATGACGTTTTCAGCGCCATTTCTCATCCAATGAAAGAGGACGCAGAGTGTGGGCAGCGTGATGACATAGGTCTTGGTCCCCACCATGTTAGAGAAGGGCATTACAGTGATTAGCTTGCTTTCTGCGGCGTCACAGGGGCTATAAAGGGGCGTGCACGCCGACCGCCATCTTACTTCTGCCGATCTTAGCATAGGGAGAGGTTGCTGCAGCTTCATCAGAAGAAGGGATATAGTTAGGGAGGGAAGATTAACCCCGAAACTGCTTGTGCTGTAGCGATTTCCACTGTCCAACACCACCTTTTCTTTGCAGGGACAGTGGAGTTTATATTTTTGTGCATCAGCGCTGCAGCTTATTAGGCTGCCCTATAAGGCTCCCTGATACTGTAGCTGCATTGCTGTTTGTATGTCGCTGTGTAAACCAAGTGCTTTTTTTTTTAAAGCAAAAATCCTGTTGCTCCTTTCTGCACAGTTCTTTTGTTTATTTGTCCACACTTTTGTGTGCAGCAGTCCTTTTTATTGCTGCCATACTTGTCCTGAGATCATTGTACGGAGATTGAAATTGTACTACAGCCCTTGTATTTTTTTTCATATATCTTCCAGCCACGTTCTGCCACTTACATTGTGTAGTGTAATACACTGGGCCTGAGTTTTGGTGCAGTCTCCCCCCCAAAAAAGGGAGATTTAAATTGGCACTAAGTGGATCTATGTCACAGTTCTGTTAGTTTGTCGTACATCTTCCAGCCATGTTCTGCCACTTACATTGTGTAGTATAATACACTGGGCCTGAGTTTTGGTGCAGTCTCCCCCCCAAAAAAGGGAGATTTAAATTGGCAGTAAGTGGATCTACGTCACAGTTCTGTTAGTTTGTCGTACATCTTCTAGCCACGTTCTGCCACTTACATTGTGTAGTGTAATACACTATGCCTGAGTTTTGTTGCAGTCTCCCCCCCCCCCCCCCAAAAAAAAAGGGAGATTTAAATTCTCCACAAGTTTATATACACCTTCTTTCACAGTACCATATAACGGTTGTTATTTTGGTTAGATTTTTCAAAAATGAGGAAGTCTGGTGGAAGAGCCCGTGGGCGGTCGTTGCCAGCTGGTGGTGGTGGAGCATCTAGTGGTAGTGGGAAAAGCAAAATAGCACCAAAGGCTCGAGGTGTTGAGCCAGCATCATCGTCTGGCTACACAAGGCCTCGAAGGCTCCCTTATCTTGGAGTAGGAAAACAGCTTTTAAAGCCAGAGCAGCAGGAAAATGTTTTGGCTTTTTTTGCTGACTCAGCCTCTAGCTCTTTCGCCTCCTCTTCAGAAGGTTCGAAATCTAAAAGCAGCGAGTCGTCAGTGGATGCTTCCGGTCAGGAACAAGTTGCTTCCTTGTGTCCTTCACCCAAACCAAAAGTGAAGGATGCGGCAAGCGAAACTACAGTTTACTCCATGGAGCTCTTTACACATACCGTGCCTGGGTTAGAGAGGGAAATTGTTAAAAGCCCATTACAAGATGAATCGGACATGGAGTGTACAGATGCACAGCCACAGCTAGATTATTATGCTGTTCCGTTGACTCAGATCACTACATTGTCCTCGCAGTTAAAGAACACAGTAAGCACCTAATATACCCACAATTCTCGCCTAAGTATGAATATAAATCGAAATGTGTCTCATGGGGTAGAGGTGCACATCCGGACCGCAGCGTTTAGTGAGTGTGCTATAAAAACCCCTCTGGGATCATTATTCAACACCCCCTGACGAAGGAAAGACATCCGAAACGCGCGTCGGGCGCATGCAGGTCCTGGACCCAGTCTCACCCCACAGGTAGCTATGAAAAGCTTATGTGCGGCTATGATTTGCTCGCCTAGTTATTAATTAGCTACCATACAGGGAGCTCACTTGCGGCTAGGTTTTGCCAGTTCAGTCATTTATTTGTTTGCCCGTGGGTATATATATATAGTGAGTCAATAGATTGTATGCTTATGAACCCACGGCTTACTTTGGCTATCTAGCACATATATAAGCAGTGAGCCAGTACAATCCCCATCTACCTCGCTGTGCCATCATTGCCATCACTACTTTTTGCACTCTGACACTTTATATGTAATGAACTAATATAGCTCCCATTTACCTCGCTGTGTTATTAACACTTTATGCACTTGCACACTTTATAGTAATTCCGCTGCTATAATCCCACTCATACTTCTTTTATGAATTTTCTATTTGTATTTTCTTCAGCACCATTGTTGTTTATGAACATTCATATATAAATTTTATTCGAGTTTTGCACTATTTTTTTATATATTTTTTTAAACAACAGATATTTGAAGTGGTTTTTGGTTTCACTATTTTATTTTTTATATATAGCAGATTCTATATGGGCTATATACAATTCGATTTTATATAATTTTTTGGATCTATTACAGAACTATTAATTTGTATATATACACTCTTGTGTTGCACGGCGAGTAATTGGCTTTGTTATCCCTGGTGGGTTTTTAATTTGTTTATTTTTTTGGGACTTCTGGGTCCCATACAAACATTATTCCTGCGGTTTGTTTTTATTTTTATATATGTACTCATATTTTTAAAATACATATATTATTTGATGTATGAATTGCCAAGTATATGTAATAAAGGCATATTAATGATATTAGTGCTGTGGTACCCTCTGGTGATTTCTTATCCTGTGGTGGGCAGGTGGTTTGATTGTCCTCGCAGTGTACTGAGCCAGAATCTGGCCCTGCTGAGACTATGATGCCCCGTGACTAGTGTTGAGCGATACCTTCCGATATCGGAAAGTATCGGTATCGGTTGGGATCGGCCGATATTCAAAAAATATCGGATATCGCCGATACCGATACCCGATCCCAATGCAAGTCAATGGGACCAAAATATCGGAATTAAAATAAACCCTTTCTTTCCTTGTAGGTTCATTCTACATCAAGGAAAACAACTAAGAATAATGTAGGATGTATTGTGGGAGGTGGCGGAGACATTAAAGGCAATGAGGTTTAGCCCAATCAAATAGAATAGCATGTTTTTTTTTTTTTTTAAGACGTTCGGAGTGAAAAAGATATTGAGTATGTAAATTTTTTTTTATTTTGTCAGATATTGATGTTTCACTATTCCACGCCCTTCCCCTTCTTTTTTTTTCTTTTTTTTTTTTTACTTTTCCCACACTTTCATCTTCATCATCATCAGCATCTTTGACATCAACTTCTTCTTCACCTTATTCATCTTCTTCTTCATCTTCTACCTATTTTTTTTTTTATTACATTCTTCATATTCATTTTATTCAACTATTATTATTTTTCCTATTCTACATATTCTTTTTATTCCACTGTTATTATTCTTCCTATTCTACTTCATCATATTCTCATTTGTGACAGGCATTCCCGTAGTTGTTATCTATAAAAGTTGGAAGATTACACCTTCCGTTCTGCCAGTCACAAAAGTTACATTTGTCCGCGTTCAGTTTGGCCTGCAGCATCAGGCTTTATCCATGGGCACCACGAGGAGGAACGGACTCACCCCCATACACTGCTTAGTCTTCTTCTGCATATAATTTAGATAATATCTTTTGCTCTGATATTAAGTCTTATGCTTAATGTTCTTCTGCTCTTTGTTCTGCAGCCTCTTGTTCTTCTGCTTCTCGGTCTTCCATGTCGTCGTCTCCAGGGTCGTCGTCTCCAGTGTCGTCGTCTCCAGTGTCGTCATCTCCGCCGTCGTCGTCTCAGCCGTCGTCGTCTCCGCCGTCGTCATCGGGGTGGTCTTCCGGGTCGTCGTCGTCGTCATCGGGGTGGTCTTCCGGGTCGTCGTCATCGGGGTGGTCTTCCGGGTCGTCGACTTTAGGGTCTTAAACTTGGAAATGTAGCAGAAGGTACAAGAAGGCTGAGAAAATGCCAAGAACCAGCTGATGGAACTGGAACTCGGATGGCTACCCGAAGGTTCAAGAGCCTATGGAACTACCGAGGACCAGCTGACGTAACTGGAACCCGGTTACAAAGCAGGAGGTACCCGTGCTAAAAAGCACTACCAAGGACCGCCTGGCGTTGGCGGAACTCGGATACCCAGAAGGAGGCACCTAAGCCAAAGGCTCTGCCCGGAACCAGCTGACGTTACTGGAACCAGGATGGGGAGCAGAAGGTACAAGAGCAAAAGACACTGCCGAGAACCAGCTGACGGTACTGGAACCCGGATGGGTAGCCGAAGGTCCAAGAGCCAATGGAACTACCGAGGACCAGCTGACGTTACTGGAACCCGGTTACTAAGCAGGAGGTACCCGTGCCTGAAAGCACTACCAAGGACCACCTGACGTTGGTGGAACTTGGATACCCAGAAGGAGGCACCTAAGCCAAAGGCTCTGCCCGGAACCAGCTGACGGTACTGGAACCAGGATGGGGAGCAGAAGGTACAAGAGCAAAAGACACTGCCGAGAACCAGCTGACGGTGCTGGAACCAGGTGGTGGACCCGAAGGCCCACAGGAGAGGAGAGAACAGCTAGGCCGCGAGGCAGCCGCAGTTACCGAACCCCAACAGTCCTACAGGGGGAGCTGGGCCTACTGGCACTACAGAACCAGCCTTGACTACCAGTTCACGCAGCCCACATAGGAAGCTCCTAAACTGGAGGCACCCTGGAGTTGGCTAACCCGACTGCAACACGATGGGGCAAACATAGGCGTCTCAGCGAGTTTGACACATCCCGGAAACAGCTGACGGTGCTGAAACCAGGTTTGGCACGAGGGAGTACCTGTGACAAAAACACTGCCGAGAACCAGCTGGCGGTGCTGGAACCCAGATGCGTTGCCCCAGTGTGCAAGAGCCAATGGCACGACCGAGGACCAGCTGACGGTGCTGGAACACGGTTACTAAGCTGTAGGTGCCCGCGCTTAAAAGCACTACCAAGGACCGCCTGACGTTGGCGGAACTCGGATACCCAGGAGGAGGCACCTAAGCCAAAGGCTCGGCCCGGAACCAGCTGACGGTGCTGGAACCAGGTGGTGGACCCCAAGGCCCACAGGAGAGGAGAGAACAGCTAGGCCGCGAGGCAGCCGCAGTTACCGAACCCCAACAGTCCTACAGGGGGAGCTGGGCCTACTGGCACTACAGAACCAGCCTTGACTACCAGTTCACGCAGCCCACATAGGAAGCTCCTAAACTGGAGGCACCCTGGAGTTGGCTAACCCGACTGCAACACGACGGGGCAAACATAGGCGTCTCAGCGAGTTTGACACACCCCGGAAACAGCTGACGGTGCTGAAACCAGGTTTGGCACGAGGGAGTACCTGTGACAAAAACACTGCCGAGAACCAGCTGGCGGTGCTGGAACCCAGATGCGTTGCCCCAGTGTGCAAGAGCCAATGGCACGACCGAGGACCAGCTGACGGTGCTGGAACACGGTTACTAAGCTGTAGGTGCCCGCGCTTAAAAGCACTACCAAGGACCGCCTGACGTTGGCGGAACTCGGATACCCAGGAGGAGGCACCTAAGCCAAAGGCTCGGCCTGGAACCAGCTGACGGTGCTGGAACCAGGTGGTGGACCCCAAGGCCCACAGGAGAGGAGAGAACAGCTAGGCCGCGAGGCAGCCGCAGTTACCGAACCCCAACAGTCCTACAGGGGGAGCTGGGCCTACTGGCACTACAGAACCAGCCTTGACTACCAGTTCACGCAGCCCACATAGGAAGCTCCTAAACTGGAGGCACCCTGGAGTTGGCTAACCCGACCGCACCACGACGGGGCAAGCATAGGCGTCTCAGTGAGTTTGACACAACCCGGAAACAGCTGACGGTGCTGAAACCAGGCTTGGCACGAGGGAGTACCTGTGACAAGAACACTGCCGAGAACCAGCTGGCGGTGCTGGAACCCAGATGCGTTGCCCCAGTGTGCAAGAGCCAAAGGCACGACCGAGGACCAGCTGGCGGTGCTGGAACCCGGTTACTAAGCTGTAGGTGCCCGCGCTTAAAAGCACTACCAAGGACCGCCTGACGTTGGCGGAACTCGGATACCCAGGAGGAGGCACCTAAGCCAAAGGCTCGGTCCGGAACCAGCTGACGGTGCTGGAACCAGGTGGTGGACCCCAAGGCCCACAGGAGAGGAGAGAACAGCTAGGCTGCGAGGCAGCCGCAGTTACCGAACCCCAACAGTCCTACAGGGGGAGCTGGGCCTACTGGCACTACAGAACCAGCCTTGACTACCAGTTCACGCAGCCCACATAGGAAGCTCCTAAACTGGAGGCACCCTGGAGTTGGCTAACCCGACCGCACCACGACGGGGCAAGCATAGGCGTCTCAGTGAGCTTGACACAACCCGGAAACAGCTGACGGTGCTGAAACCAGGCTTGGCACGAGGGAGTACCTGTGACAAGAACACTGCCGAGAACCAGCTGGCGGTGCTGGAACCCAGATGCGTTGCCTATTAAAGATTGTCTTCCTAGAGCCCCAACTAGCGGTGTTGGAGCTAAGGGTAAGCAGGGGGAGCAGAGTGTAGGCCGAAGCCTGCACTGGAGGCAGCTTTGTGTCTGCGTTGCGTTTGCAGGACACTTTGCCGGCTACACAGTGGGGGAACAGCTGGCGTTGCTGAACCCCACTAACACAATGGCGTGTGTTTTTCTCTGTGCAGCTAGCACTTGCGGTCAAAAACTAGCGATGTTAGAGCCCGTGTTGAAGCAGGAGGAGGAGGAGGAGAGGAGCAGAGTGTAGGCCGAAGCCTATTTGAACCAATTTCAAAGGAAACCTTTAACCCCCCCTCAGGTGTTACAAAGTACAAGAGACACACCTTGTGCAGTATTAATGCTGCACAAGTGAAAGGTTGCTCTATTAATTTGTCTACTTGCACACGCTGAATGAAAGACGTACACAATTTAGCCCATTCTACAGTCAAACTGTAGTGGATGCGTGACTTGGCTTTTTAAGGAGACGCAGCACAGGTGTCCCAAATAACGCCTTGGTGCTTGGCGCAGCTTCCTGAGCGTTGTTATTTGCTGTACAGGAGTCTGCGCTCTTGTGTTATCCCTTGGCAATGCCCTGTTAGAGCTGCCCGTCTTATGACCTCATTTCATGTTGGCCGGTGCGGTTAACGATGGCCATAAATCCCAGACCCACAGTGCCTTTTCATAAAGTCACACTGCGGTGCTGTGATTCGTGGCCTTGAGCAGTAAATATTTTGGCCGCTCACACACGTCCTTACACCTGCTTCAGACTGGGCGGCCTCTGCTGATCCCTTCTCGCATGCCGCGGCCATGAGGCTGCACAGTCTGAAGAAGGCGGAAGGAGATGAGTTAAGACAGGTGAAGATATGCACTGCTCGTGCCCATCAATCACACCCTCGCAGTCAAAATAAGACAACGAGGAGCATTGTTTCAGGCAGGGCGGACGCACAGGCGCAACAAGCCAACCAATGATGTCAGAAGACGGGAAGCGCTACCAAGGGGGGTGCTGCGTATCATTAGAAAGGAAAGTCACACCTCAGGGACAGTGGAATGGTCTCAATGAGACACATTTTGTACGTTTTGAGTTCCACGTGGGAAAGGACAAAAAGTCAGCCACCTTGTACAAATGCAGCAGTACTGCTGTACAAGGTGGCTGTTATACATAGAAACACCTGGGGGTGGGGGGCAGGCTCCCTTCAATTTCAGTTCATGTGCCTGCGTGGCGTTTGCAGGACACGTTGCCAGCTACACAGCAGGGGAACAGCTGGCGGTGCTGAACCCCACTAACACATTGGCTGGTGTTTTTCTCTGTGCAGCTAGCATGTCCGGGCAGAAACTGGCGTTGTTTGAGCCCAGGGTCAGCAGGAGGAGTAGAGGAGCAGAGTGTAGGCCGAAGCCTAGTTGAACCAATTTCAAAGGTTACCTTTAACCCCCCCCTCAGGTGTTGCAAGGTACAAGAGCCACACCTTGAACAGCATTAATGATGCATAAGTCAAAGGTTGCTCTATTTAATTTTGCTCCTTGCACACGCTGAATTAAACACGTACACTATTTAGCCCATTATACTGTAAAACAGTAGTGGAGGCGTGACTACTAGTCTTTTTAAGGAGACGCAGCACAGGTGTACAAATTTACACCTAGGTGCTGTGCGCAGATTCCTTACCGTTGTTATTTGCAGTACAGGAAACTGCGCTCTTGTGTTATCCCTTGGCAATACCCTGTTAGTGCAGGCCGTCTCATGACCTCATTTCATGTTGGCCGGTGCGGTTAACGATGGCCATAAATCCCAGACCCACAGTGGCTTTTCCTAAAGTCACACTGCGGTGCTGGGATTCGTGGCCTTGTGCAGTAAATATGTTCGCCGCTCACACATGTCCTTACACCTGCCTCAGCTGATCCCTTATCGCATGCCGCGGCCATGAGGCCGCACAGTCAGAAGAAGGCGGAAGGAGGGGAGTGAAGACAGGGGAACATATGCACTGCTCGTGCCCATCAATCACACCCTCGCAGTCAAAATATATGAGACAACGGGGGGCGTTGTGTCGGGCAGGGGGGACGCACAGGCACAGCCAGCCAACCAATGATGTCAGGAGACGGGCAGCGCTAACAATGGGGGTGCTGCGTGTCATTAAAAAGGAAAGTCACACCTCAGGGACCTTGTAATGGTCTGTAATGAGACACATTTTGTACTTGTTGAGTTCCACGTGTGCAAGGAGAAAAAGTCAGCCACCTTGTACAAATGCAGCAGTACTGCTGTACAAGGTGGCTGTTATCCATAGAAACACCTGGGGGGGTGGGGGGCAGGCTCCCTTCAATTTCAGTTCATGTGCCTGCGTGGCGTTTGCAGGACACGTTGCCAGCTACACAGCAGGGGAACAGCTGGCGGTGCTGAACCCCACTAACACATTGGCTGGTGTTTTTCTCTGTGCAGCTAGCATGTCCGGGCAGAAACTGGCGTTGTTTGAGCCCAGGGTCAGCAGGAGGAGGAGAGGAGCAAAGTGTAGGCCGAAGCCTGCACTGGTGGCAGCTTTTGGTCAGTTGTGCCAGCGTGGCTTGTGCTGGACACGATGCCGACTACACAGCAGGGGAACAGCTGGCGGTGCTGAACCCCACTAACACATTGGCTGGTGTTTCTCTCTGTGCAGCTAGCATGTCCGGGCAGAAACTGGCGGTGTTTGAGCCCGGGGTCAGCAGGAGGAGGAGAGGAGCAGAGTGTAGGCCGAAGCCTGCACTGGTGGCAGCTTTTGGTCGGTTGTGCCAGCGTGGCTTGTGCTGGACACGATGCCAACTACACAGCAGGGGAACAGCTGGCGGTGCTGAACCCCACTAACACATTGACTGGTGTTTTTCTCTGTGCAGCTAGCAGTTCCGGGCAGAAACTAGCGGTGTTTGAGCCCAGGGTCAGCAGGAGGAGTAGAGGAGCAGAGTGTAGGCCGAAGCCTAGTTGAACCAATTTCAAAGGTTACCTTTAACCCCCCCCTCAGGTGTTGCAAGGTACAAGAGCCACACCTTGAACAGCATTAATGATGCACAAGTCAAAGGTTGCTCTATTTAATTTTGCTCCTTGCACACGCTGAATAAAACAAGTACACTGTTTAGCCCATTATACTGTCAAACAGTAGTGGAGGCGTGACTACTAGTCTTTTTAAGGAGATGCAGCACAGGTGTCAAAATTTACACCTAGCTGCTGTGCGCAGATTCGTGAGCGTTGTTATTTGCTGTACAGGAGTCTGCGCTATTGGGATCCCTTGGCCATGCGCTGTGAGCGCTTCCTGTCTTCTGACCTCATTTAATGTCGGCCGTTACGGTTAGCGATGGACATGAATCCCAGACCCACAGTGTGTTTTCAAAAAATCACACTGCGTGGCTGGGATTCGTGGCCTTGTTCAGTAAATATGTTTGACGCTCACACATGTCCTTACACCTGCTTCAGACTGGGCGGCCTCATCTGATCCCTTATCGCCTGCCGCGGCCATGAGGACACCCAGTCTGAAGAAGGCGGAAGGAGATGAGTGAACACAGGCAAACATATGCACTGCACATGCCCATCAATCACACCCTCGCTGTTCAAAAAAATAAGACACCGAGGGGCGTTGTTTCGAGCAGGGCAGACGCACAGGCGCAGCCAGCTAACCAATGATGTCAAAAGACGGGCAGCGCTAACAAGGGTGGTGCTGCGTATCATTAGAAAGGAAAGTCATACCTCAGGGACAGTGGAATGGTCTCAATGAGACACATTTTGTACGTGTTGAGTTCCACGTGGGCAAGGAGAAAAAGTCAGCCACCTTGTACAAATGCAGCAGTACTGCTGTACTAGGTGGCTGTTATACATAGAAATACCTGGGGGGGTGGGGCCAGGTTCCCTTTAATTTCAGTTCATGTGCCTGCGTGGCGTTTGCAGGTCACGTTGCCGGCTACACAGCAGGGGAACAGCTGGCGTTGCTGAACCCCACTAACACATTGGCTGGTGTTTTTCTCTGTGCAGCTAGCACTTCCGGGCAAAAACTAGCGGTGTTTGAGCCCAGGGTCAGCAGGAGGAGGAGAGGAGCAGAGTGTAGGCCGAAGCCTGCACTGGTGGCAGCTTTTGTTCTGTTGTGCCAGCGTGGCTTGTGCTGGACACGTTGCCGACTACACAGCAGGGGAACAGCTGGCGGTGCTGAACCCCACTGACACATCACCTAGTGTTTTTTCTGTGTAGACAACACTTCCAGGTGGCAACTGACAGTGTTGAAACCCAGGGAATCAAAGAGGAGCAGAGTGTAGGCCGAAGCCTGCAGTGGAGCAAGTTGAAAGGGAACCTTTAACCCCCCCCCCCCCAGGCATTTGTTGCTGAAAGAGCCATCTTGTACAGCAGTAATTCTGCACATGGAAAATGGTGGCTCCGAAAATTATGCTCCTTGCAAACGCTGAAGTACACACTCATATAATGTGTGCCCTCACACCGTGAAACCATCCCGGAAGTGGGACTTTCCTTTGTAATATGACACAGCACAGCCGTCATTCCAACCCCCTTGGTGCCGGGCGCCACCTCCTCAACGTTGTTTGGTTCTGTCACGGAGCCCGCGCTGTAATGTTATCCCTTGGCCATGCACAGTTAGCGGTGCCCGTCTTCTGACATCATGTAGGTGTCAGGCTGGCAGTGCCTGTGCGTCCAAGCTGCCCGAGATCCAACCTTGCAGTGTCATCTAATGTAGTCCCACTGCGGGCCAGGGATCCATGGGCATGCGCAGTGCATATCATCGCCTCTCACTCACCTCCTTCCTGCTTCTTCAGACTGTGCGGCGTCACGGCCGTGGCATGCTATTAGGGATCAGCTGACGCCGCCTAGTCTGAAGAAGCGTGAAGAAGGGGAGTGAGAGGCTAGTATATGCACTGCGCATGGCCATGGATACCAGGCCCACTGTGGGATCACATTAGACGACACTGCGAGGTGTGATTTCGGGCAGCGTGGACGCACAGGCGCAGCCAGGACGACAACAAATGATGTCAGAGGACGGGCAGCGCAAACTGTGCATGGCCAAGGGATAACATAACAGCGCAGGGTCCATGACGGAATCAAACAACGCTAAGGAGGCAGCGCACGGTGCCAAGGGGGTAGCAATGACGGCTGTGCTGCGTCACATTACAAAGGAAAGTCCCACCTCCGCGACGGTTGGACGGTGTGAGGGGACACATTACATGAGTGTGTAGTTCAGCGTTTGCAAGGAGCATAATTTCAAGAGCGACCTTTCCCTTGTGCAGTATTAGTGCTGCACATGGTGGCTCTTTCAGTAACAAACGCCTAGGGGGGGGGACAGGTCCCCTTACATTTTAGTTGTGCCAGCGTGGCGGTCGCATGACACGTTGCCGGATACACAGCTGGGGATCAGCTGACGTTACTGAACCCCAATAACAGAGGAGCGACTGTTGACTGTGCACACAGCACTTCCAGGCACCAACTGGCGGTGTTAGAGCCCAGGGACAGCAGGAGGAGCAGATTGGAGGTATTGCCGCACACACAGCTGGGGATCAGCTGACGTTACTGAACCCCAATAACAGAGGAGCGACTGTTAACTGTGCACACAGCACTTCCAGGCACCAACTGGCGGAGTTAGAGCCCAGGGACAGCAGGAGGAGCAGAGGAACAGAGTGTAGGCCGAAGCCTGATTGGAGCAAGTTGAAAGGAAACCTTTAACCCCCCCCCCCCAAGACGTTTGTAGCTGAAAGAGCCATCTTGTGCAGCACTAAGGATGCAAAAGGAAAAGGTTGCTCTTTTAATTATGCTCCTTGCAAACACCGAAGTAAACACTAAAAATGTGTCCCTTTATACCGTTAAACCGTTCCGGAGGTGCGAATTTCCTTCGTAATGGGACACAGCACAGCTGTCATTCCTATCCCCTTGATGCCGTGCGCTGCCTCCTCAGCGTTGTTTTAAGCTGTCACGGAGCTTGCGCTGTTCTGTTAGCCCTTGGCCATGCCCAATTAGCGCTGCCTGTCTTCTGACATAATTTGGTGTCAGGCTGTCAGTGCCTGTGCGTCCACGCTGCTCCAGATCCCACCTCGCAGTCTCGTCTAACGTAATCCCACTGCGGGCCTTGGAACCATGGGCATGCACAGTGCATAACCTCGACTCTCACTCCCCTCCTTCCCTCTTCTTCAGACTGTGCGGTGTCACGGCCGTGGCATGCTAGGGATCAGCTGACGGCGCACAGTCTAAAGAAGGCGGAGGGAAATGAGCGAGAGCCCGAGGGGAAGATATGCACTGCGCATGCCCATGGATCCCAGGCCCGCAGTGTGACTCAATCAAAAGACACTGCGAGGCGGGATCTCGGGCAGCGCGGCCGCACAGGCGCAGCCAGCCTGACACCAAATTATGTCAGAAGACAGGCAGCGCAAATAGGGCATGCCCAAGGGGTAACAGAACAGCGCAGGCTCCGTGACAGCTTAAAACAACGCTGAGGAGGCAGCGCATGGCACCAAGGGGGTAGGAATGACGGCTGTGCTGCGTCACATTACGAAGGAAAGTCCCAGCTCCGGGACGGTATAACGGTATCAGTGAACACATTTTATAAGTGTTAAGTTCTGCGTGTGCAAAGAGCTAAAAAAAAAAGAGCTACCTTTTCCTTGTGCAGCATTACTGCTGCACAAGATGGCTCTTTCAGTAACAAACGACGGGGGGGTGGACAGGTTCCCTTACATTTAGGTTGTTGTGCCAGCGTGGCGGTCGCAGGACACATTGCCGGCTACACAGCTGGGGATCAGCTGACGTTACTGAAACCCAATAACACTGGGTCGTATGTTTTTACTGTGCAGCCTGCACTTCTGAGCCGCAACTGGCGGTGTTGGAGCCCAGGAATAGCAGTTCAGGTGGTAGAAAGATGAACACAGCAGGAGACCTGGATGACACCCAATTACTTAATCAGGCAGAGGAGTGGCAAATTCCTGCGAGATCCAGGCCTGGTTCATTTTCAGGAAAGTAAGCCGGTCAACGTTATCGGAGGATAGTCGCATGCGACGGTCTGTTAGTACACCACCTGCAGCACTAAAGACACGTTCCGATAAGACACTAGCCGCAGGGCAAGCCAGCACCTCCAATGCATACTGGCTTAGCTCTGGCCATGTATCCAGCTTAGAGACCCAAAACTTGAACGGGGAAGAGCCGTCTGGGAGTACAATAAGAGGGCAAGCCATGTAGTCTGTCACCATCTGACGGAACCGTTGCCTCCTGCTGACTGGAGCTGCCGGTGATGGTGTAGACATTTGGGGCGGGCACACAAAAGTGTGCCAGAGTTGTGCCATACTGGGCTTGCCTTGGGCAGAGGCACTGCTTCTGCTCCCTCTTTGGGCAGAGCCTCCCCCACTGCCTCGACGCACTGAGCTGCTTTGTAAAGCACTAGCAGCACTCCTCTCAGTTGGACAGGAGAAGATGATGGAATTCACCAGTGTGTCGTGGTACTCCCGCAATTTACGCTCCCGGGTCAACGCAGGGATGAGGTTTTGGACGTTGTCCCGGTAGCGAGGATCGAGGAGGGTGAACACCCAATAATCAGGCATGTTGAGAATGTGGTCGATGCGGCGGTCGTTTCTCAGGCACTGCAGCATGAAATCCACCATGTGCTGCAGAGTGCCAACTGGCCCAGAAACGCTGTCCCCTGCTTGAGACATGATCTCTGCCCGCTCGTCATCACCCCACCCTCGCTGTACACACTGACCACTGGACAATTGTGTCGCTCCCTCCTCTGGACGGAGCTCTTCCTCCTCCATTGACTCCTCCTCATCCTCCTCACAAATTGGCCCCTGCGTACCCCTTTGTGAGGAACCACGTGGCGCTGACTCTCCAGAAGCTGATGGAAAAGGTGACTCCTCATCCTCCACCTCTTCCACCACATCATCCCTTAACCCTTGCAAAGTTTGCTGAAGCAGGCAGATAAGGGGGACAGTCATGCTGACTAGTGCATCATCTGCACTTGCCATCCGCGTGGAATAATCAAAAGGACGCAAAACCTGGCAGACATCCTTCATAGTGGCCCACTCTGTGGTTGTGAAGTCTGATCGGCGCTGACTGCGACTTCTTTGCGCCTGATGCAGCTGGTACTCCATAACTGCTTGCTGCTGCTCACACAACCGCTCCAACATATGTAACATGGAATTCCACCGGGTAGGTAGGTCACATATGATGCGGTGTTCCGGAAGGCGGAATCGGCGCTGCAGAGCAGCAATGCGGGATCTGGCCAAGCTGGAACGCCGCAAGTGAGCACACTCTAGGCGGACCTTGTGCAGCAGGGCATCAAGATCCGGATAGTCCCTCAGAAAACTCTGCACAACCAAATTGAGCACATGTGCCAGACATGGGATGTGAGTGAGGTTGCCAAGGGCCAAAGCTGCCACCAGATTTCGGCCATTGTCACACACTACCATGCCTGGCTGGAGATTCGCTGGCAGTAACCACACATCGCTCTCCTGCTTGATGGCATTCCAGAGCTCCTGCGCTGTGTGGCTTCGATGCCCCAATGAAACTAGTTTCAAGACGGCCTGCTGACGTTTGGCCACGGCTGTGCTCATGTCGGTCATAGGTAAACGTTCACGGGTCCATGTGGAGGTGGACTGTGACGGATCCTGCAGAGAGGAATCAGAGGAACTGGTGTAAGAGGAGGAGTCGATGCGTACAGACTGGATTCCTGCAATCCTTGGAGTGGGCAGGACACGTCCTGCGCCACTCGCACGATCTGTGCCTGGCTCAACAACATTAACCCAATGGGCAGTGAGGGAAACATATCGCCCCTGTCCATGCTGACTGGTCCACGCATCGGTGGTGAGGTGGACCTTGCTACTGACGGCGTTCAGTAGCGCATGTTTTATGTTTGCCTCAACATGCCTGTGCAGGGCAGGGACAGCCTGCCTGCTGAAGTAAAAGCGGCTGGGCACCTTGTACTGTGGGACTGCCAATGCCATCAAGTCACGGAAGCTGTCAGTCTCCACCAGCCTGAACGAGAGCATTTCCAGGGACAACAGTTTGGCAATGCCTGCATTCAGAGCCTGTACTCGGGGGTGGTTGGCCGAGAATGCCCGCCTTTTCTCCCATGCCTGGACTACCGATGGCTGTAGAGTAGACTGGGAGTGTGAGGATGACTGGGAAGGTGGTGCTGTGGGTGGAATTACACTTGGTCTCTGGACAACAGTGGAGGAAGAGGCAACACGAGATGAAGAGGTGGTAGCTGCCGCTGTTGGTTGGCCTACGTCTTCACTGTGTTTCTGTAACTCCACCGCGTGCCTGTTCCGCACATGTTTCCACATATTTGTGGTATTGAGGTTGCTGACACTTTTACCTCTTTTTACTTTCTGATGACACAGCTTGCATTTGACAAAACAAATGTCATCTGCAACTGTGTCAAAAAAGGACCAGGCACTGCAAGTCTTGGGAGCGCCCTTTTTGGCTTTGGAAAGAGACAGGCTCCTAACGGGTGCCAAAGTGGAGGCTACAGGCTCCGCAGTCTTCCCCCTCCCTCTCCCTCTTTGGCCCGTAAGGGGAAGCTCTTCCTCAGAGCTGCACCCACCACCTTCCTGTTCCTCACGCCACGATGGGTCAAGGACCTCATCATCTCCACTACCCTCTGCCACCAACTGCTCCTCCTGGGTAGTCTCGGCAGCACAGTACGCATCAGAAAGCGGCACCTGAGTTTCATCATCAGATGCGTACTGCGCTGTGGTCACCGGAGGCACTGGCCCACCTGCCTCTTCAGAGTCAGAGAGATAAAGCTTTTGGGCATCACTGCACACTGCCTCTTCTTCCATTTCTCCAATGCTGCTTGTCTGGCCCCCTGTTTCCAAGCCAAGAGATTCAGAGAACAGAAGTAGAGACGGCACCTGTCCTGGGTTCTCTGACTGCCTGGCCAATTTGGCAGGTGGTGAAGAGACAGATGGCTGCTCTCCAGTGCTCTGTGCCTGAGAGGATGTGGCACTAACTGAAGTCGATGCCGAGGCGTTAGCTGCCATCCACCCGACAACGGCTTCAATTTGGTCTTCACGTAGCAGCGGTGCACGGCGCTCTCCGACAAAGCTGCGCATGAAGGACTGTTCCCTGCTGAAACTGAGTGACGACGAGTCACCGGCGCCCGCAGCAGGCACAGAATCACCACGTCCTCTCCCTGCTCCTCTCCCTGCTCCGCGCCCACGCCCACGTGCCTTACTCCCTGCCCTCTTCATTTTGGTTGACAGATAAAGATAAGCAGAAAAGTACTAAGGCCTTAGTGTGCTTATTCCTGAAATGCTCCTCCTAACAGGTGTAAGAAACACTAATGTTGTAAATTGTGGACTAAACTTTATTATTTTTCAAATGTGGCCTACACAAGTGTTAAGTTGTGTTTGGTGAACTTAACTTTTTTTTTGGTGCAGATCGGGCTACAGAGCTAGTTTAAATCACACAGAGACCGTGTAGACAGCCGTAAACGGCGCTGCAAGGCCAAAAAACCCTCCTCTCGGTTATCCTATATAGTGTTTTTCCACTATTTAGCTGGATACGAGTGGAAAGACACTAATAGGAATTTTTTTTTTTCAAATTTTAAACTGGCTGCACTATTTGAAAAAAAGGAAATTGTTTTTCAAGGTATGAGGCAGTAACACACCCTGAGCTGAATCCAACCGGCTATGGCTGCACACAGACTACAGGGCGAGCTGCGCTCACACAGAGACCGTGCAGACAGCCGTAAACGGCGCTGCAAGGCCAACAAACCCTCCTCTAGGTTATCCTATATAGTGTTTTTCCACTATTTAGCTGGATACGAGTGGAAAGACACTAATAGGAATTTTTTTTTTCAAATTTTAAACAGGCTGCACTATTTGAAAAAAAGTAAAATTTTTCTCAAGGTATGAGGCAGTAACGAACCCTGAGCTGAATCCAACCGGCTATGGCTGCACACAGACTACAGGGCGAGCTGGGCTCACACGGAGACCGTGCAGACAGCCGTAAACGGCGCTGCAAGGCCAACAAACCCTCCTCTAGGTTATCCTATATAGTGTTTTTCCACTATTTAGCTGGATACGAGTGGAAAGACACTAATAGGAATTTTTTTTTTCAAATTTTAAACAGGCTGCACTATTTGAAAAAAAGTAAAATTTTTCTCAAGGTATGAGGCAGTAACGAACCCTGAGCTGAATCCAACCGGCTATGGCTGCACACAGACTACAGGGCGAGCTGGGCTCACACGGAGACCGTGCAGACAGCCGTAAACGGCGCTGCAAGGCCAACAAACCCTCCTCTAGGTTATCCTATATAGTGTTTTTCCACTATTTAGCTGGATACGAGTGGAAAGACACTAATAGGAATTTTTTTTTTCAAATTTTAAACAGGCTGCACTATTTGAAAAAAAGTAAAATTTTTCTCAAGGTATGAGGCAGTAACGAACCCTGAGCTGAATCCAACCGGCTATGGCTGCACACAGACTACAGGGCGAGCTGGGCTCACACGGAGACCGTGCAGACAGCCGTAAACGGCGCTGCAAGGCCAAAAAACCCTCCTCTAGGTTATCCTATATAGTGTTTTTCCACTATTTAGCTGGATACGAGTGGAAAGACACTAATAGGAATTTTTTTTTTCAAATTTTAAACAGGCTGCACTATTTGAAAAAAAGTAAAATTTTTCTCAAGGTATGAGGCAGTAACGAACCCTGAGCTGAATCCAACCGGCTATGGCTGCACACAGACTACAGGGCGAGCTGGGCTCACACGGAGACCATGCAGACAGCCGTAAACGTATAGTGTTTTTCCACAATAGAGCTGGAGACTGGTGGAAAAACACTAATAGGAAATTTGAGAAAAAATGTGCAGCAGGCTGCACTAAGAGCAAAAAAGGACAACTGTGTGAGGCAGTGTGAACCCCCCCTGAGCTGAATACAACCGGGTATATGGCTGCACACAGACTACAGAGTGAGCTGCACACACACACACACACACAGAGACCTTGCAGAACGCTGTTAAAACAGCGCTGCAAGGCAAGAGCAAGGTGAACAGTGAAGAACACAGCGTTTTGCTAAATTAGCCTTTGGAAAGGAAAATAAAGCAATTAGCTAGCTCGACTGGCCCTCAGTTAGAACACAGCGTCCTGTCCCTAACTGAAATCACAGCAGAGTGAGCGCAAAATGGCGGCAGCGTTTTTTATAGTGCAGAGTGACATCATTTCAGCAGCCAATCCAAGCCTTGCCAGTACTTACATGCCCACCATGCTAAACAGGATGTGCCCACACTTCCAATCATTCCTCATTGGCTGCTGCGTTCAGTTTGAATTCTGGGAACTTCCGATTCCGGTATCCGATACGCGGGAAGTATCGGAATTCGGTATCGGAATTCCGATACCGCAAATATCGGCCGATACCCGATACTTGCGGTATCGGAATGCTCAACACTACCCGTGACAAACGCTATAGCACCTTACACGGTGACACAGAGGAAGGTGCACATGACATTGAAGAGGAGGTGATAGATGACTCAGATTGGCAGCCATTGGGGGAAGAGGGTGCCGCTGCCAGTAGCTCAGAAGCGGAGGGGGGTGATCCGCAGCAGCCATCTACATTGCAACAGCTTTCATCTGGCAGGCCTGTATCTGGCCAAAAATGTTTGTCAAAACCAAAAACAGTTTTAAGGCAGCGTGGCCATCCGGTGAAAGTAGCACAGCGTGCAATGCCTGGAAAGGTAATCCATAGTAGGAAGAGTGCAGTGTGGGAATTTTTTAACTAAAATCCGAATGATCAGTGCAAAGTTATCTGTAAGAAGTGCTCAAAGACCTTTAGCAGAGGGAAGAATCTCCTAAATTTAAATACAACGTGCAAGCGTAGACATTTAACCAGCATGCACTTGCAAGCCTGGACTAACTACCAGACGTCCAGTACCGTTGGTGCACCTGCTCAGAATGAAGGTAGTCAGCAACGCTACATTGCTTCCCTCCCAGTAAGCCCACCGGTTAGGACACCACCAGCAGCAAATGTGGAGGTATTGTCGCAAGGCCAAAGCAGTCAGGGAATCACAAGGTTCTTGATAGGAAACACTGTAGGTAGGCCAACATCAAGAATACCACCACCAACCCTCTCTCAACCTGCCATGTCCACCACCACCCCCGCTAGTTCCACCATATGCAGCTCTTCAGTCCAGCTCACCCTACAAGAGACTCTCGTTAGGAAAAGAAAGTACTCATCCTATCATCCGCTTACACAGGGTTTGAACGCCCACATTGCTAGACTAATCTCATTAGAGATGATGCCCTACCGGTTGGTTGAAAGCGAAGCTTTCAAAACCCTGATGGCCTACGCAGTACCACGCTATGACCTACCCAGTCGACACTTCTTTGCGAGAAAAGCCATCCCAGCCCTCCAGAAGTGAAAACTCGTCCACAGAGCGCAGTTGCACGACCACTCCATCCGCAGCTGCCAGTATTGTACACGAGGTGTCCCATTATGGAACAGCTAGTGGTAAGCGTAAGCAGGCTGTGCTACAAATGAAGTGTTTGGGCGACAACAGACACACCGCGGAAGTACTGGCCGAGTACTTGCAGCAAGAAACTCAGTCATGGCTGGGCAGTGTACATCTTGAGGCAGGCAAGGTAGTCAGTGATAACTGAAGGAATTTTATGGCTGCCATAGCCCTTTCAGAACTGAAACACATTCCTTGCTTGGCTCACACCTTGAACCTGGTGGTGCAGTGCTTCCTGAAAAATTATCCGGAGTTACCAGCCCTGCTCCTGAAGGTGCAAAGACTTTGCTCACACATCCGCCGGTCGCCCGTACACTGCAGCCGTATGCAGAACCATCAGCGATCGCTGAATCTTCCCCAGCACCGCCTAATAATCGACGTTGCAACAAGGTGGAACTCCACACTGCACATGCTTCAGAGGCTGTGCGAACAGAGGCGTGCTGTCATTTATTTGTGGGAGGATACACATACATGGGCAAGCAGTTGGATGGCTGACATGGAGTTGTCTGGTGTGCAGTGGTCGAAGCTCCAAGACCTCTGTCAAGTCCTTCAGTGTTTTGAGGAATGCACACGGCTGGTAAGTGTAGACGATGCCATCATAAGCATGAGGATCCCACTACTGCGTCTGCTGATGCAAAGTTTTTTTTTTATTTGTTTTTTTTTTATTTTTTATTTTCAACTTTTCAAAACACATAAACAAATAAACCATCATACAGGATACATGAATCTGAGTCTTACGGGTACATAATTTTGCATGAAATAAATTGTGACAATTCAGGAGTACCTCGATTACAGATTAATTGCCGGAAGTGTCCACAGCTCTGGTTATGATAGCAAAGAGTTCCGATCAGAGTAGTTAGGTTTCAAAGTCTGAATCATGCATCTCAAGAAGATATCGTACAGATATTGGAACATTGGAACAGATAAAAACAATAATACAATAAGAAAAGAAAAAAAGGAATGGGGGGAGGGGTGTACCGGGGGGAGGGGGAGGGACCGGGGGGGGGGGGGGGAGGGAACGAGAAATGGTCAAAATAAACTCCCCATACAAAGATCCCTCGTCAAGGAAAAAATGAGCAATATAAAACCAGAAACATACGGGGAGCAGAACAGATAATTTTGACCGATTTGGAAACAAAGACAGGGAAAAAACAAGCATGACTAATCAACTAGGTGATTGAGCTGCACCCTGGTCCATCACAGTGCAATAAAGGAAACCTTTGAAAATCAAGGTAGCACAACCATGTGTCAGGTAAGAAGAATATCTGATGAGAAACTATGGGGTAGCTTGAGATGCTAGTTGCCACGGCAACCATGTACGGAAGAATTTATCATGTGTATGTGAATCCCAACTGGTCAACTCCTCCATCCTATAGATGTCCTGGACTTTTTTAAACCATTCATTGATATGAGGGGGGGTCGTTTGTCTCCAATGTAAGGAGATCAAATGTTTGGCTGCGGCTATTAAAAGGGGAAGTAGATCGTGCTTCTTAGGCTTATAGGACTTCGTGGGGAGTGACAGTAGGACCTCTTGAGGAGTTAGACTTTGTGTTATAAATCCCATCTGGCGGAGTCGGTTGAAAACATCTTCCCAGAATTTAGTAATAATTGGGCATGACCAAAATATATGCGCCAAAGAGCCTCTAGATTTCATACATCTCCAACAAAGAGGAGAGTATGAGAGGCCTAAGTGGTAGAGCGACTCGGGGGTTCTGTACCATCTGGAGAGGACTTTAAAGGCATTCTCCTGAAGCAGAACACATCTTGAGAACCCATGTGAGTGCTCTAGAACTAGCTCTGTTTCTCTGTTGGAGAGAGATATGTTCAACTCCGACTCCCATGAGGAAATATATAGGGGTTTAAAATTAGTTTTAGGGGAGATTAAGTTATGGTATAGTTTAGATATTAATTTAGGGGGTGTAGGATTGAGTTTAAGTAGAAGTTCCAGCCAAAGCCAATCTGAGTTGATTTGGATATCTGCCTTGAGTTTAGAAATAGTATGTTGTACATGGTGTATTTGAATGAAATCTTTGGGCTGTTTCTTGGCTGCTGATGCAAAGTTTGACCCACATTAAGGAGCTGGCGTCTGCAGCCGAGGAGTATAGAAGCCTTGATGACAGTCAGCCATTGTCTGGTCAAGGAACTCTTCTGGATGAGGTGGCGGACGAAGAGGAGGAGGAGGATGATGATGGGGATGAATATTTATGGGAGGAGGATGCTTCTCAGGGGGCAATAGAAACTGGTGGCATTGCAAGGTCAGGTACAGGGTTTTTGCGGGCAACAAGTGATGTTGATTTGCAAGAAAGTGCTCCTCAACCCAGCACAAGCAGTGAATTGACACCTGGAACATTGGCCCACATGACAGAGTATGCCTTGCGTATCCTAAAAAGGGACCCCCGCATTATCAAAATGATGACCGATGACGATTACTGGTTGGCCTGCCTCCTGGATCCACGATACAAAGGAAAATTACAAAATATCATGCCACATGAGAACCTTGAGCAAATATTGGCTACCAAACAAGCAACTCTTGTAGACCGTTTGGTTCAGGCATTCCCAGCACACAGCGGCGCGGTGGTGGTTCTCACACGAGCTGTAGGGGGCAACATGGCAGAGGTGTTAGAGGTACAAAAATCCGAAGTGGCGATGGACAGAGGGGTTTTATGACCAGGTTGTGGAGTGATTTTGCAATGACCGCAGACACAACAGGTACTGCTGCATCAATTCAAAGTGACAGGAGACAGCATTTGTCCAGTATGGTTACCAACTATTTTTCCTCCCTTATCGATGTTCTCCTTCACAGGTCATGCCCCTGGGCATTTAAAATAGACAACTGGCCTGAATTGGCATAATATGCATTACAGGAGCTCGCTTGCCCAGCTGCTAGTGTGCTATCACAAAGAGTCTTCAGTGCTGCTGGTTCAATACTGACCGAAAAAGGACACGTCTGGCTACCCAAAATGTTGATGATCTAAGCTTCATTAAAATAAACCAATCATGGATTTCAAATTATTTTGCCCCACCTTCCCCTGCTGACACTTAGCTTGCCTTAAAAATGTCTTGCTTTTGGCCTCCTCTTACTGACTGCTCCAATTCCTCCATTTGCAGCTGCTGAATGTCCACCATAGGCCATTTTTATACCTCCCTAAATGGGCTGACTTCCCCCACAGGGCCGTGGTCACCACTTGGCATAAGCACCCGTGTGAGTGCCGTTTGCCTGGACAGGTGGGTGTGCCCACTCTTGGGCGACGGCACTGGCACAGGGTCCCTCATAGTACAATGAAGTGTCTCTGATGGTGGTGATGCACAACCAACGTCAGACACACCGTCGTAATATGAGGGGCCCTGTGCCAGTACCGCCGCCCACGAGAGTGTTCCCCTCAGCTCGAACAGTGCTCTACCACTTGCAAATCTTACCTCTCCCTGCTCCACCACTGTGTAGTATGTGCTGTTAAATCCTTCAATGGCACTGCCAATACAAATTTGTTGAAATGATAGACGATCGTAAAAATATACAGGGGCCCTGGCCTCCATTTAGACCAGTTAATACTTTGCGCCAACTACCACTGTCTACTACTCAGCAGAGGAGCCCACCCCTGTACCTAGCTATGCCACAAGTTTATTTATGAACATTTTTTTTTTGCTGACATTAGCCCACTTTATTATTTTGGCCTACTAACTGTGTCAGCCACTTATTACAGTTGTCCTCCACTGAACAAAGCAATGCCGCCTGTGTACTCCTCTTACCTATTTTGAACTGCATTTAGCCTACTTTTTTATTTTAGGCCTACTAAGTCTGTCTGAGCCACTTATTACAGTTGTCCTCCACTGAACAAAGCAATGCCGCCTGTGTACTCCTGTTACCAATTTTTTTTTTTTAACAAATAAGCTTTTTATTGAAATATAACACATCAAATAACACATCAGATAACTTCAGAAAGAGGGAGGGGAGGGGGAGAGAAGGAAAGAAAATAGGGGAGGCAGGGGGAACAGAGGGAAAAACCCAGTACGTAGTACTCAAGGACCACAGCATAATCAGTACAAAAATACACAATCACAGTGCAAGATAAATCACATATTCAAAAGAAACATGACTTTTAGATAAGAGTAAGAGCAGACTGGGAAATATAGGCCGAGGACACCCAGGGGTCCCACCAGGAAAGGACTTTATTCTTTTTTGGTAAACCCTGAGCCATAATAACATAACAGAAGTGTAGATCAACCTTGGAAAGCAGTTCGGCCCTAGAAGGGAGATCCGAAGATTTCCAGTATTTCGCAATACACTGTCTGGCAGCAACTAGGACATTGGAAATTATTGGACTGAGAGGGGAGGGGAGATCTATGAGGGAAATACCCAGAACAGCAAGTTGTCCATTCAGAACAAAGGGAAGGTGAGTTAGCTCAGCGATCAAGGACTCTACCTGGCGCCAAAAAACCCGAACCTGCGGGCACGACCACCAAACATGGGAGCAAGAACCCATAGCGCCATACCCCTTCCAGCAAAGAGGGGAGGAAGACGGAGTGAATTTCGCCAGATGGACAGGGGTAAGATACCAATGCAGCTGGATCTTTTTCACCTGTTCCAAGTGGCCAAGACACGAGGAGAATTTAGAAGGATGCACCATAGCAAACTGCCAATCCTCCAGGGAGGCCTCAAAGTCCATCGAGGACTCCCAGGAAGTCATAAAAGGGAACTTATCAGGAATACCATGGGATATAAGGGCTTTGTAGAGGATAGAGATACCATGGGGCAATATAGTGGATGGTCTAAAGAACCTATGAGCCGGGTCCTCTGTCAGAGGCGGGGGTGCACCAAACATCCGACGCGACCTAAGGAAGCTGCGAAGGTGTAGATATTGAAAAAAATCAATATTAGTAAGGGAGAATCTCCCTGCAAGGTCCTCAAACGGCAAAAGGCCACTCGAGCCAAACAGGTCAGCCACCCGGAGCACCCCGCACCCCTCCAGGAGGAAAGAGAAATGTGCCCAATAGCATACTCCAAGGCCTGCAAAGAGACATAGTCATACATAAACCCAAGATGAGAGGTGCAAAGCGACGCCTAAAGTTTAGTAGCAGTCTTGATAGTACGGAGATAGGGGCCCTCAAGAGAGACCCGAAGCAACTGAAGCTCTAGGAGCAATTTAAGAGAGTTTTTGGGGGCAAACTGAGACTCAATAAGAAACCAGGGTAAACGTGAGTTCCCCTCCCACGATATTTTAAGAGGCTCCAGAACCGCCGCCCTATAATAAAACTGCACCACAGGGGCACCCAACCCACCCATAGAGTACGGGAGGGACATAATTCGACGCCTGATCCTATGAGGTTTTTTGTTCCAGATGAACCGGTCAATAAGTGATTGGAAAGCTAAAATAAATTTCGAGGGGATAAAAAGGGGAGGCACCGGAATAGGTACATAATTTTAGGGAGGAATAGCATTTTAGCAGTTCCACGAGAGCGACGCGCTCGATAACTGATCCATGCCCTTCCTGACCGCCGAGAGAGTTTCCTCACAGTTTGAACGGACGATGTTATCCAGCCTAGTTATCCGGATACCCAGGTACGTAAAGCCTAGGGGGGCCCAAATAAAAGCATATTGAGATTGGATTTGGATTTGAAGAGGGCCCGGGAGAAAGAGGGGAAAAATTGTGGATTTAGTCAAATTAAGTTTGTAATACGAGACCGCAGAAAACTCAGTTAAAATTGAGATGATCGCATTCAACGAGGCTAAAGGTGAGGTGCATGTCAAGACCACATCGTCGGCATAGAGACCAATTTTGTGTTCAGTTTCCCTAACCCGAACTCCTTTTATGTCTGAACTTTGCCTAACCATGGCAGCCAAGGGCTCCATGACCAGAGCAAAGATAAGGGGGAAAAGGGGGCAGCCCTGTCGAGTACCGTTCAAAATGGGGAACGTCCGAGATACAAAACCGGCCGAGCGAACCGACGCACAGGGATTGGCGTATAAAGCCATGATAGCTTTGGAGATTTGTCCAGTAAGCCCGAACTTTTCCAGCGTAAGCTCGATATATCTCCAGTGTACCCTGTCAAACGCTTTTTCGGCATCAAGCGACAGGAATACACTGGGGAGACCCCCCCTCTCCACCACATCCAAAAGGTCTATCAGGCGCCTAGTGCCGTCTCTGGTCTGTCTGCCGGGAACAAACCCGACTTGGTCGGGGTGTATGAGGCCGGGGAGAACCGATAGTAATCTGTTGGCCCAAATTTTTGCATAGATCTTAACGTCGCAGTTTAGGAGGGCTATAGGACGAAAATTTCCCGGGGAGGTTGTAGGTTTCCCCTGTTTCGGGAGAGTCACGAAGGAAGCCTCCAACCCCTCAGCTCTAATGCTACCTACCGACAACCAGTTATTAAAAAGGCGCAGAAGATAAGGGGAGAGGACAGAGAAAAACTGAGCATAATAAAAAAAAGGAAAGCCATCTGGCCCAGGGGAGGAACCCTTATTAGCATCCCTGACAATTTGAGATAATTCAGACTCAACAATGGGAGAATTCAGATAGGAGAGCTGGTCCGCGCTGACCGAGGGAAGATTAGCCCTCTCCAAGAACGCCAAAATTAGCTCCCGTGAAGGCTGGGGAACCCCTGGTTCAGATCCAAGATCATAGAGAGAGGAATAGTAGGAGGCGAACTCCTCAGCAATATGAATAGGATTATAAACCCGGGAACCGTCAGACCCAAGCAGGAATGGGATCTTGGATTGTGCCTCTCTCCTCCTGACACGTCTAGCCAGAACAGCATCCACCCGGTCTCCCATTGCATAAAATTTGGCTCTGGTTTTCCTCAGGGCATTCTCAGCCTTACATAGAAGCAGGTTTCGAACATGCATGCGGGCCCTAGAAAGATCAGAAAAGAGCACTGGGGTAGGGGATAGTTTGTGGGCAGACTCGAGGCGAGCTATTTCATCTAGGGCAGACTGAAGAGCTGAGTTATACTTCCTCTTGGCCGTAGCCACCATCTTGATGAGACATCCCCTGATCACCGCCTTGTGGGCAAACCACAGGGTATCATCACGCACGTCTGGAGTGTCATTGGAGGAAAAGAATTCCTGTAAGGCTTTCTCTACAAACTGAGAATTTGATTGATCTGTAAGGAGATGAGTGTTGAGACGCCAATGTGCGGGAGGCCTGATAGCCAGAGGGTCTCTCAAAGTGAGGGACACCGGGGCATGGTCCGACCAAGTGATACAACCTATATCTGCTGAAATGCAGTGAGGAAGAGCCACGTCATTCACCAGCACATAGTCAATCCTGCTGTAGGAACCGTGTCTGGGTGACATGAACGTGTAATCCCAGAGCAGTCTAGCCCTTTAGACATTGGGGCATTAAAATCTCCAGCAATCAGTTTGTGACCATGTTGAATGTCGTGTAAAATTTTGAAAAAGCCCTCCAAGAATTTCAGCTGACCTACATTGGGAGCATAAACCAAAGCAATGGTGTAGGGGGCATTATTAATAAGACAGAGAACTACAATGAACCTACCCAACGGATCCGCTATGGAACGGATCAATTGAAAAGAGTTGGCTTTGCTAAGGAAAATGGCTACTCCCACCTTTTTTGACGGGCCATTGGCAAAGAATTGGTGCGGATATAAACCCGAGTACATTCTGGCATTATCACATTCCAACAAATGCGTTTCTTGAAGACACAAAATGTCGTGACGGGATTTACCCAGCTGACGCCAGACAATAGACCTCTTTCCCGGGGAGTTGAGGCCATTAACATTAATTGAATATAACGAAATACTCATAGCAAAGGAATATAAACAGTTTTACAATATTCTGAGCACCGATGAACTGTGCGAAAAAGTAGATGGCATGTGGCCAGCAGACCAGAACACAAGTAAGGGAAAACCGGGAGGAGGGAAAAAAAAGGGGGAAAAACAAACAAAACAGACAACAAATAAACCAGTAGACCGAGGTCCATTCAGGAATACCCTGAGTCCAAAAGGTGAGATAAAAAAAAAACAGTTCACCTGTGGGGCAGAAAAACGCTGCGGATACTCACAAAGAGAAACCAGCGCAGCTTAAGAAAAGAGAAAAAGAGATGAAAACAAAACAAATCCGTGCGGGAAAATAGCCGGGAACCAGAAATATAGTAAACTTCAGGCCACCTCCCAGTCCGGTACAATGCGGGCCCGAAGGCTTCTGCCATTCCCAGGCTTTGGAAGGTTCGCAGAGACCGGAGAGCCAGGAGCCGACAGTCCCCACTTGGAGAGGGCAGTTGCTGCGTGAGACGGAGTCAGGCAGGTGGTGATTGATCCATCTTTACGAATGAGGAGCTTGGTGGGAAACCCCCAGCGATACAGAATGCCCTTTTCTCTGAGAATAGCAGTATAAGGCCCAAAAGCCCTCCGGAGGGCCAAAGTACCCGGAGAAAGGTCTGGAAAGACAGTGATGCGGGCAAATCTTTCAGGTAAAACTGGGTTCTTCCTTAGTGCCTGAAGAAAGTCCTCCTTCATTTCATAGAAGTGTATGCGAGCAAGTACATCTCTCGGAACTGAGGGCCCCAGGCCAGACGGTTTAGGGATCCGATGCACACGGTCAATTATGATATCTTTTGGGGCAAACTGAGGAAGAGCAGCCGCAATAAAATCCTGCAGAAACAGTTTCAAATCCCCTACCAAGATAGATTCCTCAATGCCTCTGAGTTTAACGTTATTCCTCCTGGACCTATCTTCCAGGGCCAGGGCTTTGGAGTGGGTTTTCACTGCCAGGCTTTGCAGGGTCTCATGTGCGTCCCAGAGTTCATTATGAGAGGAGACCAGCTCCGCCATCTTGCGCTCCAGGCGGTCGGTGCGATTGCCCAGCTCCACCACCTCCCCCTTCAGTTCAGCCAGCATGGCGCGCATATCCTCCTGTATGGAGGTTCTAAGGTCTCCTAGCAGACCCTTACGTAGAGCGGCAGTCACTGGGGCATCAGCAGGATCTGGCGCTGCATCGCCTGAAAGCGACGCTTAAGCGCCGCGTTGTGAGGAGCGGGATGCCCTGGGGGAGGACGGCGCCATCTTGGAACTCAGCGGCGGCTGAGGAGGGGCCGCGAAGAAATCAATAATTGTCCTGGAGGGATCGCGGGTGCCGGCTCTAGATTTCCCCATGCACTCACCGCCGTTCCAGGGACCGGTGCCGACTCCGTGAGGGTGAGAGAGGCCGCCAGAGAAGAAGATATGAGCCGCTTTAAGGTTCCCAGCCACAGAGCTCCCGCTCCGTGCGACCTACTCCATCAGCAGATAGGCCGCGCCCCCTCCTGTTACCAATTTTGAACTGCATTTAGCCTACTTACTTACTTGGGCCTAGTAACTGTGTGAGCCTTTCATAACAGTTGTCCTCCTCCGCTGAAAAAAGCTATGCCGCCTGTGTACTCCTGTTACCAATTTTGAACTGCATTTAGCCTACTTTTTTATTTTAGGCCTACTAAGTCTGTGTGAGCCTCTCATAAAAGTTGTCCTCCTCTGCTGAACAAAACTATGCCGCCTGTGTACTCCTCTTACCAATTTTAAACTTCATTTAGCCTAATTACTTACTTGGGCCTAGTAACTGTGTGAGCCCCTCATAATAGTTGTCCTCCTCCGCTGAAAAATGCTATGCCGCCTGTGTACTCCTGTTACCAATTTTGAACTGCATTTAGCCTACTTTTTTATTTTAGGCCTAGTAACGGTGTCAGCCACTCCTTACAGTTGTCCTCCGCTGAACAAAGCAATGCCACCAGTTTAGTCCTGTTAGCAATTTTGAACTGCATTTAACCTACTTTTTTATTTTAGGCCTACTAAGTCTGTGTGAGCCTCTCATAACAGTTGTCCTCCTCCGCTGAACAAAGCTATGCCGCCTGTGTACTCCTCTTACCAATTTTGAACTGCATTTAGCCTACTTTTTTATTTTAGGCCTACTAAGTCTGTGTGAGCCTTTCATAACAGTTGTCCTCTGCTGAACAGAGCTATGCCGCCTGTGTACTCCTGTTACCAATTTTGAACTGCATTTAGCCTACTTACTTGGGCCTAGTAACTGTGTGAGCCTCTCATAACAGTTGTCCTCCTCCGCTGAAAAAAGCTATGCCGCCTGTGTACTCATCTTACCAATTTTGAACTGCATTTAGCCTAATTATTTACTTCGGCCTAGTAACTGTGTGAGCTTCTCATAACAGTTGTCCTCCGCTGAAAAAAGCTGTGTCGCCTGTGTACTCCTCTTACCAATTTTGAACTGCATTTAGCCTACTTTCTTATTTGGGCCTACTAACGGTGTCTGCCCCTCATTACAGTTGTCCTCCGCTGAACAAAGCAATGCCGCCAGTTTAGTCCTGCTAGCAATTTGGATCTTTATTTAGCCTACTTACTTTTTGGGGCCTACTAACTGTGTCAGCCTCTCATTACAGTTGTCCTCCGCTGAACAAAGCAATGCCGCCAGTTTAGTCCTGCTAGCAATTTGGATCTGCATTTAGCCTACTTACTTTTTGGGGCCTACTAACTGTGTCAGCCTCTCATTACAGTTGTCCTCCGCTGAACAAAGCAATGCCACCTGTTTAGTCCTGTTACCAATTTTGAACTGGATTTAGCCTACTTTCTTATTTGGGCCTATATCTGTGTTTCCTCCTCATCCTGCCCATTGGCCAGCCACTGCTAGATGAGTCTGCTGGTACATTGACCCAGACCACTACATTCCCCTTGCACTCTACACAGCTAGAATTTGACCCTGCTGAAAGTCAGGTTCCCCTTCCCGCATACCATACCACCTTACACGGGAACAAAGAGGAAGGTGCAGATGAAAGTGCAGGTTCCTTCATCAGGTGGGGGGCATACTCGTTAGCACTGGCACAGGGCCCCTCATAGTATGCAAAATTGTCTCTGGCAGTGGGAGGCGCCGCCCGCCGTCAAACACACCGCTGTATTATGAGGGGCCCTGTGCCAGTGCCAACTAATGGGCCCCCCCTGCTTGCTCAGGATCACAGCACTGGCAAAGTTGAAATACTTACCTCTACCTGCTCCACCGCCGTGACGTATTCCACGTTTCCTGGGCCCACGAAAATCTTGAGCCAGCCCTACACCCCACAACTTTAGCGATATGACCCCCAGTCACTTTGCACTGATGAGGGGCAGTACCCCGAAACAGTGTCTGCAAATTGAGATTCTGGTTTGGTTATTATCCTAAGTCATGTAACGAGGCTCATTAAAGGGTCGACATTGACTGTTAGGATTACTACTTCCAATAGGTGGCACTAGAGTTCTAGTCCTCTTCCTCTCTGAAGAGACAATTTGCATATTTCCCAGAGGAGCATTGCGGCTTTAAGTCTCCTCACCTCGACATGCTTATCATGTCACTCTCCACAAGGACAAACGATACTTCTTGGATCCCTGCCTCCTTATAGTGAATGAGTCCCGCGGAGGTTTCATGTGAATCATGTCACTTGGAGATTTAGATGCGTAAGAGTGCAGGATAAGTGTGTCAAGCCTTACTGTGATTTTTGGGAAGCAGAATGAACAAATCAACAGCAGGTGAAGAATTAGTTTTATTTATTTTTTTACACCATTCCATGTGCAGTATAATTGATTAGACAACTTTATTCTTCGGGTTGGTCCGATGCCAGATTTAGGTTTTTTTTAATGTTTGACTTCTATCCCACAGTAAAAGATGCTCTTTTTTGCAAAAACTAGTCATATTTTGAGAACTATAATTTTCCCATCATACATGATGGCACCACGAGAGAGGGAATCCGCCCATCAAGGACAGGAAACCTTCAAGATAAAAGGGGCGGCTCCTCTCTCCACATCAGTTGTATTAAAATTAGATCCGGCATATCTCCCCAAAGTGGTATCGAGATTCCAAAGGGCTCAGGATATAACCCTACCCTCTTTCTGTCCCAATCCTAGTAACAAGAAAGAGGAGAGACTCCATTGCCTAGATGTCAGGAGATGTATCCTACAATATTTAGAGATGACAAAATCCTGGAGGAAACAGAGGGCTTTATTTGTTTCATTCCAGGGGTCAAGGAAGGGCCTTAAAGCCTCAAAACAAACTATCGCTAGATGGGTGAGAGAGGCCATTATTCTAGCGTATAGTAGTGCAGGCAGGGTTGTTCCACAGGGTCTGAAAGCCCACTCCACAAGGGCCATGGCGACGTCGTGGGCGGAGAGAGAAGATGCTACCATCGACCAAATCTGTAAGGTGGCCACTTGGTCCTCTCCGTCTACATTTTTTAAACATTATAGACTAGACCTATCTGCTACCTTTGATCTCACATTTGGGAGAAGAGTGTTACAAGCAGTGACCCCTCCCTAAAAGAGAATACAAATTTCTGTAACTCTCTCGTGGTGCCGTCATGTATGATGGAAAAACACGGGTATTACATACCTGATAATGTGTTTTTTTCATGAGACATGACAGCACCCTTATATTCCCACCCTTTTGATCACATCATTAGTTGGGTGCATTATTAGCATTATTTGCATTATACACTCCCTCGGGTGTCGGTGAATAGAACCGTATAGGATGTATTATTTATGTGTACACTAATCGGCAGAGTTCCTCTCGTACTCTGTAAAACAACTGATGTGGAGAGAGGAGCCGCCCCTTTTATCTTGAAGGTTTCCTGTCCTTGATGGGCGCATCCCCTCTCTAGTGGTGCAGTCATGTCTCATGAAAAAAAAAAACACATTACCAGGTATGTAATACCCGTGTTTTTCCATATTTCTGCTGACTGTCATGTCAGAGCTTGTTTTTTTGTGGGATGAGTTGACATTTTTATTGGTACCATATTCGGTCACAACTTTTCTTTTTATCGATCTCTATTCCAATTTTTGTGAGGCAGAATGAACAGATACCAGCAATTCAGGAATTGAGGTTGTTTTGTAATTTTTTTATGTTGTTCCGCATAGAGGTGTATCTAGGGTTTCTGCCACCCAGGGCAAGAATTCAGTTTGGCGCCCTCCCCCAAGGACATATGCGATTTGCACAGTTAGTCATGTACCGACAAGCTGCTCTCCCTAATGCTCTCAATGTTCAGTGAAAAACTGAGAGAAGCAGGAAGAGAAGCTCCTTGCCACAGGACCATAAGTATGAAAATCGCATATGAGTGAGCATGTGATGACTACTGGAACCTGCATAGCTGAATCCTGACAACGCAGGTTTATGAATTCTTACAACGAATGCACTGCACACTTTTAGGATTCTCTCTTGCCGATGGACAGACATGTCAGCACAAGCATGTGATTTGTATACCTCTGGCCACATTCCGACTAGATGTGGCCGGCCTCACTCAGTTCATTTTTATTGAGTGAGGCCACACATGTCTAGTCAGCACAAAACCGCATGTATGTAAATCACCAGCATGAGAGAATCCTGACAGTGTACAGGGCGCACTGTGAGAATTCAGAAGTCTGCAGTCACAATGAATGACTGCAGACTCATTACACACCTGGACAACCCCTTTAATACTCCTAACATAAATAAAAACATGAGCATTAGTTAGCATCACAAATAACATTTACATCCAGGTACCTTATAGATGACGTTGTCGCTGGAGTTGTTCTCCTTTTCTTCATCTTGTCCAGACCCCATGAGTTTTCACATCCACAGCTCATCTCTGCAGACTTCCATCTTCTCCGCTCTTTTGCAGAAAATCTCCACATGACTCACTTAAAGATAGAAGTGTCATTATAATGCTCCTGAATAAAAAATTGCCCCTCACTATATTGTCTGCACAAAAAATAACCCCTGCACTGTCCCTCTTATGGTACATGCTCTTTACACTGACATCTCCTTTCCATACCGGCCCCCTCTTCACACTGTCCTCTCATACTGTGTCCCCCCTATAGGGCCCAGTATTTATACTGTACCTTCTCATCACACTCCCCCTCCTTGGTATACTGTCCCCTCCTGGCTGTGCTTTTACACTGTCCCCCTATGCTACGCCCCTACTGCTCAGTTTTTATTCTGTGCCCATTCACTTTTCTCCCCCATACTGTCTCCTCACACTATTCCCTTCCCTCTTCATATGATCTCCTCTCACATCCCCCTGTTCACCATACTGTCTCCTCATATATTTACCCCCTCACTTTCTATACTGCCTGCTCACCTGACTCCTTATACTGTGGCTGCACACATCCCATCACCCTCACTCCCCGCACTCTGTCCGCATACATTTTTCACATCACTGCTCATACTGTGTCCACATACATTCCCCCGTTTGCTCCCCATACTGTCTACACCCATCCCCCCATACTGTTTCCTCATACATGCCCCCATCTCCTCCTTTGCTCTTCATTTTGTGTCCTCAAATCTCCCCCACACATTAAAGCGCTCTATCCCCACTACAATTCTTCCCACACACAATAAATAACCTCATCTCCACTCCAATTCTCCTCACACGTAATAAATCCCCCCATCCCCACTCCAATTCTCCCCACACATAATAAATTCCCCCATCCACACTCCAATTCTCCCCACACATAATAAATTCCCCCATCCCCACTCAAATTCCCCCACAGAATAAATCTCCCCATCCCCACTCCAATTCTCCTCACACATTACACACCCCCATCCCCACTCCAATTTTACCCACACATAAAAAAGCTCCCCCCCGCACTTAATCTTCGGTGTCTTCGGCTCCACTGGAGCACTAACCACCAGTGTTAGCCTCTGCAGCGCGGGCAAGTGATGTCAGCAGCATGATCACATGATCTGATCACGCTGCTGGCGTTGCTCTGACCCGGAAGCAGGGGCGGACACTGACAGCTTGGGGTCCCTATGCAAGAAATGTGTCTGGGCTCTCTCCTTTTATGGCGACAAAGCTATATATATATATATACTAGATGGTGGCCCGATTCTAACGTATTGGGTATTCTAGCATATGTACAGTATGTATATAGCACAGGCCACGAAGTATAAAGGAGCCATGTAGTATATAGCAGACACGCAGTCTATAACACAGCCCACACAGTCTATAACACAGCCACGTAGTATATAACACAGCCCACGCAGTATATAACACTGCCCACGTAGTATATAACACAGCCCACGTAATATATAACACAGCAACGTAGTATATAACACAGCCCACATAATATATAACACTGCCCACATAGTATATAGCAGCCACGCAGTATATAACACAGCCACATAGTATATAACACAGCCCACGTAGTATATAACACTGCCCACGTAGTATATAGCACCAAGCAGCATATAACACAGCCCATGCAGTATATGACACAGGCCACATAGTATATAGCAGCCACGCAGTATATAACACAGCCCACGCAATATATAACACTGGCCACATAGAATATAGCAGCCATGCAGTATATAACACAGCACACGTAATATATAGCAAAGCTCACATAGTATATAACACTGCCCACGTAGTATATAACACTGGTCACGTAGTATATAGCAGCCATGCAGTATATAACACAGCCCACGCAGTATATAGCAGTGTGGGCACCATATCCCTGGTAAAAAAAAAAAAATTAAAATAAAAAATAGTTATATACTCACCCGCCGATGTCCAGCGAAGCTGTCTCGATGCGCGCTGCTGCCAGCTTCCGTTCCCAGCGATGCATTGCGAAATTACCCAGATGACTTAGCGGTCTCGCTTCGGTGGACGACGGAAGGTGAGAATAGCAGGTTTTTTGTTTTTTTTTTTTCAATTATTTTTAACATTAGATCTTTTTACTATTGATGCTGCATAGGCAGCATCAACAGTAAAAAGTTGGTCACACAGGGTTAATAGCAGCGTTAACGGAGTGCGTTACCCTCGGCATAACGCGGTCCGTTAACGCTGCCATTAACCCTGTGTCAGTGCTGACTGGAGGGGAGTATGGAGCGGGCGCCGGGCACTGATTGGATGGAAGTAGGGAGGGACTAATTCTCGGCCGGACTGTGCCCGTCGCGACCAATCAGCGACGCAGGATTTCCGTTACAGACAGAAAGACGGAAGTACCCCTTAGACAATTATATAGTGTACTAGATGGTGGCCCGATTCTAACGCATCGGGTATTCTAGAATATGTATGTAGTTTATTTACGAAGTTTTCAGAATAATGCAATTTATACACAGGATTCAGCCAGCCGGCCGCGACCAATTAGCGAAGCGTGGTTCAAATTCTGCGCCAATTCGCGGGCGGACTGTGCCTGTCGCTGATTGGTCACGCCTGACCGCAAACAATCAGTGAAGCCAGGGCCGGCTCCAGGTTTTTGAGGGCCTCGGGCGAAAGAGTCTCAGTGGGCCCCCCTCTTTAACACATACCACGATTCATGATGCACAGATACAGCAGAGAAATCTAGCACAGCCAACTAGCATATAACACAGCCGATGTAGTATATAGCACAGCCCACGTAGTATATAACAAAGCCCATGTAGTATATAGCGCAGCCACGTAGTATATACCACAGCCACATAGTATATAGCACAGCCACATAGTATATAGCACAGCCACAAAGTATATAGCACAGCCACATAGTATATAGCACAGCCCATGTAGTATATAGCACAGGCCACGTAGTAAATAGCACAGACACGCAGTATATTGCCCAAACACGTAGTATATAGCACAGAGACATGGTATATAACACAGGCCACTCAGTATATAACACAGCCCACATAGTATATAGCAGAGCCACGTTTTATATAACACCGCCCACCTAGTATATAGAGCAATGTGGGCACCATATCTGTAAAAAAAAAGAATTAAAATAAAAAATAGTTATATACTCACCTTCCGTCTGCCCCCGGATCCAGCTGAGGCGTTTACCGATGCTCCTTGCGACGCTCTGGTCCAAAAAGAGTGCATTGCGTTCTCGCGAGACCGCTACGTCATCATCTCTCGAGACCGCAATGCATGGACCGGCCACCAGAGCGTTGCGAGGAGCGGGAAAGGCCTGGGCTGGGTCCGGAAGGTGAGTATATAATGAGTTTTTAATTTTAACATTAGAACCCGTCGCATAGGCAGCATCTTTAGTAAAAAGTTCGTCACACAGTATTAATAGCAGTGTTAACAGACTGCATTACACCGCGTTATGCCGCGGTGTAACGCAGTTGGTGTAACGGACTGCTACAACACTATGTGGGTGGTGGGCACTGACTGGGAGGGTAGTATAGAGGGGGCACACTGACTGCAGGGGAGTAGGGAGTGGCCAGACTGTCACTCCCAAGAGTGCATTGCGGTCTCGCAAGATGTTGACGTGCGGTCTCGCGAGACCGCTACATCATCATCTCGCGAGACCGTAATGAATGGACTGGTCACCGAAGCGTCGCGAGGAGTGGGAAAGGCCTGGGCTGGATCCGGAAGGTGAGTATAGAATGATTTTTTTATGTTTTATTATTTTTAACATTATATCTTTTTACTATTGATGCTGCATAGGCAGCATCAATAGTAAAAAGTTGGTCACACAGGGTTATTAGCAGCGTTACACCGCGGCATAACGCGGTCCGTTAACGCTGCCATTAACTCTGTGTGAGCGCTGACTGGAGGGGAGTATGGAGCGGGCACTGACAGCGGGGAGTAAGGAGCGGCCATTTTTCCGCCGGACTGTGCCCGTCGCTGATTGGTCGTGGCTGTTTTGCCGCGACCAATCAGCGACTTGGGATTTCCATGACAGACAGACAGGCAGAAAGACGGAAGTGACCCTTAGACAATTATATAGTAGACTAGATGGTGGCCCGATTCTAACGCATCGGGTATTCTAGAATATGCATGTCCACGTAGTTTATGTGCCCAGTCACGTAGTATATTGCCCAGCCACGTAGTATATTGCCCAGCTATGTAGTATATTGGCCAGTCACGTAGTATATTGCCCAGCTACATAGTATATTGGCCAGTCACGTAGTATATTGCCCAGCCACGTAGTATATTGCCCAGTCACGTAGTATATTGCCCAGCCACATAGTGTATTGGCCAGTCGCGTAGTATATTGCCCAGCGACATAGTATATTGCCCAGCCACGTAGTATATTGGCCAGTAACGTAGTATATTGCCCAGCCACGTAGTATATTGCCCAGTCACGTAGTATATTGCCCAGCGACGTAGTATATTGCCCAGCCACGTAGTATATTGCCCAGCTACGTAGTATATTGCCCAGCCACTTAATATATTGCCCAGTCACGTATTGCCTAGCCACATAGTATATAGCAGAGCCACGTAGTATATTGTATATTGTACGGTATATTGCCCAGTCACGTAGTATATAGCAGAGCCATGTAGTATATTGCCCAGCACAGAGCCTCGTAGTATAGAGACTTAAAAAAAAAATAAACATATACTCACCTTCCGAAGGCCCGTTGGAAGTCCTGCTATAGTCACCCTCCGCCTTTCCGGCTCCTTGCCACGCTCCTGGGACCGCTCCATTGCAAGCGGCAGCTTCCGGTGGTCCCAGGGCTGGTGTGAGCAGGACCTATGATGACGTCGCGGTCACATGACCGTGACGTCACGGCAGGTCCTTGTCGCACACCAGCCCTAGGACCGGAAGCTGCCGCTTGCAATGGAGCGGTCCCGGGAGCGTGGCGAGGAGCGGTAAAGGCGGCGGAGGGTGAGTATAGCAGGTTTTTTGGATTATTTTTAACATGACCTATTTTTACTATTGATGCTGCATAGCCAGCATCAATAGTAAATAGTTGGGGACACACAAGGTTAATAGCAGCGGTAACGGAGCGCGTTACACCACGGGCCGTTACCGCTGCCATTAACCCTGTGTGAGCGGTGAGTGGAGGGGATTACGGAGCGGGCGACGGGCAGTGAGTGCAGGGGAGTAGGGGAGGGACTAATTGGACTGTGGCCGTCGCTGATTGGTCGCGGCAGCCATGACAGGCAGCTGCCGAGACTAATCAGCGAACGAATAACCGTGACAGATGGACAGACAGACAGACGGAAGTGACCCTTAGACAATTATATATATAGTATATATATATATATATATATATATATACACACACACACACAAGTCAAAATTGGAACAGCATCACGTATTACCGCAGTTGCCGTGCAGCGCTTTCCCAACCAATGTTCAAATGGCTTCCAATAATAGAAATAAAAAAGGAAAACGGCACAAAAATTAAAGAAAAACGGGCTTTAATGCCTGAACGGCGTGGCAACGTTTCGGATATAGTATCCTTTCTCAAGTATATATATATATATATACATTATATATGACCAAAAGTATTGACACCCCTGCAGTTCGGTCAGAAAATACTGTTTCTTCCTGAAAATGATTGCAAACACAAATTCTTTGTTATTATTATCTTCATTTAATTTGTCTTAAATGAAGAAGCACAAAAGAGAATGAAGCAAAAAGCAAACCATTGATCATTTCACACAAAACTCCAAAAATGGGCCAGACAAAAGTATTGGCACCCTCAGCCTAATACTTGGTTGCACAACCTTTAGCCAAAGTAACTGCGACCAACCGCTTCCGGTAACCATCAATGAGTTTCTTACAATGCTCTGCTGGAATTTTAGACCATTCTTCTTTGGCAAACTGCTCCAGGTCCCTGATATTTGAAGGGTGCCTACTCCAAACTGCCATTTTTAGATCTCTCCACAGGTGTTCTATGGGATTCAGGTCTGGACTCATTGCTGGCAACCTTTGAAGTCTCCAGTGCTTTCCCTCAAACCATTTTCTAGTGCTTTTTGAAGTGTGCTTTGGGTCATTGTCCTGCTGGAAGACCCATGACCTCTGAGGGAGACCCAGCTTTCTCACACTGGGCCCTACATTATGCAGCAAAATTTGTTGGTAGTCTTCAGACTTCATAATGCCATGCACACGGTCAAGCAGTCCAGTGCCAGAAGCAGCAAAGCAACCCCAAAACATCAGGGAACCACCGCCATGTTTGACTGTAGGGACCGTGTTCTTTTCTTTGAATGCCTCTTTTTTTCTCCTGTAAACTCTATGTTGATGCCTTTGCCCAAAAAGCTCTACTTTTGTCACATCTGACCAGAGAACATTCTTCCAAAATGTTTAAGGCTTTTTCAGGTAAACTCCAGCCTGGCTTTTTTATGTCTCAGGGTAAGAAGTGGAGTCTTCCTGGGTCTCCTACCATACAGACCATTTTCATTCAGACGCCGACGGATAGTACGGGTTGACACTGTTGTACCCTCGGACTGCAGGCAGCTTGAACTTGTTTGGATGTTAGTCGAGGTTCTTTATCCAACATCCGCACAATCTTGTGTTGAAATCTCTTGTCAATTTTTCTTTTCCGTCCACATCTAGGGAGGTTATCCACAGTGCCATGGGCTTTAAACTTCTTGATGACACTGCGCACGGTAGACACAGGAACATTCAGGTCTTTGGAGATGGACTTGTAGCCTTGAGATTGCTCATGCTTCCTCACAATTTGGTTTCTCAAGTCCTCAGACAGTTCCTTGGTCTTCTTTCTTTTCTCCATGCTCAATGTGGTACACACAAGGACACAGGAGAGAGGTTGAGTCAACTTTAATCCATGTCAACTGGCTGCAAGTGTGATTTAGTTATTGCCAACACCTGTTAGGTGCCACAGGTAAGTTACAGGTGCTGCTAATTACACAAATTAGAGAAGCATCACGTGATTTTTCGAACAGTGCCAATACATTTGTCCACCCCTTTTTTATGTTTGGTGTGGAATTATATCCAATTTGGCTTTAGGACAATTCTTTTTGTGTTTTTTCATTTAACACAAATTAAATGAAGATAATAACAACAACAAAGAATTTGTGTTTGCAATCATTTTCAGGAAGAAACTGAGTATTATCTGACAGAATTGCATGGGTGTCAATACTTTTGGCCACAACTGTACATGTGTGTGTGTGTGTATGTGTATAATATGTATATATATATATTACAGTCTCCTTTATTATGTATATTGCCATCCCTTATTATACAGTGCCCTCTCTTATGTACAGTACCGTCCCTTACATATTGGATTATATAGAGCCATGTTTTTTTATTACATACCGTCCTGTCTTGTTAGCTGTATAATGCAATGATGGCTGATGGAGCATGGGAAAGCTTCTTTTCTAATGGAAGAGCTGATGGACTGGTCATCTGGTCACCAGCTCCTCCATCAGCAGTCATTTTATATCTAAAAAGAGAGGGGATTATGTAATAAAAGAGGGTGCTGTGATTAACAAAAATAACAAGAATGCTCTATGTAAGAGACAGCACTGTACATAACAGCAGAGGAAGCTATATAATAAGGGATGGCACCATGTATAACTAGAGAGGATAGTATGTAATAAGGGACGGTGTAATACATAAAAGAAACTATGTAACTAAGGCTGGCGCTATACATAAGTACGTACACTCTTTACTAAGGGACTGTGTTAAAAGTAATAAGTGATAATGTCTTCCTCCACCTCACCCTGTTCCTAAGTCCATTATAAGTCCCCCTTCCTCCCATCCCAATCCCCCACACCCCTCATTGTCCTCCTACCCCCCGCATCCCATTATTGTCCTCTCCCCCACCCCATCATCGCACTCTTCACCACATCCAACATTCCCTTCTCCACCACCACTATCATTGCTTTCTCCCCCACCACCCCATATCATTGCCCATTCCACCACCTCCATCATTTCCTCCCCCCCATTATTGCCCTTTCCACCACCACCATCATTGCATTCTCCACCACCCCATCATTGCCCTTTCCACCACCTCCATCATTGCTGAACTGCTGACACACTCCAGCCACATGAGGTCTGGCATTGTCCTGCATTAGGAGGAACCCAGGGCCAACTGCACCAGCATATGGTCTCACAAGGGGTCTGAGGATCTCATCTCGGTACCTAATGGCGGTCAGGCTACCTCTGGCGAGCACATGTGCGGCCCTCCAAAGAAATGCCACCCCACACCATTACTGACCCACTGTCAAACCGGTCATGCTGAAGGATGTTGCAGGCAGATCACTCTCCACAGCGTCTCCCGACTCTGTCACATGTGCTCAGTGTGAACCTGGTTTCATCTGTGAAGAGCACAGGGCACCAATGACGAATTTGCCAATCCTTGTGTCTTGTGGCAATTTCCAAGCATCCTGCACGGTGTTGGGCTGTGAGCACAACCCCCCATCTGTGGACTTTGGGCACTCAGACCATCCTCATGGAGTCAGTTTCTAACCATTTGTGCAGGCACATGGACATTTGTGGCCTGCTGGAGGTTATTTTGCAGGGCTCTGGCAGTGCTCCTCCTGTTCCTCCTTGCACAAAGGCTGAGGTAGCGGTCCTGCTGCTGGGTTGTTGCCCTCCTATGGCCCCCTCCATGTCTCCTGGTGTACTGGCCTTTCTCCTGGTAGCGCCTCCAGCCTCCGAACACTACGCTGACAGACACAGCAAACCTTCTTGCCACAGCTCGCATTGATGTGCCATCCTGGATGAGCTGCACTACCTGAGCCACTTGTGTGGGTTGTAGAGTCCGTCTCATGCTACCAGGAATGTGAAAGCGTAACCAACATTTAAAAGTGACCAAAACATCAGTCAGAAAGCATTGGTACTGAGATGTGGTCTGTGGTCTCCACCTGCAGAACCACTACTTTATTGAGTGTGTCTTGATAATTGTCAATAATTTCCACAACAGCATGTGAAATTGATTGTCAATTATTGTTGCTTCCTAAGTGGACAGTTTGATTTCACAGAAGTTTGATTTACTTGGAGTTAAATTCTGTTGTTTAAGTGTTCCCTTTATTTTTTTGAGCGGTGTGTATATATATACACCTATACTTTGTGTAGACATTTATTTTATCTATTTTAACCTGTCAGTGTGATTTTACTGTTCACCGCACTGAATTACCGTTTTTTCTATAGGACACCGCTACGTATTTCTCACAAGTCAGACGTGTGGTCCATGTGTAATCTGTATTTTTCTCGCCCCCCCCCCCCTAGACTTGAATTGTCGTATTTTTGGAGGAATACGCTGACAATCGCAGCATGCTGCTGTGAAATATTCGGCTGATGGAAGCTGCCCCATAGAGAAACATTGGTCCATGTGCAATGCCTTGTTTTTGCGCCTCTCACTCGTACGTATTTCTCTCTAGTGTGACCCCGGCCTTACTCTAAAAAACAAATAGCTAAATAGCAGACTAGATGTAACTTGCACTGTAGTCTACGGCAAGTGAATTGTGAGTGACAGAACATCGAACACATTTAAAAACATTTGCGACAGTTACGGTATAATGTAGAATGACAACCCGTAGAAAATCAGCACTGATGTTTACAATGCGGCATCTAATCTGTTAGGTGGGGTTCAGACAGCGGTACTAAAAGTCACACAAGCCATGTCTCCAAATTGTGGATGTGACCACAATCGTCCATCGATAATGACATAACGAAGGGATTGCCCACACCTGTCCATGAAATAGCCTTGGAGTCAATTGTCCAATTACTATTGGTCCCTTTAAAAACAGAGTGGCACATGTTAAGGAGCTGAAACTCCTAAACCCTTCATCCAATTTTAATGTGGATACCCTCAAATGAAAGCTGAAAGTCTGAACTTCAACTGCATCTGAATTGTTTTGTTTAAAATTCATTGTGGTAATGTCTATAACCAAAATTAGATAAATGTTGTCTCTGTCCAAATATATATGGACCTAACTGTAGATAGAGCCTCTCCTACATATCTTTTTTTTTTTTTTTACCTAAAAAGTTGGATACGCCGTAGACACTTATCCCCTGCAAAAAAAAACAACCTGCAAAACGCGCGTTGGGGTGTTTGTGGTATCGTGGACGGGCACTCTACTTTCATATATGGGTATGTTTTGAATTTTTCCACATAGACTTCCTGTGTGGTTTATACCTGCCTTGCACTCTTTAGCACCTTATAATTTGATATACTAAGCACTTGCTTAGTGGCTGCTATATTCCAGGATAGGTCTATTTGACACTTCTTTTAGCACATTCCCATAGCCTGTTACTATTTCCACTTTACCACTTTTCCTCATATATAATTGTTTATGTCAATTTTAAAATGAATACTGTATCAATTGTTTTCAATAAAATTATTACGGTACTTTTTAATATACTCTCTTGTGAGTGGTGTGCTAGGATATGGGGTATCCAACTTTTTAGGTTATATACTGTTCATACACCTCCTGTCTAGGTATCACCTGGGGATCATTCTTATGGTGAAGATCCCTGACTGTGATTGATATGTCTTTGGACATGTTTGTAGTATCTTTTTTTTAAGGAAGATCCGATTGAGAGTGACAAAGGAAAAAAGAAAGTCATACATGCACGTTTTGTGGATTCTTTTTGCAAGTTTTTTTTTGTTTGGCGCAGGAAAAAACAAGCAATACAATTCATGTTCTTAGCTGTAACAGGTGTAATCTTGGTTCTTCCGACTGTATGCCACAATCAGCATTCCTATAAAACCTGAGCGGCAAAACTTTCACCCCCCAAAAAAAGCGGTCTGTGTATTGCATCTGTTTTACTTTAATATTGGGGAATATATGGCAACCAGCAAGAGGTAGTAATGGCAGACACTATACCAGCTTTTAAAGGACTGGATGATTTCCTTGATACACATGATATCGCGGGTTATAGTTAAATTAGTGACTAAATGTACAATTGGTTGAGAAAAGTTGAACTTGATGGATCTAGGTCTTTTTTTTCAACCTATATAGCTATGTATCTAACTATGGTAAAATGACTGTAAAAACAAAGTTGCTTTGCCTCTATCTATGCCCTTTTCATCCATCTTACGGGACAGGAGCGAGGGATAGGTGAGAAGGTGCAGTGAACTGCTCCGCCATGCACAAGACCGTCTGTGCTTAGTTTGAACAGTCATTTTCTGCCAACAAGAAAACATGTAAATGTATACATAGTGTAAGTGTGGTAATATACTCACTGGTCGCCGTTTTCCCTGGTTGCCACCCGGTTTTATGATTTAAGTGACGACTGTTCAGATTTGGTGACTCAAAGTGGGGCCTAAGTTGCTTTTACAGTGTAAGCCTATGAAGTGCAAGAATGATGCTCCATAGGCATACACTGTAAAAGAGACTTCCCGTCATAGACCCCAGTGTGATCTGGCAACTCGGAACAGAAGTCATGTGACCCATAAGAAGACTGTGGTGCTGCAGGAAACTAGCGATCAGTGAGTATATTACCACACCGACATTACATATATATTTACACTGGTTTAGGCATTAGAGTTTGAATTTGGCCTAATAAAAAAAAAAAAGCAGCTCTCCCACCAGTTGTCCTTGAAACATGAACCAAAGAGGGTCTCCTGACGAAAATGCAACATCCCTACTGGCAGTTCTATGGCTATGTGCACACATTGCGGATTTGCCGCTGGAATTTCTTGTGCGGATTCTGCATCTCTTGGCAGAAAACGCAGGTGCGGATTTGATGCGTTTTTTTATGTGGATTTTGTGCGGATTTCATGCGTTTTTACCCCTGCAGATTTGTTTAATGGAATGGGTACAAAAACGCTGCAGATCCGCACAAATAAATGACATGCTCCTTCTTTTAATCCGCAACGTTTTCCGTGCAGAACTTTCCACACCATTAGCACAGCATTTTTTTTCCATTGATTTACACTGTACTGTAAATCACTTGGAGATCTGCAGCGTTTCTGCGCGGAAAAAAAAGCTGCGGATCCGCAGTAAATCCGCAACATGTGCACATAGTCTTAAGGCTAATGAGTTCAGGTCACAGGACCAGCAGCCAGTCCGTGTTTCACGGCTATCTAAAAATTCGGCTGTAGGAAATAAAAATGCCTTACCATTTACAAATTTATGACTCCAGTCTGTACAGGAAATAAGAGAAAAAGAGTACATCTATACTACAGTCTAAAAGAAATTCTGCATAATGAAAAAAAAACAACCCACAACACATCAGATCCTTCTGCACGGCCTCATTCTGAAATGTTTATTTTTTGTTGTATTTTTTCTTTCTTACAACAATGTGAATGTGAATAAATTTTCAACACCCTGAAACAGGTTCATGACGATGGGGCAGAAAGAAAATTTAGGGCAAGAAACTGAGGGGGAGGGAGTGATGCAGGGTTTCTAACAGGAGACCAAATATACTATATACCTGAAAGGAAACTGAACAGGAGGACCAAAGAGCCCCACAATCACATGTTGAGGTATTTGGAAGAATCTCACCTTTCACGGAATTTGTAGATGGAAGAAGAAAATAATAAAAACATAAAATAAAAAAATCCAAAATATAAAGACATTCACAAAAAAATAGACAATTCTAAACATAGAACATGGTATTCCCAGTACAGTACAGCTAGATTACAATATAATAAAGAACACAACAGATACATAATCAGCTCCAAATTTACACATAGAAACTAACATTTCTACAGAATGTACTCCAAAGCCAGTTGGGTCTCAAAGCAACAAGTATCTCTTTAAACAAAGCAAAGAGAAAGGTGGAAGGTGGGGAGGAGGGTATAGGGGGCCATTAGACTTTGAGGAGAAGGGGTAAAGGAAGTTTTTAAATTAAAAATGAGTTTCTCTACGTCTGATGTGAAATACCAAACGGAGAGCAAAATGCACGGGCAACAGCAGCACTAAACATTTGTCCATTTCATTTGTTTAAAAAAAATCATACAGCTTTAAAAAGCAATTTATACAACCAAGCAGTGGAAGAAAAATAAATCTACAAAGATATCTGGGAATAAAAAATTACTTTGGTACAAATTTCACCAGGACGCAAGCCTATAAAAATATTCCCTTAAAATATATAAACATGATTTAAATTAATTTTTTTTCTTAAATTTATCATTTATTTTAGAATTTTTTTTTTACCCCTTCATCCCTGAGTTATGTTATTTTAAGCATCACTCCAGGGTTTAGGTTACCAACATATAATATTTTAAGGAATGAGTGAAATGTGTACACATGACCTTCAGGACCGAGGAAAAGGTGGAGGAGTCATGATAGTAAGGAATTTAATGAACTGGAAGGTTGCGGTGCAGAGATAGAGGAAGCAAATAGAACAGATTTTATCTGTCTTATTATTATGAAGTCTGTTTTCTCCCCTTAACCCATTCTATGAACCCTTGGTTTCCATATTTACAGCCAATACAAACGCTATAGGATGTGGCATTTATAACAGCCACCACTGTATAGAGGAGACTACAAAAAGCTTTAGAAATCCATGTACAGCTCCCCCTAGTGGAGGCTGTTCACAACCACATTTCTTTACATTACCCAGTCAGAAAAACCAAGCTCACCTCTTTCAATATTTCTAGAAACTAATGTGTAGTTTGGAGATGAAAAAATCTAAAGCATGGATTCTGCTTGGTTCTAAAGGTAATGCTTTTATCTGGTAGGCAATTTCCACAGAATGAAGCCTGGTCTAGTGTTCAGTGCTTTCTATTATATGATGGTAAGTAAACCATTTGCAGCATCAGTCTTTGTAGAGCGACTGCTTCCTGTAATAAGAGATTCCCAGAGATAAGACACTTCATACCATAGCTGTCCACATAATGTCTCTTAGGAGTGAAGGGGGGACTGTACAGCAGGAAGACACTATTGCTTCCTTCCATTACAAAATAAAATACTAAAGCCAGGTGTCATCCCACAGATGTGTGGAAAGGCATCAGCACCTTCAGAAATTTTTAAATAGCTTCAAATAAAAATAATTATAAAAAAAAAAAGCTTCAAAGCACCAGAGATTTTCACAGTGGGGGTCACACCGGTCGCCTCTCGCGTTGTTGAACCAGTCACGTCTCTCTTCATTATTTATAAAAGCTTCTGTTTTCCTTGATCCATTGCAGGAATGAAGGTGGGAGTTATATATTTTCTCTCATTAAATAACATTTATATTATTTTTTTTTTCCATTTTTTACACATTATTTTATATTGCACTTCACAATGCTTTCTGCCTGTATTACCCATAATGCTCTTTTGTTACCAGCTCCGTGGCAGAAAGGGAGGATAACTGTGAATCTTTTTTTTGGTTTGTTGTCTCACAGGCGGGTGACTGGTAGACAGCGGATCTTTCATATGTCCCTTTCCATCGAGTGTCAGCTCTGGGGACGATGATTCGGTTTCCTGTCCCCTCAAATGCCATTGTACAGCGGGGTGAAGGGACATGCTGGAATCCTCTCCATTTTTAGTTCTGTTCTTGCACAATGGATTGGGAGGGGGCCCTTTAGCTCTATGTTTCTAAGTCATTTGGCACCTTTTATCCGCTCAGCACAAGAGGGATGTTCAGGGTCCAATGGATGTAGCACCAATGTAACCTTTCACAAGAAGCAGACACTCCCCACTTCCAAGTGAAGGTTCTTTCCAGGTGTGGATGGAGGGAGATTTAACACATCGATGATTGGTAAATGAGTGGGGTCTTGAGTCCGAAAAGTAAAGATGGTTTGATGCCAACGTCCATCCTGCAACTGCAAAAGAAAATACATTACTGAATTGATATAGTTCCAAGCAAAACAAGCCAGAGATGGTATGTCACTCTCCATAAGGAGAAACGATACCCCTTAGACCCCAGTCCAGAGCCTCTCACCTAGCCAAATTAGTTCTCATGCTTCACACTGACTAGGGCCAACAGCCCGAAACACCGTGTCTGCGAATTGAGATACTAATTTGGCTTTTATCCTAAATCATATTGCACGACTCGTTAAAGAGTTGATTGTGACTTGTAGGATCGCTACTTCCAACAGGTGGCGCTATAGAGTTTAAGTCCTCTTTTTTTCAAAAGAGGCAATTTGCATAATTCACAGACAGACAGAGGCAGGTTTGCCGATGCTGTCTTACATTGGGTGCATCTAGCCTAATTCTAAACTATGGCAATTTACAACAGTAGTTCATGCTGAATGAAGAATTTGGTGTATCTTTAGATCCATGTCTAGTTTTATACCATCTCTTGGTTAGTTTACTTAAGTCATTTTGGTGCAAAAAAATAAAATAAATATATTGGCCTAATCTTAAATCCACTTTGCCATACCACTTGTTGAACAAGGAGCAAAAAGTGTCCAAAACACTTAAATATGGAGCGTGATGTGGCCTAGAATTCAGTCTAAAATATGAATATTAAATCCTCCTTGTTGTTGAAGCAAGGGAAGGCGGAAATAATGTGAATACATGTCTCTTCCTCAGGCTGGGTGACCTGCTGAGACCTTTCATTTGACCCCCCATGTACATTGGACCAACAGCCGAACCTGCCGATAGTCATGTTCAGCCAACAATATAATGTGTATAGGAGCCCCGGGCAATTGATTGTCGGTGGAGTTAAGGATCTGGCATGCCTGATATTGGACCACTAAGGCTAGGTTCACATTGTGTTAGTGCAGTCCGTTCAACGCATACGTTAAACGGACTGCGCTGACGCAAGTGCCGACTTTGCACAGCACTAGCGCAGATGGAGCATCTGCAAGCTCCATCTGCGCTAGCGGTGACTGACCCGGAAACGCTGCAGCCCGCGTCTCGGATCCTTCACTCAATGTGCGTCCGACATTGCATTCAATGGCGCCGTTAACGGACTACGTTACACCGCGTTATAGCGTAGTCCGTTAAATGGAGACACTGAACGCAATGTGAACGCAGCCTTAATATCCTTTAGCTCTCACAAAGATAAGTCACCGCCAGAGGATTCTGACGGAGGTTTCTCATAGAGAACACATGAGCACTCCTGTGTATGGGAGAGATGGCTGTCGGCCTAATGATCAGCCAATTGCTTTAATGTGGGTGGAGGGATTTACAGTGGAAAATGTTTTCAATGTACATCTGTCCATATATAATATATACACACAAGTTGGTCAAAACTGCAGATTTGAGAAATTTGGTTTACCGTTATTTACAAATTTTACGCAATGGCAGAATGCTGTCTGACAAACAATGTCAGGTTGGAAAATTTCAGCTGTAGTCGTCCAAAACTAGATGTTTATGCCAAGATCTGCAGAATTTGTGTTTTAAATGTCAGATGGTAAAAAAAACTTGTGCATATAGCTGGCTTATCATATAAGTCCACAGTCCAGAAATATTGCAATCGCACAGCCGTTATACGTTAGACCCTTTCTGCTTCAGGGGTATTGAATGCCACACCGTACAAGCCTTTAGTCACAATAGAAAAAAGTAATCGCTATACAAGCTCCACCTGGGTGCTGCTTCATGAAAAAAACAATTTGTATAAGAGTATCCAGAACAAGAAAAGTAACAGCGCACTCACCGGTGTTGAGCAAAAAGCGATTTATTCACATGAAATCATGCGGTGCAGGGAGGGTGGTGAAACACATACGGATGACAGCTGTTTCGTGCTGCAAGCACTTCAACAGATCTGTTGAAGTGCTTGCAGCACGAAACAGCTGTCATCCGTATGTGTTTCACCACCCTCCCTGCACCGCATCATTTCATGTGAATAAATCGTTTTTTGCTCAACACCGGTGAGTGCGCTGTTACTTTTCTTGTTCTGGATACTCTTATCATACAAGTGATGCTGTAATAACAGCTTGCACCTGTTCACACTTGCTTTTACTCTGTTTGGAGGTGTTAGTTAGTTTTTCTGAATCTTATAATTTACTATTGGAGTTTGTGACTGCCTCTATTTTTGACTGGGCACGCCTCCCATCAGCCGAAACCTGTTTTTAATTAATGCTAATCCTACCTGCGCTCCTGGGAGAGATTATTATCTTATATATAATTGTCTAAGGGTCACTTCTGTCTGTCTGTCCTTCTGTCACGGTTATTCATTCGCTGATTGGTCTCGCCAGCTGCCTGTCATGGCTGCCGCGACCAATCAGCGACGGGCACAGTCCGGAAGAAAATGGCCGCTCCTTACTCCCCGCAGTCAGTGCCTGTCGCCCGCATACTCCCTTCCGGTCACCGCTAAGACAGGGTTAATGCCGGCGGTAACGGACCGCGTTATGCCACGGGTAACGCACTCCGTTACCGCCGCTATTAACCCTGTGTGTCCCCAATTTTTTACTATTGACGTTGCCTATGCGGCATCAATAGTAAAAAATGTAATGTTAAAAATAAAAAAAACAAAAAAAAACCTGCTATACTCACCCTCCGTAGTCGCTCGCGCCGGCCGCCATCTTCCGTTGCAGGTTCCGGTGGCAAAGATGGTATGGGAGAAGGACCTGCCATTACGTCACGATCATGTGACCGCGACGTCATCACAGGCCCTGCGCTCAAAACAACTCTGGGACCGAAAGCTGCCGTGGACTACAAGGGGCCCTCGGATAGGTGAGTATATGTTTATTTTTTAACCTGTGACAAACCTTGCTGGGCAATATACTACGTGGCTCTGTGCTGTATACTACTTCGCTGTGCAATATACTACGTGGCTCTGTACTGTATACTACGTCACTGGGCAATATACTACGTAACTGGGCAATATACTACGTGACTGGCCAATATACTACGTGGCTCTGTGCTGTATACTACGTCGCTGTGCAATATACTACGTCACTGGGCAATATACTACGTCACTGGGCAATATACTACATGGCTGCACAATATACTACGTCACTAGGCAATATACTACGTTGCTGCGCAATATACTACGTCACTAGGCAATATACTACGTAACTGGGCAATATACTACGTGGTTGGGCAATATACTACATCACTGGGCAATATACTACGTGTCTGGGCAATATACTACGTAGGCTGTGCTATATACTACGTGGACATGCATATTCTAGAATACCCGATGCGTTAGAATCGGGCCACCATCTAGTTATTATTATAATACATTTTTATAACGCCATTTATTCCATGGCGCTTTACATGTGAAAAGGGGGAAAATATAGACAAATACATTAAACATGAGCAAAAAACAAGGCACTAACAGGTACAGAAGGAGGAAGGACCCTGCCCGTGAGGGCTCGCAGTCTGCAGGGGATGGATGAGGATACACTAGGAGAGGGTAGAGCTGGTTGTGCGGCGGTTCAGTAGGTTGAGGATCACTGCAGGTTGTAGGCTTGTCGGAAGAGGTTCATTTTGACGGTTTCTATGGTAGGCGAGAGTCTGATGTGTTGTGGTAGAAAGTTCCAGAGTATGGGGGGAAGCACGAGAGAAGTCTTGGATGCGGTTGTGGGAAGAAGAGATGAGGAGAGTAGAGAAGGAGATCTTGAGAGGATCAGAGGTTGCGTGTAGGTAGGTACCGGGAGACCATGTCACAGATGTATGGAGGAGATAGGGTGTGGATGGCTTTGTATGTCATAGTAAGGGTTTTGAACTGGAGTCTCTGGGCGATATGAAGCCAGTAAAGGCCATGGCATAGGGGAGAGGCTGAGAATAGCGGAGAGACATGTAGATTAGTTGGACAGCAGAGTGTAGGATGGATTGGAGTGGTGCCAGAGTGCTAGAGGGGAGGCCAGAGAGTAGATGTTGCAGTAGTCAAGGAATGCGCGGATCCGGGAAATATTTTTGAGTTTGAGACGGCAGGAGGAGGCAAGGGCTTGGAAATGTGGCTTGAAAGAGAGGGCAGAGATGAGGATAACCCCGAGGCACCGGGCTTGTGGAACTGCAGAAGCAGCTATTGACATTTATGGATAGATCTGGTGGAGGGGTAGAGTGAGATGGGGGAAAGATGATAAAGTCTGTTTTGTCCATGTTCAGTTTTAGAAAGCGAGCAGAAAAGAAGGCCGAGATAGCAGACAGAGAGTGTGGGATTTTGGTAAGTAAGGAGGTGAGGTCAGGTCCGGATAGGTAGATCTGCGTGTCATCGGCGTAGAGATGATACTGCATACCGTGGGATTCTATGAACTGTCCCAGGCTTAGGGTGTAGATGCAGAAGAGTAGGGGTCCTAGAACAGAGCCTTCAGGAACACCGACAGACACGGGGCGAAGTGAGAAGGTGGTGTGGGGGAGGGAGACACTGAATGTTCAGTCTGTTACATATGACGAGATCCAGGATAGGGCCAAGTCTGTGATGCCAAGAGATGAGAGGATCTGTAGCAGAAGGGAGTGGTCCACAGTGTCAAAGGCAGAGGACAGGTCCAGAAGGAGGACAGAGAGTGTCGCTTGCTCTTGGCAGTTTGGTCATTGGTGACTTTAGTTAGGGCAGTTTAAGTTGAGTGATGAGGTAGGAAGCCTGATTGTAACCGGTCAAAGAGGGAGCAGGAGGAGAGGTGGGAGGACAGATATGTTTGATATTTAGGTTTAGGGTCCCATCAAAGAAAGGTCACCTTGCCATGGTTGATGAACACACATGAATTGGCCAATGTATGCACCGAGTACCTTCATTTCATAAGTATATTCTATATTCAATATTTGCATACATTTTAGTGCTGCTGTATTCTTTTGTAATCTTACACCCAGACTGTATATACAGCTTACGTTACACACACATCTTTCAAAACTTTTTTCCGCTCAAAAACACACAAAAATTCTAGGTATTTTTTAAGAAATCATTTCATGGCAACCAGAAAACAAAGCAATAGGTAAATGATTTTATATGGTAACTTTTAGTAATGTTTCAGTGTTATTGATGTATAACTAGGTGCACTTAAAGAAAGGTTACTTAGTAAGTTTACAATCATTGTTTGCGACGAGGATTACAACCCTAGCAAATTTCATAGATTTACTTTACTTTGTTCCATTGAATTCCAATATCAGTGCATTCAATCGATTAGACGTCTATAAAAGAAAGTGAAAAGCAAATAATCCTAGTAGAGACTGGTCTGAACTGGAGCAAACATCTAACAGTCTAGAAGAGGGAGAGCTAGGCTGCGTAATGACATTTACACAACTGACAGCCTTGTGTTGAGCTGCAATTAAAAACTAGAACAGCCCTTGTCTACATTATATTAGCTACATTACCGTTTAGGGATGTTGATTTTCCCACTGACCGTTTTGCACGCTTGTCTTAATGAAGGTCGCGCTGGAGTATGAGGCACCTACAAGTGCTTCTCATTAAATTAGAATATCATGAAAAAGTTAACTTCAGTTCTTCAATATAAAATGTGAAATGCATATATTATATAGAGTCATTACAAACAGTGATCTATTTCAAGTATTTATTACTGTTAATGTTGATGATTATGTCTTACAGCCGTTGAAAACCCAAAAGTCATTATCTCAGTAAATTAGAATACCCGTATATACTCGAGTATAAGCCGAGATTTTCAGCCCACTTTTTTGGGCTGAAAGTCCCCCTCTCGGCTTATGCTCGAGTCATTTGACTTTTTCAATAAAAAATTGGCTCCAATCTTTAGCGGACACTATGTTGCGTTTGGAGACCCCTGTGTGCCTAAATATTGGAGCTCCCCCACAAATGACCCCATTTTGGAAACTAGACCCCCCAAGGAGCTTATCTAGATGCATAGTGAGCACTTTGAACCCCCCAGGTGCTTCACAACTTTTTTTTCACAAAAAAAATCTTTTAGCCTCAATTTTTTCATTTTCACATGGGCAACAGGATCAAATGGATCCTAAAATGTGTTGGGCAATTTCTCCTGAGTACACCGATACCTCATATGTGGTCACAAACCACTGTTAGTGCACACGGCAAGGCTCGGAAGGGAAGGAGCGCCATTTGACTTTTGAATGAAAAATTAGCTCCAATTGTTAGCGGACACCATGTCGCGTTTGGAGAGCCCCTGTGTGCCTAAACATTGGAGCTCCCCCACATATGACCCCATTTTGGAAACTAGATCTCCCATGGAACTAATCTAGATGTGCGGTGACCACTTCAAACCCTCAAGTGCTTCACAGAAGTTTATAACGCAGAGCCGTGAAAATAAAAAATAATTTTTCTTTCCTAAAAAAATATTTTTTTGCCCGCAATTTTTTATTTTCACAAGAGTAACAGGAAATTGGACCCCAAAAGTTGTTGGCCAGTTTGTCCTGAGTACGCTGATACCCCATATGTGGGGGGGGGGGGGGACCACTGTTTGGGCACACGTCGGGGCTCGGAAGGGAAGTAGTGACTTTTGAAATGCAGACTTTGATGGAATGGTTTGCGGGCGTCACGTTGCGTTTGCAGAGCCCCTCGTGTGGCTAAACAGTAGAAACCCCCCACAAGTGACCCCATTTTGGAAACTAGACCCCCCAGGGAACTTATCTAGATATGTGGTGAACACTTTGAACCCCCAAGTGCTTCACAGAAGTTTACAACGCAGAGCCATGAAAATAAAAAATCATTTTTCTTTCCTCAAAAATGATGTTTTAGCAAGCAATTTTTTATTTTCACAAGGGTAACAGGAGAAATTGGACCCCAATAATTGTTGCCCAGTTTGTCCTGAGTATGCTGTTACCCCATATGTGGGGGTAAACCACTGTTTGGGCGCACGTCAGGGCTCGGAAGGGAGGGAGCACCATTTGAGTTTTTGAATGCAGGATTGGCTGGAATCAATGGTGGCGCCATGTTGCGTTTGGAGACCCCTGATGTGCCTAAACAGTGGAAACCCCTCAATTCTAACTCCAACACTAACCCCAACACACCCCTAACCCTAATCCCAACCCTAATCCCAACCCTAACCACAACCCTAACCCCAACACACCCCTAACCATAACCCTAACCACAGTCTAATCTTAACCCTATTTCCAACCCTAGCCCTAATTCCAACCCTAACTCTAATTCCAACCCTAAGGCTATGTGCCCACGTTGCGGACTCGTGTGAGATTTTTCCGCACCATTTTTGAAAAATCCACAGGTAAAAGGCACTGCGTTTTACCTGCGGATTTACCACGGATTTCCACTGTTTTTTGTGTGGATTTCACTTGCGGATTCCTATTGAGGAACAGGTGTAAAACGCTGCGCAATCCGCACAAAGAATTGACATGCTGCGGAAAATACAGCACAGCATTTCCACATGGTATTTTCCGCACCATGGGCACAGCGCATTTGGTTTTCCATAGGTTTACGTGATACTGTAAACCTGATGGAAAACTGCTACGAATCCGCAGCGGCGAATACGCTGCCGATCCGCAGCCAAATCCGCACCATGTACACATAGCCTAAGGCTAGGTTCACACTGCGTTAGTGCAATCCGTTTAGCGCATATGCTAACGGAATGCGCTAACGCAATGTACAAAAAGGGATTGCGATTAGCGATCCCGCTAGCGCAGATGCCCGATCTGTGCTAGCGAGAACGGACCCAAAAACGCTGCAAGCAGTGTTCGAGGTCCGTCAGAAAATAACGGGACATCGCTAACGCATGCCAAAAATGGCATACGTTAGCGATGCGTTAGATACATTGCGGTCAATGGCTGAGCTAACGGATCCGTTACATTGCGTTAGTGGCGCTATGTAACGGATTCCGTTAGCGGACTGCCACTAACGCAATGTGAACCCAGCCTAATTCTAACCCTAACCCTAGTTCTAACCCTAGTCCTAACCCTAGTGGGGAAAAAAAAAATATTTTCTTTATTTTATTTTTGTCCCTACCTATGGGGGTGATAAAGGGGGGGTTTATTTATTATTTTTTTATTTTGATCGCTGTGATAGGTTCTATCACAGCGATCAAAATGTACTTGTAACGAATCTGCCAGCTGGCAGATTCGGCCGGCGCACTGCGCATGTGGCCGCCATTTTGCAAGATGGCGGCGCACATGGAGCAGACGGACGGACACCGGGAGGGACATCGCGATGTCCAGCCATGGCTGATGCTATTGCATCATCGGCCATGGCTGGATTGTAATATTTCACCAATTTTCGTTGGTGAAATATTACTATCGCTCTGATGGAAAGTGAAACGTCACTTTCAACATCCAATCAGAGCGATCGTAGCCACGGGGGGGGGGGCACGGCATATGCGTCACAGGTCGGATTGGCACCGACTTTCATGACGCATACGCTGTGCCACAGGTCGAGAAGGGGTTAATCTAGGCACTAACACTTCCTCCATACTGCAGATCATCTCTAAATCATTAAGATTTTGAGGCTGTCGCTTGGCAACTCGGAGCTTAAGCTCCCTCCATAAATTTTCTATGGGATTAAGGTCTGGAGGAGACTGGCTAGTCCACTCAATGACCTTAATGTGCTTCTTTCTGAGCCACTACTTTGTTGCCTTGGCTGTATGTTTTGGGTCATAGTCTTGCTGGAAGACCCAGCCACGACCCATTTTTAATTTCCTGGAGGAGGGAAGGAGGTTGTCACTCAGGATTTTACGGTACATGGCTCCATTCATTCTCCCATTGATGCAGTGAAGTAGTCCTGTGCCCTTAAGCAGAGAAACACCCTCAAAGCCTAATGTTTTCATCTCCATGCTTGACAGTGGGGACGGTGTTCTTTGGGTCATAGGCAGCATTTCTCTTCATCCAGATATGGCGAGTTGAGTTAATGCCAAAGACCTCAATTTTTGTCTCATCTGACCACAGCACCTTCTCCCAATCACTCACAGAAACATCCAGGTGTTCATTGGCAAACTTCAGTCGGGCCTGCACATGTACCTTCTTGAGCAGGGGGACCTTGCAGGCACTGCAGAATTTTAAACCTTTACGGCGTAATGTGTTACCAATGGTTTTATTGGTGACTGTGGTCCCAGCTGCCTTGAAATCATTAACAAGTTCCCCCCGTGTCGTTGTAGGCTGATCTCTCACGTTCCTCATGATCAAGGATACCCCACAAGGTGAGATTTTGCATGGTGCCCCAGATCGATGTCGATTGACAATCATTTTGTATTTCTTCCATTTTCTTACTATTGCACCATCAATTGCCTCCTTCTCATCCAGTGTCTTACTTATGGTTTTGGAGACCATTCTAGCTTTGTGCAGGTCTATGATCTTGTCCCTGACATCCTTTTTAAAGCTCTTTGGTCTTGCCCATGTTGTAGAGGTTAGCGTCTGACTGATTAAGTGAGTGTGTGGACAGGAGTCTTTTATAAAGGTGACTATGTAAGACAGCTGTCTTTAAAGGGAACCTGTCACCCCGAAAATTGCGGGTGAGGTAATCCCACCGGCATCAGGGGCTTATCTGCAGCATTCTGTAATGCTGTAGATAAGCCCCCGATGTTACCTGAAAAAGGAGAAAAAGACGTTAGTTTATACTCACCCAGGGGTGGTCCCGCTGCTGGTCAGGTCGGATGGGCGTCTCCGGTCCGCTGCGGCGCCTCCTATCTTCTTTCCATGACGTCCTCTTCTGATCTTCAGCCACGGCTCCGGCGCAGGCGTACTTTGCTCTGCCCTGTTGAGGGCAGACAAAGTACTGCAGTGCGCAGGCGCCGGGCCTCTGACCTTTCCGGCGCCTGCGCACTGCAGTACTATCCTCTGCCCTCAACAGGCCAGAGCAAAGTACGCCTGCGCCGGAGCCGTGGCTGAAGATCAGAAGAGGACGTCATGGAAAGAAGATAGGAGGCGCCGCAGCGGACCGGAGACGCCCATCCGACCTGACCAGCAGCGGGACCGCCCCTGGGTGAGTATAAACTAACGTCTTTTTCTCCTTTTTCAGGTAACATCGGGGGCTTATCTACAGCACTACAGAATGCTGCAGATAAGCCCCTGATGCCGGTGGGATTACCTCACCCGCGATTTTCGGGGTGACAGGTTCCCTTTAATGCAGGTAATGAGTTGACTAGAAGTGTCTAACTGGTCTGTAGGAGCCTGAACTCTTAACCCCTTACCGGCATCGGACGTACTATACCGTCCGATGCCGGCTCCCCTGCTTTGATGCAGGGCTCCGCGGTGAGCCCGCACCAAAGCCGGGACATGTCAGCTGTTTTGAACAGCTGACATGTGCCCGTAATAGGCGCGGGCAGAATCGCGATCTGCCCGCACCTATTAACTAGTTAAATGCCGCTGTCAAACGCAGACAGCGGCATTTAACTACCGCTTCCGGCCGGGCGGCCGGAAATGACGTCATCGCTGACCCCCGTCACATGATCGGGGGTCGGCGATGCTTGTATATTGTAACCATAGAGGTCCTTGAGACCTCTATGGTTACTGATTGCCCGTCGCTGTGAGCGCCACCCTGTGGTCGGCGCTCACAGCACACGTGCAATTCTGCTACATAGCAGCGATCAGCAGATCGCTGCTATGTAGCAGAGCCGATCGGGTTGTGCCTGCTTCTAGCCTCTCATGGAGGCTATTGAAGCATGGCAAAAGTTAAAAAAAAAAGTTAAAAAAAATGTGAAAAAAATAAAAAAAACATAAAAGTTTAAATCACCCCCCTTTCGCCCCAATCAAAATAAATCAATAAAAAAAATATCAAATCTACGCATATTTGGTATCGCCGCGCTCAGAATCGCCCGATCTATCAAATAAAAAAAAGTATTAACCTGATCGCTAAACAGCGTAGCGGGAAAAAAACTCGAAACGCCAGAATTACGTTTTTTTGGTCGCCGCGACATTGCATTAAAATGCAATAACGGGCGATCAAAAGAACGTATCTGCACTGAAATGCTATCATTAAAAACGTCATCTCGGCACGCAAAAAATAAGCCCTCAACCGACCCCAGATGATGAAAAATGGAGACGCTACGAGTATCGGAAAATGGCGCAATTTTTTTTTTTTTTAGCAAAGTTTGGAATTTTTTTTCACCACTTAGATAAAAAATAACCTAGTCATGTTTGGTGTCTATGAACTCGTAATGACCTGGAGAATCATAATGGCAGGTCATTTTTAGCATTTAGTGAACCTAGCAAAAAAGCCAAACAAAAAACCAATGTGGGATTGCACTTTTTTTGCAATTTCACCGCACTTGGAATTTTTTCCCCGTTTTCTAGTACACGACATGCTAAAACCAATTATGTCGTTCAAAAGTACAACTCGTCCCGCAAAAAATAAGCCCTCACATGGCCAAATTGACGGAAAAATAAAAAAGTTATGGCTCTGGGAAGGAGGGGAGCGAAAAACGAACACGGAAAAACGAAAAATCCCCCGGTCATGAAGGGGTTAAAGGGAACCTGTCACCCCCAAAATGGAAGTTGAGCTAAGCCCACTGCCATCAGGGGTTTATCTACAGCATTCTGGAATGCTGTAGATAAGCCCCCGATGTAACCTGAAAGATGAGAAAAAGAGGCTAGATTATACTCACCTGGGCGGGCAGTCCGATCCGATGGGTGTCGCGGTCCGGGGCCTTCCATCTTCTTACGATGACGTCCTCTTCTTGTCTTCACGCTGCGGCTCTGGCGCAGGCGTACTTTGTCTGCCATGTTGAGGGCAGAGCAAAGTACTGCAGTGCGCAGGCGCCGGGAAAGGTCAGAGAGGCCCAGCGCCTGCGCACTGCAGAACTTTGCTCTGCCCTCAACAGGGCAGACAAAGTACGCCTGCATCGGAGCCGCAGAGTGAAGACAAGAAGAGGACGTCACCCTATGAAGATGGGAGGCCCCGGACTGGATCGCGACACCCATCGGACCGGACCGCAGCGGGAACGCCCCTGTGTAAGTATAATCTAACCTCTTTTTCTCATCTTTCAGGATACATCGGGGGCTTATCTACAGCATTCCAGAATGCTGTAGATAAGCCCCAGATGCCGGTGGGCTTAGCTCAACTTCCATTTTGGGGGGGCCGGTTCCCTTTAATGGTTGGTAGGGGATCAAATACTTATTTCTCACTGCAAAATGCAAATACATTTATATAATTTATACAATGTGATTTTCTGGATTTTATTTTTGATTTTCTATCTAAATGTTAAAATGAACCTACCCTTAAAATTATAGACTGTTCATGTCTTCGTCAGTGGGCAAACTTACAAAATCAGCAAGGGATCTAATACTTATTTCCTCCACTATATGAGGAGGAGTCAGGCAGGAATCTTTCTCATAACACCAAGTGCACACAGAGTGTTTTTTGAAATGGTGAAGAATGACAAGCTTTCTAGTGGAGACAGCTTTAGGAAACACTGCTTCTTTGGTAGAGTTTTTAGTTTACTTCTTTGTATTTGACTATTTTGGAAGTGTTTTTTTTTCTTGTAGCATTTTTAGCAGCCTTTTGACTAAAGAGAACCTAGTTTGAAGTGGTTCCTGATGGAATCTGCTCCAAAAAAGTGATGTACTGTCCTTTTTCTACATCAGACATTTAGCAAAACATGAAGCGGGAAAAAAACATTCAACAGACTGAACATTTAAAGGCAAGGTAGTTTTAGAATACAAATTAATAGACAGAGTCTTTCAAGCGTTTGAATGATTTTTATCCCTCCCTCCTCCATTTTTTTTTCTTTTTAAGCAAATCTGCTTTAAAAAAAAATAAAAAAAATAAAAGCTCATCAAAAGACAGTGCATAGGGCAATTAGCATCTTTCATGAGGTTATTGTCTTCTTTTAAACATGTTGACCTGATGCACCAAAGCGATAAGATGCTTGTTTGATGATCGGCAGTTGTTTAACAGGCTGTTTACACAGGTTGACCTCCTTACTGAAGGATCTGTAATAGATGGTTTATTGATCGCGATTAGCGAGTATACTTGTTGTTTGAGTTTTCGAGTGGTCTCCAAGTATTTTGGCGTGCTCGGAGATTAGTTTATGTCCACGCAGCTGCATGATTTGTGGCTGTTAGGCTACGTTCACATTTGCGTTGTGCGATGTTGCGTCGGAGACGCAACGCACAACGCAAACAAAAACGCAACAAAACGCACGCTATAACGCAGCGTTTTGCGACGCATGCGTCCTTTTTTGCCGAATTTTGGACGCAAAAAAAATGCAACTTGCTGCGTCCTCTGCGCCCTACGCTTGCGGCAAAAAAAAACGCATGCGTCGCAAAACGCAGCACAACGCATGTCCATGCGCCCCCCATGTTGAATATAGGGGCGCATGACGCATGCGTCGCCGCGGTTGCGCCCGACGCAACGCAAATGTGAACGTAGCCTTAGACAGCTTGAAGACATGTAGGGGTTGCCTGTTTGTTAGGGAATCCCCACATGTATTCAAGCTATCTAGCAGATGCAAATCATGCAACTACGTTGACATAAACTAAATCTCTGAGCACGCTGAAATACTTGGAGACCACCCAGCATGCTCGGGAAATCCTGAGTAACAAGTTTACTCACTCATCACTATTTATTTTTGCATAGGCTGCCATTGTTCTCGGCAGCACAGGCAATCTTTACACAGAATGATGAGCTGCCAAGAACAATGATATTTGTGCAGCCCAATAGATAATTTCATCCAATAAGTGAGTATTTTGCCCACTGTCGAGTCAGTTTTACACTATAAGATTATCTAGAAATTGGCTTTTGTGCAGTGTAAATGGTTCTTAAGTTTATATAGGATGTACCTAATGAACTTGTATCTTATTTCAACCTTAAAACCATGATGTGATAATTTGAGAAAAGATACTAAGAAACTGGATAACCATACTGAGTACTAGTCGTCTGGAGTTTTACCTTGCAGTCATCCACAGTAACCTCTGGCTGATATTGGCCTCCTGCCTCAAATATCTGTCCATTCCAGGCCTTGAATCGCACAGCATTCTGGGAGAGTTTGTCTGTTGAGGTACCCCAAACAGGGGCATTCAGGCAGTGGACAGTTATATGCTGTATGGCTTCTGAACTCAAGAGGTGGAGAAAATTCATCTGAACTCGGCCAGTTTCAAACACCAACTGCAAGAAAAAGGACAGAGGCTTTAGACAGCTCAATAAGATAAAAGATTAAAAATATGTCTTTACACTTTATAGGCACAGAATTAAAGGGGAACTCCGGTAGATAGGTGATCACTTTTAGATTGGTGGGGGTCTGACTGATGGGACCCCCACCAATAGACAGGACAGGACACATTTATCCCAGTTAGAATAGAGAGGCAGTATGCATGCTCATCTGTTGTCCCATTCATTTCCCATGAGACAGCCAGAGAAAGCAGAGTACAGCGCTCCGATACTGCAATAAAGAATAAATGGCGCAGCGGCCGAACATGCGCTTTAGAAAGGATAAAAGTGCCCTTTTCTGCTGATCAGTGATGGTTCCCCTCCCATCTAAATATTATTTATTCCAAGGAGTAGTGATGAGCGAGTATACTCGGTACTCGAGATTTCCTGAGCACGCTCGGGTGTCCTCCGAATATTTGTAAGTACTCGGACATTTAGTTTTCAGCTGAATGATTTACATCTGTTAGCCAGCATAAGTACATGTGGGGGTTGCCTGGTTGCTAGGGAATCCCCACATGTAATCAAGCTGGCTAACAGATGTAAATCATTCAGCTGCGGTGCTGAAAACTAAATCTCCGAGTACTTACAAATACTCGGAGGACATCCGAGCGTGCTAGGGAAATCTCGAGTACCGAGTATACTTGCTCATCACTACCAAGGATATTTGACAACTTCTTCCAAATGGCTTATCCCTTTAATGATGTTTATTATATCTATGCAGGGGATTTGGAGCTCTTATTGCACTATAGATATAATTAGAAATCAGCACAGAAGCTTGGATCTAAAACAAAATGATGATAAAAAGATGGAGATTAATTTTAAGGTGAGATAAATCCATACAAATGTACAACATTTATTTTCATCAGAAGATCCTTCAAGACAGTGTAGATAATGGTTGGGCAGGATTCACATCTGTTTTTTTTTCTTATGAGCAAAAATATGGTTTCAGTGTGGTGAAACAGATTTGTACCTGTTTTTGGTTTGTGTCCATTTTTTACCATCTGCGTGTTGTCTCTTTTACTTTTATGTAAAACAAAAAAAGCAAACAAAACAGAGAGGCTTCTCAAGCTTCTCCTAGCAACTCAGATGACAGTTTTTCTTTCCAGAACCTTTCATGTGATTTGGCAAAATAAGACATGTCTTAGTTGTTTATATGTGGACCATTCATCCACAAAAAACTCCCAAAACCAAGGGCCATAGCATAATGTCAGTATGCTGACAGCTCAGGTATGTAAAAACCGGACATGTGAATGAGGCCTTCTGTCAGAAAGAGCTCACAGATTTCACCATTAATTCATTCTGCAGACAGATGAGGCCCCTGTGCAAGAGAAGTATATGGGCTCTTGTCAATCCAACTTTGGAGGTGAAAGTGTGCCCAATTACCTTTTGAGCCCCTGAGCGGCTGCAAGATATGTCTGTCACTGGTATACAGAGGTTGTGAAAGCCAAACTTTCCTAAATGATTTTTAGCCATGAAAATGTGTGTTTACAGAGAATCTGTCACCAGGTCTTTGCTGCCATTGCTAAAAACAATATAAAGTAGGAACAGACCTTAATTCCAGGGCTTTGTTACTCACCAGGCTCTTGAAAAGTGTTTTATCAAAAACTACAGCATCTGCTGCAGCTTTGCTAGTTTTCTCAGTGATGAGCTGGTGCTCTGATGCCCTTGATATTCATGAGCTCTAGCTATCTGTGCCCCACACCATAAAATGACAGCTTTCTTTGTATGCACAATGTAGATATTAAGCTGTCAATCAAGAGCAGGTTGTGGGGTTAGACAGCTCATCATTGAGAGTAATAGCAGAGCTGCTGCAGATAAAACCGTTCTATTGCTAACACTACAGCAAGAAGCCCAGTTAAGTGACCAGGTGCAGGAACTGGAGTCTAGGCCCTTATTTTATGCTGACCTCACTTTGGAAAGCATAAACCTGGTGACATTCTCGAAGCAAAAGAAAATGGCCTGACCGTGTCCATATGCTTTAGGTTCTATACTTATCTACCATAGATTTACCTTGGATGCAGTGACAGGCCTGAGACACGTCTGACCGCCTTGTGTAAAATTGCAGGTGACTTCAATGGTATCAGAAGAGCAGCCAACATTGGGATCAATCCAATAAGTGCCTGCAAAATAATTCCAAGTTCCTGAGGGGGTGTTTGGGTCCCTATAGAGAGGTAAAAGTAAAGGGGATGATCTGCTTACCATCTCCCATCTTCTGTTGGCAATTCATCAGATCTCTACAGATTCGGGCAGGGTTGTCTTTAGTGCCCAGCGGGTTTTTTATACTTTGGATGAGGCTACTGAGGTAGTGTAGGGTCTTGAAAATTTCTCCTCCATGGTCCACAAACACAAAGTCAGTATTCCTATAGGACTGCACATACGAAACATTTTTTAAAAAAGAAGGTTTTTGCTGAAAGTTGTAGCTCAGTTTACTCTTAGATCAGATTAAGGACAGAACTAGTGTTATAAACTCCACTATATAGGTATTATTGCTCAAGGAAATTGCACCCTAAAGACCTTGTATCGTTTTCTTCTGTCAAGTTATAAAAAAAACAAAAACGTTCTTCACCCCGTGAAGTACACACTAAGGAAATCACTTCCATTACAGCGGTCGTGGCGGGGCAATGATCATTTCCAGACATCTGAATAGAAGATTAGTCTGCATCAATATTGCTTGAAAAGGATGAATTTCATATTCAGGATTCTGGGGTGTAGTCGCCATACTAACCACAGTAATAACCCCTTAGAGACCGGGACAAATTTTAAAATCTGACCAGTGTCAATTTATGTGGAAATAACTCTGGAACGCTTCAACAGATCTCATTCAGTCATTGTGAGATTTGTTTTTTCGTGACAAATTGCACTTTATGTTAATTGTAAATTTATGTTAATATTTTCTGTATTTATTTATAAAAACATCAGAAATTTGTAAATAAATTCTAAAAATTGGCAATTTTCAAACATTGAACTATTACACCTAAAATACATATAGTCACTTAATAACATTTACCTCATGTCTGCTTTACATCAGTACCGATGTTAGAAGGTTTAAAATTGTAGCATCAATTTTTCGTGTTTTCAAGGAAATGTATAAAAATTTATTTTTAGGGACCTATTCAGTTTTGAAGTGACTTTGGCGGACCTATATGTCACAAATCCCCAAAAGTTATTCCAATTTAAAAACTTCACCCCTCAACGTATTCAAAACTGCCGCCAGGTAGTTTATTAACCCTTCAGTTGCTTTTCATGAATTAATATAAAGTGCATGACAGTAAATCAAAATTTTATTTTTGCCACCTAAATATTGCTAACTTTTGAACAGGCCACTATAGTCGGCATACTCTAGGGCCATTATTTGGCCTTGAATTGCCATGGCAAACATCAGGACCACACAATCATGTTCTGAGAATGCTGATGGGCTTAAAGAGGGAGCCCCCACACTATGTTAAACATCTAGATGCTGTAGTCACTAATGACAGCAGCGTCTAAGGGGTTAAAAAACGATGGTTGGTGCGAATACCAATCAAGGCGGATGCAGCAAGGTGTCAGCTATAGTGAATAGCTGAGAACTACTGAATTTTCACCCATCGGGTGATGCTATTGTCTGATTTGTGAGGCCAGTAAAAAGACGTACTGGTGGTCACTAGAGAAACTGATAGGACTGTTGACATCGTGTCAGGTGAGGAAGTCATGAAATGTTTTTATTTTATTAAAATTCCTTCCTAATGTCCCTAGTCTGTTGCAGGCTTACCTGCCGAACCGGTATCACTCCCCCAATCAGTCCGCTGTGTCTCCCAGCTGTCACATTACAAACATTGACTTTTGCAGCCAATCAGTGGCCACTGATCTGTGCAGCCTTCTCTATTCTGTCAGAGCATAAGTCCACTCCAATAGTACAGAGAAGGCATTGCATATATCACGTGACCTTCGGAGAGATCGTTGGAACTGCACCAGTCCAGGTGTGTAGTATGCAGTTTTTCCTTTTTTGTGTGGTAGCTATAAAGGGGTTTTCTAGTGTTAAACAACCCCTTTAATGATATCTAATGTGATTCACAGTTTGACTCCTCAATACAACTATACTGGACCACACAACCAAACTCTTTTAAAGGGGTCTTCCACTCTAGACAATCCCTACTTATTAGGGAAGGGTCGCTTTACAAGGCGACTCTGCTCACCCAGAAATCAGCGTTTCGATCTACAGTCTTCGTGGATTTGAAGGAAGGAATAGTGCTGTATTCAACATTGCTCTTTCTAACAAAATGGTGGAAACCAACAAAAATGGATCCCATAGCTAAATAGTCTGTCATAATGATTTGCAAGGTTGTCCCCCATATATTGAGGACAGTAGGTCACATAGACTCTCCCTATTGAAATGAATAGGAGTTATGGAAAATGCCAAATGAAACCACCATACAGGCTCCATTCATTTAAAAGAAATATGTGCATTTACACGAACTGTCACCTTCATAGGCAGGACAAGATCCAGCCCAACATTGAAAGGTGGAGAAACCACTTTTTAACATTTTAATTATTTTGTCAGCCAGCAAATAAGAAATGTGTAAGTACCGGTCCACTGGAGTCCATAAGGGCTTGGTAAGATTCACTAAAGTCTTCTGTCCTCTGGAAGAAGAAAAAAGGAAAACCTTACAAAACTAATATAATACCCCACTGATGATGCCACCTCGCAGCCCAAGAAGAAATATGGAGAAGTGGATGTGATGTAGGTGGTCCTCATGTAAGACCTTCTTAACTAGAATGGAAAGCTGCAGCACTAAGATGCCTAGTCATGGAGATATTGGCGCTCTTCCTGATGGACTGCCTTACTAATGTTGGGGGGTACTATGACGGGGTATCTGACGGGGTACTATGACGGGGTATCTGACAATGTACGACAATGTCCTTCACCAAAGTTTACATGTGTATGAGTGTGTACACGTATAGGGCAGGGCTGTCTTTAGTGCCCGGCGGGTTTTATATCCTTTGGATGAGGCTACTGAGGTAGTGTAGTTTCTTGAAAATTTCTCCTCCATGGTCCACAAATAAAAAGTCGGTATTCCTATAGGACAGCACACACACACAAAAAAAAAAAAAAACCCTGAAGGTTTTTCCTGAAGGTTGTAGCTCAGTTTACTCTTAGATCAGATTAAAGACAGAACTAGTTTTATAAACTCCACTATATAGATATTACCGCTCAAGGAAAAGGAAGAAAAGAGTACTTGGCCGCCAGCAATTATTACCATTAATATAGAGATGTCAAAAATAGGGATTTTTGTGTACTCACCGTAAAATCCTTTTCTATGAGCCACTCATTGGGGGACACAGGACCGTGAGTGTATGCTGCTGCCACTAGGAAGCTGACACTAAGTAAATACAAAAAGGGTTAGCTCCTCCTCTGCAGTACACACCGCCCACTGGCTCCGGATAATACCAAATATAGTTTGAAGCAAAGCAGTAGGAGATTAACAAGATTTAACCATAGGAACAGCATGTCAGAGACTAAAACACTTATCATAGGCAACAAGCCAAAACAGGGGTGGGTGCTGTGTCCCCCAATGAGTGGCTCGGAGAAAAGGATTTTACGGTGAGTACACAAAAATCCCTATTTCTCCATCGCCACATTGGGGGACACAGGACCGTGGGACGTCCAAAAGCAGTCCCTGGGCGAGAAATAACAACCCAACAGTGTAAACTTATGGCACCTGCTGTCTACAGGTGCGCTACCGCTGCCTGCAGAATACGCCTACCCCGGCTTGCATCTGAAGAGTATGGATATTGTAATGCTTTGAAAAGGTGTGCAGGCTAGACCAGGTCGCAGCTTTGCAAACCTGCTCTGCAGACGCTTGATTCCGAATGGCCCAGGAAGCACCCACCGAACGACCGGAGTGTGCCCTGAGACCCGCAGGGATAGGCTTGATTCTGACGCGGTAAGCCTCTTGAATAGTCGACCGAATCCATCTGGTGATTGTCGACTTAGAAGCGGCCAGTCCCTTCCGGTGTCCCGCCGGAAGCACGAACAGAGCATCCGTCTGTCGAAAAGGTGCCGTTCTAGACACGTACTTCCTGAGAGCTCTGACAAGATCCAGGGAGTGAAGAGCCTTCTCCACGCGGTGCATTGGAGCAGGACAAAATGACGGAAGTACAATATCCTTGTTGAGGTGAAAGGAAGACATTACCTTTGGGAGGAAAGTAGGGGACGGTCTGAGGACCACCTTGTCCCGGTGGAACGTAAGGAACGGCGTCCGACAGGAAAGAGCAGCCAACTCCGAGACTTCTGATTGAGGTAATAGCGACGAGAAAGGCCACCTTCCATGAGAGGAGAGGTAGAGAGATGTCCTGCAATGGCTCGAAGGGAGATTCCTGCAGGACTCCTAGGACTAGATTAAGGTCCCAAGCCTCTAGAGGCGCTTTGTAGGGAGGCACCACGTGAGAGACTCCCTGAAAGAATGTTCTGACCGGAGGTTTGGAAGCAATTTTTCATTGAAAAAGGACTGACAAGGCCGAGACCTGCCCTTTAAGGGAACTCGGCGAAAGCCCATTGTCCAGACCGGATTGGAGGAAATCCAGGATGGTAGGGATGTTGAAAACTATCAGAGGGCGACCTCTGCTTCTGCACCAATCAAAGAAGATCCTCCAGGTCTGATGATAGATGCGCGATGACACCGGCTTTCGGGCATTGATCAAGGTGGAAACTACCTTACGGGAAAAACCTGCTTGAGTCAGAACCCAGGATTCAACGGCCAAACCGTCAAACACAGGGCCCTTGAGTTCTGGTGGTAGATCGGGCCCTGAGAAAGTAGATCTGGACGATCTGGTAGGCGCCAAGGAACGTCTGCCAAGAGTTGGACCAGCTCTGTATACCACGCCCGACGAGGCCAATCCGGGGCGATGAGAATTACCAGGACACCCTCTGCCCTGATCTTCCTGATGACTCTGGGAAGCAGGGGGGGAAACAGGTAAGGAAGGCGAAACTGAATCCAAGGAAGGACTAGACTCGTGATGAGTCCAGGTTCCCTGCGCAGTGTGAGGGCCAGGACCTTGTTGAAGAGCCAGGACCTTGTCCCGAGGAAGAAGCACCAACCCTTGTAGATTGTAAGCTTGCAAGCAGGGACCTCACTCCTAATGTCAAGGTTTAAATTGTCTTAACTCGTACCGAATTTATTGTTTGTACATGTCCCCGCTTAATTGTAAAGTGCTGCGGAATATGTTGGCGCTATATAAATAAAAATTATTATTATTATAAGCTTAGGGATGTGTCCAGGGTCATGCCCAGGAAGGAGATCCGTTGAGCTGGAACAGGAGATTACTTTTTTAAATTGATCAACCAGCCCAGCCGAGAAAGAGTATCTAAGGAAATGCGGATGCACTCCTCGCAGGCTCGGAAAGATGGGCCTTTGACCAGTAGGTCGTCTAGGTAGGGAAGCAAGACTAGACCCCGAGAATGCACAATGGCCATGACCGCCGCCATGACCTTTGTGAAAACTCTGGGGGCGGTGGCGAGGCCGAAAGGCAAGGCCGTGAACTGAAAATGTTCCTGTCCGATGGCGAAGCGAAGAAACCTTTGCTGAGGTGGGAAGATTGGGATGTGGAGGTACGCATCCCGGATGTGGATGGATGCCAAGAATTTGCCTTGTTCAATCGAGGCAATGACGGAACGGAGGGATTCCATCCTGAAATGACGGACTTTGACAAATCTGTTCAAGAGCTTTAGGTCCAGGATGGGCCTGACTGTTCCATCCTTTTTGGGGACCATAAACAGATTTGAATAAAAACTACAGAACCTTTCATCCTCTAGGACAGGGACAATCACTCCGTCTTGGCGGAGCGACTCTATGGCCTGGGAAAAAGCCGGAGCGCGCATTCCCGCTTCGGGAGGGTGGGAAGCGAAAAAAACGATTTTGTAACCGGAGGACACCAGATCCCTGACCCACTCGTCGTGAGCGACTGCGAGCCAGGCATGACGAAACAAAAGAAGGCGTCTGCCTACTTTGTCGGTGTCGTCCGGATGAGTTTGCGAGTCATTTAGAAGAAGATGGTTGGGGTCTAGATCCCCTGGACCTAGACTGTGTGGAGCGGCCCCTCCAGGAATGGTTGGGCCTGTATAAAGTCTGAGGGCTTTTTTCTCTGCCGGCGCCCGAACCAGGGGAACTGGCCGAGGAATGCCATTCGCAAGTTCCATGAAAGGGCTGAAAACGAGCCTGCGGCTGTCGTCGGAATGGTTGTCTGAATCTCTGCTGGGGGAGGGAAGTACTTTTTCCCCCTGTAGCGTCTGAAATGAGCTTGTCCAGCTTTTCACCAAATAGACGGCCACTGAGATATGGCAGAGATGTGAGGGACTTTTTAGATGCGGAGTCCTCTCGCCAGTTCCTCAAGCATAGCGCTCTCCTAATCGCCACAGCGTTTGAAGCCGTAAGTGCAGAGCAGTTTGCTGCATCCAGGGAAGCGTTTACTAAGTAATCGCCAGCCAAGGAAATTTGATTTGCTAGCTCCGCTATGTCAGAAGGAAGGTCACTGTTCTGTAAGGCCTTATGCAGAGAGTCTGCCCAACAAGTCACGGCTTTGGCTACCCAGGTAGCCGCAAAGGAGGGAAAGAGTGCCGAGCCTGAAGCCGCAAAGGCTGAACGGGCGAGACTGTCAACTAGGCGATCTGTGGGATCTTTGATAGAAGATCCGTCCGGCACGGATAGAAGGGTTTTAGAGGACAAACGTGAAACAGGAGGATCCACAGGAGGGGATCTTGTCCATTGTTTGCCGAGATCAGGAGAAAAAGGATATTTGGACTCCAGAGATCTCAGGCCTTGAAAGCGTTTGTCTGGACGCTCCCTATGTCGCTGGACTATGTCCTGGAACTCCTGGTGATTGGCAAACACCCTATGAGTACATTTGGTCCTTTTGAAGGACACCGAATTATCCGTACTGGAGGTCGCCAGTTCCTCATCAACCTGAAGGGACTGGTTGACGGCCTCAATGAGACTATCTATAGAGCTCTGAAAACCTGGCAACTCCAGATCAAGAGGCCCATAAGACTCAGGTTCAGAATCTTGGTCAGAAGAGGTGCCTGGGGAGCGAGAGCGGGAAGCAGAGCTAGCGGACGCCGAGGCACCAGAGAGCCTGGGGGACGAGCTACGGACGCGCTTCCTAGATGGCCGCCTGTGCTTAGAATGAGAGCGGCCCCTGAAGGCTGAAAATTACGCAGCCGTAGGGGAAGTTTCCCGAATAGGCAGATTAGTGGTCCTGCTCCTGGTTGGATCCTGGAGGGACTCGATAGCTTTGGTCAAAGAAGCCATAGATTGTGAAAGTGACAAAGCCCACTCAGGGGGACTGGTCACCGCGGGCTAATTTGTGGCGGGGGGGCTCCTGAGCGCATTTAGGGTCACAAGCATTACAGAGTGGAGCAGTATGCCTGCTTGGTTGCGCAGCCTGACAGGAGGTGCAAGAAGTGAAGAACACCGTATGTGTTTTTGCAGACTTTTTGGAGGGTTTAGGCACAGACATGTTGTATTGCTAACCTCCATGCAGGGCTGATGTGGGGCACTTATGTGCAGCTAAAAAAGATGTGTGCAGGAGGAGGAGGGCCTTTGTTAGTGTGCAGCACACCTACCCAGGTCCTGTGTCCTGTCACAGCACTGTGACCGGGAGGAGAAGGAGCAGCCGGCGTCCAGGTTTCCTCGCATCAAAGATGGCTGCCGAGAGTATGGGGGGCACTTCTCACAGTGTGCGAGAAGCGCTAAACCGGTGGGCAGGGCCTCACGCGTGAAGCGTGCTGCGGGCGTAGACGCGGCCTAGCTGGAGCCGAAGCCGGGGACTAAATTAGCGGTGCCCAGCCGCAAGATGCGCTCGGAAGCCCCCCTGCCAGACTCAGGTGAGGTATGAGGGGAGGTGCAGTCAACCTCGATCCGCCGTCCTCTTGATGAGGAGGTGGAGAGGGACTGGGGAGCTCCATGCAGCACCGCTGTTCTTCAGTGGTGGTGCAGAGGGAGGGCGGCCGGACTGTGCTCATGGAAGGTGGCATCTGTGTATCCTAAGGGTTCGCTCCCCTAGGATTTCACAGGGCTAGTTCACGGCCGAATATCCCACGTCGCAGGAGAGGGTACGGGAAGTAAACTCACCGTGCTCGCCTGTTGATGTTTTGGGGGAGATCGGCCCCCTTAAAAGGCTCCGTCGCCCCATCATCCTCTTGCGCAAAGTTAAAAATCAAAATAAAATCAAAAATAAAATTAAAAAATAAGAACGTCTGGAGAAAAACAGACACAGTGTGCCTCCTACGGACACTAAGGCCTCTTTCACACTTCCGTTTTTTGCAATCCGTCGTTTTGGGCAAAAAAACGGATCCTGCAAATGTGCTCGCAGGATGCGTTTTTTGCCCATAAACTTGTATTAGCTACGGATTGCCACACGTCGCGTCCGTCATGCGACGGATCCGTCGTGTTTTGGCGGACCGTCGTCACAAAAAAAGTTCAATGCAACGTTTTTTTATGTCGCGTCTGCCATTTTCGACCGCGCATGTGCGACCAAAACTCCGCCCCCTCCTCCCCAGACTGCAGAATGGGCAGTGGATGCGTCGAAAAACTGCATCCGCTGCCCACATCGTGCAAAACTTTCACAACGTCCATCGGCCCGACGCATTGCGATGGACCCGTACCGACGGAAGTGTGAAAGAGGCCCTAAGCAAGAACTGGTATTATCTGGAGCCGGTGGGCGGCGTATACTGCAGAGGAGGAGCTAACCTTTTTGTATTTTACTTAGTGTCAGCCTCCTAGTGGCAGCAGCATACACCCACGGTCCTGTGTCCCCCAATGTGGCGATGGAGAAATGAATAATAGAGGCCATTACTAGAGATGAGCAGACACTTGGATGTTCGTGTTCGGCCGAACAGTTACAAAAAGTTCAGATTCGGGTACCAGAACAGTACCCGGACCTGAACCCGAACCCCATTCACTTTAATGGGGGGCCCGAACAACCAGTGTTTGCTGTGCTGTAATGTGCATGACAGCGTGGCAAACACCACTTCTGATCGGCGGTGAAATCCTCCCCGCCAGTCAGAGAGCCGCTGTTCCCACACTGTCATTAAACAGTGGGAGCGCTCAGCTGTGATCGGAGGTATAAATTTACCTACGGTCACTGGTGTCAGCTGATAGGACAACTGCTCCCATCATCCAACACCTGCTGCTAATAACAGCGAGAGCAGGAGCAGCGGTTGGGAGTATTCATTAGCGGCTCATGAGCTGTAAAGAAATAATAATTTTAAAAAAACGGCGTGAGTTCCCCTGTATTTTTGTTAACCAGCCAGGCAAAAGTCACAGCTGGGGGCTGCAACCCTCAGCTGTCAGCTTCAGCAAGGCTAGTTATCATGAATAGAGAGGTCCCGACGCCGTATTTTTCAATTATTTAAATAAATAAAGATAAAAACGCGTGGGGTCCCCCCCATTTTTTGACAACCAACCTTGCTAAAGCAGACAGCTGGGGGCTAACATTCTCAGGCTGGTAAATAATTAAAAATTACCGCTTCTTGATAACTAGCCTTGCTGAAGCTGACAACTGAGGGTTGCAGCCCCCAGCTGTGACTTTTGCCTGGCTGGTTATCAAGAATAGGGGGAACCCACGCCACGTTTTTTAAAATTATTTATTTACAGCCAGGAGCGGCTGATGAATACTCCCATCTGCAGCAGGTTTCGGATGATGGGAGCAGTTGTCCCATCAGCTTAGTAACCAGAGGTAAACTTTATACCTCCGATCATAGCTGAGCGCTCTCGCTGTCTTTTGGCAGCGTGGGAACTGCGGCTCTCTGACCGGCGGGGATGATTTCACTGCCGATCAGAAGCGGTGTTTGCCATGCTGTCATGCACATGACAGCGTGACAAACACCCGGTGTTCGGGCAGCCGAACCCGAACAGTAAGGGTATGTGCACACGTTGCGGATTCTCTGCGGCTCCGCATCGTTTTTCCGGTGCAGAAACGCTGCAGATCCGCAATTGATTTACAGTACAATGTAAATCAATGAGAAAAAAAATGTTGTGCACACTTTGCGGAAACTCTGCTGCGGAAACGCTGCGGGTTAAAAGAAGTAGCATGTCACTTCTTTTTTGCGAATCTGCAGTGTTTTTGTACCCATTCCATTATAGAAAACCGCAGGGGTAAAAAACGCAGCAAATCCGCAAGAAAACAGCAGCAAAACCGCACAAAAAATGATGCGGAACCGCACAAAAAATGCAACAAATCCGCAGGTGCATTTTCTGCCAGGAGAGGCAGAATCCGCACCAGAAATTCCTAAGGCTAATCCGCAACGTGTGCACATAGCCCTACATGGACTTCCTGGTGAAGTCTGTGTTCGGTGTCTTTGCCCGAACTGTAGGTGTTCGGTATGAACGCAAAACTTTACTGTTCAGGTTCACCCATCTATAGTCATTAACAATGTACCTACTACAACCCCCTCTATCTCCTGGGTTAGACTACATTACACATGTCTTTAATGATTCAATTTGTTACTTAAAGGGAATATATCACCAGGTTTTTGTAACTTCATCTAAGAGCAGCATAAAGTAGAAAAAGAGACCATGATTCCAGCGATATGTCACTTAGTTTACTGGGTGCAGCAGTTGTGACAAAATCCTAGTTCTTAGAAAGCTGTAGTGTGGGTTGGGGCAGCTTTCTCCGCTCTGCTTCATGATATAGCTTATGTACATCGTCTATTGATTATGAGCTGCTTAGCACAGGAGGGTGCGTTGTAGGATGACTTGACACAAGGCAGCCATTCCCAGCAGTGATAATGCCCTAGTGACAAAACGGCACACCCTGATGAGTGACATCACTGAATTCAGTGTTTTAACCCTTCTACCTCATGATGTCCTCAGATTACATAGCAAAAACCTGCTGACAGATTCCCTTCAAAATTTAACAACCAAAATGTCCAGACACAATTGTGATTGTGGCCTTACTGTGCTTTTCCAAATTACATTACTTACATATGAGTCCAAGAAAACAGGTGTTCCCTGAAAGAGAAGGAAATATATTATTGTTTATATCTATCTACCATCTCCAGGCATCACATTAGCCCATCTTCCCATAGGGTATTCTAGAGCACTAGTATAATTCATTGGGAATCGCAGATCATTGATCAGCATGAAAATCTATAATGATTCCAAGTCCTGAAGAAGATTTAACAATCCAAACTACATACATTGGATCTCATAGACCTGATGAGGATGGTGTGTTTACTGTGAAGATCAATGTCTGAATAGATCTATAATCCTTTGTAAAATGTTCCCAGTCTAATATTAAAAAAGAGCATTTTAGGAGTCCAGCAGTAGCTGGGAACTGGCTCTAGTCCTAGCTGGACTATACAGCCATGAGAGTGTCACAGATGTCTGTGTGTACAGCACACTGGTTGGGCTCTAGTCTGTGTCTTCACTGCAATTCTTTGATGTTAAGTCTGAGGCCTCATTCACCTGGACTGCACTAATAAACATTATTAACCGCTTGTACTTTTGAACCTCAATTACAGGTAACATTGTCCAGTCATATAATTTGTTCTAGGAATGTAATCTGCCCACAATCTTCCCAGTGACTTATCTAAGCCTGGAAGTGATGTGTATGCAGACTGAATTAAGGTACCGTCACACTAAACGATATCGCTAGCGATCCGTGACGGTGCAGCGTCCTGGCTAGCGATATCGTTCAGTTTGACACATAGCAGCGATCAGAATCCTGCTGTGATGTCGTTGGTCGCTGCAGAAAGTCCAGAACTTTATTTGGTCGCTGGACTCCCTGCAGACATCGCTGAATCGGCGTGTGTGTGACACCGATTCAGCGATGTCTTCACTGGTAACCAGGGTAAACATCGGGTCACTAAGCGCAAGGCTGCACTTAGTAACCCGATGTTTACCCTGGTTACCAGCGTAAAAGTAAAAAAAAAAAAAAAAACACTTCATACTTACCTTCCGCTGTCTGTCCCTCGGCGCTCTGCTTCTCTGCCCTGTGTAAGCACAGCGGCCGGAAAGCAGAGCGGTGACAGCTCTCCAGCGACCAAACAGCGACGCTGCAGCGATCCGGATCGTTGTTGGTATCGCTGCAGCGTCGCTCAGTGTGACGGTACCTTTAGACTTTGTGTCTTCTTTATGTATTCTTACTTCTCTCCACAGATTTCACATTTTTCAAATGTGGGACATTTATTACAGAGCACAGGTATTGTGCATGCATGACAATCGCTCCATTCACTTCTATGGACCTGTCCCTTAGAAGCCAATGTAGCAATAGTCACACATGCACATTGCTTCACTCTCCAAACAATCTTCTAGAAACATTGTGGTATAGTCAGACAAGGCTATCCAAGGTTCAATCAAATACACCAATACATAGTCAGGATAAATACATAGATGGTTGTGGGGACCCTAAAATGTCCCTGTCCATCACCCTACCTGACAGTGGAGGTTGACACCCTAGTATGTGTGATATAGCTCCCCCGCGATGTCCCTGGACACTCTACTAATCCCTATACTACAAAAAGGGGGTAAAGCACAGACAAAAAAGCAAAAAAAGGTGTGTATATATACAAAATAGTGGAATAAAGGTACATACATACAAAATAAGTTCAATTAATATTCTCATCTATTGGAGATAGATGTATGGCCTTAAATTTGTTTTATAATTATAGTAACAGGCATATACAACAGCTCTGACCATTCAATATATTGGCCCATTACGGTATTTCAATAAACCTATTTCTAGTTGGTGCTGGATAATGCATGACTGGCTCTTCATATGTTTATATGTTGGTATTTTGAAAATGGTGTATATAATTATATGCTGCCGCTAGCAAAACATAGGCCTTTGCCATTTAAAATTAGGCTTATTGTGGCGTACCAGCTAAGCCAGTGGCTGGAGAAGGACTCTATTTTGTGACATTATGTAATGTATATATGAGCATTATCCAGCACCAACTAGAAATAGGTTTATTGGTATGCCATAATGGGCCTATACATTGATTGGATGTTACATCTAGGACAGAGCTGTTGTACATGCCCGTTACTATAGTTATACTGATACACTGTCCCAAACATTTTTTAAGGCCATATATCTATCTCCAATAGATGAGAATATTAATTTAACTTATTTTGCATATATGTACCTTTTTTCACCACTATTTTGTATATATGCACTTTTTTGCTTTGTCTGTGCTTTACCCCCTTTTTGTAGTATAGGGGGTTGGTAGGGTGCCCAGGGACATCGATGTGGAGCAGAGGCGCCATACCACACATACTAGGGTGTCAATCTCCGCTGTCAGGTAGGGTGATGGACAGGGACATTTAGGGCCCCCACAACCATCTATGTATTTATCCTATGTATTGGTGTATTTAACTAACCCTGGACAGTCTTGTCTGACTATACCTCTACACTATTTTTAGAAGATTGTTTGGAGTGTTGTACTTTTAATATATCAATAAAGGTTAAATCTTAGGGGTCTACTTGCTTTTTAATATATTGAGGCCCTGTGGTCTATCATTTAATTTTGGTTGACATTGCTTCACTCTCACAGCAATCTTGTACTTTTAATGGATTTAATAGTAAAGTCCCTTTAATGGCCGGTGAGTTAGTTTTGACTTTGATTAATAATAATAATGTTCTATGACGGCGATGACGTCCCTGGTGCCAATGTAACAAAGTTTTAACCCTACCAGTTACCAAACCAAGTCTATAGAATATGTTCCTGTTCTGTCATTGAGTTTCTGCTATGTTATGTATTACTGGTATTAATCTCCTCAAACCAGAACCAACTACTATAGTGACTCTTTGGCTATGATAATTTTACCAAATGAAAGTAGGATAAAATAATAGCTCGGTGTTTCTTACCCGTGGTCCAGGCTTTCCACGTGGACCAGGAGGACCCTACAAAGAGAGAACATTTTCACAAACCACTATTATCATAGGAATGGCAAATGCTTATCGGCTCAGGGGTGTAACAATAGGAGGGTGAGAGGCAGCAACTACATCTAGGCCAGGGTAAGTCATGGTACTATAAATGCCACTGGGGAGCTGAGGCCCAGGAGCCCACATTACGCTTCTACATGAGCTGTGTGTATGGAGTCTCATTCAGCTATGAAAATCATTGCATCTGACCTTACCCGAGGCCCTGGTAGTCCCTAGAAAATAAAATAAAGAAAATGTTAGTAAACTGCATGTGAAAACCAGGCAAATGTGGGACAAGATTAGTGATGAGCCAGTGTACTCGTTACTCGAGATTTCCTGCGCATGCTCGGGTGATCTCCGAGTATTTGGATGTGCTCGGAGATTTAGTTTCTGTCGCCGTAGTCGTTTGCAGCTGCTAGCCAGCCTGAGTACATGTGGGGGTTGCCTGTTTGTTAGGGAATCCCCACATGCAGTGGCGTAACTACAAAGTTATGGGCCCCGATGTGAACTTTCAAATGGGCCCCCCCCCAATGCCAAAATATTTTCCACCCAAATTCACATTTTCCCTATTCATTTTGCACACTATAGCTTTGTTGCAATGTTGTATAATCTGACCTTAGTGGCATAACTATCCGGTGCCCCATCCTGGTATATATTTGTCTCCCGTACTGCCGTTTTTCTGTAATACATTAACACAGTCTTATAATGAGTAGGGCAAAAATGTCTGCTCACGAAATCTATATGGACATCCTCAATTTAGCGTATAGATGCAAAGCATAAAAGATTAAAAAATAAATCTTTATTATTATTTAAAAAATAAAAGGTTATAAAATTATATTTAATCAAGCTTCAGGAACAAGAAAAGAGTACCAACAATCATGTGCACATAGAGTACTCAATAAACTCAAGTGAGATAGAAAAAACCTTCATTAAAAATAATAAGCTATATATTATATGGCAATAATTACCGATAATACCAATTCATAAATAAAGCTCTCATCCCGACAGCTCAATGGAAGAAGCATTTTATGAAACGGTGCTGTTGGGGCGAGAGCACGTGGCAGCTGGAACGCTTGCACCCAGCACTTTATAGGTACTCTTTTCTATGTACCTTTACTTATTTAACTTGTTTTTGATGTATATTGGCTCGCACAGGACTCTGGCAAAACTCTTCATTATAAGATATACACTGGCCTGTTTTGTTTAGACATTTGTCACTTGATTTGATTATATCAACTTGGGATGTTACCAATTCACGATGAATGTTTACATTATGCACGTTACACTTTTTATTTATGAATTGGTATTAATTATTGTCATCTAATATATAACTTATCATTTTTAAAGAAGTCTTTTTCTATCTCACTTGAATTTATTGAGTAATCTCTGTACACATGATTGTTGGTACTTAACTTGTGATTCCATGCTCCCATACACTTTTCTAGTTCCTGAAGCTTGATAAAATATCATTTTATAACCTTTGATTTCTTAAATAATAATGAAGATTCATTTTTTAATCTTTTATGATTTGCAAGTTATCGTCTTACCTCTATATTGGGCGCTCCCTCAAAACACATTGTTCAGAGCGGCTTATGTTCCCTAATCAGTTATTTTGTTTGTGTGTAGCCCATTCACTATCTCCATCTACCCCCCACTCCCTGAAGATGGTTGGACCATCATTTTAAATACATCATTGTAAATGCACACCTGTACTTTGTATCTCCCCCACCTCGCTGTAGATTGTAAGCTCTCACGAGCAGGGTCGTCTTGTGTTGCTTTAATTATTGTATTGTTAACATTGTTACTTATGACTGTTGTGTTAGAAGCTGTTAAACTGTAAAGCGCTGCAGAATATGTTGGCGCTATATAAATAAAGATTATTATTATACGCTAAACTGAGGATGTGCATATAGATTTCGCTGTTCTGTAATGTTTAAAATAAACCATAATATAATGCACCCCATAGTTTTTCATATAGTATAATGTATACCCCATAGTCCGATACAGTATAATGCACCACCCCACAGAGTACAATGCAGCCACCCCAAAAAAGTATAATGCAGCCCCGCCATAGAATATAATGCAGTCCCCCTCATAGTATAATGTAGCCACTCCATACATGAGCAGTGAAAAATACATGGGCAAATGGTGACTAGGGGGCAGGGGAGAAGGACACAAGGGGGCTAGGAGAGACAGGCACAAGGGTGACACGGGGGCTAGGCACATAAGGGGACACACTGGGGCTAGGAGGCAGGGGAGGAGGGCACAAGGGGACACACGGGGACTAGTGGGCAAGGGGACTAGTGAGCAAGGGAGACTGACAAGGGGACACAAGGGGACAAGGAACACAAGCACAAGGGGACACACAGGGAAAAGGGAAACAGGCACAAGGGGACACAGGGACTAGTGAGCAAGGGACAAGGGGATGCACGGGGACAAGGGACACAAGCACAAGGGAGACAGGCACAAGGGGACTCATGGGGACTAGGAGGAAGGGGAGAAGGGCACAAGGGGACACACGGGGCAAGGCAGACAGGCACAAGGGGACTACAAGGGCAGAGTAGATAGGGACGCATGGGGAGACGGGGCTGCAAGAGGACAGGGGAAGACTGGGGGGAGACTTGGGAACAGGGAAGAAGGGGGCACAGGGATTACGAGGACAGGGTAGATGGGGGACACACGGTGAGAAAGGGGAAGAGAGACAGGGGGAACAATGGAATGCAGGGTAGACTTGAGAGCAGGGCAGATGGGTCACATGGGGACAAGGAATACATGGGGGGGATGCAGGAGGACTCAGGGCATGGGAGATGGGGAGCAGGGACAAGGTGCACACGAGAGCACAATGACCTAAACCTGGGGCCCTATGAGGACATGGGGCACGGGAGAGCAGGGAGGAAACGGGGCTGGTGTCACAGGGGGCTGGCAACACACGGGTAGCAGACACACCTCACTGCAGCTGGTCCCGTACACCTCCATGTTCATCCCCAGATCCTCCAGATGGCTGAGTTGCTGCGGCATCCCCCTCCTGGGCGGCTCGGTCCACGCACCACCCGCCAGCTCTGGAGCCGCCTGTTCCCGGTCCCAGAAGCCGCCACAGGCTCCGCCAATATGGTGGTTGCCATCACCTGTGCATATGCTGCACTGCCTGGGCCCGGAACACACCCGGTGCACAATGAAGTGATGTCATCGCGCACCTGCAGTGTCAGAGGCAGAGGGGAATGATGGGAGAGGGAGCGTCAGCTGACGCTCTCTCCTCCATCATTGCTTTGAACTGTACCGGCATGTACGCCGATATAGTTCAATGCGGTGGCGGGCCCCCTCACCCATGGGCCCATAGTGGCTGCGTGATGTGCCGCTATTAACGGCATGCCACTGGCTGGGGGAGCAGGGGCCTTAGGCAGCTACCTGCCGCTAATGCTGGCCCTGCGTGCATCTGACCCACTGGGCCCCTGACCCGCCGGGCCCGGTCGCAGTGGCGACCACTGCGACTGTGGTAGTTACGCCCGTGCCCACATGTATTCAAGCTGTCTAGCAGCCGCAAATCATGCAGCTATGGAGACAGAAACTAAAATCTCCCAGCACATCTAAATACTCTGAGATCACCCGAGCATGCTCGGGAAATCTTGAGTAACGAGTATACTCGCTCATCACTAGACAACAAGCACCTGATGTTTAGGACCACAAATAAAATGCACTCACTGTATCCCCTTGTGTTCCTTTGTCTCCTGTTGGGCCCTATAATAAAGAATAAGAGATGAGTGAATGGTGGGAGGACGTGGTATCCGTCATTTTCAGGTGATCCAGACACCTGCTATAGTCATCAGGGCTCTGTACTCCATGGGTTTCTGCCAGAACTGGTGATAATGGAGTGTGTGCAGGATGATTACTGCTAGTGAGAGATACAATACACACAAAATGCTCTCACCAGGCACAACGTAAGAGTAGACAAGAGCATAGAGTTGTCTATTCGTGTGGATTATTATGTTATTTTTTTTCAAGGCAAGAATTTTCCAGCTGAAAGTGGACAACCTAATGTATACAGAGTTGCAGACATAGAAAACAAATCACAAACCGGTTTTATTGTACAGGCTGGATTTCTAGGTTAATATGCGTGGTGACATTACAAATGGGACAGACGCGGTATTTACCAGGTCATATGATTAAAGTTTTATGTGTGCCTCTAGCTAAAGGAATTAAGGCCAAAGTGACTGACACATTTACAAAACTCCATTCACAGGGGCAGAAAAAATAAATTGGTCTATTCCAGTGGGTGTGTGTCTATTAGTGATGAGGGAACGTACTCGGATAAATTGCTATCTGAGCATGCTCGGGTGCTAACCGAGTGACTTCGGAGTGCTTGAATATGTTCAAGTCCTCGCAGCTGCATGTATTGCGGTTGCTTGACAGCCAGAACACATGCAGGGATTACCTAACAAACAGGCAATCCCTGCATGTGCTTTGGCTGTCGAACAGCCGCAAGACATGCAGCTGTGGGGAATCGAACATATTTTTCGAGCACGTAGAAGACAGTTGGTTAGCACATAAGCGTGCTCGGATAACAACTTATCCATGCACGTTTGCTCATATCTGTTGCCTTAGCAGACTTTAAGAACTACAGTGAAATCCCACTTAGAAAAGGGACATTTTGAAGGGACATGTACATTATTACTGCAATTGTGTTGTCCGCTCTAGTGAGAATGTAGCCTAAGGCCTTTCTCGCATAATTTGTGCCAAGTTTTATATCTGTGAGACAAATTTATGGGTTTTCTTTAATATCATCCATTTTGCCTCCATTTTTCTTATCTGTTTTTAAAGACTTCATGAAGCAGGTCGACTGTCTAAACGTTTTCTCTGATCCATTGTAAGAGGCAAAGGGTACATAAAACTGATGAAACCCTGTAGTACAAAGTATGAGTTTTATAGGGATCCCTAAACGGATGAGAACAGTACGTACTCAGAGTCTCACCGACCGGAAAAACTAATCAGTTTTTAAAATTGATGTGTATATGGATCAATAAAACTGGTTGGGTCCGTGTACTGTCCAAACATATAAAAAATAAGGACAGCACACGGACTTGTGAATGGAGCCTTAGAGTGGCCTTCTATAGTTTGTATTTTTCATGGGAGTCTTGGTTTTTTCATCTGATGTAGAATTGTCACAGTCTGGGCAGAAACAAGGACACTTAACCTTGACCAAAAATCAACTTACTGGGTTCCCAGGAGGCCCAACAATGCCAAGTGGTCCGATTACTCCTTCATTTCCCTGGAAACAAAATATAACAGAAATGTGAGTTAGATTGGAGCTGTCCAAAAAAAAAAAAAAGAAGAAGATATGCTTCAGATCCTCAGGTAATCTTGAGTTCCATAAATCCAGACTCCATCCGCAGCCGAATGGACTATAGGTCAATCTCTAGAGAGTAAAAAAAATCCTCTGCTACTGTAACCTGCTGCAGATTTTACCAGCAAAAATCCACAGGTAAAATGCTCACCATTTGTGACTCTTATGGATTTAACATATACAAATATAAAATTAGCCCCTTAGTAACCAAGCCTGAAAGAGCCTTAATGATCAGAATTTTTTTTAAACTTTTTTTTGCCTATTCTCAACAGCGATTGTTTTTAGAGATTTTCTTAGTCGATGTATGTAAATGAGGATTTGCTTTATTCAGGCCAAATTGTAATATTTTTTAGCACTGTCATTTTTATATACATTTTTTTTTTTTACAATTCACTTATAGACAGGCCCGGATTGGCAATCTGCCAAGGTGGGCAGATGCCCAGTGGGCCTCTGGCTTTGAACTACAAAATGTGCTGCCGGCCCTTTAAAACTTCTGACTAGGCCCTGTGTGCACTCTCTCTCTCGTTGCACGCACTGACAAGGGCCGTGGTGGCCCGCATCAGTGTGGCCTCCATCCGTGCTTGTGCGCGGCTGCGGCCCTCGTCAGTTCTGGCAAGCAGGAGAGTGCGCGCACACAGGACCTAGCCAGAAGTTTGAAAAGGCCGCCATCATGGCGCACAGAGGATGCCAGCCTCTTTCTGTCAGACGCTGGCCTGTAGAGAAGGCAAGACCGGGGGATGTGCAGGGACAGTGCTTCTGTGAGCAGGAGAAGCTGAAGAGTTGCACATGGACATTAGCCTCCCCTGCAGCACAGGAAAGTGTGTGATGTGTGCATGATTTATCTGTTGTGTGTGGGTGTGAGATGTGTGTGTGATACATGGGTGTGAGATGTGTGTTTGTGATACTTAGGTGTGAGAGGTGTGTGAGTGATGTGTGTTTGTGTGTGGTAGCTGTAGTATGCATGTGTGTGTGTATGAGCTATCTGTAGTGTGTGAGGTATCTGTAGTGTGTGTGTGTCATACCTGCTGAGCATTTCTTAAACAGCATGAGTGTACTAAGCACATGTGTGATGTGTGTCTGTGTCTGTGTGACTATATGAGATGTATGTAATGAGCCTGTGATGTCCAGCATGTGTGCTGTGTACTTGTTTAGAATGTGTGTAAGTTTCTAAATTTATACATTCTTCAGTATTGTAAATTGTATGTAATGTAGTGATGCAGTATATGGCAATGTTCGGGTATAGAGACACATAGGCCCCGATTCATCCAAGTGTTTTCAGCCAGAAATCTCTCTTAAAACTGTGAGATCACGGTTGGTTATGCACCATCACGGACTGATAGCCAGCTCAGTACATAGTGAGCGGCGGCTGTTACCGTGCATCATTACTGACAGCCGGCTCAGTACATAGTGAGTGGCGTCTGTAACCGTGCACCATCAATGACTGATAGCTGGCTCAGTACATAGTGAGCCACAGCTGTAACCGTGCACCATCAATGACTGATAGCTGGCTCAGTACATAGTGAGCGGCGGCTGTGACCGTGCACCATCACTGACTGATAGCCGGCTCAGTACATAGTGAGCGGCGGCTGTTACCGTGCATCATTACTGACAGCCGGCTCAGTACATAGTGAGCGGCGTCTGTAACCGTGCACCATCAATGACTGATAGCCGGCTCAGTACATAGTGAGCGGCGGCTGTGACCGTGCACCATCACTGACTGATAGCCGGCTCAGTACATAGTGAGCGGCGGCTGTGACCGTGCACCATCACGGACTGATAGCCAGCTCAGTACATAGTGAGCGGTGGCTGTAACCGTGCATCATCACTGACCGACAGCCGGCTCAGTACATAGTGAGCGGCGGCTGTAACCGTGCACCATCAATGACTGATAGCTGGCTCAGTACATAGTGAGCCACGGCTGTGACCGTGCACAATCACTGACTGATAGCTGGCTCAGTACATAGTGAGCGTCAGCTGTGACCGCACACCACCACGGACTGATAGCCGGCTCAGTACATAGTGAGTGGCGGCTGTGACTGTGCACCATCACGGACTGATAGCCGGCTCAGTACATAGTGAGCGGTGGGTGTGACCGTGCACCATTACGGACTGATAGCCGGCTCTGTACATAGTGAGCAGCGGGTGTGACCGTGCATCATCACTGCCTGACAGCCGACTCAGTACTTAGTAAGCGGCGGCTATAACTATGCACCATCACTGACTGATAGCCAGCTCTGTACTGATGCACTGCTGAGCCGGTTGTCAGTTAGTTCCGGGGGTTATGTATTGATTGGGGGCTATGTATTGAGTGGTGACTGAAGCCGCACCGGCTGCTCCTGTATAACTGAAGGCCTCTGGGACAAATAAAGTTCAAATTAACCCCATATCTGCAGGATTAATAGCATTTTGCGATGTGACCGGTTCGCTTTAGAGTGGTTGTGCCCCCAATGTGTCGACAAAAATACAAACGTACTTACTTCAGGACCAGCGCAGATGTCATGACGTTGTTTATGGCACAAGAGCAGCTCATTATCATCAAACTGGAATATGAAGGCTGCAGATCATCAATGTCCTCTGATAGTCTGCAGCACTTATGTCACATAAACAATGTCATAAGAATGCTGGGGGACACAGCGCTCGGAGCGGAGGAGTCATCGGCCCAGCTGGTAAGAATGCATTTTTTATTTTATTGCGCAAACTAGGAGCATTCAAAAGGGGTTGTCTTCTAGTGAAAAAATCCCTTTAATGTGGATACAAAACATTTTGTCTGATCAGTGCGGTATTTTTTAGTATAGTCTGCAGTGTGATAATAGTCTGCAACAGTCTGTATTGAACTGTTGTCTATTCATGCTATGGCCACTGCAGATTTACATGTTTCAAGTTGATTGATGTAACAAGTAAAGCAAAAGTTGGCACAACCTGCCAGTGTTCTACGATTTGGGTGAGGACATTCATTGTATGTGGGCTGGTGAATTATTTTTGTGCCAAGGCTGCTTTTTGGTTCTAGTCCGGCCCTGCTTATAGACATTATAAACAATCCGTAGGGAACATTTTTTTTTCTTTTTATCTTTATCTTTTCATTTTCTCCAACTGCATTTGGGGCACTATATGAGCTCCAGTAACAGGTGAAAACGGCCCCCTCCTGTGCTAGTCTTCATTGACAGAGCTGATCTGGTTCTGCTGGTATGTAGCAATTCTGCTATGCCAACAGAAACATGTAATCCCCAGCCCTAGAGAAGCATCCGTAGTGGTGCCGATGCTTCTGTTAGCTGCACAGCAGGTCTAGCCTGAAGAGAGATATCATAATTGGTAATAATAATAATCTTTATTTTTATATAGTGCTAACATATTCCGCAGCGCTTAACACTTTGCACATATTATCATCGCTGTCCCCATTGGGGCTCACCATCTAAATTCCCTATCTGTATGTCTTTGGAATGTGGGAGGAAACCGGAAAATAATTTGGAATAAAAACTTTTGATTTTATATATTTTCCTGAGCTGGATTCCTCTTTCATTCTCAAGGAAACCGGAGTGCCCGGAGGAAACCCACGCAAACACGGGGAGAACATACAAACTCCTTACAGATGTTGTCCTTGATGGGATTTGAACACAGGACTCCAGTGCTGCAAGGCTGCAGTGCTAACCACTGAGCCAGGGTCCTCATCCATGCTGGGGACCAGACCAGCTCCTGCTAGTTTGCAGTTAACCCTGTGCAGTGAATTTTCAATGGCGTAGGGGTTAAAGCTCAGGACCAAGCGCTGAAAATGTACAGTGCTTGGTCATTAACTGGTGTATGTACCTTAGGATGTGTGGGGAGCAGTAGAACAAAATATCAGAATGGTTAGAACAGTGGAGTACAACTTACCATTAGACCAGGAGGTCCTTTAGGTCCTTGAATGCCCTTATAGCCAATGTCACCGGGAGGTCCCTGCAGAAATTGGTACAGTAATTGGTTCTAGTAACCACATAATCCAGGACTACACCAGTACTACACAATCTCCAGTGCCCACTGCGGCCACATAACAGACCACAATGTTTTGCCATTTTGGAAACCTGCATGTGTACTTCTCCCCATTAGAAAGAATGGGACTCATTTTGATAACAAACAGTTATGTAGTAAAGTCTATGTGCTGGGATGATGATCACTGAGGATTCTCACATTCACAAACATTGGCAGCAACATTACAGAATGAGTACCTTTGGTCCAAACAGTCCTGCCATGCCAGGAAATCCAGTTTCCCCAGGGTCCCCCTAAAATGGAGTTAGAAAGCATTATACGTGGTCTGTGTAAATGCAGCAAATGTAGAAATGAATTGGAAACCTGAGCTCTGAAATGTTAGGTAGTTTTGTGCATGGCAGTGACCATAAAATGGCATTAACCGGCCCTGTATTCACGGTCATGGCACATTTTTAAGTTACAATTAGTTGAAAAAAAATAATGACCACAGATATTAGACAAATGTCAGCTGTAACCAATCACTAATGATTGGGGGCGATGGACAGGATGAATTGGACTTTATTGGTGCCATTATTTCCTATCCTGTCCGGGAGGAATGACACCATTAGAAAGGAGATCAAATGGGACCTAATATTTCATATTTTTTTACTGTTTTTTTTTCCCTTCATTTAAGTAAATGGATAAGTCAAAGGAACAAATGAACATTTTTTTTGTCTATTCAGACAGAATGCTAAATAGAGCGGACAACAAAGTGAAGTCCCCTTTAGACGGTCGTACAGTCCCACCAAAATCAGGGGGTTCAATGGTTATATGTAAGGCCAGATTTAGACAAAAACAATTCAACATATCCCACTGTGATTTAACATTGATTTATCACCCTTTTATGTGCACTTTTCACATTTTTAATTAGTTGTATATTTTTGAATGCATAAATAGCCCTGACACAATGCTAGATGTGAGGGCACCACGATGGTTATAAACAGCTCACACCAGTATCAATGAATGCACAAACTACTGACATGACCGGAGAATGTGACAAGTTCACCCAGTTAATTGCTAACAGAACAGAACAAATGGTCCGCAATGGATGATGGGCACAGACTGTATAAAACCTGTTCTCTTTTATCAGGTTTCATTTACATCTCATTGTTCTATTACAAAGCGAATTTACAAAGTTAATTTATTGAACTCTCCTCGCTGCCAGGTAGAGTGAGACTGAGCATTACTCACAGGTTGGCCTTTTGGCCCCCGCTCCCCTTTAGCTCCAGGTAGTCCCATGATGCCTTCCATTCCACGTTTACCTGGAACTCCCACCTGACCCGGTAATCCTCTTTCTCCCTACAAGAAACCATGAAGATTATTGTTACGACGAATCCAATCGCCTCCGCTGGAGAAAAGAAAGCCCCCGCATAAGACAATATGCATAGAACATATACCGTACATTAGAAATCCACTAGTCAAACATCTCATAAAGACAAAAAAGACAAGACCCTAAAACTACCATATGCTGCCAATGCTACATACCACAGTGCTCCTTTTATATACATGCGTACATGTAGACACCACATAGCTCGTTTGCCTGTGTGTTTTCTGCCTCCTGTTATATATATACTAGATGGCAGCCCGATTCTAAAGAATCGGGAGTCTAGAATCCATATATACTTTATTTATTCAAATGTAAGAATAATACAATTAATAAATAATAGTAAGAAAGAACAAAAATAATAGGCAGTATATGGAGAAAACACCAAACAAAAGTTCAAAATTGGTGTGAAAATGTCACTGAACCACTTCAAAACTAAATATATATAGTTTTGGTAAATGGTATTATCATTTTTTTGACGAAATTTGGCAGGAGCTTGAAGAGCAACGTCACTGGGCCCGCCTCCACGCAGTAGAAACTTGCTGTGAGGTAAAAATTCAAAAATCACACCAAAATGGCGGGCGGAGTGTGTCACAGTACGGCACGTTTCTGATTGGTCGCTCGCAGCAGGCGGCAACCAATCAGACACTGGACACTGTTGACGTCACTTATCTCCGGACATTAGCTCCGGACATTAGCTCCGGACAAAGCCACGGAAGTTGGCACAAATTGCAGGAAGTAGTATTCTAGGCAATTATATATTAGATCCTACAGTGACATGTAAAATGTTACACACAAAGGTTTACGTAGCTATTGACACCATTTTTCTGGTAGGAAAAACTGGAAAATGTCAGCGTATGTTTGTCTTGCCCATGATTTTATTTCCTGATATTACAAATATTTCCAAAACTTTTTGAAATAATGTCTGGACTTAGTAGTGGGAGTAACTGTAAAGATTTTCTACAGTTTACCCTAAAAAGTAGCATAAAGTATAGCGAACAGTTTAGATGGTGCACAAATAAGCCTGGGATGTGCAAAGTTTATTTAAATGCGTGCACCTCTTTCCGATCCTGCTAAATCTCTAATACATTAGCGGACTTTCCTATTAGGAGATATTTTTTTTCCTTTAAAGCTTTAGAAGGCATTTTCTTCCTCCTAAACTGTAAATGAATAAGTAAATAAATATGAACACGTCCTAAGTGTCCCATGTGCTCTATCACATGTGAGAGGAAACTCATTACCTGCGCTGTGTGCAGGACGTGACAGTTATAATTATCCCTGATGCGGTCTTATGACGGGAGGAAAAGGCTGCAGAATGTGTGGGAATATCTATTGTGGTGCTTTCATGTCCTGTCTGCTATCCCTGTGTGGCCCAGCTGTCTATATTTTTACCCATACACACGTCTACAGTGTAAAATTATACTAGAAATACAATGGTCAATTCCAGCAACACTAAAAATAAACCAAAATGGCTCTAGCTTCAAAAATCTTTTTTTCTCTATCATATTTGTTTGTAAACACCAATGTGGTTGCCACTTTTATTTTCCAAAGAGAACTGTAATCTGATTAGTTGCTGTTGGCGAATACACCACATACATCAGAGAACTGTAATAAATTCCACTATTCCTATTCATATATAAGTGGGAGCTACTTTGTTTTTTATTAAAAAATAATGTATAAGCCATCCACCATGTACACCTCATTGATGGACCTGATCTCTCCTGACTCCCCTCTCTGTGCCTGAAGGCCTCATATGTAATGGAGAAGAGATAGGATCCAACTTAGGTCTAATTAAAACATGTCTAGGAAAGATGGGTGGATAAGGGTGAACATGGCAAACCTGTAGTGGCATAATTAATGAATAAAAATATATACTAACAAAATGCATCAGCACACTGCATTCATTCATTAATAGGGTCCATCCATGAGTGACACCTTGTTGTTGGTGAATGACTTAGGGTATGTTCCCACGGTCAGTAAACGCTGCGGGTTGGACGCTGCATACATCCACGGTGTCCAACCCGCAGTGGCCAGATGTTACAGCATAGTGGATAGGATTTCAAGAAATCCCATCTCCATTATGTGTGGAGGGAAGCCTCTGGCTTCCCTGTGGAGACGGACATGCGGCGCATCTTTCCAGACTGCAGCATGTCTATTTATCTTGCAGAGACGCTCGGTCTACGGTTCAGTGAACACATGCGGAATCACCTGCATTCAAAAGGCGGCAGGGCTTTGGACGGAGGGGACATGTGCTGTGTCCAAAGCGCTGCCGTCTACTGACCATGGGAACATACCCTTACACAATGTAGATGTTATTAACCTCCCTAATGAAAAATAAAAGACAACTTGAAAGATTCAAGTTGACAGGTTGAAGAGTGATAACCATCCACAGCTTGTGACCACTTGCTTAATTTTTACCCAGTATGAAATTTAGAAGTACATTTTTCAGTGGAATTTTGAAGAAGGACATATTATTTCAGTGATGTAGTGTTCTGTGGGTTTGATTTAGCGAGCGTAAACCTGCTTACAGTATGCCAAAAGGACATAGGTGGCTCTCACAGAAGGCGATGGGAAGGATACAGTACATGTCTAAGCTGTGGACTTGGGACATATTAGATCTTTTGTCACGTGGAAACCAAAGGTTTCATTGCTCACCTTTATGGCTCTGCTGGCGACACAGAGCAGATACAGTCATACATACTGAAAGTAACTGAGGTCATGATAAAGGCTAAGGTCCACATTGTCACCCTTGCTTATGGATATTATTCACCCAGACCAAACGGGTTTCATGAGGGGGAGAGAAGCTACCAGGGACAATACTATCAAGGCTCAAATAGATGCTACTGCTCAGGTGCGGCCGGCGCCATTTTGAGAGAGAATTTATTTTTTCCTGACTAAATTTATATCACCAAATTAAAATAAGTAAATGAATATTATAGATGTGATCATGCTACAGTGCAGTCGGCGCCTGCCTGCTGAATGTGATTTTTTTTGTCAGAAGCCATACAATTGAGTATCTAAGCAGAGCACCACATGAAGGACACACACACACACACACACGCCGCCCCAGAGCCTCATCAATCTTTGTTGTCAGTTTTCAGTTAAACAACAACCACAAGACGGACTTCATCAAGCAAGGCATCATTTTAATCAGTATAACGGCACCAACCTGACACTGTCTGTAGGTTACTCAGCACAATTCTGCTGACAGGATCCCTTTAAATCATCCTAAATCTTCAGGGGGTATAGCTTTGCCCAACTTCAGATTTTATTACATTGTCTCCCTCCTGTCTAGGATATTAGGATATTGGACTCGTGTAGGAATGGCACCGGAAATGCATGGGTTCGAATTGAGCAAAGCTTTACAGCTGTCCCTCTCATATAGGCTCCCCGGTTAGAACAATCTCTGGTCAAAGTGGTTAAAACACAATTAAGGCTACCCTTGCATGTTGTTCCCTTCCTGCAGTGCGTGACCACATTATGCTGCAATACTTTTTTATGTTTCCCATTTTGGGTAATCCCCTCCCCCCCTCTGAGTCTTGCTGACTGTGTTTTCCGATCCTTTATAAACAGGGGTCACTTCAAAATGTATTATTGTGGAGCAGGACACCTCTGGCCTTCAAAGGACCATCTCCTTGGTATTCCTTCACCATCCACCCTGGACATCTGGAGAACAAGTTGTATTTTTTCCAGTCACTCCCTTCTAGATCCTTTTATAATAATGAGAAAACGACTTTTGAGACAGCTTGCTCAAGTGCAGGACCTCTGAGGTACTCTTTGTCTTTCTCAAATTCTCTGCTGACTGACCCTCCAGACCTTCCTGTCGCCAGATTTCAGACACAGTGAGAGGATAATTTGGGCTTCTCTCTATTGAAAGATCAATGGAAGCGACTTTTCTCTTTAACGTATAAAGTGTTGATCTGTTCTCATTTTCATGAGGCCAGTTATAAATTATTATCTCGATGGTATAGAGTCCAGATTCTACTGGACTCTATACCACTCCTTTTTGGGACAAAGTACAATCAGTGATACGAAGGTTGGAAGATCTTGTGCTTGATCTGACTTTTGCTCTTGTCCATCTCCATCACTGCGACATCCCGCTAAAAAAATATACATGGAGACACCTAGTTGTGATGGCTCGGGAGTGCATCCCCCTGCTCTGGGAAAAAAGATACCACTACAACAATTGCCCTTTAGTTCTCTAAAATAAATGGAGTGATTTTGATGGAGGAACTGACCGCTTCAGCTAATAACTCTTAGGAACGATTTAATAAAACTTGGTTTAAGGGTATGTTTCCACGTTAAAGATTTGTTCAGAATTGGACACTGCGTACATCTGCAGCGTCCAGATGTTACAGCACAGTGGAGGGGATTTTACGAAATCCCGATTCCAATATGCGTGCAGGGCTGCATCTGGCGGCCCATGCGTAAGGCCTCTTTCACACTTCGTCGGGAGTGTCACGTCCCAATGCATCGGCGAGACGTACCGACGGATGTTAGAAAATATTGGTAAAACGTATGCAACCTTTCCAGTATTTCAATGGAGGCGTCTCCAGAATTTGCATAGTGGAGAAGGAGGATTTTCTAGTCCGGGACAAGAGAGAGAGAAGAGAGAGAGAGACTGCAGACAAAAAATGTTTCATGGAACGGTTTTTGGATAAGACGGGCTGTTAAATTCCGCAGGATCCAGTACACGACGGACGAAACATGTGGCCATCTGTCGCGATACGTCGCTAATACAAGTCTATGAGAAAATGCAGGATCCTGCAAATGCAGGATCCTGCATGTCTATTTAGATTGCGGAGACACTTCGCCTCTGCAAGATAAATGACCCAGTCTATGAATACGATGTGGTGATTCCGCATGTGTTCAATGAACACATCTGGAATCACCGTGCGTACGACAGGGGGCGGCACTTTGGGCGGAGCGGGGTATCCGCTGTGTCCAAAGCGCAGATATTACGCCCCGTGGAAACATACCCTTATTACTGGCTAGATTTTAGATCTTCTGCCAAATATCGGGCATATATCGAGGATGACAGAACATAGGGCCCTTAGCCTTATTTACGCCCTCTCCTGCCCTTCTTCCCTTGTGTCTCCGCCACTGTTCTCTCCTCCTCTTTCTTCGATCTGCTTCTCTCTTGGCTGAGATCTTATATACCTTAGGTCTTTGTTGTTTCTTATGAAATTTAATATATAAACAAAAAGGCTAAGGTCTGGACAGAATCTTAATTTGCATAAAATCAGGCCCCTAATAATCACATAATAGTCCACAATGCTGTGGAACATTTCCCATAGTCCACACACAGGCTGTCCTATTGTCTGGCTATAGGTTAAAAGATTTTAAGGGAAAACAAAGGAAATATGACATTTCTGACAGTTACAAAAAAAAAATCAAACATATTAGGAGATTGGATGATATGTTGGTCTCAAAAGGTGGAAAACTCTGTTAGGCTTTTGTACGTCTGATATTAGTACAGACTGCCAGCAGATCTCCTGACACGGACTCAACAGCTTTATAAGCTGCTTATTTCAGGTCAGGAAACTTGACCAGTGTAGTCAATGGCCTTTGTCTGGTACTGTATCTCATTCAAGTGATAGCTGCATTACCGAAACAGCCCATTGACAAGAGTGGTACTATTTCACGTTTAAAAACCCCCAAGAAAAACTAAAATTATTTTTCTGATTTTATAATTCCCTTTAAAGAGAACCTACTTTCATGTTCATATGTCCCTGTACATATAACTCGGAGCTGACCTAGTTGCTAGACTGTGTACAACACACATACAACCAAAGCACAAATCAGGAGTCTGGACATTGACCTTCATACTGCAAAGCAAAAAAGAGGCGGCACATTTCACTCTGACTGGCACTTTTGGTTGGGGGTATTTAGCAGGATTATTTGCACCAAGTGTATCAGAAGAAAATACTGTCAATGGTTTAAAAAATGTCCAGAACAGGATCCACCCCCCAAAAAAAATTGAACCTTCTTTTACAAAAAGGAAACACTAAAAAACAAAACAGAACTTCTAGTACAAATCAATTCAGTAAAAACCATGAAATGAAAGAAATCTGCAACCATTTATCTGTGGCCAGAACTGACATTGGAGAGTTGTGTACAGCTGTGCATACACCTCGGGCCAGAAGAGATCCCACAGGGAAAGCACCGCACACTCCTGACATCTGCTGAATGTGCACCATCAGCAATGCAATATGGAAGGTTTAATCCTCCTCCAAATCACAACTGTACATTGTTGTAGCACAATAGTCGTCGCCCTGACAGGCAATTTCCGTAGTTTCTGGATCTTGTCCACTAGAGGGCAGCAGATAATAAGGTTTGTCTTCCGCTGAGATTCTTTTGGCAAACAGTAATACCATAGGATACAGAGTATCTGGCGTTATTGGGTCACATGACCTGCGAGGACCGGGTAAAGTGCAGAATGAAACCCAGAGGAGTTGATAATGGCTGTTTTCCACTCTAACATGAGTCAGACTTGCTCCACCTGGATACGCTGAACAGACATAATATTGGAGAGCGAACTCCCCTCATCCGGAGTAAAGACAAATAACACAAAACACATAATGTGACGCATCTCCACACAGAAATCAGACATAACCCCGGTACAACCACCTAATAAGTGTAGCCATCAGGATAGGACCGTATACAGACATGTCGATTACGTCAGCGCATGTAATGCTCCTCCTGTGCTCTACCCCCACAGGTTTTAATGCTAAACCCAGGGGGCACAAAATCCCTGAACGGTTCTGTTATACCACTGGTAATTATCTCCGAAAGCTTCTATTAGTGCTCCATAGTGATGCCATTTTCTGGCTATCTGGGCTTTTAGCTTCCATTTACTGCCCCTGTTGTTTTTTGTTTAACTAATTAGAAAAACATGGATGCTTTCTAAAAAAAAAAACAGTGCCACTCTTGGTTACAGGTTGTATGTGGTATTGCAGCCATGCACTTCAATGGAGATCAGCTGCAATACTAGACATAACCTGCAGACATGTGTGATGCTGGTTTTGGAACAATGCAGCTATGTTTCTGTCAAAACATGGGAAATCAGTGATAATTAATCGCTGTCCAGAACAAGATATCTGCTGTGACAAGCTGAGTATTAGTAGTGCACACACAGCAATTACCCTGAGTCCAATTAGTCCCTGAGCCCCAGGTAATCCTGGCACACCATTGTTTCCTCGCTTTCCCGATGTGCCAGCATGGCCAATTTCTCCATCATCACCTTGTTCTCCCTAGGAAAAAAAAATAATAATGAAATCACCTTTCACCTGTTGGATTATAATGTATTGCACACAGAGAGGACACTCACACTCAGCCCAGCGGTGCCATCTTTCCCTGGTATTCCATCTGGACCTGGGGGACCCTCATGGCCTTGTCTTCCTATCACTCCCCGAGGTCCGGCCATTCCTACTGCTCCCTAAAAACAAGGAGGTACAATCATTTTACAAAGGTGAAACTGTTCACAAAAACGCACAACCCTTGATCTCTACGTCTTGCTTTTCCTGATTAACCTCTGTCATGAATCACTAGTGATGCTGAAATATATAAAGTGATGTATTCTCAGAGGCACCAAGACTCTATACAGGTCGCAGAGCTCTGAGGGGATAGATTACTACTTGCAAAACAAACCTCTGCTGCAGAACCTCTCGTGGCGCAGTGGTTAGCACTACAGCCTTGCAGTGCTGGGGTACTGGGTTCTAATCCCACCCAGGACAACATCTGCAAAGAGTTTGTATGTTCTCTCCGTGTTTGCGTGGGTTTCCTCCGGGCACTCCGGTTTCCTCCCACATGCCAAAGACATACTGATAGGAATTCTAGATTGTGAGCCCAATCGGGGACAGTGATGATAATGTGTGCAAACTGTAAAGCGCTGCGGAATATGTTAGCGCTATATAAAAAAAAAAAAATAAAGATTTATTTTATTTATTAAAAAGACAAGCAGGAACTTCCTGGCAGTGTCTGAAAGTTGGCTAACATACAATGCATCTGCTGCACAACCTCTCGGATAGAGAGATCTAGGACAGACTTTCTGCAGTGATGAGCTGTGCATGTAGCCCCATCCCTTGGTGGCGTCTAGTATTTTTCAGTGTGTGACATAAACATGAAGAGTGTGAAACACTTAGATCGATCCTTTTGATCTGCACGCAGATAAGCCGCTGCTAGATGGCTTCTTCAGTGGCTTCCTCCGCTCTCCCCATAGAGAACACAGGAAGGCTTGTGCAGGAGAGTCGGGACAGATATTGGATGGCCAGTCAGCATTGTATGAGCCACAAAGAGGAGCAAACACAATGGGATCTACTATTCTAGATAAATATTTTCTTGTGGGAAACTTTACTTACAGGTGGTCCACGTGTGGCGGTTTCTCCCGATTTTCCTGGTTTTCCCTTTAAACCCTGATAAAAGTGAAATGACACTGTATATATATATGGCGAGTTGAAATCTACATTGCTTTCTTCTACACATTACCTGAAATTCAGCCCTCACAATTATGAAGTTTAGAAACTAAGACAGATCTCATTAGCTCACTCAGTGACATAATGCCCAAATACTGAAGGCCAAGACTTTTGTTCATACAGAACGATAACTCCCTCCATAATCACTGGTTGGCAATTTACTGAAGAAAAAAATGGACGCTATAGGATGGTGATATCTCTGGAAACACGAAAACCACAATCTAAGCAATTTTTTTGGTGAAAATCTGTCAGGAGCAATTATATTCAACTCTCACAGGGAGGACACACAAGCTGATAAACCCCTGTCATAATGAATAGATAAATGAATTGCTCCTTACTCTGGCAGTAGCAGCCTGTAGCTACCATGTCTATGCGACTAATCTGCACAACTTACCATTGCTCCTTTGGATCCCTTTAACCCCTGAAAACCTCGTGGTCCAGGATGGCCCTGCAAGAAAAATAAAGATAGATGTAACTCTTCAAATACAGTAAGTGTGCGTTCAGGTATTGTGCACACATTTTACAATGGCAATTTTGGCCACATCGCTTCTACCAATTGAAATCAATAGAAGCCAAAATCCATATTACAAAAAGTGACAAGTAAATGACTATGTGGCACAATAACTGTGTAATCACCTACCTGTAATTGGGAAAACCCTTTACCTAAATTGTAAACATTCTTCACAAATGATAGGAATAAATAGATACATGCAGTAACTTACTGGTAAACCTTGTTGTCCAGCTTTTCCTCTGGGGCCTTCTGGTCCTTCTTGACCCTGTATAGAAGTAAAAAAAAAAAGATTAATATCGGCCTGAGAATCAATTAAATTACTTCTAACAGATCTGCTGTATCCTGAAGGCAAAATTAATAATAGAGGACAGATTTACTATTCTTATGTGTCCACTCAGAATCCTCTACATAGACTTTCCTACTATACAAAGCTGGCTGCCTGTCGCCACCACTAGGGGGAGCTGAGGAGTTTACTGCATACAGCAGTTCCATGTGTAACTGTACGCAGGAAGCTCCCTCCAGTGGTGCCTACGTGAATGTGCAGGGAATATGGAGCTGTGATTAATAGAAGGATATTGTATACTAAATGGGCAGATAATAAAAAAACTTAAGATGGAAAAGCGACATGCTTGTGAAGGTTGTTCACTATTGCTCTACACATTTGGACAGATTTATGATAAATTGCTGTATGTCAGACATGTTTCAGCCCTAGTACTGTATGGAAAGTAAGTCACATCATAAAAAAATCTGGTCAGTGCAACAACTCACAGGGTATCCTGGGTCCCCCGATTCCCCTCGGTCTCCACGATCACCAACAGGTCCCTAAAAAATTATAATGGTTGCATCAAGTCTGTCTGAGTTTCTGTACTGTTATTTTGCAGGGCACTAGACAAAGCCCTAAAATCTATTTTTGAGCCACTAACAAGTTGGTCAAGTGCTTGGACAAGTAGCCGCCCCCACACACATACACACACAAAAAACCATCACCCCCTGATGGACCAATTCTGGCTGTATAGATAGGGTGAGTAAATGCAGATACAGTAATTGACTAATACATGTGTCATATGAAGGCTGTGCAGCGGGACCTAGTCTAGTGTTAGTGGGAATAAGATTAAGAAAACTCAAAAGTAAGCAATAATACACATGCATATATAAATATTGTAACTAAATGGTGACTGAAATCACACCATATGTGAAAAGGCGCACCCCTATATAGGTGCATGTGTAGGCCGGACTATTATATATTGACTAGTGAGGAGTGAATGTGCTCAGATAAGGTGATATGAGCATGCTCAAGTGCTAACCGAGTGTCTTCGGCGTGCTTGAGAAATATGTTTGAGTCGCCATGACTGCATGTCTTCCGGCTGTTAGGCTATATTCACACTTTGCGGATTTTGCTGCGGATCCGTAGCGGATTTGACCGCTGCGGATCTGCAGCAGTTTCCCATGAGTTTACAGTACAATGTAAACCTATGGGAAACAAAAAACGCAGTGCACATGCTGCGGAAAAAAACGCGCGGAAACGCTGCGGTTTACATTCCGCAGCATGTCACTTCTTTTCTGCGGATTTTCACCTGTTCCAATAGGAAATGGCAGATGAAAATCCGCAGAAGAAACCGCAGTAAAAACCGCGATAAATCCGCAGTAAAAACCGCGAGGGGTTTTCACTGCGGATTTTGGAATTCCACTGCGGAAAAATCCGCAGTGGAATCTGCAAAGTGTGCACATAGCCTTAGACAGCGGCAACACGTGCATGGATTATTATTATTTATTATAGCGCCATTTATTCCATGGCGCTTTACATGTGAGGAGGGGTATACATAAGCAGCGACTTTCTTATACCTATCTTTTATACTTATGTATCATCTATGTTTTTTTATTATATTATACATGTTTACCACTTGGATTAGCGTCACCCTTTTCTTCTGGTTGTTTTGCATCAAATTCTTAATTAATAAAGTTTCTGATTTACATTTAACTTAAATATTATTGGCCTCTTTGTCTGTTTACTCTTAGTTTTGATTCTTAGTGTGAATAAGGTCTTACTCTATCTCCAGGAGCGCCGGGGACACCTTCCGTTTTGCCATCCTCCCCTTGTTCTCCCTGTAAACAAATCAAATTAAATATTACATATGGATATGGACATGGTAAGAGTGAAATGACACAATCTAGCCGATCTATTCCACACTGCAAACGAGCTGGGAAACGTTGGTGCCACCATCATATTCAATACTTGCAGATCCGGGGTGCGCTGCATGCCGACCTCCAATAATCAGTTAACTTGTGTGGGAGGGGGACAGAATAATTTATGTTTAGCTTACATGAATGAGGGAGAAAAGGAGCAATGGTAAGTGACAAGTAAAAATGCAGAGAAGAGGGGCAGAAAGTAAACATCTGAAGCTATAAATGCGCAGAGCAGAGAGACGGGTGTGTTTTATTTGGCTAACGGCCCACACACGGCGCATCTGGAGGCTCCCAAGTGGATAGGAACTTCTCACACCACATATCATCCTGTATATTATAAGGGACTGTAGATGCCATAACAGAAATGAAGGTGTTACGTTACAGGCCTGTGATTACATTGTCCTATAAGCGTGCATTCCTGTGGATGTATCCGTTTTTGTCTTTTGATCCAATAGTGATAATCCTGAGACAAAATGGTACATGTATGTGATTATCCGTGTCCTAATTTCTCCCTGCAGGAGATTCCTCTTGGCCTGCTTGGTTGATTGGCCTCAGGAACAATAAGAGCAGCTCAGTCCAGCTGGACCCAGCCACGACATTCATAGGAAGCGACGCACTCACCACTCGCCAACACGGGAGTGATATTCCAGCATGAACTGGTTACAAGCGAGCTGAGTCAGCACATACAGGTGCTTCTCACAAAATTAGAATATCATCAAAAAGTTAATTTATTTCAGTTCTTCAATACAAAAAGTGAAATTCATATATTATTTAGTCATTAGAAACAGAGTGATCTATGTCAAGTGTTTATTTCTGTTAATGTTGATTATTATGGCTTACAGCCAATGAAAACCCAAAAATCATTATCTCAGAAAATTAGAATAATTAACGAAAAACACCTGCAAAGACTTCCTAAGCGTTTATAAAGGTCCCTTAGTCCGTTTCAGTAGACTCCACAATCATGGGAAAGACTGCTGACTTGACAGATGTCCAAAAGGCAGTCATTGGCACACTTCACAAGGAGGGTAAGCCACAAAAGGTCATTGCTAAAGAAGCCAGCTGTTCACAGAGAGTTGTATCCAAGCATATTAATGGAAAGTTGAGTGGAAGAAAAAAGTGCGGTAGAAAAAGTTGCACAAGTATCCGGATAACCGTAGCCTTGAAAGGATTGTAAAGAAAAGGCCATTCAAAAATTTGGGGGAGATTCACAAGGAGTGGACTGCTGCTGGAGTCATTGCTTCAAGAAGCACCACACACAGACGTATCCAGGACATGGGCTACATGTGTCGAATGCCTTGTGTCAAGCCATTCATGGCCAATAGACAACGCCAGAAGCATCTTACCTGGGCAAAGGAGAAAAAGAGCTGGACTGTTGCTCAGTGGTCCAAGGTGTTGTTTTCAGATGAAAGTAAATTTTGCATTTCATTTGGAAATCATGGTCCCAGAGTCTGGAGGAAGAGTGGAGAGGCCACAATCCAAGCTGTTGGAGGTCTAGTGTGAGGTTTCCACAATCAGTGATAGTTTGGGGAGCCATGTCATCTGCTGGTGTAGGTCCACTGGGTTTAATCAAGACCAAAGTCAGCGCAGCCGTATACCAGGAAATTTTAGAGCACTTCATGCTTCCCTTTGCCAACAAGCTTTTTGGAGATGGAAATTTCATTCTCCAGCAAGGCTTGGCACTTGTCCACACTGCCAAAAGTACCAATACCTGGTTTACAAACAACAGTATCACTGCGCTTGATTGGTCTGCAAACTCACCTGACTTTAACCCCCCATAGAGAATCTATGGAGCATTGTAAAGAGGAAGATGAGAGACACCAGAACCAACAATCCAGAGGAGCTGAAGGCTGCTATCAAAGCAACCTGGGCTTCCAGAACACCTCAGCAGTGCCACAGGCTGGTCGCCTCCATGCCACACCGCATTGATGCAGTAATTGATGCAAAAGGAGCCCTGACCAAGTACTGAGTGCATTTACTGTACATACATGTTAGTAGGTCAACATTTCAGATTTTAAAATCATTTTTCAAGCTGGTGTTATAAAGTATTCTAATTTACTGAGATAATGACTTTTGGATTTTCATTGGCTGTAAGCAATAATTATCAACTGTAACAGGGTCTACCAAGCTGGGGTACCTCTTTCAGTACAACCCCGTGTTTCAGGAGGTCCACTCTGCTTTGGCTGGAGTCTGAATAAAGGACGCTGGCTGGAATCGCTTAGTTACCTGGGCGCATATAAAAGATCACTGCTTCTCCACGTATTTCCAGTCTGACAACACTTTACTCACAGGACACAGAATATATCACACAGATACAGAGGGCAGGCCAATAGAAAAGCGGCAGGCCAGACAATAGCCGCAGGTGGCCGGAGCCTGTCGATATTTACTGTGGGAATTACAAAGGTGGGGGGAGGACAAAAGGGGAATATAGTGTCCCCTCTGCCCAGGGGCGTAGCCTGTGGGCTGATGCATTAGGGACATGCATCTCACATGGAACCTATTATACATATATATAACTGCACAACATATTATGGGTGCTGAGTGGTTCCGTAACACAGCTCCACTTTTCAGCGACGCGATCGGCATACACAATCTGATCCTTAACGGATCGGTTTGGGGATAACCGAAGTTTATGGGGTTGGTACAAGTTCCGTTTTTCGACTGAGTCCATCGGCGTTACCGTTTTGTTTGCCGGGTCTGTAGTGGATGAAGTCCAGAGGTTGTAGGGCTAAACTCCACCACAGCAATCTGGCGTTGTCTCCAGAGACCCGATTAAGCCAGACTAGGGGATTATGGTCCGTTAGGAGGGAAAACTGTCATCCATACAAATATGGTTGCAACTTTTTGAGTTCCCATACTACCGCCAGGCACTCCTTCTCGATGGCCGCATAGCTTATTTCACGGGGCAGTAGTTTCCGACTCAGGTAAGCTACCGGGTGTTCTTGGCCGTCCGGCCCGACTTGGCTCAGTACTGCCCCCAATCCAAACATAGAAGCGTGTGTGTGAACAAGGAAATGTTTAGTTGGATCGGGTGCGGCCAATACAGGGGTATTGGTGACGGCGTCCTTTAGTTGGCGGAAGGCTTCCTCACACTCTGGGGTCCAGGTTACATGGCGGGGTTGGTTCTTACGGGTCAGATCAGTGAGGGGCTTGGCTATGCTGCTGTAATTGGGAACGAATTTCCTGTAATACCCCGCTGTCCCTAGAAACGCCATGACCTGGGTTATAGTGCGTGGGGTGGGCCATTTGGCTATGGCCTCAATCTTGGCTGGTTCTGGTCGCTGTTTCCCACTTCCCACCCAATGCCCTAAATACTGAACCTCTGCTTTGCCCACGTGACACTTGTTTGGGTTCAGGGTGATTCCGGCCTTGTGGATCCTGTCCAATACTGTCTCTAGGTGATTTAGATGCTCTTCCCATGTCGCACTGTAGATGGCGATGTCGTCCAGGTAGGCACAAGCATAGTCCTGGAGACCATCCAGAAGCCGGTCAGCCAGCCTCTGGAAGGTCGCCGGGGCAGTCTTCATCCCGAATGGCATAACTCGAAACTGGAATAAGCCAAACGGGGTGACAAATGCCGACTTGGGAATAGCGTCAGGACTAAGGGGAATCTGCCAGTAGCCTTTGCATAGATCGATGGTGGTCAAATACTTTGCCCCCGCCAGCTGGTCTAACAACTCATCCATACGCGGCATGGGATATGCACCCGTCACTGTTTTCTCATTGAGCTTACGATAGTCTACACAAAACCGTGTAGTCCCATCCTTCTTGGGCACTAGCACTACGGGGGATGCCCAGGGACTATCTGACTCTTCAATGACCCCTAAATGCAACATCTCTTGTATCTCTTGTCGCATCCCCTGTCGTACAGACTCAGGGACGCGGAAGAGGTTTTGTCGCAGGGGGGTCTGATCCTGGGTCTCAACCTTGTGTTGTGCCAGGCGAGTGTACCCTGGTCTCCCCGAAAACATCCTCTGTCGCTGCCTCAACAAGTCCTCCGCCTGCTGTCTCTCCCGGGCCTAGGTCTTCACCCAAGTGTACCTGGTCCCATGTTTTAGACTGAGTCCTTTCCCCTAAGACATCCGGCAAGGGAAGTCCAGCTAAATCCTCTGCTTCAGGTGCCCAGATGGCCACTACCTCTTCAGGGCGCTCCCGGTAGGGCTTCAGCATATTCACGTGGAACATGCGGAAAACCCTGGGGTCGTCACAATCGGCGACATTATAGGTTGTGTCGGCTATTTTCCCCACTACCTGGTAGGGCCCCCGCCATGCAGCTTGGAACTTGTTCTGCCTAGTGGCCTCTAACACCAGGACCTTCTGTCCTATTTCCAAGGTGCGCTCTCTGGTCCTCCGATCGTACCATACGCGCTGGCGCCGCTGGGTCGCCTGCATGTTCTCACGTACAGCCTTTGGTCAGCTCCTGTAGGCGGTCCCGGAATTCCAGCACATAGGGTACAATAGGTACCCCTTCTATGAGACCCTCCACCTTCCCAGTGTTCTAGCACTAAGTCTAGGGGTCTCCTTACCCGTCTCCCGTATACCAGCTCGAACGGGGAGAACCCCGTGGATTCTTGGGGCACCTCCCGATAGGCAAACAGGAGGTGTGGCAAGAATTTCTCCTAGTCCCTGTAGGTCCTGGTAAAAGTCCCAATGAGTTGTTTTAACGTCCCATTAACCCCTTCCTGACCCATGACGCCACGTAGGCGTCATGAAAGTCGGTGCCAATCCGACCCATGACGCCTATGTGGCGTCATGGAAAGATCGCGTCCCTGCAGATCGGGTGAAAGGGTTAACTCCAATTTCACACGATCTGCAGGGACAGGGGGAGTGGTAGTACAGCGCAGGGGGGGTGGCTGCACCCCCCCGTGGCTACGATCGCTCTGATTGGCAGTTTCACTTTCAACAGCCAATCAGAGCGATTTGTAATATTTCACCTAAAAACTGGTGAAATATTACAATCCAGCCATGGCCGATGCTGCAATAGCATCGGCCATGGCTGGAAACACTGATGTGCCCCCACCCCACCAATCTCCCCCCCCAGTCCTCCGATCTGTGGTCCGCTCCCCTCCGTCCTGTGCTCCGCTCCCCGTCCTCCTGTCCGCTCCCCCCGTGCTCCAATCCCAACCCCCGTGCTCCAATCCAACCCCCCTGCACTCCGATCCACCCCCCCATGCTCCAATCCACCACCCCATGCTCCGATCCACTCCCCGTGCTCCCCCCCCCCATCATACTTACCGAGCCTCCCGGGGTCCGTCCGTCTTCTCCATGGGCGCCGCCATCTTCCAAAATGGCGGGCACATGCGCAGTGCGCCCGCCGAATCTGCCGGCCGGCAGATTCGTTCCAATGTGCATTTTGATCACTGATAAAACCTATCACAGTGATCAAAATAAAAAAAACAGTAAATGACCCCCCTTCCCTTTTGTCACCCCTATAGGTAGGGACAATAATAAAATAAAGAATTTTTTTTTCCCACTAAGGTTGGGGTTAGAACTAGGGTTAGGGTACGGTATGTGCACACGTATTCTGTTCCTCTGCGGATTTTTCCGCAGCGGATTTGATAAATCCGCAGTGCTAAACCGCTGTGGATTTATCGCGGATTTACCGCGGTTTTTCTGCGCATTTCACTGCGGTTTTACAACTGCGATTTTCTATTTGAGCAGTTGTAAAACCGCTGCGGAATCCGCAGAAAGAAGTGACATGCTGCGAAATGTAAACCCCTGCGTTTCCGTGCAGTTTTTCTGCAGCATGTGTACAGCGATTTTTGTTTCCCATAGGTTTACATTGAACTGTAAACTCATGGGAAACTGCTGCGAATCCGCAGCGTTTTCCGTGTGCACATACCTTTAGAATTATGCTATGTGCACATGGTGCGGATTTGGCTGCGGATCCGCAGCAGTGTTCCATCAGGTTTACAGTACCATGTAAACATATGGAAAACCAAATCCTCTGTGCCCATGGTGCGGAAAATACCGCGCGGAAACGCTGCGTTGTATTTTCCGCAGCATGTCAATTTTTTGTGCGGATTCCGCAGCGTTTTACACCTGTTCCTCAATAGGAATCCGCAGGTGAAATCCGCACAAAAAAACACTGGAAATCCGTAGTAAAAACGCAGGTAAAACGCAGTGCCTTTTACCTGCGGATTTTTCAAAAATGGTGGAGAAAAATCTCACACGAATCCGCAACGTGGGCACATAGCCTTAGGGTTAGGTTGGAATTAGGGTTGTGGTTAGTGTTATGAAAGGCAATTCAGTACTACAATGGACATAGCGGTCAGAGCACATACAGTGATCTGACAATAACCCAAAATCATAGAACGAGCTCTGAGACGTGGGAACTCTGCAGACCGCAATCCCTAATCCTCTCCAAACAACACTAGAGGCAGCCGTGGATTGCGCCTTACTCTGCCTATGCAACTCGGCACAGCCTGAGAAACTAACTAGCCTGAAGATAGAAAATAAGCCTACCTTGCCTCAGAGAAATACCCCAAAGGAAAAGGCAGCCCCCCACATATAATGACTGTGAGTTAAGATGAAAAGACAAACGTAGAGATGAAATAGGTTCAGCAAAGTGAGGCCCGACTTTCTTAACAGAGCGAGGATAGAAAAGTTAACTTTGCGGTCTACACAAAACCCTAAAGAAAACCACCAAAGGGGGCAAAAAGACCCTCCGTACCGAACTAACGGCACGGAGGTACACCCTTTGCGTCCCAGAGCTTCCAGCAACAAATTAGACAAGCTGGACAGAAAAAATAGCAAACAAATAGCAAAGAAGAACTTAGCTATGCAGAGCAGCAGGCCACAGGAATGATCCAGGGAAAAGCAAGTCCAAAACTGGAACATTGACAGGAAGCCAGGATCAAAGCATTAGGTGGAGTTAAGTAGAGAAGCACCTAACGACCTCACCAGATCACCTGAGGGAGGAAACTCAGAAGCCGCAGTACCACTTCCCTCCACCAACAGAAGCTCACAGAGAGAATCAGCCGAAGTACCACTTGTGACCACAGGAGGGAGCTCTGCCACAGAATTCACAACAGGTTAGGGTTGTGGTTAAGGGTGTGTTGGGGTTAGGGTTAGGGTTGTGATTAGGGTAATGGCTACAGTTGGGATAAGGGTTAGGGGTGTGTTGGGGTTAGTGTTGGAGGTAGAATTGAGGGGTTTCCACTGTTTAGGCACATCAGGGGGTCTCCAAACGCAACATGGCGCCACCATTGATTCCAGCCAATCTTGTATTCATAAAGTCAAATGGTGCTCCCTCACTTCCGAGCCCCGACGTGTGCCCAAACAGTGGTTTACCCCCACATATGGGGTACCAGCATACTCAGGACAAACTGCGCAACAATTACTGGGGTCCAATTTCTAATGTTACCCTTGTGAAAATAAAAAATTGCTTGCTAAAACATCATTTTTGAGGAAAGAAAAATGATTTGTTATTTTCACGGCTCTGCGTTGTAAACGTCTGTGAAGCACTTGGGGGTTCAAAGTGCTCACCACATATCTAGATAAGTTCCTTGGGGGGTCTAGTTTCCAAAATGGGGTCACTTGTGGGGGGTTTCTACTGTTTAGGCACACCAGGGGCTCTGCAAACACAACGTGACGCCCGCAGACCATTCCATCAAAGTCTGCATTTCAAAATGTCACTACTTCACTTCTGAGCCCCGGCATGTGCCCAAACAGTTTACCCCCACATATGGGGTATCACCATACTCAGGAGAAACTGGACAACAAATATTGGGGTCAAATTTCTCCTGTTACCCATGGGAAAATTAAAAAATTCTGGGCTAAAAAATTATTTTTGAGAAAAGAAAACGTATTTATTATTTTCACGGCTCTGCGATATAAACTTCTGTGAGGCACTTGGGGGTCCAAAGTGCTCACCACACATCTAGATAAGTTCCTTTCGGGGTCTAGTTTCCAAAATGGGGTCACTTGTGGGGGGTTTCTACTGTTTAGCCACATCAAGGGCTCTGCAAACGCAACGTGATGCCCGCAGAGCATTCCATCAAAGTCTGCATTTCAAAACGTCACTACTTCACTTCCGAGCCCCAGCATGTGCCCAAACAGTGGTTTACCCCCACATATGGGGTATCAGCGTACTCAGGAGAAACTAAACAACAACTTTTGTGGTCAAACTTCTCCCGTTACCCTTGGGAAAATAAAAAATTGCGGGCTAAAAAATCATTTTTGAGAAAATAAATTTTTTTATTTTATTTTCATGGCTCTGCGTTATAAACTTCTGTGAAGCACTTGGGGGTTCAAATGCTCACCACATATCTAGATTAGTTCCTTTGGGGGTCTAGTTTCCAAAATGGGGTCATTTGTGGGGGATCTCCAATGTTTAGGCACACAGGGGCCCTCCAAACGCGACATGGTGTCCGCTAATGATGGAGATAATTTTCCATTCAAAAAGTCAAATGGCGCGCATTCCCTTCCGAGCCCTGCCGTGTGCCCAAACAGTGGTTTACCCCCACATATGAGGTATCGGCGTACTCGGGAGAAATTGCCCAACAAATTTTAGGATCCATTTTATCCTATTGCCCATGTAAAAATGAAATAATTGAGGCGAAATGAAATTTTTGGTGAAAAAAAAATACTTTTTCATTTTTACGGATCAATTTGTGAAGCACCTGAGGGTTTAAAGTGCTCACTAGGCATCTAGATAAGTTCCTTGGGGCGTCTAGTTTCCAAAATGGGGTCACTTGTGGGGGAGCTCCAATTTTTAGGCACACGGGGGCTCTCCAAACGTGACATGGTGTCCGCTACAGAGTGGAGCCAATTTTTCATTCAAACAGTCAAATGGCGCTCCTTCCCTTCCAAGCCCTGCCGTGCACCCAAACAGTGGTTTACCCCCACATATGAGGTATCAGCGTACTCAGGACAAATTGGACAACAACTTTCGTGGTTCAGTTTCTCCTTTTACCATTGGGAAAATAAAAAAAATTGTTGCTAAAAGATCATTTTTGTGACTAAAAAATTAAATGTTCATTTTTTCCTTCCATGTTGCTTCTGCTGCTGTGAAGCACCTGAAGGGTTAATAAACTTCTTGAATGTGGTTTTGTGCACCTTGAGGGGTGCAGTTTTTAGTATGTTGTCACTTTTGGGTATTTGCAGCCATATAGACCCCTCAAACTGACTTCAAATGTGAGGTGGTCCCTAAAAAAAATGGTTTTGTAAATTTCGTTGTAAAAATGAGTAATCGCTGGTCAAATTTTAAACCTTATAACTTCCTAGCAAAAAAAAATTTTGTTTCCAAAATTGTGCTGATGTAAAGTAGACGTGTGGGAAATGTTATTTATTAACTATTTTGTGTCACATAACTCTCTGGTTTTCCAAATTTCCGTTTTTATCACAAATAAACAGAATTTATTGACCTAAATTTACCACTAACATGAAGCCCAATATGTCACGAAAAAACAATCTCAGAACCGCTAGGATCCATTGAAGCGTTCCTGAGTTATTACCTCATAAAGGGACACTGGTCAGAATTGCAAAAAACGGCCAGGTCATTAAGGTCAGAATAGGCTGGGTCATGAAGGGGTTAAAGCGTTCACACAACCCATTGGTTGCGGGTTTTACGGGGCGCTTCTAATAGACTTTACGCCGCACAGCTTCCACAGTTGGTTGGTCACCTCTGCTGCAAACTGGGCACCCTCGTCCGAGACAATCTCCCGGGGAAATCCAACCGGTGAGAAAACCTGGAGCAGGGCGGCCGCCACCGTCTCTGCCAGTATGTTAGGTAACGCAACCGCCTCTGGATACCGTGTGGCATAATCTACCACTGTCAATATATACCTTTTCCCTGATGGACTGGGTTTGGCTAACGGCCCTATCAGATCGACCGCTACTCGGCTAAATGGTTCCTCCACAATGGGGAGGGGGCGTAATTTGGCCTTGCATCGATCTCCCCTCTTGCCAATGCGCTGGCAATTGTCACAGGTCTGGCAGTACTGACTAACATCATAGGTTACCCCCGGCCAAAAGAAGTTTCGTGTCAGACGATGCCTGGTGCAACTGATGCCGAAGTGCCCGGCCAAGGGTATGTCATCAGAGATTCGCAGTAACTCCTGCCTATACTTCTTGGGAACTACCAGCTGTCGTTTTATAATGGGGCTCGTCCCTTTGTGGTGCTGCTCTGTGATCCAGTAGAGGAGTCCCTGCTTCCATACAAACTGTTCCCCTTCCAGTAACCCTCTCCCCTCTTGTGCCTTCCCGAGATATCCCTCCAATGAAGGATCCTCAAGTAACTCCCTCTTAAATTCATCTGGGGTGGCCCAAGAAATGTGTCTGGCTATAGGAATACGTGTAGGGCTGGGATGTCTTACCTGGGCCTCCTCTGAGTGTGATTCCGCCTCCGCAGCTCGAGCTTGTCTCTGGGTGGTCACAGGATATGTCTCAGCCAGAGGGGCAACCGAGAAGGCAGACAACATGGGCCCCAAGTCATTTCCCAGCAAAACATCTGCAGGCAAATCCTCCATCAAGCCAACCTCAACAAGGCCATCCCCGACTCCCCAGTTCAAGTGAATCCTGGCAGTGGGCAGTCGATGTATAGCTCCCCTTGCTACACGGACTGCCACTGTCCGGTCCGTCTTCTCTTGGTCTCGGACGAGATGAGGCTTCACAAGGGTCAAAGTTGCCCCGGAATCTCTTAGTCCCTGCATACATTTCCCATTAACCCACACGACCTGTCGATGCTGTTGTCGATTATCTGCCCGGGCTGCCTGCACGGGGTCTACTTCATGCAGCACTTCCTCCATGTCTTCCACCCCTTGGTTAGCCGTAGCCCCAATGCCGGGTCAGCTTCGCCTTGGTAGCAGTGTACAGCAGCCCGGCTGAAGGTAGCTGTTCCCACCTTTGGCCACTGGGTATGCCGAGTCCGGTTGGGACATTGTCTTTGCAGGTGGCCCAGCTGACGGCAGGTGTGGCATCGCGCTCCAGGGGGACTGTGGTAGGCCGGGTTTCTGGCTGGTCCCCCTACAATCTTTGGTGGTTTGGGGCCCTCCAGGTTCATGGGCGGACCCCTAGTGACCATTTTTGATCCGGACAACTGAGGCCTCCTGGCATCATGATGTTCATCGGCCAGACGAGCGGCTTCCTCAAGAGTCGTTGGCCGCCTGTTCCGAAGCCATTCCTGTGTCTCGGGGGTTAGTCCATTAAAGAATCGTTCTAATAAAAAGAGCTGGAGGATGTCCTCCTTAGTGGTTGCTTGGCTCCCTTGTACCCACTGTAGCAGTGACCACCGTAATTTACAGGCCCATTCAGCGTGGGTATCGGCTACACGTTTTATAAGAGGGCATTTGGTGCAGACATCACCCCTGACGAAGCCACCAGAGCGTGGCGACACGCGTTGGGTGTCTGCAGCCTGCATGCTTTCCTAAACAGGGCACACTTCTCATTTCCATTCAGCCTCTGACCGGTGCCTATGGAATGCTGCTACTTCTTGCATTCTATACATTTATTTGATTCTGGGCGCATGGTCTTATTTTAGTTAGGCAGTGGATGACGCATTATAGGCCTTGATTTGTGGCCCCAGCCTCTTTGTGGTGCATTTCTATGACTGGTAATTATCCGACAGCACCGTTAATCTGTATTAACATTTACTACGCCACATTTGTTGCATGGTGTTTGTTTGGCTATGTCGCCGGGTCTCCCTAGATTTGTATAACATGTATTTTCATGTATGTCTCTATGGGGCTGGTTGGGCTGGCTTGACTTTATAATTTTGCTGTCATCCAAGCTATTATATCGTATGGGAATGTGTATTTAACCTTGTCCAGGTGTGTGCAGGCTTCTGCCCTATTTCGGGCTTCAGTGCTTATGGGATTACTCTGTATCCTTTTTTAAATATTTTTAGTGTGTGTTGCCTTCTGTATATTATTGTGTTCAATAAAGCTGTGTTTTTTGCATTTGTTTGGTGGTGACTCCCTTCTATAAGGCCTGCCTTCTCTTTCTTTATTCACATGTGACTATTTTTAGGCCTGGTTTGAGTCCCACGTTCCGTGGTGCCCCCATTTCTTTGTATATCGATATATTGTGTATATGCGGGTGTTCTTTTGGCCCGCATCTTCTGGGTGCTGGCACACGGTTGGATTGATATATTGATATATTGGCTATTTTTAGCATAGTATTGTATATTTTTTGTTGTTCAGTATTATAGAATGGATTTGGCGGCTAGAGAGGCTGCATGGAGTAACAAGGCGAGAAATTTGTTTCATGATGATGTATCTGGTACGGCGGAATTGGGGTCTGGCACCAGTGATTTTCATCAGGTGACCAGGGAACTGACTAATTTACATAAGGCATATGCTAAAACCTGGTGGAATTTAAAAACCCTAGAAGAGTATAAACGAGTTGGCATTATCCCAAGGGGCCTGAGGGTACAAATATTTCCCGCCTGGGAAGTGGATGATGGATTCCAAAACCTGGGAGTCTGGTCTGTCCAAATGTTCTTTTATCATTTTGGACATGTTGGTCGAACATGACCAGGGGGTCCTTAGGTCCCTGAAAGATAAAATCCAAGTATGTGAGGGTAAATTGGATGGCTTTGACCGTAAATCCCTGGTGGAACCCTTTCAGGAGCAGCTCAAGAATACCCTTGATAGTTTTGAAAAAGACATCACTGCCAGAAAGAGACACAAGTTTAAGAGGGATCAAACGGATTTTAGGAATGGTCAAGCCTTTAAATGGACACACAAGGGGAATAAGAGGCTGGGAAAAGAGTCAGGCCAGGCTGAGAGTCACACAGCCACATTATCAGATGCACCCTCCAGTGATGGTTTTTTATCATCCGAAATAAGCGACATTGACAGCGTAGGAGGAGGGGCCGGAGGAAGAGACGTACCCCAAAAGAGGCGCACTCGGAACCGCAAAGTTTGGTCACCACGGCATGTGCGGGAGACGCGGCAGAACAGGAGACGCTAATTTCCGAGTCATCATCAGCCACTGGTAAGCTTCAAATCATAAATCTTTCTAATTATGTGTTATCGGAACAAGAAATCGCCTTATTAGAAAAGGGTCTTTCCTTTTGCCCTACCAGTGGGTTGGATAAATTTACTTTTATCAAGGATGTCTATCTGTTCTGCAGGCAGCTCACCTTTAAACTGCTTTATCACCGTCCATCAGCCCTGGACGAATTGCCCATGGCCGACAGACTAGTCCTGAGGGACCTTCTGGATGAAGGTGAAGAGTGCCAGCCCAGAAGAAAATTTACTGGTAGGCTCCCCTCTCAAGCTACCCCCCCCCCCCCCGTTCAATTTGTTCCCTGCGGTACAGAGCTTTTTTAATGCGGTGTGCAGGGAGGTCCATGACCTCAAGCTCGATCCTATTAGGGGGATGAATATCAGCAAAAAGGATCAGGTTGTCTTGGCCAGATTAGGGTCCAACAGTGATTTTGTCATTCGTGAGGCGGACAAGGGGGGCAACTTGGTTATTTGGCCGGTTGACCTCTATACACAGGAGGCCAGGCGCCAATTGGGTAATACGGAGTGTTATCAAGTGCTCCCCTCTGATCCCACTGGTATTTTTCAGGGCAAACTGAGTCGTCTACTGGAGGCCGCATATACACGCAACATTATCAACAAACGGGAACAAGATTTTCTGACCAACCACCATCCCAGGGTTCCCACCTTCTATATGCTTCCCAAGGTACACAAGTCCTTACAGGCTCCTCCGGGTAGGCCTATAGTTTCTGGGATTGGTGGGTTACTTGAGCGGCCTTGTGTATATATTGATTTCTTTCTTCAGCCTCTGGTTGTGTCCCTTAAGTCATATGTCAAGGACTCCACATTTCTTATTTTACAACTTCAGGACTTGGAGATTCCGCAAGGGGCGTGGCTAGTTACTCTCGATGTGGATCTTTGTATACGTGCATTGGACATGAATTGGGCGTACGTGCTGTGTCTTTCTTTCTGGATTCTAACACCACTGGGGATAGAGGACACGATTCATTCATCTTGGATTTGCTGCTCTTCATTTTGGACCAAAATTATTTTATCTTTGATCGTGTCTTCTACAGGCAAGTGAGGGGCACCGCTATGGGGGCTCGTTGTGCCCCCTCATACGCCAACCTCTTTTTGGGGTGGTGGGAGGTCACAAGGGTGTTCTGCCTGGAGCACTTCTCTAAATATGTCAGCAAATGGTTTCGATATATCGATGACGTTGTGTTTATTTGGACAGGCACCCTGGAACAGTGTAAAGACTTCGTGGGCATATTGAATGATAACCCCTGGAACATTCGTTTAACATCACAGTATTCCCAGACGGACATTGAGTTTTTGGACCTGAGACTACAAGTGAGGGACTCCAAAATATCGACGACTCTATATCGAAAGCCCACAGCTACGAATAGCTTGCTGCATTTCGAGAGCTTCCACCCCTTGCACCTTAAAACAGGTATACCAAAGGGTCAATTTTATAGAGTCAGGAGGAATTGCAGTGAACATGGAGACTTTGTTACGCAGTCCCGTGATCTCACTGCACGTTTCCGTGAGAGGGGGTACCCGAAACGGGTTATTTCCCGGGCATTTTCTGCGGCTAGTCATAGCAACAGGGAGGCGCTTTTACAAGGTAGAACTAAGACCACTGAAAAACCACTTGGAATCATAACAGGTTTCAACAACCAGTGGCGTGACTTAAGGGGGATTCTTTCTAAGTATTGGGGTATCTTACAAAGTGAGCCAAAACTTCTCCCCCATATTGCCCCACAACCCAATTTGGTAGCCAGGAGGGCTAGAAGTCTTAGGGACTGTTTAAGCCACAGCCACTTCCAACGGCCTGTCACCAGACTCTGTAGAGGGGTTAGACTCATGGGCACTTTCCTATGTGGGAGCTGTAGTATCTGCCCTTTCACCAGTGGTGATGAGAAAATCATGGTGCCCTCTTTGTTTTCACAGACTCCCATCAAGGCCTATTTCAACTGTAGGTCTCGAAACGTGGTTTATGCGTTGGTCTGCCCGTGCCCCAAAATCTATGTGGGTCAAACCACCCAGGAGCTCAGGAGGCGTATACAGCAACACTTCTCCACTATTTCAACGGCCAGAAGAGATAAGACAAAAGGAAAAACCCTCACTTCAGTGGCAGAACATTTTCTTGTTGAACACGACTCATCATGGGCTGGCACGAAGATTTTGGGACTTGAAGCGGTACGAACGAATATTAGGGGTGGAAATGTAACCCTTGAACTTCTCAAAAGGGAATCCAAGTGGATTTTTGATCTAAATTGTGTAGTCCCTATGGGCATCAACGAGGACTTATTATTCACCGGTTTTTACAAACAATAAATAAGGACAATTAATGGATTTTGTTGGTTAGGCCAGTGTAATATGGACCATTCTGTTTGCCCTTGTACACCTTTACGTCCTCAGTGGGGTCATTATTTGGCTCGCTAGCGGCTTGTCTTAATCGGGTAAGATCTTTTCGTCATCATAGGGGCCTCACATTTGGATCTTTCATGTGCCCGCATTGGGGCATTATGGCTATTGGGTACTCTGGCTATCTGCTTGAGTTCCTCTAATTGTGTAGGGCTATATATGTTCATTGATAAAACATGTTTTTGGTACTTTATCTAATTATACGGTTTATTTTATATTTTTATTTATTGTTTTTTGTTTTTTTTTGTTTTTTATTTTATTATTTTTTTCTTTTGTATTACTTTTACTTTATCCCTTTATAATTAGCTGATCACTTGAGTCCTGTTGCCTTACATTCCTGGTGGCACATAGTAGTGATTGTCCATTCTTTATTAGTTAACATGCAGTGCCCCCTTTCTGTGTGGGTTATATTTTGTTCCCGTGTTCTTTCTATTATGCATATCCATTTTTACCTCTCTGCTCCTTCGGATTCATCTCCTGTGAGGGTTTTGTTCCTCACCGTGTATGCACTTATATTCCAGGTGGCACACAGTATTGACTGTCCATTCTTTATTTATTTTAGTCAATATTTAGTGCCCCCTTTCTTGTGTGGGTTATACACTGTTTTCCTGATCGTAGTAGTATGTATATGGGGTGTGGGGTATACGCTGTTCCCCTGGTCTTACCAGTATTTATATGCATTCTTACTTTTTGGTTCCCTAGGACTGGATTTATCTTCCGTGAGTGTCTTCTCCTCACCGCGCATGCGCTACAGCTTTTGTATATGCGCTGCCTTGACGACCAGGAGCGGAGTATTTACTTCCGCTCTGGGACGCCGGTGCATGCGCATTGCATACACGCCGGGCCCGGCGGGTGCAAACGCCATTTGCACGTACCACATGCGGCATCTCTAGCCGTCGCACAGCTGTTACTGGGTAAGTCGCCGATGACTTGGTATTTAAGCAGAGGGCATTTGGTGCAGACATCACCCCTGACGAAGCCACCAGAGTGTGGCGACACGCGTTGGGTGTCTGCAGCCTGCATGCTTTCCTAAACAGGGCACACTTCTCATTTCCATTCAGCCTCTGACCGGTGCCTATGGAATGCTGCTACTTCTTGCATCCTATACATTTATTTGATTCTGGGCGCATGGTCTTATTTTAGTTAGGCAGTGGATGACGCATTATAGGCCTTGATTTGTGGCCCCAGCCTCTTTGTGGTGCATTTCTATGACTGGTAATTATCCGACAGCACCGTTAATCTGTATTAACATTTACTACGCCACATTTGTTGCATGGTGTTTGTTTGGCTATGTCGCCGGGTCTCCCTAGATTTGTATAACATGTATTTTCATGTATGTCTCTATGGGGCTGGTTGGGCTGGCTTGACTTTATAATTTTGCTGTCATCCAAGCTATTATATCGTATGGGAATGTGTATTTAACCTTGTCCAGGTGTGTGCAGGCTTCTGCCCTATTTCGGGCTTCAGTGCTTATGGGATTACTCTGTATCCTTTTTTAAATGTTTTTAGTGTGTGTTGCCTTCTGTATATTATTATGTTCAATAAAGCTGTGTGTTTTTTGCATTTGTTTGGTGGTGACTCCCTTCTATAAGGCCTGCCTTCTCTTTCTTTATTCGCATGTGACTATTTTTAGGCCTGGTTTGAGTCCCACGTTCCGTGGTGCCCCCATTTCTTTGTATAACGTTTTATAAGTCCGCGGAATTTTTGGCGGTATGCCTCTGGTGTCAGCGCATACCGGGCCAAGATCACTTCTTTGATCCGCTCATAGTCCATACAGTCCTCATCAGGTACCGTGCGATAGGCGTCCGCTGCCTGGCCTGTCAGCTTGCTGGCCAGAATCTGAACCCGTTCCTCCGGCTTCACTTGATGAAGGGCACATTGCCGCTCAAAGTCCTGCAGAAAGCCATCAATGTCTTCCTCTGCCTCCCCCAACTGTCGGAAGGCATTATATTGGATTTTTTTGTGGCTTACTGTTGAAGGTACCTGGTCGAAGGCCAGAGCTCCCCCTGCTCACTGACTCTCCTCTCTCCGCTCTGCCATCTCCATCTTGGCTAGCTCTATCCTGGTCCGCTCGGCCATCTTTTCCTTCAGATCAGTACGCACATCAGCCATCACCTCTCGTATGATCTCTACTGCAGGGTTTGGGCCATAGAACGCCAGTCTGTTCTTTACCTCCCTCTGGAATTCAGTCTCCTCCACGTTCACATTGGGGGGTGCTGCACTGTCGTGTTCCATGATGGCTGCTATCAAATCCGCTTTTGTTTTGTTGCTAGCGATCAACCCTCGGGCTTCCACTAGATCTTTTAATGTAGTCCTCTTTAACTTCTGGTAGTTGTTTTCCATTCATTCCTTTCATCCTGTAGAAGGGGTATCATATCCCGCTGTCTGCCACCAGTGTAACGGGGTCTACCAAGCTGGGGTACCTCTTTCAGTACCACCCCGTGTTTCAGGAGGTCCACTCTGCTTTGGCTGGAGTCTGAACGAAGGACGCTGGCTGGAATCGCTTAGTTACATGGGGGCATATAAAAGATCACTGCTTCTCCACGTATTTCCAGTCTGACAACACTTTACTCACAGGACAAAGAATATATCACACAGATACAGAGGGCAGGCCAATAGAAAAGAGGCAGGCCAGACATACATTACAATAGCCGTAGGTGGCCGGAGCCTGCCGATATTTACTGTGGGAATTATAAAGGTGGGGGGAGGACAAAAGGGAAATATCGTGTCCCCTCTGCCCAGGGGCGCAGTCTGTGGGCTGATGCATTAGGGACATGCATCTCACATGGAACCTATTATACATACATATAACTGCACAACATATTCTGGGTGCAGAGTGGTTCCGTAACACATAACATCAACATTAACAGAAATAAACACGTGAAATATATCACTCTGTAATGACTATATAATACTTAAGTTTCACTTTTTGTATTGACGTACTGAAACAAATTAACTGTTTGAGGATATTCTAATTTTGTGAGAAGCACCTGTATATGAGAGGGTTATGTATGAGGAGTCATGGCTGACGACCCTGAACCTCCAAAATGTTCTCAGGGGTTTGTGGAACTTATTGTGTGCCCACTGCTTATAGGCATAAGAAGGGTCTTTTCTACACCCAGTAGTGATAGCTATGCAGTGATCTTATCACTGACTAATTGTCATGCTGCTGCAGTGCAGTATAGTGCAACCTCCACTAGGGGGAGTTTGAGAGGGAAGTGAGACTGCACACACAGAGCAGCAGCACAGACGCCACCAAGTGGCAAGAGAATGGTCAGACAAGCCAAGTCAAAACAAACTGTTAGAAGCAGAAGTAACAATAGTAGCAGCAGTATACGTGGTCAGGAACAAGCCAGGGGGTTCAGCAATGGTCAGAAGCGGATAAGGCAAAGACAGAAGGCAGAAGCGAGTCCAAATACGAGCCAAGTTAAAAACCAGAGAATCAAGCCAACAAACAGGGAAACACTGGGAAAAGGGCAGACAGATTGAGTTAACAGACACGGGGCAAGTCAGGGATCACAGCAGAACAAATCAAGAGCTACCAGAGTCAGGTTCACACGCTGAAAGCAGAACTATAGCGAACACCGACAGCAGGATGCATCGGAGCTAAATAGCACACCTGAACCCAGAATGAGGCAGAGCAAAGTTAACTCTTGACATGATCCACCCGGAAAAAGGGCAGAAAGGATTAAACCCTGGAACGGATCATGACACTAATGATGGCTCCCTAGCAGAAGGCAACAGATGCACTATATGGGTATTGCATTTAAAGTGAAGCTGTCCGGTGATCTCTCCAGCCCTGTTTGAGAGCAGGATATGACAGCAGGAGAGCAGATATATTGGACTATACGATTTGGAACATGATTATTGTATAAAAAATAATAGTAAATCTTAGTAAATAATGTCAGGATGCCCATGAGAGACAGAAACAGTCAGGCTTATCTCACACCGTACACAGATTTTAGGCCTCATTCAGACTTCATTTTTTGTGTACGAGTGCTATCCATGTTTTTCACATTTAGCACTTATACCTGTAATAGTCTATGGAGTACGGTAGTTCACATATTTGAACTTTTCCTTGCTCCAGGAGGTCTGTGTTGTGTAAAATTGCAGAGACATGTCAGATATTGATCAGAGTGTCGGATCAAAATCATCAATGCAGATCTATGGGTCCATGAAAAAATAACAGCAGCACTCAGACACACCTTGACAGCTCTGGATCCTGATTGTCCCTGTTTGGGGGAATCCTCTCCCTGCAGCCAGGACTCCTTCGAACTATATGCATAGAACATAGCCTATACGTCTGATGAATTGTCTACATCCGAAATGTTAACACAGTACTGTACTTACTGCAGTGTAAACAATGGATATGAAATAGTGACAAATCCAATTTGAATCATCTCCACGTGCCTTTAGGTGTGCAATTCCTTCAGCACTCAGATGCCATCCTATACTGGTCAAGAAGAGAAGGAGAAACTTTTTTTCCTCATCAGAGAAAAACTGATGAAACTCAGAAAACTTGGATGTCACGCTGATGAAAATCACTGAAGAAACTTGTCCGTTTTTTTTAACGTACGGGAAAAATGGACAGTCTGAATGAGGCCTTAGGCTGGTTTCACACATCTGACATTCATGGTCTGAGTACAGACCAGCTGACGGTCTGTTGACCCGAACTTTCTGCCTATGAGGTTGTTGAGATTTGGTCAGATAATCAGCGGCCAGTGTGGGCATAACAGTGATATGTCACATGTGTGGAACCGGATTAATGCAGGAAAAGTTATCAATTGTTCTGTGTGTAGGTAAGCAAGGCATTTTATCTGTCCTAGGTGTCCTGTATAGTTAGTGATGAGCGAACATGCTCACATAAGGTGTTATCCAAGCATGCTCGGTTGTTATCTGAGTATCTGGGACCTGCTTGAATAATATGTGAGTTCCTACGACTGCATCAATTGTGGCTATTAAACAGCTGCAACACATGCAGGAATTGCCTGTTTGTTAGACTGCTGCAACACATGCAGGAATTGCCTGTTTGTTAGACAGCTGCAACACATGCAGGAATTGCCTGTTTGTTAGACAGCTGCAACACATGCAGGAATTGCCTGTTTGTTAGGCAATCCCCATATGTTTTGTGGCTGTCTAACAGCCGCAAAACATGCAGCCACGGGGAATCGAACATATTATTCGAGCAAGAACAAGATCCTTGGAGAACACGTTATCCGAGCATGTTTGCTCATCACTAGTCCTGTATAATCCAATACATGGCTGCACTCATCTTCTCTGCTTCTATCATGTCCTGCTCTGACATGCGGCAGCAGAGATCACCTGACTCTGCATGGCGACACACACAGTCCCTTATTCGTCTGTATTATGCGCCAGTATGTGCCACCTTATTCTTTCTCTGCATACAATGTTCTGAGGGGAAAATAGATTTAATTTGGCATATGGAATCCTTGAGAAAAAAAAACCCTCTGAGCCCAAAGCTGGTTGTATGGCTGTTTGAATGATGTTATAACATTAGTTACACTTGTGCTTTGCGTTCCACTAACCAGATAGCACCCAACATATCCACGTACCTATAAAAATGTAAAAAATGGTGGCGCAAAGTGTCACCGTTATAAACCCAACCCTGAGGAAGGAGACAGGCGTCTCCGAAACGCGTCGGTTGTTTGGCCCCATTCGCACTCCGTACTCACTTGCTCGGTCACCGGGGGTTACGGTCACGTGACTTGTTACGTCACCCAGGTCCTGCGCACTGCCGGCACGCACTGCCGCTTACACACGCGGCGTCGGCTCTTCAGGATCTCCGTCTCCTCTCGGAGACCAGCTGTTTGTGGCTTGCCGCCGGCCGGGGCAGCCACTTGACCAGACTTTCTGTGCACGCTGAAGGACTCATCGCGCAACAAGAGCGCTCAAGATTCCTCATCCTACGATACAGGTAGGAACTATTGCCGAGTGCTCCGAAGTGTTATTGCCTGTGCCAGATGAATATATTGTCATTCTGCCAGCGGCCATTTGTCTATTCAAAAGACTGAGATCGGGACACTTTTTTGAGCAAGGTTTCTTTTATTGTGTGAATATTTTATTTATTTCTTTTTCACCATCCTCCGTTATTCTCCTAGTGCTAAACCGGTATATATTACTCACGTATATATACATATCTATGTGTTTTGCATATCCACGTACCTGTTTGAATCCTGCAGTCCACATGAATCACTACCTTTAACTATAAAATGTATTACCTAAATGGAAATGTACTTGTAACTTTGAAGTTCCTTTCCACATTTACCATAAGGTTTCTGCACTTTTTCCTATGCTGCCCTCAGATAAAACTGTTCTGCCAGGTCTCCAATGCTAATCTAAGTGGATGCATGTGATGCAAACTTTTCCTTCTGGCTAATGAATTGGATATGGTTACGTACCACAGACCCAGATGATGTAGTCAGATTGGAGCATAACATTGTTGTTGCCAATCCAGACAATGTCCAGGTACAAGAACCCCAAAACTGTCAAGAACATGTTATTGCCAGAGACACGAGACTCCGCAGAGCAGCCGTGCAGTTACAATCATGATCTCATCAGGTCAGTGGTGAAGAGTTATGGAGGTGACTCAATAACATGCTCGCTGTCTGCTGGGAGTCTATTACCGTTCGGTGGGAATCTTTTGACACATACGTTCCTGAATGTAACCACAGAAACACTGGATTTACTCAGTCAAATGTACTTTTTTCCCATTAATACTGCGGGTTCATAAATAAACAGATAAAAGAGAGTGGGCAGACAAGATGATATTACTTAAACCCTTTTTCGTTTTTTGCTCCCCTTCTTCCCAGAAACATAACTTTTTATTTTTCCATCACTAAGGCCATGTTAGGGCTTGTTTTTGTGGGATGAGTTGCACTTTTCAATGACACCATTGGTTTTAACATATCGTGTACTGGAAAAAAATTATAAGTCTTGTGAAATTGCAAAAAAAAGTGCATTCCCACAGATGTTTTTCGTTTTGTTTTATTTTACTATGTTCACTAAATGCCAAAACTGACCTGCCAATATGATTCTCCAGGTCAGTATGAGTTCATAGACACCAAACATGTCTAGGTTATTTTTTATCTAAGTGGTGAAAAATTTTTCCAAACTTTGTTAAAAAAAAAATAAAAATTGCGCCATTTTCGATAACCGTAGCGTCTCGGGTGAGGGCTTATTTTTTGCGTGCAGAGCCGACATTTTTAATGATACCATTTTGGTGCAGATAGGATCTTTTGATCGCCGGTTACTGCATTTTAATGCAATGTTGCGGTGACCAAAAAAAACATAATTGTGGTGGTTTTACTTTTTCTTTCTCACTACGCTGTTTAGGTTAGCAATTCTGAACGCTGCGATACCAAATATGTGTATGTTTGATTTGTTTTACCGTTTTATTTTGAATGGGGCGAAAGACGGGTGATTTAAACTTTTTATTTTTATATATTTTAAAAACATTTTTTTTCACTCTTGGCATGCTTCAATAGTCTTCATGGGAGACTAGAAGCTGCCGTGACCTAATAGGCTCTGCTACATACAGGCAATGATCAGATCAACTGTATGTAGCACAATTACTCACTTGCTATGAGTACTGACCATCAGGCGGCGCTCATAGTAATTCAGCAGTGACAACCATAGAGGTCTGCTGGAGACCTAATGCCAACCCATCGGTGACCTGCGATCATGTGACGGGGGTCACCGATGAGTGGATTTTCTGGCGCGATTGCCGGAAGCGCATGTTAATGTCGCGCTTGACAGCGGCATTTAACAAGTTAATAGAGCGGATGGATCGCGGGTGAATCGCGATTCCACCAGTGGCTATTCCGGGTACATGTCAGCTGGTCAAAGGTTTCCTGAAAAATGCCCACAGGAAAAATGCCCACAGGAAAATTGCCCACACGGAAAATTGCCCGCATGGGAAATTGCCCACATGGAAAATTGCCAATTGCAGCATCACAAAGTTTCAGATCTATGATATTTGAGGTGCAAGGTGAGCATGTTCACATGATGTGTGATCAACTTGTGATTTACAGCTGACCTAGTGCAAAACTGCAAACATGCTGAAGATCTGTGGTTTGTAGCAGTCTGTCATTATCAGCAATAGATAGATCTAGTCTGCTCTAATCTCTCACTGACTCCTCTCACCAGCCCAGAACAGCAGCATAATGCATGCAGAAACAGCAGCAGTATGATCCAGTATCAGTACCCACAAAAGAATCACTGTATTATCTGTGGAGTTACATGGGACCGCAGGTCAGATCTAATACATTATCATCTCAGTGGGTGCCCACCAAAAGCAGGGTGCTGCTGGCTGAGATAGATGGTCCTGGAAGCCCAGAAGGCACCGCAGAAAGGTGAAATTCTGTCAGAATCTGTCAGAGGAGCGGAAGTGTCATAGCAGCACTGCTCTCCCATTGACTTCAGTGGCAGTGAATCTGGCACCTGCACTTCCTTCCCTGTCCACTTATGACTACCAAGAGTAAGAGTGAACAGATCCTACCTAGTTACCGTATATACTCGAGTATAAGCCGAGATTTTCAGCCCCAAATTTTGGGCTGAAAGTGCCCCTCTCGGCTTATACTCGAGTCACGGTGGTCGGCGGGTGAGGGGGAGAGGGCGCTGAGGCATACTCACCTAGTCCCGGCGATCCTGGCGCTCCCCCTGCCCGTCCCACGGTCTTCAGTGCTGCAGCTCTTCCCCTCTTCAGCGGTCACGTGGGACCGCTCATTAGAAAAATGAATATGGACTCCAATCCCATAGGGGTGGAGCCGCATATTCATTTCTCTAATCAGCGGTGACGGTGACCGCTGATAGAGGAAGAGGCTGCGGCACCGAAGACCGTGTGACAGGCAGAGGGAGCGGGACGCCGGGAGCAGGTAAGTATATAATATTCACCTGTCCCCGTTCCATCCGCCGGGCGCCGCTCCATCTTCCCGGCGTCTCTCCGCTCTGACTGTGCAGGTCAGAGGGCGCGATGACGCATATAGTGTGCGCGGCGCCCTCTGCCTGATCAGTCAGTGCGGAGAGACGCCGGGACCAGACGCTGGGAGCTGCAAGCAAGAGAGGAGAGTATGGCGTTTTTTTTTTTTATTGCAGCAGCAGCAGCAATGGCACAGCTATGGGGCAATACTGAACGGCACAGAGCACTATATGGCAGCTATGGGGCAATACTGAACGGCGCAGAGCACTATATGGCAGCTATGGGGCAATACTGAACGGCGCAGAGCACTATATGGCAGCTATGGGGCAATAATGAACGGCGCAGAGCACTATATGGCAGCTATGGGGCAATACTGAACGGCGCAGAGCACGATATGGCAGCTATGGGGCAATAATGAACGGCGCAGAGCACTATATGGCAGCTATGGGGCAATACTGAACGGCGCAGAGCACTATATGGCAGCTATGGGGCAATACTGAACGGCGCAGAGCACTATATGGCAGCTATGGGGCAATAATGAACGGCGCAGAGCACTATATGGCAGCTATGGGGCAATAATGAACGGCGCAGAGCACTATATGGCACAGCTATGGGGCAATACTGAACGGTGCAGAAGAGCACTACATGGCACAGCTATGGGGCAATACTGAACGGCGCGGAGCAATATATGGCAGCTATAGGGCAATACTGAACGGCGCAGGGCACTATATGGCAGCTATGGGGCAATAATGAACGGCGCAGAGCACTATATGGCACAGCTATGGGGCAATACTGAACGGTGCAGAGCACTACATGGCACAGCTATGGGGCAATACTGAACGGCGCGGAGCACTATATGGCAGCTATGGGGCAATACTGAACAGCGCAGAGCACTATATGGCAGCTATGGGGCAATAATGAACGGCGCAGAGCACTATATGGCAGCTATGTATATGGCAGCTATGGGGCAATACTGAACGGCGCAGAGCACTATATGGCAGCTATGGGGCAATACTGAACGGCGCAGAGCACTATATGGCAGCTATGGGGCAATACTGAACGGCGCAGAGCACTATATGGCAGCTATGGGGCAATAATGAACGGCGCAGAGCACTATATGGCAGCTATGGGGCAATACTGAACGGCGCAGAGCACTATATGGCAGCTATGGGGCAATAATGAACGGTGCAGAGCACTATATGGCAGCTATGGGGCAATACTGAACGGCGCAAGCACTATATGGCAGCTATGGGGCAATACTGAACGGCGCAGAGCACTATATGGCAGCTATGGGGCAATACTTAACGGCGCAGAGCACTATATAGCACAGCTATGGGGCAATAATGAACGGTGCAGAGCACTATATGGCACAGCTTTATATGGCACATCTATGGGGCAATAATGAACGGTGCAGAGCACTATATGGCACATCTATGGGGCAATAATGAACAGTATGGAGCATTATATGTGGCACAGCTTTATATGGAGCATCTTATGGGGCAATAATGAACGGTATGGAGCATCTATTTTTATTTTTGAAATTCACCGGTAGCTGCTGCATTTCCTACCCTAGGCTTATACTCGAGTCAATAAGTTTTCCCAGTTTTTTTGTGGCAAAATTAGGGGGGTCGGCTTATACTCTGGTCGGCTTATACTCGAGTATATACGGTATGTATCATACACATATACTGCAGGTGCAGGCAGGCATAGGATGGAAGGAAATGCAGAGTGGATTTGAATAAGGGTCTCTAGGCCCAGACACACCACAATGAGAGTGGAATTATTGTTAGCACAGTGGAATGACAAGAACAGAATCCGTACTCTGGGACTAGGGATGAGTGAACCAAACCTGTAGAACCTGGAGAAGTAAACTGGGCCCAGAGACCTTTGTTGAAATCCATTCTGCATTTTCTTTGCTGCCTGTGTTGTGCTGTATTGTATTTCAATGGAGCCCATGGAAGTCAAGGACAATCACCCGGCAGCTAATTATTTGTAGGTGTGCAATGATTGTTTAATAAACTTGTTATTGTTGTTATTAAATCTCCTTAATAAACTGTTAATAAACTTGTCGGTAGTTTTTTATGTGGGCAATTTTCGGAGACATTCTTCTGTGCTGCAGAGCTTCTCACCTATAATTCTATACTATTCTCTGTTCTGCAGAGCATCTCACGTATACCTGCATACTATCCCCCTGTTCTGCAGAGCATTTAACCTATATCTCTTTGCTATTCTCTGTCCTGCAGAGCATCTCACCTATAATTCTATATTATTCTTCTGTCCTGCAGAGCATCTCACCTATAATTCTATATTATTCTTCTGCCCTGCAGAGCATCTCACGTATACCTGCATACTATCCCCGTCCTGCAGAGCATTTAACCTATATCTCTTTGCTATTCTGTTCTGCAGAGCATTCCACCTATAATTCTATATTATTCTTCTGCCCTGCAGAACATCTCATGTATACCTGCATACTATCCCCCTGTCCTGCAGAGCACTTAACCTATATCTCTTTGCTATTCTCTGTCCTGCAGAACATCTCACCTATAATTATTTATTCTTCTTCTGCCCTGCAGAGCATCTCATGTATACATGCATATACTATCCCCCTGTCCTACAGAGCATTAAACCTATAATTCAGCCTACGGGCAATTTTCTGTGGGCATTCTTCACCTTGCACCTCAAATATCATGGATCTGAAACTTTGTGATGCTGCAACTGGCAATTTTCTGTGTGGGCAATTTTCTGCATGGGCAATTTTCCGTGCGGGCAATTTTCCGTGTGGGCAATTTTCCTGTGGGCATTTTTCTGGTCACCGGGTCTACTAGAAGCTTCCTTAACTGTGGCTTCCAATGTTTATTTGATCCACCTCCCTTTATACATTAGATTTCAATAAACAGAATTCTCCACACAATTTCCAAAGTTTGCTGTAGGACATTTCCTTACATTTTACAATCTGCCTCACACCTTTGCTGAGAAGATACTCATGATGGAGAAGTGTGATATACACGTGGTCAAAATTCTTGGTACCCCTCGTTTAGTGACAGAAAAACCCACAATGCTCCAAGAAATAACTTGAATCTGACAAAAGGAATAATAAATAAAAGATCTATGAAAATTAACAAATGAAAGACAGACATTGCTTTTCAATCATGCTTCCACAGGATTTATAAAAAAATAAAACTCATGAAATAGGCCTGGACAGAAATGATGGCACCCTTAACTTAATATTTTGTTGCACAACCTTTTGAGGCAATCACTGCAATCGAACGATTCCTGTAACTGTCAGTGAGACTTCTGCACCTCTCCACAGGTATTTTGGCCACTCCTCAAGAGCAAACTGCTCCAGTTGTCTCGTGTGTGAAGGTTGCCTTTTCCAGACGGCATGTTTCACCACGTTCCAAAGATGCTCAATAGGATTTAGGTCAGGGCTCATAGAAGGCGACTTCAGAATAGTCCAATGTTTTCCTCTTAGCCATTCTTGGGTGTTCTTAGCTGTGTGTTTTGGATCATTATCCTGTTGCAAGACCTATGACCTGTGACTGAGACCAAGCTTTCTGACACTGGGCAGCACATTTCTCTCTAGAATCCCTTGATATTCTTGAAATTTCTTTGTACCCTGCACACATTCTAGACACCCTGTGCCAGATGCAGCAAAACAGCCCCAGAACATAATAGAGCCTCCTCCATGTTTGACAGTAGGGACAGTGTTCTTTTCTTGATATGCTTAATTTTTCCATCTGTGAACATAGAGCTGATGTGCCTTGCCAAAAAGTGCCATTTTTGTCTCATCTGTCCATAGGTCATGCTCCCAGAAGCTTTGTGGCTTGTCAACATGAAGTTTGGCTAATTCCAGTCTGGCTTTTTTATGATTTTTTTCAACAATGGTCTCCTCCTTGGTCATCTCCCATGAACTCCACTTTGGCTCAGACAACGACAGATGGTGCGATGTGACACTGATGCTCCTTGAGCTTTAATCTGTTTAGAAGTTTTCCTGGGCTCTTTTGTTACCATTCGTATTATCCGTCTCTTTGATTTGTCATCAATTTTTCTCCTGCGGCCACGTCCAGGAAGGTTGGCTACAATCCCATGACTTACATTTCTGCATAACATGTGCAACTGTAGTCACAGGAACATCAAGCTGCTCGGAGATGGTCTTATAACTTTTACCTTTAACATGTTAAAGGTAAAGTCTATAATTATAGTCTATAATTTTATTTCCGATCTCCTGAGACAACTCTTTCCTTCGCTTCCTCTGGTCCATGTTGAGTGTGATACACACCATGTCATTAAACAGCACAGTGAGTATCTGTAGCCCTATATACAGGCCACTCACTGATTCCAAGATTGTATAGACACCGGTGATGTATGTAGTGGACACAATGTGATTTAACATGTCCCTTTAGTCACATTATTTTCATGGGTACCATCATTTCTGTCCAGCCTTTATGAGTTTTATTTTTTTTAAACATTTTGTGGAAGCATAGTTTAAAAGCAATGTCTGACTTTCATTTGTTCATTTTCATAGATTTTTAATTTATTATTAATTTTGTCAGATTTAAGTTATTTCTGTGACCATTGTGGGTTTTTCTGTCATTAACCGAGGGGTACCCACAATTTTGACCACGTGTGTATTGTGATGCAGGGACCCCCGTTACAGCTAGGGGGCACTACATATTCTCCTCAGACTGCGCACGGAGACGTATGGAGGCCATGGGAATGCATGGCAAGTGTAGGCATAACGATGACGGTGAAACAAGGTCCGACATTATTGTAAATGGCCGGTATGTGTCGCACAGGAGATCATCCTCTGTGCTGAAAGCCGATAATGTGGATCTGGGATTTGTAGTCCCACAAGTATTGGAATTAGTTTAAAGGGAGGCTTACAGGGTTAGTCGGAGAGCTTGGCGGGTCTGACTAACCACACACACACCTCCCACCTTTGGGAGTGGTTACAAGTATATAATGTGACCATAGTGTGGTCACATGGTCTCTCTCTGCTTGGAAGGTCCTGTGTGTGTGGACCGGATTCCTGGGATGCACATGGTGGAGACATATGCCTGCAGAGACTGTGACGCCAATCTGGGTAGGGGGAACCTACCGTCCTTCGGTGGGTCTAGAACTGACTGATGTGTGCCTGCCAGGCAAGGCAGTGATCCCCGTAAGGCAGCTTCCCCAGGAGAGAGGACTGACAGGAGGTCAGTGTGTGGTGCAGGAGCTCCAGGAAGGTAACTCCAGCAAGGTGGGGTTATAATGGCAGAAAAGTATCTGCTATTGGAACTGACTGATGTGTGCCAGACAGGCAAGTCGGTGATTGTTATGTTCCGTTGATGCATAGAATGTACCCGCAGCTGAAATGGACTATATGTCGGTCCTGTAATTTTCAAATGCACTACCGTGGTTTATGGAGGTATAATAAACCAGGCATGGACTTTTGTTACAGAAAATACGGTCTTGCTGTGTGTTATATCGCTGCCTTGCGAGTATTCCCCAACCTGCTAATGATCGCTGCATCACAGTATCTAAAAGATCAGCAGCATGATAACTATTTGCACCCCCCCCCCAAAAAAAGAAAAGTATACATCAGATAACCCAGGATACTATCACACGCTACATTATTATAGGAAAGATTAAGAAGTTCAGGGTTAACCCAAGCTCCATATTAAAGGACTGATTTAGAAAATACAATCCACTGTACCATGAAAATTGTAATTCTAATATAATATTGACTGCATATTTTCACCCTCCTTTGGGTAGCACAGACGTACCTTTTCACCTTTTACTCCTGGAGGCCCAACTGGACCTGGGGGACCTGCATGTCCCTATGGTAAAAGAAGGAACATGATGTTTCGTTACATAACATTGAATCCATTACACCACTGTCTACATTTACTACAATGCTGTCACTCAAGTTTCATTGCAAGCCAAGTATATATTACCCAGAAAGATTGTTTTTTTTTTCTTTCTGTGCAAAATCGAGTAATACCTTACTGATCCCCTACTCCTTATATGCTGGTACTTCCATGCTTTCCGACTGGTCTATGCTTACCGAGCTGCAGCAATGATTTGGCCAGTGAATGGCTACTGCAGTCACATGTCATTATTGTAGTAGAGTAAACCTAGTCCAGACGAAGGGGTTGTATGACATTAGACCAGCCCTTTATTTTTAATATTCAACACTAGGTAATGGCCGCACTGATCAAAATGGAATGAAAATGGCATCCTCTCACCGTGGGAAACCTATAGTTTCTATCATATACAGTCATGGCAACAAGAGTTTTGACACCCTTGAAATTGTTACAGAAAAAGAAGAATTTCTCCTTGAAAATTATTGCAATTGCACATGTTTATTTCCTTTGTTTGTGTGTGTGTGTGTTGTTCCAATATACTCAAAGGGAAAAAAGGGCACATTGGACATAATTTCACACAAAACCCCAAAAATGGGCCAGACAAAACTATTGGCAGCTTGAGGGTAAACAACTTTGTTTCTAGCATCTGATGCTCATTCAAACTCACCTGTGGCAACAGGTGTGGGCAATATGACAATCACACGTGAAACCAGATAAAAAGGGGAGAGGTTCACTTAATCTTAAGATTGTTTGTGCCACACTAAGCATGGAGAACAGAAAAAGGACAAGGGAACGGTCTGAGGACTTGAGAACCAAAAATGTTGAAAAATATCTCAAGTCCATCTCCAGAGATTTGATGTTCCTTTATCCACAGTGCACAATATAATTAAGAGGTTTACGACCCATGGTACTGTACATAATCTTTCTGGACGTGAATGGCAGAAAAAAAATTGATGAAAGTTTGCAATGCAGGTAAGTCCCCATGGTGGATAAGCAGCTCCAATCAAGTTCCAAAGAAATTCAAGCTAACCTGAAGGCTCAGGGTGCATCAATATCAGCGTGAACTATCCATCGACATTTGAATAAAATCAAACGCGATGGCAGGAAGACCCTGCTGCGAACACAGAGACATAAAAAAAGCTAGACTGCAGTTTGCCAAAATGTTCCTGAGTAAGCCAAAATCCCTTAGGGAAAGGGTTTTATGGACACATGAGACCACAAGATAGAGCTTTTTTGGTAAAGCACATCATTCTACTGTTTAACAAAAACGGAATAAGGCCTATAAAGAAAAGAACACAGTACCTACAGACAAATATGGTGGAGGTTTAAAGATGTTTTAAGGTTGTTTTGTTATCTTTGGCACTGGGTGCCTTGATTGTGTGCAAGGCATCTTGAAATCTGAAGATTACCTAAGGATTTTGGGTCGCAATGAGATTTCTAAATTGGCCAGCAATTAATCCAAATCTAAATCCCACTGACTACCTGTTGAGAAATCTTAAAATTGCTGTTGGGATAAGGTGCCTTCAAATAGAAAGCAATTGCTTGCAGTCAATTATTCCAAATTGTGTGGAACCAAATTTTAAGTTGAGGGCGCCAACAATTTTGTTCAGTTCTTTTGGGGGGTTTGTGTGAAATTATGTCCAATTTGCCTTTTTTTCCTGCTTTTTAAGGGGGGTTATTCCAATACACACAAAGGAAATATACATGTGGTTAATAAAACATGCATCATTGCAATAATTTTCTTGGAGAAATACTTTATTTTCTGGAACAATTTCAAGGCTGCCAACACTTTGGCCATGGTTGTACAATGCTTAGAATCTACATATATTCCCTTGGCTGCCTCAATGATATCTCCATTAGATGGATGGTCCTATCACTCACACATTGCCAGCCGTGCGGTTGTAGTCTGATAACCTCATCAGAAATGTTACCTGATAGCCGCGAATTCCTGGTTCACCTTGTGCACCCATCCTGCCAGGAGAGCCCTACATGTGAAGAAGGATCGGTCAGTTTTTTATTCAGCAGTGTCGTTTACAATCCTAAATAACAGGTAGTCAATCAATTCTCTTTCAGACTGAAAATGAAAGAGGTCTATTAGATCGAGTCGTGGAGGGAGATGATTTTTTCCAGCTCAACTTTTAAGTTCTATCCTTCTGCAGAAATCATGGCCAAGGACTCTAATGTGGGCGAGCAACCCCCTTCTGATTATAATTACATAGTCATAATGTAATGTACTCACCACTGGCCCGAGGGTGCCTCTACTTCCTTTGGGCCCCTGATTCCCTGGTGGTCCTGGATTCCCTGGAGTACCGGTTTCTCCAAGATGACCCTGAAAACCTTTGGATCCCTGAAAATTAAGATGAATGTTTTAATTTAATACCAGCTGTTGTTTTACCATGACTCATACTGGGTATGCAGCCATCCTTGTGCTGTACCTTGCGTCCGGGCTTGCCCTTTTCCCCTTGTTTTCCTGGTTTCCCTTCCACCCCCTGTAAATTGGAGTACAGACATGTTAGGAAGGAACATTCAAGGCTTGCTGGAAGCAATTGTGGACTAACTGGTAAGGATATGAAACCACTGAAGTGATTTTGTGAAGGTTCACCTGTCAATTCAGATTATAGACAACGTGTAATCTAACAAGTGCAATCATTAACTAGTCAGGTGAATGATAGAGGCATCCAGGGTTATTTTGCCTCCTGACCACCATTATCCATCTTCAGGTGTGTTCTAGACATCAGTATCTTGGAATAGGACAGTAATTACTTAATACTTATATGTATGGGATGCAAATGCAGCCAGAAAAAATGTTGCAACTGAAGGAAAGATGAGAGCAAACCACATAACATTCCTTCCCACAGACACAAAAATGTCTCCATGTATAAAACATTGACTTGTTCCCCTGTCCAACTCACATTGGGGCAGGAAATTTGAAGGATTATGCAGGCTGCTCATGAACTCCAACACCACAGATTTATGAGAAACAATCTGTCCTGTGCCCAGCTTTCCTAGACTGAATAGTGATATAACTGGTGTCTGCGGCTGTGCAGTGTGGTCCTGCACCATGGTGGGATGCAGTGTGAGGAGTCGTTGTGCAGGGTGACATAGCACAATCACTGGACCGTTCCCGCTGCAGCCGCCAATTTCTGTACATGTGAAGCCAAATCAAAACCATCTCTCCAAGTCAAACACAGATCTTCGTGGTTTCCTGAGTCAGCAGTGAGATGTTCAGAAAACATTGGTCTCATATAATAAACCTCTATGGGAAAAAAATATGAAACAATTTTTGGGTAGAAGAGATAAAACACACTGGCGCTCGCCTAAGGTGGGCAAGTGTATGGTATAGAGGAGGATAAGGGACACACCATATGCCTCTAGCTGCTGGAATCACTGGAAGGATATGTGCCTATCCTGGATATAAATAATGTTAAACCGCAAATAATGTGATGCCGCGCTTAGGGGGTTAGAGTACTGTTTGGGCACAGATATTGAACATGGACTTCACCAGGAAGTCAGTGTTCCTGTTTGGATTCAGCTCCCCAAACACCGGGTGTTTCTCACGCTGTCATGTGCATGACAGTGCGGTAAACACTGCCTCTGATCAGCGGTAAAATCATGACCACTGGTCAGACAGCTGCGGTTCACACAGTGAGCCCACAGCTGTAATCGGAGGTAAACAGTTTACCTCCGCTCACAGGCATTGGCTGATAGGACTACTGGTCCCATCAACCTACGCCTATTGCCGCTAACAACAGCGAGAGCAGGTGGCGACTGGTGGGAGTATTCATCAGCCGGCGCCTGTGCTCTAAATAAATAATAAAAACAAAAAAATAGAGCAGGTTCCCTTGTATTTCTGACAACCAGTCAAGTTAAAGCAGACAACTGGGGGCTGCTATTCTCAGGCTGGTAAGGTACCATGAATATTGCCCCTCACCCCAGCCTAAAAATAGCAGTTTGCAGCTGCCCACAATTAGGAGCATCTATTAGATGCGCCAATTCTGGCGCTTTGCCGAACTCTTCCCACTTGCCCCGTGGTGGTGGAAAGTCAGGTTCATATTTGTGGGGTTTATGTCACCTTGTCCAGTGACATCAAGCCCACGGATTAGTAATGGAGAAAAGTCTATAAGACACCTATCCATTACTAATCCTATAGTTATTATGTAAATTAACATGCAGCAAGTGTAGTCTTTTATTTGAAATAAAAAACACACTTTTCCTTTTTCACTTAAAAATAAACAGTTATGCTCACCTAACACCCATTCAATTGAAGCCCTCATCTCCTGTAATATAACAAAAATAAAAAACAACAATATCCGTCACTTGTCCGTTGTTCTGTCCCACGCTATAACCCATGTCTGGGGATAAATAGTTTTCAACCTGGACAGTGACCAGATGGAACTGCCCAGGCTGAGAACCACAGAGGAATGAGCTACTGCAAGCTCAACCTCAGTGACTAGCGGTATCGTCAACGAGTTTACTACAGGTCACTGAGGCTGCGTTCTCAGCCGGGCCCTTGAACTGTGGTGGCCTCAGTACCGTGAGAAAAAGTTTCACGATGCAGAGGTGAGTCCACTGCAGTTCACAGGGAGACTTTCTCACTGTGCTGGCAGTGACCTCACCGAAGGTCACCGCAGTTCAGGGGCCCAACTGGGAATGCAGCCTCAGTGACGTCACCGCTAGTAACTGATGCTGCACTCACAGTGGCTCATTCCTCACTGGTTCTAAGCCTGGACGGTCGCATCTTGGAGCCGTCTAGGTTGAAAACGGTTTATCCCCAGTCATGTATTACGGCGTGGGACAGAACGACAAACAGGTGAGGGATATTGTTGTTTTTTTATTTTTGTTTTATTACAGGAGACAAGGGCTTCAATGCAATGGGAATTATAGGAATATACGGTAACTGTGTTTGTTATTTTTTAAATAAAAAAGGAAATGTGCTTTTTTTAATTTCAAATAAAAGACTTTATACTTGCTGTGTGTTTATTTACAATATACATATAGGATTAGTAATGGATAGGTGTCTTATTGATGCCTCTCCATTACTAAACCGTCGCCTTGATGTCACTGGACAAATCAAAGGTGACATCAACCCCACAAAGAAACGCAAGCATTTTCAGTCACAGACATACTGAAAGCAGTGAAAGGTCCTCTTCACAAAATGAGTTTGATTAGAGACTCTGACTACTGCTCTTTTCCTCCCCCATGCTTTTTTACTGCAGCATTACCTATTTCCACACATAGTAGGAAGTTAGGTAGGCTGATGGTAAGTTATAGGAAAATAAAGCACCGTTAAGAAAGGGTTACTGAAGCACGGATTAGCCGCTCTAGATTTTTTTCTTTGTTCTTTACAAAAGGAGGTTGTCCGTAACCTCTCGCTGTGTCCATAGCATTTGGCAGACAGTGCCATCCATATTTTATACTTTCTATGCCCCATGAGGTGAAGGCAGTACATGCCATAATGCATAGGCAGAAGGTACAAGTCAATTTTACTTGTGCTACATATTAAACTATGCAAATAAATTTTCAGCAAAGAGACTGTAGCACATTGAATATAAATGGCAGAATGTAGCATGACTTCACTAGTAATATATACACACCTGACTACAGCCAAGTCAGAGTGAATTAATATAATTTGAGCTGACGCTGCAGAAAAGCTGCCAGACGCATAGGAATTGCTTCACACCACGGCAGCAATTGCTGCTCCATACCTTTGCCAAAATCTCCAAAGAATCATTTCCGGGCCTACGTGATTAGAGAAAGGTCTGTGACCTATCCTGGCTGCTTCAGGAGGGATTCACATTGTTACTCTCCGCATCCAATTTTTGGACTGAACCAACATTAACTATGGGGGCTGTTAACTACCAAAAAACATTTACCATCAATACGGTAGACTCCATGTCATATATATCACTATCAATCATTTCCTTTATATACTTATTTTCCTAAAACATCAATTTTCTACTCTTATCACAGGTCGAGTTTGCGGGATTTATAAAGCATGGGGACTAATGACTGATTACACTGGTGAAACACACAATCTCTGAAATCAAGGGTCTGACAAGAGATCATGATGCCCTCAAATACAATCGACACCTCTCATTCTTGCTTTGTACTAAACTTTCATTGCTGCGTAAAACAGTGCAGAACTATCTCTGGCCGTCCTATAGGAACTGAATGGAGCATCAGCATACATGCACGACCATCAATACATTAAGTATAGGACATAAGTTTACTGTTCAAGGAACTGGAAGGTTCTCAGTGGTTGGACCCCCATCAAACTAGTAGTTATCACCCATCCTTTGGATAGGTGATAAAGAGGTATTGCTCGCTACAACAAAACAATTATTGCTTCTGAGGACTACAGGATTTTAAAGTTTTTTTTTTATCCCCATGTCCTGTCTTCAGGAGCACACTGCTCCCTCTACTTCACCTTCCTGCTTTCCGGGGCACAGTGCACTCCTGACCATTGACAGTACGGGCCAGCAGCATGGCTGAGATGTCCGCTCGAACTGTGCGCTCCCTGATGCACAAGTAGAGTCGCATTTGCCTCTGAAGCTCCAAAGGACTGCAGGGGCACTGAAGCTGGCCAGATCCATCAATCCCGACAGTTTAAGAGCATTGCACGCAACCGCTAAAGCAAAGAGTTTGTAAGCATTGAGCTCTTTGTATAGGAAACTGGCCACAGACAAGAGATTGCAGAAGTGGTCGGTAACCCAGACAATGAACAGTAAACAGAGCTGCCATCTGGCAATCCAACATTCCTAGAAGTCACAGTCATGTCACATACTAGTGCCCATACACAAGTGCCCAAAGACAAGGCACAAAAGAGCAGTGGTTTCTTAGTAGTTGGCAGACTACTACTGATCAATGACTGTGCATTATCGTAGCTGCCCTTCTCAGATTTCACTGCACAGTCATCAGTCTTGGTTGTTTGTATGATGGTTACAAAACAATTTATATAAACCGCTACAGTTCTTAGAAAGCAGCGATCGTTTTTTTTGCGCCAAGCCATTGATCATTTTTGGCAACTGACAGGCGGACTGTTGGACACAAGGATACCACGATGCTGAAGCTCCCAGTCCCTGCTAATGTAAGTATGCGCAGGAAGCAAGGTGTGCAGCAGTCGCACCCCTCACAGCACCCTCATTAGAACTTTTGGACGAGATTTGCTTGTAAAGTGTAGGATTCCAAGAGGCAGACTCGGATTTCTCACACACTCTAGGATAACTTTCCTGGAATTGATACCCAATCTCTGGCTTGTGCTGAGACCAAAAAATCACTCTGCAGAGCTGCTGGAACTGAGCGCTAGACTCCATGCCAGCTGGCTTCACATCGGACAGAGCAGACAGTTACTTAACTCTATGGCTGCCATGTTTCCCCCAGTAATATGCAGAACACATGCTATCCAGAGGCCTGAGGATAGATCTATGCGAATGAAATGCGGATAGTGTGGAGCAATGTAATTACAGCAAGACCCTAAATAAAAAGTTGAAGTTGTGCCAAGTTTCCCATTTAAAGGGGTTGTCCCAAAATAGACATACAGGATTGGTGATATATGTTATCTGTTCGCTGGTGACTAGGGATGAGCGGACCCGTGGGTGTTCAAGTTCACTGGGTTCGACTGAACTTTAGACCAAAGTTCGGTTTGGGCACCAGAACTCTACCCAAAGTTTAACCCGAACCCTATAGAAGTCAATGGAGACCCAAACTTCGGTACTATTCTTTCTCTCTCCTCCCAGAACTCTGAAACGGTCTTCCGGAAAAAGTCAGTGTTAGGATTTCATCACTAGTGTCCAGTACAAACCCCGAACTTTGCAGTTTAGGTTCGCTCATCTCTACTGGTGACCCCACCAATCACTGCATGACTGTAGTGGGGAGTGTGAAAGGAGAGATGATCGGGCAGCCGCTCGATTAAATGTCTGTGAGGCTGACCACGACATCTGGGTACATTTTTGACCACTAATCCAATTCAGTCTCCTCCTCCATGGATTAGTAGAGAGAAGAGGGTTTTGTGACCACTGGTCTAGTGATCGAAGGGAGTCCAAGATCACCTATCATGTGGATAAGTGATAAATATCCATTATGGGACAACCCCATTAACAGAAACACCTACATGATAGTGAATGGCATAACTGATTGGGCTCTGTGAAGAGCCAGGTAACTAATCTAAAAGTGTCATGGACTTGTTTACCGTGGAGCATAACGTGGTCATCATCAGCCACAAGTTACTGGCCCATCTATAGAAACAAGTTGTGGTATTTACATCTGAGTGAAGTATTTCTGTATTTTCCATGCCTGCATTATATCACTGGGGCCTATCAAATCTATCTATTAACTCTAAAGGATTAAACAACTGCTGTGGTGAGGAAAGGTTAAATCACGTCATACAGTGAATTAAAGAGAATGTCCATTCTTGAAGCCCTCCTTAAACCTGTGCTCAATCGTAGTAGGATTTAGCTATTTGGGGACTGTTGTGCAGCACTGAATGAAGGGCCCAAACACTGCTCCAATGATCCATTTGCTTGGCACAAAACCACATCATAGCTGCCGAATTTGGGCTTATAGGCTATACAAACGTTGCTATGTGCTTCTCCTTGGTGGAGTTTTTTATTTATTAATAATAATCGATCACTACTTCAAGGCTATGTGCACATGTGCTGGAACCCTATTGGATTTTCCATCTGGATCTTCATAAGGAAATCAGCAAAACTGAGGGGATCTGAAGAAATCTCATCCACAAGCTGCAGAAATTTTCCATCTGGTATAGACTGGATGACGATCTTCTCCATTGGTTTAATGGGAAGGTCAAAAATCAGCAACAAAATCTAACAATTACATATTTGCACGGATTACCTTGGGATAAAATGCACAAATCTAGCAAGTCTAAAATGGGTAAAAACCTCCACATAGTCAGAAAGTTAGTTTCTGCATAGATATTGCTAATGCAGACTATCATTTAGTATCCGATCAGGTATAATGTGCACTAATAACATTGGGTCAGTCGGGGTGACAGGGTCCCTTTAAATCTCCATACTCCTAACCTCATACAAATAATCATCAGAAATTCAGCGATGATTCTGTTTTGTGTAAAGGACGAGTTTCCTCTGAATAAACATTTTTTTACAACTATGTCCTGGGCACTGAGCACATTTAGATCATCCTGCATTCCTGCCAAGTAAAACTACTTTTAATTTGCAAGTTTACAGAGCTTAGGCGTGTGAATGGCTGTGTGCAATGGACAATGAGACGGACATAGGACTGTGCTGGAGACCTACAGATGCTTTAGGGGGCTGTCGGGGAGGGCTACCCAGCTGCTCTGTTAGATTTTGTGCAGTCTCAGTACAGCTGTGAAATGCCTGTGATGTCCAGCTCAGATGTTACTCGTCTGTCAGCAGCGTGACGCTTGATGAAACCATGTAGTGTGGCCCCTGGAAGGTCTGCTGTCCCTAATGTCATTAATAGTCAACCAGATTTCCACTGAGATTTAGTACAGATAACGCCCACCAAACAGAACACGTGGATGGATTCACGAGATTTAAAGGAAAAGCATTATGGCAGCTTAGAATTAATAGTATTCAGGTTCTGACTCCACGGTAAATCATAAACCACCAAAATCATATCACAGTTCGTAGAGACAGAGCTGGATATATTCCTGGAAGCTGAGGGGGTCTGCACCACCCTAGCACGTAGAACTGGCACATCACCGGTATTTAGACACCTTAGATTTCCATCTTCCATCCATTACGGTAAGTACTCACTCTGACACCTGGGATCCCATTGAAACCGAGAGGTCCATCTTTTCCTACTGAACCAACGGTGCCTTTTTCTCCCCTTTCCCCATCAGGTCCTGGTTCGCCTTTTTCACCCTATTGCCACATATGAAAAAAGCAGATTAGAATATATGTAAATTCCAGATCTTCACTTTCCAAATTAATTCCTACTTTTTAACTAAAATTGCATGTAGGTGTCTGACTGTATTTGCTATCAGCTTGCAGAAATGTGACTGTGGATGTGACATATACAGCACTGACACCATGGACAGTGGGTAAGAGGATGACCGGATGATCTGAAGCATCTGTGACTGACCATGTTACAACTGTGGAAGTAGGAGAAACAGCTCTGAAGTACAAACTGCGACTAAAACACCGAACAGTACTAACGTGAATGAAACACACGTGCGACAATTGCAAATATATGACTTTTCTATCCCTCCAGATGCACAATACACATACTCAACATATTCCCATTCTCTATGCCACAAAAGAGCACAAGTAGCCCTTAGAGTAAAGGAAGGGTTCCTTCACATCATGTCCCATTTGCCAATCTGACATGTATTCAATAGAGCAGAGGTCCCCAACTCCAGTCCTCAAGGCCCACCAACATGTCATGTTTTCAGGATTTCCTTAGTTTTGCCCAGGTAATAATTGCATCACCTGTGCAATGCAAAGGAAATCCTGAAAACATGACCTGTTGGTGGGCCTTGAGGACTGGAGTTGGGGACCTCTGCAATAGAGGATTCGTGGCAAAAATCTAGGCTTGACACATTGATTTCTGCCACAGTTGTGCAGTTTGCGGAGTCGCTGATCCACACAAATTTTGCTACATCCGGTTGGTCTTCTCTGCTTATGTCACATGGCACTTTTCCATAGCTATGGACCAAATTCCGAACCAATTTCGTTTCTGGTGCTTGTGAACTGGGTTACCGAGAACCCATTCCCATGTGTTGACTTAGGGTATGTGCACACGTTGCGGATTTTGCTGCAGATCCGCAGCGGATTGGCCGCTGCGGATTCGCTGCAGTTTTCCATGAGTTTACAGTACCATGCAAACCTATGGAAAACAAAATCCGCAGTGCACATGCTGCGGAAAAAAACGAGCGGAAACGTAGCGTTGTTTATTCCGCAGCATGTCAATTCTTTACACCTGCTTCATAATAGGAATCCGCAGATGTAAAACCACGGGTGGAATCCGCCAAAAAATAGCGGTAATTCCGCAGGTAATCCGCAGTGCGGATTTACCAAAATCAGTCCAGAAAAATCCACACCACTTTCTGCAACGTGTGCACGTGGCCTAAGGATTACTTGTAGAGTTGATGGAGATTTTGGTGTGGAACCTGTGTCAAAATTGTCAGCAAATCCTGAATATGTGAGTGGAGCCTTAAAGGTTTTTTTTGGTTTGTTTTCCACAAACAAAAATTGATTTTATTCAATTAATTTTGGAATAATAATAAGTTCCACAATTGGATATGCTTAAATAAAATGTTCCTGTGCTGAGATAATCTTATAAATGTGCCCCTGCTGTGTACTGTGTAATGGCTGTGTCTGACCGTGCAGGAACATGGTCTGAACATACCACAGTTCCTTGGCAGGGGGGGAAGCAAAAGAGTATGCAGATATTACACAGCATGGGATTATTATTATTATTATTTATTATTATAGCGCCATTTATTCCATGGCGCTTTACATGTGAGGAGGGGTATACATAATAAAAACAGGTACAATAATCTTGAACAATACAAGTCACAACTGGTACAGGAGGAGAGAGGACCCTCACAATCTACAAGGGATGGGTGAGGATACAGTAGGTGAGGGTAGAGCTGGCCGTGCAGCGGTTTGGTCAATCGGTGGTTACTGCAGGTTGTAGGCTTGTCGGAAGAAGTAGGTCTTCAGGTTCTTTTTGAAGGTTTCGATGGTAGGCGAGAGTCTGATGTGTTGTGGTAGAGCGTTCCAGAGTAGGGGGGATGCACGAGAGAAATCTTGTATGCGATTGTGGGAAGAGGAGATAAGAGGGGAGTAGAGAAGGAGATCTTGTGAGGATCGGAGGTTGCGTGCAGGAGAGTACTGGGAGACGAGGTCACAGATGTATGGAGGAGACAGGTTGTGGATGGCTTTGTATGTCATGGTTAGGCTTTTGTACTGGAGTCTCTGGGTGATGGGGAGCCAGTGCAGGGATTGACAGAGGGGAGACGCCGGGGAATAGCGGGGGGACAGGTGGATCAGTCGGGCAGCAGAGTTTAGAATAGATTGGAGGGGTGCAAGAGTGTTAGAGGGGAGGCCACAGAGCAGGAGGTTACAGTAGTCAAGGCGGGAGATGATGAGGGCATGGACTAGGGTTTTTGCAGATTCTTGGTTTAGGAATGTACGGATCTGTGAAATATTTTTGAGTTGGAGGCGGCAGGAAGTGGAAAGGGCTTGGATATGTGGTTTGAAGGAGAGATCAGTGTCAAGGATTACCCCAAGACAGCGGGCTTGTGGGACTGGGGAGAGTGGGCAGCCGTTTAATGTAATGGATAGGTTCATTGGGGAGGTCGTGTGAGATGGGGGAAAGATGATGAATTCTGTTTTGTCCATGTTAAGTTTTAGAAATCTAGTGGAGAAGAAGGATGAAATAGCAGACAGGGATCACAGATTATTCTTTTTGTGAGGTAAAACATTTCCCTGCCTGGTTTAAGCAATGTTTTACTTCAAAGAATTAATCATTTGTGATCCCGTGCTGTAATGTCTGTACACTTCCCCCCCAACCTGCCCAGGAGATATTGTATGATCAGACCTTGTTCCTGCTCAGTCAGACACAGCCATCACACAGTAAGGGCACATTTATAAGATTATCTCAGCACAGGAACATTTTATTTAACCCCTCAGTGACCGAGCCAATTTTGTCCTTCATGACCAAGCCCATTTTTATAATTCTGACCACTGTCAAGTTATGTGGTAATAACTCTGGAACGTTTCAATGGATCCCGCTGATTCTGAAACTTAGTGGCAAAATTTCTTTGATATTACCTGCATTTATTTATGAAAAAAAAACGTAAATTTGGCAAAAATTTAGAAAATTTAGCAATTTTCAAAGTTAATTTTTGTGCCCTTAAATCAGAGAGTGGTGTCACACAAAATAAGTTAATAAATAACATTTCCCACATGTCTACTTTACATCAGCATAATTTTGGAAACATAATTTTTTTTGTTAGGACAATAAGGGTTAATATTTGACCAGCAATTTCTCATTTTTCCAACAAAATTACAAAACCATTTTTTTAAGTGAAGTGAGTTTGGGGGGTCAATATGAAAGAAAATACCCCAAAGTGACACCATTCTAAAAACTGCACCCCTCAAGGTGCTCACAACCACATTCAAGAAGTTTATTAACCCTTCAGGTGCTTCACGAGAAATAAAGCAATGTGGAAGGGGAAAAATTAACATTTTACTTCTTTCACAAAAAATTAACTTCTGACCCAAACTTTTTTATTTTCACAAGGGTATCAGGTGAAAATGGACCATTTGTTGTGCAATTTCTCCAGATTACTCCGATACCCCGTATGTGGAAGAAAGGCACTGTTTGGGGGCATGGCAGGGCTCAGAAGGGAGGGAGCACCATTTGACTTTTTGAACACAAAATTGGCTGTAATCAATGGCGGGCGCCATGTCATGTTTGGAGACTCCCTGATGTACCTAAACAGTGGAAACCCCTCAATTCTAACTCCAACCCTAACAGAGCCCTACCCCTGACCTTAATCCCAACCCTAATCCCAACCCCAGCTCTAACCCCAACTACATCACCCTAACTCCAACATCCCAACCGTAACCCCAACACAACCATATCATCAACACAGCCCTAACCCCAACACCACAACTATAAGCACAACACAACCCTTTCCCAACGCAGCTGTAACCCCAACACCACAACCGTAACTCTAGCCACTCCCCTAACCCTAGCTCTAAACCAAGCCCCAACCTTTTTTTTTTACAAACCTATAATGTCATGGTATAAGGTCAATATGATTAAAAAATATTTACCTTTATCAATTCAATACAGTAACAATCGTAACGTCACACTCTCAATAACAGAGTGAACAAATAAAGAAAAGCAAACAGATTGGAACACAGTGCATTAGTTAAAGTTCCATTATGAAGCATTGTACTCAACTAAATTAGCTGGTTTCTTATCATAATTCATAATGCGTACCAATTCGGGCCATATCAGAAGTACACTCTTTTAGTCTATGCATATCATATATCACAGTCCATGTGTTTAAAGGAACACACATCAGGATGTCCTGACTGCCGTATGTCGTGTATCCTCTGGCATCGGCTGATCCATTCGCCTCCTGATGAACTGGCATCATGGAAGGGAAACGCGATGAGGCATTTGTTTATCATCTGGACCCCAGATAAGATCTCCTTTTGTTTGAGTGCTGCTTTGGGTATAGTGCAATAGGGGAAAGTTGCAATATTGACATAGTGTTTTGTCTGACATTGATGGGGAACACATTAAAAGAGGTGGAACATAAGGCCACCTTTAACGTTTGGCTCTGAGTGAAGTGTGAGTCTTGGGTGCCGCTTAAAGGGCATTGATTAATGAGCAGACCAATGCTGAGCTGGAGGTGGTATGACTCCGTATCTGCAAGAGTAAAAAGCCCAGTGGACTGGCACATGTGTCTGCTCTAAGTAATTATTGTGTGTTGCAGTCATTATTGCTCCTGGTCCAGGTTGGACTCCCCACTATTACCCTTGAGAGCACCAATTTTAAACTGTGGGATCTGGGCTTTTTGATTGTCCCTAGCACCCATGTTTCAGACATCCCTTGCACAGTTGGCTTCCCTCACTCTCTTTTGGCTACTCTTATCAATTGTTTGGTGAGTCAAGAGGGTAAGTGTGAAGGGTAAATGAGGGTGAGCTGACGAGAGCCGGGGCGCCACTTGCATTTATATCTAGGGTGCCAACCTCCGCAGCAAGTCAGGGACAACCAAATTAGGGTGGCCTTGAACCATCTTATCTTTGTATGGGTATTCTAATTGTTTTTGTTAGTTGATTTCTTGGTTTATATATATGTATTGATTGTAGTTGGTTATATTTGGTTCCTGAGAAGTAGAAGGCTGACGAGTGTTATCAACAATTGATAAGCTATCACCTTCTTGGGTCCATCATTTTCTCCCCCCCTTTTTTCTTTTCTTCCTAATCTATACGGCATCATTTTTTCTTGCTCATTGGGTTATTTGTTGTTAACTGGTTGCATTTATTTATTCATCTAGGGCAGAGGTCCCCAACGTTTCTGACCTTGAGAGCCATATTCAGCTCTGACAGAGGGTCGCGAGCCACATCCAGGCTTGAGAGAGGGTCGCGAGCCACATTCAACTCCCGCCCCATCACAATAGTGTCAACCAAAGCCCCCATTACTGTCATAATGGTAACTAAAGCTTTTCCACAAAAATCACCCCAAAGCAGTATACAAAGATCCAGGGGATCCCACAATATCCCCCATTCAGTGTTCTCCTATAAAGCACTCCCAAGACACTGTTACATCCAGCGTCAAACACCTCCTCTGACAGGTGGTGTCATCTTGTCTCCAGTGTACCATACTTAAATCATCTCAAAATCCCTAAGACCAGTACATGTTCATCCAGATCTGCTCTTCTGTGCAGTGCTGCTCACAAAATTCACCATTTTCAGATGTGCTCTTCATACCTGTTTGCTAGAACTGGAACTAATGTACCAAGCTGACAGCCGCGAGCCACAATTCATGGGACCGCGAGCCACATGTGGCTCCCGAGCTACAGGTTGGGGACCCCTGATCTAGGGATTACCAGGGTGCATCCAGGGCAAGTCATCGGTGACCAGGGGCGCCATATTGCGTACAAGCTAGGGTGCCAATCTTCGCTGATAGTAAGGGTTCGGTAGGGCCATTTAGGGGTTTATTGCATGTTTATTTACTATCAAATTACTTTTTGTGCAGGCTGCAGGTACTGTGAAAATTTGTCCTATAAAATTTTTAATGGTTGAAATAAAATTTGATTTTAGGTATTAGGTAAATGTTAGCTTTATCCCACAATTCCAAATAAGATGCTAGAAGTCCGCTCCCGACTCCCCACACCTATGGCATTCATCCGACACTAGTCTGCCAAATCTATGTAGTCTGACTGGAGTCAGGTAAGATTGACGTAGGATATATAGTTGAATTAATTTATTATTTGCGGCTGGCGACACCATTGTATGTAACTCTACAGCATCATTCCACTGATCACCAATGACAGAATTAATTACCGCCATTTACCCTCTACAGCAAGTTGAGTAGAAGCAATTCTGGAGGTTAGTAGAAAGGATATTACACACGTGGGCCCTTGAGTTGTTAACACTCCTATCAATGAATATCTGGATATTCGCATCCTAGGATATGGAAACTGGTGTACTATGGCATGTCTCATTTCCAAGTATCTGTTAAAATCCTTATGAGGGATCCCAAACTTTATATGAATTATCCCATATCTGAGTCTCTCCCACTTGGTCAGTAAATTTCAAGATACATTTACTCTCTCGCCACACCTAGCCCCAACCCTAACCATAGCTCTAACACCAGCCCTAACCAGAATCGCAAAAATGGAAACAAAATACATTTTTTTTAATTTTATTATTTTTACCTAACTAAGGGGGTGATAAAGAGGGGTTTGATTTACTATTTTTTTTTATTTTGATCACTGTGATAGGGTCTATCACAGTGATCAAAATGAACCAATAGGAAAAATCTCCTACTGTTGCCGGCTGGCAGATCTCGGCAGGCGCCTGCCATTTTCTTCCAGGAAAAAGATGCCGGGGGACAGAGCCAGAGGGTGCAGGGATACCGGAAGTACCAGGGGTGAAGGTCTCGGGGGACCCCATTTCTCTCTCCTATTGTATGCTAGATCATATCAGAGGAGAGAGAAATGAATGTGAAATCGGACTTTTATTTATTTTGCGATCACCGTTATTCCATGAATAATGGTGCTCACGAGACTGGGGAAGGTAAAAACCATCCGAATCATGTTCTCTGGGGTCTTCGCTACCCTCGGTATCCAAGACCCTGGAAATTTTCAGACGCTGGAAGGTGCTATAACTTTATTTCTCCGTGCCGTTAAAAAGCAGAGCTGAGGAATAAGTACCCTTGACTGCTGCCGTTAAAAGGCGTATCGGCAGACATTAAGGGGTTAAACACATCCAATTGTGGAAGTTATTATTATTTCAAGATCTACTGATTAAAATTAACTTTTGTTCTTTGGAAAACCCCTTTAAGTTGTATTCAGTAAATAGAAGAAAAACTCCAGCGAAAAATGCACCATTTTTTATCTGCAATCAAATTAGCGTTGCGGACGGCTGCAGACTTCCTCCGTGAAGCCCCGCCCTCGTCCGCACCTCTGCCGCTAGCTCCGCCTACTTCTGCATGCGGCCTGCGTACCTATCTTTAACATTAGGTACGCAGGTCGTGCCGCTGTAAGCGGATGCTTCCGCTTGCGTCGTTTTGACGATGCGGCGACCAGCGTAGAACGCAGCTTCTAGCAAATTTTTTTTCTCCGCATTGTCAAAACGACGCATGCGGAAGCATCCGCATACAGCGGCACGACCTGTGTACCTAATGTTAAAAATAGGTACGCAGGCCGCATGCAGAAGTAGGTGGAGCTAGTGGCCGAGGGCGTGGCTTCACGGAGGAAGTCCGCAGCCCTCCGCAGCTCCTCCAAACGCTAGTGTGAAACTAGTCTAAATATGTTTTGTGTACACGTGCACTTTGTTTTTCACACACCCATTGCCACATCCTAGAATGGAGGCCTGCATGATCCTTTTGACCCAGACTGCATAGAAGATTGCTAATGTTAATTGTCCCATTGACTCCAGTGGGTCAGCGTTCAGTCTGAGTGCTGTGCAATCTGTATTCATATGTGAAACCACTTTGAGAAAAATTGGCCCTAAATCACTTGTAAATGTCTACAATAATGTGTGAGATCTTAGAAGTAATTCTTTTGTCTGATCCCACTCTATATAGTGTTTTCGTACCAGACCATGTAACCCTCCATTACTCATAAGGCTTTGCTGGAGCAGACATAACATCTGCGTTTGTGACATCTCCTGTATACTTCAGCAATGCGGCCTCCATCACAAGGGGATTGTACTTGCCAGCGCTTCCTCCTAATTACACATGGACAAGTTCTTGCTGGTAGATGTTTCTGCAAATGCACTTGGCCTTTAGGAACAACAAAATCAATCCTCAATCCATAACGGGGTCACTCACCTTCAGTCCGTCAGGGCCCATTAAACCGCTGTCGCCTTCTAGGCCTGGTTCCCCCTGCAGATACAGATCGTACCATCAGAACGTGGATACACTAGTAAGAACTGACTGTAGGATTGTCAATTGCATCGGGATTCCCATGGGACAATGAATCGTTCTGGGGTTTAGATAGTATTAAGCAAATGCAAAAGCCATCCATCCCTGTGATCAGTATTAATATTTACCACAAACTTGTGCTTCATTGGGCCTACCTGCGGGGGGCACTATAGGACTAGTAAAGAAGGTTATTCACCCCATGTTGCTTGCCTGGCAGTAAGGCCCCTTTCACACATCAGTTTTCTGCCGTGGGCTCGAGAGATCCGTCGCAGTTTGTGAAAAACTGATGCGACGGATCCTTTTTTTGGATGGATCTGACTAGCGGATCTGGCTAATTGGATTGGAGCATGCTCTGTACAAAAAACGGAATCCGTCGCCGGATTCCGTCATTTGATGGATCCGGCACCATAGGCTTCCATTCTAGCAAACGACGGACGGCGATGGATCCGTCGCTGTCCATTTTTTTGACGTACACAAAATATGTTACTTTGTCCATTGTCTCCGGATGCCGGACATACAATTTTTGACGGATCCGGCGAACGATGGATGAAACGTGAAGCCATCCGTCGACTCGCAATCCGTCGCTAATACAAGTCTATAAGAAAAAAATCGGATCCGTCGGCATCAGATGCCAGATCTGTTTTTTTTTTCTAAATTCGACAGATTGCGACTGATGGCAAAAAGCTGATGTGTGAAAGGGGCCTAATAGACAAAAAAGAGTTGCATGTCATCAGTCTAAGGCTATGTGCACATGTTGAGTATTTGCAGCAGTTTTTCCACATAAAAAGAGTTTTGGGAGGAAAAATGCATGAATGGGTGAAAAATGCTGAAAGAACTGAGAAGCTGCAGATGTGAAAAAACGCTTTAAGAGTTTTTGATACTCACTCTCTGGCCTATGAGACCTTGTTCTCCTGGTATTCCCAGTGGACCAATATCTCCCTGATGACAGAAATATAGACAAGATCAGTGTTAAAATAAAATCACATATCTAAACAATGGTTCAGAACTGAAAACAGAATTAACACCTCCAGAGCTGTACTGTGAATTTAAAGAGACACTAACTTTAATGTGAGGTAAGTTTAAGAAAATGTCTCTGAAGAGATGGTGTTTTTAGGCTCTTTGGTTTATTGGATTGATGTCCCTTTAAGAAACAATAGAAGACTAGAAAATAGACCTAGTTCCCATTCACTTTTCGGAACAGCTGAAGCCCTTTTCCAGGCACTGGTTTGTTTCATGCCATTTTCTATTTTAAAGCCCAGGTCCAGACTTTTCTGCTTTCCTACTATAAATATTCCTCGGTTTGCTTCTTGTGAAGCTCTGACCCTTTGTTCAGAAAACAAACTACTGCTGTTAGACAACAGGGAACACGCTTGGGAAGACATCTGGGTCCAAACTGGACTTGAGGTCTCATGTAAATGTGCAAGGCTTGGAGATGGAGGGGTCTTATGCAATACATCCAGAGCTTGTCCTCTGTCCAGCTGAGATAAGAGCTGCGCGCTGGCAGCCGCTGAGAGCTGTCAGCTACTGTGAGCCTCACATTTCCGAATGGCAGGACAGAGCACATCAATGGGGTTTTGTTCCCAAAGAAAAGGACGGGAGGAGAGGATGCTTTAGGTTTCATCTCTGTCACAAAGGGGTAACAGTAGCGTCTGCCATAAGCCAGGGATGGCTTGCCAAAAGCAATAAGGTTGTGGTGGTGGGGGGCTAACATAAAATGCAGAGACACAATAAGAAGTATGAAAGCAGCAAGATTTACCCTCCAAAATAAACAGGATGACATTAAAGCAAAAATGCCGCTGGGAGAAGAGCAAAACTAGATCTGACGGACACTCACAATGGTCTCACGCTGCTCTTACCCCGGGGATATTAGGCTGCTCCTTGTCTCCTCCAGCTGTAATGGAGGCTCAGGGCAAAATTAAGAATTTACACTGTGAGCAGATTTAACTCAGTTCTACCTGGGAAGAGAAAACTGAATGGCCCAAAATACCGATATCTTGACATATTCATTGATCTCCGTCTATAGCTCCAATGCAAACCTGTATATCTCCAAGATAACAGACAACAAACCTTATGTAGTCAGATCCTACAGTTCTGTATTACCATGTACCACCCTGTCTTTTACTTCTTACTAACCCACCCAATGTACATTACCAAGAAATAGGTGTGGGGGGTGGAGACGGAAGGGAGCATTACTTCAAGATCATACAAAAAAAGGGTAAAAAAAAAAAACTTTAAACTATGTAATCACAGAGATCTGCACCTTAGCCATATACTCAAAAAATGTAGGATACTACACATCTTGACATATAGATGGTAGTGGTAATCTCCTAGCGGATGTTTTCAGCACCCCAGAAAATAACCTGATGAGTACCATCATTAAAACTAGTATTACAGGAGACATTATGTTGGACATCAATTACTCTGAAATCTCAATCTACAGGTCTTCATTTCATTATCTATCTGTGGCCTAAATACGAGCGCCAGTTTGAGAAGGGCAAACATGGTTAAGTGGTCTGATGAACATACACCTTGATGAGCACATGAATGAATAGAACGCCAAACTGTTAGTGTACCTGAAGACCAGAGGGGTCCGGCTGCCGTACATTATATCACCCCCACACCATAATCCTAACCGGTGTGATGTTCCCTTGTGAAGGTCTCTACATGGCGTTGCTCGAAACCTAATGTTGGGAAAAGGCCTTTTGATGGCTTGTGTAGACGCTATGTGATACCTTGGGCTTAATATGTGACAGAATAGAGCATTAGCAGAATCACTGGTACGGTCATTCTCCAAATTCAACACGACAAATCCTAAGTTTTTGGCTTTTGGGTGAAATTTGTGGAGAACTTCGAACGTTCACGCTACAGTGATACATATTTATACATATACAGCTCTGGCAAAAATTAAGAGACCACTGCAAAATGTTCAGTTTGTCTGATTTTTCTCTTTATAGGTATATTTTTGAGTAAAATGTGAGTTGCTCTTTTAGTCTATAATCTTCTGACAATATGTCTCCGAATTTCCAAGCAATACATTTTGTATTTTTTTCTGACAAAGAAAAATGGTCAAAATAAAAAAAACAAAAACTTTCAGACCTCAAATAATACAAAGAAAACAAGTTCATAATCATTTAGAAACAACAACATTAATGTTTTAACTCGGGAAGAGATCAGAAATCAATATTTTGTGGAATAACCATGATTTTTAAATCACAGCTTTCATGCGTCTTGGCATGCTTTCCACCAGTCTTTCACACTGCTTCTGGCACAAAACTGTAAGCAGTTCTTCTTTGTTTGATGGCTTGTGACTATCCATCATCTTCTTGATTACATTCCAGAGGTTTTCAATGAGGTTCAGGTCTGGAGATCGGGCTGCCATGGACAGGGATTTGATGTGGTGGTCTCTTAATTTTTGCCACAGCTGTATCTCAGGCTGAACCTATCCACAGGACTCATTTTACCTGACTGAAGCCCAAGTTTCCTCAGTACTCATCAGCATACTATTATCTTGCAGTATGGATGGAATGGAACATCACGGCAGATGTCACTATTCTCCATACAAACGCATTTAATTAAAAACGAAGCACACAAATATTGGAGAACTTCATGTTTTTTTCCCCACAAGGGGAGTCTTTGGGTGACATATGCCACTGTACGAAAGGATACATCCAGGCTATAGATGTGATGTAACAAACGTCACGCATTTTGCAATGATTATCCACATAGAAGGTCACCTACCTTCATTCCTAGTTCACCTGGAGGCCCTGGTTCTCCCTTTGCCCCTGGAGGTCCCTAAAATGAAAGAAAAACAAAAAATTCTAATATTGTATATTTCAATAGACTCTGCCATAAAGGCTTACACATATTGTGTAATATTTTCAGTAAAACTGGAAAGGGAGAGGCCTGAGAATGTAAGTCATGTAACGGGGGAGTCACAATGACTTTATCATGCATTACTAAGGCTCTGTATTCAAGTTTTTCATCATGATGAGTTGCATATGTCTTCCATTGGTCACAATGTAAAAAGAACCACAGGAAACCACAGTATTTTTGTTGTGTTACACTATATTGAAACGTACAGCCAGCTTTACAACAACCCTCTATCAGGGCAGTGTTGGCTGCCGTGGGGAAGAACGGTGGCGCAGTGGTTAGCACAGCAGCCTTGCAGCGCTGGAGTCCTGGGTTCAAACCCCACCAAGGACAACATCTGCAAAGAGTTTGTATGTTCTCTCCGTGTTTGCGTGGGTTTCCTCCGGGTGCTCCGGTTTCCTCCCACAATCCAAAGACATACTGATAGGGAACCTAGATTGTGAGCCCCAACGGGGACAGTGATGATAATGTGTGCAACCTGTAAAGTGCTGCGGAATATGTTAGCGCTATATAAAAATAAAGATTATTAAAGTGTTGCCCCATAGAAATCATCACTTTCCCAAAGAGAACAGATCTGGGCTGTACTTGACCTTCACCCTAACGTGGGGCCATTACTACCCAACTCATTCATGGGCTCTCATCTTAGGTCTACGCTTCTGCTACAGCGGAAGTTCGTGCAAGTTGTACCAAAGCCAGTCCTGCAAGCCAGAATCTAATTCCTGACCCCAAATTGCCTTTTTTGGCTGAATTTCTACATTGTAACGAGTTTATAATGGTTTTAACATTTGTTTTGTAAGTTCAGTTTATTTTGGATAAACTCAAGAATGTAGAAACGACGTTCCCGACTACCAAGCTGACCATGTGTAGAAGGCTATATAGGAGGGATGGATTTGGGACATCGTACACTTCATCTAAAATGGTCAGTCACCTAACTATGATAAAGCGGACAGTGGCACCAGAGATTGTGACCGGGAAACATTTATCAAAAGTAAAGTGCACTACTAACGATGGCATCAGCAGATATTCAGGGACCCTCCGAATACAAAAATGTTTAGTCAATATTCTAATAAATAACATAACTCACACAAATTTAAAGGGGTATTCTCATCTTGTACTTTCATTCATATTCCGTGGATAGGTCATATCACATGGACAGTAACTCTAAGGCTACTTTCACACTAGCGTCGGGCAGTGGTTACCGACGCTAGCATTGAATGCGCCGCACAACGGGGGCAGCGGATGCATTTTTCCAGCGCATCCGCTGCCCCATTGTGAGGAGTTCCGGCCGCGCATGCGCGGTCGGAAATGGCGGACCATCGGAAGCAAAAAACGTTACATGTAACGTTTTTTGCTCCCGGCGGTCCGTCACGACACGGCACAACCGTCGCACGACTGTTGCGACAAGTGTCAATGCGTCGCAAATGTTAGTCTATGGGGCAAAAACGCATCCTGCAGACAACTTTGCAGGATGCGTTTTTTCCCCTAAACGACGCATTGCGACGTATTGAAAAAAACGCTAGTGTGAAAGTAGCCTAACACCTCTCCAATAAGAGTGGGGTGCATAAGGGTTCAGTTTTCTAGATATATACAAGTCTGCTAGTAGGATCCTTGTGTATTATACATTTATGCCCTACCCTGTGGATATTTTATAAATGTACAAGATGGGAATACACCTTTAAAACGAGGTTATCAACTACTCGCACAATCCCTTCCTAAACAACCCTGAGTAAAATAAAGAAAACCCTTATATTCGCATCACTCACATTGGCTCCATTTTAGAGCTCTCAGCACCAAATCTCCTGCAGCTTGCTGTGACTTTATGTCATGTCACATGAGCGTTGCAGTCAATCAGTGGCCACTAATCAGCTGCAGCGGTCACACCCCAACCCTCTGGAGGTCAGAATTTCATCTGATGAAAGCGTAAGCAAAGCAGCCCATTACTGACCACTGATTGGATGCAGCACTCTCGAGATATAACTATGTCACGCAAACATCCGGAGACCTGGCACCGACAAAGCTGGTGTGGTAGGTAACAAGGTTTTTTGTGTTTTTTTCTAGGGGAACTATTATTTATTTATATAGCACCATTGATTCCACTACAACACTTATATAGTGGACAAGCCCTTTAAGGACAATACATTACATTTATCTTTCAGTATACCTTATGTCCAGTTTCCCCAATTGCGCCTATAGGTCCTTGTGGTCCTGGTGGTCCCTGCAAAAAAGAGTTGAGTTTCACAAGTACATTTGGCAAGTGGTGTAGGAATTATGCCAAAGGAAGAAGAAACTGAAGATGACAACAATTAAAGGAATTGGCTTTAAATATGCGATTCAATGAACCCGATTAGTTAGGTGCTCTTGTAATGTGTCATGAGATGACTCCATATCTATAATAGAACGCTGGGAGCGTCACTCTGTCCGAAGCCTTTATAGACTGCGCAGGCGCAAGCGCCGGCGCAGTCTGGGCCTCACAGAGTGACGCTCCTGGGAGATCGTGGTATGCGTTCACATTGAACGCACACCGCGATCTCCAACAGAGAAGCAGGGACCGTCAGGAGGGTGAGTATCGGCCATATTCACCTGTCCCGTTCCACCGCTGAGCGCCGCCATCTTCCCGGTCTTCGGCCTGTGACCTTCAGTTCAGAGGTCGCGATGACGCGCTTAATGCGCGCCGGCGCCGCCCTCTGACTGACCAGTCACAGCCAGGAGACCGGGAAGATGGCGGCGCCCAGCGGTGGAACAGAGGACAGGTGAATATAGTAAGTGCTGGGGGGCCTGAGCTGGCGGCGATACCGGCACCTGACCCCCACAGCGCGCCGGTGTCCCCGCCTGCTCAGGCCCCCGGATGGGTGCAGCACATGACAGGATGGGGACGCAGGATGGGTGCAGCACATGACAGGATGGGGACGCAGGATGGGTGCAGCACATGACAGGATGGGGACGCAGGATGGGTGCAGCACATGACAGGATGGGGACGCAGGATGGGTGCAGCACATGACAGGATGGGGGCGCAGGATGGGTGCAGCACATGACAGGATGGGGACGCAGGATGGGTGCAGCACATGACAGGATGGGGACGCAGGATGGAGCAGCACATACCAGGATGGAGATCATATACCAATATAAATGCTCGCCACCCGGGCGTAGAACGGGTTCAATAGCTAGTACTAACTATAACCTGCTCAGGGCTGGACTAGTGAGCTGAAGCATTGACAATCTAAAGAAAAAAATGGCTGGCGGACGGAGATGATCAGGACAAAATACACATCTGTAGAATGGTTATACGCAACTTTTGCAACGCAGTGCATGGTGAAACAAAGCCTAAGAGGACACTTAAAAGTCTTCTAAAGAATATAAAAGACATTTACCAGATCTGCATGGGTCTAATGTGTTGTACTAAGCCAATACTATCTTATACAAGTCTGATGTTTGTCATCAAAAGCGGTATATGGAAGCCAAAAAATACCAAATATAACCAATCATAATCCTTACCGGGTTCCCTGGGATTCCCTTTTCCCCTGCTGAGCCGGAGGGTCCTGGAATTCCCTGTAATAATAGTTTGTATGAATAACACCGATTGAGAAAAAGATCACAACTGACATTACTGTCTGGTCACTTACTGGAAAACCACGTGGCCCGACAACTCCTCTCTCTCCCATCTTGCCCTGAACGTATAAACATCTTACTGTGAGTGTCTCATATTCAAGGATATTGTGCCCTATGTTCGTTTGTAATTTCCAAAACAATTTCATATGAGTTACATACCTGAGGTCCAATTAGTCCTTCTTTGCCCTGCACTCCTTGAGGTCCCTATAAGCAGGTTTTTAAGAGGTGAATTATATGTCAGACATCAACACAGCAAAAAGTTTAGGCTACAGATAGAGATATATAATATTATCTAGGTGACCGCCCTTTGCCTTTACCATTTCTTCTAGGTTCTTGAACAGTTTTTGAAGGAACTCGGCAGGAGGTTGTTCCAAACATCTTGGAGAAATGACCACAGATCTTCTGTGGATGTCGCATGTGCAAATCCTTCTGATGTGATCCCAGACAGACTGAATGATGTCAGATCAGGGATCTGAGGGGCAGGATCATTACTTCCAGGACTCCTTGTTCTTCTTTACCTTGAAGATAGTCCTTAATGAAGGTAGATGGATGTTTGGTGTCACTGTCCCGCTGCACAATAAATTTGGAGTCAATCTGACGCCTCCTCGATGGTATTATATATTACTTTTAGGATACCATTAATCCTGACCATAATGACTAATTTTTGTGCTGCTCTCCAAACTGTCAGCGAACAAACTGCCTTCTGTTATAGCCAAATATTTCACATTTTCACTAATTAGTCCAGAGCACCAGCTGCCTTTTTTCTGTACCCCAGTTCCCATTTTTTTGTGAATATTAAATAGTTTGGCCTTCTTTCCATGTTGAAGGTATAGAAGTTTGGCCACAATTCTTTTATGAAGACCACTTCTGAGCAGACTTCTCTGAACAGTAGATGTTACTGGGCCTCATTGATTGTTGCCGGTTGTAAGCTGATGGCACTGCTGGACATCTTCTAAGTTTGAACAGAAGTAAGCCTCATGTGTATTTCATCTGCTCCACTAGGTTTCCTGGACCGACTACTGCATCTAGAGTCCTCACCATTCCTATTTCTTATTGCTTGAACAGCACAACTGTAAACCCCAGTTTGCTTTGAAATATTTACCTGGAAGAGACCTTGTTGATGCAGTGTAACTACCTTGTGTCTTGTTGCTGTGCTTAGTCTTGCCGTGCTGTATGACTTGTGACATGAAAAAAGATGAAGGAATCCTGGAAGTCATGATATGGCCCCTACAGAGACCTGATCTTTGCAGATTTCCTTCAAAAACTGTGTGAAAGTGAACCTAGAAGAAATTATGCTGTTTTGACAGAAATGGGTGTTCACACCAAATATAGATGTGATTTAAGATTTCTATTTTATTCATTCACTTTTCACATTAATTGCTAAAAATAAAGTATTAACATTTGTATGTAAGAAGCTTCATTCTTTGCAGCACTTTTCCACACTTGCGTAAAACCTTACTGTATAACATTGAAATTGTAACAAGTGCAAGTCAAGCAATTATGAAAATCATTGGATCTATAGATAATGTTAATGATTTGCAACTGCTGAAAATATTTTAATACATTTCTCAAAATATTTCAATTTATTCAGTATCAAGTATGAGTGCCACATGCAGAAATACACACAAAATCTGCTTTTTAACACAACTCTAGGCCGCAGCTTGCTGGTTATACTGCTAAGCGCAAAAAACAATCACACAGCCAAAAACATAAGTGTATCTTGTCTATGCCTTGCTATTGCACAACTATTTTAGAGTTGTGCTTTAGCTGTAAATTTTTTTTTACCAAATTGCAGTCAATTTGCACACAAGCCAGAGTCGCATGTGGCTTGCATTAAAGTCTATGGCAAGTGAGTCGCATGTGACTTGAGACTTTTGCAGTAGCAGGAGGTCACAGTGTGACATCATAGGAAATCATTAGATGTGATGTTGTGTAACACATGTTGCCGTGTAGACCTAGTCTAGGGTTTTTTTCTACTAATTTGCTTACCTGACAATGCCATACCATACCTCTGTTATTTCTTCTATAAATTTATGAATAATTTGACAAGTGGGCGCTGCCAATTGGAGGCGTGCTTCTCACACCAATTAGTGCTGACTTGTAGGGCCACACCCCTTTTAATAAGGAGAATGGTTCTACCTAGTTGTAAAGTTTTATTTACATTTTCAGGAGGAATACAGAAGAACATCACAGCACAGACAGAATGAGTAAAGATGCTTCAGAACTGTTATTTTATGGGGAGCAAAAACAATTACTAAATCAAGACATGCTAGATGTGCGGAAAGTGCCTCTTTAAAGGAGATTATATATATATATATATATATATATATATATATATATATATATATATATATATATACACATACACACAGTGCCTTGGGAAAGTATTATATCATGCTTCAAACAAATGTAAATTTTTGGTGAAGAGTCAACAAGTGGAACACAATTGTGAAGTTGAACGAAATGTATTGGTTATTTTAAATTTTTGTGGAAATTTAAAAACTGAAAAGTGGGGCGTGCAATATTATTTGGCCCCTTTACTTTCAGTGCAGCAAACTCACTCCAGAAGTTCATTGTGGATCTCTGAATGATTAAATGTTGTCCTAAATGCCTAACGATGATACATATAATCCACCTGTGTGTAATCAAGTCTCCGTATAAATGCACCTGCTCTGTGATAGTCTCAGGGTTCTGTTTGAAGCACAGAGAGCATCATGAAGACCCAGGAACACAACAGGCAGGTCCGTGATACTGTTGTGGAGAAATTTAAAGCCGGATTTGGATACAAAATTATTTCCAAACTTTAAACATCCCAAGGAGCACTGTGCAAGCGATCATATTGAAATGGAAAGAGTATCATACACTGCAAATCTACCAAGACCCGGCCGTCCCTCTGAACTTTCATGTCAAGCAAGAAGACTTATCAGAGATGCAGCCAAGAGGACCATGATCACTCTGGATGAACTGCAGAGATCTACAGCTGAGGTGGGACAGTCTGTCCATCGGACAACAATCAGTCGTACACTGCACAAATCTGGCCTTTATGGAAGATGGCAAGAAGAAAGCCATTTCTCAAAGATATCCATAAAAAGTGTCGTTTAAAGTTTGCAGCAAGCTGCCTGGGGGAGACACCAAACATGTAGAAGGTGGTGCTCTGGTCAGATTAAACCAAAATCGAACTTTTTGGCAACAATGCCAAACGATATGTTTGGCGTCAAGGCAACACAACTCATCACCCTGAACACACCATCCCCACTGTCAAACATGGTGGTGGCAGCATCATGGTTTGGGCCTGCTTTTCTTCAGCAGGGACAGGGAAGATGGTTAAAATTGATGGGAAGATGGATGGAGCCAAATACATGACCGTTCTTGAAGAAAACCTGTTGGAGTCTGCAAAAGATCTGAGACTGGGACAGAGATTTGTCTTCCAACAAGACAATGATCCCAAACATAAAGCAAAATCTACTATGGAATGGTTCACAAATAAACGTATCCAGGTGTTAGAATGACACTCAGTTTGAAAAAAAAAATCGCAGTAATCAATCTGAGTGTTTTTGGTTTTACTATTCTCTTTTGTGTCTTCAGGTTTCTTGGTGGTGTGTGAACATGTTCCTACAGACTTGTTCACTGTGCAAGTAGCCCATGTGTTCCTGTTTCCAGGTGTTAGAATGGCCAAGTCAAAGTCCAGACCTCAATCCAATCGAGAATCTGTGGAAAGAGCTGAAAACTGCTGTTCACAAACGATCTCCATCAAACCTCACTGAGCTCGAGCTGTTTGCCAAGGAAGAATGGGCAAGAATTTCAGTCTCTCGATGTACAAAGCTAATAGAGACAGACCCCAAGTGACTGACAGCTGTAATCGCAGCAAAAGGTGGCGCAACAAAGTATTAAGTTACAGGGGCCAAATAATATTGCACGCCCCACTTTTCAGTTTTTGAATTTCCACAAAAATTTAAATTAACCAAATTTTCGTTCAACTTCGCATTTGCGTTCCACTTGTTGTTGATTCTTCACCAAAAATTTATATTTGGTATCTTTATGTTAGATTACCGACAGGTGGGAAAAGGCTGAAAAGTTCCAGGGGGGGCTGAATACTTTCGCAAGGCACTGTGTATAATAGTTATATGAAAAAGTTTGGGCACCCCTATTAATCTTAAGCTTAATGTTTTATAAAAAATGATTTTTTTTCCAACAGCTATTTCAGTTTCATATATCTAATAACTGTTGGACACAGTAATGTTTCTGCCTTGAAATGAGGTTTATTGTACTAACAGAAAATGTGCAATCTGCATTTAAACAAAATTTGACAGGTGCATAAGTATGGGCACCCCACCAGAAAAGTGACATGGTCGCCGAGCATGGACAGCCCTCTTCAAATGATCCCACAGATGTTCAATGATATTCAGGTCTGGGGACTGGGATGGCCATTCCAGAACAGTGTAATTGTTCCTCTGCATGAATGCCTGAGTAAATTTGGAGCGGTGTTTTGGATAATTGTTTTGCTGAAGGATCCACCCCCTGCGTAACTTCAACTTTGTCACTGATTCATGAACATTGTCAAGAATCTGCTGATACCGAGAGGAATCCATGCGTCCCTCAACTTTAACAAGATTCCCGTTGACGGCATTGGCCACACAGTCCCAAAGCATGATGGAACCGCCAGCAAATTTTATTGTGGGTAGCAAGTGTTTTTCTTGCAATGCTGTGTTTTTTGGCCGCCATGCATAACGCCTTTTTGCATGACCAAACAACTCAATCTTGGTTTCATCAGTCCACAAGACCTTCTTCCAAAAAGAAATGGGCTTCTCCAAATGTGCTTTTGCATACCTCAGCCGACTCTGTTTGTGGCGTGCTTGCAGAAACTGCTTCTTTCGTATCACTCTCCCATACAGCTTCTCCTTCTGCAAAGTGCGTTGTATAGTTGACCGATGCACAGTGACACCATCTGCAGCAAGTTGATGCTGCAGCTCTCTGGAGGTGGTCTGAGGATTGTCCTTGACTGATCTCACCATTCTTCTTCTCTGCCTTTCTGATGTTTTTCTTGGCCTGCCACTTCTGGCCTTAACAAGAACTGTACCTGCGTTCTTCCATTTCCTTACTATGTTCCTCACAGTGGTAATTGACAGGTTACATCTCTGAGACAGCTTTTTGTATCCTTCCCCTGAACAACTATGTTGAATAATCTTTGTTTTCAGATCATTAGACAGTTGTTTTGAGGAGCCCATGATGCCACTCTTCAGAGGAGATTCAACAGGAGAACGACTTGCATGTGGCCACTTTAAGTAGCTTTTCTCATGATTGCATACACCTGGCTATGAAGTTCAAAGCTCAATGAGGTTAGAAAACCAAAAAAAAAGTGCTTTAGTAAGTTAGTAAAAAGTAGGTAGGAGTATTTAAAACAAGAAAATGATAAGGGTGCCCATACTTATGCACCTGTCAAATTTTGTTTGAATGCAGATTGCACATTTTCTGTTAGTACAATAAACCTCATTTCAGGGCAGAAACATTACTGTGTCCAACAGTTATTAGATATATGAAACTGAAATAGCTGTTGCAAAAAAAAACAATTTTTATAAAACATTAAGCTTAAGATTAATAGGGGTGCCCAAACTTTTCCCGTCTCCCATGACAGCACACCTGAGAGAGAGGGATCCGCCCAGTCGGGACAGGAAACCTACCGAAACAAAAGGGCGGTACCTCTCCCTCGCTTCAGTTGGGTTTCCTGTCCTGATGGGAACCCTTGTGCTGAATCACGGCGGTACTTTTTTATTTTTATCGTGCTTGATTGAAGATCCTCTTACCCACTCCCGTCCCGGCACTTGAAGCGCAGGCAGAACGCCTGTGTGTCGGCCTTCGGGTTGCTGGTAGCGCCGTCCGCAGAGCCCTCGGGCTCTTGCGTACGCGCGGGCGTTGGTCCAGCGCAGTCCGGATCTCTGGAGCCATTCTGCGGCTGCCACGCCGCTCTCTCCCCCTCTGTTGGGCGACTTCCGGTGCGCGGCTGGCGTGCGGCAACAGAGCACGCTGGGAATGGGCGTGCCTGCTTGACGTCAGAGAGGCGCGCCGGATCCAAGATGGCGGCGCCCATGGAGTAAGACGCCGGTGATAATGCAAGCTTTCCGGCGGTGTTTTTTTGAGGGGGAGAGGAGCGACTATAGTTACCGGAAGAGGCGGGGAGCGCTGTGGAAAGACCCCTTATTAAGGGGGTGGCTGCACTAGATCGCTGCTCATTTCCATACAGTTTCCAGAGATGGAGGGTATGGAGCAGCAGCAGCAGCTATTACAGCAGCAACAGCAGCAGCAAGAGCCCTTATCGGGCGATACATCTGCTCATCATCATGCGAAAAAAAATAGCCGTTCAAGTGGAAGGAGCAGCAATCGTCCTAGTCGGACATCTCAGGACTCTTCATCATCCAGGAGGAATGTTCCCCGTGCTCCCAGTCCGCCTCGGAATCCGGTACCCTTTATGGTCAGCGGGTGGTGAGTGATCTACGTGAATGTCACCCTGGTGGTAATGGGCTACATTTTCTGTTTGCTTGGCAGGCGCCGAGGAAGGCTAGCTCCAAGACAAAGAATAAAGAATGTGCCCTTTGTAAAGTCCCATTGGCAGTTCAATGGCAGAAAAGTCTTTGTATAGATTGTACTCAAAAGACTATCCAGGAAGAGACCCCTGACTTTGCCTCTAGTCTTAGAGCAATAATCAGAGCCGAAGTACAAGACTCTGTTAAAGCAGCCCTTAAGAAAAAGGGTAGTAAACACCCTGAACCAGTTTCGGTTTCTGAAGTGTCTCCTTCTGATGAGGAAGGTCAGGTGGAACCGTTATCTCCCTGCTCCTCTTCTCCTAAGTCCTCTGACTCCTCTTCTGATAGTGATGTGGGAGGCCGTCCGTGCTTTCTTACTGAGAACACGGACAAGTTAGTAAAAGCCGTTAGAGCTTCAATGGGCCTTAAGGATGAGAAAGCGGCCAAGTCCCTGGAAGACATAATGTTTGGTGGTTTAGAGGAAAAGAGGAAACATACCTTTCCCGTCAATTCTAGAATAAAAGCCCTTATAGAAAAAGAGTGGAAGAAACCAGAAAAATCGGGTAACCTTCCCTCGGCTTCTAAAAGACGTTACCCCTTTGAGGATAAAGATTCAGAGACTTGGGATAAGGTTCCAAAAATCGATGGTGCGGTTGCTAGATCATCTAAAAAGTTATCCCTTCCCTTAGAAGATTCTGGTGTATTAAGGGATCCCTTAGATAAAAAAGCAGATGGGTTCCTAAGACACACCTGGGAAGCAACTGCAGGAGGCTTGAAACCAGCAATCGCGGGAACCTGTGTCTCTCGCTCCCTTATTGTCTGGTTGCAGCAGATAGAGGAGCAACTGAAGTCGAAGGCCCCGAGAGATGAAATTCTAACAAATGTAACTTTGGCTAAAGGGGCAGCTGCCTTCGTAGCGGATTCCTCAGCAGACTCTGTAAGACTGGCAGCTAGGGCCGCATGTTTATCTAATGCGGCTAGACGTGCTCTCTGGTTGAAGGGATGCCCGGGGGATTTACCTTCAAAAAATAGACTTTGCTCTATACCATGTGATGGCCATTTTCTCTTCGGTCAAAAGTTGGAAGACATTTTAGAGAAAGCTGGAGATAGAAAAAAGGGATTCCCTCGTTTTCCTGTGGACTTTAGAAGACCTTATTTTCGGAGGGGCAAATTTAGCAGGGGCCGCCCCCCGGGAGATAGAAGGAATTGGGACTCTCGAGACAGAAGGGGGTCTGGATATATGTTTAAAGGTCCCTCAACATCGGCAAAAAAGCCCTCCCAATGACGCCAGGCCGGAGGTGGGGGGAAGGCTTTCATCTTTTCTCTCAGCCTGGGTAGATATCTCCCCCAGTCGTTGGGCTCTAAAGGTCATCGAACACGGCTTAAGAATAGATTTTGTTTTTCCACCGCAACAAACTTTTGTTTTAACGCCCCAAAGAAAAACCCCGGAGGAGCAGCTAACCTTGGAGGCAGAGGTACTGGAGCTCGTATCAAAACGGGTTCTAGTGGAGGTCCCGGGGGAAGAGCAGGGAAAAGGTTTTTACTCTCCTCTTTTTCTCATACGAAAACCAGATGGGTCCCTGAGAACTATTATCAATTTAAAGAACCTAAATCGGTCAATAGTAAACTGCTCCTTCAAAATGGAGTCGGTGAATACGGCCATAAAACTCTTGTTCCCAGGTTGCTTCATGGTGGCCATAGACCTAAAGGACGCCTATTACCACGTCCCAATTCATCAAGACCACCAAAAATTCCTAAGACTGACGGTTTATATACAAGGTTGTCTCATGCACTATCAATATGCTGCCCTACCATTCGGCCTATCAATAGCACCGAGAATTTTCACAAAATTGGTGTCAGAGGTCATGTCCTTCCTCCGCTCCCAGAATGTAGTTATAGTTCCGTATCTGGACGACTTCCTTGTAATAGGGAACTCATCAACACATTGCCAGACACAAATAGAACAAGTCTTATCAACGCTACAGCGATTGGGGTGGAAAATAAATCTTGCCAAGTCAAGGTTGACGCCGGAGCTAGTGCAATCTTTTCTGGGTTTAGTCCTGGATTCCAGGCGTCAGCTTTGTCTTTTGCCAGAAAACAAACTGGTCAAAATTCAAAATCTTGTAGAGTCAGCGATTCATCACCCCGTAATGACATTGAGAAGGGCAATGTCCCTGTTGGGTTCTCTAACTTCATGTATACCGGCAGTAAGATGGGCATAGTTCCATTTAAGACAATTACAATGGGAGGTCCTGTCAGCGCAGAGGTGGTTAAAAGGGCATTTAGAGGGGAAACTACGCCTTTCATTAGAGGTAACAGATTCCCTAAAATGGTGGGCGGTAAGAGACCATTTGATATCAGGGGTCCAGTGGATAACTCCGATATATCAAATCATAACCACAGATGCAAGCGGTTCAGGATGGGGAGCTCATTTGGGGACTCTCTCAGTTCAGGGATCTTGGTCCCAATCAGAATCACAACAAGCGTCAAACCTGAGAGAGTTATGGGCAGTAGAAAAAGCTGTGAAACATTTCCTACCCATCCTCCAGGGTCATCACACCAGGGTCATGTCAGACAATCGCGCTGTAGTCGCATATATCAACCACCAAGGGGGGACGAGATCCCCTTCCCTGATGAAGTCAGCATCTGTCCTCCTACAACTAGCGGAGCGCCACCTACTCTCCCTCTCGGCTCTCCATATAAAGGGAGTCGAGAATACGAAAGCAGACTTCCTAAGTCGCAAAACACTGAAACAAGGAGAGTGGTCTTTGAATCCCCGAGTGTTTCAACAGATAGTGCAGGCTTGGGGCCTACCTGTGATAGATTTGTTTGCCACCCTAAACAACAGGAAAGTAGAGAACTTCTGTTCACTAGACCCAAGAGAAAAACCCTTTGCAGTAGATGCCCTCCACATACAATGGAATTTCAGTCTCGCATATGTGTTTCCACCAATAGCGATGATTCCGACGGTAGTGAGAAAAATCAGAATGGAGCAGGCGAGAGTAATTTTGATTGCTCCATTCTGGCCAAAAAGATCTTGGTTCCTCCCTCCTGAGACAAATGTCAGTGACCGATCCATGGATCCTGACAGAAATTCCGGACCTGCTTACTCAGGGTCCAATATGCCACTCTCAAGTGAAGGGCTTCCATCTTGCAGCCTGGAATTTGAGAGGGCATTACTGAGTAGGCAGGGGTTTTCACCAGGGCTTGTCTCCACCTTGTTGAAAAGTAGAAAACCAGTTACATCAAGGATATATGGCAGGACATGGAAAAAGTTTCTAGATTTTTCAGGGCAACCTTTGGGGGACAAAGCTCCTGTGGGTACTATTTTAGAATTTTTACAGGCGGGGTTGCAGTTGGGATTAGCAACTAATACGCTCAAGGTACAAGTGTCGGCATTAGGAGCCTTGTATAACTGTAATCTGGCCTCCAATAGATGGGTGTCCCGCTTTATTAAATCGTGTAGTAGGTCTAGACCAGTGGTAATTCAGAGGGTTCCTCCATGGGATTTAAATCTGGTGTTAGAAGCTCTGACTAGTGTTCCGTTTGAACCCTTGCAGGAGTCATCAATAAAAATACTTACACTTAAGACAGTACTTCTGGTAGCGTTGACATCAGCCCGTAGGGTGTTATGAAGGCAATCCAGGGACACAGTGTGCCAGCAATCAGAGCACATGCAGTGATCTGAGAATAACCCAAAAACAATAGAACGAGCTCTGAGACGTGGAATCTCTGTAGACCGCAATACCTGAACCTATCCTAAATACAACTAAAGGCAGCTGTGGATTGCGCCTGTCACTACCTATGCAACTCGGCACAGCCTGAGGAGCTGACTAGCCTGAAGATAGAAAAACAAGCCTGACTTGCCTCAGAGAAATACCCCAAAGGAAAAGGCAGCCCCCCACATATAATGACTGTTAGCAAGATGAAAAGACAAACGTAGGGATGAAATAGATTCAGCAAAGTGAGGCCCGATATTCTAGACAGAGCGAGGATAGCAAAGAGAACTTTGCAGTCTACAAAAAACCCTAAAGCAAAAAACCACGCAAAGGGGGCAAAAAGACCCACCGTGCCGAACTAACGGCACGGCGGTGCACCCTTTGCGTCTCAGAGCTTCCAGCAAAAACGAATAGACAAGCTGGACAGAAAAAGTAGCAACAAAAGCAAAGAAGCACTTATCTAAGCAGAGCAGCAGGCCACAGGAAAGATCCAGAAGCTCAGGTCCAACACTGGAACATTGACAAGGAGCAAGGAAGACAGAATCAGGTGGAGTTAAATAACAAAGCAGCCAACGAGCTCACCAGAACACCTGAGGGAGGAAGCTCAGAAGCTGCAGTACCACTTGTGACCACAGGAGTGAATTCAGCCACAGAATTCACAACAGTACCCCCCCCTTGAGGAGGGGTCACCGAACCCTCACCAGAGCCCCCAGGCCGACCAGGATGAGCCACATGAAAGGCACGAACAAGATCTGGAGCATGGACATCAGAGGCAAAAACCCAGGAATTATCTTCCTGAGCATAACCCTTCCATTTAACCAGATACTGGAGTTTCCGTCTAGAAACACGAGAATCCAAAATTTTCTCCACAATATACTCCAATTCCCCCTCCACCAAAACCGGGGCAGGAGGCTCAACAGATGGAACCATAGGTGCCACGTATCTCCGCAACAACGACCTATGGAATACATTATTTATGGAAAAGGAGTCTGGGAGGGTCAGACGAAAAGACACAGGATTGAGAATCTCAGAAATCCTATACGGACCAATAAAACGAGGTTTAAATTTAGGAGAGGAAACCTTCATAGGAATATGACGAGAAGATAACCAAACCAGATCCCCAACACGAAGTCGGGGACCCACACGGCGTCTGCGATTAGCGAAAAGTTGAGCCTTCTCCTGGGACAAGGTCAAATTGTCCACTACCTGAGTCCAGATCTGCTGCAACCTGTCCACCACAGAATCCACACCAGGACAGTCCGAAGACTCAACCTGTCCTGAAGAGAAACGAGGATGGAACCCAGAATTGCAGAAAAATGGAGAGACCAAGGTAGCCGAGCTGGCCCGATTATTAAGGGCGAACTCAGCCAACGGCAAAAAGGACACCCAATCATCCTGGTCTGCAGAGACAAAACATCTCAGATATGTCTCCAAGGTCTGATTGGTTCGTTCGGTCTGGCCATTAGTCTGAGGATGGAAAGCCGAGGAAAAAGACAGGTCAATGCCCATCCTACCACAAAAGGCTCGCCAAAACCTCGAAACAAACTGGGAACCTCTGTCAGAAACAATATTCTCAGGAATGCCATGCAAACGAACCACATGCTGGAAGAACAAAGGCACCAAATCAGAGGAGGAAGGCAATTTAACCAAGGGCACCAGATGGACCATTTTAGAAAAGCGATCACAGACCACCCAAATGACTGACATCTTTTGAGAAACGGGAAGGTCAGAAATGAAATCCATTGAAATATGTGTCCAAGGCCTCTTTGGGACCGGCAAGGGCAAAAGCAACCCACTGGCACGTGAACAGCAGGGCTTAGCCCTAGCACAAATCCCACAGGACTGCACAAAAGTACGTACATCCCGTGACAGAGATGGCCACCAGAAGGATCTAGCCACTAACTCTCTGGTACCAAATATTCCAGGATGACCAGCCAACACCGAACAATGAAGTTCAGAGATAACTTTAGTAGTCCACCTATCAGGGACGAACAGTTTTTCCGCCGGACAACGATCAGGTTTATTCGCCTGAAATTTTTGCAACACTCGCCGCAAATCAGGGGAGATGGCAGACACAATGACTCCTTCCTTGAGGATACTCGCCGGCTCAGATGAACCCGGAGAGTCGGGCACAAAACTCCTAGACAGAGCATCCGCCTTCACATTTTTAGAGCCCGGAAGGTACGAAATCACAAAATCGAAGCGGGTAAAAAATAACGACCAACGGGCCTGTCTAGGATTCAAGCGCTTGGCAGACTCGAGATAAGTAAGGTTCTTATGATCAGTCAATACCACCACGCGATGCTTAGCTCCTTCAAGCCAATGACGCCATTCCTCGAATGCCCACTTCATGGCCAGCAACTCTCGGTTGCCCACATCATAATTACGCTCAGCAGCCGAAAACTTCCTGGAAAAGAAAGCACATGGTTTCAACACTGAGCAACCAGAACCTCTCTGTGACAAAACCGCCCCTGCTCCAATCTCAGAAGCATCAACCTCGACCTGAAACGGAAGAGAAACATCTGGTTGACACAACACAGGGGCAGAAGAAAAACGACGCTTCAACTCCTGAAAAGCTTCCACAGCAGCAGAAGACCAATTAACCAAATCAGCACCCTTCTTGGTCAAATCGGTCAATGGTTTGGCAATGCTAGAAAAATTACAGATGAAGCGACGATAAAAATTAGCAAAGCCCAGGAATTTTTGCAGACTTTTCAGAGATGTCGGCTGAGTCCAATCCTGGATGGCTTGGACCTTAACCGGATCCATCTCGATAGTAGAAGGGGAAAAGATGAACCCCAAAAATGAAACTTTCTGCACCCCGAAGAGACACTTTGATCCCTTCACAAACAAAGAATTAGCACGCAGGACCTGGAAAACCATTCTGACCTGCTTCACATGAGAGTCCCAATCATCTGAGAAGATCAAAATGTCATCCAAGTAAACAATCAGGAATTTATCCAGATACTCACGGAAGATGTCATGCATAAAAGACTGAAACACAGATGGAGCATTGGCAAGTCCGAACGGCATCACTAGATACTCAAAATGACCCTCGGGCGTATTAAATGCAGTTTTCCATTCATCTCCTTGCCTGATTCTCACCAGATTATACGCACCACGAAGATCTATCTTAGTGAACCAACTAGCCCCCTTAATCCGAGCAAACAAGTCAGATAACAATGGCAAGGGATACTGAAATTTAACAGTGATCTTATTAAGAAGGCGGTAATCAATACATGGTCTCAGCGAACCATCCTTCTTGGCTACAAAAAAGAACCCTGCTCCCAGTGGTGATGACGATGGGCGAATATGTCCCTTCTCCAGGGATTCCTTCACATAACTGCGCATAGCGGCGTGTTCAGGCACGGATAAATTAAATAATCGACCTTTAGGGAATTTACTACCAGGAATCAAATTGATAGCACAATCACAATCCCTATGCGGAGGTAGGGCATCGGACTTGGGCTCTTCAAATACATCCTGATAATCAGACAAGAACTCTGGGACCTCAGAAGGAGTGGATGACGAAATAGACAAAAATGGAACATCACCATGTACCCCCTGACAACCCCAGCTGGATACCGACATAGAGTTCCAATCCAATACTGGATTATGGGTTTGCAGCCATGGCAACCCCAACACGACCACATCATGCAGATTATGTAGCACCAGAAAGCGAATAACTTCCTGATGTGCAGGAGCCATGCACATGGTCAGCTGGGTCCAGTACTGAGGTTTATTCTTGGCCAAAGGTGTAGCATCAATTCCTCTCAACGGAATAGGACACCGCAAAGGCTCCAAGAAAAACCCACAACGCCTAGCATAATCCAAATCCATCAGATTCAGGGCAGCGCCTGAATCCACAAACGCCATGACAGAATACGATGACAAAGAGCATATCAAGGTAATGGACAGAAGGAATTTGGATTGTACAGTACCAATGACGGCAGACCTATCGAACCGCTTAGTGCGCTTAGGACAATCAGAAATAGCATGAGTGGAATCACCACAGTAGAAACACAGACCATTCAGACGTCTTCTGTTCTTGCCGTTCAACTCTGGTCATAGTCCTATCGCACTGCATAGGCTCAGGTTTAATCTTAGATAATACCGCCAAATGGTGCACAGATTTACGCTCGCGCAAGCGTCGACCGATCTGAATGGCCAAAGACATAGACTCATTCAAACCAGCAGGCATAGGAAAACCCACCATGACATCCTTAAGAGCCTCAGAGAGACCCTTTCTGAACAAAGTTGCCAGCGCAGATTCATTCCACAGAGTGAGTACTGACCATTTCCTAAATTTCTGACAATATACTTCTATATCATCCTGACCCTGGCACAAAGCCAGCAAATTTTTCTCAGCCTGATCCACTGAATTAGGCTCATCGTAAAGCAATCCGAGCGCCAGGAAAAACACATCGACATTACTCAATGCAGGGTCTCCTGGCGCAAGAGAAAATGCCCAGTCCTGAGGGTCGCCGCGCAAAAAAGAAATAATAATCAAAACCTGTTGAATAGGATTACCAGAAGAATGAGGTTTCAAGGCCATAAATAGCTTACAATTATTTTTGAAATTAAGAAACTTAGTTCTATCACCAAAAAACAAATCAGGAATAGGAATTCTTGGTTCTAACATAGATTTCTGATCAATAGTATCTTGAATCCTTTGTACATTTGTAAGGAGATTATCCATTGAAGAGCACAGACCCTGAATATCCATGTCCACACCTGTGTCCTGAAACACCCAAATGTCTAGGGGAAAAAAAAGACTGAACACAGAGCAGAGAAAAAAAAATGATGTCAGAACTTCTTTTTTCCCTCTATTGAGAATCATTAGTGATGGCTCCTTGTACTGTTATGAAGGCAATCCAGGGACACAGTGTGCCAGCAATCAGAGCACATGCAGTGATCTGAGAATAACCCAAAAACAATAGAACGAGCTCTGAGACGTGGAATCTCTGTAGACCGCAATACCTGAACCTATCCTAAACACAACTAAAGGCAGCTGTGGATTGCGCCTGTCACTACCTATGCAACTCGGCACAGCCTGAGGAGCTGACTAGCCTGAAGATAGAAAAACAAGCCTGACTTGCCTCAGAGAAATACCCCAAAGGAAAAGGCAGCCCCCCACATATAATGACTGTTAGCAAGATGAAAAGACAAACGTAGGGATGAAATAGATTAAGCAAAGTGAGGCCCGATATTCTAGACAGAGCGAGGATAGCAAAGAGAACTTTGCAGTCTACAAAAAACCCTAAAGCAAAAAACCACGCAAAGGGGGCAAAAAGACCCACCGTGCCGAACTAACGGCACGGCGGTGCACCCTTTGCGTCTCAGAGCTTCCAGCAAAAACGAATAGACAAGCTGGACAGAAAAAGTAGCAACAAAAGCAAAGAAGCACTTATCTAAGCAGAGCAGCAGGCCACAGGAAAGATCCAGAAGCTCAGGTCCAACACTGGAACATTGACAAGGAGCAAGGAAGACAGAATCAGGTGGAGTTAAATAACAAAGCAGCCAACGAGCTCACCAGAACACCTGAGGGAGGAAGCTCAGAAGCTGCAGTACCACTTGTGACCACAGGAGTGAATTCAGCCACAGAATTCACAACAGTAGGGTGAGTGACTTGCAAGCCCTGTCCATCTCCCCTCCTTACACACAGATATTTGATGACAGAGTAGTGCTCAGACCGGATCCGGCATATCTGCCGAAAGTAGTTCTTAAATTCTATAGGAGTCAAGAAATTGTGTTGCCCTCTTTCTGTAATAATCCTAAGAACCCAGGGGAAGAGAAATTTCATACGCTTGACGTAAGAAGAGCTATTTTACAGTATATATCTCTGACTAGTCAGTGGAGGAAGGATCAATCACTATTTATAGCTTTCCAGGGTAGCAGGAAGGGATATGGGGTATCCAAGGGTACTATTGCTAGGTGGATTAGGGAGGCCATTTCCTTATCCTATGCTTCTCATGGTGCCCCGATCCCTGAAGGCATCAAGGCTCACTCCACCAGAGCCGTGGCTACTTCCTGGGCAGAAAAAGCAGAGGTATCGATTGATCAAATCTGTAAGGCCGCTACCTGGTCCTCACCGTCTACCTTCTTTAGACACTACCGGCTAGATCTATCCTCCTCAACTGACCTTACCTTTGGTAGAAGGGTGCATCTCGGCTTTGGGAAAATGGCCGCCGCGATCTCTTCTGCGCACGCGCGGCATCCCGCGGCCATTTTCCTGAAGCCCCGTGCAGCAGAGCACTCCATCTGCGCACGCGCGGCCCCAGGAAGATGGCCGCCCCCACCGATGCAAGGGATTACAGCGCAGATCGCGCGCTGTTTCTTCACGTGCGCGCAGGGAATTCGGAAATTGGACATGCGCACACCACTACGCCCACCTGACCAGACCAGCCTGATTGACAGGCGAAAACGGCGACTTTGGTAATGTATTTCTCAGCATAGGTGGGGAATCAGGGTACACTACATACACTATAGTAACGCACAGCGCAGGCCCTATTTAACAGTATTTATATCTCAATCTGAAAAAACGGGGTGACAGGTTCCCTTTAAACAGGAGCTGCGGGGGATCAGTGAAATTTGAAGGGTCCTTAGCGTGGACTAGTCAACATTACAAATGGATATTCCTTCATGATACTGAAGGGTAAACATGTGGAGCAGCGGTCAGCGTGTGTTCTGGGAGTTGGTGGCGACCATTACAGTGGATCAAGGGCTTGTCCCGAGTATTACTGCATCTGCCTGGAGGCATCATGGTGTCATACAGACTGTCTGCGAACGGCTTAGCGATTCAATGACTAAGAACAACACCTCTGTGGGAACAGGAAGCAGGGAGACCCTCGCCATGTCCTCTGTACACAGGACCCCTCCCAAACAAGGGCACGCAAGATCTGCTATGTCATGGATAATGCAATTCTGCAACATCCCACCGGGCTTGGAATGTTAAATTTACTGCCGCACATGGGAAACGGTGCTGTACTTGTACCCTTACTATGGCTGACTACTGCCTGTACTTGTAAATCAACCACAGCCGTCCAGACCGCGCAGCTTTCATCTAGCAGGTGCCATTCACCGTGGGCATTTTGGGCCGGTCAGGAGCAGCGTTGGGTCACAGGGCAGAACTCTTCTACAATTCTCAATTCATTCAATGAGCGAGGGAGAAACACAAAACATTCACTGTCAAACACATTTAATGTTTCTTTGATTTAAGAGAAATCCCTAACAATTTAGAAGGTATGAGGGGGGTCAGTGACCCTATTACTAGAATTACTGCTGTGTTACTGGAGGAGCCTCCCCTACAAGCCTAATGACCACGATTCCAGGTGCTACCTGGCGAGATTTCAGACAGAAGGAAAGGAATACTGGGATCTGAGTTTAGAAACAGACTGGCACCTAATAAGCCAACATATAAGATAGATGGGTTGACATTCCTATTAATGACAGAGTTGGGCATCTATCTTTCGAAATTCAATATGAGAGTGGGGTCATGTACAGTGGTAAACTGCTAATATCTGAAGACTACGCGGCATGCATTGGAGCATGCGAGTCAGGTGTGGGGGGGAGCAGTACCAAATGACACCATGAACCATGTCTGGTGTCACAATTTCAATATCCTTAGGTTGCAAATACAGTTGAATACAGGCATCAAGTATATTATGAAGTTATGCTGGTCCATCTTTCCCGACCTCCTGATGAACCGAACCTGGAGGGCTAGACGAGCATATGTATTCATCCCTTTTGACATGAAGCCCCTACAAATTTCTGGTGCAAGCAATTCCCTTCATAAGTCCCATGCTTCGTGACAGGACGTCCCCCTGTACACAGCATAGAGGTGGCCTTTATGGAAGAGTGGACAGAAAAAAGCCTTTACTTACACACAGAAATTATAAGGCTCATTTTGAGTTTACCAAAAGACATGGGTGACTCCCCAAATGCATGGAGGAACGGGCGGTGGTCAGGTGATACCAAAATTGAACTTTTTAGCCATCAAGGTAAACGTTAAGTCTAGCGCCAAACCAACACAGTTCATTACCAGAAGAACACCATTCCCACAGTGAAACATGGTGGTGGTAGCATCATGCTGTGGGGATGTTTTCGGCAGCAAGGACAGGGAAAATGGTCCAAGTCGAGGGCGAAGATTGATGGTGTGAAATACAGGGATACTCTTGAGCAAAACCTGTTTTAGTCTGTCAGTGATTTGAGACTGGGACAAAGGTTCAGCTTCCAACAAGACAATGTTGCTAAAGCATAATGCTAAAAACAACACTCGAGTGGTTTAAAGGGAAAAAAATTAAATGTTTTGGAGTGGCCTAGTCAAAGCCCAGACCTTTATCCAATTGAGAATCTATGGTCAGACTTGAAGACTGCTATTTACCCGACTGTAGATCTAGTACATCTTGACTTCAGCAAAGCATTTGACAAAGTATCTCACACCATCCTTATTGAAAAAATGACTAAGTATAGAATGGACAAGGCAACTGTTAGGTGGATTCATAACTGGCTTAGTGATTGGACCCAAAGAGTGGTCGTAAATGGCTGCACATCCAATTGGAAGAATGTCTCAAGTGGGGTACCACAAGGTTCTGTCCTGGGCCCTGTATTGTTCAACATCTTTATCAATGATTTAGATGAAGCAATTGAAGGTACGCTGATTAAATTTGCTGATGACACAAAGTTCGGAGGGATAGCTAATACTAGAGAAGAGAGAGAGGATTCAAAAAGATATAAATAAACGAGCAGTGAGCAGCAACTAACAGAATAAAATGCACAGTACTACATCTGGGCAATAAAAATGAAAAAAGCATATACAGAATCGGAGGAATAGGGCTAAGCAACAGCACATATGAAAAAGGCTTGGGTATACTAATAGATCATAAACTGAACATAAGTCAACAGTGTGATGCAGCAGCAAAAAGGGCAAATGCAATTCTGGGTTGTATTAACAGAAGCATAAAGTCTAGATCACGCAAAGTTGTTATTGCCCTCTACTCCTCTATGGTCAGACCTCATCTGGAATACTGTGTCCAGTTTTGGGCACCATATTTTAAAAAATACATCAACAAACTGGAGCAAGTTCAGAGAAGAGCAGCCAAAATGGTGACCGGTCTGCAAACCATGTCCTATGAGGAACGGTTACAGGATTTGGGAATGTTTAGCTTGCAAAAAAGAAGAATGAGAGGAGACTTAATAGCGGTCTACAAATATCTCAAGGTCTGTCACATTGTAGAAGGATCATCTCTATTCTCCTTTGCGCAAGGAAAGACTAGAAGCAATGGGATGAAACTGAATGGGAGGAGACATAGATTAGATATTAGAAAAAACTTTCTGACAGTTAGGGTGATCAATGAGTGGAACAGGCTGCTATGAGAGGTGGTGAGTAGTGTTGAGCATTCCGATACCGCAAGTATCGGGTATCGGCCGATACTTGCGGTATCGGAATTCCGATACCGAGATCCGATACTTTTGTGGTATCGGGTATCGGTATCGGATACATAGAGATGTGTAAAATAAAGAATTAAAATAAAAAATATTGATATATTTACCTCTCCGGCGGCCCCTGGACTCAGCGCGGGTAACCGGCAGGCTTCGTTGTTCAAAATCAGCGCTTTTAGGACCTGAGAATCACGTCCCGGCTTCTGATTGGTCGCGGGCCGCCCATGTGACCGCCACGCGACCAATCACAAGCCGCGACGTCACCGCAAGCTATTAGCGCGCTCATTTTTGAAAAATGAGCGCGTTAATGACTTTCAAAGACGTAGCGGCTTGTGATTGGTCGCGGCCACGCGACCAATCACAAGCCGCGACGTCACCGCAAGCTATTAACGCGCTCATTTTTAAAAATGAGCGCGTTAATGGCTTTCAAAGACGTAGCGGCTTGTGATTGGTCGCGGCCACGCGACCAATCACAAGCCGCTACGTCTTTGAAAGCCATTAACGCGCTCATTTTTAAAAATGAGCGCGTTAATAGCTTGCGGTGACGTCGCGGCTTGTGATTGGTCGCGGCCACGTGACCAATCACAAGCCGCTACGTCTTTGAAAGCCATTAACGCGCTCATTTTTAAAAATGAGCGCGTTAATAGCTTGCGGTGACGTCGCGGCTTGTGATTGGTCGCGGCCACGCGACCAATCACAAGCCGCTACGTATTTGAAAGCCATTAACGCGCTCATTTTTAAAAATGAGCGCGTTAATAGCTTGCGGTGACGTCGCAGCTTGTGATTGGTCGCGTGGCCGCGACCAATCACAAGCCGCTACGTCTTTGAAAGTCATTAACGCGCTCATTTTTCAAAAAAGAGCGCGCTAATAGCTTGCGGTGACGTCGCGGCTTGTGATTGGTCGCGTGGCGGTCACATGGGCGGCCCGCGACCAATCAGAAGCCGGGACGTGATTCTCAGGTCCTAAAAGCGCTGATTTTGAACAAAGAAGCCTGCCGGTTACCCGCGCTGAGTTCAGGGGGAGAGGTAAATATATCAATATTTTTTATTTTAATTCTTTATTTTACACATCCCTATGGATCCCAGGGCCTGAAGGAGAGTTTCCTCTCCTTCAGACCCTGGGAACCATGAGAATACCTTCCGATACTTGATGTCCCATTGACTTGTATTGGTATCGGATATTGGTATCGGCGATATCCGATATTTTTCGGGTATCGGCAGATACTATCCGATACCGATACTTTCAAGTATCGGACGGTATCGCTCAACACTAGTGGTGAGTTCTCCTTTCATGGAAGTCTTCAAAGAGAGGCTAGACAGACATCTGTCTGGGAAGATTTAGTGAATCCTGCTTTGAGCAGGGGGTTGGACCAGATGACCCAGGAGGTCCCATCCAACTCTACCATTCTATGATTCTATGAGAGGAAACTAACTTAGTTTTTGAGAGCTAGAGCAGTTTTTTTGCCTTGAGGAATGAGCAAAAATCCCAGTGGCAAGATGTGAAAAACTCAGCCTCATCCAAAGAGACTTGCAGCAAAAGGAGGCTCTACAAGGTACTAACTTTAGGAGGGGCGAAAAGCTATGCACATGGAGTGGCGCTTGGGCATCTGATCAGGTTCTAGTTTGTAGCGAGGGATAAAAATGTCCCATTCTACAGATCGGTGCTGGTTCAAGCAGTCAGACCCCATTGATCAGTAAGTTATCACCTATCCTGTGGGTAGGTGATAAACTTAGGTTGCCAGGTGAAAGCAAGTTATGTCATAACCAATCTGAATACTGCAGCATAGATATCCTCACAGCAACAGTACGTGTAGTGCCTGTAGGCCTGTACTATGGATCCGCAGGAGTTGCTATGCATATTCTAAGTCTTAGCGCTTAGTGGTGTTATGGAAATTTGACAAGTTCTATCATTGGACACTCCCTATTCTGTCTTGATGCAGTAGGGAAGAAAATCATATTGACAATGTAAATGGGGAGCCTAATCGTCAGTATCCAGATACAGAACTCTGTGTGGCAAGGTTCTTACACTGAAAAGTTGTGTTAGGTGTCCAGTTACCCGCCACACTGACATGAATGGCAATTATAGCACCATGTAAACGGCCTTAATATAAGATTTCCAAACTATTGTTTCTAAGATCAACTGGCAAATGAGCAACGGGAGTGCTTGTAGGGTGATCAGATCGCTTATTCCAGGAATTAAATTATTGTTGTCAGCTATAAATGGGGGATAAGCTGCCGAGAACATTATGCGGTATGGGGATTTCATCGGTCCCTGTGAACGGACAGTAAATGAGTGCTGATTCATTTCACAGTTGTGGACGTGCCATTGCCCAATTAATGCTGACAGTATAAATCTGTGTACAGACATGCTAATATGACAAGAGGAATTGTAATGCAAAGTTTTACCAATATTTTCAAGAGGAAATGCACAATGAGGAATTGTATGAAAAGATGCACCAAAAAATCAGAGATTTCAGAAGGGCGGACAAATCCCCTGTGTGTCTGTATGAGGCAAGTTATGGTATAGATTTCTGCAGTTAATCCAGAAATATATTCCAATTTCTATATCTGGATTTCCTTAGAGGGAAGATACTGCATTTGTAGATCATTAATAAATCAATATAATGTAGCATAAAATGCTGTTATAACCAAGTTTTGATTGCATTTGAAACATATTTTGTGTGTTATTGGAGTTTAAAGAAGGCACTGGGTGCTGACATCTTGCTTTCACAGTAGCAGCACAACACTATCAGTGTCATAATATGGCACCCCATGGTCATAGGGGATAACAGACAGATGCAGTCCCTATCTATTGTAATAGAACTGTCACTGCTATGAACTGGGCACACCTCTGTGGGCTGCACAATTCACAGTAGTGGGAGTGTTCTGCTGCCATTTTCATGGAGCCCTCACATCTGCTAACATAAGCAGTACTGCTTTCAGCAGAACAGATCCTAGACTGACTGCCTACATGAGTAAAATGCAGGAGAAAAGCATGCAGAATAGCAGAGACATCAAGGAGGAACAGTGTACCATTAGCATTATTGGAACAGGAGCTGGCAGCTGCTCTGCAGGAGCTGTGATTCATCCCTTAGTAAGATAAGGAGCTGCAGGTCTGCAGTGAATGGCCAGACATTGTGGAGGGGGGTGAGATATACATGTCATCTGGGTGAGAGAGACTGATGGGAGAGAGAGAGAGACAGTAAACTGCTGGTGATAGCAGATCATAGGGCAGTCACACACAAAATGGCACTGCCCTGTGATGCTACTCTTCATTCTGCCCCAGGGATATTAGACCACCCAAAAAGGGAGGGAAATGGTGATGTCAGCAGTTACTGCCCCAATTTTGCTGCTAACAGTAAAGCTGGTAAGTCTTACTATAGCTGCTTGAGGTCTAAAACAGAAAATGCTCCCCCTAGAGGTTAATATATGTATTTGTAAGAAAATATATAATATTTTTCATATAGAAATGTTTGCAAACAGTGCAAACATTCCATTAACACATTTTAATTACTATTTTAAGCTTAATTTCACAAAACAACAAACTACAAGAAAACTGGTGGCACCTTCCCTTTAAGGGTGTTTTCCCATCACAGACATGATGATGCAGCTTCGGGGTGATCAGCCAATGTCGCTCCTGGCACCCCTGGCAAACGGCCAACTTTAAGGGTGGAAGCCATGGCCAGCCAGGTGTACAATATCACATGACGGGCATTTACATAAATGTCCGCCCTTGTAATATAAGGACTACTCTAGTCCACCAGAAAAGAAACTTCTCCAACTGAGCGAGTCTCCATTATGGCTCATGGTAACGGGTCCTGAAACTCTCTATGACACCAACATATCCAATTAAGGCATATGTTCATAAAGCAACCCTTGAGAAAAATGGGAACAATTGGCCTTTGCCTTACGGATGGATTTAAGGTTTTTTCAGGCTTACTATTTGGCTACGTACATTATTCATAGTCCTCTCCATAAGCCTTGATCAGCTGCAAGGGTGGTCACTTTGGTAATGTGTGCCCCTTGTCACCCTAGGTAATCTGAAGAGATGAGGACTAATCTGACAGCAAAGTTGATTTGTGGACGCTTTATAATCTGGGGTGTAAAACCTGGAGCGACTTCTGTCCTACCACCAGACATGCACAGGAGATGTCAAACATGTGGCATTGTGAATTTCCGCTGCAGACTGAAGACTACAGCAGGGAAGCGACAAGAGAAGGAGTCTCCGTGCTGTGTGCAAACATCCCGATGTACGGCTCAGTAATCAGATGTATATCCCAGTCAGCTCCTTCTGATCTTCAGTAGACGCTTGGAGGCCAGAGATGAATTATGCAATGTAATCAAAACATAATATTACTGTCACGTCCCGACTTCTGCTCGTGGCACGGCCAGAAAAAGCACACAGTCACCTCGTATCTGCCAGCTGAGTGTTTATCCCCCGTACAGTCCTAGCCGGCGGCTCGGTCCCATAAATGGAAAAGCTTTCATTATCCCTTTTTTTTTTTTTAAAAAAAGGCGACTGAAATAAACATTCAGCCCTATTTCTACTGGCAGAGATCTGGAGTCCTGTGAACGGGTCCTTGTTCTAAATAGCGAGCTCGAATATTAGTTACGAGAGTCATCATGGTGGTATAATCTGTGTAGTTGGCATAGAGTACTACACCTCTCACCATCTTCACCAGTCAGCTGGCTGTGCATGTTGGCATATACTGGTGCAGTATAACAGCCAAAGATGCACATGTTAAGTAGGACCAGAGGCGCAAAAAAAAAAAAAAATTAAATGTATATGACAAAAACTGCATACATTATGTGTATATATTGGATTCGCCAATCAGCAGCGCCAATGCGTATTACGGAATAGGTGGCACCTGAGAGGGCACTTACCTTGGTACCTGGTAGCCCAGATCCTCCTGTTGGTCCATCAGGGCCTCTGGCACCCTGAAAAAGAGGAGCGATGAGATGTAATATAAAAAGTGACCAGCAGGTGTCTCCCATGTTCTACTTATAGCTGCTTTACATAGGGCCCAAGTCAAAAGCCCCCTTGTCCTGCAATCCTCCCACTTGTAGCCAGGGCGCTTAACCCTCCTCCCCCACTCTTTTCCCCTCAGCCTGCTTGGAGAGGGGCGAAGAAAAAAAAAACTGTTTTCAGGAAAACAAACAGCTGTGTCCTTTTACTCTTATCCAGGGGCCGGTTCCTGATCACAGATTTCTCACTAAGCCAGGCTGCACATTTCTCCTATCAGAATCACAGAGAGCAGACTGGAAAGACAGGATAAGATATTAAATTATTTAATAAACTAAAGGAGGTGTCTTTGAGTCTGTGCTTAGGATGAGAAGCTAAAATGAATGACCAAATTACATAGTCTGCATCTACCGAGCCCCAGGGCACAAAGTGGTAGCCAAATATTAAGTGGCACAGTACCCGCAGTAAAAGTTAATATAAAGAAACTTCATGACATTAAGTAACTTCTAGAAAAAAAAGGAGCGAAAAAGGAAGTTGCAGAAGTAGTAGTAAAAGTACCGTAGTACAATCTGACTTGTGTGACCCTTTTATTCATTGCTTCTATAGCCAGGATCTATCCTAAGAGATGAGCTCAAAACTGAAGATCTGATTGAATATGAAGGAGGAAAATGGAGGAGGAGTTAGATTAGGGAATGTAATATACCTGCCTAAAGAGATGTGCTTAAAACTAAAGATTTGAATTAGCAGAATTGTCTGGGGTAGCGCATTCAAGATAATTGGTGCAGCACGAGAAGAATCTTGGAGATGGGAGTAGGAAGTTTGGATTATCACAAAAGTTAGTAGAGGCTTTCTAAAAAGGCAGTTTTCATTAACACACAGGTATGGAAATAAACATATGAGGGAGGAGACCATCGGTGCCATGTAAGAAAATTAAAGGGCAGCTGCACCTAGACTGATTCACTTGAATACAAGTTCATTTACAGGACCTGGGAGCGGACATTAAACAGTGTACAGATCCATGCTGGTTTTGCTCGTGCATTGTTAACATCCGGCTGCCGCCAGAGCAGATGATATTTGATCAGTGGGGGTGGAGAGCTCACGTTAGTCCTGATGAATCCCTTTAAGAACAAGACATTATAAGCACAGTCAACCATTTAGTTTGTATTGTCTGTCCTCTCCTGCCTCCTATGTCAGCTGATATTTCTCCATCAATCCTCTCCTTTGTCAGCTTCACCTCTTCTGACATCCAAAATACGTCAATATGGAACATTTTTTTCTTTATAGCATTCTGCCATTCCTGGTATTCCTGCATCCAAGAAGTATCGTTTCTCCTTGTGGAGAGTGACATCATAAGCATGTCGAGGTGAGGAGACTTAAAGCCGCAATGCTCCTCTGGGAAATATGCAAATTGTCTCTTCAGAGAGGAAGAGGACTAGAACTCTAGTGCCACCTATTGGAAGTAGCAATCCAGCAGTCAATGTCGACTCTTTAACGAGCCTTGTCACATGACTTAGGATAATAGCCAAACCAGAAGCTCAATTTGCAGACACTGTGTTTTTCAGGGTACTGCCCCTCGTCAGTGCAAAGTGCAGATTTGGTTTGGCTGATTGAGAGGCATCTGACCGGGATCCAAGAAGTATCGTTTCTCCTTGCAGAGAGTGACATGATAAGCATGTCAAGATGAGGAGACTTAAAGCCGCAGTGCTCCTCTGGGAAATATGCAAATTGTCTCTTCAGAGAGGAAGAGAACAAGAACTCTAGTGCCACCTATTGGAAGTAGCAATCCTAACAGTCAATGTCGACTCTTTAAAGAGCCTTGTCGTCATTAAGTCGACATTGACTGTTAGGATTGCTACTTCCAATAGGTGGCACTAGAGTTCTAGTCCTCTTCCTCTCTGAAGAGACAATTTGCATATTTCCCAGAGGAGCATTGCGGCTTTAAGTCTCCTCACCTCGACATGCTTATCATGTCACTCTCCGCAAGGAGAAACGATACTTCTTGAATCCCGGTCAGACGCCTCTCACTCAGCCAAACCAGATCTGCACTTTGCACTGACGAGGGGCAGTACCCCGAAACACAGTGTCTGCAAATTGAGCTTCTGGTTTGGCTTTTATCCTAAATCATGTGACAAGGCTCGTTAAAGGGTCGACATTGACTGTTGGGATTGCTACTTCCAATAGGTGCACTAGAGTTCTAGTCCTCTTCCTCTCTGGTATTCCTGCAAAATTCATGAAAAAATTGACAACACAGAGTTATCTATTGAAGTGGGATGTAACTATGCAATTCGACATGCTTAGCATTGATTAGAAAGGCATAAAAGAAAGAAAAAAGAAGCGCAAAGAACGGTGCACACTGAGCCACAGTACTATTAATTTACCAAATTTTATTGAGACCAAGAAAAAAGTGCTTAACATTTAAAAACATTTAAAAATCAGCATAAAATATATGCCTGTACACACTCAATAGATGTCCTCTAGATATTGGAACATAATAAACAGACAGACCCCTAAGGAAGAATAATCCTGAAGAACATGCCTCCGTGAATTACATGCAAGGTAGATCTATCTAATGCAGGCAGATGTCCGCAGGAATAGCTCTGGCATAATATACTGCTTTGCATTGATTGGAAAGGTTCATAGTGCACAGGAACACACCTGTTGTGAATTCTGCTTTTGGGCTCCCTCCGGTGGTTGTAGAGGGTAATGCAGTTGTGCCTGGACTGCAGGATTGGACAGGTGTATCTGCTAATTGCAAAACTGACTGGGGTATATAGCTTTGCAGGACTCTTTAGTCCCTGCCAGTTGTCCATTGTTCCTTTGGAAGTGTTGGTCCTGCCTGGCCTCTCCTGCTTGCTGCCAATTCAGCAAAGTTAAGTGGTTGCTTCATTTTGTTTTAGACACACTGCTGTGTGTTTATTTTCTGTGCTATCTTGTTTCTATTTTGTTCCTGCTAGACTGTGCCTGATGTTTTTCTCAGTCTAGTTGGATTCGCTGGAGTCGCAGATATACTCTCCACATGTTTAGTTAGGTGGTGGAGTTTTTGTATTTTTCTGCTGTGGATTTTTGTAGTGTTTTATGCTGACCGCATAGTATCCTGTACTTTCCTTTCCTGGTAGAAGTGGCCTCCTTTGCTTATCCCTGTTTTCAGTCTGCGTGTGTCTTTTCCTCTCCTACTCACAGTCATTATTTGTGGGGGGCTGTCTATCCTTTGGGGGTCTACTCTAAGGCAAGAGAGTTTTCCTATTTCCATCTTTAGGGATATTTAGTTCTCCGGCTGTGTCGAGGTGTCTAGGTCTGGTTAGGCACACCCCACGGCTACTTCTAGTTGCGTTGATAGGATCAGGGTTTGCGGTCAGTATAGTTACCACTGCTCCAGCGAAGGTCATTTCATGCTGCTCCAAGGCCACCTGATCATAACGCACACCATCAACTGGGAACACCCGCTTGTCAGTGTATTTTTATATTTTCAAAAGAAAATTATATGACAAAGTCCAGGACAGAGGTTGTGACAGGCCCTACAGCACTTCTCCCTGGATCTCACAGGACAATGTTATCCAGAGATTTCAGATGGTGAGACGGGTCATTTAGAACACATTCTGCCTTTTCATGGCATAAATAAGTATGGCAGTCTCCCACCGATAACAGATCAGAATTAGGCTGCCATGTCGCATTGCATTTTTTGGATTGCTGTTATTAGTAAGAAACATGCAGGATGATACATTTGGCGCATCTTTAGACCATCTCTTGCACCAATTTTGTCAGAATCTAATGTGTTTTAAGTCACACCCCTTCCCGCCAAGCCCCACACCAAGGTACAAAAAGGTTAAAATGAGATCAATCTTGCGTGAGTCGGGTCCACCTGCTTTTTGGAGTAAATTGAGGCAGGACTCTATCACGTTAACCTGTAGAGCCACTTTCTGTGTAGCTGACTGGATAACCCCATTAATCTACCGACTACTGTGACATATTTTCTGCTGCTTTATGAACATCTGCAGGGCTCTGCTGTGTCTCAGTATGTCTGAAGCATTTTTGTGAGGTATATGTTTCCAGCTACAGGGCAACTGATTGAACTGTGACATTTCACCGACAGGTCTATCCAACTTGCAGGTGGTCTATAAGTGCAATGTGCCCTCTGGCAGTAGAAGGGTTACTTGACGCGTTTCAGGGATACGGGCGTCAATTCTGGTTTCCTTCCTATAGTAAGCCAACGACATTTGGATCCTGCAAGCAGTGAAAGCTTTATGGAAAGCATGATTCGTCCGTGTCTATGCAGAAACATGGATTTGCACTTACATAAAGCTGACGGATATATTTGGGGGTCAGGGAGATTACACTTGTACAATTGCTAGGAAGAGGAAAATGTACGAAGGCCATCACCTCATCTTTTCCTGCAAAATACAAATGCCAAGCTATGCATGCCTGGATGCTATAAAACAGGGGAGATCAACCTATAACGCATGGAAAGAATGAACTAAGTGGTGCTGACCAACCGTGCTTTACATGCGTCACAAAATCATCCAACTTAATTGTAGAATTGGTTGACGATTCTAAACATTTTTCTTTTAATTATGGCAATACTAAGCACTTGGCATCAGTGTTTCATTATCATAGCACTGGTTTAGAAGATAACACCCTCCAAATTCCATGTGATTGCAGCAATAGTGAGCATGTACGACCACTACTCCATTAAAGGGGTGTCCACTACTCAGGTAACCCTTTCTGAATGCCTAGGTTTTAACCCAGTTAAATAAAAACCCATACGGTACTCCCCTCCACTGCCGTTCCTGCGGTGCTGGTCTGGCTCTCTGTCTCGAAGAGCCTGTTTCGACACCGCTAGATTGATGCTGACACCAGAGGTGAGCATAAATGTTATTATTTTCCTAGGGGGAAACATAGGGATTCAGAAGGGGTTGTCCGTGTAGGTCTAACGGTCTAACGGTCTAAAACTGCAATAGGCCGCTAATATGTACAAGCTTCAGACTGACAGATTTGGGTGTTGATTCTGCTCAGAAATCCATGTCAATTCCAATGACAAGCTGCATCTGATGCAGGTGAATTCGGATTTTTGGTGCTGCTATAGAAAAAAAAATTCCATATGAAAAGTCAAAAGTTATTTACCTGCAGAATCCGCAGCAGAAATCTGAGGTTCAGTTTCTGATTTCTGCTGTACAAATACAGGTTTGAGATACAGTTTGCGGAATCTGTAGCAGAAATACACCCTAATGTTTTAATCCCAAATAGAAATCATACACCGGGATTAGATATATATATATATATATATATATATATATATATATAGAGCAGGGACAACCAATCTCACCTGGACCCTGATGCCCGAGGATAACTGTTACAAACGGCACAAGGAAGGTGGGGGACCATATAACAGAACTTGTATTGAGGCATCCAAACAGACTTCTATAAGGAATAAATCATCACTGTAGAAATAGGCGCTTCTATAATGTTCCTGTCCAAATTCTGACAAAACCAAGACCCAGGTGCAAATTTTGGTAAATGTATCTTCAAGGACCTAAAGTCAGGCAAGTATCCGCCATACAGGAGCGGAGGCCACAGAGCAGGAGTTCAGTCAGGACTACTCAGCATCTAGGAATAGTGAGCGACGCCCGGCCAAGCTTCAGTCCTCTATATCAGGGGTCCCCAACTCCAGTCCTCAAGGCCCACCAACAGGTCATGTTTTCAGGATTTCCTTTGCATTGCACAGGTGATGCAATTATTACCTGGGCAAGACTAAGGAAATCCTGAAAACATGACATGTTGGTGGGCCTGGAGGACTGGAGTTGGGGACCCCTGCTCTATATATGAGCACACGCATGCAGCTGCATCGATGTCCTGGGGCTGGAGGTTACAACATGGGAAATTCATCTTTAAAGATACATGTCTCTAACCGGCTGCCGGATTACCAAATATTTCAGATCATCAAATCTGCGGCTTGCGACTGTCAGGCTATGCTGGGACTTGTAGTTTTAATGCTGCTGGAGTGGCAGAAGAGTGACATTTACTGCTAATCACTATTGAGGCTCACGGTCCTGACTTCATTTATTAATTTCTAAAATCTGCTACACATCCGACCTAGATGTGAATACCCATACGGGGTTAAGTAGATGCAGCAGATGCAGATTTCTAAAACCTGAAGCTTATGAAGGTGCCGCAATTAGGCTTTCAGCGGGGTCCCTGTGTATATGAATGAGGCTCAGGCTACTTTGACAAAGGAACAATTCTTCAGCAATGCAGAGTGCGAGGCGGGCGCAGGAAGAGGATGATGAGGAGGTGAGACAAGAAGCTCCGTGTTTGGAGCCTGTCCACAGCGCCCCAGCCTCACACCCATTCATCACTGGCTCGGTGTGAACACTAGAAAGTCATCATTCAAGACCCAGCAAAAACAAACAGGCAGCAGAAGCTTTTCCTGATGGAAACATCTCCGATCAGGACCAAGGAAGCGCAAGAAAACTCTGACAACTCCGCACAACCTCTTCTTTGTCAGTGCCTGACAGAATTCCTTCTTTTCAGAACACATTCCCAAATTTTAGGAGGGAGTTTTCCTTCCTGGCTGCTGACTGGAATTATACATATATGAAAAATTCTGAAGATACTTCTGTAAATACCTTAGTTTGCTTAAAGGGTATGTCCATCACCATTTTATAAATATAGATATAAGATATAAGCCCAGTAACGCTATAAATACACCGAATTACTTTTGTGCACTGATCCTAAGCCCCTATTCCAGTACTTCAGAGCTGCATGCACAAATCTGCTGAGCTTCTATAGTGCAGTGGGACGGTGAGATCTTCTTACATCAGATTACAGTCACCAACCCCCTTTTAAGCAGTGAGTATATACTGTTGGCCCAAGAAAGAAGCTCATTAATAACAAAATACTTCTGTACAGTCGAGTTTGTACATGCCTTCTGTTCTCTATGAGATTTATATTTTGACCAAAGACTTAAAGAGAACCTGTAAACACATTTTTACATATAGATATAGTGGAAAGGTTGTGAAGGCCCTTATTCCCCCAGTAAAAACTATACCTTTTTTGTAGAGATCCAACAATGATAAATCCATACTAGTCATATGGAAATCAGGCTGGGGGTACACTGGGGGTGATCGTGCACAAGAAAGAAGTATAGGTGTACCGAAACACCCCCAGTCCATCTACAGACTGATTTGCATGACTTCTATACTAGATTTCGCATATTGATCACATGTAAAGCGCCATGGAATAAATGGCGCTATAAAAATGTATAATAATAATAAAAATAATAATATTGATCGCTCATAGCTTTAACACGGTAGATCTCTGCAAAAAATATATACGGTAGTTTATATTGGGAGACAAGCGCCTATACAGCCAAACCACTACTGTCATATAAAAAAAAAACATACTGACAGGCTCCCTTTATATAAAAATTGCTTCTAAAGTTTGCAGTTTGTAAATGACTTAATAAAAAATGTTACGAAGAACTTTCCATGTCAGCCTCAAGGTGGCACTGTTGTGGAGCAAAAAGTAATTTTGCAAATCGAAACCATTTCCTCCAATGCATATAAATTGCTTCTTCCCTTTTTTTTTTTATATAAATTGCTGACCACTTCTTTTTGGTTGTGCAAATGTAACAGGAAAAGTGGAGCCACATTTAGTGCTAATTACAAACAGAGAAAATGTAAAAAAAAAAAATGTTTTGGATGAAAATTGCCAAGTGTCAGTGATATTGCGCTGGTGGTCCCATAAGCTATATGATATAATATGATATTATCCTGACCCATAAACCAACTGCCAGCGATATGGTTCTTACCCTGGTACCAGCTGTCAGCTATGTGGTTCTTACCTTGGTATTAGCTGCTGACGATACGGTTCTTACCCTGCTATCAGCTGCCAGTAATACGATTCTTACTGATATCAGCTGCCAGTTACATAATTCTCACCTGGTATCAGCTGCTGGTGATAGGGGTCTTACCCTGCTATCAGCTGTCAGGATACAGTTCTCACACTGATATCAGCTGCCAGTTACATAGTTCTTACCCTAATATCAGCTGCCAGTTACATAGTTCTTACCCTGATATCAGCTGCCAGTTACATAGTTCTCACCTGGTATCAGCTGCTGGTGATAGGGGTCTTACCCTGCTATCAGCTGTCAGGATACAGTTCTCACCCTGATATCAGCTGTCAGTGATACAGTTCTCACCCTATCAGCTGCCAGTTACATAGTTCTCACCCTGATATCAGCTGTCAGTTACATAGTTCTTACCCTAATATCAGCTGCCAGTTATACAGTTCTTACCCTGATATCAGCTGCCAGTTACATAGTTCTTACCCTGATATCAGCTGCCAGTTACATAGTTCTCACCCTGGTATCAGCTGCCAGTTACATAGTTCTTACCCTAATATCAGCTGCCAGTTACATAGTTCTTACCCTGATATCAGCTGCCAGTTACATAGTTCTCACCTGGTATCAGCTGCTGGTGATAGGGGTCTTACCCTGCTATCAGCTGTCAGGATACAGTTCTCACACTGATATCAGCTGCCAGTTACATAGTTCTTACCCTAATATCAGCTGCCAGTTACATAGTTCTTACCCTGATATCAGCTGCCAGTTACATAGTTCTCACCTGGTATCAGCTGCTGGTGATAGGGGTCTTACCCTGCTATCAGCTGTCAGGATACAGTTCTCACCCTGATATCAGCTGTCAGTGATACAGTTCTCACCCTATCAGCTGCCAGTTACATAGTTCTCACCCTGATATCAGCTGTCAGTTACATAGTTCTTACCCTAATATCAGCTGCCAGTTATACAGTTCTTACCCTGATATCAGCTGCCAGGTACATAGTTCTTACCCTGGTATCAGCTGCCAGTTACATAGTTCTCACCCTGGTATCAGCTGCCAGTTACATAGTTCTTACCCTGATATCAGCTGCCGGTTATACGGTTCTTACCCTGCAAATCAGCTGCCAGTGATAATGTTCTTACCCTGATATCAGCTGCCAGTTACATAGTTCTCACCCTGGTATCAGCTGCCAGTTACATAGTTCTCACCGTGGTATCAGCTGCCAGTTACATAGTTCTCACCCTGGTATCAGCTGCCAGTTACATAGTTCTTACCCTGGTATCAGCTGCCAGTTACATAGTTCTTACCCTGATATCAGCTGCCGGTTATACGGTTCTTACCCTGCTATCAGCTGCCAGCGATAATGTTCTTACCCTGATATCAGCTTCCAGTTACATTGTTCTTACCCTGATATCAGCTGCCAGTTACATAGTTCTCACCTGGTATCAGCTGCTGGTGATAGGGGTCTTACCCTGCTATCAGCGATACAGTTCTTACCCTGATATCAGCTGTCAGCGATACAGTTCTCACCCTGATATCAGCTGCTGGTGAAAGGGGTCTTACTCTGCTATCAGCTGCCAGTTACATAGTTCTTATCTTGATATCAGCTCCCGGTTATATGGTTCTCACCCTGATATCAGCTAGCAGCGATATTGTTCTTATCCTGATATCAGCTGCCAGTTACATAGTTCTCACCCTGGTATCAGCTGCCGTAATACGGTTCTTACCCTGATATCAGCTGTCAGTGATACAGTTCTCACCCTGGTATCAGCGCTGGTGATAGGGGTCTTACCCTGCGATCAGCTGCCAGTTACATAGTTCTTACCCTGATATCAGCTGTCAGCGATATTGTTCTTATCCTGATGATATCAGCTGCCAGATACATAGTTCTCAACCTCGTATCAGCTGCTGGTGATACAGGTATTACCCTGGTATCAGCTGCCAGGAATGGTGGTGGTGTGGTGGGGAGACACCTACGCAGAATTATATGCTGGGGACTCTCTCCCTCATATTTTATCATAGCACTAAAGTGGTTAACCTGAGATCTGCCTCTTCTCTGACAATTGCAGTTGTAAATGAAGCATGAATTTTGTATTACACCATCATATATGCTGGCCATAGTATATAATGTCAGGAAGGGATTCAATGAGAAGAGTGCCTTAGCGTCCATACAACTTCAGATTATCCACACATTTGGAAGTCATGATGTGGGGAAAAAAAGCGACATGGGATTCCATTGTGCAGAAATGTGTCGGATAGCTCTACACATACATTAGTCCCATTAAATAGGCTTTTACCATGTGTAGACATGCGAGAACTCAAACAGCAAAAAGGGCTGGATGTCTGAGGTCACTACTGTATGTCTGTTTTCATTCCACTGCATAAACGCCACAATATGAACATAGCCTCATACTTCCAGTACTTCACATTTTTAAGAGTTTCAATTGCTGTCAGTAAATGAAAACCCATACAGGCCTAATGCATTTCCCAGCAGTGAGCAGGGCACAATGACAGATAACATGAGGTTTTATTTCTAAACTTACCCTGCGGCACCTGTCAGCAGAAGACACACTTCTGTTTATGGTTTCTCTCGAGCTGACGGACATCACGAAAGTCTGAGTTATCAATACCGTGTTATAGGTGAAGCTGGTCAAACAGAAATAAATGCTGAAATTTCCTGGGACAGGTCATTCGACATGAAAACCAAAGGAAACTGCCCTAAAATGGATCTAAATGAGAGATATACCTAAAAGGTTGTGGGTAAACAGGACTAAATATAATGATACAATTATATATTTATTTTTTTCTGACCACACAATAGACGGATGAGATATTATATTTAAACTATCTTTTTTTTTTTTTTATCAATCTAGTACACACCCAATCTAGTAGGTCCCAATCTGGCAACCAAAATTTAGTTTTTTTTTCCTCTGGCATGGTAGTGGGAAACTGATGGCAGAACTGATCCCATAGTTTTCTATAAGATTGTACCCTGCATCTGGGGCTGAATAAAAAAGTTATATTCATTATGTATCTATCTGGATATAAATTGCGGACCAATGCACGATTCTGTCATCATTTGTGCCCAGCTAAGAAAAAAATCAACAGAGCTTCAAATCCCCAGAGCCAGATAATCTTCAGAGGAAATTATATGGAGGAAGGTGGAGTTGGGGGCACTGGGCATGTGCCATGAGTGGTGGTCGTGTCAACAAGCCACTTTGGTGGTATTTTGATTCAGGACTTCTTTCTGTTATTGAATCTCAGCTTCACTGAAGTGAATAGGGCTCAGCTGCAATAATGCACACAACCTGTGGACCATTGTGAAGCTGTCTCGGAAAAGGAAAAAAGAAAATAACCCAAAAATATTTAACTAATTTTGTACAAATTTATATAGTATAGTCTTGAAGATATACTTGATCCCATGTTTCCATTTTCCAGTAGATACATAAAAACACCTGTCATAATGACTGACGTGCCAGTTGGTCCACATGTAGCAACGCAGAGAAAGACTTATATGAGACGTACTAGAGCGGGGTTGTTGAAACACAGTGATGTACAGCAGCGAACATCACCTGGAAAGTGACGTCTCGACCCACAGGTGCCCCGTCAGACATCGCCTTTGGTCTTGGTGGAGAGGGGGAGCTCACGCTCCATATTAACGTGAAGGAATGGGATTTATAATAACAGAAAGGTCTCATTATAAGAAGGAGCGGATACCAGAGAATTAAAGACTTAGTGCGAGCTGTCATCACCAGAGAGGTCTCCTTCCTTCATGCAGGATGTAACATGTTTGTAAGAGAAGCGGACACTCTCCTAAGAGGTCTACTCCAAACTAGAGGTAATGTAGAACGTTATTGAAAAGGAAACTCTCCATATCAATTAATATTCATTATGGAGTCTGATGTTTAAAGCATCACACTGTTTCTTATTCTCAATATGTTTGGGCCACTGTTAAACATTAGAAGATGGCGTCATTGGTTGAGAACATTGGCCCTGGTGCTCAGGCAGGGTAAGATATCATTAAACCACTTGTTTTATGATACATATTTTCTTTGAATAGCTTGATGCTAGATGATACCTTGGAGGTAAAAAGTGTCACAGCAGCGGACTTTACATTAAGGCACAACCATTTTTCTAAGCTTCTGGAACCCCCTAGAGGTCAATTAGACCTATTAAAGCGAATCTGTCAGTAGGATCAACTCTCCTAAGCCGCTTATATGGGCACGCAGGTCATAGGAAGCGGAGTTAAGTGATACTTTCATATCTGTGATCTGAAGTCTTATTCCAGAAAAATCCACTTTTTTAAATATGAAAATGAGCTGTTAAGATCTATGGGCCGGACATGGATCTCCCAGAGAATCTGACTTAGAAGCCAGAATGTCAGGCATTACATGTCTCACACTGGTAACGTGCCCAGTCTTTACATTTAAAATAATCTGAAAAAGCAGATTCTCGGGGAGATCGGGGCCCCGCCCATAGATCTTAACATCTCACTTACATATAAGAAACACAGGTTTCTCTGGAATAACATCAAATCACATATATCAAGGCATGCTTTCTTTTTTCAACTTTGCGACCTGCATATGCTCATATAGACAGCTTAAGGCTGTGTGCACAAGATGCAGATTTGGTGCAGAATTTTCCACACAAAATCTGCACAAAATCTGCATCTTCTGGCAGAAAACGCAGCTGACAATTCATGCGTTTTTTGTGCGTTTTTAATGTGTCTTTTGTGCGTTTTTCATGCGTTTTTTTCAGTGCAGTTTTGGTGCAGTTTTTTAGTGCGTTTTTTTGTGCGTTTATGCGTTTTTTCATGCAGATTTGTAAGCGTTTTTTAAAGCTAAATAAGGCTACGTTTACATTTGCGTTGTGCAGTGCTGCGTCGGCGACGCAACGCACAACGCATGCAAAAACGCATGCAAAACGCAGCTTTTTGTGACGCATGCGTTCATTTTTTCATGATTTTTGGTGCAGAAAAAAACTGCATCACGCAGCGTTTTCTGTTGCGCCAAAGACGCATGCGTCACAAAACGCAAGACAACGCATGTCCATGCGCCCCCCATGTTAAATATAGGGGCGCATGCGTCGCCGCGGCTGCGCCCGACGCAGCCCCGCACAACGCTAATGTGAACTTAGCCTAATAAAGTTAAAAAAAAATAAAATAAAAAATATGTCCGTGATGTCATTTCCTAGTCCAACCTCTTCTCAATCTCCATTTTGGATAGCCATAACGACTTTGTGACAGGCCTCACCATGAGTGCTGGTAATAAACGGATCTGGTGGAAAAAACGAATCCAGCGGAAAAAAACAGATCTGGCAGGAAAAAAACGGATCCGGTGGAAAAAACGAATCCAGCGGAAAAAAACAGATCTGGCAGGAAAAAAAAACGGATCCAGTGGAAAAAACGAATCCAGCGGGAAAAAAAACGGATCCTGCAGGTAAAAAACGGATCCGGTGGAAAAAAATGAATCCAGCGGAAAAAAACGGATCCGGCAGGAAAAAACGGATCCGGTAGAAAAAACGGATCCTGCAAATGTGCTCGCAGGATTCGTTTTTTACCCATGAACGTGTCTTAGCGACGGATGGCCACATGTCGCGTCCGTCGTGCAACGGATCCGTCGTGTTTTTGCGTTCAAGTGAACTTTTTTTTGTCCGTCGTGTCCGCAATTTTCTACCGTGCATGCGCTGCCGAAACTCCGACCCCTCCTCCCCGGACTTCAGAATGGGAAGCGGATGCGTTGAAAAACTGCATCCGCTGCCCACGTCGTGCACAAATTTCACAACGTGCGTCGGTACGTCGGCCCGACGCATAGCGACGGACCCATACCGACGCAAGTGTGAAAGAGGCCTTAATGAGCGTTTAATTTAAAAAATGGAAAAAAACGGCGTGGGCTCCCGCGCAATTTTCTGCGCCAGAGGGGGAAAGCCGACGGCCGGGGGCCAATATTTGTAGCCTGCTATGAATATCAGCCCGCAGCTGTCTGCATAGCCTTTGCTGGCAAATAAAATAGGGGGACCCCAGAAAAAAATGACGTGGGGTCCCCCTATATTTTATAGCCAGAAAAGGCTACGCAGACAGCTGCGGGCTGATATTAATAGCATAGAGAGGGGCCATGGATATTGGATTCCCCCCCCCCGGCTACAAATACCAGCCCGCAGCCGCCCCAGAAATGATGCATCACTAAGATGCGCCAAATCTGGCGCTTAGCCTCTCTCTTCCCACTCCCGTGTAGCGGTGGGATATGGGGTAATAAGGGGTTAACGTCACCTTGACATTGTAAGGTGACGTTAACCCCAGTTAATAATGGAGAGGCATCTATAAGACGCCTATCCATTATTAACCCCAAATTACTGAACACAAAAAAAAGACACAGTAAAAAGTATTTTAATATTCTAAATTTTACCATACTTACAAATCCCTTGATGATCTGTGGTCTTTTCCGACGCAGTCCATTAATATCGATTGTCCCACGACAGTCTGCCATGGAGAGCAGCCACACCAGGAGATGTGACTGCTCTCCATGGCTGCCAAAACACACTGACAGGAGCAAAAGCTCCTCCAGTGTATCTGCGCATGCGTGAGAGTTTACCGGAGCTCAATGAACTCCGGGACTCTCGCTTTACGACACTGCTGCGTGAGAAAATTTCACGGCAGTTCAATTGCCGTAAAGTGAGCTCCCAGGAAGCGACCGGGCAGCTCCGATACACTGCAGGAGCGATTAACTCCTGCAGTGTATCACCGGAGGACATCGTGGGACAATTTATGTTATGGATTACGACGGAAAATATTTTCTATTTTTATTTTGGGACAAGGATGATCGTGGATGGTGGCCTTCGGGGATGTATGTGGTGAGTATATACTACATGTTATATGTTGTATGTAATGTATGTTTTATGTGTGTTTGTGTTTTTAACCCATTGTAGTCAGTCGCCTGACGATGGGACAACTCTCCCATCATCACATTTCGATGGGAGAAGTAGTCCCATCCGACGAATGACTACAATGAGTCACTACTGGCAGACAGACACACACAGAGAGACAGACACACAGACCGACACACACACAGACACTACATACCATTTCCACCATACGCTTCACATCGACCATACACTAACTTCACTACACTCCGCCCACACACTTCCTCCACATCACTGACGTCACTTCCTTCTGCTGCGGTTTTGACACCCAAATCCGCATAAAATCTGCAGATGGTTTTTACATCTGCAGTTTTTATGCGGATTTTACCAACAAAATGGGAGTCTATGGGTGCAGAAACGCTGCGGAACTGCACAAAAGAAGTGACATGCACTTCTTTGAAATCTGCAGCGTTTCTGCACGGATTTTTCTGCACCATGTGCACAGCTTTTTTTTTCCTATTGATTTTCATTGTATTGTAACTGTCAGTGCAGTTCTGCAGCAAATCTGCTGCAGAAAAAAACGCTGCAGAACTGCACTAAATCTGCATCGTGTGCACATACCCTAAGAGAGTAAAGCATATTGCCAGATTCCTTTTAAAGGGGTTTTCTGAAACTTTAATATTGATAAAACTTATCACTAACCGATTCCACTGATCAGCTGATTGAAGGACCACAGTGCAGAAAAAATGGCACAGCTCCGTACACTGTGCCATGAATGGAACTGCAAGTCTTCTCCCATACAAGTAAAGGTCATCAATATTAAGATCCCAGAAAAACCTCTAAATTCACATAGATTTCTCTTTACCCCCATAACCTAGTTCTAAACTTAACTTTAGTCAAAACAGGAGAAACTTTTTTGTAAAGTTGGGACAGCTCTTTCAGCAGGCTTCTATCTCTCCTCTTACAAAATTGCCAGAAAAAGTGGCAAGATTTGTAATCTCAGACTATGCCTATGCAGAGCACAGCAAGAGAGAATGAGTTGGTGATCGGCCGCTGGGCTCTGAAAGCGTTGCTCTGAAGCAAAATCAGTATTTCAGCGTAGGTGCACACAACAGCTTTTAAATTCCGGGTGAATCTGTCAAGTTTTTCACGCAGAAAATGCTTCAGGAAAACTGGCTTTTTTGTAGTTTCTGGAGTGTTTTTTGCCAACAGTTTTGGCTGCTGGCATTTTTTTGGAGGGTTTATTCATCGTTTTTGTAAAGTCTTTTTTTACTGTCGTTTTCAGGTTGTTTTATTCCATTGAATAATGAAGAAACGTTGGAGGTTGGAGGTTTTTTTTTTTTAAATGTGGCAAAACATTCTAAAAAACAAGTGAGCATCTTCTGGTCATCTCTTGAGCTTTCCCATTGACTTGTATTGTAACGTACAGAGCATCTTCCAAGCAGAAAGAATGGACAGGTCACCTCTTTTAACTAGTTTGTGTCTTTGGAAGCATGATGTGGTTAAAAAACGTCCAAAAGCCTGAACATGTGCTCAGCAAGTCGCTTTTACATAGAACGGAGTATGTAAATTTTTTTGAGCGTTTTCTGATCGTCTTTTTTAGGCGGTTTTCCAATGAGGAGGACATTATGTGCACAATTATTCTAAAGAGGTCTACCATATACCATTTACGTGCATGTAAAGCACGTAAAATACAATGGCTTCGGTCACCTCTAGCCTACATGTTTGAAAGAAACGTCCCTGCATATTGCACAATATAAGTTTGTTTACTGGATACCACTGTATGTACTTTTATTTATTATTTTTGTGGTACAACATATACTGGCCATAAGGAGCTAAAAGGACACATTTTTGGCCTCTGTCTGACTAATGGGCTCCTAGTGACATAGGGTGTGTTGGGAGGTGCACGTTTTATGAATAGAGCCTGAATTTACTGACCCTAATTATTTGAAGTATATAAACTGTGGTAACCTCATCTACCCTGAAGAAAATTAAGGAAGCACTGAAATATCATATTCGATATTGATAAATGAAAGATTCAAGTTAAAACCCATTAAAACCAAAATGACGTATGAAGGATCAATGGAAACCAAAGTCCTCAACAAACAGAGCTGGAGTCCAAATCAGCCCAAAATCATAAAATCACAGATGGATCCAATTTGCGTAAATTTTATCACATGAACTCAAAATGTGAAAGGCCTCAACGTGCCTGTGTGCAACCCCAACATCCAGGCATGCTCCTAAAGAGATGGTGATAGTGTCATGTGGTATCTCTTCCCAGACCTGGATCAGAGCATCAATGGGTTTCTGAACAGCCTGTGGTGCAATGTTGCGGCATTGGATATACTTATATGCAATGTTCCAGAGGTTTGCAAATGGATTAATCTCTTGGGAACATGAAGTTCGGTCAATGGCATCAATGCCAGTGTCATGCAAGAACTGCCTAATATAGGAGCCCAGGCATTGTCTTGCATCAAGAGAAACACAGGGTAACTGTACTAGCTTCCGCTTTGCTACGGGACTTTTCTTGAAGATTTTTCTAGAAGTCTGGAATATCTCAGCTCAAAAGGTATTGAATTCACGAATATTTGCAGATGTCCACACTGAGTTATTCTGACCATAATCCTCAAGTTTAGGTCTTTGATGTTGGGTCTTTTTGTTCTTGCAGGTGATCTATGTGGTATTCTTTTAAGAATATGCATAAAATTCACAGCGTAACTAGGATGCTGTAGTACAAGCAAAATCTAAACCAAGTCACCGCCCAATTACAGTATGTACTTTTTAGAATATCATAAAATCTAACCTTTAATTATTAAAATAGAATAGACATATACAAAAAATTAACACCAATTACATAAACAAGCCTAAGGAGAAAATATGTAACCCTGTTCAGACTCACTCTTTGCTACCTCGCAGCAGAGGTTATATAGAGTAGGCGCCCCCACTTTCCTACCTTGCCGCGGAGTTTGGCTATAGGGTAGGCGCCCCCACTTTCCTACCTTGCCGCGGAGTTTGGCTATAGGGTAGGCGCCACCACTTTCCTACCTTGCCGCGGAGTTTGGCTATAGGGTAGGCGCCACCACCTTCCTACCTTGCCGAGCAGGATGGCTACGGTAAGCGCCACCACTTTCCTACCTTACCGCAGAGGATGACTAGGGTAGGCGCCCCCACTCATCTATGGCTGAACCTTTTTGCCCTGTTGTACCCTGTGTGGTAAGGGAGGGACAATAATTTTTTTTTAAAGTGCTAGTGCAGTTCACTTGAAAAAAATGCAATCATAAGCCATTCAGGACAGTGTCAAAGAATCACTAAACAGAATGTAGATCACTCTAGTGGAAAGAACAGTATTGCCCATCATACCTTCACTAATCCAATTTTGTCATCCAAATCTTCAGTAAGATAACCACCATTATTTGGATTGGTTTACAGCAAAGCAAAGCTCATTACATTAAATGATTATTATATTGGAGAATCTCCCTCCGGATGGTCTGCACGCTAACTGGTATATCTGGCTCCCTTAAATACTCTCCCCATAAGTGGAGTGCGTTCCAACAGTATATCACACCTACCGTGATCTATACAATCAGTATTGAGGCTAGGGACGCATTTCCGATTTGAATCACGCCCGTCTGCGTATCATTGTGTGTTCCAATTCGGGCCAGTATGCAATGAATGCAATGACAGTGTTGATGGTACGCTGAGAGACATGGAGCATCCGTCCCATGTCCTGGATAAGAAAAGTACCGTAACTTGCTGCTGATAGAAAAATCTCTTTCTGAGCGTTCAGATCACAATGCCTCGAAAGGCCTATTTTTCAGCTGCTCTGCCAAACAGCCAGCAAGAACTAGAGCAGTGAAATCCTCCATAATCCATTGAACAAGAAATCACAATCTATTAATATCATCCACTGCCGAACCAAGCGGATGGAAAAATGAGCTCTAAACCACTAGCGGACCACAATCACACATAACCTGATGGGTCACTATCACACAGAACCTCACAAGCCTAGGCATTGACTTTCCATGAATGACTGAAATCGAGTAACATGTATTATCAATAAAAAATAGGACACACTTGTACAAGATATTAGTGAATCCTTGTTCAGAAATATTGTGACCTTAATATATTAAGCCCCATCTAAATCAATGTCCAAACCAAAATAAGAACAGTTGGTTGTGGACATGATGCTGTTCGATGTGCTGTACCCATATAAAATCAATCAGTACCTTTTCCCCCATGAAGTTCCTTCCTGCCTGAATGCTAAGCTCCCCCATGTTTTGTATATGATTGGTGCAATAATTCCCTTGGTGGATGATGTGAGATTTGGATTCGTTTTTGGTTTCTGGCGCCCAGATTGGTACTCCGTGTTAGCTGTACAATGGCAGTGCGAACTTCCTTGGCTGAGACACAAATGCTTAGTAATCACAAGAGGCAACCAGGATGCCAGCCGGCTGGATAAGGCACACTGCCTCAATGTACCGATGTGGACGCTGCATAAGGGTCATGTGAATTTTTTTGCTCCACTCTAATTACCAATTATAGTAATGTATACATAATGTATATAACACTTCACTTGTAATGGATAACCCTCCACCATCAATAAAGTCCAAAATAAGAGACTAACAAAATCTGATTTGGATCCTGTAAATTTTCACAATATATTGCAGTTCATATATAAAAAAAAACAAGTTCTGGGTTATCAGGCGCAATACCAGACACAGCCTACATATAGGAAAAAAATTATATTCCTGTACGCTTTATATTGTTTATACAAATATGTGCGTCATAGCTGGAGGCGATCACTTCACATGACTAAGTAGGTAGAAGATTAGTTGCTGTGAGGACATGCATTAAAAGTAGTTAAGGTTTTGCAAAGTGGTGCTGAAACTCGGGCCCAGTGTTTCTGAATGCCACTTTATTGCATGTGGTATTTAAATTATTCCTGGGAATAAGAGTCTTTGAAAATGCAATGCTAAGGAAAGTGACCGTTTCCATGCCCTAACAATAGCCTCAGGGGGGATTTGCGATGTCTCAAGTCTGAATTTTCTGAAGCATGACAGGAATGTACTTGTGTGACCTCCAGCCATCGCTGTGGCCTGGACACAGTGAGATTCAGGACCGAGGATGCTGAATTGGGAAATGTGCGCATGTTCACATTAGAAGAAATGGCTGTATAACTGCTGGTGCTATTGCTGGGAAGAAGCAGCCATGTTTTTCTACAAAGAGAGTCTCTAGCTCTGGAGGATCCATCCTGCCCTGCGTTACATAGACAGCTCATGGATATGAATGCACCCCTCTGGTGGTGCTGCATGGAAACCGAACACCTGCTGTTAGGTTTCCCCACTGATCAGAGCTAATTGCTGATGGTTCCAAAAAGGAACATTCTGTAGTCCCTTTAAAGGGAAGGTGCCACCAGTTTTCTTGTATTTTGTTTTTTTTGTGAAATTAAGCTTAAAATAGTAATTAAAATGTATTAATGCAATGTTTGCACTGTTTGCAAACATTTCTATATGAAAAATATTATATATTTTTCTACAAATATACATATTTACCACTAGGGGGAGCATTTTCCGTTTTAGACCTCAAGCAGCTATAGTAAGATTTACCAGCAGCAAAATTGGGGCAGTAACTGCTGACATCACCATTTCCCTCCCCTTTTGGGTGGTCTAATATCCCTGGGGCAGAATGAAGAGCAGCATCACAGGGCAGCCCCATTTTGTGTGTGACTGCTCTGTGACCTGCTATCACCAGCAGTTACTGCATCAGAGGCACAGCTTGGTTACAGAGGAGCAGAACACAGTGGACTCGGCAGCATTTTTTGTGAATAACATTCTTGCCATCCCCCTTCCCCCACCTTAATCCCTGTCCTGTCAGCTGCCCTGCTCTCTCTCCAGGTGTCACCTCCCTCTCTGCAGGCTGTGAGTGCAGCTTACCAGAGATCACAGGGACTGTGTGTGAGGAGGAGGGGGAGACACGGCAGGAGAAGGACACAGGGCAGTGTGTAAGAGCAGAGGATGTGCCTGCCTGGAGTACAGAGGAGCAGTGAGGGCTTCTTCTGTCCTGCGATAGAGAGCATAGGGCTATAATAAAATGGCAGCTAGTCACACCTACAGCAGTGAGTTGTGCAGCCCACAGAGGCGTGCCCAGCTCACTGCTAATGCTGCTGCAATGTTAGAGATAGGAGATAATAGACCAGCGCTGACCCTATGTCCATGGGGTGCCGTAATCTGACACTGATAGTGCCCTGCTACTGCTGCAAAACCAAGATGTCAGCCCCCAGTGCATTCTTTAAACTCATATAACACATGAAATCTGTTTCACATGCATTTCAAACTTGCTTATAGCAGCATATTATGCTACATTACAGTGATTTATTAATGACCTACAAACGCGGTACCTTCCCTTTAAGGTCCCAAAGTTTGATCTGTGAGGGTCTGAATGTCGAGACCATATTTAATCTCGAAGGAGAGCTGCCCTTGACTGAGCACTTCTGTCCCTTTGCTTTATCAATTGGAGGGGGTCTTGGCAGTTGACCACCTCCAATCAAAAATTTCTGACAGGTCTTTATGAAATTTCAGTTACTTTAACCTTTTCCCGGTTATAGGACTAGTATGTCCAATGTGGGGTTTGGGTGTATGGAGTGGGTTGAGGAGCAAAGCCAACTCCAAACCGGGCAGGTGTCGGCTATGTAATAAAGCCGTCGCTTTTCGCTAACAGCTGCAACTGGACAGAGCACTGATTGGTGCGGTTTACCTACTTAAATACCGCTATCAACCTCCTACAGCAGGATTGCCTGGCACAATTAGTCTCGTGGCCATCACCCCCGCCCCTTACCCTTCCAAGATGTGTTTGTGGACAGCAGGAGTTGCAATGGCAGCTAGAGCCCTACTGAAGGCCCGCATATAAATAGTTTTGGTTATGAAATCCTGCTGATAGATTTCCTTTCAGGGAACATTAAAAACAGGGATTATCTGAAGCAGAAAAATCCTTTCAGTGCATTAATGTTAGCAAATCCAAATGGCATCAATTGTAAAAATGGGCAGGCCAATAGTTATTTATGCAACTTAATAAACATGTAATTATAAAGTGTAGCACCATTGACTTAAATAAGGAACATGGTGCAATACTACATCTTTACCAGAAGAGGGCAGTCAGCCAGTTACTCTTCACTCATGGTGCAGGCTTTGTGAATACACTAGTCATAAACTAATTACTAGTATTAGGTACTAAGGGGTATCGTTTCTCCTTATGGAGAGTGACATACCATCTCTGGCTTGTCAAGGTAAGGAGGCTTATTTGCCGTACAATGCTCCTCTGGGAAATATAATATGCAAATGACTTGTAGGATCGCTACTTCCAACAGGTGGCGCTATAGAGTTTAAGTCCTCTTTTTCTCAGAAGAGGCAATTTGCATATAGTATTAGGTAGTAAGAGATCTAAAGAGATCAATATACAAAGGTGGCCGTATGCAGACTGAAGGGGCTTAATCTTCAATTTTTCAATACATTTGTAGAATCAGTAAATTTGAGGCATCCTTCTCTTTGACCCCAGACTGTGTGGTTTTTAATTTCTGCGGTGCAGTACTTAAGATTATTCTTCACTGTTGGCATAATTGCGAGCCCCCTACCCCCTCTAATTAATTAAATCTATTCATTACCTTTTCAAAATGGATCAGTTAATCCCAAAAGAAACATACACTAAATACAATAAACACTTTTTTCACATGTGGAAAAAGTATATGAATACCCTTCCCCTTGGATATTAGAAATAGACTAGTCTCCAATTTCGGAGGCATGAATTGGTATTGGAGTTGATTGGGGAAAAAAAACACCTATTCGTTTAGACCACAGGCCAACAAAGTAATAGTTATGGAGATATTTTGCTAAATAACTCGAGACACACTGGGGTTGGGGAGGCATCTGGTTTTATTTTTGTTGTTTAAGGTCATAGACAAAAGAAGCCTGTTCTTTTTGTTAAGTATTTCTGTCTAATTTGTCAGTAAAAAGATTAAAAAAAAATTGTAGAATCAGGATTGCGCCATTATCACATGGAGATTTTCTTACCGTCTGGAAATAATGAGAACACAAGGCTGGGAATATGGCACTCATGACTGATCTAGGGGAATCACGTACAGTTTTGGATAGGTTATGAGTCACCATGGGGTTTTTCTGATGTAGAAAATCAGAATATGTTTGGGTTTTGCAGTACTGAGACATTCACAAGTGTCTAAGTTGTTCCCGGATACTGAAAATCTATTTGATTAAAGAGTCGGAAAAATTACATACTTGTAGGACAGAGGTGTTGACTTGTTTTTTTCCTGGGGCTATTAATGCTCACTTCACCGCTACGTGGGATCACTTGATCACTTTTCAGAACAGTGATTGATGCCTTCTGTACTCTCCTAGGCTCAATTGCTATTTACTGTAATCTTGTCTTCGATTACGATAACCCTCCTGCAGACTTTGCCTTCTTTCTTTCCACTGCTATCTGTCCTTTGTTCCATCTTTTTTGTCTCCCTCTTTTCCACTGGTAGTCATCAGGACCCAGATTGTTTTCTACTACGACCTACCTAAGAATACCCATCATGCCTGGATACTTCTCCTACTGTCTTAGTATTTACTTTCATGCCCTGTGTTAGGCTAATTTCACATCTGCAGAGACCCGTCCTCGAGATTGCAGGGGGCTCCCATTAATCGGACCACCTGCGACCAGCAAGTTTTCCCCCTTCCAAAGGTTGTGTGATTTAGAAAAAACTCCTGTAAGCTGCATTTACATGAGCAGATTCAATGTCTGAAAGTTGCATCGATTTACAATATTAGTGCAAGTCTTTTTCTCAGGTGGTCAAAAAATGCAAACGTTATTTTAATTGAAACTGCTACAGTTTTTTTTTTCTGATGCAGTTTAAGGGCAGTCCCACACGTCCAGATAATTCCGGTACCGGAAAAATCGGTACCGGAATTATCCGTGTCCGTGTGCCCGTGCGTTTCTGTGGCACATCAGTGTGGCACACGTCTGCCGCCCGTGTGCCCACTGGGTACCACACGCACCATGCTGGGTACCACACGTACCAGCATCTGGTGCTGAAGCCCCATTCATATCTTCCCTGCAGCAGCGTTTGCTGTAAAGAAGATATGAATAATCGTGTTTAAAATAAAGCTCCATGTCCCCACCGCCCTCCCACCCCCTGTGCGCCCCCCCGCTGTTCTTAAAATACTCACCCGGCTCGCTCCCTCGCTGGCGCTGCCTCCTGTCCTGGCCGCACCTTCTACTGTATGAGCGATCACGTGGGGCCGCTCATTTACAGTAATGAATGTGGCTCCACCCCTATGGGAGGTGGAGCCGCATATTCATGACTGTAATCGGCGGCACCACGTGACCGCTCATACAGTAGAAGATGCGGCTAGGACAGGAAGCAGCGCCGGCCAGCGAGGGAGCCGGGTGAGTATTTTAATAACAGCGGGTGGGCGCACAGGGGGTGGGAGGGGGGTGGGCACATAGATCTTTATTTTAAACACGATTATTCATATCTTCTCTACAGCAAACACTGCTGCAGGGAAGATATGAATCGCGGCTTCAGCACCAGTGGGGGGTATAGCACTTAATGTAGCGCTGTCTCCTGCACGGCACACGGACTACGTTCGTGTGCGGTACGTGTTTTACACGGACCCATTGACTTTAATGGGTCCGTGTAATCCGTGCGCTCCCACGAACACTGACATGTCTCCGTATTTGGCACACGTAGACACGGTCCGCAAAAAATCAATGACATCTGCACAGATGCATTGATTTTAATGTGTCTACGTGTGTCAGTGGCTCCGGTACGTGAGGAAACTGTCACCTCACGTACCGGAGCCACTGATGTGTGAAATCGGCCTAAGTTGTTTGCACCCTTTTGATTGGACAGTGCCAGTTTTTGAGCATTTTCCATTAGAAGACGTTGCAAAGAAGTAACATGCACTCTTTATCACACCAAGTGTTTTTTTTTTTCAAATCTGAAGCAGAAAAAAACAATGAAGTTATTGAACATGTGACCAGCAAAAATGTTTTATAACAAAAATAAATAGAGTCATGCAGTGACCCCTGTTACAGGTAGGGGGCGCTGCATGGTCTCCCCAGAATATGCATGGAGGCGTATTGAGGCCATAGGAAGGCATGGCAATCCCAGGCATAACTATGGTGATGAGACAAAGTCCGGCATTATTGTGATTGGCCGGTATGTGTGTTGCAGAGGAAGATACTCTGCCCTGCACACCAGAAGTAAGGTTCTTCTGGGACCTGTAGTCCCACAAGTAATTGTGTTGTTTTAGAGGGACACTGGCAGGGCTTGTTTGAGAGCTGGGAGGGTCAGACTAGCCACACACACACCTACCACCTATGGGAGTGGTTACAAGCATGTAACCAGGATGTGGGTCACATGGTTCCTGTGTATGGATCTTGGTCCTGTGAGAGGAAAGGCCTGGGTGTTGGGAGGTCCAGAGTGGGGACCGGATCCCTGAAGAGCACCTGGTGAGGCCGTGATCCTGAGTGGCCTCTGTGTTGGGAGGTCCTGTGTGTGGACCGGATCCCTGAAGAGCATGTGGTGAGGCCATGGATCTGCAGAGCCGGTGAAGGCTACCGTGTGGGGGAAGCTACCGTCCTTCTGTAAGTCTGGAACAGACTGGTGTATGTCTGTCAGGCAAGTTAGTGATTCCCGTTAGGCAGCTTCTCCATTGGATATAATGAACTGTTTGTGGTACGGTTTATGACTCTTTAATAAACCGCATAAACTGTTTTGTGTTAAAAACCGTGTCCGTGTGCATTTATCCCGTTGCCAAGCGAGTATTCCCCTACCCATTAGTGAGCGTTATCTCACAATTGGAAGAGTGTTTCAAGTGTTTCAGTCATTTTTCAAATGTTTTTCGCAGTGGACTTGTTAAAAACAAACCTGTGTGCGAGAGCCTTACAAATCAGTTGACTCGTTTAAATGGCCTCTTACACAGACCGATGCCAATGGTTAAGCAGACGAGCTTGCTCAGCACAACATACTAGATTTTTCCCATGTCTGGTTAAAGAAAAGTGATTTCATCTAATGATACCGTGTAGGGCAGGTGAACAGATTTTGTGAATCCCTCTTGACTCACTCTCGGGGGTATTCATCAGTCCAAGTCCAGAGTGACCAACACTTTCCAGACACGGACACTGGGGCGTCCTCTGTAGGGCTTCTGAATTATTAATAAAGCCCACACAATGGCCATCCAGTTTCTAGGCCATCAAATGGAAATTAGCAAAAAGGGGGGGGGGGGGGGAGGAGCCAAAAACATCAAAACTTGTTTTTGTAAACAGCCGCACCTAGACCGAGTTCCAAAGTAAACCCAGCTAATGTCATTAGCTTTGTCTTTCTGTCTGTGATCCATCAACAACCCATTCACTTCTACGAAAATATCAGCGTTCCAATAAATGGGTTGGAGGCGGGATGAAAAGCCTGGGTGTACTGCTGCACAGCAGCCTTTATGCTGTGGTCGCCCCAGAGTTAAACCGATCCCTGTCATTGTACGTGGGCTGAGTCCAGAACATTGCATAATGCCTTAAAAAGTATGGAGACGGCTCAAGCAAAGTGTGGGCGGCATGGACGATACTTCAGCTCTTAGTTGAATCAGCACAGATTCTGTTACAACATTTCTGCTGAATCTGACAAAAATTTTTTTTTCCTCAGTACTATCCTCTGGTCTTCTGCCAGGGAAAGAATCACCAAAAATAACAGAAGTTATAAATCTATTTATAGGATGTGAAGTTACAATGAGTCAGGCAAAAGGACCAGTAAACGACTGATTTTCTTACTAGGAAAAGTTTTACGGGTGTTTTCAGGAATGGCGGGGCTCGGCGGAGGCCATTAAATGTCATGGATGGCTTAGAAAGATCACAATCTAGATTATAGAATTAATTTAACGTGTATCTCCGGTTTGGAGAGAACTTATAAAAATATATTAGGAAACTGCATGGAGCCCAATTTAATTTCAGCTCAGTCTGCTGGCAGGACAGATTCAGTTTCCATGCAGTTCTCCTCAATAGCCTATTGATAACCAATAGACTCCTATTTATGAAGGACTAAGACTTACTATGGGGTACAGACATGCATGGGTTTGGATAACGAACAACATTTATTACCTATCCACCTGTGGGACCCCCACTGACCCCTGGGACCCCCACTGATCATGAGTCCGGTGCCTCCCATCACTTTAATTACTGTCTTAGGAAAGAGCGAATAGCTTTGGATAACTCCTTATCCAAATAGTTATAGCGCTTACTGAATAGCTGCATCAGGAACCCGGATACCTGGAAAGCCCCCCGATAATCAGCTGTTTGGCAGACTGACAGAGGTAGCTAAATACAGCACAAGGCCATCTACATCCGTCCCATACACTTTGAATGGAGCAATACTAAATTTGGTTAACCACCACCCTCTTCAAGTGGAGGACTTGTGACTTCCATTTTGATGAATGGCAGGACCCCCAGGGATCATATATTTACCAGCTATCCTGTGGATATAATTTTGTCACCACTTCCCTCGTCTCAGTGGTGCAGCCACCATCAATCCTATATTTATTATTCATCCCTGTAAGTCAGAATGCAGCCATATGTGTGGGATGCTCGTACTTGAGGTGATTAAAAGATATGGACAACGTTGGGGGGCATATTTTTTTTGCACATGTAGTCAGATTTGTTTGACAGCTTCGTATAGTGAAAGAGAAGCTGAGCAGAATGATATATAGGTTTGTTGGTAAAGACTAAATACAACTTGCATTTCATTTACTGATATCCCTGGTGTTTGTATGTATGAGTCCAGTGGGCGGTCCTACTAGTGATTGACAGCTAATTCTGCATGTAGTGAAGACTGTCCATTACTGGACTCATACATTAAACACTACAGATTTCAATGAATAAAATATAAAGTTTACTGAAACTTTTCCAAGAAAAGGGTCTAATCAGTCTGATCAGCTCCTCCTGCTCTATAACATTCTGCCAAAAATCAGTGACAATGTTCAACACAACAACAGTTTTTTTCTTTAAATCCATGTATTCTTTACTAAAAAACAGTTTTCCAATTGGACTTATACAGTCTTGGTGTTACACTGTCTACTGCTGGTAGCAGAATGAGTCGTCTGATCCATCAGCGAGGTCGTTCTGACAAATTCACATTAGACTAACATCGACCAAACTCGCCAATATCGACAAATCTGTCAGACAGTCTAATGTGTATGGGGTTCCCCAAAGAAGAATGTCCAGGGAGGTATGGAAACGGTATGTCCAAGTTCAGATTGATAAAAAAGTTTATGCTGGGCTTTACCTTCACTCATATGAGCTTCTCTGAGAGGAATTTATTATGGTTAAATCAGCTTTTTAATGCAAACGTATTTTTAAGTTTTTAAAAAAATATTTTTCATATCATTAAAAATAAAATTAAAAATTTTGCAAATTTCACATTAATCACTAGGCCCAATTTCAGACTTCTTCCTGGTGGCACAGCATCAATAGACTCAGAACCTATCTTTTGTATAGAAGACTTCTGAGCTTCTAATCCATATATCCGCTAACTTAGCCAAAGTTCATTGTGTAAGGAGGAAGAGGTGAGCTGTGACATCACCTATTGTGATTGGTGAATCCTGTGTTATCTACTGTAAATAAAGGTGCTAGCAGTCATTTTACATGAGGAGGAACTTAGGAAGTGAGCTGTGATATCTATTGTGAATGGTGGATCATGTGTTATCTACTGTATGTAAAGGTGTTATCAGTCATTGTACAGGAGGAGGAGGTGACCTGTGACATCACCTATTGTGAATGGTAAATCTTGCCATCTACTGTATCTACAGGTGTTACCTGCCATGGTAATCCTGTCTGTGATGATATTGAAACTGCTGAAATCACCAAGGTTACTTACCGGTAGCTGTTTTTTCCGGAACCCATGACAGCACACCTGAGAGAGGGATCCGTACAGCCAGGACAATAAACCTACTGAAATAAAAGGGGGGTACCTCTCCCCTGCTTCAGTTGGGTTACAGAGTATGAGAGGACCTCTGGTTAATTTAAACAGATAACCAACACCACATTATATAAACAAAAGACACTCAAACTATAGTGCCCACCCAAAAAGTGAAAAGGGGGGAGTATACGAGTGCCGTCATGGGTTCCAGAAAAACCGGCTACCCGTAACGTTATGAACTGGTGATTTAGAACCACAATGGACCTGGTGGTTAAGAGCATTGAAAATGACCTGATAGTTACTAATAACATAGGACGAGCTCTGAGACGTGGGAACTCTGCTGACCGCAATCCCTAATCCTATCACACCACACTAGAGGTAGCCGTGGAGCGCTCCTGACCAGACCTAGGCGCCTCGGGCACAGCCTGAGAAACTAGCTAGCACTGAAGATAGAAAAATAAGCCTACCTTGCCTCAGAGAAATTCCCCAAAGGAAAAGGCAGCCCCCCACATATAATGACTGTGAGTAAAGATGAAAATACAAACACAGAGATGAAATAGATTTTAGCAAAGTGAGGCCCGACTTACTGAATAGACCGAGGATAGGAAAGATAGCTTTGCGGTCAGCACAAAAACCTACAAACAATCACGCAGAGGGCGCAAAAAAACCCTCCGCACCGTCTAACGGTACGGAGGTGCTCCCTCTGCGTCCCAGAGCTTCCAGCAAGCAAGACAAACCAATATAGCAAGCTGGACAGAAAAAATAGCAAAACAAAAGTAACATAAGCAGAACTTAGCTTATGCAGAGAAGACAGGTCACAGGAACGATCCAGGAGAGAGCAAGACCAATACTGGAACATTGACTGGAGGCTAGGAACAAAGAACTAGGTGGAGTTAAATAGAGCAGCACCTAACGACTTAACCTCGTCACCTGAGGAAGGAAACCAGAAGCCGCAGCCCCACTCACATCCACCAGAGGAAGCTCATGGACAGAACCAGCCGAAGTACCACTCATGACCACAGGAGGGAGCTTGACCACAGAATTCACAACACGGTAAGTAACCTTCGTGTTTTCCTTTCATCCATGACAGCACACTTGAGATTTTTTTTTGAGAAATGAAACATCTTAGGGAGGGACCACTGATTGCAGCACCCTTCTACCATAGGTTAAGTCAGCAGAGGACAGATTTAGTCTGTAGTGCTTAAAGAAGGTAGATGGTGAGGACCAGGTAGCGGCCTTACAGATCTGATCAATTGATATCTCCGCCTTTCCAGCCCAGTGGTACCCACGGCTCTGGTGGAGTAAGCCTTGATGCCTTCAGGAACGAGAGCGCCACTCGCAGAGTAAGATAAACTAATGGCCTCCATGATCCATCTGGCAATGGTACTTTTAGATACCCTGTAACCCTTTCTGCTACCCTAGAAGGCTATGAATTGGGACTGGTCCTTTCTCCACTGACTGGTCATGGACATATATTCTAATATGGACCTCCTCATCTCTAAGGTATGGAATTTTTGGGTTATTACAGAAGGAGGGAAACATGATGTCCTGGCTCCTATGGAATTTACGAACTACCTTGGGGAGATATGCCGCACCAGGTCTTAGAACAATCCTGTCCTCATATACCTGTGTGTAGGGGGGACATATAGACTGAGCTTGTATGTCACTTACCCTACGGGCTGATGTTAGGGCCACTATCAACACCGTTTTAAGCATGAAGGCTTTCGCAGATAACTCCTGTAAGGGCTCAAATGGTTCCCTAGTTAGCACCTCTAAAACTAGGTTCAGGTCCCATGGAGGTATTTTTGGGACTATAACCAGTCTTGATTAACTACAGGATCTTATTAATCAGGACCCCCATCTATTTGATGCTAGGTTGCAATTTTACAAGGCACCCAAGGCCGACACCTGTACATTGAGAGTGTTAGTTGCTAGCCCTAGTTGCAATCCCGACTGTAGAAATTATACAATAGCTCCTACGGGAGCATCATTCCCCAAGGGCTGCCCTAAAAACTCCAGGAATCTCTTCCATGTTCTACCATAGATCCTTGATGTAATCAGCTTCCTACTCTTCAACAGGGTGGATACTAGCCCTGGTGAGAACCCCTGCCGATTCAGTAATGCCCTCTCAAATTCCATGCTGCCAGATGGAAGCCCTTCACTTGAGTTTTTTGGAAAAAAATATGTATATGGTCAATTTAAGGAGCGCTATGGCTATAAAGCACACTGCAATAGATTAGTGGTAAACAAACCTTTTATTAAACCACTATGCGTTTCGGCAGCGGACTGCTACCTTCGTCAGGTAGATTTAGGTAAATCCACCAGAGGAAGGTAGCTGTCCGCTGCCGAAACGCGTAGTGGTTTAATAAAAGGTTTGTTTACCACTAATCTATTTCAGTGTGCTCTGCAGCCATAGCGCTCCTTAAATTGACCACATACATATTTTTTTCCAAAAAACGTTGATATTCCCCTTGAAAGCTTGTGGCTGGAGCAGCTTGGGGCCATAGAATTCATCTCCAGAAAACAGGCCCTGAGCTGACGTCACATCATCTGTAGTGGAATCAAGTGACTGGATCTTGGGCCCACGTGACCAGACCAGGAAGCACAGCACAGGAGCAGTCCCGAAGCAACACAGCAGGAGTGCACAAAGACATCTGCTACCAGAGTTGTGCAGGGGTGCACAACCCTTCCAGGTGAGAGGCTAACCCGCCCACCTTTCGTTGAAATATCCCAATTAAACCACCTGATGCTTCTCATGCTGCGCTCATCCATGTTTATTGTCCTTTGAGAGTGGCACACTGGTCCCTGGGTAAGAAGGTCCAGGATCTCTGGAATAATCCATGGATCGGTAACGGATATCAACCTTAGAAGGGATAACCATGGTCTCCTTGGCTAAAATAGAGAAATGAGAATCACCGTCGCTTGATCCTCCCTGATATTCCTTATGACCACTGGAATCATCTCTATCGGGGGAAATGCATAGGCCATACTGAACTTCCAAGGTATCTGAAGGGCATCTACTTCAAAAGCATTCTCCCTTGAATTTAACAAACAAAAGTTCCTCACTTTCCTGTTGTGTAAACTTGCAAACAGATCCATCTCCGACCTCCTCCATGCCCGCACTATTTGCTTGAAAAGTAGAGGATTTAGAGACCATTTTCCCTGTCTCAATTTCTTGCGACTCAGGAAGTCTGCTTTTGTGTTTTCTATTCCCCTATATGAAGTGTCGTAAGGGACATTAGGCGTTGCTCTGCTAGCTGGAGTAGGAGGTTTCCTGCCCCCATAAGGCATAAGGACCTCGTTCTCCCCTGGTGGTTGATATAAGACATGACTGCGCGATTGTCAGACATGACTCAGGCATGGCGACCCCGAATGAAGGGGAGAAAGTGTCTTAAAGCTCTTTTCACAGCCCACAGCTCTTTTAAGTTGGAACCCTGATCTCTTTCCAAAGGAGACCAGGTTCCCTGCAGGATGTTAGATGTGCCCCCCATCCGGAATTACTCGCATCCGTCGTGATGACGTCCTCCACCGGCCTCAACCACTGGACCCCTGATGCCAAATGCTCTCTTACTGTCCACCAGGACAGGGAGTCGCTTACTGCCAAAGTAAGATGTAACTTTCCATCCAAGTGCCCTTTTAACGACCTCTGTGCTGACAGGACCGCCCACTGTAGTTGTCGCAGGTGAAATTGGGCCCATCTTACTGCTGGTATACAAGATGTTAGGGATCCTAGCAAGGACATCACCTTTCTTAGTGTCATATTTAGCTGATGTATTGCTGACAGTGCCAGGGCCATTATTTTGGCTATCTTGTCCCCTGGTAGGAGACAGATCTGGAGCTTGGAGTCCAGAACCAACCCCAGGAGGGATTGTATCTTTTCTGGTCTTAGCCTTGATTTAAGCGTATTTACCATCCAGCCTAGCTCCTCTAGGACCACCGTCACCTCCCTCATCTGTTCTGCACAGTGATTTTCCGACCTCACGACTATAAGGAAGTCGTCCAGGTACAGGATGATATCAGTGTCCTGAGAACGAAGGCAGGCCATCACATCCGATATTACTTTGGTAAGTACTCTCAGAGCCACTGACAGACCGAATGGAAGGGCTGTATACTGGTAATGCCTGACCTGTCCTTGGACATACAGAGCCACCCTCAGGAATTTTTGATGGTCTCGATGGATTGGGATGTGGTAATAGGCATCTTTTAAGTTGATTATCGCCATGAAGCAATCCTGGAACAATAGCTTTATAGTTGTGCTCACTGACTCCATTTTGAAGGAATAATTCACAATCCAACAGTTGAGCTTCCTTAGATTGACGATAGTCCTTAGAGAACCATCCGGCTTCTGTATCAAAAAAGGGGGAATAAAATCCCTTTCCAATCTCTTCCACCGGGACTTCGCACAGAACTCATTTTTGTAACAGTCCCAAAATCTCCACCTTCAGGGCCAGCTGTTCTCCTGGTGATTTCCTGCAGGGTGTTAATATAAATGTCTGGTGCGGTGGATAGAGGCAGTCTATCTTCAGACCGTCCTTGATGACACAAAAGATCTAGCGACTGGGGGAGATATTCACCCAGGCAGGGAGAAAGAGAGAGACACCCCCCTATCTCTGACCTGACGTCATTGGGGGGGGGCTTTTTTGAAGATGTAGAGGGCCCTCTGAACATATATCCAGACCCCTTCCTATCCTTGAAGTCCCAGCTCTTTCTTTCTCCTCCTCCGAAAAGAAGGCTTCCTAGCTTCCACCGAGAAATGGGGAAACCCATTCTTCTTGTCACCTGCCTTCTCCAATATGCCTCTAGCTTCTGTCCGAAGAGAAACTGGCCGTCACATGGGATGGAGCAGAGTCTATTTTTTGAAGACCGGTCTCCTGGACACCCCTTCAGCCATAAGGCCCGTCTAGCCGCGTTGGATAGGCTCGCCGACCTAGCTGCTAACCTCACAGAGTCTGCTGAGGAATCTGCTAGAAAGGCCGCTGCTCCCTGCAACAGAGCTATATTGGACAAGCTCTCATCTCTCGGAACCTTACTCCTAAGTTGTTCCTCCATCTGTTGCAGCCAGGGAGCAGGCAGTACATGTCCCAGCTATCGCCGCCTCCCAGGTGTGCCTCAGGAACCCATCAGCTTTCTTATCTAACGGGTCTCTAAGTGTGCCAGAATCCTCCAGCGGCAGGGATGTCTTCTTAGAGGACTTTCCCAACCCTTCAAGTCCTTCTCCTGAAAGGGGTATCTCCTTTTAGAAGATGAAGGCAGGCTACCAGACCTCTCCAGCTTCTTCCATTCTTTATCTATGAGCGCCTTTATCCTGGAATGAACTGGAACGGTGTGGTTCCTTTTTTCCTCCAAGCCCCCAAACATAAGATCATCTAGGTATTTAGGTGCCCTTTCCTCCTTTAGTCCCATTGTTGACCTGACTTCCCTAACCAGTCTATCCATGTCCTCGGCCGGAAAGCAAGGTCGGCTGCCTACATCACTGTCCACCCACTGTCAAATTAAGGGTACCGGATTCAGAGGCTAATCAGGGGTACGTATTACGTCCCTCCTGGCTACTGAGGAGTCCCACGATCTCTGGTCGGGACAGCTCCCACTCCTGCCACTCGAGCAGTGCTCCTTTTAGTGCGACCAAGCTGGTGACCAGGCACAGACACTAGTGATGTCTCCTGCTGCTACTGTCCACTGGGATCCTCCATGATGGGGGAGCTTCGGACATAAGCGCTTGTTCTGTGGTCATCCCTCTTACCTCCTTATAAAAGGGATCCACTGATCTTCCGGTCATCACCCAATCGATGCCACTCCCCCTCCACCTTCCCCGCTGGAACTCGCCAAGTATCCACACGTCCTGGCCAGCTTTTTCGCCCTGGGCGCCGCCATCTTGGTCCCGGCGCACACCCATCAACGTTACGCGGGTACGCCCATTCTCAGCGTGCCTTGCGTGCGATGTCGGCGGCATGCACCCCGGAAGCCGGCCTCCCTATGGAGCGGCGGTCAGAAGGCAGACGTATGTGGAGGCCCAACGGACCCACAGATGGCGCCTCCAACACCCGAAGGCCGGCATACAGGCATCTTGCCTGTTCTTCCAGTGCCGGGACGGGAGTGAGCAAGTATGGAAAACAAAAATAACAAATTCTTAAACCAGCCCAGGTTTCAGCACGAGGGTTCCTGTCAGGACAGGAAACTTCACCCATGACAGTACACCTGAGAGAGGAATCCACTCAGCCAGGACAGGAAATCTACTGAAATAAAAGGGTGGGGGGGAGAGGTAACGCCCTTTTATTTTAGTAGGTTTCCTGTCCTGGCTGGGTGGATTCCTCTCTCAGGTGTGCTGTCATGGGTGAAGGGAAAAGTCATACGTAAAGGACAGGGCACGCAAGTATAGTATAAAGCTTAGAAGCCAACTGAAAAGTTACCAAGCTTTTCTTTCTTTTTTTTTTCTATATGGATATCCATATCCATGACTCTTCCTTTGTGGTGTGATACACATGCGACGTTGCACCAGACCAGCTATTCAAGAGAAAAGCAAAAGGATGCCATCTCGTAAGAGGCAATTTTCAGGGCTCAAGTCCAGTGGCCACACATTACGGATTTAAAAAGATTCCCCTCCATTCTCTGCTATTATTATAGCATTATGTCTAAATACAAGCGGTTATGACTTATGAGGCATCATTAAAAGACAGACAAGTGTTCTCCATGGCCATTTTTCTCCTCTAAATGAAGCACTGTTGTGATCTTTGTATTTCATTCAGGGCAGCTGGTGTGATGACAGCCAACCATCTGATGACAATACGAGATCTGTAATACTACCACTGATGATGCCTCTTGTCATTCTAGGAGAACTTCTGAAACATTGAAATGGGAGGAAAAGAAAAAAGTTACAGCTGGAATTTCAACATTTCCTTCTAATTTAGCACTCAAGTTTAGATAAGTATAGATGGTACCATCTCGTGAGCAGCCTTAGTTTGGCTCCTTAGTCTTTTAAGTAGCTCAACACAGTTATCGGATTAAAGCTATACAGTAGGTATGAAGGAGAGAAGTGTCAGTTCTGGTGGGGAGGTAACATCAAGATTACATGGAGTGAAAACAAAAAAGCAAGAGAACAACATTTAGAAAAAAAAGCGGGTAAAGAATGTGCTATTTTCAGGATTTATCTTTAGTCACCAACCCATAAAAATATAATTGTCATGTTTTAAAGGAAATCTATCCCCAGGTATTGGTCGTAGAAAAAGGATGGAGGACATAAAATACTAACAAACCAAAATAGGCATCTCAAGACAGGTTGCCACCAGGCTGTGTTTTCACAGCGGGCATACCCAGCTTTTGGCCTGATACCTGCTTCTACTTCATCTTTGCTAGCAATCCCAGTGCTGCTGTATATTGGGCTTTGATTCTGGCTTATATCCAGTTATTACTATATAGCACTGGGTTTGGTGCTGTTGGTCTTTGACAACTCTGGGGACGCCCTGTGTGTTGTCACTTTTTGTGGGAGTATATATACATATGGTTAATGCCAGTTACTTTTTTTAGGTTTAAATGTATACCTTATATTGTATTTAACTTTCCGATACTGATATATATTATTACTGTACCAGTATCCATTTTTTGCCTTTCGCTGGTTTAACACCGCATGGGGGGAATGGTGTGCTCGTGTTTGATCCTTATGGATCAGGTTTTAATTGGTTTTATATTTTGTATGTCCTTTGCTTCTACACAATAAAGTTGTATCTTATTATATATATATTGTAGGTGTGCACGCATTTATGCAGTGTCTTTCTTCTTTTGTTCAGTATTTGTAGTCTCATGCATTGTGTAGCACCCTGATTTACATTGTGCCTATACCTGGTATTGGTAGTGCTCCGAACAAGTCTTGTTTTGATTCGGACAATTATCGAGCAAAACATTAAACTGAAGCAACCCTTCACTTGTTTTACATCAAATTTGAACTTGCTGAATGTTTTTTTTGGAGCTTGTGAGGTCTCCATAAAATCCCTGAATCACTCGACTACTGAGGTCTCCTTGGAAGATTAAAGGGAGATTTACACTAAAAACATCTTTAGATCTTACAGAAATGGGTGGCGTGCTCGGCTATATTAGCTGAGAGAACAATATCATTTACTCTATTAACCATCCAGTTTACAACTACCAACCGCAGGTCTTTGATGCCGAGGACTAGACATAAATTTTTATCTTGTCATTCTGAAAGTTGGAGATTTTATTACCCTACATTAAAAAAAACATGTATTACTATTGAATTGTAGGTCGATAGTGCACCAAAAACTACACTTTATAGCGCATTATATTTTTAGGGGGGATAGTGAGAAAAAAAAAGAATTACACAGGGAATGTGATGTGACCGCACCTTACAGGCTCAATGAAGGGCTGTCCCCAAAATCGTAAGCTATTCATTAGGTAGAGGATAACTTGCTGATAGGAATCTGACCGCTGGGTTTCTTAAGCCCCCGTCACACATAGCGAGATCGCTAGCGAGATCGCTGCTGAGTCACAAGTTTTGTGACGCAACAGCGACCTTAGTAGCGATCTCGCTATGTGTAACACGTAGCAGCGACCAGGCCCCTGCTGTGAGATCGCTGGTCGTGTCGGAATGGCCTGGACCGTTTTTTGATCGTTGAGGTCCCGCTGGGTAGCACACATCGCTGTGTTTGACACCTTACCAACGACCTCGCTGACAGGACGTCCCATTGAATCGTCATGAAATAGCATTGTTGTACAGGTCGCCGCATCGCTGCTGCGTCGTTGGGGAGATCGCACTGTGTGACATCTCACCAGCGACCACATAGCGACGCAGCAACGATCCCTGACAGGTCATATCGTTGTCGGGATCGCTTAAGCGTCGCTATGTGTGACGGGGCCTTTAGAAGGCAATGTTGCACCAGAGAGCCAATTATCTTCTAGTGGAGAGCTGCTAATTTGGGTTCTCATGCTACCTCCCTATGTAGGAAACAACTTTTGGGAAAAAACCCTTTCAGGCATGTCAAGCAGTCAACCAGCACACTACTCAGTAGTAAAGAGGGGCAAAAAAACAAACAAACAGATGACTCTCCATAGGGTTATAAAAACCTCTACAGACATCTCCAGTTCAGGTCACTGTTATTGCTATGCAAAAGTAGAAATTGAGTAGATTATAGTTCCCAATATGAAATTGTGAATAAATAAGCAAAACTACAAAGCCTATGTTATGGGTTCACTAGGCAAGTTGGATTCTCTAGGCCAAGGTGAGCAGCAGGGACCAGAGGTAATGACACAGAGGAAAAGGGCAACATGTGGATCAGTGAGAACGAGCACCACAGGGGACGAAGGGCAGCAAATGGACAATGGAAGAACTAGATGATGCAGGAGGACAGACACACCAGAACAGCAGAAAAAGACAAGCAGTTCGGAAATTGCTGCAGGGATATGGTTAAAAGAGACATAGCTGCCAGAGATAATCAGGTACCTTGTATTGGAAATAAGCATACGACGTCTAAGACAATGGCGGAAGCGCCAAGCCTTTCAAGGCAAAAGTGCTTCAGGAAAACACTGGCAGTTGTTTTCATGAAGTGTCTTTGCCAACGTTTTTTCAGAATCTTTTGGAGCAGTGGAGTTTACTTTTAAGTATATATTAGAATAAACCTGGTGCTTCTTTTTATTTACTATGCTTTGCTTATATAGGGCCATCATATTCCTCAGCGCTTTACAGACATTACTATTGCTGTCCCCATTGGGGCTCACAATCTAGATTCCCTATCAGTATAACTTTAGAATGAGGGAGGAAACCGGAGAACCCACAGGAAACCCACACAAGCACAGGGAGAACACACTAATTTCTTGCAGATGTTGTCCCTGGTGAGATTTGAACCCAGGATCCCAGCGCTGCAAAGCAACAGCGTTAACTCTTAACCGCTGTAAGATATCCGAACCCTGAACCAGTTAAAAGAAGTAACACAATATGGAACATGTGCACAGAGATGTCAGAAAAATCGGAATCTGTCTGAAAAAGACAGCGTGTTCACATATCCTAATCCAGCAAATAGGAAATGCAGGAGTTGCTGAGAAGATAATTGGTCAGCTAACTGGAGCAATCTTGAGGTAGATGGCGCCAGCTCCTACATCAGCACATAGTAGCTAGGTGCTGTACTTGCAGGAATACTCAGGCAGCTGACAGCTGCCTGAGCCGGCCTTAAAATGCAGTGTCTGGCGATATGGGAGGCGTTTACAGAATTACCAGAGTAACCCAGCATAGACTAGTACAGAGGGAAGGAGCAAGACCAGGACAAGTAAGTAACAGCTTAAAGATTTTTTTTTGGAAGTAATATCAATTTACAAAAACAAAAAAAAGGTCCTCAGTGATCACTAGTACCTCAACTATGTCCCTATTCACCAGAAGAAAAAAAAAACGTCCACTTTATTAGTAGGATTTCTAGGATAATATAAATAGCGCACATATTAAGTATTTTGTAAACTAAGCTATAATTTCCGATTATGCAGAATTTCCCAGCGAGAGTCAGTGTTTATTTCAAGGGTTGTCCAGGATAAGTAAAAAATGTCCGCTTTCTTCCAAAGAACTGCACCACAACTGCCCACAGTTTGTGTCTGATATTGCAGCTTACCTTCATTCATTTAAATGGAGCATAGCTGCAATACCGGACACAAATTATGGGCATAGGTGGTGCTGTTTTTGTAATTAGGACAGTTCCTTTACCTATGGCACTTTCCATAATGATGTCTTTATGAATTGATCCAATAAAGGTCCAGCAAAAATGGCAGCATCTTCACAGACTTTCTGTACATCAGACTGTGTAATACAAAATTAGATCACGTCCAGCAAGCTATGTTTAGATGTTTCCAGAAAAGTCATTGCCAATCACAGATACAGTGACAAACAGGGCAATTTACGTGGGTACTACACACACCCTAATTAATAAGTATTTTCTTTATTAGCATCACATGAAAGCATTAGCTGGCAGTTTCCCGATCCACCCCTACATGCCTGTAATCCCATCGGTTTTCTATCTGCCAAACCCTCGAAATACAGTACAAGCCGTCCTATTTTTTGGAAGATTTAGATGTCATTTTCCTGTATTTTTTTTTCCGATCACAAGTTTTATCCAAAAGTAGCCAAAATGTGCAATGATGACTCACGGAAAATGGGGGTGGTGATGGTAAAGACCTGTCATGTCTGTGGTCAGCACTGGTTTACACGCATATAAAACCTTTACTAAGGAACAAAATTCCCAGGACCCAGAAGTGAGTTTTCTGGATGAAGAAAGGAGAAATATATATTCCTAACACCAAGGATTATATTATCACTCAATTATCTATCCAATGTAACATCCCAACTGGGACGTCTTGAAAAAACAAAACAAAACAAAAAAAAACAGAGAGGTCTCATCACACATGCTTTTGAGATATAGAAGTTATCATTGGGGACTGTGAACTCATGGATCTCCACTTCTTTAGTTAGGAGACTCCTTAACCCATTACAATGGGCCTGCTACTGAAATCAATGGATTTCCGAGAGGATCAAAACGGTGAGTGAAGTATGAAGGGAATAAATTTCCCTTTGTATTTAAACTTTGGGGTATTCCCATCTTATAAACTGATGCCATATCACTAGGAGAATACATCACTTTATGGTTGACTGTCAAACCTTTGGGATATCCACTGATCTTGGCAATGAAAAGGAATTAGTGCAGCATCATCTTCTGAGTTATTTTCCCTTCATAGTGATACGGCACTAGCTCCCCTTCATTCCCAAGGATTTGGCATGATTGAATGAGTCATCTAATCCGTACCTTATGCTGGGCAGGCATAAGGATATGGTTATTGGAATACAAACCACCCGATCCTTTTGTTGTCCAGGTGATAGGCCACTGCCAGATGATTCTGGCAGCGACTCTCTGATAAAGAACACAACAGCGTTCACCAAGGCTGGGAGTTGGGAGAAATAGCTATTAGCTGAACGATCGTATAGTCTGGAGAGGGTCTGATCTTCACTAACCATAAAACAATGGCACGCCCTAGTGTAAGTACCATTACTTTATAAGATGGAAGTTATGTAAAAAGTGCCCAAAAATATACAGTCCATGTGTCACATGAAACGACCACATAGTAACACATAGTAAGCATACGACAACTGTATACTAAAATGATACACCGTTTGGATCTCCACTTACCCTTCGGCCTTTTGGACCTCTTATGCCTTGCGCCCCACGTGATCCAAGCAAACCCTGTTATGACACAAGAGAATAACACACAGAATGAATGCAAGGCACTGGTAATGCACCAATATAATACATATATAGAAATAATATAGAGGTTAAGATTGGTTGTACAGTCAGTGAATAAACCAAAAAAAGGAATTTCGATAAGACTGTCCTCAATATGATCTGACTGACCAATATGATAAAATACATATTATGTGTATTTGGCTATCCACATTAACAATATAGACCCAGCTCAATCACTACGTATCAATCACGTCAGCAGCTTGGTAATTTTTTGCCAAAGGATTGAGAGGAACATATCACTTACCGATGGTCCTGGAGGACCTGGAGGACCTAGTAGTCCAGGATTACCAGTGTGACCCTGAAAAGTAAAGAAATATTTGATGAGGTTGCCCACTGTTTGAAAATCAAATACATTGCATGTGGTATTCTACAGAATAATGCACAAAAAAGGAGATAAAATTCAAGTGAAATCTCACGCTATCAAGCCATGCTTTTCATTGGTCTTTCATAGAGTTAGGTGAGCATCTTGAGATGTAGTTTTGCCTATAATATCTCAGTCCATAGTGGTCGCTTTTAATTGTGGGTTCTATATGTCATGGTCCGAGCAATCGGAAATAGCGGTGCCATATTGTTTAGTTATTACATCAAGCCAATAAGCAGCGGGAATGATGACAACGTGGAACTCATATTAGTCTTTCAATGTGAAGTGAATCTGTAACTATCATGTATTTATGGATGCAACAAAAAGGGGTTGTCCATCACTTCCTTTATTTTAAAAATAAAATGTGTGCTGCAAAAAATTCCCCCAAAAACACATGTCCCCCACTGGTCTCTCTACTTCTCTTGTTGCGAGAGACATCATGTGACAGATGTAGCCAATCAATGGCACCAGCAGTCACTTGCTGTATGTGCCTGAAAACAGTGACTCTTGCTCTATCTTCTAGTTTGGACGCTACATGATCAATGCAGCAGGTGATTGGTGGCGCTCCCTGCTGGAAAAGGAAGCGACAAGATTGACAGCAAGACAATGGCAGCGCTACCAAGGAAAGCAAATATCTACTTTTCTTCACATTACTATGGGATATATATTTTTTAAATAAAAAAGGAGTAGTCAGGCTCTTTAAGGGTAAATCCATACAGGACAGAATTGGCTCTGAGGTATCACTGGATTTTTGCAGTTACAATCAAAAGTGGAAAGTGAAAGAGATTTTACAAGTCTGATCCACATGTTCGGATGTCTGCACAGAAATGTGAGTATGTGTCGTTTTTTCCTAAAATCCTACATCATCCGGTTTCAGATTTGTTGTGGATTTTCACAGCAGATTTTCTATGTAGTGATGGAGAAAATCGGTAGTGTATTAGCAGCAAGATCTGCATTGAACTCCATGAAGGAGATATGGGAGATACTTACCCTAATACTCCATTTTCATTCTGACTTTTTAATCATTTTAGAGCTAATCTGGTTTAATTTTGGAGCCTGATTCTTTGCCGAATATGATTTGAGTACGTTTCCATTTTTCTCCAAGCACAGAGACTGACTACTAGCTTTCTCTGCCAACAAGAGTCCTGATGGATAAGTAAAGCTATTTTGCAAAATGGGTACATTCACTACAACTATTTGGTTTATTTGGTGGACTGCCTCTTTGAACAAACACCCTGTGGCTCATCCAAGAGGGGCTTTAAATAGTGCATTTCAGTGGAAGCCTTGTGCACGCAGGAAATACCTGGTTCAAATACACATAAACAGACAGGGCGGGGGTAAAAACGCCAGGGTAATTAAGGTAAACAGAAGCTCCTGTAATACTCTGGGCTGTGCAGACTTCAGGGCACACAGGTATCTGACCACACTAGAAAAATACACTCCCCTTAAGAAAATAAAGAAAGCCAAACACACGAGGCAAGAGCTATCCAAACACTCAGACAGACGCTCTCTGAAAGGGAATCCAACCAAGCACGTGGCTACCAGAGAAGAATGACAGCAGTGAACGACGGCTACCCACACGTGTACATTTACCAGCATGGGCTTGTGGTTACTATATGTAAATCGGAAAGCAATTAAGCCGATGTACACTGAGCAATACATTGACAACTTTCTTCACATGTATTTATGGAATCACAGGGCGATGCTGTCATGAACAATGCTTTGGATGGAAGTTTACGTAACTTACAACGTGCAGCACAACATATAGGAGAAATATCCCGTCAATGTCTACATACAAGTGCATGTATAGGATGTGTGTTATTCCTATCCTGTATGGAGCTTAAATAATAGACTGATTCTTACCAGTGTTCCCTTCTCTCCTGGAGGTCCCGGAGCCCCAATACTGCCTCGGTCTCCCTAAAAAACACAATGTAATTCATCCGGATGTTATTATTAAAGCATTTTGTTAGGTTCGGAATGACATATGATACATTTTTAATGAAACATTGACAGTGCCCTAGGTCTTTAACCCCTCTGTGACCTTGGACGTACTATCCCGTCGAGGTGCCCTGGGCCTATCTGACCCTTGACGGGATAGTACGTCCTGCCCTTTAATGCGATACCGCGACTTAAGTCGCGGTGATCGCATTAAAATTCCGACGCCATCTCACCTGGGGGGAGATGGCCTCGGCATCCAGGGCATTGTCGCCGCCCACCCGCCCTCTCGATCGCTGTGATTGGCTGTTCAATTCTGAACAGCCAATCACAGCCATTCTCATTGTTTCAGCCAATCGGAGCGGCTGAAACAATGAGGTCACAGGCTAGGATCGAGTACCGATGTACTCGATCCTAGGTCCGGTGCCTGGCAACGCCAGGCACCGGCAAGAACAGCCCGGATTGGCGCGATCGCCGATCGCATCGATCGCGCCAATCGCAGGGCACCGCGCGGTATTACCGCGCTGTGCCCTGCCGGAACCTGCGTGGATCGGTGCTCTAATAGCACCGATCCTAGGATAGGACACAGTGCAGGCCCAGCAGGGCCTGCAGGAGCCGATTGGCGCGATCGATGTCATCGTCGATCGCGCCAATCACAGGGCGCAGCGGCGATCACTCTGTGACCGCTCTGTGCCCTGCAGGTGACCTGGCTGTGACCTGCCTAGGATGGCGCGAACAGATCCGATCCTAGGCAGGTCACAGCCAGGTCACCAGGAAAGCTCTGATTGGTGGGATCGATGTTATGGTCGATCCCACCAATGACAGGTCACAGCAGCAGCATGACCGCTCTGTGACCTGTCTGTGTCACCTGCCTGACCTGTGTATGACCGCTCTGCAGGGTCCTCATTCTAGCTGAGGATTCCTACAGAGCGGTCATACTGCTGGATCTCCCTGCTGGATTTTGTGCCTGGATCTCCCTGCCGTGCTGGGTATTGTGGTGCCACAGCAGCCTGTAGCACCACAATCCCTGCTAAAGAAAGAAGACAACTAAACGTAAGTTTTATCCCTGATCCCTGCCCAATCCCCGTTCATCCACCCCAATCCCCGTTCATCCACCCCAATCCCCGTTCATCCACCCCAATCCCCCCTTCCCCCTCTTTTTACCCCCTCCACCCCCATTTGTGCCGCCTCCGTGCGCACATTTAGTAGCCGCCGAGCGTTGATTGGTGACGCAGTTCACCGATCAACGCTCGCGCTCGCTTTTTTTCCCTCGCCCCCGTTGCGCCAACTCCGTACACACATTCCGCAGCCGCCAAAGTTTGATAAGTGACGCAGTTCACTTATCAGAGTTTGTGCCTGCCGTTTTCCTTTTTTTTTTTTCACCCCCCTTTTGCGCCACCTGACTACAACCGTACGTTTTGATCACTGATCCCTGCCCAATCCCCACTTCCACCCCCATCTCCCTTCCCCCTCTTTTTACCCCCCTTTGCACCTCCTTCCGTGCGCCCATTTAACAGCCGCCGAACGTTGATTGGTGACGTAGTTCACCGATCAACGCTCGCGCTCGCTTTTTTCCCTCACCCCCGTTGCGCCAACTCCGTACACACATTCCGCAGCCGCCGAAGTTTGATAAGTGACGCAGTTCACTTATCAGAGTTTGTGCCTGCCGTTTTCCCTTTTTTTTTTTTCACCCCCCTTTTGCGCCACCTGACTACAACCGTACGTTTTGATCACTGATCCCTGCCCAATCCCCACTTCCACCCCCATCTCCCTTCCCCCTCTTTTTACCCCCCTTTGCACCTCCTTCCGTGCGCCCATTTAACAGCCGCCGAACGTTGATTGGTGACGCAGTTCACCGATCAACGCTCGCGCTCGCTTTTTTTCCCTCACCCCCGTTGCGCCAACTCCGTACACACATTCCGCAGCCGCCAAAGTTTGATAAGTGACGCAGTTCACTTATCAGAGTTTGTGCCTGCCGTTTTCCTTTTTTTTTTTTCACCCCCCTTTTGCGCCACCTGACTACAACCGTACGTTTTGATCACTGATCCCTGCCCAATCCCCACTTCCACCCCCATCTCCCTTCCCCCTCTTTTTACCCCCCTTTGCACCTCCTTCCGTGCGCCCATTTAACAGCCGCCGAACGTTGATTGGTGACGTAGTTCACCGATCAACGCTCGCGCTCGCTTTTTTCCCTCACCCCCGTTGCGCCAACTCCGTACACACATTCCGCAGCCGCCGAAGTTTGATAAGTGACACAGTTCACTTATCAGAGTTTGTGCCTGCCGTTTTCCCTTTTTTTTTTTTTCACCCCCCTTTTGCGCCACCTGACTACAACCGTACGTTTTGATCACTGATCCCTGCCCAATCCCCACTTCCACCCCCATCTCCCTTCCCCCTCTTTTTACCCCCCTTTGCACCTCCTTCCGTGCGCCCATTTAACAGCCGCCGAGCGTTGATTGGTGACGCAGTTCACCGATCAACTCTCGCGCTCGCTTTTTTCCCTTCAGCCTTTTTGCGCAACCTCCGTACACACATCCCGCAGCCGCCAAACTTTGATAAGTGACGCAGTTCTCTTATCAGAGTTTGTGCCTGCCTTTTTTTTTTTTTTTACAGGTTTTTCTTCTCCTTTTAGCATTTTCTTTTCAGATAAGTTTGCACAAATCACTATCCCCCCACACATACACATACAGTTATCAATAAAGTGCACCCAATCACCATATTCACACAAAAATGTCCCGCTCGTCCCGTTCGTCCCAACAGCGCTATTCATTGGAGGAGGCATATGCTTTCCTTGCCTCCGACACTGATAGCGAGGGAGAGGATCCCACTTTTCTTCACTTTTCTGATTCTTCATCCTCTTCCTCCTCCTCCTCCTCTTCCTCCTCCTCCTCCTCTTCCTCCTCGGGTCCTGCGGAACCACCACGCAGACGCCCCAGGACAGAAGATGAGGCAGCCCCCACCACTCCTGAACCAGCGCTCCCCACTGCGGAACCCACATGGACCTCGCCCCCCGAAAATTACGAGCCACTGATTCCTGATTTTGTGGCAGAATCAGGAATCAAGTTTGACACCACGGGCCTCACAGAAACAGACTTTTTCAAAGTCTTTTTCTCTGAGGATTTTATTAACCTCATGGTGGAGCAAACTAATTTGTATGCTCGTCAATTTTTGGAGCAAAACCCCGGTACATCATTTTCCAACTGGTCTCCTGTAGACGCAGTTGAAATGATGCAGTTTTGGGGCCTGGTCCTCCACATGGGGATCGTGAAGAAGCCAGAAATGCGGCAATATTGGAGTGTAGATGTTTTATATAACACTCCAGTATTCCGAATGGCCATGGTTCGGAGACGTTTTGAGGCCATCCATAAATTCCTGCATTATTCCGATAATGCACAGTGTCCCGCACGAGATGACCCCAACTTTGACCGTCTGTTCAAAGTTCGGCCGGTCATCGAACACTTCAACAAAAAGTTTTCTGAAGTGTACGTGCCCAAAAGGGACATCTGCGTGGATGAGTCCTTGGTCCATTTTAAGGGGCGGCTCGGATTCCGTCAATACCTGCCCAACAAAAGGGCCAGGTACGGAATCAAACTCTACAAGCTGTGTGAGAGTGCCTCAGGGTACATCCACAGGTTTAGAGTGTATGAAGGGAAGGACAGCAGGATTGAACCCCCTGAGTGTCCTCCTGTCCTGGGAGTGAGTGGGAAGATCGTGTGGGATTTGGTGCACCCACTGCTGGATAAAGGTTATCACCTCTATACTGATAACTTTTATACCAGCATCCCACTCTACAAATCCCTCTCTGCGCGAGGTACCGCAGCCTGCGGTACTGTGCGCAAAAATCAGAGAGGCCTCCCAAAGACGCTACTTCGGCAGATGCTCAGAAAAGGTGAGAGCAAGGCCCAATGTAGCGACCACCTGCTGGTGGTCAAGTACAAGGACAAGAGGGATGTCCTTCTCTTGACCACCATACATGGTGATGGCAGAGCCCTCAGCACTGTACGGGGTACCTCTACACAGGTCTGCAAACCGGACTGTGTACTGGGCTACAACAAAAGCATGGGGGGGGTTGATCTCTCTGATCAACTCCTCCAACCATACAGTGCTTTGAGAAAGGCCAAGGTGTGGTACAAAAAGTTGGCCGTCCACATCGTACAAATGGCAATGCTCAACGCTTTCCTGCTGTTACGATGTGCACGCCACACCGATACGTCGTACCTTCAGTTCCAGGAGGTAGTGGTTAAGGCCCTGATATTTGGTACTCCGGAAGGAGAGGGCCCCAGTACTTCCGGAACTGAAGGTGCTCGTATCGTACCAGGCCAGCATTTTCCGGGGGTGGTCCCGCCAACCGGCAGAAAAGGTAAGCCGCAAAAAAGGTGCCGAGTGTGTTACAAAAGGGGAATACGCAAGGACACCATTTATCAATGCGACACCTGCCCCGAAAAACCTGGCCTGTGTATGAAGGATTGCTTCAGATTGTACCACACCTCCATGCACTACTAATTTACTTTACAAGAAAGCGTACATTAGTTCCAAAAAGGGGGCACATCTAGATAAGTTCCTTGGGGGGGGTCTAGGTTCCAAAATGATGTCACTTGTGGGTTTTTTTTACTGTTTAGGCACATCAGGGGCTCTGCAAACGGAACATGACGACCGCAGACAATTTCTGCATTCCAAAACGTCACAACTTCCCTTTCGAGCCCCAACGTGTGCCTAAACAGTTTTTTCCCACATATGGCGTACCAGCGTAATCAGGACAATTTGGACAACAACTTTTGATGTCCAATTTCTCCTGTTACCTTTGGGAAAATTAAAAATTGGGGACTAAAATATCATTTTTGTGGGAAAAAATAGGATTTTTTATTTTCACGCCTGGGCATTATAAACTTTAGTGAAGCACGTGGGGGTTCAAATTTCTCACCACACAACTAGATAAGTTCCTTAGGGGGTACAGTTTCCAAAATGGGGTCACTTGTGGGGGGTTTCTACTGTTTAGTCACATCAGGGGCTCTGCAAATGGAACATGATGCCAGCAGAACATTCCATCAAAGTCTGCATTCCAAAACGTCACTACTTCCCTTTCGAGCCCCAACGTGTGCCCAAACAGTAGTTCCTCCCCACATATGGGGTATCAGCGTACTCAGGACAAATTGGACAACAACTTTTGGGGTCCAATTTCTCCTGGTACCCTTGGGAAAATTAAAAATTGGGGACTAAAATATCATTTTTGTGGGAAAAAATAGGATTTTTTATTTTCACACCTGGGCATTATAAAGTTTAGTGAAGCACGTGGGGGTTCAAAATTCTCACCACACAACTAGATAAGTTCCTTAGGGGGTACAGTTTCCAAAATGGGGTCACTTGTGGGGGGTTTCTACTGTTTAGTCACATCAGGGGCTCTGCAAATGGAACATGATGCCAGCAGAACATTCCATCAAAGTCTGCATTCCAAAACGTCACTACTTCCCTTTCGAGCCCCAACGTGTGCCCAAACAGTAGTTCCTCCCCACATATGGGGTATCAGCGTACTCAGGACAAATTGGACAACAACTTTTGGGGTCCAATTTCTCCTGGTACCCTTGGGAAAATTAAAAATTGGGGACTAAAATATCATTTTTGTAGGAAAAAATAGGATTTTTTATTTTCACGCCTGGGCATTATATACTTTAGTGAAGCACGTGGGGGTTCAAAATTCTCACCACACAACTAGATAAGTTCCTTAGAGGGTCTAGTTTCCAAAATGGGGTCACTTGTGGGGGGTTTCCACTGTTTAGGCACATCATGGGCTCTCCAAACGCGACATGGCGTCCGATCTCAATTCCAGCCAAAGTTAGCTTGAAAAAGTCAAACGGCGCTCCTTTCCTTCTGAGCCCTGCCATGCGCCCAAACAGTGGTTCCCCCCAAATATGGGGTATCAGCGTACTCAGGACAAATTGGACAACAACTTTTGGGGTCCAATTTCTCCTTTTACCCTTGAGAAAATAAAAAATTGGGGACTAAACGATCATGTTTGTGGAAAAAAATAGGAATTTTTTTTTTCACGCCAGGGCGTTATAAACTTTCGTGAAGCACTTGGGGGATAAAAGTGCTCATGACACATCTAGATAAGTTCCTTAGGGGGTCTAGTTTCCAAAATGGGGTCACTTGTGGGGGGTTTCCACTGTTTAGGCACATCAGGGGGTCGCCAAACGCGACATGGCGTCCGATCTCAATTCCAGCCAAAGTTAGCTTGAAAAAGTCAAACGGCGCTCCTTTCCTTCTGAGCCCTGCCATGCGCCCAAACAGTGGTCCCCCCCCACATATGGGGTATCAGCGTACTCAGGACAAATTGGACAACAACTTTTGGGGTCCAATTTCTCCTTTTACCCTTGAGAAAATAAAAAATTGGGGACTAAACGATCATGTTTGTGGAAAAAAATAGGAATTTTTTTTTTCACGCCAGGGCGTTATAAACTTTCGTGAAGCACTTGGGGGATAAAAGTGCTCATGACACATCTAGATAAGTTCCTTAGGGGGTCTAGTTTCCAAAATGGGGTCACTTGTGGGGGGTTTCCACTGTTTAGGCACATCAGGGGGTCGCCAAACGCGACATGGCGTCCGATCTCAATTCCAGCCAAAGTTAGCTTGAAAAAGTCAAACGGCGCTCCTTTCCTTCTGAGCCCTGCCATGCGCCCAAACAGTGGTCCCCCCCACATATGGGGTATCAGCGTACTCAGGACAAATTGGACAACAACTTTTGGGGTCCAATTTCTCCTTTTACCCTTGAGAAAATAAAAAATTGGGGACTAAACGATCATGTTTGTGGAAAAAATAGGAATTTTTTTTTTCACGCCCGGGCGTTATAAACTTTCGTGAAGCACTTGGGGGATAAAAGTGCTCATGACACATCTAGATAAGTTCCTTAGGGGGTCTAGTTTCCAAAATGGGGTCATTTGTGGGGGGTTTCCACTGTTTAGGCACATCAGGGGGTCGCCAAACGCGACATGGCGTCCGATCTCAATTCCAGCCAAATTTAGCTTGAAAAAGTCAAACGGCGCTCCTTTCCTTCTGAGCCCTGCCATGCGCCCAAACAGTGGTCCCCCCCCACATATGGGGTATCAGCGTACTCAGGACAAATTGGACAACAACTTTTGGGGTCCAATTTCTCCTTTTACCCTTGAGAAAATAAAAAATTGGGGACTAAACGATCATGTTTGTGGAAAAAATAGGATTTTTTTTTTTCACGCCCGGGCGTTATAAACTTTCGTGAAGCACTTGGGGGATAAAAGTGCTCATGACACATCTAGATAAGTTCCTTAGGGGGTCTAGTTTCCAAAATGGGGTCATTTGTGGGGGGTTTCCACTGTTTAGGCACATCAGGGGGTCGCCAAACGCGACATGGCGTCCGATCTCAATTCCAGCCAAATTTAGCTTGAAAAAGTCAAACGGCGCTCCTTTCCTTCTGAGCCCTGCCATGCGCCCACACAGTGGTCCCCCCCCACATATGGGGTATCAGCGTACTCAGGACAAATTGGACAACAACTTTTGGGGTCCAATTTCTCCTTTTACCCTTGAGAAAATAAAAAATTGGGGACTAAACGATCATGTTTGTGGAAAAAATAGGAATTTTTTTTTTCACGCCCGGGCGTTATAAACTTTCGTGAAGCACTTGGGGGATAAAAGTGCTCATGACACATCTAGATAAGTTCCTTAGGGGGTCTAGTTTCCAAAATGGGGTCATTTGTGGGGGGTTTCCACTGTTTAGGCACATCAGGGGGTCGCCAAACGCGACATGGTGTCCGATCTCAATTCCAGCCAAATTTAGCTTGAAAAAGTCAAACGGCGCTCCTTTCCTTCTGAGCCCTGCCATGCGCCCACACAGTGGTCCCCCCCCACATATGGGGTATCAGCGTACTCAGGACAAATTGGACAACAACTTTTGGGGTCCAATTTCTCCTTTTACCCTTGAGAAAATAAAAAATTGGGGACTAAACGATCATGTTTGTGGAAAAAATAGGAATTTTTTTTTTCACGCCCGGGCGTTATAAACTTTCGTGAATAACTTGGGGGATAAAAGTGCTCATGACACATCTAGATAAGTTCCTTAGGGGGTCTAGTTTCCAAAATAGGGTCACTTGTGGGGGGTTTCCACTGTTTAGGCACATCAGGGGGTCGCCAAACGCGACATGGCGTCCGATCTCAATTCCAGCCAAATTTAGCTTGAAAAAGTCAAACGGCGCTCCTTTCCTTCTGAGCCCTGCCATGCGCCCAAAAAGTGGTTCCCCCTCACATGTGGGGTATCAGCGTACTCAGGATAAATTGGACAACAACTTTTGAGGTCCATTTTCTCTTTTTACCCTTGGGAAATTAAAAAGATTATTGCTGAAAGATCATTTTTGTGACTAAAAAGTAAAATGTTAATTTTTTCCTTCCATGTTGCTTCTGCTGCTGTGAATCACCTGAAGGGTTAATAAACTTCTTGAATGTGGTTTTGAGCACCTTGAGGGGTGCAGTTTTTAGAATGGTGTCGCTTTTGGGTATTTTCTGCCATATAGACCCTTCAAAATGACTTCAAATGTGAGGTGGTCCCTAAAAAAAATGGTTTTGTAAATTTGGTTGTAAAAATGAGAAATTGCTGGTCAAATTTTAACCCTTATAACTTCCTTGAAAAAAAAAAGTTTGTTTCAAAAATTGTGCTGATGTAAAGTAGACATGTGGGAAATGTTATTTATTAACTATATTGTGTCACATAACTCTCTGGTTTAACAGAATAAAAATTCAAAGTTGGAAAATTGTGAAATTTTCAAAATTTTCGCCAAATTTCCGTTTTTTTCACAAATAAACGCAAGTTATATCGAAGAAATTTTAGCACTATCATGAAGTACAATATGTTACAAGAAAACAATCTCAGAATCGCTAAGATCCGTTGAAGCGTTTCGGAGTTATAACCTCATAAAGGGACAGTGGTCAGAATTGTAAAAATTGGCCTGGTCATTAACGTGCAAACCACCCTTGGGGGTAAAGGGGTTAAATCATTACCCTTACCTTTTCTCCTGCAATCCCTGTCTCTCCCACTGGACCAATAAATCCTGGAAGACCCTGTGTAGAAAATATATTAAAATGCTGAAATTAGCAACGTTGTCCCTTCAACACAACCTCGAAATGGTGCTTAGGTTTTGTCTATTATTTTGTTTATTATTTTGTCTCCAGTGCCTTGAAATTTCAGATTTATCCCAAGTTATAGTCTGATGCACTCACAATTCCTTTGGTTGCCGTTGGAAACAGACAACAAGCTTGTAGTCAGACAATACCCAACAGTTTAGTTCTTGTAGAGTGGCTTTTCCTACTTCAGACTATTTGATAGGATAAAGCTTTGGATAATGTAAATCACCTGAGTAAACACTGTGTAGGTGCACATCAGTAAGGACAAGAAGTTACCGATCCCTCAGTAAGAAGTTTACTATATTTATTTCCATACAAAATGTTTGCACAGACAAAAATATGTGTTATTATTGTCATTGTATTGGAAGTGTAATGGAGTTGTCGGACTTGGGGCATGCTGATTTACCTGGCTGACAAATGCTCAGGGTCTGTTACATTACTTTAGCCAAGTATTGCATTGTTAGGACTTTATTAGGCAAAAACTGGTGCCAAGATGAGGCAGTCAGTTGTTAGAGAGCGCGAGTCCAAGTACAGTGCCCAACAAGAGGCCAACAGGAATAGGTCTGGATTGATGTAGAGGTAGAGCCGGGCTATGAGGTAGTGAAAAGATGCCTATAATGTGAGGAGTTGCCATTATCTCAGAGCAAAGCTCCAGTGAGCGGTCAGTGGGGTCTAAGCCAGGCGGACAAATGGCGCAATGGAGGGGCACATGTTTAATAGAGACTATGGGAAAAGTATTGGGGTGGTATTGGATTGATGTCATTCATGCTTCTCATGTTTTATGTAGATTATCAAGACCACATCAAAACCAAATGGATCCAAGCAGAGAGACTGTAGTGCCATTTACTTACAGACTAACTCTTATAAATTTCTAGTGCTAATCGCAAAGCTTTTTATAGGAATGAAACAAAAATGTTAAAAAAATCAACCTTTGTGAATGTCCATTTAGCAGAAATGAAGGGTATTAATTAGCCCTTTAATGTATGGGATATAACAAGGATGAGGGAGAAAATATGCCCCTATAATAGTATTTTTCCAGACAGTTGACTTAGGATTAGGATATTCTGAAAGCAAAGAATGTAATATTGTTATTGGCAGCTCAGGTAAAGATTTCTGTTCTTGCGGAGTTCTTACAGCGATGTGTAAATATTGGATTGGATTTGGAAGCAAGAATTAACAGTTCCAGGTTATATAACATCATGAGAAAGGCCTTGTGAATTGCAGATCTGCTGGCTAGCGATATGGAAGATGTCTATACTAAGTACACCTCCAGTCTCCATCAGGAAATCATAGTTAGTGGCCTCCCATCAGTAATAGAGACAGTGACTGTTATGGGGGTATTGAAAAATATTTCCCGGGCAGAGAAACTATTTACAGCACCTGTTCACCGATCTTCCCAGCTCTTCCTGTGTTTCCTGGCTCACCCTGGAGAAATAGGAAAAGACATAGTCACTCAGAAAATAAAGAACTCACATCTCTCAGCACATAAAGATTAAGCAAAAGGCATAAGGAAGCTGGCAAAAGGAAATTCTCAAACTACAAACTCATACTAGGCCCTGGATTTCTGGCATGCAACCAAGATGGGAGAGGATAGTCCCTACATATGATAGCAGAACTGAAGATGTACACAGACACTTATGACTATGTGGAACATGACCTGTTCAAGGCAGTAAAGGGTTCTCCTTTTGGAGACTGAAAGCTAGAGTAGAGAAACAGATGGATCAGGCAATGCTCCTTGGGTGAAAAGTAAGCAAATTCGCATTTCTTCAACTGAAGAAAGCGGTTGTTCTAGTTCTGCCTTTTGGAACTAACTACCTTACAATTCAATGACAGACCCTTTAAAGTAGAGCATTCACCAGATTTGACAACACAAAATACATACATTACCAACTACCGTATATCTCTAGATTTAAACATATACAAAAAATGGAACAGCACACTACCAATAAGTGGGTTTTAAGGGTCGAGTTCCCACCTCTGCACAGGGGGAATCTCGAACCATCTCCGCTGCGGTCTCCCATTCTTCTCCAGCTGCAGTGGAGCCTGCTCAGCAGACACGTCGGTCTCAGCGTCTGGCTCAGCCTGATATGGTGCGGATGATTACTGTCGCCTTTCAAGGCTCAGCCATTGTAGCCAGTACTGGTCAGCGGCGAGCAGACGTCTCTGGGACTAAGTCCTGCTTTTCCCCTTCTGAGCATGTCCAGGGTAAGACCTCTCATTGGAGGTCAGGGGTCACATGCTCAGGTACTGCAGCAGCTCCCATTGGTCCTCTAGGAAGGTACTGAAGTTGCTGCAGCTTTAAAAGGTTCACATGGCCGCACGGCCATGCGCTTGTATTAGTACTAGTAAGATATGAGCTCAGCGCCAGTGTGGTCATGCTTGCATGTGGTCAGGGTTTGGCTGATATAAGCTCCTAGAATACCAGCACCTCCAGAGAGGAGTTTGTGTATGTGGATGTGGATTCAGGATTTGGCTGAAATAAGCCCCTAGAATACCGGCACCTCCGGTGAGTTTTGTGTGTGCTATGCTGACTGCATGACCACTGTCAGCTCTATTAGGTAGATGTTCCTCTGTGAGGTTAACAGGGCACAGCGTTCTCTTTCTCAAGCGAATCTGTGAAGTAACAGAGTTCGCTTATACCACCATATAGTACTGTCTTTTACTAGCAGCAGGTTCTCTCCTGCACGGTGGAACCCGGGTTGCGAACGCACCTACTATATAAATATATATATATATACATACACACACACACACACACTCGGTGCGTTCCGCCAAACTAACTGTGGGTGCATGCCTCCCCAGCAAAACCTCCAATACTTGTGCAGCGCCCCAGAGACCTGGTCGTTGCAGTATGACGCTCTGCCACTAAGGGTAGTGATGGTACGTCTGATGGCACTAAAGAAGTTCTCCTGACCAGGTATCACCAGAACACATTACACTTCATACTCCGGCCACTAGGGGGAGAAAAAGGCTTTATTTATTGGGCCACTCCTCACACTGGTAAAACTAGGGGTTGGGGAGGAAGTTAGTCAGAAGCTGACTGGGTTGGATTCAGGCAACATCCCGTGGCAGGGGGTGTTGCAGGGAGAAGACACAGGGGGGTCCCTGTCAGGCGTGGGAACCTGGCAGGTGCCTAGCGAACAGAGCAGAACGTAACGGAACCGCGCCTGCACACCCCGCGGCGGTATCCAAGAGAGAGACACGAAGGGAAGGATATTGTAGAACAGTGTAAACGAGATCAAGCACAAAGGAGTACCAGTAGGAGTCGTGCCGTGAGACCGAGGCAACATCCTACTGAGGCGCGTAGCCGGTGGCCGGAACACCGCGGGAGTAACTGACTCTAGGCCTTACTTCGAACTCCGCAGGACAGTTAATCATAGGTTGGCTGTCTACCTTACTACACCTACGAAGACATAGGGGGCAACGCGTGGAGAGGGGCGTCTCTAGGGTCCCGGAAGAGCTCCGAGCCTTCCCGTCATACGGGTGCGTCCTAGCCATAACATACCTGGGGGACGAGAAACTAGTAACATCTGGAACCAAAGAGAGAGAGAGCTGTAGAGAACGAACAAACGAGAACAGCAGTTGTGAGGACTATTCCGAATGCTCAGCAGGGTAGGACTACAACACACAGGCGCTAGTGGTAGGCAACGATTTCCATCTGTGAAGGAAACTCTGGATGTGCCCATCGGACCGGCCAGTCTCAGATAGCCCTGTTAAGCGTGCTCTGGATTGAGGATCCTGAAGTCTTCAGTAAAGAGGTAAAGAGACTGCAACCCTGTGTCCTCGTTATTGACTGCACTCTACACCATTACCATCCACCTTACTGGGAAGCCCTGGGGACATACTTCACCTGTGGGAAGGTATACCATCCAGCTGCCATTCCATCACCCCAGCAGACCCCACAGCGGCGTCGGTCACCCTGACAGAACACCACAGATGGCGTCACGAACCCCTGACAGACTGCACCACCTTTATTGGACGCCCCTTAGCAGGGTCACGGACCGGGTCTAGCCACCGTGACAGCCTCAGAACTGAACCAGAGAGGCCCGGTACCGAGAACTCGTGGCTCTGTGTCTGGGGGCGCTTCACTTGCCCCAATCCAGATAGGGAAAAATGAAGGCAGCACTCCAATATTCAGTTGAAAAAATGTGGTTTATTTCAAACCCACATGCTGTGGCAACGTTTTGGCTCACACTGAGTCTTTCTCAAGCCTTGTGCTGCCTTCATTTTTTCCTTTCTAGATTTAAACATAGATTTCATAGGAAAATCATTCAAAATTGCTGCAAAATCCTTTATGAAAAGTTTAACTCAATTTCCGCCCATCTAGCCCGATTAACAGCTTCTCAGGGTCCTCCCCACTGAGATCTCACACTGCTCAGTACAAGCTGCAGATGTTAGTAAGACTGGGCGGGGTGGGATAAGACTAAATACATCGAACTTAGGAGATCTCTCACTCTATGGAAGGTCTCAGAAAATGTTCATCTTAATATCTGAAAATCCATGTAAGTCAGAATGGCTGTAAAATTCTAAGTAAGTCTCATCAGTAACTTCTAAGAGATTTGTTTTAATAATGTAATCAGTTTGAATTGTGAAATCTGGGAAAAGATGCACTTTACCAAACCTTGTTACTTGACATAAGAGATTTAGCGAAACCAGAGTCTCCTTTAAATGAAAATCACTTATTAGTGGTCAACTGTTTCAGTGTTTTTGTCCCTCATCAATGCAGAGTATAGTACTGGATGGCTGGGTGACAAGCATTTGATGGAGGTCTATGTCATATACAAACAATACATCCTGCTGAGACTTGTTACAATATGACTGTTTAGCAGTCTTTCTTGTCACCCTTTATACCTATTGAAGGGGTTGAAGAATTTGCATATTTGTGGTCACATGTCATCTAGTCTGCTCCAGTTTTTCTCAATAGAAGTGAATTGAAAGTAGCGTAAGAGTCAATGTACTTGAGAGGGATTTTATATAACGGGGTGCCACACAAAGGACATTAATCATGTATCCATAGAACAAATGATAAATTACAGCTGACTTAAAAAATCTCTAAAAGATGGGTATTGAACTCCTTGTTCCTCCTAAGGGCAGAATGGAGAGTTTTGAATGAGTGACGTTTCTCTATTCAAAGTCTATGGGACTACAATGTAGGAGAATGCGGTCAAATTCTGCGCTGCTCAATCATGTGTCCAAAGTTATTATTAAAAGTGGTCTTTATTCAACGTATTTTCGAGTTTCAAAGAACCTCATCAGGAAATACTACATAAGATTAACATTCTTATGTGGTATTTCCTGATGAAGGAGTTCTTTGAAACTCAGAAACGCGATGAATAAAGACCACTTTTAATAACACCTTTGGACTACATGATTCAGCAGTGCAGAATTTGACCACGTTCTCCTACATTGCATTTTCAACGGCCGGTCCCTCGTGGATCCGTGGATCTGCGGCAGCGAATCTCTCCAATGCTTGTCTTAAGCTACGTCTGGTGAGTGCTTTTACCTTGCATTGACTGCTTAATCTCGGATAAAACCCTATTGCACTATTTTCCTCCAACAGTTTTTATAGCAAGTCTATGGGACTGACAGAATAGCTGTGGCGATGAAATGCTGTTTATATATAGAGACTAAAAAAATTGGTGCACGTCTCAAAATTGGTGCACGGTCTCTTTTCTCAGCCTTTTTAAACTGGATATGATCAGGATGGGATTTCATCCAATGTTAGTAACTTGTTTAGCCATTTTTCATTTCCTGTGCTGATTGGAAATTTGCAGATTATATATTATTCTGTTAATCAACCTTTCACCTTGTGCATTATTGAATGTTTGGCTGCTTCCATCTGTGGTGACCACATGAATTTCCTTTCCCTCCTGGACTGTATACGCAGACAGATTTTGTTACACATTATGTAACCCTATTGCCTTGCTGTGTATAACATGTCATGACTACAATTTGGAATTATATCACTTTGTACATTTTATTGAGGCTTCATTCATAATCAGTGATTTCATTCACTGACTGAAGGCAGAATTGTGATATGGCGAAAAATGAGTAAAAAAATCATTAGAAAGTTGTAACATTTGTACAAATTTTAATTACACATTAAAATGTACTTCGTCTAATCTGGAAAGAAACATTAATCGGAGTGTGAATGCCATACTACAGCTTTTCATTATTTTTTTTTAACAAGTGTTGAAAAAAGAAATGTCACCCATTTTCATCTTTTTTTTTTTTCCAAAATATTTCACTATGTTACAATTCTGCATATGTACAGTCTTATGGGGAAAAATGTTAGAAAAATAACAACACCATGCTGCGTTTTGAAAACAAAAGTCCAAAATCCTAAAAAATGCCAAATACAAATTACTGAAAAGTCATAACTATTTTTATTAGATTTTAAAGGCGTTTTCCGGGCCAAGCCGCATCTTCGTCAGTGACTGTATTATACTTATATATCTAGTTTTGACAGCTACTGCTCAGCCCCAATAAAACAAATGGTACGGAGTTGTAATACCAGATACAATCTAAGATTGGAATGTGTTGGCACTATATAAATAAAGATTATTATTATTATTATTAAGATCAAAAGTGGCTCTCTTTCTGGAAGCAGGTAGGCACGTTGCTCGAATATCGTGACTATACAGAAATGAGACGCTATAAATACTGATAAAAAAGGCATTTTAGCAATAGTGGCTATTTCATGAATACAATCACCTAAGTGCAATTTAGAAGTTCATACAGTAGTTCAAAAAAAGAAAAGGAAAAAAATATAAAAAATGAGCATAATATAAGGTACAGATTAAAAAATAGCAAATCCGCATAAGGCCTTGATTCATGGAGAGACATAGATGGGCCTATGTGATGCCGAAGCCTAATCCGCCCTTGGCTGCTGCTGAGTTGTATCAGACTTGTATAATTTGTTGGTGTGAGTTGGAAGTGATCGTTGGGATTTACTTGTCGCACATATGGAAGTAGGATGTGTAAAAATCTGAGTCAAGTTTGTGGCAATTTCTCTTCACTTTCGACTACTGCCAAGAACTTGCGCCAGGTCTGAAAGAGTTGCAAACCTCCCAGACTAACAATATGCGCCAAAGAAAAGAAACTCTTTCTTACATGAGAAACAGGGGCCAGCAAAAAATAAGTTTCAAAACACACAGACTTTTTTTTTCTACCTCTTACTCCAATGATGCATGAGCAGTAGTAAAGACTCTCGTTTTGTATTCATTTAAGATCCAAAAGGTGTGAAGTGAGGGAGACTCTGACAACTGGTAAATGGCCCCAATGATTCTGGCTTTTATAAATGAACATTGTACATATGATGTGCTGTTCAGACACAGGGCCATACTACAGCCATCACTGACATTCAGCGCTGTACGGTAATAAGTGCCATCCTCTCACCTTTAGTCCTTCTGCACCTGGTATACCTGGGAATCCCTTTCTCCCCGGATATCCCTAGAAATAAGAAGACCTATTAGACTTCATCTATACATGACATTTCTATTTTAAGGTTTCCTATAAATGCTAGCGGTTATAGGGGAATGCAGTAGTCGCTTCAACATTTATACTCTATGTGCTGGAGCCCCTACAGCGCCCTGCAGATCAGTAGGGGTGCACAGTGTGCAGAGGCATTCAGCTCACCAAGTATGGACCCCTAGGCTTTCTACTGAGCCTTTGTGCTTTTCTGCACACTGTTTTCAGTGATTGCTAGTGGGTGTCTAAGGAGTCAGGTCCCGGACCACCACCAATCTACAGGGACTACAAAAAGTATGCACTGTAAGCAAGTAATCTTTAGATTGGCCATGTAAATGACATCATAGGGGATCTCTATGGGGAAGCCCCCAATACTGCCTCAATCTTATCTAATAGAACATAAGACAAAAAGTTGCCCTAGTAAATTCTCAAATGCAGCAAAAACCCATTAATGGGCAATATATGAAAAGACGGTCTATACCGAGTGCAAATTAGTATTTCAAAATAGCAATCAAAGATGAACTGTTAGCGAGCCAAGATGTAAGGGTGATGGAGAACCAGCAGCACTTCTGGTGACAGCAGGTGGGCCAGATTTCAGCCGGACATAAGGGACAACCATGTAGAGCACCCTCCAGTGCGACGTGACAGCAATCCTCCGGACATAAAGGGGCTTCTATTTTTACTCTATAAATAACGACCCTCTGATTTCATCCTGGACAGTGTCATCTCTTGTAGGTGGTGCGGCCGTGTTTTATTAGGTTAGTAAAACATTGGGCAGGAAAATGCTTCATTTCCTGCCGATGCCTACGAATACCAAACACGTTAATTGGAGTCAAATTATAATGAAATATCCTAAATTTGTACCTCCAGACCGGGATCTCCTGGGGGTCCAATTGGTCCTTCATCGCCCTAAAAGGGAAACAAAATCACAGGTTAGATTGAATGATGACACCTCCCCGCTCAGGTTATACATGACAGCATGTTATTATAACACATACGTCAGGGCACAAACTGAATTTATTCTCAGCTCTCAGAGAAAGAGAACTAAAATTTTGCAATTTCCTTAAAATAATGTCTGAAAAATTGTAACCTTCTCCTCCGTCACTTCACCCCAGATGGGGTTTTTTTATACAATAAAGCAATGATAGAAATTAAATGCAATAGAAAGCCTTTCACGCAGACAACATAGCCGTGCAGTCCCTTCATGTTGAGACCATTATTGCAGTTTGAGGCATAGACCTTTGTAGATGAATAGTTAGAGGAGTTGTCAAGGATTAGGAGGATTGTATCCAAACTGATTAAAGGGTTTGTTCTCTACCCAAACAACCCCTTTATAAAATTAGGTACTCCCCCTTATAAGATATAAATAGCATATTTTCAATTCCAGCACCCAATCTCCCAGAGCCCTACAGCCAATCAGCGGCCACTATTGGACGTCATGCAGGAACGGAGGTGGTGCAGGAGGTGAGTACCGTATATATTATTTTACGATGGACAGTGCTTTATGTAAAAAGGGGTTGTCCAGGTAGTGGATAACCCCTTTAACTTAAACATTTCCAACACTAAAATTAACCACCTATCCAAAGAAGAGGTGATTGAACTCAATGACATTTACAGAATGGAACAAATGATAGGCCAGATAACGGGAGATCCTGATAAAACTTATAACACATGAGCTCCCTGGATCGTATTTAGGGAGACTCCAGAAATAGATCTCTGGCTGTCAAGATCCTAACTTACTTACTGCCTTATTTATTTTTCTCCATGATTAAATCTACAGTGCCCATGGTGGGGATGGTATTCCTCTGGTCCGTCCAGTCTGGAGTCCAGATACATCACACCTGATTTCACCCCTCCCCCCTTCTGGTTAGGGGGCATGGGCAAGTTCGATGTAGAGATTTGACACTCGTGTTTCCTATCCCACATACCCCATTCCACCACTCTATTCTCTTCCCCCTTTCTTCTCCCCTCTTTGTTTACTTCTTTTTCCTAACTAGACTTTATTTTCTCTATTTCTTTTGAATAATTAATACAACATTGCTGAAAGGTGTTTACAAAAACCTTGTTATTGATTTATTGTCATTAGCACTCAACAGCAATCAATAGATATTGTGACAACATTTGATTGAGTACAAATCTGTGGAATTTTGTGTAATTGACGTATTACTAAATTTCAAACCGTGCATAAGCAATATTTAATATTCTTGTTATTATAAATGACTATTTCTACATGTTATGCTTTAATAAACTTGACTTATACAAAGAAAAGGTGATAAATTGCAGATCGGTGGAGGCCTGACTGCTGGAGCCCATATCAATCAAGAGAAAAGGGTGATGAAATACCATGTCCGAATAAAACGGCTCCGTGCATGTGCATCACTGTGCCATTCATTTCCTATAATGCTGCAGAAAAAAAGCAGTCTTATAAAACATGAATTGAACGATGGCATGCAAGCACGGCCACTGCTCCACTCTGAGCAATCAGTTCAAAGCCCGAGATCAGTTGAAGGTCCAGTAGGCTGGGCCCTCACGGCTCTACAAGTTAACAACTAAAAGTTAGCACCTGTCCAAAGATTAACGTTGCAAATGATCCTTTAAGTGGATTTTCAGGGATGATCTATTCTTATTATTACTTTCCCATACCTCAGCTTCTTGCAACCACTTTGGTATGCTTTTCAACTGACCCCTGCAATACTCCCAATGTTATCTATGGCCTTGTTTACTCTGCCCTGATCATATGCATCTGGCTCACTCTTAATTATGTGACCAAGATGAACACAGACCACTCCCCTCTGCTTCACACCTGAATGCCCTTTCTAGCAAATATATTGCAAAGCATAAGTCTGCTAACATGTCAGTGCATCATATAAGTGTATCATAGAAGTGTGTGGCGTTATGGAAGAAGTAATCCAGATTTGAACCAGAAGGAAACTAAAGGTAACTGGATACAGTCACAAACAATGTTTCTGCTTGTCTTCACTCTGACCCTTATAATCCTTCAATTTCTGCTAACCCCCATAATCCCTACACCTAGTAAGGAACTGGTTATCTCTCCCTCCATCCTCCCCATCCATCTCACCTCCTCCTCAAAATACAATCCTCTGCCTCCAAACACAGACAGCCTCCTCATGTCCTCTCCTGCTTCCACCTGCTATCACTTCTCTGCTCCTCCTCACTGCTGGTGATAGCTCTCCAAATCTTGGCCCTCCTCACCACATCCCCACAGTCAGTTCTACCTCCCATCCATGCTCTATCACAAATTTCCGTAACCTCTCTAACCTTACACCCATCCACCCAGCCCACGCTTCCTCAGTCCCACTAACAGGAGCTCTATGGAACGCTAGCTCTGCCTGTAACAAACTTTCCTACATCCATGATCTTTTAATTACTAAGAAACTTTCCTTCCTCGCTATCACAAAAACCTGGCTCATCCCATCTGACACAGCCTCTCCAGCTGCACTTTTATATGGTGGATTCCACCTTTACCCAGCCCCAGCAGCAAGCATGGCGGAGGAGTTGGTTTTCTCTTGTTAGATAACTGCTCCTTCACCCACATCCCACTGCCACCCTCTGTTACCCTGCCTTCCTTTGAGGTGCACTCTGTGCGTATCTACTCCCCCACAAACTTCCAACTGGCTGTCATTTACTGTCCCCAGGGCAAGCCACTACCTTCTTCGCCCACTTCACCACCTGGCTACTTCATTTCCGCTCCGATAACATGTCCGCTATCATCATGGGTGACTTCAACATCCCCATTGCCACTTCCCTCTCAGCTGTCACTAAACTTCTATCTTTTACTTCTTCGTTCAGCCTCACTCAAAGGTCTTCTGGAGCCACTCACAAAGATGGCCACAACACACTGGACCTCATCTTCACCCGCCTCTGCTCCCTATCTAACCTCTCTAACTCACCTCTACCTCTTTCTGACCACAACCTGCTTACATTCTCTTCCCTCTCCTCTCCAGGTCCACAATCTCCACTCCACAAACTCGTACACCCTCGCAGAAATAAAACACCTTGATCTACACTCACTCTCTGAATCCCTTCTCCCTCTTACATACATAAGTTCCTTACATAATGCGGATGCCGCTGGTGCTTTGAATAACACCAAAATAGCTGCAGCTCTTGAATCGGTCGCCCCTCTCACACACAGCTTGCAAAATCAGCAGACAACCCTGGCACACCAGCCTGACCAAAGAACTGAGGCGGGCTTCCAGGGTTGCTGGGCGGAGATGGAAAAGATTCCACTCCAATAAGCACTTCATCGCATTCAAACAGTCCCTCACTACTTTCAAGGCCACACTTGCTGCAACAAAACAAAACTACTTTTATCTATATACATATATATATAATCGTCTAAGGGGCACTTCTGTCTGTTTTTCTGTCATTCTGTTTGTCTGTCTGCCACGGAAATCTCGCGTGGCTGATTGGTCGTGGCCTGCCAATCAGCGACGGGCACAGTCCGGCCGCGAATTCGCCCCTTCCTACTCTTTGTCAGTGCCCCCTCCAATCAGCGCTCACACAGGGTTAATGGCTGCCTTACATCGTGTTATGCTGCGGTGTAACGCAGTCCGTTAACGCTGCTATTAACCCTGTGTGACCAACTTTTTACTAGTGATGCTGCCTATTCAGCATCAATAGTAAAAAGATCTAATGTTCAAAATAATAAACAAAATAAAAAATCATTATATACTCACCGTCCGGCGCCTTTCCTGCTGCTCCTTGCATCATCTCGCAAGACCGCAATGCATTCTTGGGACCGGAGCGCCACGAGGAGCATCGGTAAACGCCTGGGCTGGATCCGGGGGGCCGACGGAAGGTGAGTATATAACTATTTTTTATTTTAATTCTTTTTTTTAACAGGAATATGGTGCCTACATTGCTATATACTAGGTGGGCTGTGTTATATACTACGTCTCTGTGCTATATACTACGTGGCTGTGGTATATATTACTTGGCTGGGCAATATACTACATCGCTGAGCTCTATACTATGTGGCTTGTGTTATATACTGCATGGGCTGTGTTATATACTACGTGGCTGTGCTATATACTACGTGGCTGTGCAATATATTATGTGGCTGTGCAATATATTTCATGGCTGGGAAATTTACTATGTGGGCCGTGTTATATACTGCGTGGGCTGTGTTGTATACTGCGTGGGCTGTGTTATATACTTCGTCTCTGTGCTATATACTACGTGGCTGTGGTATATATGTGGCTGGGCAATATATTACGTGGCTGTGCTATACACTACGTGACTGGGCAATATACTACGTGGGCTGTGTTATATACTAAGTGGGCTGTGTTATATACTACGTGGGCTGTATGCTACTTGGCTGTGCTATATTTCTCTGCTGTACCTGTACATCATGAATCGTGGTATGTATTAAAGAGGGGGGCCCACTGAGACTCTTTCGCCCGGGGCCCTCAAAAACCCGGAGCAGGCCCTGGCTTCACTGATTGTTCGCGGCCGGGCGTGACCAATCAGCGACAGGCGCAGTCCGGCCGTGAATTGGCGTGGAATTTGAGCCACGCTTCGCTAATTGGTCGCACCTGGCCAGCCGAATCCTGTGTATAAATTGCATTATTCTGAAAACTTCATAAATAAACTACATACATATGCTAGAATACCCGATGCGTTAGAATCAGGCCACCATCTAGTTCTCTCATATCCTCCCTGTCTCACAACCCTAAACAGCTAATCAACACCTTCGATTCAGCTGAAGACTTTGCCTCATTCTTCAAACAGAAGATTGATAACATCACAGAAAGCTTTGGCCTACAACCCCTCTTCCTAACTACTCAGCCCTCCTCCACCAAAACCAGCTTCTCCACCATTATAGAAGACCAACTTTCAAGATCACATGTCACCACCTGTGTACTTGACTCAATCTTATCCCACTTCATCCCAAAGCTCACCACAGTCTTCATCCCAACTCTAACCCATCTCTTCAACCTATCAATAACAACTGGTGTTTTCCCCTCATGCTTCAAACATGCCTCAATCACACCCATCCTAAAAAAAGCCCTCTCTTTACCCATCCTCCGTATCTAACTCCGTATTACTTCTCCCTTTGCCTCAAAACTACTGGAACATGTCCATTCTGAACTGTCCTCCCACTTCTCTTCCTGCTCCCTCTTCGACCGCTTACAATCTGGCTTCAGACCGCATCACTCCACTTAAACTGCCATAACTAAAGTCACCAATGACCTGCTGACTGCCAAAGCCAAGCAAAATTACTATGTCCTCCTTCTCATCTCTTGGCATTACAGACCTGGCCCTATCTTGGATCGAATCATAACCAACAGACAGGACATTCAGTGTCTCCCTCTCACACACCACCTCCTCACCTCGCGCCCTATCTGTCGGAGTCCTGCAAGGTTCAGTCATAGGGCCCCTGCTCTTCTCCATTTACACCTTTGGACTGGGACAGCTCATAGAATCTCACGGCTTGCAGTATCACCTCTATGCTGATGACACACAGATTTACCTCTCTGCACCCTACTAACCAGAATCCCTCAATGTCTGTCTGCTATCTCATCCTTCTTCTCCGCTAGATTTCTAAAACATTACATTGACAAAACAGAATTCATCATCTTTCCCCATGTCACGACTCTCCCAACAAACCTATCCATTGAAGTAAATGGCTGCTCACTCTCCCCAGTCCCACAAGCTCGCTGTCTCGGGGTAATCCTTGACTCTGATCTCTCCTTCAAACCACATATTCAAGCCCTTTCCACTTCCACTTCAACTCAAAAATATCTCCCGGATCCGTACATTCTTCAACCTAGAAACTGAAAAACTCTAGTGCATGCCCTCATCATCTCCTACCTTGACTACTGCAACCTCTTGCTCTGTGGCCAACTCAAAAATATCTCCCGGATCCGTACATTCCTCAACCTAGAAACTGAAAAAACTCTAGTGCATGCCCTCATCATCTCCTACCTTGACTACTGCAACCTCTTGCTCTGTGGCCTCCCCTCTAACACTATTGCGCGCCCCTCCAATCTATCCTAAACTCTGCTGCCTGTCTGATCCACCTATCCCTCACCGCTATTTCCCAGCCTCTCCTCTCTGTTAATCCCTTCACTGGCTCCCCATTACACAGAGACTCCAGTTCAAAACCCTAACCATGACATACAATGCCATCCACAACCTGTCTCCTCCATACATCTGTGACCTCGTCTCCCAGTACCTACCAGCACGCAAACTTCCGATCCTCACAAGATTTCTTTCCCTAATCTCCTCTTATCTCCTCTTCCCACAATCGCATACAAGCTTTGTCCCGTGCATCCCTCCCTCCTCTGGAACTCTCTACCCCAACATACCAGACTCTCGCCTACCATGAAAACTTTCAAAAGGAACCTGAAGCTCGCTCTTGGGGACATCGGCGAACTGATTTTAGGTATGCTTTCTTTTATTTACGGTTTTGAAAGTCCTCGCCTGTTGCAGGGGCAAGGAGTTATTGCTTATAAGTTAAAGTTACCGTAGTCATTCTAGAGGGTTTACTCCCTCTAATTTTTCTTTTTTCTTTTTTTTCTTTTCTCTCTTTTATATAAGATTTATGCAAGGTTTGTGAACGAGTGTTTTTTTGTGTTACTCTTCTCGAATTGTATATTGTAAGAAAAAGTACTTTGCTCATTGTCGTAGTTTTTAACTACTGTTTTTCTTGTAAAATTATCTTCTCTTTAATAAAAATATATTTACACAAAAGGAACCTGAAGACCTACCTCTTTCGAGAAGCCTAGAACCTGCAGTAACCACCGATCCACCAAACTGCTGCACGACTAGCTCTACCCTCACCTATTGTATCCTCACACATTCCTTGTAGATTGAGCCTTCGCGGGCAGGGTCCTTTCTCCTCCTGTACCAGTCGTGACTTGTATTGATTAAAATTATTGTACTTTTTTTTTATGTATACCCCTCCTTACATGTAAAGCGCCATGGACTAAATGGTGCTATAACAATAAATAATAATAATTATTACGATAGGTCTTAAATTTCATCGCACGCATTTATACAAAAGTAGTATCTGCACTGAAGAAGCGACCGTGCACACAGTAGAATCCCGAAACTGACAATTTCAGCTCTGACATACCCTATCGGAATGAAGAGGTGGCTGCGCATGTGACTCAATGCTCCATTCATTCTCTATTGGACTGATGAAAAAAAAGCAAATCTCTGTACTTGGCCATTTCAAGCAGCCCTATGAAGAATGAATGGAGCGGTCACTGCGATTGTGGCCACTCACAACAGGGCACTTCAAAGCTCCATACTTGGAATTCATTGCAGGCCCCTATAACACCTAAACTAGTGAAGGAATTCAGGAAGCGGCAGGGCACACGCAACAGCCACAGAACCAACCATATGAGATACAGACATCCTTTATCTGATATCCTAAACATAGGCCATCAATAATGCGATAAAAATTAAATCCCTTTAATAGGTCTGATGTAACAGAAATAATCCTTGGATAGGGTCATGCCGTTTCAGGAAGAAGCAGCAATGTTTTCTAAGCCTTTGAAATTGTCCCATACCCATTCATGTGGGTTCAAGTACTCACCAACCTTATACTTGCATTAGGGGGTTTAGATGGCAAAGAAAAGCCCCATGTGAAGCACTATTCTTTACATTAATAGACCTTACTAAAGTCAATGTGTATTGTCGGGATTCAAGTATACATTTGCAAATTAATCCAACAGTCACCACAATGATAAACCCCGATCCCAGCAAGAGCAGAGCCATTATGGATTTATTGTGTGCACACACTATGGAGATGTTGGACTTGTAGGTCCTTCACCTGGACAAAAGTTAGAACTATATTTCTTGATAACCTAGAAAAACAGTCCACTATCAGTTTCACAGTAGCAGATGTTTGAATTGCTCTGAAAACAAAAAATAATCTGACAAATATTATTTCTGCGAAGATATTTGAGATTCCTAAAAGCAAGTCATGGCTAACAGCCATTATTGACATTCCCCGAATCTGCACGATCGGCATGTTGCCCAAGCCCGTTTTACACCAACAATAGTTTGAGAATGATGGGAAATCATTCACTTTATGGAAATTAACTTCTTGGAGTAAGATAGATATTATTGTACTGAAAGAGTGTAAAATTGTAGACATACACAGAAAATGATTATTGTGGCAGAATAAGTCTGGCAGAATATAATTGGGAATGTGGGTATCACATATTATCTAAGGGTTTAAAAAATACAAAGAAAGTAAAAAATATAGATTACTGAATACATATATAGGCCCTCTGTAGTTTCTACCACACAAGGCAAGGCTATGCTTATATCCAAAGGGTTAACATTAAAATGTATTTCAAGCAGGAGATCCCACTGGTAAACTTGGGCTGATAAGATCAATGGGCATCTACTATATAATTGTCTAAGGGTCACTTCCGTCTTTCTGTCCTTCTGTCTGTCAGTCTGTCACGGATATTCATTGGTCACAGCCTCTGTCTGTCAAGGAAATCCAAGTTGCTGATTGGTCGTGGAAAAAAAGCCACGACCAATCAGCGACGGGCACAGTCTGGAACAAAATGGCCGCTCCTTCCTCCCCGCAGTCACTGCCCAGCGCCCGCATTCTCCCCTCCAGCCACCGCTAACACAGGGTTAATGCCGGCGGTAATGGACCGCGTTATGCCGCGGGTAACGCACTCCGTTAACGCCGCTATTAACCCTGTGTGTCCTCAACTTTTTACTATTGATGCTGCCTATGCGGCATCAATAGTAAAAAATCTAATGTTAAAAATAATAAAAAAACAAAAAACCTGCTATACTCACCCTCCGTTGTCCGCCGATCCGCTCGCGCCGGCCGCCATCTTCCGTTCCCGGCGATGCATTGCGAAATTACCCAAAAGACTTAGCGGCCTCGCGAGACTGCTAAGTCATCTGGGTAATTTCGCAATGCATCCTGGGAACGGAAGATGGCGACAGCCGCGCGCTCATCGCCTGCGCCAGATCTGAAGGTGAGTATGTTACAACTACAAGGGGCCCTCGGATCCGAAGGTGAGTATGTTTATTTTTTAACCTGTGACATACATGGCTGAGCAATATACTATGTGACTGGGCAATATACTACGTGGCTGGGCAATATACTACGTGGCTCTGTGCTGTATTCTACGTCGCTGTGCAATATACTATGTGGCTCTGTGCAATATACTACGTCGCTGTGCAATATACTACGTGGCTCTGTGCTGTATACCAGGGGTCCCCAACTCCAGTCCTCAAGGCCCACCAACAGGTCATGTTTTCAGGATTTCCTTTGCATTGCACAGGTGATGCAATTATTACACTGGGCAAAACTAAGGAAATCCTGAAAACATGACATGTTGGTGGGCCTTGAGGACTGGAGTTGGGGACCCCTGCTGTATACTACGTGGCTGGGCAATATATTACGTGGCTGGGCAATATACTACATCACTGGCAATATACTACGTGAATGGGCAATATACTACATGACTGGGCAATATACTACGTGGCTCTGTGCTGTATACTACGTCACTGTGCAATATATTACATCGCTGTGCAATATACTACGTGGCTCTGTGCTGTATACTACGTCACTGGGCAATATACTACGTGGCTGGGCAATATACTACGTAGCTGGGCAATATACTACGTCACTGGGCAATGTACTACGTCACTGGGCAATATACTACGTGACTGGGCAATATACTACGTGGCTGGGCAATATACTACGTAGCTCTGTGCTGTATACTACGTCGCTGTGCAATATACTACGTCACTGGGCAATATACTACTTGGCTGGGCAATATACTACGTGGCTGGCCAATATACTACGTGGCTGGCCAATATACTACGTGGCTGGCCAATATATTACGTGGCTGGGCAATATACTATGCGGCTCTGTGCTGTTTACTAGGTCGCTGTGCAATATACTACGTCACTGGGCAATATACTACGTAGCTGGGCAATATACTACGTCACTGGGCAATATACTACGTCACTGGGCAATGTACTACGTCACTGGGCAATATACTACGTGACTGGGCAATATATTACGTGGCTGGGCAATATACTACGTAGCTCTGTGCTGTATACTACGTCGCTGTGCAATATACTACGTCACTGGGCAATATACTACTTGGCTGGGCAATATACTACTTGGCTGGCCAATATACTACGTGGCTGGCCAATATACTACGTGGCTGGCCAATATAATACGTGGCTGGCCAATATACTACGTGGCTGGCCAATATACTACGTGGCTGGGCAATATACTATGCGGCTCTGTGCGGTTTACTAGGTCGCTGTGCAATATACTACGTCACTGGGCAATATACTACGTAGCTGGGCAATATACTACGTGGCTGGCCAAAATACTACGTCACTGGGCAATATACTACGTGGCTGCGCAATATACTACGAAGCTGGGCAATATACTATGTGGCTGGGCAATATACTACGTGACTGGGCAATATACTACGTGACTGGGCAATATACTACGTGGCTGGGCAATATACTACGTCACTGGGCAATATACTACGTGGCTGCGCAATATACTACGTGGCTGGGCAATATACTAGGTGGCTGGGTAATATACTAGGTGGCTGGGCAATATACTACGTGGACATGCATATTCTAGAATACTCGATGCGTTAGAATCGGGCCACCATCTAGTCACTTTATAATCGGTGGAATCTAAGGGAACCCAGTGTATGTAGTGTATATGGACTTTTCAAAAGCTTTTGATACGGTGCCACACAAAAGGTTGATACATAAAATGAGAATAATGGGGATAGGGTAAAATATGTGTAAGTGGGTTGAGAGCTGGCTAAGGGATAGAAAACAAAGGGTGGTTATTAATGGAGCACACTCGGACTGGGTAGCAGTTAGCAGTGGGGTACCACAGGGGTCAGTATTGGGCCCTCTTCTTTTAAACATATTTATTAATGACCTTGTAGGGGGCATTCAGAGTAGAATTTCAATATTTGCAGATGACACTAAACTCTGCAGGGTAATCAATACAGGGGAGGACAATTTTATATTACAGGATGATTTATGTAAACTAGAAGCTTGGACTGATAAATGGCAAATGAGCTTTAATGGGGATAAATGTAAGGTCATGCACTTGGGTAGAAGTAATAAGATGTATAATTATGTGCTTAATTCTAAAACTCTGGGCAAAACAGTCAATGAAAAAGTGGATGACAAACTCATATTCAGTGGCCAGTGTCAGGCAGCTGCTACAAAGGCAAATAAAATAATGGGATGCATTAAAAGAGGCATAGATGCTCATGAGGAGAACATAATTTTACCTCTATACAAGTCACTAGTTCGACCACACTTAGAATACTGTGCACAGTTCTGGTCTCCGGTGTATAAGAAAGACATAGCTGAACTGGAGCGGGTGCAGAAAAGAGCGACCACGGTTATTAGAGTACTGGGGGGTCTGCAATACCAAGATAGGTTATTACACTTGGAGCTATTTAGTTTGGAAAAACGAAGACTAAGGGGTGATCTTATTTTAATGTAAAACATATGAGGGGACAAAGACCTTTCTGATGATCTTTTTAATCATAGACCTGAAACAGGGACAATGGGGCATCCTCTACGTTTGGAGGAAAAAAGGTTTAAGCACAATAACAGACGCTGATTCTTTATTGTAAGAGCAGTGAGACTATGGAACTCTCTGCCGTATGATGTTGTAATGAGTGATTCATTACTTAAATTTAACCCCTTCGTGACATGCGCCGTACTAGTACTGCGCTGCCGGCACTGCATTAGTGCCAGCAGCAGTACTAGTACGGCGCACCGATCACCGCGGTCTCGCGCTGAGCGCCGCGGTGATCGGGTGCGGGTGTCAGCTGTATATGACAGCTGACATCCCGCAACAATGCCCACGATCGGCGCTATCGCCGATCGCGGGCATTTAACCCCTCTGATCCCGCTGTCAGTAGTGACAGCGGCATAGAGGGGGATCGCGCAGGGACGGGGGCTCCCTGCGCTCTCCCACCGGAGCAACGCAATGAGATCGCGTTGCTCCGGTGACCCGGAAGGAGTCCCCGGATCCAAGATGGCCGCCAGACTCCTTCCGGGTCATGAAGTGACCTGGCTAGCCGGCGCCTGCTGAGAGCAGGCGCTGGAAAGCCAGCTAAACTGCATGTCAGATCGTTGATCTGACAGTGTGCTATGCACAGTGTCAGATCAACGATCTGATCTAATACAGAGATGTCCCACCCTGGGACAATGTTAGAAAGTTAAAAAAAAAAAAAATAGAATGTGTAAAAAAAAAATAAAAAAAAATCCCCAAATAAAAAAAAAAAACATTTCCCAATAAATCCATTTATTTATGTAAAAAAAAAAAAAAACAATAAATGTACACATATTTGGTATCGCCGCGTCCGTAACGACCCGCTCTATAAAACTATCCCACTAGTTAACCCCTTCAGTGAACACCGCAAAAAAAAAAAAAACAAGGCAAAAAACAATGCTTTATTATCATACAGGCGAACAAAAAGTGGAATAACACGCGATCAAAACGACGGATATAAATAACCATGGTACCGCTGAAAACGTCATCTTGTCCCGCAAAAAAAAAGCCGCCATACAGCATCATCAGCAGAAAAATAAAAAAGTTATAGCTCTCAGAATAATGCGATGCAAAAACAATTATTTTTTTATATAAAATAGTTTTTATTGTGTAAAAGCGCCAAAACATTAAAAAAAATTACATAAATGAGGTATCGCTGTAATCGTACTGACCCGAAGAATAAAACTGCTTTATCCATTTTACCACACGTGGAACGGTATAAACGCCCCCCCTAAAAGAAATTCAGGAATAGCTGGTTTTTGTTCATTCCGCCTCCCAAAAATCGGAATAAAAAGCGATCAAAAAATGTCATCTGTCCGAAAATGTTACCAATAAAAACGTCAACTCGTTCCGCAAAAAACAAGACCTCATATGACTCTGTGGGCCAAAATATGGATAAAATATAGCTCTCAAAATGTGGCTATGCAAAAACTATTTTTTGCAATAAAAAGCGTCTTTTAGTGTGTGACAGCTGCCAATCATAAAAATCCGCCAAAAAAACGCTATAAAAGTAAATCAAACCCCCCTTCATCACCCCCTTAGTTAGGGAAAAATAATAAAATGTAAAAAAATGTATTTATTTCCATTTTCCCATTAGTGCTAGGGTTAGGGTTAGGGCTAGGGTTAGGGCTAGGGTTAGGGCTAGGGCTAGGGTTAGGGTTAGGGTTAGGGCTAGGGTTAGGGTTGGGGTTAGGGTTTCAGTTATAATTGGGGGTTTCCACTGTTTAGGCACATCAGGGGCTCTCCAAACGCGACATGGCGTCCGATCTCAATTCCAGCCAATTCTGCTTTGAAAAAGTAAAACAGGGCTCCTTCCCTTCCGAGTTCTCCTGTGTGCCCAAACAGTGGTTCCCCCCAACATATGGGGTATCAGCGTTCTCAGGACAAGTTGGACAACAACTTTTGGGGTCCAATTTGTCCTGTTACCCTTGGGAAAATAAAAACATAGGGGATAAAATATCATTTTCGTGGAAAAAAAAATAATTTTTTATTTTCACGGCTCTGCGTTATAAACTGTAGTGAAACACTTGTTGGTTCAAAGCTCTCACAACACATCTAGATAAGTTCCTTGGGGGGTCTAGTTTCCAATATGGGGTCACTTGTGGTGGGTTTCTACTGTTTAGGTACATCAGGGGCTCTGCAAATGCAACATGACACCTGCAGTCCATTCCATCTAAGTCTGCATTTCAAACGGTGCTCCTTCCCTTCCGAGCTCTGCCATGCACTCAAACGGTGGTTCCCCCCCACATGTGGGGTATCAGCGTACTCAGGACAAATTGGACAATAACATTTGTGGTCCAATTTCCCCTGTTACCATTGGGAAAAAAAAAATTGCGGGCTAAAACATCATTTTGTGGAAAGAAAAAATGATTTTTTAATTTTCACAATGCTACATTCTAAACTTTAGTGAAACAATTGGGGGTTAAAAGTGCTCACCACACATCTAGATAAGTTCCTTAGGGGGTCTTCTTTCCAAAATGGGGTCACTTGTGGGGGGTTTCCACTGTTAAGGCACGTCAGGGGCTCTCCAAATGCGACATGGCGTCCGATCTCAATTCCAGCCAATTTTGCATTGAAAAGTCAAATGGCACTCCTTCCCTTCCGAGCTCTGCCATGCGCTCAAACAGTGGTTTATCCCCATATATGAAGTATCGACGTACTCAGGACAAATTGCACAACAACTTTTGGGGTCCAATTTATCCTTTTACCCTTGGGAAAATAAAAAATTTGGGGCAAAAAGATCATTTTTTGTGAAAATTAATATAAATTTTTTTTTTACGGCTCTACATTATAAACTTCTGTGAAGCACTTGGAGGTTCAATGTGCTCACCACACATCTAGATTAGTTCCTTAGGGGGTTTACTTTCCAAAATGGTGTCACTTGTGGGGGTTTCCACTGTTTAGGCACATCAGGGGCTCTCCAATCGTGACATGGGCTCCGATCTCAATTCCAGCAAATCTTGCATTGAAAAGTCAAATGGCGCTCCTTCCCTTCCGAGCTCTGCCATGTGCCCAAACAGTGGTTTACCCCCACATATGGGGTATCGGCGTACTCAGGACAAATTGTACAACGACTTTTGTGGTCCAATTTCTCCTGTTACCCTTGGTAAAATGAAACAAATTGGACCTGAAGTAAAGATTTTGTGAAAAAAAAGTTAAATGTTCAATTTTTTTAAACATTCAAAAAATTCCTGTGAAGCACCTGAAGGGTTAATAAACTTTTTGAATGTGGTTTTGAGTACCTTGAGGGGTGCAGTTTTTAGAATGGTGTCACTTTTGGGCATTTTCTGTCATATAGACCCCTCAAAGTCACTTCAAGTGTGAGGTGGTCCGTAAAAAAATGGTTTTGCAAATTTTGTTGCAAAAATGAGAAATCGCTGGTCAACTTTTAACCCTTATAACGTCCTAACAAAAAAAAATTATGTTTCCAAAATTGTGCTGATGTAAAGCAGACATGTGGGAAATGTTGTTTGTTAACTATATTATGTGATATAACTCTCTAATTTAAGGGCATAAAAACTAAGAGTTTGAAAATTGCTAAATTTTCATAATTTCCGACAAATTTTTGTTTTTTTTCACAAATAAATGCAAGTCATATCGAAGAAGTTTTACCACTATCATGAAGTACAATATGTCACGAGAAAACAGTGTCAGAATCACCGGGATCCGTTGAAGCGTTTCAGAGTTATGACCTCATAAAGTGACAGTGGTCAGAATTGTAAAAATTGGCCCTGTCACTTAGGTGAAAACAGGCTTTGGGGTGAAGGGGTTAAGAGGGGACTGGATACATTTCTAGAAAAGTATAATGTTGCAGGGTATATACACTAGATTCCTTGATAGGGCGTTGATCCAGGGAACTAGTCTGATTGCCGTATGTGGAGTCAGGAAGGAATTTTTTTCCCCAAGGTGCAACTCTTTGCCACATGTTTTTTTTTTTGCCTTCCTCTGGATCAACATGTTAGGGCATGTTAGGTTAGGCTATGGGTTGAACTAGATGGACTTATAGCCTTCCTTCAACCTTAATAACTATGTAACTAAGCTCTGAAACCAGAACTTATCCAACAAATCATAGAATGCTACAGTTGGAATCCCCTACTCAATGCAGGAATTACTAAACCATCTCAGACAGATGTCTGTCCAGCCTATATTTGAAGACTTCCATTAAAGGAGAACTCACCACCTCTCCTGGCAGCCTGTTCAATCATTGATCACCCTCACTGTCAAAAGTTTTTTCTAATATCTAATCTGTATCATCTCCCTTTCCGTTTCATTCCATTACTTCTCGTGTTTATATGTGCAAATGAGAATAATGGTGATCCCTCAACACTGTGACATCTCTTCAGATATTTGTAGACAGCTATTAAGTCTCCTCTTAGCCTTCTATTTTGCAACCTAAACATTCCCAGATCCTTTAACCGTTCTTCATAGGACATACTTTGCAGTCCGCTCACCATCCTTTTAGCTCTTCTCTGAACTTGCACCAGTTTTTCAATGTCTTTTTTAAAATGTTGTGCCCAGAATTGGACACAGTTTTCCAAATGTGGCCTGACCAAGGAGGAGTAGAGCAGGATAATTACTTCACGTGATCTAGACTATATGATTTTCTTAATACATCCCAGAATTGTGTTTGCCTTTTTTTGCTGCTGCATCACACTGTTGACTCATGTGCAGTCTGTGATCTATTAGTTTACCAAAGTCTTTTTCACACTTGCTGTTGCTTAGTTCTATTCCTCCCATTCTGTAGATGTAATTTTCGGTTTTCTTGCCCAGATGTAGAATCTTGAATTTTTCCCTGTCATATACCATTCTATTAGTCACTGCCCCTTGTTCAAGCTTCTCTAGATTCTTCTGAATCCTTTCTCGGTTTTCTCTAGAGTTAACTATCCCTCCTAGCTTTGTATAGTCTGCACTGCACATTTGATTATTTTACCATCAGCTCCCTTATCATTTATAAAAATGTTGAACAACACTGAGGCCAGGGCAGAGACTTGTGGTACCCCATTTGAAACACTCTTCCAATTGGATTTGCAACTATTTATTACCACTCTTTGAGTACGATCACTAAGCCAGGGGTCCCCAACTCCAGTCCTCAAGGCCCACCAACAGGTCATGTTTTCAGGATTTCCTTTGCATTGCACAGGTGATGCAATTATTACCTGGGCAAGACTAAGGAAATCCTGAAAACATGACATGTTGGTGGGCCTTGAGGACTGGAGTTGGGGACCCCTGCACTAAGCCACTTATAAATCCACCTAACCATAGCCTTGTAAATCCCATACATGGACATTTTTTCAAAAAGAATAGTATGAGATACTTTATCAAATGCTTTGCTTAAGTTGAGATATACTATATCTACCGCATTTCCCTGATCCACCCAGTCAGTGATTCCATCATAGAAGGAAATTAGAGCAGTATGGCATGACTTGTTTAGTACGAACCCATGCTGGCTCTGGTTAATTACTGCATTCTTGTCCAAGTACTTACATACATATTGTTTAAAAATTTGTTCAAAGATCGTTCCTAGTATAGAAGGAAGGCTGGCCTGTAATTTCCTGGTCCCATATTCTTTCTTTCCTTGAAGATAAGAAGATGAGTCCATTTCTTTTTTTCCCTGCATGGTGGTGCTCTGGTTGCGAAGCTATCCGGCTAACAGCAGCTTCTCTTATAGCATTAGAGCAAGGCTGTTCTGCAGATCTATGCACAATTGATGTCGGAGGCGCCACTTTGCATGGAAAACCAAGGACACATCATTCTCAATATTGCAAATTGTACCAAACGTTGTGACCAATGCAGATAATAAATCAATGGCATATCCTAGTGACACACTATCGCTTTATACAACTGGAATAACTATTTACATGACCAAAATGTAAGGAACCAAAGTCCATGAACAGCAAAATAATAATGTGTGAACAGATTACCCAACGTCAGGACAATTGTTTGCTACCTGCCATATACAGAGTATCTGCAGCATACAGGCGCCATATACAGAGTATCTGCAGCATACAGGCGCCATATACAGAGTATCTGCAGCATACAGGCGCCATATACAGAGTATCTGCAGCATACAGGCGCCATATAAAGAATATTTGCAGCCTACAGGAGCCATATACAGACTATCTGTAGCGTACAGGAGCCATATGCAGAGTATCTGCAGCGTGCGTGAGCCATATACAGAGTATCTGAAACATACAAGCACCATATACAAAGCATCTGCAGCGTACAGGGGACATATACAGAGTATCTGCAGCGTACAGGCACCATATACAGATTACCTGCAGCTTACAGGCGCCATATACAGAGCATCTGCAGCGTACAGGAGCCATATACAGAGAATCTGAAGCATACAGGAGCCATACAAAAAGTATCTGCAGTGTACAGGCGCCATATACAGGTTATCTGCAGTGTACAGGGGCCATATACAGAGTATCTGAAATGTACAGGCACCATATACAAAGCATCTGCAGCATACAGGGGCCACAAACAGAGTATCTGCAGCATACAGGCGCCATATACAGAGAATCTGCAGTGTACAGGCACCATATACAGAGTAACTGCAGTGTACAGGCACCATATACAGAGTATCTGAAACGTACAGGCGCCATATACAAAGCATCTGCAGCGTACAGGGGCCACATAGAGTATCTGCAGTGTACAGGCACCATATACAGCAGAGTACCTGAAGCGCACAGGCACCATATACAGAGTATCTGCAGTGTACAGGCGCCATATACAGAGTATCTGCAGCATACAGGCGCCATATACAGAGAATCTGCAGTGTACAGGCACCATATACAGAGTATCTGAAACGTACAGGCGCCATATACAAAGCATCTGCAGCGTACAGGGGCCACATAGAGTATCTGCAGTGTACAGGCACCATATACAGCAGAGTACCTGAAGCGCACAGGCACCATATACAGAGTATCTGCAGTGTACAGGCGCCATATACAGAGTATCTGCAGCATACAGGCGCCATATACAGAGAATCTGCAGTGTACAGGCACCATATACAGAGTAACTGCAGTGTACAGGCACCATATACACAGTTATTTGCAGCGTAAAGGCACTATATACAGAGTATTTGCAGCTTACAGGTGCCATATACAAACACTCTGCAGCGTACAGGAGCCATATACAGAGTATCTGCAGCGTACATGAGCCATATACAGAGTATCTGAAACGTACAGGCCCCATATACAAAGCATCTGCAGCATACAGGGGCCACATACAGAGTATCTGCAGCATACAGGCGCCATATACAGAGAATCTGCAGTGTACAGGCACCATATACAGAGTAACTGCAGTGTACAGGCACCATATACAGAGTATCTGAAACGTACAGGCGCCATATACAAAGCATCTGCAGCATACAGGGGCCACATAGAGTATCTGCAGTGTACAGGCACCATATACAGCAGAGTACCTGAAGCGCACAGGCACCATATACAGAGTATCTGCAGTGTACAGGCGCCATATACAGAGAATCTGCAGTGCACAGGCACCATATACAGAGTAACTGCAGTGTACAGGCACCATATACACAGTTATTTGCAGCGTAAAGGCACCATATACAGAGTATTTGCAGCTTACAGGTGCCATATACAAACACTCTGCAGCGTACAGGAGCCATATACAGAGTATCTGCAGCGTACATGAGCCATATACAGAGTATCTGAAACGTACAGGCCCCATATACAAAGCATCTGCAGCGTACAGGGGACATATATAGAGTATCTTCAGCGTACAGGCACCATATGCAGAGAATCTGAGGCAGCGTACAGGTGCCATATATAAAGCATCTGCAGCATACTGGAACCACATACAGCAGGGGTGTCAAACTGCATTCCTCGAGGGCTGCAAACAGGTCATGTTTTCAGGATTTCCTTGCATTGCACAGGTGATAATTTAATCACCTGCAGAGAATGATTCCAGCACCTTGTGCAATGCTAAGGAAATCTTGAAAACACGCATGGTTTGAGGCCCTCGAGGAATGCAGTTTGACACCCCTGACATACAGAGTATCTGAAGCTTACAGGCGCCATATACAGAGTATCTGCAGCGTATAGGCACCATATACAGAGTATCTGCAGTGTACAGGCACCATATACAGAGTATCTGAAACGTACAGGCGCCATATACAAAGCATCTGCAGCGTACAGGGGCCACATAGAGTACCTGAAGCGCACAGGCACCATATACAGAGTATCTGCAGTGTACAGGCGCCATATACAGAGTATCTGCAGCGTTCAGGCGCCATATACAGAGTATCTGCAGTGTACAGGCACCATATACAGAGTATTTGAAACGTACAGGCGCCATATACAAAGCATCTGCAGCGTACAGGCACCATATACAGAGTACCTGAAGCGCACAGGTACCATATACAGAGTATCTGCAGTGTATAGGCGCCATATACAGAGTATCTGCAGTGTACAGGCACCATATACAGAGTATCTGAAACGTACAGGCGCCATATACAAAGCATCTGCAGCGTACAGGGGCCACATACAGAGTATCTGCAGCATACAGGCGCCATATACAGAGTACTTGAAGCGCACAGGTACCATATACAGAGTATCTGCAGTGTACAGGCGCCATATACAGAGTATCTGCAGTGTGCAGGCACCATATACAGAGCATCTGCAGCATACAGGGGCCACATACAGAGTATCCGCAGCATACAGGCGCCATATGCAAAGCATCTGAAGCGTACAGGCGCCATATACAAACCATCTGCAGCGTACAGGTGCCATATACAGAGTATCTGCAGCGTACAGGCGCCATATACATACAGTATCTGTAGTGTGGAAGCGCTATATATATACAGTCTCTGCAGCGTACAGGCGCCATATACACAGATTATATGCAGTGTACAGGCACCATATACGAATCATCTACAGTGTGTAGGTGGCGCATACATACATTGTCTGGGTGCCATGTACACAGATTATATGCAGTTTACAGGCGCAATATACACAGATTATCTACAGAGTATAGGTGGCATATACATACAGTGTCTGCAGTGTACAGTCACCATTACCAACAAATCTATTAGAAATGGCTCACCTCTAGCCCAGGCTGTCCTCTGGGCCCCGGGAAACCTCTGGCTCCTGGCTTTCCCTGTAAACCAACAAAAAGAATGAGGGTCTCATAAAATTACAGGCAAATCCCTTAGGATCCCTTCACATGAGGAAGAGAAAGAAGGGATATAGCGCCAGTGCAATTCTGCCATGGGACAGCATCCAACATCAATTTCATGGAAGAGAGCGTTTTGGAGGAGCCTCAATATAAACAGTGGAGGAGTGGGCTCTGCCAATACAATCTCCAGGAATCTCACTTTCCGTTTTTGCTTTTCTTAACCAGTCAATAGAAGCTTAGGACAAGGTCTATGCCTTTATGAGGACATCTCACCTTTAATCCTTCCGGTCCATTTTGTCCTGGAGGTCCAATGTCTCCTGGAAAGCCCTGCAATAAAAACAAAACACCTGTATGATGGGTGCATAGGAAAGAGTAAGGCCTGTTTATGTAATGGCGCACTCCAAACACAACATCAGAGAAAAAGGGCTCATGTCCGCCCCAAAAATAGAAGATCCTGCACGAAATATGGAGTGATGACCGTAATACACCAATAAATATCTCCGTGCCCAGCATGAAAGAAAACTGTATGTGCTGAAATATATTTATATTTTAACACTCATGGGTTTCTTTCTTGCTGGGCAAAGAAATGTTTTGGATTTATTGGTCTATTACTAATATATATATATATATATACACACATTTATATTAATATTTATGGTCAGTGTATTCTGAAGATCAATTTGGCATTTATGAACTAATCCTGCCTGGTTAAACCTAAGGGGGTAAAAAATTATATTGTACATGTACATGAGGAGCCGGCTCTCAACATGTCTGTCAATCGAGTGTTTAAAGGGTTAATTTTTTTATCTTCATAAATGGGTATTGTCGGATAGTGCTTGTAAACACAAGCAATTTTGGAATTTACAAATCACTACAATTTTCAGCCATTCTTAAGGTATTAACATTTTTATTTTCTTTACAACTCGCTGCCTTGGAAACCGACCACTGCTGCTAGACAGCAGAAAAGTGCAGAGCTTACAAACTCTTTCCTATTGAGCTATAAGCACTATTTTGAATGGAAGCAGATAAATCTGAAAAAACACATTACACTAAGTTTGAATACGGGCCTAATAGTCACATTAGAAAAAATCATTAACAACAGAAGGATACAATTGAATACTGAGAGAACGGAGTCAAAAAAGTCTAAGTACTGTACAAAAAGTCTTTTTATTGAAGTATCATATAACAATATTTAGTAAGAATCAATAAAAACCATAATGATATAACGAACAAGATTGGTCATAAAGGACTTGGGTAAAAAAGTCTGGGGTCACTACTTTAATAGTATATAGATCATCGTGTTCCTGAAACAACATAACAGGGGGCCGTCTGACGCGCGTTGGGGCTGCCTGTCTGGTGTCCTACTTAGATCTACATGGGTAAGAATCAATCCTTCATGGTTTAGATTGTTCTATTGTCACTTTTTTAGGTCCAACTCAGCTTTCTACTACATGTTTATGGCCACAATTAGTTTGACACTTGTCATGGAAATAGAAACTTTGTGACCTGTTACTCACAACTGACCGTATCAGCAATTTGGGAAACAAATGTTATGCTCTTTCAGGAACAGGATTCCTCCGATCTATATACTATTAGTGACAACAGACTTTTTTACCCAATTCCTTTATGACTGATCTTGTTTGTTTTAATACAGGAAAGCTATATATCTTGGTACCGTGTTAGCCAGTAGATAGCAAAATATTTAGAATTGAGAGTCCTCAGTGGTTGATACCTTTTAATGGTGAACTGAAAAGATGGTAACAAATTGCAAGCTTTCGAGACTACACAGGTCTCTTCATCAGGCAAAGACTAAAAGAAATTCTGAAGAATCACATATGTATGCACAACATAGCACAGAAAAAAAAACATGGATAAGACAGGTGACATGAAGCAGAATTACCATGAGTGATAAACAGTTATATCCATAAATATTGGACCAGTTCTTAGATAAGGAATGTTTTATTATCCTCTGATTAGGGTCTGGGTCTGTTGTGATGACCGCTCATAGTCTGAGGGGCAAGTTCCTTAGTTGATGTAAAAAGACATAAATCCATGCGACACATTCATTCCTGCACTAAGACTGTCAAAGGTCGTCATCAGTTTACATTCCCATACTCTTCTGTGTCTCTTAGATTTGAAGCTACCTTGTTTGTTTTATTAATTCTTGTTATTAAATATTGTTATATGATACTTCAATAAAAAGACTTTTTGTACAGTACTTAAACAGACTTTTTGACTCCATTCTCTCAGTATTCAAGCACTATTTTGAAGCTGTCCAGGATCGCTGCAGTATGCCATTCCTTCCTAATCCCCGCCAGCTTCAGTGTAGTGCTTACAAGCTAGACAGCAGCGGTGGTTGGTCTCCTAGGCAACCAGCTGTAAACAAAAGTAAAGTGTTGATATCTCTAAAACAGCTGCAAATTTGACTAAGCGATAAATTGCAAAAGTGTACGTTTTACATGCATTATCTGGCAATATCCATCTAGGAATATGGAAATAACCATTTAAAGTCCACAATGATCTAATGAGTACAGTATCCTCCGCAATGTTTACCAGCCTCACCTCTGTACTATTAGTAGTGGTTGCTCTGGTGTCACAATTCACTACAACTCCTTCCTATTCAGAGCTGTAACAGCGGTCACATGTGTGCCTTTCTGTCTAGTAAATCATAAAGGGCAAGCCGCATTTATCAGAGGGCACCTTTAAACTGGTGATCAACACAATTGAAGTAAAGATGAATATGGTTTCCAGTCTAGGGCTCTGCTCAAACCCATGTTTTACAATTCTGTTTCATCTATGATAATCATAGCAGCACATAGAAACATCGATAATCAGTAGTCAATGGAGTTGTTGTGATGCTGTTTGCAAGAGATCAGTCATGTGCATCAATTACTTTGCAAAACACAGGTGTGAACAGAATCTAAGAAATACTTTGCATAAGCATCATGACTTTTTGGATACATTTATCAGTGTAAATAAAAGCTATCAGTTTCATAAAAACTCCAGAATACATTGCAAAGCATCCTGCAATGTGATTGTATCAGGGCATTACTGTCATAGCACTAGGTGCTGTGCATAAAGTATACCAAGGTGTTACAAAGTTTATCTGGTATTTGGAGTGACACAAATGGGGCCAAAACACTGTGATACAACAGTCAGAGGCTAGACGTTCCTGTGCATTGGAGTGTGGGTTGTAACTTGGGGACGTGCTGTTTTCTCCTCGTTTGCTGGATTGCTCTCAATTTGAATTCTACGATGCTAAAAGCTGTAAAGAAAAATGAATTGGGCAAGAACAGAGGCTGTTCTCCTGTTACAGGATAGCTCTGCAACGAACGACGTCCAATTTCAATGTACATACCACACTGTGGCCTGCCAAGGCAGTGATCTAACAGCTTCTGGCTCTGGTGTATGAATCAACCACAAGAATATATTTTAACAATCTGCTGGCAGTCCCTGCCCCTCTGTTAGTGGCGTACTATCCTGGGGTTTGCGAGAACAGCAATCCCCTTCATAACCATTATGTCACCGATGAGTACAATATAAACACTGAGTTCACTGCAATCCTTCTACCCCAATGTTCTCTATCTGCTATATAGTGCCATCATCATGCGGTGAGCATTGTCCTTTCCATTGGCTTTTCACAACCTACTCCCTGTATGGTAACAGAGACATTGATCTGCCAGATAACACCATGTGGAGACTGGACATAAACCCGATCACATCAACCACTGCCATCATTAAAGGGAAACTGGCATGTTTTAAAACTTTTTATATGTTATAGGCTCTGAATACCATTGCTGATCAGTGGTGGTCCAGAGACCCCCAATGGTTGGTCAAAACACTGCTCTGAAGTCCACAGTTTCTGCATGAGCAGTGTTCAGTCTCAACAGTAACCATATGGGTCCGTACATTCACACTTAAAGAGCTGTGTACGGACCCACAGACTTACTACTGAGCCCCTATACCACTCATGCGTGAGCTGTGCACATTAGAGTGATGTTTTGACCGATCTGTGGGGTTCAGGATCTGGACTCCCACCTATCAGCGACATTATTCAAAGCCTAATTTAAGTGTAACTTTTTGAAAAAATTTTTCACAACTTAGAAGAGAAAGGCAGAAGAGCTCCACCGACACCAAAGACAGATTCACAGATATTTTTTTTTTTTTTACTAAGCCCTTCTGCCTCTTCATACTAGTGATCAGTGGGAGGGGACTTATTAGCCGAACCCTTACTGATTTAAAAGTCAAACATCTCTATCACTTGTTTAAAGTTTTTTTTTTTAAATGAGATTTTATACGTATAAACATCACATTTTCCTATTTGTAGCAGATTTTGAAAAAAACATATTTCCTGTACCCTGTAAATGATTAGTCATTTTTGGGCACAACATACCTCTGGACCTGGAGGACCTGGTAACCCGAGAAATCCTTTGTCACCTGGCTTACCCTAGAGAAAGAAAGAACAGGTTGTGTTATCCGTAGCCAGCATTAGTCATTGTGGTAATCATTAAAGTTACGGCCCTTAACTAACATCTTTTATTGTATAATTCCTTATGGCTAAACCCTGTAATGCAGGGAATATACCATATCTGTCAGATAACAATGGTTTCCCTACAATAGATAATATATAGCATATTCATTGGGAACTTGATCGACTGGGAAAACGGGGCCCTCGACCGACTAAGATAACGGGGCCCTCAGTCCTGTTTTGTCCAACTCTCTATTCAATTTTTATCTTAATGTGACAATGCCAACAAGTGGAACATGGTTCAGGGATACGGGAATATGCCTATAACCTCATTATTACCGTAACTCATTAGTGACCAATTCTTACTTAAATGGTTTAACTAGGATTATAAATAAGTATCTTCTATTTCTCAAACACAGTGCAACTTGAGACCAATTTTATATCTCATCCACGTTTACCTGATTGTTTTTACATTAAAACTTTTTTGGAAAAAACTGTGTCTGTGTAGTTGCCATCATGTTTTGCGTAAAAATTATATGCCGACACATGGACAAATCAGGGCCTAAATGTATGTCCTCACAGGCTGCTAGCTGGCCTGTCAATCACAACCACCTATATAAACACTGAATTTCAGGAAAGGATTTATAACGTCATAGGACAGCAATGAGCTTTCATAAGCTCCACAGGGAATGCAACTTTAAATTATATTTTTGGCCATACATGTAAAGGATGTATAGAGTTATATGAGCAGCTGTGAATTCTATATGAGATGTAATTATACAAGTTAAAATGTGGTCAATGAGCGTTGATCTTGAGGAAATCGGGTTATTTACAAACAGATGTTGGACATGTTCAGAAAAGCTCAGGGTCTACCTAATCCTGTGTAGAAATGTATAGCTATAAGTGCTCCCTTCACCTAATGAAAGCCAAGAGAGTGCTTTTTTGGCTTGTGTTGGGGTGGTACAAGTTGAAATAACTTTTTTCTTGCTTTTGTATGGTCACAGCCGAGTGCACCCACATATACAAGAGGTCACTGTAAAAAATAAATATACCTAGGCATATTTGGTGGGTGACATATGCCACTAAATTATTGCCAGCCGCATATTTCTGCGCCTCCTGTCAATGGTAGATATCAGAAAATCTTCTTTGTGCCCCTTCAAGCTATCAGTGAAAATGAAAAATGAATCTTCTGAAGGATGATAGGAGTATTTCTGCCTTTGCAAAAGTTCAAAGAAGCAATGGCACCACCGCAAAATATACAGGAACTGCATGTCTCCATCTGACAACAATCTGAAGTGTCTCCTCCACAATAACCCAACCAAACAGACATCAGTAAGTGGCTATTAGGCTTTATTTATTGCCTCTGTCGCATCAGTTTAATGAAGATTTCTTATTGTGTTATGCCGTGTTTATTCTAAGAAGACATTGGAAAAAATGACGGGAGTCTCAGTGGTTTCTTTTTCACATTGCGCCAGGAGTGGAAGCTTAATGGAGAATTTTGCAATATAATAATGTGGACTACATTAAAAGAATAAAAAAGATGTTATGATTAACAAAGCAGATCTTACCACAGGGCCTGCCTTTCCACGCAGTCCGGGTGGCCCTGGGAGACCCTGGCTGCCCTACAACAAAGGTAAAAGAAGTCAGTGGAATGATAGGATTTATCACCTGACACATTAACAACGAGATATAAATCATGGTGGAGTACGATTGTTGGCGCAGAGTTTATTTGGCATATTCAGCTAGTACAATGATAGAACAACAACTCACAAGCATGAGTAATCTAGTCATTTGCAGCTGGACCCCTGATCTTTGTTGCAGTGTTAGAAAAAAACTGCAGGTTCCTCTATAGAAAGTTAAAGGGGACCAGTCATGCTGAACATGGTCTCTGATCTTTGGGCAGGATGTTGCAGAGCAGGATTAACTAATCAGATCGTCAGAGACATTTTTTTGTGGAAGAAGTGTCAGTAAAACTTGCATTTTATTCATTGACATCCCTGGTGTATGTATGTATGAGTCCAGTGGGTGGTCCTACTCCATGATTGATAGTCTTACCTGTAGGACCGTGCCTGCAGAGACAGCTGTCAATCACCGAGTAAGACCGCCCACTGGACTCCTATATGCTATGAATAAATTACAGGTTATCCCAATCTTTTCCCACAAACCTGTATATCATACTGCTTAGCTTCTCCTTTTCTATACTGAGCTATCCGCAGATCCAAATGTAGGTTACATGGGACAGGCTCCCTTTCATGCTGTACACCAATGCAGAATATCTCAGGGGGGCTGATTGCAACACTGAGTGGAACGCTTGTTCAGAGGGTAACAATGGATATACATATATATTCTTTGCCCCAACACGTCCGATTATCAACCACATTCGGATCCTTATCCTTTATTGTTTGTACATGTCACCGCTTAATTGTAAAGTGCTGCGGAATATGTTGACGCTCTATAAAAATTATTATTATTAATTATTATTATATCCTTCAGACAGAACCTGAAAACCCACCTCTTCAGGAAAGCCTACAGCCTGCACTGACCCCGCTGCCTCCTCATCAACACCGGAGCTCCTGCAACCCTCAACCTACTGTCTCCTTCCCCACCATCCTGTAGAATGTAAGACCGCAAGGGCAGGGTCCTCGCCCCTCTGTATCAGTCCGTCATTGTTAGGCCATGTTCACACAGTGCGTTTTTTTCTGCGGAACCGCAGCGTTTTTGCCGCTGCGGTTCCGCAGCTGTTTTCCATGCAGGGTACAGTACAATGTACCCTATGGAAAACAGGAACCACTGTGCACTTGATGCGGGAATCGGGAAAAAAAGCCGCGCTGAATAGCCGCGGTAAAAAAGAAGTACCATGTCACTTCTTTTTTCGGAGCCGCAGCGGTTCTGCACCCATAGACCTCCATTGTGAGGTCAAACCCGCAGTAAAACCTGCAGATCAAAAATATATCTGCGGGTTTTATTGCGGTTTGTGGTGCCGAACCGCTGCAGCAGGAAGTGCGGGGAAGCGGGCAGAAGTGCGTGGGCGGAGTGTGGCTGCCCAGATCCCACCCCCCATGCTCCGATGCCCCCCCCCGTGCTCCGATGCCCCCCCGTGCCCTAATCTCCCCCCCCTTATACTTACCCGGCCTCCCGGTGTCCGTCCGGCCATCTTCTCCCTGGGCGCCGCCATCTTGCAAAATGGCGGGCGCATGCGCAGTGCGCCCGCCGAATCTGCCGGCCGGCAGATTCGTTCCAAAGTGCATTTTGATCACTGAGATATAACCTATCTCAGTGATCAAAATAAAAAAAATAGTAAATGACACCCCCCCCCTTTGTCACCCCCATAGGTAGGGACAATAAAAAAATTAAGAATTTTTTTTTTTTTCCCCACTAAGGTCAGAATAGGGTTAGGGTTAGGGGTAGGGTTAGGGCTAGGGGTAGGGTTAGGGGTAGGGTTAGGGGTAGGGTTAGGGGTAGGGTATTTTCAGCCATTTTAACCCTAAAAAACTTCCTAGAAAACACACAGACTCTGCATAGAAAACTGCATAAAAAAACGCATCAAAAAACGCACCAAAAAAAGGACCTGCGTTTTCTGCAAAGAGCTGCGGTTTCAGTCCTGAAAAAAAAAGGAGGGAAATCAGGAACGTGTGAACATACCCTTAGTCTGTTTACTGTAAGCGATATCTGTAACTTGTATGTAACCCCGTCTCATGTACAGCACCATGGAATCAATGGTGCTATACAAATAAATAATAATGATAGATAGATAGATAGATAGATAGATAGATAGATAGATAGATATAGAGAGATACAATACCGTTCAAAAGTTTAGTGTCATCCAGACAATTTTGGGTTTTCCATGAAAACTCATACTTTTATTAATCAAATGAGTTGTCAAATGAATTGAAAATCTAGTCCAGACATTGACAAGGCTCGAAAAAAAAAATATTTTTATTTGAAATAATAATTTTCTCCATCAAACTTTGCTTTCGTCAAAGAATTTTCCCTTTGCAGCAATTCCAGCATTGCAGACGTTTGGCATTCTAGCAGTTAATTTGCTGAGGTAATCAGGAGAAATTTCCCCCCCATGCTTCCAGAAGCCCCTCCACAAGTTGGTTTGGCTTGATGGGCATTTTTGGTACCATACGGTCAAGCTGCTCCCACAGCTCAATGGGGTTGAGATCTGGTGACTGCGCTGGCCGCTCCATTACAGATAGATACCAGCTGCCTGTTTCTTCCCTAAATAGTTCTTCCATAATTTGGAGATGTGCTTTGGGTCATTGTTCTGTTGTAGGATGAAATTGACTCCAATCAAGCGCTGTCCACAGGGTATGGCATGGCGCTGCAAAATGGAGTGATAGCCTTCCTTATTCAATATCCCTTTTACCTTGTACAAATCTCCAACTTTACCAGCACCAAAGCAACCCCAGACCATCGCATTACCTCCACCATGCTTGACAGATGGCGTCAGACACTCTTCCAGCATCTTTTCAGTTGTTCTGCATCTCACAAATTTTCTTCTGTGTGATCCAAACACCTCAAACTTAGATTCGTCTGTTCATAACACTTTTTTCCAATCTTCCTCTGTCCAATTTCTGTGTTCATTTGCCCATATTAATCTTCTCCTTTTATGAACCAGTCTCAGAAATGGCTTTTTCTTTGCCACACTGCCCTGAAGGTTAGCATCCCGGAGTCGCCTCTTCACTGTAGATGTTGACACTGTCGTTTTGCGTGTACTATTTAATGAAGCTGCCAGTTCAGGACCTGTGAGTAAGTAAAGAATCTAATGTACTTGTCTTGTTGCTCAGTTGTGCAGCAGGACCTCCCACTTCTCTTTCTACTCTGGTTAGAGCCTGTTTGTGCTCTCCTCTGAAGGGAGTAGTACACACTGTTGTAGGAAACCTTCAGTTTCTTGGCAATTTCTCGCATGGAATAGCCTTCATTTCTAAGAACAAGAATAGACTGTCGAGTTTCACATTAAAGTTCTTTTCTTCTGGCCATTTTGAGAGTTTAATGGAACCAACAAATGTAATGCTCCAGTTTCTCAACTAGCTCAAAGGAAGGTAAGGTTTATAAGTTCTCTAATCAGCCAAACTGTTTTCAGCTGTGCTAACATACCTGTACAAGGGGTTTCAAGGGTATTCTAACCATTCATTAGCCTTCTTACACAGTTAGCAAACACAAAGTACCATAAGAACACTGGAGTGATTGTTGTTGGAAATGGGCCTCTATACACCTATGAAGATATTGCATTACAAAGAGTTTGTCTGTTCTCTCCGTGTAGGCGTGGGTTTCCTCCGGGTACTCCGGTTTCTTCCCACATTCCCACAAGACATACTGATAGGGAATTTAGATTGTGAGCCCCATCGGGGACAGCAATGATAATGTGGGCAAACTGTAAAGCGCTGCGGAATATGTTAGCGCTATATAAAAATAAAGATTATTATTATTATTATACTAGAAGGAGGTCCGATGCTATTGCATTGGGAGGGTGGTAATGTCACGATGGGGGCAGGCTTTGCAGCTTTGAGAATCTCTCCCCCCCCCCCCCCCATGTGCTCACCCACCTATCGACTCTCTCTTTCCTCATGTGCTGACTTCTCCCGTCTGTACTCTCTTCTTTACCGGTCTACCCCATGTGCTATCCCCCCTGTCTGCTGTCTCTCTTCTTCCTGTGCTGTGTTCTCCCCTCATGTGCTGTCCCGTTTGAGCTCTCTCCCCCCGTGCTCTGTCTCTCTCACCCCTGTGCGCTTTGATCGCAGAGGATACGTTTTGTGAGGTAAAATATTGTTTAAATCAGTCAGTGAAATATTTTACCTGACAAAATAAATCCTCTGTGATCCCCTGCTGTAATCTCAGTATTGTCTTTTTCTTCCTCCCCTGCCCAGGAGATGTGGTATACGGTCAGACACAGACAATTTTTAAAATGAACTTTTGTTTGTGGGAAAACCCCTTTAATGTGACCGGCTTCCTCTGCCTGTAGACACGTCACGCATCTGCTGCCGGAATCAGCCGAATGATTCACTGCGACTGAGCGGAATTCACGCAGGCGCAGTAAATTAGACCGCCTCCATCTTTGTGCAGACAGATAGTGGCGGTCACATTAAAACTGCGCATGCGCTCCTCCTTTACAAAGATGGCGGCGGTCAGTGAATCATTTGGCTGATCCCGGAGGCGGCGTGTTCGCAACGGTGTTCCGCTGGTGGTACCGCGCAAGAGGCAGCGTACGGCGTACACAGTGTGTGTGTGCGTGTGGCGTATTACAGTGTGTGTGTGTGTGTGTGTGTGTGTGTGTGTGTGTGTGTATGTTGCGACGGTGTTCCGCTGGTGGTACCGTGCAAGAGGCTGCAACCACCAGCAGTTTCCATATTGAGACACCCATCACTTGGGTGTCCCAATATGGAGGTTGGTGAACTTCCGCCGCTTGGAATTCTGGGATCCGGACACATCTGGATAGAACAGGATGTGAAGACATTACATGGTAAGTATATATTAAGATACTCATACAAACAACTTACCAACATACTCGTATTAAGAAAGGTGGATTATAATAATAATTTTGATAATTTTTATTCATATAGCACCAACATATTCCGCAGCACTTTACAATTAAGCGGGGACATGTACAAACAATAAATTCGGTACGAGTTAAGACAATTTAAACAGTGACATTAGGAGTGAGGTCCCTGCTCGCAAGCTTACATTCTACAAGGAAATGGGGGAGACACAATAGGTGAAAAGTGCTTGTTATTTCAGGTCTGGCAATTATAATAAATAGGAATTTTCATATAAAGCTGCATGATCCGGTCATCAGCCCGTGTGTTTAAGTGCAATAGTCAAGTATCAAGCGCAGTTAAATTGTGCATGGAGGGTGTGGAGACAGATGAATAGTAGGGTGCAGACTGAGTAATATTTGGAAGGAGGGAACAGGGCAAAGTTAGTTTACTGAGTAGTTGATGTGGTAGGCTTGTTTGAAGAGATGGGTTTTCAAAACGCGCTTGAATAGGTCGGGGCTAGGCATCAGTCTGATCGTCTGGGGAAGTGCATTCCAGAGAGCTGGCGCAGCATGAGAGAAGTCTTGGAGACGGAGGTGCGAGGTTCGGATTATGGGGGATGTTAGTCTTAGGTCATTTGTAGAACGAAGGGCACGTGTAGGGCGATAGACAGAGATGAGAGAGGAGATATAAGGCGGTGCAGAACTGTGGAGAGCTTTGTGGGTGAGAGAGATGAGTTTGTACTAGACCCTGTAGGGAATGGGTAGCCAGTGTAATGACTGGCACAAGATGGAGGCATTGGTGACACGGCTTGACAGAAATATGACTCTGGCTGCAGCATTCAAGGTGGATTGGAGAGGAGAAAGTTTGGTAAGAGGGAGACCGATCAGAAGAGAGTTGCAGTAGTCCAGACGGGAATGAATAAGAGCGAAAGTAAGAGACTTCGCAGTTTCAAAGGTGAGAAAAGGTCGGATTCTGGAGATGTTTTTAAGATGCAGGTGACAGGAGCGAGTGAGTGATCGGATATAGGGAGTAAAGGAAAGTTCGGTGTCGAATATGACACCAAGATAGCGGGCATGCTGCTTGGGAGTTATGGTTGAACCCTCCAGGGTAATTTCGATGTTAGGTAGAGTGAGGTTAGTAGAAGGGAGAAACACAAGACGTTCAGTATTGGAAAGATTTAGTTTCAGATAGAGGGAGGACATGATGTTAGAGACAGCAGACAGACAATCCTTGGTATTTTGAATTAGGGTAGGGGTGATGTCAGGGGAAGAAGTGTATAATTGGGTGTTGTCAGCATAGAGATGATACTGGAACCCAAATCTGCTGATTGTTTGTCCAATAGGGGCAGTGTATAGAGAGAAGAGGAGGGGGCCTAGGACTGAGCCTTGCGGAACCCCGATAGGGGACGAGGAGAGGAAGAGGAGCCGGCAAAAGATACAGCGAAGGAGCGGTCAGAGAGGTAGGAGGAGAACCAGGAGAGGGCTGTGTCCTTGAGGCCTATGGAGCGGAGCATAGTTAAGAGCAGCTGATGATCCATAGTGTCAAATGCGGCAGATAGATCCAGGAGAATCAGCAGAGAGCAATGACCTTTGGATTTAGCTGTTATTAGATCATTAGAGACTTTAGTGAGGGCAGTTTCAGTGGAGTGTAAAGAGCGGAAACCAGATTGTAAGGGGTCAAGAAGAGAGTTATACGAGAGATAGCGGATTAGACGGGAGTGGACCAAGCGTTCCAGGAGTTTAGAGATGAAGGAAAGGTTAGAGACAGGTCTGTAGTTAGCAGTGCAGTTCTGGTCCAGGGATGGCTTTTTAAGTAAAGGGGTTATGATGGCACTAGATGGTAGCCCGATTCTAACGCATCGAGTATTCTAGAATATGTATGTATGTATATAGCAGCCACATAGTATATAGCACAGGCTACGTAGTATACAGGAGTACTACGTGGCCTGTGGTATATACCATGTGGCTGCCATATACATACATACATATTGTAGAATACCCAATGCGTTAATATAGGCCACGCAGTAAATAACACAGCCCACGTAGTACATAACACAGCCCACACAGTATATAGCAGCCACGCAGTATATAGCAGCCACGCAGTATATAACACAGCCCACGTATTATGTAACACTGGCCACGTAATATATAACACAGCCTATGTAATATATAGCACAGCCCACATAGTATCTAACAGTGGCCACGTAGTATATAGCACGCAGTATAGAACACAGCCACATAGTATATAACACTGCCCACGTAGTATATAGCAGCCATGTAGTATATAACACTGCCCACGCAGTATATAACACTGGCCATGTAATATATAGCACAGCCCACATAGTATCTAACACTGCCCATGTGGTATATAGCAGCCACGCGGTATCTAACACAGCCCACGTAGTATTTAGCAGTGTGGGCACCATATCCCTGTTAAAAAAATATAATTAAAATAAAAAATAGCTATATACTCACCCGGCGGGATCCAGCGAACCTCTGGCGATGCGCGCGGTTGCCGCCATCTTGCGTTCCCAGGATACATTGTGAAATTACCCAGATCACTTAGCGGTCTTGCGAGACCGCTAAGTCTTCTGGGTAATTTCGCAATGCATCTCTGGGACCGGAAGCTGGCTGCAGGCGCGAGCGCATCGTCGGACTACCGAAGGTGAGAATAGCAGGTTTTTGGTTTTTTTTATTATTTTTAACATTAGATCTTTTTACTATTGATGCTGCAGTATCAACAGTAAAAACTTGGTCACGCAGGGTTAATAGCGGCGGTAACGGAGTGAGTTACCCGCGGCATAACACGGTCCGTTACCGCTGGCATTAACCCTGTGTGAGCGGTGACCGGAGAGGAGTATGGAGCGGGCGCTGACAACTTAGCTACTGAAATAAGTAGTCCGCCAGCCCCAATAATACTGTTCTCAAGAAATTATGGATATTTAGCTTTATTGCTTACTGCTCATTGCCTAGGGTACCGGCCACCGCTGCAGTCTTGCAGTGGTGTCTGAACATGTGCAGTAGTTATAAGTGCTATCCACCAGAGCTTGTAAGCACTGATTTGACCACTGGAGCGCACTGTCAGCTCCCAATCTGGCCTGCTTCAGTTTAACTATGCTCCTCTGATGCTGCTGAAGCAAAGCTGTGTCATACAGCAGAATCGGAAAGTGCACAGTTCAGGCTAGTGGCGTGTCAATTCCTGAACGGTCAATCAAGGAGAAGGATATTGCAAAAAGCCATGAGGCAAGGGAGAAGTGGGCTCCTGCAGGGGAAAATGAGAACAACCCATTAATACAAGTATATTAGTAAGGCTATGTTCAGGCAAAGGTATTTTGGGTCCATGTGCTGACCACGTGCATAATGGCCTCCACATTGACCAGTGTAAGTCAGTGTTCTTGTGCACATGAGCAAGTTTTTTTCCCTTTTGCTCACAAGATGTGTCATATTTTTCACATGTAAAAAATAAATTATCAGATCTCACCTTGTCGCCTTGAAATCCCACTTCTCCAGACATCCCTGGAAGTCCCTGAAAGCCCTAAATACACATTACCAAAACAGGTTATAAGAGGTATGGTACAAAGAGACAAATCACCAGGAGGACCTCATGATTCATTTATATGACATTAACTGTATGGGGCACAGACACAGTAGAGATATTCACTAAACATATCACAAAGCACTTGCTCATAGAAGTCAACGAGCATCACCAGGCAGTTCTTCTTTATGGTCTTTGTGACTGCAATATAGATGACCCTCACCCCCATATTCGTATACAGAAAATAGTTTTTACTTAATCTGTTTGTTTTAGAAAAATAGTTTTTCCCATTTCTGTACATTTTTTGTATTCTATGTATCTGTATTTGGATTTAATTAATAAAAAATATATGTTATACATTATTTTTAAACTAAACCTTATAATCATTGCATCGCTACTGGTCGACTATAAATTAGACTGGGCAAATTTGACAGCTATTCTTTTGGAAGGTTCATACTGGGGACCTACTGCCTGAAATTTTTGCCCATAGCCAACTCTCCCTTTTCTAAAGCCCCTTCCCCCATGTACACGCTTTCTCAACCCCTATATGTGCAATTGGCTGTTTGGACTCCATTTAATGATGAAGAGTCTGGACACACACAGGAAACCTTCCAGAAGCAGTGTTTTTTTGGGAGCTTAATTCAGCACCCAGGAGATTTGCCAACTCTTCTGCGAGTGCGGGAGGTCTTTTTTTTTTTTTTTTTTTCTTTGGGACATTCTGGGAGAGAAGGCAGACATTACTATTCCAATATTGCCGCTAAGCTCAATCCAACAAGAGAGGTGGCATTTCTAAAAACAAAAACAAATTAGACCCTTGGGGTTTATTTTTTTTTATCTCATAAAACCCCATTTTTAGAAAACCATTCATGGGATAGATGGCCGAATGATGATCTAGTGTAACTGTTCTACTTAAAGCTTAGCCAAGGGGTCCAGACAGTAAAAAGTGGGCACATTCAGCTGAAAGCAATCTACACCTCTCAAGAGAAATCCTGTGGCATTCAGGAAACAACTATTCTGCCTTGATGATCACTAACAAAGAAACAGAACATCCAGCACATATACTTGGTGGGGGCTCGGGAGGGTAAATGCCTAAATCCTCATAGCAGGTTTACATATTTGGAATTAACTTGGCATTGTGACATTTGGACTGTAGATCAGCCTGGAAGTGTGAAATGCACTGCAGCAAAAAAGAATGTTATTTCTTTGTTTATTTTTTTTTTTAATTGTGAAAAGTCTTTTCAGAGGGTCATTTATTATTCAACCCCTCAACCCACCAGAATTCTGTTTGGTTCCCCTAAAGTATTAAGAAGTAGTTCAGGCACAAAGAACAATGAGCTTCACATGTTTGGATTAATTATCTCTTTTTCCAGCCTTTTCGGACTATTTAAGACCCTCCCCAAACTTGTGAACAGCACTCATACATGGTCAACATGGGAAAGACAAAGGAGCATTCCAAGGCCATCAGAGACAAGATCGTGGAGGGTCACAAGGCTGGCAAGGGGTACAAAACCATTTCCAAGGAGTTGGGCCTACCTGTCTCCACTGTTGGAAGCATCATCCGGAAGTGGAAGGCTTATGGAACTACTGTTAGCCTTCCACGGCCTGGACAGCCTTTGAAAGTTTCCTCCCGTGCCGAGGCCAGGCTTGTCCAAAGAGTCAAGGCTAACCCAAGGACAACAAGGAAGGAGCTCCGGGAAGATCTCATGGCAGTGGGGACATTGGTTTCAGTCAATACCATAAGTAACATACTCCACCGCAATGGTCTCCATTCCAGACGAGCCCGCAAGGTACCTTTACTTTCAAAGCGTCATGTCAAGGCTCGTCTACAGTTTGCTCATGATCACTTGGAGGACTCTGAGACTGACTGGTTCAAGGTTCTCTGGTCTGATGAGACCAAGATCAAGATCTTTGGTGCCAACCACACACGTGACGTTTGGAGACTGGATGGCACTGCATACAACCCCAAGAATACCATCCCTACAGTCAAGCATGGTGGTGGCAGCATCATGCTGTGGGGCTGTTTCTCAGCCAAGGGGCCTGGCCATCTGGTCCGCATCCATGGGAAGATGGATAGCACGGCCTACCTGGAGATTTTGGCCAAGAACCTCCGCTCCTCCATCAAGGATCTTAAGATGGGTCGTCATTTCATCTTCCAACAAGACAATGACCCAAAGCACACAGCCAAGAAAACCAAGGCCTGGTTCAAGAGGCAAAAAATCAAGGTGTTGTAGTGACCTAGTCAGTCTCCTGACCTTAACCCAATTGAAAACTTGTGGAAGGAGCTCAAGATTAAAGTCCACATGAGACACCTAAAGAACCTAGATAACTTGGAGAAGATCTGCATGGAGGAGTGGGCCAAGATAACTCCAGAGACCTGTGCCGGCCTGATCAGGTCTTATAAAAGACGATTATTAGCTGTAATTGCAAACAAAGGTTATTCCACAAAATATTAAACCTAGGGGTTGAATAATAATTGACCCACACTTTTATGTTTAAAATGTATAAAAATTTAACTGAGCAACAAAACTTTTTGGTTTGTAAGATTTATGCATCTGTTAATAAATCCTGCTCTTGTTTGAAGTTTGAAGGCTCTAACTTATTTGCATCTTATTAAACCTGCTAAATCTGCAGGGGGTTGAATACTACTTGTAGGCACTGTATATATATATATATATATATATATATATATATATATATATATATATATATATATATATATATATATATATATATATATATATATATATATATACACACACACACTGCGTGCAGAATTATTGGGCAAGTTGTATTTTGATCACATGATACTTTTTATACAAGTTGTCCTACTCCAAGCTGTCCTGGCTTGAGAGCCAACTACCAATTAAGTAAATCAGGTGATGTGCATCTCTGTAATGAGGAGGGGTGTTGTCTAATGACATCAAAACCCTATATAATGTGTGCGTAATTATTAGGCAACTTTCTTTCCTTTGGCAAAATGGGTCAGAAGAGAGATTTGACGGACTCTGAAAAGTCCAAAATTGTGAGATGTCTTGCAGAGGGATGCAGCAGTCTTGAAATTGCCAAACTTTTGAAGCGTGATCACCGAACAATCAAGCGTTTCATGGCAAATAGCCAACAGGGGTCGCAAGAAGCGTGTTGGGCAAAAAAGGCGCAAAATAACTGCCCATGAATTGAGGAAAATCAAGCGTGAAGCTGCCAAGATGTCATTTGCCATCAGTATTGCCATATTTCAGAGCTGCAACGTTACTGGAGTAACAAAAAGCACAAGGTGTGCGATACTCAGGGACATGGCCAAGGTAAGGAAGGCTGAAAAACAACCACCTTTGTACAAGAATTATAAGATAAAATGTCAATACTGGGCCAAGAAATATCTTAAGACTGACTTTTCAAAGGTTTTATGGACTGAAGAAATGAGAGTGATTCTTGATGGACCAGATGGATGGGCCAGAGGCTGGATCAGTAAAGGGCAGAGAGCTCCACTCTGACTCAGATGCCAGCAAGGTGGAGGTGGGGTACTGGTATGGGCTGGTATCAAAGATGAACTTGTGGGACCTTTTCGGGTTGAGGATGGAGTGAAGCTCAACTCCCAGACCTACTGCCAGTTTCTGGAAGACAACGTCTTCAAGCAGTGGTAGAGGAAGAAGTCGGTATCGTTCAAGAAAAACATGATTTTCATGCAGGACAATGCTCCATCACATGCCTCCAACTGCTCCACAGCGTGGCTGGCCAGTAAAGGTCTCAAAGAAGAAAAAATAATGACATGGCCCCCTTGTTCACCTGATCTGAACCCCACAGAGAACCTGTGGTCCCTCATAAAATGTGAGGTCTACCGGGAGGGAAAACAGTCCACCTCTCGGAACAGTGTCTGGGAGGCTGTGGTGGTTGCTGCACGCAATGTTGGTCGTAAACAGATCAAGCAACTGACAGAATCCATTGATGGGAGGCTGCTGAGTGTCATCATAAAGAAAGGTGTTATGATCAGGTGACCTTGGAGCAGCATGAAAACTTACACTGGAGTAGGTGGTAACTATACTGACCGCAAACCCTGATCTTAACACCGCACCTAGAAGTAGCCGTGGGGTGTGCCTAACAAAACCTAGACACCTCGACACAGCCGGAGGACTAAATACCCCTATAGATGGAAATAGGAATTCTACCTTGCCTCAGAGCAGAACCCCAAAGAATAGGCAGACCCCCACAAATAATGACTGTGAGTAGTAGAGGAAAAGACACACACAGGCAGAAAACAGGATTTAGCAAAAGAGGCCACACTAGCTAAATAGGAAAGGATAGGACAGGATACTAAGCGGTCAGTATTAAAAATCCTTCCACAAATATCCACAGCAGAAAATACAAAAACTCCACCATCTAACTAAAGATGTGAAGCGTATATCTGCAACTCCAGAGAATCCAACAAGACTGAGAAAACACTGACACAGTCTAAGCTGGACAAGAGAAAAACAAATGAATAGCACAGAATATAAGCACACTGCATGTGTGCCACAGAAAAAGAAACAGACACTTATCTTTGCTGAATTGGCAGCTAAGCAGGAGAAGCCAGAAAGTGAACCAACACTTCCCAAGAAACATTGACAACTGGCAAGGACTAATGAATCCTGCACACCTAAATATCCCAATCAGAACTGCAATCAGCAGATACACCTGGCCAGGACTGCAACTCAGAGACAACTGCATTCCCACCTACAACCACTGGAGGGAACCCAAAAGCAGAATTCACAACAGAAAGGTGGCTATATTGGGCGCTCATTTTTTTTTTGTTTTGTTTTTGCGCGTCAGATATGTTTATTTCTAAACTTTGTGCAGTTATATTGGTTTACCTGGTGAAAATAAACAAGTGAGATGGGAATATATTTGGTTTTATTAAGCTGCCTAATAATTCTGCACAGGAATAGTTACCTGCACAAACAGATATCCTCCTAAGATAGCCAAATCTAAAAAAAAACAACACTCCAACTTCCAAAAATATTAAGCTTCAATATTTATGAGTCTTATGGGTTGAATGAGAACAGTTGTTGATCAATAATAAAAAAAATCCACTGAAATACAACCTGCCTAATAATTCTGCATGCAGTGTATATATACATTATATATATATACACATACACACACACACTACTGTATATATCTATCTATCTATCTATCTATCTATCTATCTATCTATCTATCTATCTATATATATATATATATATATATATATATATATATATATATATATATATATACACCGTATGTATATAAAATTGTCATATTAACCTGAACTAAAACAAGGCTTGTTTTTTTGGGTTATGTTCCTGAAACACTCATGTAACACTATTTCTAAATGAGAATAACCTACCGGCCATAAAACTTTCCTTCTAAATACAGACCAAATGCTAATGTGTGCGTTTAGGTTTTACCCCCTCCCAAAAAATGGAAAAACTAACACGGACTAATGGAAACTTAATTTCTTACTAGATTTAGCCTGCACTGCTATGGAAGTAACACTGGGAGTGCTGTATTTTTCCTTCTAGATTTCTAATGACATATTAATTAGGGAAACATTGTGGCCGGCATTCCTTCTCTGCCTTGGCACCGGAGTTAAGGCCCCTTTACAAGGGCCAAAATTGGGAAACAAGTATTTTTAAGAAAGCTCATTCTTAATATTTGGCTCTTGTACACATGGCACAGACCACTGATGAATGAGCAAAAAAATCATAAAATAATAAAAATAAGTTGTTATTGTTCATTTACTTCCTAAATGCAAAAAAGTTTAGCAATTTTCTAAAAAGCATTCATCAAAAACTTTCATTAATTTTGGTGCTGCAGTGTCTGTAAGCCTGAAAACTTGACTATAGTATGTCACATTGTGTGTTGTTCTATTTGCTGAATCTACTTTTTGTTCTCCATCATTCCTCCTAATTGAATATATTTATATATTGATCGTATTTAAGTTTGTGTATTGTTTCAATAAATGGTTTTTATTCTATTGGTGGTTTGTGGATAGTCCACTTTTTCTTCTTCATTAGTATAATGTTTGGAGTACTCTACCGCTGGATCATGCGGTATTGATCTATTATGTGGGAGGACGTTAAACCTTAATTCTTTACCTCAACAATGTTTTTGGCTATATGAATTTTCTCTCATTACTAGTGCCTGTAAACCATTTATCTAGATGAGTGATCTGCAAAATTGATACAAATCCATAGGAATTCCTGAAGACTTGCTGTACTCCCCTTCCCTTGTCTCAGTGTTAGAGATAACTGGAGGAGAAGAGCATACATAGATCTTGAGCGGAAGGTGGGGAAAGTCTCTACGGTTTTGTGGAGAGCAGAGAAAACAGGCTGAAGACAAAAAGTAATACACGTGGAGAAGAAATAAGACTAGAATAGAAGCTGTTCTGATATGTAAATGCAAATGAAGAGAGCAGCACCCTGGATACAAGCAAACCCCAAAGCCACCCTAGATTAGTGGGAGAGACACTTTCAAGTTTTCTATTTTTCCCTTGTGGATCAGGCTGCATATGTGGGGCCTCTGAAAATGAATCAAGGAATGAAGATTGTAGATTGAAACTTAAGAGTAATTTTTTTTAACTTAAAGGTAACCACTAAGATACGCAAAAATCATTTTTTTATGTCAAAGGTATCCACAGCCATTAATGTGAGCAGCACATTGCCCCTTGCAAACAGAAAATGTGCAAACAACTACCGTATATACAAATTGTATGGGGACTGGATGACGGCTCTTTGGTCCCCACACAGCTTGCATCGGCTTCTGCAATAGGTCATTAGGCACAGATTTTATTGTTGCCTATATACCGTAAATTGTAAAAGCCCATTAAAAATGCAGAAATTTCAAAATGTACTTGCTGTTAAAATTCTGCTCTATTCCTGAGCTGTGACATGTGCAGCTCCTTGCTACAGTCTGTTCACAGAGGAGATTTCCTGTCTGTGCTTGGTATGGCTCAGTCAGCAGCTCTGCTGTGTGCTCTGAACGGTGATGTCAAGGGCAATGGTCCTCTGCAAGTTTACAGTGACTGGTGATGTGCACAAGACGGGAGAGCAGGGAGAGGACATACACATTTCAGGGTCAACCGGAGAACAACTAATCTTATCAACTTGTTACTTTGACTGTTGGGCACTTCAGCCTGCTAAATTACATTATGATGAATGAATACATTATGTGAATCCTTGCTCCCCAGAGCATATGTAGTGACAGTGACAGCACCTAGAACATTATTGAATGCAAGAGAGGCTCAGGATAGGACATACTGGGTGACGTGGAAGGAATTTTAGGAGAAAAATACATACATTTGTACATACAGCAATTAATTCATCTTAAGACTGTGTAGGAGTCTCAGGATTTTGCTTTGTATGTGGAGTCTCAGGATTTTGCTTTGTATGTGGTGTGTCAGGTACTGATGGTGGGAATATGTGAGCTGAGACCTTGCTCAGAATTAAAACAATAACAAACCTCAAGAATGGCTTCAAGGGGCTAAACAGAAAGCCATAAAACAAAAATAAAGGTAACAAACAGGGCAGGAGTTTGGGTCACATTACAGGGCGAGCAAGATAGCTTTTTTCTGGGCATGAAAAAAACTGTTTAGAAAGGACGACTTCTATACACACCGTTAACAAGATCGATCTGTGTGCATAAAATATCATGTTCTAGGCAGCATATCTCTTAATTACACCTGATGATGTGCAGCTGAGAACAATGATTTTCAAGCAAGCTTAAGGGTATGTGCACACGTTCGGGGTTTTTTTTTTCGCGATAAAAAACGCTATAAAAACTCATTAATAACACATGCATCATGCATCCTATCATTTAGAATGCATTCTGCAATATTTGTGCACATGATGCGTTTTTTTTCTGTGAAAAAAACGCATTGCGGTAAAAAAAGCAGCATGTTCATTAATTTTGCGGGTTTTTTTCGCGTTTTTCCCGCTATTCAATGCATTTGGAAAAAACGCATCAAAAAAACCGCATCAAAAACGCAAAGAAAAACCGCATCAAAAACGCAAAAAAAAAAAAAACGCATCAAAAACGCATGTGGATTTCTGGCAGAAATGTCCGGTTTTTGTCAGGAAAATTTCTGCCAGAAATCCTGACGTGTGCACATACCCTAAAGGAAATCTGTCAGTAGGATCAACTCTACTAAGCAGTCAACATGGGCACCCAGGTCATAGAAAGTTGAATAAAACCTTGACATCGGTGATCTGAGGTCATATTCCAGAGAAATGCATGTTTTGCTTAATATGTAAACTAGCTGTTAAGATCTATGGGATGGACACATCTCCATGAAAGTCTGCCTCCAGAGCTCATTTTAAATGACAGGAGGTGTTACCAGTGTGAGACATGTAATGACTGACAGACTGATCTTCTTGATCTGCACGTCACACACTGGAAACACTCCTTTGCATTTACAATAAGCTCTGGAGGCAGATTCTCGTGGGAGATCTATGTCCAGCCCATAGATCTTTATAGCTCATTTACATGTAAAGAAAAATGTGGATTATTTTGAATAAAATAATGGATCGCAGATATCAAGGTATCACTTAATTAAACTTTCTATGACCAACATGCCCATTTAGACAACTTTGGCTGGTGGATCCTACTGACAGATTCCCTTTAAAAAGGATTCAGTTTGAAAAACAAGGGATTATCTCATTTGTTGAACAATTACCTTACCAGCCTTTCCAGACCGGCCAATTATTGGGACAGGAAGATTCCTAGGAATGATCTTTCCCGATTACCAGACGATGCAAATGGGCCCTTATTGAGCTCATATACATCACACGCAATTCAATAATAATTTCCTTCCATAGAAAACGATTCAGAGATAAAGATAAAAGTGTCTCTTGAAGCTTCTAATATCTTTACTGGCTTAATGATAGAAGGTGAGGGCAGGAAATATGAAATTTAATGAATGATGCTGAAAGAGCCAAAAAGCTATATTAATACAGATTGTTACGGCTGGTAAACATTAGCACATAGTTGCAATCATGATTGCCTTACCAATTAGCTGCTCTGCAGATGTCTGAACATGTCATTTCAATAAGTGTTAGAGTTCTCAATGGTACGTTTATTTCTTGCCTGATTCTGTCTCACATTTGTATCCAATTGAAAGTGAACAACCAAGACATGATTCATGGTTAATGGGGGGGGGGAAATTAGCCTGCAACGCTGCCCTTTTCCCCCTCTGTACTGGCAACTATGTAGAAAGCAGATATGAAATGATAGTCACTTTCTAGCTTACTGCTACTACTTGAGATGAATGTAGTTTAGAAGAACATAGTCCAAGGACCCTAAGATAGGAAAACGGTAAGTGCCAAAAGCAGGAGCCAGAGATGTGGAATAGTAAAAGACCCATAATTATCTCCAAATTCATAAGAGTCGGTGAGGGCAGTCACATGGAAAAAGTCATGGAAGGCTGCCCTGATTTTACTAAGTAATCTCAGCAGGAGGATGAAGGAAAACCTCAGAGCTGAACTCTCTCTGTGTCCGTGATAGGAGATGGGGGTCAACAAGCCTCTGTATGTGAGTGATCTCCATGGAACAATTATCTAAAACTATAGGCTCTTTTGTGGTTGGGAGAAAGTGATCAAGAATTTAGCGATTGTGTAGAACCCCTGCCGAGCCTAATGCAGGAATGCTACATCATTGGCAAACAAAGGTTCAGTGTAAATCTCTTGGTCCTCAGTGCAAAAGCTATACACCTTTAATGCAAGTGACATAATACCATTTCCACAAGATGCAGAAAAAACTTGGGTAGCGGTAGGACAATGGCACCAGACATCTTTTCCAGGCAGGTGAACCCCATACACTTTTTTTTTTAAACATTTTTCTTTCCCTTAAACATCCTCTTTAGATTTTTTTTTTGTTTTTGCTTCCTAGCACTTTTTGTGTGCAATTATTCACTACCAGTGTTTTTTTTTAGCATTTTTACTAGTGATTTTTTTTTTGTAACATAATGCAACAAAAGAAGAAACCATTAGGGGTTTTCATCCAAATAAGCTGACAAAGCATAAAAAAAAAAAAACCACGTGGGAGGTCATCTGAGCCTTCCAACTGGAGCAGAAAATGGCTGGAGAGTGATATGCTCAATTCTTTTAATCACTTGGTGTTTTTAGGAACCCGAGGCGGTTCAAGGACACTCAAAAGCCTTAGCATTCTCTGGGCACATTTTCAGGTGCTCCAAATCAGCCTGAAAAAAACTCCAAAATATTGTGTGAACATAAGCTTTAGGCCGGTTTCACATTTGCGGTTGTGTCCGCAGCGTTTCTTCCGCAATTATCCGCATGCGTTGTGTTTTCCTATATTTAACATTAGAGACACGTGTCTGCGATTGGTTGTATTTTGCCGCGTTTGACGACGCATGCGTCGTTTCGTCGTCTGCGGTTTGGCGTGGTAGACGCAGCATGTAGTAATTTTAGAGGCGTCAATTTGCCACCTAGAAACGTATGCGGTTAACGCAAGGAATGCGCATTACTGTCTATGGGAACGCTTGCGTACACATTATTATTATTTATTTATATAGCATCATTAATTCCATGGTGCTGTACATGAGAAAGGGGTATACATGTCTTTGCGTACGCATGCGTTTAATGCGCTTGCGTACTTCGGACTGCGCATGTCCAGGAACTGATTAAGACATGCCCATTAAAGATACACCCTCCTGGAAATACCAAACGTATGCGCATAAAAAGCGCAAACACATGTAAAACGCATGCAAACGCTGCGTTTTTTTACCATCATGTGTTTGCATGCATTTTTGCATGCGTTTGCGGTTGCGGACGATACGCTGCGGACTTAACCGCAAATGTGAAACTAGCCTTAGACAGTTTAAAAAAAAATTGTTACAGATGCATTTGCAGAAGAAAGCCCCAGCTTTGCCATGGTCTAAATATCACAGCTTCACAGCGATATGTGGGTTTATTTATTCTCTAATTAAGTTTTTTCATTTGGTCATTTAAACTGCAGAAAGGATGTACTGGTGGGGGTATTACCAAATAGATCCATAAAATAAAAAATATATATTATATGTGTGTTATTTACACACACACATACATATATATATATATATATATATATATATATATATCTATATATATATATATATATATATCTATATATATATATATGTATATATATATATATATCTATATATATATATACATATGTATACATCCATATATACACACACTGTATATATATATATATATACATATATATATATATATATATATACATACTGTGTATATATTTTTACACACACGGAGAGGGTGAAATAAGTATTGAACACGTCACCAATTTTCAAAGTAAATATATTTCTAAAGGTGCTATTGACATGAAATTCTCACCAGGTGTCAGTAAAAACACATCCAATCCACTCAGGCAAAGAAATCAAACCATAGATGTCCATAAATTATGTGTAATACTGAGAAATAACACAGGGAAAAAGTATTGAACACTTACTGAACTTTATTGAATGTTTCGTACAAAAGCCTTTGTTGGTGATGGCAGCTTTCAGACGCCTCCTGTATGGAGAAAGTAGTCACAGACATTGCTCGGGTGTGGTTTTGGTACATTCTTCCACACAAATCCTGAAAGCTCCTACTATTAATTCTGAGCTTTACTTCCTTCCATAGACTTTCTACTGGATTCAGGTCCGGTGATCGGCTTGGCCATTCTAGCAGCTTTATTTTCTTTCTCTGAAACCAATTGAGAGTTTCCTTGGCTGTGTGTTTAGGATTATTGTCTTGCTGAAATGTCCACCCTCGTTTCATCTTCATCATCCTGGTAGATGTCAACAGATATTTATCAAGAATGTCTTAGTACATTTGTGCATTAATCGTTTATTCAACTACATGACTTTTGCCAATGCCGCAAGCTGAAACACAGCCCCATACCATGAAGTTATCATCTTCAAACTTCACTGTTTGTATCATGTATTTGGGTTAATATGAGGTGCCTTTTGGCCTCCATAGATGGTGTGTATTATGGAATCCCAAGAGTTCAATTTTGGTCTTATCTGACCATGTTATATTCTCCCAGTATTACTCAGGTTTGTCTACATGTTGTTGAGCATGTCCTTTGTTCAGCAATGAAGTCTTGCGTGGTGACCGTGCATACAGGCCATGGAGGTTGAGTGCATTACTTATTGTTTTCTTTAAACAACTGTACCTACCGATTCCAGGTCTTTCTGTAGCCCTCAATAGGTGGCCTTTGGATCTTGGACAACTTCTCTTATTCTTTTCATTTCTCAGTCTGCGATTTTGCGGGGAACACTTGGTTGTGGCCTGTTTATGGTGAAATAATATTCTTTCCACTTCCGGAGTATGGCCCCAACAATGTCACTGGAAATTTCAGTAGTTTAGACCTTCTTCTGTAAACAATGCCATCAGTATGTCTTGAGACATCTCACTGGTTTTACCCAACACGAGATGTCTCTTGTGGGGCACCTTGGTAATGAGTCACCTTTTATCTAATTACTGATAAATTTCAGTTGCTGTCATAACTTTCCATGGTATTGTGTTCCTCTCTTTCTTCATGTGTTCAATACTTTTTCCCTGTGTCATGTCTCATTATTACACATAACTGGTGAGAATTTCATGTCATTAGCACCTTTAGAAATATATTTACTTCGAAAATTGGTGTTTTATTCAATACTTATTTCACCCATTCTATATGCATATCTATCTCAGTTCCTCAAAGTAGACTCCAAATATTTCCAGCTCTTGTCCCTCAATATAGTTGTTTTTTGGGGGATTCTGTATCCTGCTTTAATTTGTTCAGTGGACCATGTTTCCAGCTCCACAGATAAAGGAGAGTTGGATGGAAGCTCAGAAGATCACCAGAATTTCTCTGAGATTTTACAAGGTCATAAATGTCACATCTTGTTTTAGTAGAGTGACTTCTGGGTGTATCAACCATATTAAATTGGCCACATAAAAGGTTTAGTGACCCTACAGTGCCTTTCATAATATAGAAGGCTGTAGAAAGAGGAGAGAAGTACTGGAATATGCTTATAATTTGCTGGTAGGAAAAGATGAGAGGTAACCAAGAACCGAAAACAAACCGCAAAAGACCACAAAAATTCTTACATGCTTTTGGACAGGAACATCACACTCTGGATGTTGTCCAAAAAAGTCCTTAATGATACTATGCCGTGTGTCATCATCAGCTGCGTCATCTGCTTCTAGCCACTCCCCAGCGTACGCTATATACTACGCTTACACTACAGGTTCCCTGGCACTGCTCCCAAATCACAGACTCGTGACTTGGCTCCAAAATCAAATGGAAAAGGAACATCTATTTTCATCTTTTTTTTTATAATTAAACACTTCTTCAGTCCAAGAAATGCTTAGTATGTCTGTGGTGACAAATGATAGTACTTACTGATGGAAATCGATTTCATTAGCCAGAAAAATTAATAAACATAATCCAGACATTTGGGGGGGGGGGGGGGGGGAGGAAGGAATATGGCAAATAAAAACTAACAATGGTTGTGTGAATGCTATTGATTTCCTTTTGGCCGAATGTGCCTATGTTCGTAATAATCGAAGGGACAAAAATAGAAGTGACTGCCAAAAAACCCTATTCTCTCTAGTGAAAACACAAGGATAGGCATGTTGAAATTCAACATGCCTGATCTTATTTTCACCCAGCCATCAGAGGACACTAAGGACATCTCCATATACATTGGATGATCACCCTACATTCAATTAATGTGTATGGCCGCCATTACAGAACAACATACAGTCAAAATTCTGTCTAAACATATCTAAGCTTACCTCAATGAGTGGATTTATCTTACAAGAAGGAAGAAGTTCCTCACTTTTGGGGGAAAAAAAGTATGCCTCTGACAGCAAAACTGGCCAAAGAGACCAAAGCTAAAGCCAAATTGTATCATTTACTATGCAACGGGTGCATGGAGGTGGACAATACTTAATGGTGGACAATCCTGGTCCCACATGATTCTGCAGACTTTTACCTGCTGAGGTGAGTGATCACTCTGTAAACTGACTACAGGGTAGAAGGATGTAATACAGAGGGAGAAAGATACTGAGATACTGGAGTCTTTGCATGCAGAACACAATGCAGTAAAGGGAGTATTCTGGTCACCTTATCACCTTTCAGTCCAGATTCTCCTGCGTTCCCCGGCAGCCCCTGCAAAACAGTGCGAGAGCTAATATGTAAATAGGACAGCAAATAGGTGAAATATACTTCAATTATAAAGTTAAAATATAATAAACATTTTAGTAAAATCCCCAGATTAACTGTACCATATTTCATGTCATCAGGTGAATACAACTTCCACTCACCTGACAAATCAGTTCTGTATATTCATCTAATGACCCCCATACACATGACAGAAGAATCTCTCCCCTGAGATAGGATGTTAGTGAAAGGAAGGATCAGGGATCCGGCAGCGGATTACTCACCTCAGCCTAAGGAGAGCACATGCATACTTAGCCGTATCAAGCATTCAAGTGCATAGGGGTGAGGGGACATGTGAGAAAGAGCTAATCGCTAGCTAAGGTGTATCTTTAGTCTGCAAAATTTTGCATACAGAGATTAAAAGCTACAAAAAAAGCATTGTGGGTTCAATGAGCCAAAGAGGCCAACACAGACCACTCCATCCACTGCTTTTCCCTTTTGCTCTACATGTCCATGACATGTACATCATCCTCTGCTCCCAGTCATAGACCTCAAAGACATCTTCAGAGCTGGGTGTGACAAGTCACCCATTGAACACCACATTCCCCTATGCCACAAGCCATGGAGAACGCCACTTCTTCACCAGTGCTTAACGAGTTCACCACTATTAAATGTTATAAAAAGAGCAAGCTATAGAACTTACTAATATATGTCAATCATCAATGGTGTGCTGACCTGAAAATATCAGCTCCATTTCTGGGTTGTGCTCGATACTAAAGTCAGCCCCCTTCTTTATCACAACAAATGCACAGACAGAGAAGGGAGCTGGCAAACCTATTGAAAAGAGCCAGCCCAGTCCACACACAGCACCGATGACACAAACAAGCCAGATATGGTGCTGCCAGGACCCACCGATGCTTATAGATGAAGATGGCAGCTTGGATTATTACAGTGTATCAGTAAGTGGTAGAACTTACTATTCTAAACACATGGAAGGAGTTTTCTTAACTAGATAAATCCATTTTCACCGTGAGTATTAACCTGTAAACTGTTGCTATTGTCAGTTCCGTTAAGCCCCAAACCGCAATCAATAGATTGCATAGGCCCATTTCTGCACTTCATGTCCCAAATATTTACTTTGTGCTAAACCACCAGTTAAATGTAACACTCGTCATATGCTAATTAGGTAAGACTGGATCGGTGGACTAATCTGATGCCCTTAGGTGTGGTTGACATCCTCTCCACTGGCCGCATCCTCTCAAAAAAGTGCCCTCCTGAGCAAGAAAGGAGAACACACCACACTTCAAGATGATGCTTTCAGCGGGGACGATGTAAGTTACCTAAACAATGTCTGAAGTGAGCTACTTTATGTGAAGCAATGCATATAGCGATGGGAAATGTCCTGTGTTGTATTAAGAGTTTAAAGGGAACCTGTCACCCCGTTTTTTCAGATTGAGATAAAAATACTGTTAAATAGGGCCTGCACTGTGCGTTACAATAGTGTATTTTGTGTACCCTGATTCCCCACCTATGCTGCCGAAATACCTTACCAAAGTCGCTGTTTTCACCTGTCAATCAGGCTGGTCTGGTCATATGGGCGTGGTGACATCGCTGTTTCTTCCCCCAGATCTTGCATATCTTTCCGTTGGTGGCGTAGTAGTTTGCGCATGCCCAACTGCTGAATCCACTGCGCAGGTGAAGAAAAAACACGCGATCGGCAGTATTTCCCTGGTGATCGGTGGGGGCGGCCATCTTAATGAGGCCGCACGTGCGCAGATGGAGTGCTCTGCTGCCCGGGGCTTCAGGAAAATGGCCGCGGGATGCCGCGCGTGCGCAGATGGAGATCGCGGCGGCCATTTTCCTGAAGCCGAGTTCGCATCAGTGGATTCAGTAGTTGGGCATGCGCAAACCACTACGCCACCAACGGAAAGATGAGCAAGATCTGGGGGAAGAAACAGCGATGTCAACACGCCCATATGACCAGACCAGCCTGATTGACAGGCGAAAACAGCGACTTTGGTAAGGTATTTCGGCACCATAGGTGGGGAATCAGGGTACACAAAATACACTATTGTAACGCACAGCTCAGGCCCTATTTAACGGTATAGGTGGGGAATCAGGGTACACAAAATACACTATTGTAACGCACAGCTCAGGCCCTATTTAACGGTATTTTTATCTCAATCTGAAAAAACGGGGTGACAGGTTCCCTTTAAGTATAAAAACCCAGGGACGTGCCATCACATTTCCAATCTGCAGTGTCCATTCCCTCCTCTACATAGGTTCATACAGGATACTTTCTAACAACACATGTGGATATATTTGATTGCTAACATTTTGACCAAAAATCATTTTCAAAGTAGGCGCTTACCTTTAAACCTTTGGGTCCCATAAAGCCTATAGGTCCAATAGCACCCATGTCACCCTGAAAAGAGCGGGAAACAATAGCGTTTTCAGAAAAGATTTACAGAGTACAAAGCAGACAACAAATTGGTAAGGTTTGATTTATAGAAATCTGAATTAAATAATAGCACAAGGCAACCAAACCCATTAAATGCAAACAGGTTGATGACTAAGCGACCACTGAACGAATGATTGGCTGGGGAACAATGGTCGCAGCCACACATATTATACTCCAAGATCAGTTGGTAAAAATCATTGTCCGTTTATAAAATTTCACTGGAAGAAAGGCCATTAAAACATTTTCTCAGAAAAATCATCAACCCTCTGGGTGTCATTAAAATATATGAGCGATGCTTTGTTTTCAGCAGACCAACACAGACTAAAGTGTGTTTGGCTGCTCCAATGGAATGATTATTCACCACATGATCATTAGTTTAACACCCACATTGTATATCCACCATACAGACACATCTGACTTTCACTGACTGCAATATCCACCAGCTGTGGATTTTTTTACCCAAATTCAAACAGCCTCAAAAGAATAACTGAGGTTGTTGGTTTGGTAGTGGAGACCAGAGTCCGGGCTGGACATTGCGGTCCATTCTCAGCCCGTGAAATTTCAATGTGTGAAACCATCCAAACAGAACAACATCAACTTAATATAGAGCACAATGAGTGTCATAAGGTAGACTATGAACATCACACCATCTGTGAAAGGTAAGTGTGTAGGCCACTGCTACCATGGGAAACGTAAGCTCCCGAATACAAGGGGAGAAATGGAAGACGTATTAAGAGTACTACAGAAGAAATAAAGCAAGTCTGTCTAATTAACTAAGCTACATCCAATAGAACATTGGCTTAATTAGCACAAAAATATTATTTCACACCTTGCAGCACATGTATTTTGTGTTTTATATACTTTCTTCAACGCAAAGGTCTTGCACTAAATTTCAATCACATTCTATGCTGAACTGCGCTGTGTACCTGTGCTGAGATTTAGCACACTAAAGCAAGCCACCCAATAGATGGTGCAAGCTGTGACTGGACAGTCCAAAGATGCCCCAAATTTTGCAAACAGCATCAGATACTCTGATAAATTTTGTGCATTTTAAGATCATCTCGCCTAAAGGGCCACTTACATGGACCTACCAGCAGCACAATACAACCACCAATGAGTAAACTTTTACTGATCGGTGGTTGTTTGACTGATCAAAGTCAACGATGCGCACTGGGCAAGCTACACTAGATTTCTCAGTGCACATAGACTGCCATGGTTCTCGGCAGCGCGAGTCCTGTTTACATAGGACGATCAACGATAAGCATGATGATCTTTTATTTGTAAAAAGAGAATTAGGCACTAGTTGCTGAAAATAAGCAATATTCACTGGTTCACACCTCAATATGCCTCCTTAGGATATCAGTAGGGTGGTGCATTCACATAGAAAAGATCAAGGTAAATCATAAGAAATTGAAAGAATTGGAGCACTCACCCAGATCCTTCTTGATGTGCAATTTTATTCCATGGTAAAACGTGACATCAAACCATATTAGAGTGCGGAGTTTCAGGTAGCAGGGGAGCTATGCAGATGAGAGAGCTTGTCTGTCAGACTCCCCTACTACCTGCACTCCGCACTTTAATATGGTTTGATGTCACGTTTTTCCATGGAATAAAATCAAGAAGGATCTGGGTGAGTACTCCAATTCTTTTAATTTCTGATGATTTACCATGATGATTTTTTAACACTGCATAATAGATCATCTCAACAGATGAACGAGCATTTTGCTCTTTCATAGGGTGATCGGAAGCCTGTTTACACAGCAAGATATTCGCGAAAAGAGCGTTTTTAACAATGCTCGTTCACAATTACCTTGCGTTTTAAGGCTTCTTTACTTTGATCTGTGTAAAAGAGTTTTAGTAAATCTCTCCTGTTGTCTATTCATGGTATTATGATAACACAGATTCCCAGGAGATGATTCTTATATTACAGTGACCCCCAAATATAGTGTATGGGGATTTGGAAATCTGTCTTATTGGGAATATTGCAGCACTACATTGCAAATACCCAAAACTACATCTACATTACTAAGAGCAACAATATTAAAAGAATCACTGAAAAAAAAAAAAACACAGCACTGGAAATCTAACCAATCATTGACTATCAATAAAGAGCGCGAACCATTTGTGGTAATAAAATGTGATAAATGGCGATTCAATAGTTAAACAGAGTCTCTTCAGCCTCTCATCTCTGCACTTCCTATGGCCCAGCGGTAAACGAGGTCTCCAACTATTATTTTATCTGCACGGGAGATCTTCCCATCTGTGTACAGTGGTTTGAGGACGGGCTGAGAGCCAAGGGTAGTTCATATTCTGAAAGAGCTTCCTATGACCAGCGTAGAAGGCTCCTCTTGTCTGTTAGCTACCTGGCTCTACTACCGCTGACTAGTAGGAACTGAAGCGGAGCCAGAGGGGGCGAAAGATCAAAGAAACTTGAGCTGTGCCCATTCATTTTTCAGCAAGCCTGGGACAGATATGATCAGTAGACCATGTATTGTCCTGGAGACTTGATCTACTGAAAGGTTTGGGGACCGTCTAGGGGCACAGCTCTCCACAGGCTTGCACGCTCCCAGCTGTGATATTATTTGCATCCGTACAGATGAAGTAAGCTGTTTTATCCTCCTGTGTTGTGGTTAGTAGCATTGGAGATGAAGTTGACTTTGAATGGCTTTTCAGACAAAAATATTTAGGTCTTGAATCACGCAAGCACGTCCCATGACATATAGTAGTTATATCTTCACAGCATTTCTTGTTTTCATGTTTGCGATATCCCACGATTTGACTGGAATAACTACCATAAGTGGCATGCATTGCTTGTATGGGCTAAATACACATAAAAAATAACCCTACGAGTATTGCTATGTCAATGAGGTCTGGAATATGAGCAGCTGTAAAAGACCCTATAAATTGCATATTTTAGCTCAATATTGCCCTCTAACTTTTAGAGCCAGATTGACAACAGAAGATTGGTGCCTGAGGTTCAAAAATAACGAAATCTGACTACTTCAGTTTCCTCTCCAAACACTTACAGAAAAGTTAACTTATATTTTCTGGGAGAATCCATTTACCTCCAATCCATGACACAGAGAATGACTTGCTGATAAGTGGAGCTTCAACTGCGATCCTGAGATTGAGGGTCTTCAGCCCCATCCTGTGTGGAGGTGTGTATGCTTTACCTCTGTTCCATTCATTGTCTGTGGGACTGTACTAGGTTATTTCTGGCATTCCCATAGACAACGAATAGAGTGGAAGCAGAGCATCTCTGCTGTATTCAATACTGGGCTCCAGAGCTCAGATCCCAAGAATCACAGCCTTTATCGTGGGACCCAACATTCAAGCACACAGTGATCAGCAAGTTACTCCCTATTCTATGGATAGTTTGATAACTTGTGTGTGTAATGACCCTAAAAGGGTTGACATAACTGACATTACTTTTATTTTTCTAAGACATGGGCTGTTAAAAAATAACAAGGTAGGCATATTACTCACCTCCTCACACACTCATGGATTCAGTGCTAGTCTCTCCAGTGATCATTTCTAGTGGCAATGATTGCATGTCAAGGCGCTCTTGTATGCAATTAAAAGGAAAAAAAATGGGATTCTTACCTATAAACCCTTCATATTCATCAATCCCATGTACATGTGCATCACTTGACTAATCTATTTAATTTTCTAGTAGATGAAATTCATGAATAATTGTTTTTAACTGTAAACAGGATTGGCCTTAGAGGTCTGTGAGATGCGATGCACTTAGCCGACACTGTTGTGGATTTGTTCCCCTCTTGTCCAGGAATGGCTTTTAGTCAGGAGCCCCATACACAACAAGCTGCGATGCTCTGCATGTTCTGACACCTCTCTATCACAAGCAGGAGAACTATTTCCATCACACTGTGCTGCAGTGACTCTTGCTTTGTTGCTACTCCCAAAAAATGTAAACTAGCCTTGGATGCCCATGACCCTGTCTCAGTCCCGCCTCCAATGGACCACTTTTGGTAGTTCCTAATCACAGCCTACTGGGTACAACCCACAAATGTCGCCCTTGTCAAAATCTTTCAGATTGTCACGCTTGCTCATTTTCACGTCAACTTCAAGAACTGCCTGCTGACAAGATTGGCATGCTTGCATCATATCCTAGAGTGAGAATACATACACGGCTACTCTATGGCGTGCTTACCAGCATCAAGAGAGCAGGTAAAGCCATCAAACAGAAGCCTGTGAATTACAGAGGGGAGCTTTGTGAATCACCCGGAGTCCATGGAAGGTTACATAGCCGAGCCAAACTTCTGAGCTCTGGAGCTCGGAGCCAGGAAAGCGGCTCTGTGCGTATGGTACAACAAGCCTGCTCATTGTGCTGCCTGGTATAAAGGCCTCTTCAGGCTCCTGTTTATACAGGACGGACCCCAGCTATTTACAACCACATAGAGCTCACGTTACATCAATTGCCGGCTTTAAATAAGAATTTTTTTTTCGGGAACAAGCCACCTGCGGACATCCACAAATGCTTTGGACAAATGGAATTCGGCCTTGGAGACAAACTGTCACCCAAATCAGAAATGATGGTTCTTGTGCCAATATTTAGGAAAGAGGAGTCCTGCGTCCCTAATTACCATAGGCATGAACAGAATGAATATTCAATTTACAGAAATAACATATGTTAATGACCAGCACTAAGCCCATTGATTGCCGTGTTTATGTACAGTATGGGAGCACTCGGGTTTATTAAACTCTTTTAGATTAACAGAGGAAGTGATTGTTAAATGCTTATTTTCTATATAAAAACAAAATTTATTTAATCTACAAGTGTGGTAAAAACCCTATGCAGCTGGAGCTACTACCGAGCCCCAAATAACTAAGACCCTTCAAGCCCTGGTGCCAAATTGGAATATGCAAGGAGTGGTCACACTGCGTAAAAGTGCTTGGTATATAAATCCTATACATCAGTGCATACATACACTTATACCCACCGTATGTTATTATTATCATTTATTTATATAGCACCATTAATTCCATGGTGCTGTACATGAGAAGGGGTTATATCAAAATACAGATATCAATTACAGTAAACAAAACTAACAATGACAGACTGGTACAGAGGGAAGAGGACCCTGCCCTTGCGGGCTTACATTCTACAGTATGTTGGGGCACTACCAGGCCAAGCACGCCTGAACGCCACAACACAACATACAGGATCCCATCTGACAATAGTGTTTCTGACTAGTGCAGAGCTTGGATGCCCTCTGATCCTTTATCTCATTTGCCTTTATATCATTTTACATGCCCTGTGTGAGGGTCCACGTTCCCCATATTGTATTGACCTCAGCCACCTCTGCTGGTGGTCATGTGGTCAGTCTTCCATCCTTATTTAAAGCTTTCCTACCACCAACGACACATGAATTTGACCACCATCACAGCCACAGTGCATTATTTTCTGACATACAGTGGGGCAAAAAAGTATTTAGTCAGTCAGCAATAGTGCAAGTTCCACCACTTAAAAAGATGAGAGGTGTCTGTAATTTACATCATAGGTAGACCTCAACTATGGGAGACAAACTGAGAAAAAAAAATCCAGAAAATCACATTGTCTGTTTTTTTATCATTTTATTTGCATATTATGGTGGAAAATAAGTATTTGGTCAGAAACAAAATTTCATCTCAATACTTTGTAATATATCCTTTGTTGGCAATGACAGAGGTCAAACGTTTTCTGTAAGTCTTCACAAGGTTGCCATACACTGTTGTTGGTATGTTGGCCCATTCCTCCATGCAGATCTCCTCTAGAGCAGTGATGTTTTTGGCTTTTCGCTTGGAGATAGTGAATGGGCTACACACACAAACATAAAATGACTTTGTTTAGTGAACGTGGTAGGCCGCTCTGAACAAATGTGTTTTGAGCGAGCGCCTAAAACTATGCAAATATCTTGGGGTAGAGCATTCCAGAGGATTGGCGTAGCACGGGAGAAGTCTTGGAGTCGGGAGTGAGAGGTATGGATTAGTGCAGAGGTTAGTCGAAAGTCATTTGCAAAGCGCAGCGGTCGGTTAGGCCGATAGACAGAAATGAGGGAGGAGATGTAAGGGGGTGCCGCACTGTGGAGAGCTTTGTGGGTGAGAACAAGTACTTTGAATTGTATCCTGTAATGAATGGGCAGCCAGTGTAACAACTGGCAAAGAGCGGACGCGTCCGAGTAATGATTAGCCAGATGGACGACCCTGGCTGCTGCATTAAGGATAGACTGGAGAGGGGAAAGTCGAGTGAGGGGGAGGCCAATTAATAGAGCATTGCAGTAGTCCGGGTGGGAGTGGATCAGGGCGACAGTGAGGGTTTTTGTTGTTTCCATGGTGAGAAAAGGACGGATTGTATATGGGAGGTGAAGGAGAGATCGGAGTCAAACATAACACCCAGACAGCACACCTGCTGAGCATTGCAGTAGTCCGGGTGGGAGTGGATCAGGGCGACAGTGAGGGTTTTTGTTGTTTCCATGGTGAGAAAAGGACGGATTGTATATGGGAGGTGAAGGAGAGATCGGAGTCAAACATAACACCCAGACAGCACACCTGCTGCCGGGGTGTTATTATGGTGCCACCCACGGAGAGGGAAATGTCAGATTTAGGTAGGTTAGTAGATGGCTGGAACAGAAGAAGTTCAGTTTTGGAGAGGTTGAGCTTCAGATAGAGAGTGGACATGATGTTGGAGACTGCAGACAGTCAGTGGCGTTCTGTAGTACAGCGGGGGTTAAGGTCAGGGGATGATGTGTATAGTTGTGTGTCATCAGCATAAAGATGGTACTGAAAGCCAAATCTGCTGATGGTCTGTCCAATTGGGGCAGTGTAGAGGGAGAAGAGAAGGGGGCCAAGGACTGAGCCCTGATGTACCCGGACAGTGAGAGGAAGAGGAGATGAAGTGGAGCCAGAGAACAGAACACTGAAGGAGCGGTCAGAAAGATAGGAGGAGAACCAGGAGAGAGCAGTGTCCTTAATGTCTAGTGACTGAAGCCTAGAGAGTAGGAGAGGGTGGTCAACAGTGTCGAAAGCTGCAGAAAGGTCAAGAAGAATGAGCAGAGTGGTCACCGTTACGTTTTGCTGTCAGAAGGTCATTGGTCACTTTGATGAGTGCAGTTTCTGTCGAATGTAGGGGGCGGAAACCGCACTGTGAAGGGTCTAGGAGGGAGTGAGTGGAGAGGTAATGGGTAAGGCGGGAGTATATCAGGCTCTCCAAGAGTTTAGAGATGAAGGGGAGATTGGAGACTGGTCTGTAGTTGTTTGTGCAGGATGGGTCGAGGGTGTGTTTCTTTAGTAATGGAGTAATGATAGTGTTTGAAGGAGGAGGGGAAAATGCCAGAGGATAGGGAGAGATTAAAGATTGTAGTTAGGTGAGTTGTGACGACTGGAGAGAGAGACTGGAGGAGATGTGAGGGAATGGGGTCGGTGGTGCATGTAGTCGGACGAGAAGAGGAGAGGAGCCTGGAGACTTCTTCTGTGATGGGACCGAATGTGGAGAGTGAGCCAGGGGAAATGCAGGGAGGGATGGGAGTCACTGAACTTGGTGATTGGGAGCGGATTTCCTGACGGATATTGTCTATTTTCTCTATAAAGTGGGAGGCCAGGTCATCAGCACAAATGTCTGTGATAGGGGCTTGTGTTTTTGGCCTGAGGAGGGAGTGAAAGGTGTCAAAAAGTTTCTTGGGGTTGTTGGATACTGAGGAGATCAGGGTGGTGAAGTAGGTCTGTTTGGCGAGGTGAAGGGTAGAGTTATAGGTCCTTAACATAAATTTGAAGTGTATGAAATCTTCTGGTGTGCATGTTTTCCTCCATAAGCGTTCAGCACACCTAGAGCATCGCTGGAGAAATCGGGTGTGCGATGTGAGCCAGGGCTGTTTCACTCTGTTTGGAGGTTCTGATGGTGAGGGGAGATACTTGGTCAAGGGTGCTTCTAAGAGTGTCATTGAAGTGATGTACAGCCAGGTCAGGAAAAAGAAGAGATTGGGGACAATGATGAGTGTAGGGCGTCTGAAAGTGTATGAGCGATAATGGCATGTAGATTTCTGAATGTATGGTAGGTAGGAGTGTGCTGGGGTGGGCGAGGATTTGTGAGTGTGAAGGAGAAAATGTTGTGGTCAGAAAGGGGAAGCTGTGAGTTATCTAGGTAGGAGATTGAGCAGAGACGGGCGAAGACCAGGTCCATGGTGTTACCGTCTTTGTGCGTTTCAGAGGTTGAGAGCTGTGAGAGGCCTAGAGAAGTGGTTAGTGATAGAAGCTGGGATGCAGATGTGGAAGTGGGGCTGTTAGTGGGGATGTTGAAATCTCCCAGGATAAGGGTTGGTAGTTCTGAGGACATGAAGTGCGGCTGCCAGGCAGAGAAATGGTCCAGGAAGTGGGTGGGTGAGCCTGGGGGCTGGTATATGACCGATACTCTGAGGGAGAGGGGACGAAAGAGCCTGATGGTGTGGAACTCAAAAGAAGGGAATGAGAGTGATGGAACTGGGGGGGATGACCTGGAAGGTGCATTGTGGGGAGAGAAGTATGCCGACTCCACCACCATGTCTGTTTGTGGGTCTCGGGGAATGTGAGAATTGTAAGCCACCGTGGGAAATGGCAGCAGGAGAGACAGTGTCAGAATGCTGAATCCAGGATCAAGAACAAAAAAATGTGGTAGTCAGTAATGGTTACTTTTTTTAACCAAGCTAAGGGGAAAAATTATGGAGTCACTCAATTATGAGTGAAAAAATTATGGAATCATGAAAAACAAACAAGCAAAAACACTCCAACACATCACTAGTATTTTGTTGCACCATCTCTGGCTTTTCTAACAGCTTGCAGTCTCTGAGGCCTGGATTTAATGAGTGTCAAACAGGACTCTTCATCAATCTGGCTCCTACTTTCTCTGATTGCTGTTGCTAGATCAGCTTTGCAGGTTGGAGCCTCGTCATGGACCATTTTCTTTAACTTCCACCAAAGATCTTCAATTGGATTGAGATCCGGACTATTTGCAGGCCATGACATTGACCTTATGTGTCTTTTTTCAAGGAATGGTTTCACAGTTTTTGCTCTATGGCAGGATGCATTATCATCTTGGAAAATTATTTCATCATCCCCAAACATCCTTTCAATTGATGGGATAAGAAAAGTGTCCAAAATATCAACATAAACTTGTGCATTTATTGAAGATGTAATTACAGCCATCTCCCCAGGGTCTTTACCTGACATATCAGCCCCATATCACCAATGACTGTGGATTTTGCATGTTCTCTTCAGGTAGTCATCTTTATAAATCTCATTGGAACGGCATCATCACTTTGCCCAATGCAGATTTGTGATTCATCACTGAATATGACTTTCATCCAGTCATCCACAGTCCACGATTGCTTTTCCTTAGCACACTGGAACCTTGTTTTTTTCTGTTTAGGTGTTAATGATGGCTTTCGTTTAGCTTTTCTGTATGTAAATCCCATTTCCTTTCGGCGGTTTCTTACAGTTCGGTCACAGACGTTGACTCCAGTTTCCACCCATTCGTTCCTCATTTGTTTTGTTGTGCATTTCCTATTTTGGAGACCGGTCTTGAAGCTTTGATGTCTTCCTTGGTCTACCAGTATGTTTGTCTTTAACAACCTTCCCATGTTTGTATTTGGTCCAGATTTTAGGCACACTGACTGAACAACCAACAACTTTTGCAACATTGCGTGATGATTTACCCTCTTTTAAGGCTGCCGTCACACTAGGAGTATTTGGTCAGTATTTTACATCAGTATTTGTAAGCCAAAACCAGGAGTGGAACAATTAGAGGAAAAGTTTAACAGAAACATATGCATCACTTCTGCATTTATCACCCACTCCTGGTTTTGGCTTACAAATACTGATGTAAAATACTGACCAAATACTGCTAGTGTGACGGCAGCCTAAGAGTTGGATAATCCTCTCCTTTGTTTCAATTGACATCTCTCGTGTTGGAGCCATGATTCATGTCAGTCCACTTGGTGCAACAGCTCTCCAAGGTGTGATAACTCCTGTTTAGATGCAGACTAACGAGCAGATCTAATTTGATGCAGGTGTTAGTTTTGGGTATCAAAATTTACAGGATGATTCCATAATATTTTCCTCAGAATTGAGTGACTCCATAATTTTTCCCCTATGCTTGGTTACAAAAAGTAACCATTACTGGACAACAACATTTTTTGTTCTTGATTTCTTTTAGTGTTTCTTAAAGGGAATCTGTCACCCCGGAAATCGCGGGTGAGGTAAGCCCACCAGCATCAGGGGCTTATCTACAGCATTCTGTAATGCTGTAGATAAGCCCCCGATGTTACCTGAAAGAGGAGAAAAAGACGTTAGATTATACTCACCCAGGGGCAGTCCCGCTGCTGGTCTGGTCGGATGGGTGTCTCTGGTCCGCTGCGGCGCCTCCCATCTTCATTCCAAGACGTCCTCTTCTGATCTTCAACCACGGCTCCGGCGCAGGCATACTTTGTCTGCCCTGTTGAGGGCAGAGGAAAGTACTGCAGTGCGCAGGCGCTGGAAAGGTCAGAGAGGCCCGGACCGCCCCTGGGTGAGTATAATCTAAAGAAAGTTGCCATTTGAAATGACTTTAGTTTTGTGCCATGTCTGTGATCTGCTTTTTTTCTACAAAATTAAACAACTGAATGAACATCCTCCAAGGCTGGTGATTACATAATTTTTGCCAGGGCTTTTTGGGGGGACTTAAAAGTAAGTTGTTAAGTCACTTTACTCCAGTAAAATAATATCTCCTCCTCTCGTACATATTAGATACCGTCAGCTGAACCATCAGTTGGCTGATAGCCATCTCCTCCTACTCCCCAATATGGAGGAACGCTTGGCTGAGCACTCCTGTGTTCTTGATGAGAGAGCCACTGTCAGCTTCTTCTGGCAGCGGTTTGTCTCTGCCATGAATAAAAAGATATCAATCCTTATTTTTCCCTTGGCATAATTTGTCAGGGAGAACCAGAAGGACACTATAAACATACTGTCTGCTAAATCATACAATACTGGCGAGTTTGGCCACTTTTAGTCTATAAGCACAACTGCATATTTCCCACCTGACATGTATATGAAGCGGATAAAAGGCAGATCACTAAGTTATGAAAAGCCGCTTCCGGCCTATTGATTGACAACAGTGCTGCCACCATCAGCTCCAAATTCTCGTCACAAATCCCACATGTATGTGATCCGTCCAGTATCTGGCGCATGTGCTCAATCCTTCACAGTTGAACTGCACTTGCGCTGGGAAAATGCGGTGAAGCGGAAGTCACTCCAGGATTTTTGCTGTCAACAGCAGGTGATTGGAGGGACAAGTGAAGTCTTCATGCTTTCTCGGTACATGTGCAGTACAATGATAAAGCTTGCAAGGAAAGGATTGTCCGTTTGTGCCCATGCACAAGACTTGGTGCTGAGAATGCAGGCATGAGATTTTGTGAGGATACTCAAGTGAAGAAAGCTGTCAATCAAGGAGAACTATTCTCAGAGGATTCAACTATACGCAACAGCATAACATGTTCAGGGACTGATTTTACAGGTATCAGGGGTAGTCCACACAGCATTTGGCATCTGACTAATCTGATTTTTTTAAAGCAATGACACAATGTATTATGAGGTCAGGGAGACTCTCTGCAGTTCTGGAAAAGTGGACAAGTACATCCTCATAGCATGTACGTGTTTGTGGGGATGCAAATCTAATTGATTTGGATCCATGAAATCAATGACAAGAAAGCTCCCCCAAAACCAAAATAGTCATGTCATCATTGATATCACTTGATACTGCAGCTTTAGGCCCTATAGCAAGAGATCTCATTCCAGCATAAGAGGTATAATGGTAATCCTATTAATTAGTAATACTTTTAAAAGAAATCTGTTAGCAGGTTTTACTATGTAATCAGAAAAAAAGGGGCTGAGACTCTGATTTCAGAAATATGCCCCTTACTAGGCTGTATGTTGCTGGTTGAATAAAATCAGCCTTTTATCAGCAAGAGATTATCACTACAGGACTAGGTGTCTCCTAGTCCTCCTGCTTGTCTAATCCTGCCCCAACACTGAATAGCAGCTAGCAATGTACATTGTACACAGAAAATCAGCCAATCAGTGGTGTGGGCGGGGTTATGAAGGTCTCAGCATTCCGAGCTCTGCTAGATCTGCAGCAGAGAAAATCGATTCTACCAAAATGACAGTGCAGTATGTGAAATTGCTGAAATCGGGGTCTCGGCACCTACATCATGCTGCACTCACATTACATTGTCAAGATCTGCTGACAGATACCCTTTAATTACTGTAATGTGGAAAGTATTTTCACATTTGCCAAAAATTCAACAACCATCATCATTGCCGAGGACTTTGCCACGCACTTCAAAAATAAGATAGACCAAACAAGGCAAGTCTTTGTTGTCAAACCACCACAACTCCTTTGTATACCAGACCAGTGCCCTAACCCTATAACTTCCCTCTCCAAAATCACTGAAGGGGAGCTTGCTCATCTTCTCTCTAAATCACACCTCACCACTTGTGCGCTTGACCCCATCCCACCTCCTCCCCAACCTCACCAAAACACTAATCCCATCCCTAGCCCATCTCTTCAACCTATCACTAACTTCTGGTACCTTCCCCTCTGCTTTCAAACATGCCACAATCACACCTATCCTCAAAAAGCCATGCCTTGACCCAAGCGCTATGTATAGCTATCGCCCCATATCTTTGCTCCCATTTGCTTCCAAACTCCTTGAGCAGCATGTCCATGCTGAACTTTCATCTCACTTTGCATCTAACTCTCTCTTCGACAACCTACTATCTGGCTTCCGTCCCCACCATCCCACTGAGACTGCCCTGACCAAAATTACTAACGACTTACTTACAGCAAAAGCTAACAGACAATTCTCTATACTCCTCCTTCTAGACCTGTCCTCTGCCTTCGACACAGTTGACCACTGCCTCCTACTACAGATCCTCTCTTCCTTTGGTGTCAAAGACCTCGCCCTATCTTGGATCTCCTCATACCTTACCAACTGCACATTTAGCGTTTCCTACTCCCATACTACCTTTTCATCTCGACACTTCTCTGTTGGTTTCCCTCAAGGCTCTGTCCTAGGACCCTTACTCTTCTCAATCTATACAGTCAGCCTGGGACAACTCATAAGGTCCTATGGCTTCCAGTACCATCTATATGCAGATGACACTCAGATCTACCTCTCTGGCCCAGGTGTCACCTGTCAGCTCTCCAGAATCCCAGAGCGTCTATCAGCCATATCCTCCTCCTTCTCCTCTCACTTCCTCAAGCTCAATGTGGACAAATCTGAACTAATTATCTTCCCTCCATCTCGCATATCTTCCCTACCTGATCTATCTATCAGAATAAATGAAATCACACTTTCCCGTGTCCCCAAAATCCGCTGCCTTGACTCTGCCCTGTCCTTCAAACTGCACTTCCAAGCTCTCGCCACCTCTTGTCGCCTCCAGCTGAAAAATATTTCCAGAATCCGTCCTTTCCTCAACCCTCACTCTACCAAAATGCTTGTGCACGCCCTAATCATCTCCCGCATTGACTACTGTAACATCCTCCTCTGTGGCCTACCTTCTAACACTCACACCCCTCCAGTCCGTCCTTAACTCTGCTGCCCGACTAATTAATCTCTCTCCTCCCTACACTCCTGCTTCCCCTCTTTGGGAAATTGGGAGCCAGTAAAGGTATTTTCAAAGTATCCAGTTTAAACTACTAACACTGACCTACAAAGCCATCCATAAACTTTCTCCTCCGTATATTTCCAAACTAATCTCTCAATATCTTCCCTCACGTAATCTCCGGTCCTCCCAAGACCTCCTTCTCTCCTCCACGCTTATTCGCTCCTCACACAATCGCCTCCAAGACTTCTCCCGAATATCACCCATCCTCTGGAATTCTGTGCCTCACACGTCCGGTTATCCACCACATATGGATCCTTCAAACGGAACCTGAAAACTCACCTCTTCAAAGAAGCTTACAGCCTGTAATGACCATACGGCCACCTCAACACTATCGGAGCTACTGCAACCCTCGACCTACTGTCTCCTTCCCCATAATCCTGCAGAATGTAAGCCCGCAAGGGCAAGGTCCTCTTTCCTCTGTATCAGTCTGTCATTGTTAGTTTGTTTACTGTAAGTGATATTTGCATTTTGATGTAAACCCTTCTCATGTACAGCACCATGGAATTAATGGTGCTATATAAATAAATAATAATAACCATAATAAGATACTGCCAGATGTGAATACACCATAAAGAGGTGTTTTTTTCATTCTCTTGCTTCATTTTTTTGTTTTACTTTAGGTTGAATTACCCTTTAACCCCTTAATGATCGCCAATACGTCTTTTAACTGACCTGAGATATAAGAGAATAGCCTCCCCATACAGATGACAATCCAGCATCTGTCGGTTGTACACTATAGCTGACAACTTGCTGTACCAGCCACGATCAGTATTTGCACCATCTAAATCTGTTTAACCCCTTAGATGCTGCTGTCAATAGTGACTACATCATTATAAATGGTTAACGGAGTGTGGGGGCTTCTTCTTTGTCACAATTGGTGCCCTCAGATCATGATTCTGTTGTCCTGATGTTCGCCATGGCAATTCATGACCAAATAGTGGCCTTAGAGTCTGACGGCTGTAGTAATCTGTTTAGAAGTTAGCAACATTTAGGTGGTAAAAATACACATTTTCATTTCTGTCATACCACTTTGCATTAATTCCTGTAAAGCACCTGAAGGGTTAATAAACTACCTGACAGCAGTTTTCAATATGTTTAGGGGTGCTGTTTTTAAAATGGTATCACGTTTGTGGGTTTCCCAATATATGGGACCCCTAAAGTCACTTCAAACATGGATAAGTCCCTAAAAAAATAAATTTTGTAAATTTCTTTGAAAAAATGAAAAATTGCTGCTACATTTTTAAACCTCCTAAAATGCTAACAAAATAAAATAACATTTTACAAATGGCGCTGATCTAAAGCAGACATGTGGGAAATGTTATTTATTAATGGTTTGCTGTTGTATGACTATCTGGATTAAAGGGATAATCATTCAAATTTAGAAAATTGCTAATTTTTTAACATTTTTCTCAAATTTTTGATATTTTTTATAAATAAACACAAAAAATGTTGAACAAAATTTACCATTACCATAAAGTATAATGTGTCATGAAAAAACAATCTCAAAATCACTGGGATTTGTTGAAGCGTTGCAGATTTATTACCACATAAAGTGACACTGGTCAGATTTCAAAAATTTGGCTCGGTCACTAAGGGGTTAAAGAGCCTTTACCGCTGTACAATACAGAGTATTAATTTTTGGGTTATTTTAAAAACGCTGGACGTGAAACAACCAACGATGCTGGTCTACAGTGTAAAAATCAAACAGTGGTAAAATCTACTATATAATTGTCTAAGGATATTCATTGGTCGCGGCCTCTGTCTGTCATGGAAATCGAAGTCGCTGATTGGTCGTGGCTATTTAGCCACGACCAATCAGCGACGGGCACAGTACAGAAGAAAATGGCCGCTCCTTCCTCCCCGCAGTCAGTGCCCGGCGCCCACATACTCCCCTCCGGTCAGCGCTCACGCAGGGTTAATGGCAGCGTTGACCGTGGTGTAACGCACTCGGTCAACGCTGCTATTAACCCTGTGTGACCAACTTTTTACTATTCATGCTGCCTAAGCAGCATGAATAGAAAAAAGATTGAATGTTAAAAATAATAAAAAAAATAAAAAATAGTTAAATACTCACCCTCCGGTAGCCCCCCCGGATCAAGAACCGGCCTTTCCCGCTCCTCGCGACGCCCCGGTGACCGCTCCATGCATTGCGGTCTCGCGAGATGATGACGTGCAGTCTCGCGACGCCGCTACGTCATCATCTCGCGAGACCGCAATGCACTCTTCAGACCGGAGCATGCGAGAAGCATCAGCAACCGCTTCGATCTGGGGGCCAACAGAGGGTGAGTATATCACTAGTTTTTATTTTAATTCTTTTTTTTTTTTTAACAGGGATATGGTGCCCGCATTGCTATAGACTGCGTGGGCTGTGCAATATATTATGTTGGCTGGGCAATATACTACGTGGGCAGTGCAATATACAACATGGGCTGCGCAATATCCTACGTGGGCTGGGCAATATACAACGTGGGCTGCGCAATATACTACGTGGGCTACGCAATATACTACGTGGTTGGGCAATATACTACGTGGGCTGCGCAATATACAACGTGGGCTGGGCAATATACTACGTGGGCTGGGCAATATACAGTGCCAGCAAAAAAAATCTTTACAAGACTGCCAAATAGCAAAATCAGCTGAGCTGCACATAGCAACCAATCAGAGGGCAGCTTTCGCTTTACCAGAGAAGTGAAAACTGAGCGTTGATTGGTTGATATTTGCAACAAAGCCAGCTTTAATATTAGACAGTTTTTTATTATTTCCTCCATTGTGTACACTTTTAAAAAGTGAAATTATGATGTGGATTTTATATGCAAAGGTTTTTTTTGCTGCGCAAATGTAAAGATTTTTTTTGCCGGCACTGTACTACGTGGGCTGCGCAATATACTACGTGGGCTGGGCAATATACTACGTGGGCTGCGCAATATACTACGTGGGCTGCGTAATATACTACGTGGGCTGCGCAATATACTACGTGGGCTGCGCAATATACTACGTGGGCTGCGCAATATACTACGTGGGCTGCGCAATATACTACGTGGGCTGCGCAATATACTACGTGGGCTGCGCAATATACTACGTGGGCTGCGCAATATACTATGTGGTTAGGCAATATACTACGTGGGCTGCGCAATATACAACGTGAGCTGCACAATATACTACGTGGGTTGCGTAAGTACTACGTGGGCTGGGCAATATACTACGTGGGCTGCGCAATATACTACGTGGGCTGCGCAATATGCTACGTGGGCTGCGTAATACGCTACGTGGGCTGCGCAATATACAAAGTGGTTGAGTAATATACTACGTGGTTGGGCAATATACTACGTGGGCTGCGCAATATACAATGTGGGCTGCGCAATATACTACGTGTGCTGCACAATATACAATGTGGGCTGCGCAATATACTACGTGGGCTGCGCAATATACTACGTGGGCTGCGCAACTTACAACGCGGGCTGGGCAATGTACTACGTGGGCTGCGCAATATACAATGTGGGCTGCGCAATCTACTAAGTGGGCTGCGCAATATACAACGCGGGCTGCGCAATATACAACGCGGGCTGCGCAATACACTACGTGGGCTTTGCAATATACTACGTGGGCTGCGCAATATACTACGTGGGCTGCGCAATATACAACGTGGGCTGGGCAATGTATTCTAGAATACCCGATGCGTTACTACCATCTAGTAAATATATATACACACGCACGTAAAAAGAAAAAGTAATTGTGTATTCCATGGTGATTAACACATTACGGGCACTGGATTTCCAAATACACTTCCAAAAATGTGAGGTCCCTTTTCCTGACTTATCAAGGGATGAAAGAGCTTTTGAGGGGTAGGAATATTTTTCCATGTGGATAACTTCAGAGTCGAGGTAATAAATTCCAACCAAGACGCTGGGTACAATTTCCTGATTTTTATTTTTAATTTTTACAGTAGACTGTTTAGCTGTACTATGAAGTTTTTTTTTTTTTTACTAGGGAACATGTTATTTTTCAAGATTGACAAGTGTATACAAACGTCCCTTAGTGAAGGCCTGCTTCAGTGCAAGCGATACGCAATCGATTTAGACCGCCGAGTTCTCGGGAAACAAGAAACCCCTCTTTAAAAACCTGTGTAATCGACTAACCTTGGTTAACTACACACAGGTTTTACTGGGGCATTCTCTTTTTTTTTTATAAATTCTTTATTTTTGCTATTTTAAAGGAGATTTTACAGACAGTCATGGGTAGAACAGTCAAAACAGTGGGCATTCTCATCTTATAAAGTGACACATGAATAGTGGAGCTCTGACCTTTGAGACCACACGATCCTAAAAGTAAAGAGGCAGCCAGGCCACTCGCTGTGCAAGGCATTGCAGTACATTCCCATACAAGTGAATGGGGTCAGTTGCAGTTCCCTTCTTGGTCGAAGGGCCAGAAGTGCCACTCTACAGGGAATACATGTTAGCAGTTGTGGTCTCAAAAAATCGGCTATATTCACACCACAAACGCTTAAGCTATGTTGCCATGATCAGGAAGTAGAAACGCTTCGGATGCAGTATATTAGCGCTGTGTCCAAAACGCTACGCTCTATTGAACGCAGGTAAATTCGCATGTGTTCACAGAACCAGGCAGATTTACTGCATTCTATACATTCTATTGGTGAAAATTCTGTAAGAGAAATTTACATAATTCAGTCCTGAAAGACATGCCGCATGTCCGTCTCCGCGCGTGATCTGCAGGTGCACATGCCTGCAGTGGAGATGTTATTTCTAGAAATCCCATCCACTATGCTGTAACATCTGGCCGCTGCGGGTGTGACACTGCATAAATACGCAGCGTTAAAACTGAAGCAATTCCAATCATAAGCACATACGCTAAGAAATCCAGTCTGCAATGGCTGACAACAGGGAAAGCTAGACTACCTTCATCTCTACAGCAGTCGTAGGAAACAAGGCAGGCTGAAGGTTCAGTGCACACAATTTTTCAAGGGGCATTTTCATTTAATTCCTTGACAAGTTTATGCCACTAAGCACTGGAGGTATAGATATTTTAGCCTACCATACTGTACATGATACTTCTTGCAGCGTTTATTTTGCTGGTAAGCATGAAAGAGAATATTAGAGAATAAAGAAAGAAAAACTAAAAAGACTTTGGAGATACCACAGCAGCTTGCTTCCAAATAGGCATGCAAGGCGATATGGAGAATAACGCCCACTGTCTTGTGCGCTTAGGGCGGACACCAGGCGTCCTTAATTAAAATACTTGGTATTTTATGATGGAAACACACAGGCTATAAACACCTCCTCTGGTAAGAGTATAACCCTTATACGGGTAAAAGAAAAATTAACTCAAGGAGAAATTAATAAATAATGATGTTTTTGTAAATGGAGGGCCAGGAATGCACCAACAAATATTAATAGCGAGATGCGGTATTTGGAGAGGGTACTTACAATAAATCCAGGGACACCGGCAGGACCTGGGGGACCCAATTCTCCCTATAATGGACCATAAAGAATAACAGAGTTTTAGAAATATCAAACCTTAACACATGAATCCAACACATAGAAAACTATCAACTAAGATGTATTTAGATTTTATCAGGACCCCTATACATACAGCTGCAATTCCCACACTTTAAAGGGACATTTCAAGATTAGATGTGGAAGTGAATAGCAGTGTAATACCACACACCAACTGTAGACAGGTGTGGCGCTGTTTTTGAAAGAAAGCAGCTGTGTTTTTGAAATCCAGCATAATTGCTTAAAGGCATCTTTAAAAAAATGTTTTAATAATTAAAGGGGTTATATTTTATTTTAAAATAAATTGCTTACCCTTAAGCCCTCCCCAAAACATGTGACTAACATAAGCCGAACCCCTTGAAATCGATGGGTTCAGCTGACAGTCGAAGGCCACATACACACATTCAGTATTTCGTCCGTATTTTACATCAATATTTGTAAGCCAAAACCAGGAGTGGGTGATAAATACAGAAGTGACGATGTGTCTCTATTATACTTTTCCTCTGTTAGCTGAACAATTGTACAACAGCTATATTGTCCAACAGCTATATAAAATGTATGGAGGGCTGTCGAATTGACAATCACTGTTAGATCAGTGGGGGTCTGACTTGATACCAATGCTTAAATATATATTTTGATACCACAGCAAATTTTTGCGGAGCCAGGATCATCATAAAATAAAAGAATCCACACTATCTTTAAACAGAGAGATGGTGAGTAAACACTTTGCTAATTTACATTCATTTAAATCTCCTGGTCCAGATGAATTACATCTTAGGGAACTGAAAGAGATAGAAGAGGAAATTGTAGAACCACTAGCCAGAATCTTCAGAAATTTCATGGAGAACAGGAGAAGTCCCAGAAGATTGGAGAAGGGCAAATATCCCTATCTTTAAAAAAAAATATATAATTTGACAAACTATTTAACAGCATTTATGCAAGTACATGGATAAGAATACAGTAATTAACCAGAGACAGCATATGGGTTTGTAGCAAACAAGTCATGCCAGACTAATCTAATTTCCTTCTATGATGGAATCACTGACTGGGTGAATCCAGGAAATGCAGTAAATACAGTCAATCTTCACTTCTGTAAAGCATTTGATAAAGTATCTCATACTATCCTTATTGAAAAAATGACCAAGTATGGGACTGACAAGGCTACGGTTAGGTGGATTCTTAACTGGCTCAGTGATTGTACTCAAAGAGTGGTAATAACTGGTTGCACATCCAACTGGAAGAGTATTTCAAGTGGGGTACCACAAGGCTCTGTCCGAGCCCCAGTGTTGTTCAACATTTTTATAAATGATCTAGATAAGGGAACTGAAGAAAAACGGATCAAATTTGCAGATGATGCAAAGCTAGGAGAAATAGCTAACACTAGAGAAGACAGAGAAAGGATTCAGAAGGATCTAGCTAAGTTTGAACAATGGGCAGCAACAGGGAGAAATGCAAGATTCTACATTTGGCTAAGAAAAATGAAAATTACATCTACAGAATGGGAGAAGTAGAACTAAGCAACAGCAAGTGTGAAAAAGACATGGGTAAACTAATAGATCATAGACTGCACATGAGTCAACAGTGTGATACAGCAGCAAAAAAAGCAAACAGTTCTGGGATGTATTGAGAGAAGCATAGAGTCTAAATCACGTGAAGTCATTATCCCTCTCTACTCCTTGGTTAGACCTCGTCTGGAATACTGTGTCCAGTTCTGGGCACCACATTTTAAAAAAAAACATTGAAATATTAGAGCAAGTTCAGAGAAAAGCTACCCGGATGGTGAGCGGACTGCAAACTATGTCCCACGAGGAACGGTTAAAGGATCTGGGAATGTTTAGCTTGCAAAAAGGAAGGCTAATAAGAGACAAAATAGCGGTCTACAAATATCTGAAGGGATGTCAGCGTACAGTGATCATCCATATTCTCATTTGCACATGGAAACATAAGAAGCATTGGAATGAAATTGAAAGGGAGAAGATACAGATAAATATTAGAAAAAATGTTTTTGACACTGAGGGTGATCAATGAGTGGAACAGGCTGCCAAGAGAGGTGGCGAGTTCTCCTTCAATTAAAATCTTCAAACAGGCTGGACAGACATCTGTCTGAGATGGTTTAATCAATCCTGCATTGAGCAAAGGTTTGGACAAGATCGTCCCTGGAGATCCCTTCCAACTCTAGCATTCTCTAATTTTAGGTGGAGCTCTGCAGAGCCTTCTGCTCTGCATGGTTGCAAAAACAAACAGACACACCCAACCCTTTGCTGCAGGGGTTTTTATAAGGAACCTGTGGCCATAAGCCACATGGAAAACTCGTTCGGGAAGGAAACGGCAAGAAACCAGAAGAGGGTGAATGTTCTGTTACTAAACGAAACTGACGCCCGAGCAAATAGTAGCGTAGGTACTCCAAGGCCCACTTAATCTCCAAACACTCCTTCTCCACTACGCTATCATTCTTCTCTGCCAGGATAAGTTTCCTGCTCAAGTAGGTGACTGGATGCTAATCCCCGTTCACCTCTAGCGACAGCACCGCTCCTAAACACACTTCTGAGAAATCTGTTTGCACAATGAAGGTTTCCTTGAAGTTGGGGCTGATGGGGACCGTCTGTCCACACAACACTGACTTCAGGGACAAGAATGCTTCCTCCGCTAGAAGGATTCCATTGGACCGTGCTACATTCCCAGCAAAATTGGGTATAAAACGGCGGTAGTACCCAATTATGCCAAGGAATGCCTCACCTGTTTGGTACTTAACTGCTTGGGTCAGTTTTTAATGGCCTCGATCTGGGTTTGATAACCCAGCGGCCGATCACGTAACCTAAGTACTGGGCTTCTGTGAGTCCTATCACACATTTCTTTGGGTTCGTGATTCTGAGAGACTCCAGCACTGCTTGCACCTGGGACATGTGGGTATTCCAATCTGCATTAAAGATGACTGTCATCTAAATATGCAGACACGTATTTCCAATGGGGCTCTAACACTATGTCCATCAGCCTCTGGAATGTGGCCGGAGCCCCATGTAACCCAAAAGGCAAGACGAAAGTGATCGTGATTGCCGAATGAGAAATCAACTTCCTCCATCTTCTAACTCACCAACGTATTGTGTACTTAGGCAACACTGGAACAATTGGCATCTGGATTTAGTGATGAATTTTATATTTGCATGTTCTGACAGCTCATCATAGAAATCAGGAGGAGAAGGGAGATAAGGAATGATCTATTGCACTTTCTGGCAACAGAAGAGTGCTGTTATAAAGGAAGTAATATCCCCAACAAGCTGTCACCACTATGTTCTAGTGGACAGTAGGCCAGAATGACATTTCCATTTCTCTGTGTCCAACCTAAATCCAAAATCTATTTTTAAAGTGAAGATGCAGCTTCATTTACTTTTTTACGGCACTGCGGCTCAGTTATATTTATATGCTTTTCCTCAAGCATAGCGTGACTAAGAACATTCCTTATTGCTGGATCCCATGTAACAGCCGCCTGCAAAAAATAAGACACCTACTTTCATAACAATGGTTCTTGTGTAGTAGTACAAATTACTCACGGGGTTGCCATCAAGTCCTGGGGGACCTCTCTCTCCAAAGTCACCAGGGAAGCCCTTTAATTGGGAAAAAAGAATAAAATTATGAAGGATCTTGGTAATGATCCTCATTTATCCACATTAGGTTATACAGAAAAAAGGAGTACAACGGGACGACATACAGAATAAACAACACAGGCGATAACTGAACAGAAATGTTGTGAGGTCTCTAGTGTATATGTACTACAGCGTGGCCCCCTCAGAGGAAGAATACTGGGTAGCTCTCCCTGAGAGTCCATATCTATCCGTTGTAACATGACTATGGATATTCAGCCAAACCACAGTCTTCTTCAAAATGAAAGGACACCCATCTGAAGACAGATGCATTGGGGTTCTTTTGCCTCGTTCTTTTAGGTGTCCTAAAAATTCATAATTAAAAATTTATAACTGGGTGTTATTAAAGAGGCCTCACATAGTCAGCACTGGTTGGTCACTGCAAATCACTGTAAGGACACCCCCATCTCCAACAACTAGCACCCGGTTGTCAATTCAATCATATATTTCCAGAAGTAATAACAAAGGAAGGGCACAATGCGGTGTTCTAAGAAAAGATGCTATGATGCCGTTATCTACTATATAATTGTCTAAGGGTCACTTCCGTCTGTCTGTCCTTCTGTCATGGATATTCATTGGTTGCAGCCTCTGTCTGTCATGTAAATCCAAGTCGTGACCAATCAGCGACGGGTACAGTCCGGAAGAAAATGGCCGCTCCTTCCTCCCCTCAGTCAGTGCCCGACGCCCGCATACTCCCCTCCGGTCAGCGCTCACACAGGGTTAATGGCAGCGTTAACCGCAGTGTAACGCACTCGGTTAACGCTGCTATTAACCCTGTGTGACCAACTTTTTACTATTCATGCTGCCTAGGCAGCATGAATAGTAAAAAGATCTAATGTTAAAAATAATAAAAAAAAAATAGTTATATACTCACCCTCGGTTGGCCCCCGGATAGAAGCGGTTACCGACGGCTCCTCGCGATGCCCCGGTGACCGCTCCATGCATTGCGGTCTCGCGAGATGATGACGTGCGACCGCTACATCATCTAGCGAGACCGCAATGCGCTCTTCAGACCGGAGTGCACGAGGAGCGTCAATAACCGCTTCGATCCGGTGGGCCACGGGAGGGTGAGTATATAACTATTTTTTATTTTAATTCTTTTTTTTAACAGGGATATGGTGCCCACATTGCTATAGACTGCGTGGGTATTCTAGAATATGCATGTCCCCGTAGTATATGGACAATGATGATTCCAGAATTCGCGGCAGACTGTGCCCGTCGCTGATTGGTCGACGCAACCTTTATGACATCATCGTCGCCATGGCAACCATTATGACATCATCGTCGCTGTGCCCGTCGCTGATTGGTCGAGGCCAATCCTGGCCTCGACCAATCAGAGACGCGGGATTTCTACGTCCTTTATGACATCATCGTCGCTGTGCCCGTCGCTGATTGGTCGAGGCCAATCCTGGCCTCGACCAATCAGAGACGCGGGATTTCTACGTCGATGCCGTGCCCGTCGCTGAGAGAGGCGGGATTTCCAGGACAGACAGACAGAAAGACAGACAGACAGACGGAAAAACCCTTAGGCAATTATATATATATTCTAGAATACCCGATGCGTTAGAATCGGGCCACAATCGGACGGAACGGACAGACGGAAAAACCCTTAGACAATTATATATATAGATAGAAGATTGTGGCCTGATTCTAACGCATCGGGTATTCTAGAATATGATTGTCCCCGTAGTATATGGACAATGATGATTCCAGAATTCGCTGCAGATTGTGCCCGTCGCTGATTGGTCGAGGCAACCTTTATGACATCATCGTTGCCATGGCAACCATTATGACATCTACGTCGCTGTGCCCGTTGCTGATTGGTCGAGGCCTGGCAGCCTCAAAATCTACGTCGATACTGTGCCCGTCGCTGAATCAGAAACGTGGGATTTCTACGTCCTTTATGACATCATCGTCGCTGTGTCCGTCGCTGATTGGTCGAGGCCGCCAGGCCTCGACCAATCAGAGACGCGGGATTTCTACGTCGATACTGTGCCCGTCGCTGATTGGTCGAGGCCTGGCGGCCTCGACCAATCAGCAACGGGCACAGCGACGATGATGTCATAAAGGACGTAGAAATCCCGCATCTGATTGGTCGAGGCCGCCAGGCCTCGACCAATCAGCAACGGGCACAGCGACGATGATGTCATAATGGTTGCCATGGCGACGATGATGTCATGAAGGTCGCCTCGACCAATCAGCGACGGGCACAGTCTGCCGCGAATTCTGGAATCATCATTGTCAATATACTACGGGGACATGCATATTCTAGAATACCCGATGCGTTAGAATCGGGCCACAATCTTCTATCTATATATATAATTGTCTAAGGGTTTTTCCGTCTGTCCGTTCCGTCCGATTGTGGCCCGATTCTAATGCATCGGGTATTCTAGAATATGCATGTCGCTGTAATATATGGACAATGATGATTCCAGAATTCGCGGCAGACTGTGCCCGTCGCTGATTGGTCGAGGCAACCTTTATGACATCATCATCACCATGGCAACCATTATGACATCATCGTCGCTGTGCCCGTTGCTGATTGGTCGAGGCTGCCAGGCCTCGACCAATCAGAGACGCGGGATGTCTACGTCCTTTATGACATCATCGTCGCCGTGCCCGTTGCTGATTGGTCGAGGCCTCGACCAATCAGAGACGCGGGATTTCTACGTCGATGCTATGCCGGTCTCTGATTGGTCGAGGCCTGGCGGCCTCGACCAATCAGACGCGGGATGTCTACGTCCTTTATGACATCATCGTCGCCGTGCCCGTTGCTGATTGGTCGAGGCCTTGCAGCCTCGACCAATCAGAGACGCGGGATGTCTACGTCCTTTATGACATCATCGTCGCCGTGCCCGTTGCTGATTGGTCGAGGCCTCGACCAATCAGAGACGCGGGATTTCTACGTCGATGCTATGCCGGTCTCTGATTGGTCGAGGCCTGGCGGCCTCGACCAATCAGAGAGCCGGGATTTCCAAGACAGACAGACAGACAGACGGAAAAACCCTTAGACAATTATATATATAGATGGACTGTGCAATATTCTACGTGGGCTGTGCAATATACAACGTGGTCTGTGCAATATACTATGTGGGCTGGGCTATAAACTACGTGGGCTGCGCAAAATACAACGTGGGCTGGGCAATATACTACGTGGGCTGCGCAATATACTACGTGGGCTGGGCAATATACTACGTGGGCTGCGCAATATACTACGTGGGCTGCGCAATATACTACGTGAGCTGCGCAATATACAACGTGGGCTGCGCAATGTACTACGTGGGCTGCGCAATATACTACGTGGGCTGCGCAATATACAATGTGTACTGCATGGGCTGCGCAATGTACTGCGTGGGCTGCGCAATGTACTGCGTGGGCTGCGCAATGTACTGCGTGGGCTGCGCAATGTACTGCGTGGGCTGCGCAATGTACTGCGTGGGCTGCGCAATGTACTGCGTGGGCTGCGCAACGTACTGCGTGGGCTGCGCAATGTACTGCGTGGGCTGCGCAATGTACTGCGTGGGCTGCGCAATATACTGCATGGGCTGTGCTATACACTACGCATACATATCCTAGAATACCCAATGCGTTACAATCGGGCCACCATCTAGTTTTTACACAAAAGGCATATATGTCTTTACTAAAAAACAAAGCAACTTTCCCCCAATAATGAAACCACGTGAATTTTGGTTAACAAGCTTGCTTGGACTTGCCGAATTTCATTACATTGCATTTGACATGGATGAAAATATCTATGTTCATTATATTCTGTCTTTCTTGGTCTCCTCTGATCGGTCATTTCATGAGATGACCATATGTATAGGCACCATCTTTCCACAGGGACTGGACATAAAGATGTGCCCACATGATTGTATGACCAATATTATCTTCTGCCATCTACATTATTAAAGCTGCCTGTGTGTGTTCATACCATTATTAGCTAGTTTGTAGCAGAGCTCAACTCTCCAGCACTTTACCAAGGCACCTGTAACTATTAGGTAGTGAGAAACTGCAAATGCTGCTCTGTTGATTCATATGACAGAAGATAATCCTTTGTAATATGCATCAAACTACATTTGTAGTTTCAAATAACTGCTCTCCTAACAGCAGACAACAAAGAAAGGAAGGTCAACTAACCTCATACCAACCCTGGGACCGGAAGCTGCTGCGTGCACCGCACACAGGCTCCAGGACTTCAATTGGCCTTCGGAAGGTGAGTATATGTTTATTTTAAGTCTTTTTTAACCACGCATATAGTGCCCACATTGCTATATACTACGTGGGCTGTGTTACATACTGCATGGGCTGCGTTATATACTACATGGCTGCTATATACTACGTGGGCAGTGTTATATACTATGTGGGCAATGTTATATACTGCGTGGGCTGCGTTATATACTACATGGCTGCTATATACTATGTGGGCAGTGTTATATACTATGTGGGCAATGTTATATACTGCGTGGGCTGCGTTATATACTGTTTGGCCTGTGTTATATACTGCGTGGCCACTTATATACTGCGTGGCCACTGTTATATACTGCGTGGCCACTGTTATATACTGCGTGGCCACTGTTATATACTGCGTGGCCACTGTTATATACTGCGTGGCCACTGTTATATACTGCGTGGCCACTGTTATATACTGCGTGGCCACTGTTATATACTGCGTGGCCACTGTTATATACTGCGTGGCCACTGTTATATACTGCGTGGCCACTGTTATATACTGCGTGGCCACTGTTCTATACTGCGTAGCTGCTATACACTGCGTGGCCACTGTATTAATGCATCGGGTATTCAAGAATATGTCGTGGCCTGTGATATATACTATGTGGCTGCTATATACATACATATTCTAGAATACCTGATGCGTTAGAATCGGGCCACCATCTAGTAACATCATAAAATCCAGCCACGTGTTATACAGAGCATCAGTGGAAATTACTAGGGAAAAAAAAAAAAACACAACATTTTCCATTTAATCCCAACTGCTGGGGATCATAAGCATTTCCTGATGATAAATATATTGCTTGCAGACCTTAAATCACTAACGCCAGGTTTTAGGTTTCTTGGATAGCAATAGTAATATGGAATAAATAAAAGGTTTAATTTAACTACAGGGTTCGAGGGATGGTAAGCGACGCCCCAAGATGTCTTCTAGTCTATCTAGTGTCCTAACACCCAGCGAAGTTAGAAATACAATATAATGCGTACATGGAAACAAGTTTGGGGAAGTACCGTCAGTTTCTAGCTATCTTTTTGCTGGTTGTGACTTCTGGTGATTTATTTGTGTAGTCTGGTATTCATTTTTCTGATGTCTGAAAACCTTGTTAAACAATAAGGAGAAATGAGGAGGCCAAAAACCCTTCATGGACCAGATGTAAACATGAAGGCCAAATATTAATAGGAACATGGCACAAGTTATTTTATATTTATGTTGCATATTAGTCAGGTAGAGAGAAGAACCCCATCACATTATGTATGTAGAGCAAAGTACTACAGTGCGCATGGACCGGGTAAGGTCAAGGATCCTTGGCACCTGCGCACTGCAGTACTTTGCTCTGCCCTCAACATGGCAGAAAAGTACGCCTGCACAAGAGCGCTGTGCCGAGGAGACTGTGTGGATGACATAGGGATGCGTCATCCACACAAAGCAAGCAGGAGGACGGCATCGCAATAAGTAGGGAGGCACCGGACCAAGAAGAGCAACACCCCTCGTACCGGACCGTCCTGCAGGCAAGTATAATAAAAGTTATTTGTCTTCTCTTAAGGCCTCTTTCACACTTCCGTCTTTTAGCTCCAGTCGAAATCCGTCGATTTTTGAAAAAAACAGGATCCAGAAAATTTTTCTGCTGGATCCTGTTTTTTCACATAGACTTGTATTAGCGATGGATTGTGACGGATGGCCATCCGTTTCATCCGTCGTGCACTGGATCCGTCGGAAAATCGCTGTCCGTCGGGCGGAGAAAACGTTCAGAGGAACGCTTTTTCTGCACGTCGGAAAATCGCTCAGTGACGGGTCCTGCGCTGCCCGTTGTTAGCTATAATGGAAGTCTATGGGCGCAGGATCCGTTACTGACTGTCAAAAGCAGGAATCCAGCGACGGGTTCCGTCTTTTGAAATTGAGCATGCGAGGAAGAATTTCCAGTCAGGGAAATTCTGTCTCGCTCTCTCTCTTTTTCTACTATTGATGCTGCCTATGCAGCATCAATAGTAACAAGATATAATGTTAAAAAATAAAAATAAAAAAAATCGCAATATTCTCTCCTTCCGGCGTCCCGCGCAGCGTTACCGATGCTCCTGGCACCTAGCGTTCCCATGGATGCATTGCGAAATGACCCAATGACGTCGCGGTCATCAGAGGTCATTGCAGAAAACCGCTGCGAAGACGCATACACAACAGGTGCACATAGCCTCGACGGGTCCGTCAGAAAAACGGGCCCAGTGCACCCGTTTTTTTACAATCTGCACAGGATCCGTCATTTCAACATTTTGACGAATCCTGTGCAGATTGTAATAATGGAAGTGTGAAAGAAGCCTTAGAGGTTGGGTTGGGGGCAGATATACAAGATTATAGAATACAATTTATCAGCCCTGAAAGGTGATGGCCGTAACTTATATCGGCCAAAACTGATGACAGGTTCCCTTTAATTTTTGTGCTTTTAAATCAGAGAGTCACATTGCACAAAATAGCTAAAGTTTAATAAATAACATTTCCCACATGTCTACTTTACATCACCACAATTTTGGAAACAATTTTTTTGTTAGGACGTTCTAAGGGTTAAATGTTGACGAGCAATTTCTCATTTTTCCAACAAAATTTACAAAACCATTTTATTTAAGGACCAACTCATATTTGAAGTGAGTTTGGGTGGTCAATATAACAGAAAATACCCAAAAATAAGACCATTCTCAAAACTGCACCCCTCAAGGTGCACAAAACCACATTCAAGAAGTTTATTAACCCTTCTCGTGCTTCATGAGAACTAAAGAAATGTGGAAGGAAAAAATGAACATTTTACTTTTTTCACAAAAACTTTTTTATTTTCACAAGATTATCAGGAGAAAATGGACCACAAAATGTGTTGTGCAATTTCTCCTAAGTACGCCGAAACCTGCATGTAGGGTAAAGCATGGCAGGGCTCAGAAAGGAGGGAGCACCATTTGACTTTTTGAAAGAAAAATTGGCTGGAATCAATGGTGGGCGCCGTGTCACGTTTGGAGACCCCCTGATGTACCTAAATAGTGGATACCCCCCAATTCTAACTCCAACCCTACAGTTGTGGCCAAAAGTATTGACACCCCTGCAATTCTGTCAGATAATACTCAGTTTCTTCCTGAAAATGATTGCAATCACAAATTCTTTGGTATTATTATCTTCATTTAATTTGTCTTAAATGAAAAAACACAAAAGAGAATGAAGCTAAAAGCAAAACATTGATAATTTCACACAAAACTCCAAAAATGGGCCAGACAAAATTCTTGGCACCCTCAGCCTAATACTTGGTTGCACAACCTTTAGCCAAAATAACTGCGACCAACCGCTTCCGGTAACCATCAATGAGTTTCTTACAATGCTCTGCTGGAATTTTAGACCATTCTTCTTTGGCAAACTTCTCCTGGTCCCTGATATTTGAAGGGTGCCTTCTCCAAACTGCCATTTTTAGATCTCTCTACAGGTGTTCTATGGGATTCAGGTCTGGACTCATTGCTGGCCACCTTAGAAGTCTACAGTGCTTTCTCTCAAACCATTTTCTAGAGCTTTTTGAAGTGTGTTTTGGGTCATTGTCCTGCTGGAAGACCCATGACCTCTGAGGGAGACCCAGCTTTCTCACACTGGGCCCTACATTATGCTGCAAAATTTGTTGGTAGTCTTCAGACTTCATAATGCCATGCACACGGTCAAGCAGTCCAGTGCCAGAAGCAGCAAAGCAACCCCAAAACATCAGGGAACCTCCGCCATATTTGACTGTAGGGACCGTGTTCTTTTCTTTGAATGCCTCTTCATTTCTCCTGTAAATTCTATGTTGATGCCTTTGCCCAAAAAGCTCTACTTTTGTCTCATCTGACCAGAGAACATTCTTCCAAAATGTTTTAGGCTTTTTCAGGTAAGTTTTGGCAAACTCCAGCATGGCTTTTTTATGTCTCGGGGTAAGAAGTGGGGTCTTCCTGGGTCTTCTACCATACAGTCCCTTTTCATTCAGACGCCGACAAATAGTACGGGTTGACACTGTTGTACCCTCGGACTGCAGGGCAGCTTGAACTTGTTTGGATGTTAGTCGAGGTTCTTTATCCAACATCCGCACAATCTTGCGTTGAAATCTCTTGTAAATTTTTCTTTTCCGTCCACATCTAGGGAGGTTAGCCACAGTGCCATGGGCTTAAAACTTCTTGATGACACTGAGCACAATAGACACAGGAACATTCAGGTCTTTGGAGATGGACTTGTAGCCTTGAGATTGCTCATGCTTCCTCACAATTTGGTTTCTCAAGTCCTCAGACAGTTCTTTTGGTCTTCCTTCTTTTCTCCATGCCCAATGTGGTACACACAAGGACACAGGACAGCGGTTGAGTCAACTTTAATCCATGTCAACTGGCTGCAAGTGTGATTTAGTTATTGCCAACACCTGTTAGGTGCCACAGGCAAGTTACAGGTGCTGTTAATTACACAAATTAGAGAAGCATCACATGATTTTTCGAACAGTGCCAATACTTTTGTCCACCCCCTTTTTTATGTTTGGTGTGGAATTATATCCAATTTGGCTTTAGAACAATTCTTTTTGTGTTTTTTCATTTAAGACAAATTAAATGAAGATAATAATAACAAAGAATGTGTGTTTGCAATCATTTTCAGGAAGAAAATTAGTATTATCTGACAGAATTGCAGGGGTGTCAATACTTTTGGCCACAACTGTAACCCCAACACACCCCTAACCTTAATCCCAACTCTAACCCTAACCCCAACTACACCAAACTAACCCCAACCCTAGCCCCACCTCAGCCCAACCCTAGCCCTAGATCTAACCCTAGTCACAACCCTAACCCTAGCCCAACCTTAACCCTAGCCTCAACGGAAAAAAAAATACAATTTTTGAATTTTATCATTTTTACCTAATTAAGGGGGTGATAAAGGGGGATTTGATTTAATATTTTTTTTATTTTGATCACTGTGATAGGGCCTATCACAGTGATAAAAATTAACCAATAGGGAAAATCTCTTATTGCTGCGGCCGGCAGATCTCGGCAGTCGCACATCGTATGCGTCCGCCATTTTCATCCCGGTAGAAGATGCTGAGGGCCAGAGACAGGAAGTACCAGAGGTACCGGGGGAGGGGGATTCCATTTCTCTCTCCTCTGATATGCTAGATCATATCAGAGGAGAGAGAAATACCGTAAATGGGAAATCAGATTTTTTTTTTTTGCGGTTGCTTTTATTCTGCGAATAACGGTGATCGCAACATCGGGGATGGTAAAAACCGACCCGAATCATGTTCCCCCGGGCCGGGTTTCAGCTACCCCTGGTAGCCGAGACTCCGGAGATTTTCCGACGCTGAGGGGGAACTATAACCTTATTTCTCAGAAATGTTAAAAAGCAGTGCTCCCTTATCTGCCGCTGTTAAAAGGCACATCGGCGGTTAAGGGGTTAAACAGGACCTGCATAGTCTCCTGTGTTAGTTTTACAATTATTTTTCTCATAATATAACAATTCTGAAGAATCTTTTTTTATAGCTCTCTGTTGCTGTGTTATTACTCCTAGAAGTGTACGAATAAATTGACAACTAGGTATTACCGATGGGGGAGTTCCCTTGCGCACCTTGACACTGTCCAATCCGTGTTGAAAGTGAAGGACACACTTCCATCTGGTAATAAATACCCAGTTGTCAATTTCTTCATACATTCATACATTTCTAGGAGGAAGAACAGAGCAACACAGATCTATAAGAAACAATGCTCCAGAACGGCTATTTCATGAGCAATGCAATCACTTACAGACATATCATATATATCAGGGAAGTGACAAATCCTTTTTAAATGCTGTATAATAAATCAAATTGACACTTTCCCCATTTAAATTATTTTCTGCCAGCAGGGGGCTCCAGACTAAAAAATACTGTGAAGAAGTCATATCCATTTCCTAGTAATGCAGAATAAAAAATTTGCATGCAACCCCCGACCTCCAGTGACCTCTACAATCTCTGTAGGGGATGAAGGCCATGTTCCCACGTAGCGTAAATACTGTATTATCTGCTACTTTTTTCTTTTGCTTACAATCTGTTGCGTTTAATTGTCCAAGCAAAATAGATGCAATTTCATGAAAACTCATGCCCACTGTGTGGATCTATGCATTTTTTTCTCTATAGGCATCTAAAACAAATTCATAGGAAAAATGCAAGCAAATAATACAAGAAAAAAAAAAGCACTTGAGTTTTTACACTTTTTTTTTGCACAAAAAGCATTAAAATACGGTTTCAATTTTGCACTAAAAATGTATCAAATAAATGGAAAAATGCTTTTAAAAGAATGCATTAATTAAAGAAGATTGTTATTGTACATTCTGGTGGTAAATAAGCAGACAGAAAGCAGAACAAAAAACAAGCAAACCAGCATTTACGCCACTTGTGAACTCAGCCTAAAGTGTACTACAGAGGTCAGCATGCGATTAAAGAGTGGGGTACAGGAACAACCAGGTCAGGACTGCTCTGCTCCACTGGCAGGGGCTGAAAGAGTTCAAAACAGACGAATGGAAAAATGGGAAGCGGCCAAAGCGCTGCTTTTCCTGGCCCCTCACACTCTTTCTCCCAGTGTCTTGGATCGCTCAGAGCTGGCTTGTAACACACGTGCACGTGGGCCATATGTAATACAGACAAAAAGCTCTTTGTTTTAGGAAGAGGGGTGCACTGCAAATGAGGGGAGCAATTACAGAGCCCCCTAATCACTCAAGACAAAAAAAAAAAACAGATTTGGAATCATATTTGGATCACAATTGTTATTACAGCACCTTGGATGTGAATGTATAGTGTAGGCCAGTATGCTTTCTGGTACTGGTGGATCCATAGCATGCATCCATATACTTAGTGCCCTGCTACATCCCTCATTCTGTCTATAGCACCGCTGATCTCCGGTGTGATGTCTGTTGTGAATTCTGTGGCTGAGTTCACTTCTGTGGTCACAAGTGGTATTGCAGTCTCTGGGCTTCCTCCCTCAGGTGTTTTGGTGAGCTCGTTGGCTGCCTTGCTATTTAGCTCCACCTGAGTCTGTCTTCCTTGCTCCTTGTCAATGTTCCAGTGTTGGATCTGAGCTACTGCATCTTTCCTTGGGCCTGCTGCTCTGCTAGATAAGTGCTTCTAGTTTGTTTTCTGTTTTTTCTGTCCAGCTTGCTATTATCTTTTGCTGGAAGCTCTGAGAAGCAAAGGGGTGCACCGCCGTGCTGTTAGTTCGGCACGGTGGGTCTTTTTGCCCCTTTGCGTGGTTTTCGTTTTAGGGTTTTTTGTAGACTGCATAGTTCTCTTTGCTATCCTCGCTCTGTCTAGAATATCGGGCCTCACTTTGCTGAATCTATTTCATTCCTACGTTTGTCTTTTCATCTTGCTAACAGTCATTATATGTGGGGGGCTGCCTATTCCTTTGGGGTATTTCTCTGAGGTAAGTCAGGCTTGTATTTCTATCTTCAGGCTAGTCAGCTCCTCAGGCAGTGCCGAGTTGCATAGGTAGTTATAGGCGCAATCCACTGCTGCTTATAGTTGTGTGAGGATAGATCAGGTACTGCAGTCTACAGAGATTCCACGTCTCAGAGCTCGTCCTATTGTTTTTGGTTATTGCCAGATCTCTGTATGTGCGCTGATTACTGCACGCTGTGTTGCCTGATTGCCAGCCATAACAGTACAAGGAGCCACACCAATGATTCCCAATAGAGGGAAAAAAGAAATCCTGACATCATTTTTTTTTCTTAGCTCTGTCTTCAGTCTTTTTTTTCCCCTAGACATTAGAGTGCTTCAGGACACAGCTGTGGACATGGATATTCAGGCTCTGTGCTCCTCAATGGATAATCTCGTTGTAAATGTACAAAAGATTCAAGATACTATTGATCAGAAATCGATGCTAGAACCAAGAATTCCGATTCCTGATTTGTTTTTTGGTGACAGAACTAAGTTCCTGAGCTTCAGAAATAATTGTAAGCTATTTTTGGCCTTGAAACCTCATTCTTCTGGTAATCCTATTCAACAGGTTTTGATTATTATTTCTTTTTTGCGCGGCGACCCACAGGACTGGGCGTTTTCTCTTGCACCAGGAGATTCTGCATTGAGTAATGTTGATGCATTTTTCCAGGCGCTGGGATTGCTTTACGATGAGCCTAATTCAGTGGATCAGGCTGAGAAAAATCTGCTGGCTTTATGCCAGGGTCAGGATGATGTAGAAGTATATTGTCAGAAATTTAGAAAGTGGTCAGTACTCACTCTGTGGAATGAATCTGCACTAGCGGCTTTGTTCAGAAAGGGTCTCTCTGAAGCTCTTAAGGATGTAATGGTGGGATTTCCTATGCCTGCTGGTTTGAATGAGTCTATGTCCTTGGCCATTCAGATCGGTCGTCGCTTGCGCGAGCGTAAATCTGTGCACCATCTGGCGGTATTGTCTGAGAGTAAACCTGAGCCTATGCAGTGCGACAGGACTATGACTAAAGTAGAACGGCAAGAACACAGACGTCTGAACAGACTGTGTTTCTATTGTGGTGATTCTACTCATGCTATTTCTAATTGTCCTAAACGCACTAGGCGGTTCGATAGCTCTGCCGTTATTGGTACTGTACAGTCCAAATTCCTTTTGTCCATTACCTTAATGTGCTCTTTGTCATCGTATTCTGTCATGGCGTTTGTGGATTCAGGCGCTGCCCTGAATCTGATGGATTTGGATTATGCTAAACGTTGTGGATTTTTCTTGGAGCCTTTGCGGTGTCCTATTCCGTTGAGAGGAATTGATGCTACACCTTTGGCCAAGAATAAGCCTCAGTACTGGGCCCAGCTGACCATGTGCATGGCTCCTGCACATCAGGAAGTTATTCGCTTTCTGGTACTGCATAATTTGCATGATGTGGTCGTGTTGGGGTTGCCATGGCTACAAACCCATAATCCAGTATTGGATTGGAACTCTATGTCGGTAACCAGCTGGGGTTGTCAGGGAGTACATGGTGATGTTCCATTTTTGTCTATTTCGTCATCCATTCCTTCTGACATCCCAGAGTTCTTGTCGGACTTTCAGGATGTATTTGAAGAGTCCAAGTCTGATGCCCTACCTCCGCATAGGAATTGTGATTGTGCTATCGATTTGATTCCTGGTAGTAAATTCCCTAAGGGTCGTTTATTTAATTTGTCCGTACCTGAACACACCGCTATGCGCAGTTATGTGAAGGAGTCCCTGGAGAAGGGACATATTCGCCCATCGTCGTCACCATTGGGAGCAGGGTTCTTTTTTGTAGCCAAGAAGGATGGTTCGCTAAGACCGTGTATTGATTACCGCCTTCTTAATAAGATCACTGTTAAGTTTCAGTATCCCTTGCCATTGATTTCTGACTTGTTTGCTCGGATTAAGGGGGCTAGTTGGTTCACCAAGATAGATCTTCGTGGTGCGTATAATCTGGTGAGAATCAGGCAGGGAGATGAATGGAAAACGGCATTTAATACGCCCGAGGGTCATTTTGAGTATCTGGTGATGCCGTTCGGACTTGCCAATGCTCCATCTGTTTTGCAGTCTTTTATGCATGACATTTTCCGTGAGTATCTGGATAAATTCTTGATTGTTTACTTGGATGACATTTTGATCTTCTCAGATGATTGGGAGTCTCATGTGAAGCAAGTCAGAATGGTTTTCCAGGTACTGCGTGCTAATTCCTTGTTCGTGAAGGGATCAAAGTGTCTCTTCGGTGTGCAGAAAGTTTCATTTTTGGGGTTCATCTTTTCCCCTTCTACTATCGAGATGGATCCGGTTAAGGTTCAGGCCATCCAGGATTGGACTCAGCCGACATCTCTAAAAAGTCTGCAGAAATTCCTGGGCTTTGCTAATTTTTATCGTCGCTTCATCTGTAATTTTTCTAGCATTGCCAGACCATTGACCGATTTGACCAAGAAGGGTGCTGATTTGGTTAATTGGTCTTCTGCTGCCGTGGAAGCTTTTCAGGAGTTGAAGCGTCGTTTTTGCTGTGCCCCTGTGTTGTGTCAACCTGATGTTTCTCTTCCGTTCCAGGTCGAGGTTGATGCTTCTGAGATTGGTGCAGGGGCGGTTTTGTCACAGAGAGGTTCTGGTTGCTCAGTGTTCAAACCATGTGCTTTCTTTTCCAGGAAATTTTCTGCTGCTGAGCGTAATTATGATGTGGGCAACCGAGAGTTGCTGGCCATGAAGTGGGCATTCGAGGAGTGGCGTCATTGGCTTGAGGGTGCTAAGCATCGCGTGGTGGTTTTGACTGATCATAAGAACCTTACTTATCTTGAGTCTGCCAAGCGCTTGAATCCTAGACAGGCCCGTTGGTCGTTATTTTTTGCTCGTTTTGATTTTGTGATTTCATACCTTCCGGGCTCTAAAAATGTGAAGGCGGATGCTCTGTCTAGGAGTTTTGTGCCCGACTCTCCGGGGTTATCTGAGCCGGCGAGTATCCTCAAGGAAGGAGTCATTGTGTCTGCCATCTCCCCTGATTTGCGGAGAGTGTTGCAGAAATTTCAGGCTAATAAACCTGATCGTTGTCCGGCCGAGAAACTGTTCGTCCCTGATAGGTGGACTAGTAAAGTTATCTCTGAACTTCATTGTTCGGTGCTGGCCGGTCATCCAGGAATCTTTGGTACCAGGGAGTTGGTTGCTAGATCCTTCTGGTGGCCATCTCTGTCACGGGATGTGCGTGCTTTTGTGCAGTCCTGTGGAATTTGTGCTAGGGCTAAGCCCTGCTGTTCACGTGCCAGTGGGTTGCTTTTGCCCTTGCCGGTCCCGAAGAGGCCTTGGACACATATTTCGATGGATTTCATTTCTGACCTTCCCGTTTCTCAAAAAATGTCGGTCATTTGGGTGGTCTGTGATCGCTTTTCTAAAATGGTCCATCTGGTGCCCTTGGTTAAATTGCCTTCCTCCTCTGATTTGGTGCCTTTGTTCTTCCAGCATGTGGTTCGTTTACATGGCATTCCTGAGAATATTGTTTCTGACAGAGGTTCCCAGTTTGTCTCGAGGTTCTGGCGAGCCTTTTGTGGTAGGATGGGCATTGACCTATCTTTCTCCTCGGCCTTCCATCCTCAGACTAATGGCCAGACCGAACGAACCAATCAGACCTTGGAAACATATCTGAGATGTTTTGTTTCCGCTGACCAGGATGATTGGGTGTCATTTTTGCCGTTGGCTGAGTTCGCCCTTAATAATCGGGCCAGCTCGGCTACCTTGGTTTCTCCATTTTTCTGCAATTCTGGGTTCCATCCTCGTTTCTCTTCAGGACAGGTTGAGTCTTCGGACTGTCCTGGTGTGGATTCTGTGGTGGACAGGTTGCAGCAGATCTGGACTCAGGTGGTGGACAATTTGACCTTGTCCCAGGAGAAGGCTCAGCTTTTCGCTAATCGCAGACGCCGTGTGGGACCCCGACTTCGTGTTGGGGATCTGGTTTGGTTATCTTCTCGTCATATTCCTATGAAGGTTTCCTCTCCTAAATTTAAACCTCGTTTTATTGGTCCGTATAGGATTTCTGAGATTCTCAATCCGGTGTCTTTTCGTCTGACCCTCCCAGACTCCTTTTCCATACATAATGTATTCCATAGGTCGTTGTTGAGGAGATACGTGGCACCTATGGTTCCATCTGTGGAGCCTCCTGCCCCTGTTTTGGTGGAGGGGGAATTGGAGTATATTGTGGAGAAGATTTTGGATTCTCGTGTCTCTAGACGGAAACTCCAGTATCTGGTCAAATGGAAGGGTTATGCTCAGGAAGATAATTCCTGGGTTTTTGCCTCTGATGTCCATGCCCCAGATCTTGTTCGTGCCTTTCATGTGGCTCATCCTGGTCGGCCTGGGGGTTCTGGTGAGGGTTCGGTGACCCCTCCTCAAGGGGGGGGTACTGTTGTGAATTCTGTGGCTGAGTTCACTTCTGTGGTCACAAGTGGTATTGCAGTCTCTGGGCTTCCTCCCTCAGGTGTTTTGGTGAGCTCGTTGGCTGCCTTGCTATTTAGCTCCACCTGAGTCTGTCTTCCTTGCTCCTTGTCAATGTTCCAGTGTTGGATCTGAGCTACTGCATCTTTCCTTGGGCCTGCTGCTCTGCTAGATAAGTGCTTCTAGTTTGTTTTCTGTTTTTTCTGTCCAGCTTGCTATTATCTTTTGCTGGAAGCTCTGAGAAGCAAAGGGGTGCACCGCCGTGCTGTTAGTTCGGCACGGTGGGTCTTTTTGCCCCTTTGCGTGGTTTTCGTTTTAGGGTTTTTTGTAGACTGCATAGTTCTCTTTGCTATCCTCGCTCTGTCTAGAATATCGGGCCTCACTTTGCTGAATCTATTTCATTCCTACGTTTGTCTTTTCATCTTGCTAACAGTCATTATATGTGGGGGGCTGCCTATTCCTTTGGGGTATTTCTCTGAGGTAAGTCAGGCTTGTATTTCTATCTTCAGGCTAGTCAGCTCCTCAGGCAGTGCCGAGTTGCATAGGTAGTTATAGGCGCAATCCACTGCTGCTTATAGTTGTGTGAGGATAGATCAGGTACTGCAGTCTACAGAGATTCCACGTCTCAGAGCTCGTCCTATTGTTTTTGGTTATTGCCAGATCTCTGTATGTGCGCTGATTACTGCACGCTGTGTTGCCTGATTGCCAGCCATAACAGTACAAGGAGCCACACCAATGATTCCCAATAGAGGGAAAAAAGAAATCCTGACATCATTTTTTTTTCTTAGCTCTGTCTTCAGTCTTTTTTTTCCCCTAGACATTAGAGTGCTTCAGGACACAGCTGTGGACATGGATATTCAGGCTCTGTGCTCCTCAATGGATAATCTCGTTGTAAATGTACAAAAGATTCAAGATACTATTGATCAGAAATCGATGCTAGAACCAAGAATTCCGATTCCTGATTTGTTTTTCCACGTCTCAGAGCTCGTCCTATTGTTTTTGGTTATTGCCAGATCTCTGTATGTGCGCTGATTACTGCACGCTGTGTTGCCTGATTGCCAGCCATAACAGATGTCTATCTGCTCTATATTCCTTGTCTGATATCTAGCCTGGATTAGATCTTACACCTCAAAGGCGACATATATAAATCCTGGGCTCCCAGGAGCACGTTTCCAATATTCTCCAACTGACTTCAGGTCACTTCGGAGATAAGAGCTTTCTATTTTTTCCTTTATGTTCAATCACCATCTTTTGGACCAAAGTAAAATCTGAAACAAGGTATGAAACACATTTGATCTTACTAATAGCATGGCACATAAAGGGATTCTGTCAGCAGGTTTTTTGCTATGTAATCTGAGAGGAACAGCATAGGGCCTCACTCACATCTGTGTATAAACTGGACGAGCGCAATCAGGAAAAAAAAAAAAAATCGGATTGCATATGTACTAATGTTATTCAATGAGTCAGTGCTTTTCTGTGTTTTTTTTCTCAACTAGAATGTGGATGAGGAAAAAAAATTAATAATATGCTGCGAATGTCTGCGTATATCGGACGAGACTTGACAATGCAAGTCAATGGGTGCAAGAAAAAAATAAATAAAAAAAAAGACCATATCTGTGCCGTGCGATTTATAAGCACACATCTCAAAAGGAAACCCGACAATTCATCACCCGAGTATAGTAAATACACAGCCAGAACCGTCAGAATAGGATAGATTTATAGATGGCTAGATTTCATGTAGAAATGTAATGTCACATGCACCATACATAGAATAAACTTTTTAGTGCTTTTCATGTGGCACTAGAGGGTGTTTAGCCTTATTATACCTATTGAATCATTTTTTAAAGATGGTGTGGGGTCGCCCTATTTGTAATAACCAGCTAAGGGAAAGCAGACAGCTGCGGGCTTAGGCTAGGAAAGGTCAGATAACCATGGACCTACCCTGCCTATTAATATCAGCTCAAAGTTGTCTGTTTTGCCTTTCCTTTGCTGGTTATAAAATCTCCTGCTGATAAAACACTGATTTTATTGAAACAACACTCAGCCTAGTAAGTGAGACATCACTGGAATCAGGGTCTCTACCCCTACAACATGCTGCTCTCAAAATACATATCAAACACCTGCTGACATATTCCCTTTAACAAGCTTAATGGAGAGGAAATAGAAAATAAATCGCTATATTCCACTTGTTCAAAGACTGCTCTCATGATTGACCACAGATTTACATTAAGAAATGTTTTCCATAGCTTATAGTGAACAACTGATAATACTACACATGATGAGTAGAGTAAGACAAGGGCAAGTCAATTGTTTTGAAAAATAGTTGTTGCTTTTTATATTAATCAGCTGTTCCACTTCTAACAAAAAAAACCTACATATTTTATAGTCTCTCTTCAATTGTTTTGATCACTCAACCACCGATCATTCTTGAGTGTGCACTGACCCATAGACTTTCTGAGTCCATACACAGAACTGCTCACACTGAAGTAAACAACGCTTCTACACCTGTCTCAAAAGCAGCTACTAATTTTATATTATAGTTGTGTCACACATCTAAAAAACTAGATCTTTTATAACCTTGCTTCAATAGTTCTGATCTTTGGATCCACACCCCTACTGATCACTGAACTGAAGAGGTTTAACCTCTTAATAACCGCCAATACATCTTTTTACTGACATGAGATATAAGAGACTAGTATCTCCATACAGGAGACAATCGAGCAGCTGTCGGTTGACCACTATAGATGACAAATTGCTGCATTAGCCACAGTCAGTGTCGGCACTGTCCAAATCTGTTTAACCCCTTAGATGCTGCTGTCAATAGTGACTACATCATATAATCATCATCGTATCTTCCCTATCCTACAACCCCAAACAGTTATTCAAAACCTTTAACTCCCTCCTCCGCCCCCCACTGCCCCCTCCAACCTCCCTCATCTCTGCTGAGAACTTTGCCACACACTTTAAAAATAAGATCGACCAGACAAGGCAAGTCTTCATTGTTCAACCACCACAACCCCTTTGTATACCAGACCAATGCCCAAACCCCATAACCTCCCTATCCAAGATCACTGAAGGGGTGCTTAATTGTCTCCTCTCCAAATCGCACCTCACCACCTGTGCGCTCGACCCCATCCCATCCCACCTCCTCCCCAACCTCACCACCACACTTATCCCATCCCTAACCCACCTCTTCAACCTATTACTATCTTCTGGCACCTTCCCTTCTGCTTTCAAACATGCCACAATCACGCCTATCCTTAAAAAGCCAACCCTCAATCCAACTGCTATGTCCAGCTATCGCTCAGTATCACTGCTCCCATTCACTTCCAAACTCCTGGAGCAGCACGTCCACTCTGAACTTTCCTCCCACCTCTCATCTAACTTGCTCTTTGACAATCTACAATCTGGTTTCCGCCCCCATCACTCAACTGAGACAGCCCTGACCAAAATCACTAACAACCTACTTACCGCGAAAGCTAATGGACAATACTCTGTACTCCTCCTTCTAGACCTGTCCGCTGCTTTCGACACGGTTGACCACTGCCTCCTACTACAGATCCTCTCCTCCTTTGGCATCAAAGACCTCGCCCTATCTTGGATCTCCTCGTACCTTTCCAACCGCACATTCAGCGTCTCCCACTCCCACACTACCTCCTCATCCCACCCTCTCTCTGTTGGAGTCCCCCAAGGCTCTGTTGTAGGACCCCTACTCTTCGCAATCTATACACTTGGCTTGGGAAAACTCATAAAGTCCCATGGATTCCAGTACCACCTCTATGCTGATGACACTCAGATCTACCTCTCTGGCCCAGACGTCACAGCTCTGCTGTCCAGAATCCCAGAGTGCCTATCAGCCATATCCTCCTTCTTCTCCTCTCGCTTCCTCAAACTCAATGTGGACAAATCTGGACTCCTCATCTTTCCTCCATCCCATAGATCTTCCTTACCTGACCTATCTATCGCAATCAATGACATCATGCTTTCCCCCGTTCCAGAAGTCCGCTGCCTCGGAGTAACCTTCCACTCTGCCCTGTCCTTCAAACTACACATCCAAGCTCTCTTCACCTCCTGTCGCCTCCAGCTCAAAAATATCTCCAGAATCCGTCCTTTCCTCAACCGTCAATCTACTAAAATGCTTGTGCACGCCCTCATCATAACCCGCCTTGACTACTGCAACATCCTTTTCTGCGGCCTCCCCCTGCTAACACCCTTGCACCTCTCCAGTCCATTCTTAACTCTGCTGCCCGACTAATTCACCTCACTCCTCGCTACTCCTCTGCTTCCATCCTCTGCAAATCTCTTCATGGCTCCCATTCCCTCAGCGTATCCAGTTCAAATTACTAATACTGACCTACAAAGCCATCCACAACCTGTCTCCTCCATATATCTCTGAACTAATCTCCCGATATCTTCCCTCACGTGATCTCCGGTCCTCCCAAGACCTCCTTCTCTCCTCCACACTTATTCGCTCCTCATCCAACTGCCTCCAAGACTTCTCCCGAATATCCCCCATCGTCTGGAATTCTTTGCCCCAACACATCCGACTATCAACCACATTCAGATCCTTCAGACGGAACCTGAAAACCCATCTCTTCAGGAAAGCCTACAGCCTGCACTGACCCTGCTGCCTCCTCACCAACACCGGAGCTACCGCCTCACCAACACCGGAGCTCCTGCAACCCACAACCTACTGTCTCCTTCCCCATAATCCTGTAGAATGTAAGCCCGCAAGGGCAGGGTCCTCGCCCCTCTGTATCAGTCTGTCATTGTTTGTTTACTGTAAGTGATATCTGTAACTTGTATGTAACCCCTTCTCATGTAAAGCACCATGGAATCAATGGTGCTATATAAATATTAATAATAATAATAATAAATGGTTAACAGAGTGTGGGGGCTTCATCCTGAGATCATGACTGTGTGGTCCTGATGTTTGTTATGGCAATTCACAGCCAAATAGAGTCTGTCGGCTACAGCGGCCTGTTCAGAAGTCAGCGACATTTAAGTGGTAAAAATACATTTTTTCGTTTCTGCCATGTCACTTTACATTCATTCCTTAACTTCACCTGAAGGGTTAATAAAATAACTGACAGTAATGTTCAATATGTCGAGGGATGTGGTTTTTTAAATTCTAAGGTTAGGTTAGGTTTTTTAATACGTAGGACTCCTAAAGTCACTTCAAACCTGAATAGGTCCTTCAAAAAATAAGTTTTGCAAATTTCCTTGAAAAAATGAAAAACTACTGCTACATTTTTAAGCCTCCTAAAAGGCTAACAAAACAAAATAACATTTTACAAATGGTGCCTATATAAAGCAGACATGAGGGAAACGTTATTTATTAATGTTTTTGTGTGGCATGACTATCTGGATTAAAGGGAAAATCATTCAAAGTTTGAAAATTGCTATTTTGTTTTTACATTTGTCATATTTTTTATACATCAACACAAAACATATAGAATTAAATTTACCATTGACAAAGTACAACATGTCACGAAAAAACAATCCCAAAATCATTGGGATCTGTTGAAGCATTCCAGAGTTATTACCACATAAAGGGACATTGGTCAGATTTCAAAATTGGGCCCCGTTACTTAGGGGTTAAGTACTGTACTCAGCTTATCCTTGAACTGAGAAGCTCATGGTAGAGAATAAGCTAAGGGCTTCTGCACCTTCATTTGAGTCACCTAGGGACCCGAACTCCAACCAATCACAGCTACAGAAAGGTGGGTAAAAGTTTTTGAAGTTTAGTTATCCATTTAATGTGTGACAGCTGAACGGTTTTAAAAAAGAACAATCATTTTTGAGAACCATTGCAATGAATAAGAGTGAGATCCAGCTCATCCACATTGAAGTAGCCAGGGACTCCCTGATTTTGATGAAAAAAAAAAACAGTCCTGCTTGGTGCTAGCAATAGGGAAAAGTAGGGATAGCCAGCTATTTTTTGGATGCAAAAATTACAAAAATATTTTATGGGTAGAACTGAATAAAAACAGAACATTTGCAGTGCTATAGAAACAAAACAAAAAAAATCTACATATGTGAAAACTTATTCGACATGTTTTGGACTGAATCTCAGTCCTTACTCATTTATCCACAAAACTGTCTGGAAAGCCCTTCCGTAATGCCCTTGCCTGGGCAGGGCAGAAACACCAATGATACCTAACTTTATTTTATGCAAGTCATAGAAATATGGACATGAATCTGGACGCTGCATTGGTAGGATGGATAAGTTATTACCAAAAGGTGGTCCACCTCATTTATCAATGCTGGCTTGCAGTGGGATTGAAGTGATGTATACGTCGTCTCACACCCACTCACTCATAACTTGAGGCTTGTGGGCTCCAATGCAAAATCTACAACCTCCCCTAACTATCTGGCGTTTTCTCATATGGGCCCAAAAGGACCATTGGGGCTCCTTAAGATCCCAGGTCCAGGGGCACCTGTAACCCCTGTTCACACTAGAGTCATACCCGCCATTCACACCAATTAATTGCTTCCAATATTTTATGTTCGGATGCATTGTACACCAATGTAGAAAAAAATAATTATAGAATTGAGTAATATCAGAACAGATTTCTGGCCTGCAGTGATATTCTATATTAGACCAGCCTATTGATTAACTCTAGGAGAGCTAAACATTTCCTTCTTTTTTGCAGAGCGAGCAACGTATCTGCCAATTACACGACTCTAAGTATCCACATACTTCAGGGCTTCATTCGGAGTCATCATGTAAGAGCATTTATTTAAGCCCACAAGGCGTCTCAGGACAGCGAAACTAACTCAATCTGTCAAGCCACACTCAGCAGCTTTGATGCGGGCTTGTGAACCAGCTCCCAAGAGGGGAAGATGTCTACACATTTGTGTTCCATGGAAGAGGAGCAGGAAATCCAGAGAGCAGTGTTACTGGAGATCACAGCAATGGGAGTCTGGCAGTGATATCATCATTGTGTGATGACCTCATCTCTTCATTTTAACATCCAACCCTCGCCCCAAGATGCTTCCGTGCAGAACAGCCACCTGTTTTCGTTGCCGATCAGAAGTCCCAATTACGTAGCATTACGCCCCCCTTTGGAATTTTTGCCATTTTGTAATAAAATAAAGACATTTTAAGAATTCTTTGGTGGGCAATGAATCTGCCAGGAGGGTGCATTAACTAATGAGAGGAGAAGAAATTAATGCGGCCGTTATTAACACAAAAACATCCAATGGAAAAAAACAGTATAGAAAAAGTCATTAAAAAAACTCAGCTTGACAGCAATTATGTGTCTTAATGAGCTGTGCATCATTAACCCCTTCTCTGCCAGTTACCTCATCCACCCTAGTATACACTCCTGGCTTACAACAATATGAAGGTCTGGTTAGGGTTTATATATGTTTCTTCTTAACAGTGATGTACGGGCTGACCGTGGGTCTCCTGACCAAAACTCAACAGCCTCAAATATGCCAAAAAAAGGCTCTGGAGTTAGGCTCAGCAGACATGGCCCGTACGGCTTTAACCCTCATTCAGACATGATTTTTTTCACGCACATCTACTGTGTTTTTCAGGGATAGAACATGTATCCAATATGGAGCTGTTCACATGGACCTTTTTTTTTTAGACCCTGTGTCCTCTTTAAAAAAAAAAAAAAAAGGGAAAAATCACGGAGATACATCTGCTATAGATCTGTGAAAAATGACAGACAGCAAGCAGAAGACTTTCATGTGCTTTCCGTTTTTAAACACTGTAACGAGTAGAAAATAACTGATGGGAAAATTGTACACACTGACCAAGCACTGATGAAATCTGATCCAGCCCAGCAATGGAAAATCAGTCTTTTTTTTTTTTCATAAATAAGATACAAAAGGGATGTCCGAATGAGGAACTGGGCAAAGAGTTTAATGAAAAGACTGCTGGGGTCAAACTATCTCATGTTGGCACCCACCTAAGAACTGTACCGAAGTAAACTATGCAATTTTCATCCTTCTTAACCAGTATAAAGACCTTTCCGTAAGATCTTGCCAATCCACATCCTTGAGGTGACCTTCTTCTTATTAAGGCTGTGTTCACATATACAGTACAGACCAAAAGTTTGGACACACCTTCTCATTTAAAGATTTTTCTGTATTTTCATGACTATGAAAATTGTACATTCACACTGAAGGCATCAAAACTATGAACTAACACATGTGGAATTATATACTTAACAAAAAAGTGTGAAACAACTGAAATTATGTCTTATATTCTAGGTTCTTCAAAGTAGCCACCTTTGCTTTGATAACTGCTTTGCACACTCTTGGCATTCTCTTGTTGAGCTTCAAGAGGTAGTCACCGGGAATGGTCTTCTAACAATCTTGAAGGAGTTCCCAGAGATGCTTAGCACTTGTTGGCCATTTTGCCTTCACTCTGCGGTCCAGCTGACCCCGAACCATCCCGATTGGGTTCAGGTCTGGTGACTGTGGAGGCCAGGTCATCTGGCGTAGCACCCCATCACTCTCCTTCTTGGTCAAATAGCCCTTACACAGCCTGGAGGTGTGTTTGGAGTCATTGTCCTGTTGAAAAATAAATGATGGTCCAACTAAATGCAAACCGGATGGAATAGCATGCCGCTGCAAGATGCTGTGGTAGCCATGCTGGTCCAGTACGCCTTCAATTTTGAATAAATCCCCAACAGTGTCACCAGCAAAGCACCCCCACACCATCACACCTCCTCCTCCATGCTTCACGGTGGGAACCAGGCATGTAAAGTCCATCCGTTCACCTTTTCTGCATCTCACAAAGACACGGTAGTTGGAACCAAAGATCTCAAATTTGGACTCATCACACAAAAGCACAGATTTCCACTGGTCTAATTTCCATTCCTTGTGTTCTGTAGCCCAAACAAGTCTCGTCTGCTTGTTGCCTGTCCTTAGAAGTGGTTTCCTAGCAGCTATTTTACCATGAAGGCCTGCTGCACAAAGTCTCCTCTTAACAGTTGTAGAGATGTGTCTGCTGCTAGAACTCTGTGTGGCATTGACCTGGTCTCTAATCTGAGCTGCTGTTAACCTGCGATTTCTGAGGCTGGTGACTCAGATAAACATCCTCAGAAGCAGAGGTGACTCTTGGTCTTCCTTTCCTGGGGCGGTCCTCATGTGAGCCAATTTCTTTGTAGCGCTTGATGGTTTTTGCCACTGCACTTGGGGACACTTTCAAAGTTTTCCCAATTTTTCGGACTGACAGACCTTCATTTCTTAAAGTAATGATGGCCACTCGTTTTGCTTTTTTCTTGCCATAATACAAATTCTAACAGTCTATTCTGTAGGACCATCAGCTGTGTATCCACCAGACTTCTGCACAACACAACTGATGGTCCCAACCCAATTTATAAGGCAAGAAATCCCACTTATTAAACCTGACAGGGCACACCTGTGAAGTGCAAACCATGATGCCTTCAGTGTGAATTTACAATTTTCATAGTCATGAAAATACAGAAAAATCTTTAAATGAGAAGGCGTGTCCAAACTTTTGGTCTGTACTGTACATCTGCAGTATTCACAACTGTTTTTTCGGTGTCCCATTGAAGGGGAAAGCGCAGTCAACTGTGCATTACTATATGGTTTGGAAAGGTATTGTGATGCCCAATGGAGTACAAAGGGACTTCCTTTGGCCTCCGGGGGGTGAATGGGGGACTATGGTTATACTTGGCACATACAATTAATGTGAACATACCCTAAAATGAATATACTAATTAATGAATTCCATGTGTTGGAAATTTCAATTAACAATATCTGGAAATGGCGAATTTCATAAGAATAATAACAAAAAAATTGAATAAAGAGACATGATATGAGATGTCCATGATCAGTGACTGAAGTATTAGTATTAGGTTAAGTACTGGCGCTCTACCCATACTGGATTATGTTATATGTTATATGCTGCTCAGATCCACCAATACCAGAATACAGCAGTTTCACTGTACTATTACTTTCAATTATAGAGCAAAAGGATTCATCGGTAGAGGTCTGAACATCGATTAACAGAAGGAAGAGACCACGACGCTTGCCAAAGTTGCTCCTTCTTTGCGAAACCTCAAACAGCAGAGCTCTAGTCCAAATAGTTTATCCAGTTCATTTACTTCTATATAACAGAGCTGCAGGCACAGCTGAATGCACAAAAATGGTGCTGTGTTTGGTACTCCAATTATTCTGCTGATTGGCGAGACCTCCATGGTCATATATTAATTTTCTACCATGAGTAAAGTTCATAAATATTAAATCAAAAAAAAAAAAAAAAAAAAACATGGCCATATTCGCATAAAAACTGCCATGTAATCTGAGACCAACATGATATAGGGGCAGAGATGCTGATTCCAGCAATGTGTAATTTCAATAAAAAAATGTGCTTAATCAGCAGATTATCACTAGACCACTGGTTGTCCCATGCCATGTATTCCTTCTGCTCTGTATAACCCCGCCCCCACCAGTGATTGGTAGCTTTTTTTGCATATGCAGATAGCTACCAATCAGTGGTGTGGGCGGGGTTATACAGAGCTCAGCATTTAGAGAACTGCTAGATCAGCAGCAGCGAAAACAGGGATTTTATCAAAACTGCAGGAACCAGTATAGTAAGTGATACAACACTGGAATCGGGGTCTCTTCCCCTACATCATGCTACTCTCAGATAACATAGCAAAAACCTCATGATAGATTAGCTTAAAAAAACAAATGCATAATAATCAGTGCAGATTGCTATTTTGTATTGTAAAAAAAAAACATAGAAAAAAAATGTAGTATTCCCACAAGTGAAAACATGTCCTTAAAATAATTACTGTAATTAATGAGGACAGAATTGGTTAAGCACACAATAATAAGATAATGAATTTTTAGAAATTTAGACCAAAAAACTAACAGGAAGATGATGGTGACAAAAAATAAAAATAACATAATTCTAAATGAAGTAATGATCAAAGGCCGCAGAGAGGGCACGTGTCCTATAGTACAGGCCGGATCGCTCATGTGTATGGGATCAGTTCTGTATATGTAGGAGCATCTGATTCTGTTTAATGCTCTCTCTCTAGGTTGGAGGAACGGATAATCTGGCACATGTTACATTGGCTTTGCCAATACAATCAGGATCCAGAAATAGGCCTGCGTTTCCTGCTGGCTCAGAGCTAGGTGATTACCCAGTCAGTCTTCCAGTCTTGTACGTGAAATGCACGCTGAGCGCCAGCTGGCTTCATGCAGGTGAACATTTATTTTGCAAGAATAAAACATTTCTTTACATTATATTGATGAAAGCATGAATGATCAGATTCCCTAATGGGATGCCGTCATGCAGAATCTGTTAACCCATTTCATGCACTTAACAAAATCCTGATCTTCACAATGATCACCCAGACAGGGCACATTTCTGACAAGCACACACTCAGACTGCACTGTAGTATTGGCAGCACACGCCATAGTGCAAAGTCACTGCTTCTAATGCAAACCAACACATCTATTTGCACAATGGTACACAACACCATACTTTTATCTAAGATCAAAGACATAATTAGAAAACACCAGTGATTGTCTTACCGCTGTCTCCAACATCATGTCCTCCCTCTATCTGAAACTGAGCCTGTCAAAAACTGAACTCCTCGTATTTCCTCCCTCTACTAACCTACATATGCCTGACATTGCCATCTCCGTGTGCGGTTCCACCATTACTAGCCAGCAACACTCCCGCTGTCTTGGGGTCATACTTGATTCAGAGCTTTCATTCACCTCCCCACATCCCATTACTGGCTCGCTCTTGTCATCTGCACCTAAAAAACATTTCCAGAATTCGACCATTTCTTACATTCGACTCTGCAAAAACTCTTACTGTTTCTCTTATTCATTTTGATCTGGACTATTGTAACCCTCTACTAATCGGCCTCCTTCTTACCAAACTCTCCCCCCTCCAATCTGTCCTGAATGCTGTAGCCAGGATCATATTTCTCACCAATCGTTACACCGATGGCTCTACCCTGTGCCAGTCATTGCACTGGTTACCCATCCACGCCAGAATTCGGTATAAACTTATTACCCTCATCCACAAAGCACGGTGGCTCAGCACCACCCTACATCTCCTTCCTCGTCTCAGTCTATCACCGTACCCGCGCCCTCCGTTCTGCTAATGACCTGAGGTTAGCATCCTCAATAATCAAAACCTCCCACTCCTGTCTCCAAGACTTTTCACGTGCTGCGCCAATTTTTCGGAATGCACTACTTAGGTGATTAATCCCCAATACCCACAGTTTTAAGCGTGGCCTAAAAACGGATTTTTTCAGACTGGCCTACCACCTCAACATATTAATCTAACTATCCCTGTGTTGCCCATTCAAAATTTTTACCATAACCAGGTTCCTCGTATCATGCTCTCACACGCTTTATGCACCTAATAGCCCTCTGTGTCTGTACGGTTACATATTCTGGCTGATAACCGGTTCATCTATCATTACATGAACACCCGATTTCCTACACCAGGGGTGGGGAACCTCAGGCTCCAGGACCATTTATGGCCCTCGATGACCTTTTATCCGGCCCCCTAGAAGATTCTCGGGGACCACATTCTTGGGCAGGGAGCTGTATTTTGATTGCCACCAGCTCATTTTCTTCTGGCTCTGTAAGCACACACGGAGTGTTCACTACTGAACACTGAAGGGCATGCAATGAAAGATTACGTCTTGACACCAGTGCCAGAGTCATGATGCACTTTGTCGGTGGAGTTTGTACGGCCCCGAAGGATGGTATACATATCCAAATGGCCGTTGGCAGATAAAAAGATTCCCCACCCCTGTCCTACACTATGGCTGGTCCGAATAACAAAAGCAAATGTTACCATCCACCTTTCATGTCACCCCTATCTGCTCATAGAGTGTAAGCTTGGAAGCAGGGCCCTCATTCCTTTTGGTATCTGTTGATCTACCGTATTTTTCTGACCATAAGACGCACTTTTTTCCCTCCAAATTTGGGAGGAAAGTGTGGGTGCGTCTTATGGTACGGATGTAGCATGTGGGGAGGGGGGCAGCAGTGAGTGGGATCGCAGTGTTATCCCACTTCAGGATGTCCCCACTGCCTGGAATCAGTGCTGGGGAAACCATGTGGTCCCGATGATTAAGTGCAGTGAATATTCATTAGCTACTCCCCACCCACCTATCAGCTGAGCAGTGAGCCAGGAGAGGCAAATGAATACTGCACTTAAGCAGAGACTCACATGGCTTCCCCAGCGCTGATTCCTGCAGCAGCTGGGGAGATCTGTGTGTCCGGGGCAGGAGGAGGCAGCAGCAGCAGGGTCCGGGGGAGAGGAGATCGCTGTACCTTCCTGGGCTGGAGCTGAGTGCTGTGCTGTGTGCACAAGGAGGACCTGTGATGATGTCAGAAGTGGCCGGGCTGGAGCATCACATGGCAGCACAGAGCCCTCCCTCTTCTTGACATCATCACAGGTCCTTCAGACTCCAACACTAGAATCTGCTGGCTTCCATTACCTGTGCTGTGGAAAGGCAACAAGAGGGAGGGCTCTGTGTGCAGTCATGGGATGCTATTACCTCACCACAGTGTGGCTGGCTGCCACAATTAAGAGGTTAGTCTTTCCAAAACACAATAAAGCACTCTGCCACTTCTTTAGTGAACTATAACTCCCAGCATGTCATAGGATCTGCAGGACATGCTGGGAGTTATAGTTCTCCCATTGGATTTTAAAGCAGCACCCCAGTGTTATTTTGCAGTGCTGGAGTGGTGCTTTAAATATAAGCCCTGTGCCCCCATTCTTATACTCACCCTCCAGCATCTTCATATAGTACTGTACAGACACCACACTGCACAAATCCTGGTAACGTTACCAAAATGAATCATCAAGACTCCCCATAAGTTTGGAGGGGAATTTTTTTTTATGTTTTTTTTAACTGAAGCAAGCTAGAAAGTTCCTTGGAAAACATAAAAACATAAGGATGGTGTCAAATCAGCACTGATGTAGGGTTTGGCGGCACTAGGATGAAAGTAGGAATAATGGACCGGGCTCAATGACAGCAACTGGAGAACTACGCTTTACAGGTCACATTAATTCTTACTTCTATCTGAAAACAGGAAATAACTTTTGGCTATATTGATATTAGGATGATGGATTCACAATGCTGTTATACATGCAGATGGATGACCACTTCTGGGAGATCTAAATAAAGGAAACATGATTGATCTCTCCCATAGTCTGGTAGAACAAAATCGACTTACGAAGATTACTAGCAAGAAAACGTAGGAGTGGAGATGTTTCTTTAAGGTCGGAAACAGCAGCTTGGAAGGAACTGAAGTCGTCTCCACTGGGCTCTGGATATCATTTATCTCTATGCCTCCACAATGTTGTGTTTGTTTAAGGCCACATTCACACGTTCAGTATTTGGTCAGTATTTTAACTCAGTATTTGTAAACCAAAACCAGGAGTGGGTGATAAATACAGAAGTGGTGACGTGTTTCTATTATACTTTTCCTCTGATTGCTTCACTCCTGGTTTTGGCTTACAAATACTGAAGTAAAATACTGACCAAATACTGCTAGTGTGAACATGGCCTAATAGCAGCCTTGGATAATCTCTACTTGCTAGAAGAGTCTCTAAATAAAGATGTCCACAAAGGCAAAACTTAGCAGCAAGTTTTCAGTTGGAGGACAGGACAAATACTCCAGAGGTAGAGATGCTTTGTAGCTGGCTTCCTTGCTGACCAAGAGATGAGAATCCTAAACATAGTTTCCCACACCCCCCATTAACTGATGGCATTATATAAAAATTAATTTTCCAAACTACCCAAACCTTTTAAAGTAGTGCACTGAATAAAAGAATAGGAATTATCTTAAAGGGATTGGTTTAAAATAAAAAAAATATATATACCTATCCACAGATCCCATGCTTCAACTCTCCTAGTGCTGACAGAGTCTCCCATCGGACTTTATACATCTTGTTCTTGCCATATAGACATGTGGTTGTTACAGCTAATGTCTGGCTGCAGTGAAGAAGTGGTGGTCACCTCCGCAGCCAGTGATTAGCTTCAGTGGTCATATGCCATCATTTCTGCTGGAAGAGGAAGTATGGAGACCGATGGGGACCAGAGCAAGGCTAAGAGAAGAACATCAGGGGGTCGGAAGGCGATTATACATTGCATTTTAACCCCTTCATGACCCCAGCTTTTTTCGGTTTGGCGTTTTCGATTTTCTCTCCCCTCCTTCCCAGAGCCATAACTTTTTTCATTTTTCGGGCAATATGGCCATGTGAGGGCTTATTTTTTGCGGGACAAGTTGTACTTTTTAATGACATCATTGGTTTTAGTATGTCGCGTACTAGAAAACGGGAAAAAAATTCCAAGTGCGGTGAAATTGCAAAAAAAGTGCAATCCCACACTTGTTTATTGTTTGGCTTTTTCAAGGAGACCTCTGGTTGTTATGCCGGCGCATCGCTGACCCCCGATCACGTGACGGGGGTCAGCGATGCGCTCATTTCCGGCCCGATGGCTGGAAGCGCTACATAAATTCTGCTGTCAGCATTTGGTGGAGGGATCACAATTCCACCCGCCACTATTGCAGGCACATGTCAGCTGTACAAAACAGCTAACATGTCCCGGCTTTGATGCGGGCTCACCGCCGGAGCCCGCATCAAAGCGGGGGTTCTGACCTAGGACGTACTATCCCGTCCAAGGTCAGAAATGGGTTAATGCTGAGCATTGTTTTAAACACAAGTGTTCAGGAACTCTCTTAAGGCTGCATTCACACATCTGTGTGTCACAGTCCAAGTACATACTGGTCGGGGGGTCTTCTGATTCCATATATCACTATGAGCTTGTTCAGTTCAGGTCGGGAGACCCACGGCCAGTCTGTGAATAACGGACCGTAACAGACAGATATGTGAATGCAGACTAAGAAACTTTTTTTTTTGTCATGCAGGACGATGAGACTCTTGGGCTCCTACATAAAGCAGTGATCACATGTGCAATGTGAATATTTTAAACAACTAGCACAAAATAAATTGTGCATTTGTCTATACTTCCCCCTCTCATGATGAATTTGTCCAGAATTTGGAGCTTTTATATCTTCTTGAAATCACTGACAGACCTGGCAAAAACCCAGAACATGAAAGTTATGTCCTTCTCGAGTGGTTTCAGAATGCTTTACATTTTCTGGCTGTCTTTCAGCAAAGTTATGGATGTTGTAAATGCCGAGAAGGATCCAGGGAAGGAAAGTACTGGGGGAAAAAGTCAAAGGATGATGTCATTCTCCACATCCACGTCCTGGTAATATCACTGTAACTGGTATGTTAACTGTGTTTTCAATGTTTTAGCCTCCAAAATGGATTCCTATATCTAAAAAGTTAAAGAGACTGTCCTTTTTGCGCTTTCAGCTGGACACTCATCTTCTGTTTGAAAGCAAAGTGTCACTACAGCATATACAGGAAACCTTGTCTGGTCCAGCAGGCTTTATAGGCAGCTGAAATGTTTGCCTACCCTATACGGAGACCCCTTTTTTCCTCATAGACATTTCAGTAGACTTGGCAAATGTGTAATTTGTTGAAATGTTATGACTTAATAAACAACATTGAATTCATGCACACAGTGAGCCAATATATGGATCTGTAATCTGGGCTCCATTGACCGCAAAAATACCATGGGTGAAACAATAGGTGCAGTGGTTGCAATTGCAACAGTTCACTAGGCCTATATGAATAGACTATTAAAAGGGGTTAACAAGGACGATTTTATTCTTTTAATATGGTTCTAAAAAATAAAACAGGCAGGTAGTTGCTAACAGAGGCAACTACCTGCCTGTTCTATCCGATGCCGACTCAGGGCAGTCACTGACCGCTCCTGCTGGCAATTCTGCTGTTTCACGTCAACATAGCAGCTCTTCCAACCTGCTCTCTAACAAGACCTGACTGCTAACGTCATACTGATTGACAGCTGGCTCCATGCAGTTAGGCAAAAGGGATCCGGCTGTCAATCAGCATGACATCGGCAGTCATGCCCTGTCAACAGAGCAGAGTAGAAGACAAGCCGCTGCTCTGTTGACGTGACATCAGTGAAAGCCACCGTCACATCAACTACCGGTACCCGCCTGTTAGTTCTTAGGATTGAAGCAAAAAAAGAATTAGTCCTCGATAACCCCTATAAAGAGATGCAATAATTGGGGGCCCTGTTGGAGACTTTGCATTAGGGCCCAGACCACAGTAAGAGGGCACAAAGAAAGTAAACCCAAAAGTTAAAAAAAAATAAAAAATTGTGGCATGTTCCAAAACATGCCGTATTCTGGAGGTTTACTGGATGAGATTACTGTGCATTATGTGGAAGGCTATTGGAGTCTAATGCCGCCAAACACAGTTCTGGACCCTTCACTAATAGAAAACATGGAAGCCTGCAGAAGCCTCATGCCTCATGCCCTCTGGACTGCTATACTCTGGGACTACTCACAGATTAATGAGCATCATAAATTTTACTTCTAATCAACTAGGCCCACACTGCATGACAAACTTGGTTTCCAAATGGATTTTCTGCAGTTTGTTATTACAACTATTCCCTTTCTGCACATTCTTGATAACCGCAGTTAGATTTTACTGAAGAACGGTTCAGAAATAGTTACCGAGCAGAAGTTGCCAACCATAAACCAGGCAGAATGCACAAACCACAAGATCTTTGCCAGTACGGATAAAATATCAGGGCTAGCTCTGTAAGATGTTAGCAAAAGGAAACCCTAAACAACCAAACGGTTCTACATGACTGACTACTCCTGATTAAAGACATTTCTTAAAGGGAAAATTCCCATCTCAGTAAGCAATGGTATTTTTTAATGACTGCTGGGGGTCTGACCTCTGCGACCCACTCTGATCCTGAGGATGAAAGTGGTGGCAGCCCTGTTTCCCCTTCCCAGGAAAAACTTCAGGGAGTGTCGTCATTGCTGTGTAGGGAAAAAAAAAAAAAAAGAAAGAATGGGTAACAATGCCGAATCAGCACTGCAGTGCTTCCATTCTCAGGGAAACCATGGGGGTCCCAACGGGCGAACATCCAGCAATTATTAAGTGATAAAGTGATTCATAAACCACATGATAATGCATTTATGCTACCATTTGTAGATATATACTTCTGCCTTCATCAGTGTAAATAATACAGCTGATCAAGAGCAATGGCCCATTATCTAATTTTCAATTATAAAGACCTCTTACATCAGGAAATCTGTAGTAGACCCATAAGGAGGTGAAGAAAAAAACAAAATACAAATAGCTAAGGTCTAGTATTTCAAGGAGAAAAACCAAAAAAAAGACAAGAGACCTAAAAAATATGTTTTAATGTAATGATTAAAACCAAACAATGATAATACCATATAGACCAATAGTAGAGAACCTGCAGGATTTAAGGTCTCCGGTATATATATAACGCCAGAAAAAATATAAATACATATAAATATCGGAAAGGGCTAGGGAAGATAGACGTGCCTATCCCTAAAAGATTTCCCTTCCTGACAGTGGAGGTTGGCACCCTGGGATACGATATGGCGCCCCCGCTCAACGTGGACTGACCCTAAAAGCCCTAGCAGGTATCCCTACCAAAAAGCCACCACCAAAAAGTAGTAGTAGACCCATAAGGAGGTGCACTGAAGAGAGGATTTTATGTACAGATTACTCCAGATATCTGTGGTTGAAAGCAGTGCCCCCTGGTTGACCCGTACATATCCACAATTTAGCAGGCAGGCATCTCTCTTCTAAGTCCTGCCAGGACAATACTCTATGTGAACGGCTCTAACCTGCACAAGTGTGATTTTCTGGCTTCTCTGCCAGGACCATAAACTGGCGTCTGTGACCCCTTAGGTAGAATTGATGTAAAAGATGCATGTTGAGCTGCTCTATTTCAGAGCCATATTTCACACAACAGGTAAGTATGACAAATATAAATGAGCCCATAATAAGTAACACTGCAAGTACATGGAGCGGTAGAGGGGCAGGAGGAGAGAGGTAATGTGCCACTATGGAGCCTCCTTACTTCATACATTATCTAGGACAGGTCACACGTTTTACAATGGTGGCTAGGTCATATTCCTTCACAATGGGAAGGGGACATATTTCTACTGATGTCAAGCATAAGGGTAGGGCATTGTGACCATGAAATTAGCGCAATTTGTCTGTGTCTTAGGAGATATACGCCTGTCAGTTGCCATAGTCAGGATGCATGCCTAGATATCGGAAGAATTTAGACATTTAGGAAGTATGCCCCAACGGGGGACACAGAATGCAATGCAAAAGCATCCTTAGTCTTAGAACATCCAGCAATCAGCTTTAAAGGGGTTGTCTCATCTTCTTAAATGGGTAAAATTAAGAAAGCGCTTGTAAAAACAATAGTCTTTGCAATTTTCCCTTTAAGAAAAATCCTCTTCATTCCTAAGAACAGAGAGCTTTCTAGTTCTGAAGTTTACAGCTTGTTGCCTAGGTTACCACCAACCCCTGCAATATGTCAGTGGTGGTCGGTCACCTTGGCAAATAGCGCAATGCTTGCAAAGTGTTTTTTTTTTTTTTCTTTTCTATGCAGCTTGTAAACGCAGCTCTGAAGTTGACCAGACATCTTCAGTGTCCTGGCAATCACTCCTCCGATGCTGCTGAGGCAAATTTCCGTCTTCTTCAGAGGGCATACAATTCGGGCTACAGGCACAAAAATGCCGCTGGTCAAGGCTATCAATCATCAGGAGCTTATAGAAGCTGGAAGAGGTGGTGTGTGCTCCTGATGTAACAGGAGACAAACCTTTTAATATGTGGATAAAGTCAACTATTTTCACCAGAGGTGGCGCTGCAGGATATAGAAACCAATTGGCAGCTAGTGAAAATTATATGCAGGGTCTTACAGAGGTCTTCAATAAAAAAAGAAACATTATAGAACAGGGTAATCATCTCTATTATCCCCAAATCACCTAATGGGGTTTCTAAACTGTCAATCCCCACAATACAACTGCTTGTATGAAATTTTGTTTACTAGACACATGAAATTCATAGCTGTGTAATGTGATTCAATAATAGTTCATGCTGATGCCTAAATTGAGCTATTTAGGGTCATTTCAATGTAATAAATGTGTTGATTGTGAGGTTTCAACAATGAGGAAGGTTACTTCTTGCTCCTTTTTATTGCGGCACGCGGGGAGTTTTGCACTGCCTGCGGATATTGTGGATTTTTTTCCTTGAAGCGTGAACAAACATTATCTTTGTGTGTGAGGTAGGTTAGACATAAAACAACATGAGAAGAGCTGCCACAGACACAGACACACAGGGAAAACATACGACATTACATTTAGCAGTAGGAAGACTTGGTTTCCTGTTTCATTACACTAGGACTGCAAAGTAGACAAGGAAAAACTTTACCGGCCTACCCATCGTGCCCCTCTTCCCAGGAACTCCAGGCAAACCCTGTGTGGGGAAAAAAAATAAGACGGCTTAGGTGACAGGTTCACAAGGAGATCTATGTCCAAAAACTAGTGTGGAAAGGCACCAAACAGAAAATCACACAAGATGCTGCACTCCCACTATAAAATAAAGGGTGCTGAAAAAAGCCCAGACCTTTCCTGTATGGGAAGCCTATAATAGGGCAATCTGCCCAATCTTACAAGCTTTGCCCTCCCATTACAGATTTTTTTCTTAGAATATATCATACTTAAACCTCTTTTCTTACAGTTGTACTGTTCCTCTGGGGTGTGTTCCTCTACACTTTGATATTAACCAATCACTGCGGAGTTTGCGTTGGATAAAGTAACACCCAGTTTTCAATTTGTTTTTATATTTTCAAGAGAAATGACAGAGGAACAGGACAACACAGAGTTCTCACAAATAATGCTCAGGATTTGTTATTTTACGCGGCCTAAAAAGTATTTGCTCAAACAGGTTTATCAGTAATGAAATCTGCAGTGATAAATTCACATCAAACTGTGCAGATTTTCAAAAAGTATTGAATTATCGATATATTCACCTCAAGTGACAAAGGTACACGTGAGACCTAGTCCTGCAGTGAAAATCTCCTGCTGATAAAACACTGATTATATTGAAACTACTACACAGCCCAGTAAGTGATACATCCCTGGAATCAAGCTCTCTTGCCCTATATTATGTCCTATATAAAAAACCTGATAACAGTATCACTCTAACAAATGATATAGTATGTTCTATAAGGCAGAGGTCCCCAACCGCCGGTCCGCGGACCAGGACCGGGCCGTTGAGGTTTTTCAGCCGGTCCGCGGCGCCGCTGACAGCTAGCTTCGCGGCCCTGCGCCTGGTCAGAGCACGCTCTGTGACAGCTCGCAGCTCCCGGCAGAGAACATTATGCAGGACGGGGCGGGGCGTCAGGCGGGTCCTAGTGACGCAGCCCTCCTGCGCAGCATGGTGTGTTCCTGATGGGGTGGGGCGGCAGGCTCTCCTCACTGACACGCACAGTGGCGTACTTAGGGGGGGGGGGGGGGAGTTCAGCCGGGGCATTTGCCCCGGGCGCAGCCGGCAGGGAGGGGCACAGTCGGGCCGCCTCATTCGGCGGTCCGCAGTGTCTCCCCCGGCGGCTGCATTCTGACTCCCCCGGTCAGGGAGTCAGCTGTTCTCTGTGCCGACTGTCAAGCTGACAGCTGGCACAGAGAAGCTGCAGAGCGCCGGCTCCCAACGTGTGCAGAGGTGGAGGGGAGCCCCTGCAGGGTGGCTGCGACGGGCAGGGAGAAATCCCCGCAGCTCCGCTGCCCAGCGATCTGTCTTCCTGCTTCCTCTCACACAGACGCGCCGCTGGATGACGTCATCATTCAGCGGCCGGCTGTGTCAGAGGAAGGCAATGAGATGCTGTGGTAGAGTGCGAGGAGAGGTGAGAGGGGTGTGTGAATGTGTGTGTGAGAATGTGTGTGCGAGAATGTGTGTGTGTGAGAATGTGTGTGTGTGAATGTGTGTGTGTGTGAATGTGTGTGTGTGAGAATGTGTGTGTGTGTGAGAATGTGAATGTGTGTGTGTGAGAGTGTGTGTGAATGTGTGTGTGTGTGAATGTGTGTGTGTGAGAATGTGTGTGTGTGAGAATGTGTGTGAGAATGTGTGTGAGAAGGTGTGTGAGAAGGTGTGTGTGAATGTGTGTGTGAATGTGTGTGTGAATGTGTGTGTGTGTGTGTGAATGTGTGTGTGAGAATGTGTGTGTGTGTGAATGTGTGAATCACATTCTCATTATAAATGTCATAATTACATAAGTATGCACTAAGCTCCACCCCTCCATAACCCCACCCCCATATGACCAGAGCCCCACCCCCACCCCACCGGGCCATGGAAAACTGGTCTTGCTTAAAGCCGGTCCCTGGTGCAAAAAAGGTTGGGGACCTCTGCTATAAGGAATAAGGAATATATTTTTATCTGATAGAGTATAGATGTCATTTCCGGACATTGTTGGAGATGGACATTTCCAATGCAGGAGAAACAGCTGAACAGGCATTGCCTCCCAACTCCAGAACAAGCCACATTCTTCTAAGGTAAGGCAACCCCCATCATCTGCCAAGCATTATGCTTTTGATGATCACCCTTTTGTCAGCATTTGATGAACGTCGCCCATGGTAACAGGGTAAACAGAGACACCAACATAATTGCTTAGAAGACATGGCCTCTATTAAAAGGAGGGTCATGACTTCCTGTCCTCTGAAGAGAGATCCTTTGAATTTACGCACTCCCTTTCTGTGTTAGATTACCCTATAAAACTCTCACCCACTGTGCCCAAGAGTCTCTAAAGTGATTGAACACCTCATGAGAAAACAAATCTACTTTATCAATTATCCACAGTCTTAAGAAGTGCAGCAATTCCCCTAAAAAAAAAATCCTCCATCTGTGTAATAGATTGAGATTGGTTCTCGCTGGCTGCAGTGTGCGCTGGATTTCTGTTATTCTGCCGGCCCATAATGTTTATTTCCACGTTTGATGGGTTAGAGGGCAGGATAAAGGCATGTTAGTAATTATCCTTTGAACATCACAAAGCGTGCTCTTTACATCAGTCAAATGGCAGCATTTAAGCTACATTAAAGGTCCAAGACTCTTCCAAATGTCATGGGAATGCAAGTCGTTTGGTGGATCTGTATTACTGATCTACGGATCCAATTTGGGCAGATTTCCTGCTAATCAGCTAAAAAAGCAACAACACCAAACCACTGATTCGGTGTGACAAATTGGCTTGTCAATATACATTTAGTGGAGCTTGGTTTAAAAGGGGTTTACTGCCAAAACTGGTTAGTCAGACAAGTGAAAAAGAAAAATCTGAAGTGTCTAGCAGCCTGGATCGCTACCATGAGTCCCCGACAATAATTCTTGTAAAAGTGTTTTTAGGACATGCCTAAAACTTTAAAAAATGGGAATTTGTTCAGCATAACACATATTTTAGAGAACTGGTGCTGCACGAGAAAAAGAAAGATGGATTGGGAGGTTCAGATTATGGTAGAAGATAGGGCCTATTCCACTAAGACTATAGTGAAAAAACCTCCCTGGGGGGTGATGACGATTTCCCAATGAATGAGCAAAAGGCTCATACGTCAGGTGAAATTATGTATTGTGCTGCACAAAAGATGATCATTCTCGCCATGTGTAAACATTAGTCGTGCTGCTGAGAACAATGGCAGCCCCTGCGCCCAAGACAATCTATTACAGAACGTTAAACGCAGTCTGCAAATGTGGTTGCATAAACCCATGTTTAATTTTACATCATCGGTAGAACATGGAGAACAGGTACGGTGGTGGACAGAGATCAGTGGCAAGACATAGAGCATTACTGCACTGTAGTATTGCCAAATTATCACTAATGGAGTCAGGGTCACTAGTACAATGTCAGCACGACACTGGTGGGGATTTCAAGGTTAGGGAATGTATTTGTATCTGTTAAGAGTTCTGATATAATTTCCAGACATTGCTGGAAATGTGCATTTCCATCGTAGAAGCATCAGAAAGCAGTTCTGATTGTCCAGGGTAGCGCATTCCAGAGAACAGGTGCAGCATAATAAAAGATTTGGAGATAGAAGGTTAATTTTATGGTTAGTCCAAGATTGTTGGCAAATATAGAGAATGGGTAGGGTGTTAGACAGAAAGGAGGGGATGAGATATAAGGTGATGTAGCATTTTGAAGACTTTTGTGCAGTGATGGGCACTGGGTAGAGGCATTGTGGTGTAGTGTTTTTTGTTTGGTAATATTAGTCTGGGTGACTGCACTCAGGGCATATAGTGAGGATAGGAGAAAGGGGCACCGGACACAAACTTCATTGTAAGAGGGAATGACTACTAATACTTATGCAACAGATTGAACATTGGCTCATATTTCAATATGGCTGCCTATATCATCACCCTTACGTTTTCAATTAAATGCATCCAATGAGACTTGAAAACAGGGTGAATTAAAAGAGCATCCGAACTGTGTTTTCTAGATAATTAGGATGCACTTACGCGTTCTCCATCAGCTCCAGGCAACCCGAATAATCCTGGAAGGCCAATATAGCCCTAAGATGAAAAGAGAAACACAATGTTACATTGAGGTTCTGAATGCTTCGCTTCCTGCCTGCTTGGGCATCAATCTCTCGATGGTGGCCACTTCTCCTCCAGCGCTGGGCTGCATCCCTCCATGATGAGATAAACCTTGAGGCAAGTGTATATGCCCATGGACTGCATGGTGCTGGCTTCCACGATGTAGTCCAAGGGCACATACCCTCACACCAGGGACCATGGTATGCAGAAGGGAGCCTGGGCGCGCAGCCTACAAGGACCTGCAGTGATAAATGCTAGTTAAGGGTTAGTGGAGACAAAGCTGACATCATCCTTTTGCTGTTAGTCATTGCAAAGAAACATCAATACACAATCAAAGCTTTTGCCTGCTATTAATATGAAATAAACCAATTCTATGGAGCAGAGTCCCTGAGCTCAGCAATTCCGATAACCTGACAGTAAAGACATAAAATACGTCAGGACTCTGCTTTATGCTGCAAATTAATAAAGTGCTTGAGCCTTTTATGTTCCCCCCCAATGGCTCAGTCACTTTATCAACTTGAGGCAGGACAAGGCAGCCCATTCACTTCTGCCGCTAATCTTCAAGTTCATCCAAAGGAGGAAAAAAAAAAAATGGGGGTATCGGAAAATGAGATTAGACAGATTCTCATTTAATTCATTTGTAATAAGTTCCAGATCGTAGATATTAGCTGCGGTGCACGGCTTAGTTTCACTGCTTCTTTTCAAGAAGGCTGGACTTATGATATGGAAAGGGAAAGCTAACCCTATCATTCTCAATGAACTTTTATAGGCAATGCACGTCAGAGCAAAGGCTGCCTAATCTGATAATTTTGGAAGGATTGACCAACTATGTTATGTGTATAGGGCTCTACTGACCCACTTTCCTTCCACATGATGGCAGGAATTTAAAAAAAAAAAAGGGTTGGCATGATGAATTTCAACATGCCCAATCTATTATTCGCATCAAACTGACAGCTACAGAAGACGTTTACCCTCCTTAAGGGCACACTTTTTTTTTTTTAATTAACATATTTTGAAAGTTAGGAATCATAAAACCAAATTATATAGCGATTGTAATTCATGAAGTTTTCCCATTTAGGTTTTTAGGAGGGAATCTCACTCTGGACCGTTTCTTTTTACCAGTGGGTAAAGCCTCTAACAAACTGGTGGTCTAAATCTAAATCCACACTCTGTGCGCTCAGTCTAAACCAACCATGTATAGGGAGCTTTGCTCAATATGTACTTTAACTTTCTCATAGGCTTCCATTTACCAGGCTGAGGCCACAAACCAAGCCTTTGGTATCTGCCTGGCCTGTATATGTCTGCATACAATTTATTTCACACACAAAAAAACAAAACAAATATGTCTTTTTTTTTCTGCAATGGCATTTTCTACTGGACAGATGCCTAGACATCCGCCCAGACTGTCTATACCACCTGTGCCCGGCAGCGGCCATAAATGCAGCCTGCGACTGCTTCCTTGTCATACAGGTGATTCCACCAAATACTGGCAACGAAATTATCTTAATGGGTGATATTGGCACCTAATGGAGAATTACTGTAATATGGAAACACTAGTTGGCCTATCTAAAAGTATCATTGTTCATGTTACCAAACATGTAATAGTGGAATATATATAATCTCAAGAGTTATACATAATAGCAGCTAATAAAACCACAGCTGTGGAAAGCCATATGTTCTTAAATGCTGCAAACTCCTACTAAACGACATTGCATTCTGAATTCTCGCTGCACAAAAAAAAAAGCTGATGAAAGAGAAGAAGAGCTTTTACTTGCCACCAATAGACACATATGGATTATTTTACATCTCAATCTGAAACGTTAACATTGCTGGCCCTTTAAGAGCTTATAATATCAGTGATTTTTTACTGTCTGGTATTGAATTAGTAACATCTGCCCTGGAGCTCGTCCGATGTTAAAGTGCGGACCGGGTGACAAAGCTAACATAACAGGGACAGGAGTGCTGCGATCATCGCCTTATAAAAAGTCTTAAAGTCTGCTCGCTGTGAGTCTTAGAAACCCAGTGACAGGAATCAGGGCGAAAGATGAAATCCTAGAAGTCTCATTTGCATATGGCCTCAAGATGTGTTCTTAATGCTCTGCTAACGGTTTCTCGACTCCGAGCCGTGTGATGCGAGTACAATTATTGCCGTAGATTAAAGAGTCGACGTCTCCAAAGTGACTGGTTGGAAAAACTGAGAAACCCGGCTGATTTCTATAATTACAGGGATAGCAGCTTAACTTCTAAAGAGCTTTTTTGGGTACAAGAAAGTGGAAATCATCCCCCCACTAGGAAGCAAAGGGTTATTAATGACACAAAATGCAACCATAAAACCAAATACCGAAACAAAACACATATAAACATATTTTCAAAATGTATCATGCATCTGTATGAAAACTAATGAAAATAAAAAAAAGAAAAGAGTTCACAACAATCCACAGCAACTAACCGGCACTAGAAAGTGACATCTGACAGACATGTAATGAATAACTGGGCATCACCTACGATTTTAGCTTTCATATAGAGGAGAAATTTCAGGGAAAAAATCATTTATCATAATTAAAAAAAAAAAAATTGCTGCAAAAAATACAAACAAAAAAAATGCATCAAAATTAAATAGAAATGTCAATATTGGTTGTTAAAAGGAACGTGTGGCATTGACTATGCACTACGACCTGTGGGAGAATCAAAAAGGGCTGTTGAAGCTGAGCAGATAGATATATAGGTTTGTAGGGGGGGGAATGTACAATACTTAAATACAAAAACTTCAGAGACAAACATTTTTCTTCATGGAGATAGGCTATAAATGGAAATCCAATTCTTGACTCTCAATGCCTAATGTAATTACAGTATCTGTCCATGTTGGCAACCATTTAACAGGACTGAAATAAAAATACACAATATCACGAAAGCATGAATTCAAGTATTAGGGCTTAGATATCTAACACACACAGATACTTATCTTAAATATAACTCAGGACCCAAACCAGAGTGCAATGACACAACTTCTAGATGTCATCGGACTGATTCAGCATGACTCCATACTGATACTTCACCATGACAAACATAGCCATGGATCTACAATCTAGACAAGCTTATTCATGGTACCGTTTCCAATCTATTCACTGAGCTCTTGTAGAGGTGTCTGTTCATCTCTCATACAGAGAGGTTACATAGTTGGGCTACAAATGGTGCAAGTGTAGGGTTGTGACACTAACCCGACTTCCCTTTGGTCCTGGAGCTCCTATCGGTCCTGGTAATCCCTGGAGAAAAGACACAAAAAGAGAAAAAGGAAACATATTCAGAACTGTCACAGAGTACCATTAGCAAGTCATATCATAAAGTTGTCAGAGACCACCCGTCTTGTTCATATCATATCTAAATAAATCAGTATGCCATGTGTCCACATTTCTTTTACTTTCATTATTTTACGGAAACTAATTTTTGTGGGGTCTTTTTTAAAGGAAACAAAAAGGGATATTTTCCAAAGCTTCTAATCTTCAGTCTTTAGCTGATACCAGATTAATGGTGACTGAACCAACAGATTTACCGTAAGCAAGTTGGGCAATAAAAAAATATATATATGGGGCTTATATACCCATTGCCGTATATGAACATTACACAGGACGTGTACCATAGAATGTCAGGACTGCCCTATATGACCCCGAGCAGAGAGTGGATCAACTGGGGAATTTCTGGGGGTGAGGGATTCCCTTTAAGTTCTGTTTATCGGACGGTGATCAGCTCCAGCATGGCCATCGGGAAAGCAGCCCTTTCATGATATCCATTTAAAAAGGATCCGTCACTGGATTTGTCCATTTAAACCGAGAACCTCCTCCAATTGCTTCTGCTCCTCTAATTCTGGAACAGTTTTTCTTTTTTGCCCCCCAGTTCCAAAGTTATGCCCCTTAGAAATAAAGATGCAAATTTTCCATTTGCCTTTTCTCCTCTGGGACTGGCCAATCAAAACATGGCCGCGCTCACAGAGAAATGAGGTGGCAGACGCTCATTGGTTAAAGGGATAATTAATATCTTTATTGCTGGGGGGGGGGGGGAGGGGGCAAGGCTTTGTAACGAAGTGGCAGAAAAGAAAAAAAGGAAAAGCTGTTCCGGAATCAGTTGAACAGCACCAATTGGAGGAGGTACTCCGTGTAAATTAAATGTCCATTGTAAGGTTTCCTTTAAAAGAGTATTCTCAAGACAATAGTCCTTACCTTTAAGACCTATTAGGTATATAGAGAGGCAAGTTATGGACAATATTCATTACATGGAGCCTTTTATTGTGGCCAAAGTAAAGAGGAAAAGTCACAATGTGCAACAGTACTGGGTGTGAGAAAGGACCTTGATATAATGGCACCAGTAGCATTCAGACTAGGGTAGTATCAGGCATGAAAAGCAGGGATCATACAGCAATAGCTAGAAAACGGAATGTGCTGGAGTGGAATATTAAATGCGCTGAATTAATAACGTGTCATCATTTTAATGCAAAATATTGGTATACCTATGTGATTGTTCTACAAAATTAGTTACGGTAAGTAAGCCAACTAAAAGTGTCCTGATGAAAAGAAAAGTTTCTCACAAGATATACCAGGTCAGTGTGTACCACTGCGATCAGCCTGGCAGAGGTCTAGTTTTAAGCTGTATTTAGATAGAAATTAAGAAATCTGCCTCAATGTAGCAGAAGACTGAGCTGGCAACAAGCTGTAACATTGGAATCTATACTTTATCTCAATGCAGAAAACTACATAGCTGAAATGTGAAATATTCTGCTTTGGAGCCTATCCAGCGAGAGATACAATGTAATCTGGAGAGACACATTGATATCCTGTCTGAGCTCCGCTTTTTATGGACATCTGTTTCTGTTTCATATGGAAATACAAATTGGCAAAGTCTTGACCATCAAGCTGCACTATTGTTATTAATGGCGTTATGTAGATCGTTTTTCATCCACAAGACATCTGGGGTAACATTATCCAGTTATTTTACATGGCAGACACAACAATGTGTGTAGTAATGACTTTCTATTTGGGAACCAGGCGGCTCTGGATGAACGATGCTACAGGTTATCTTCTAGAGAAGAGGAAAGATTTTTATCTCAATATGTGTGAATTAGAATTGGACAAGCATTATACATTTTCCATTCAGAATTCACACCAGGATAAAGCAACAAATCTATTACGTAGCTTAAGGCCATATTAAGATGCAGTGCCTTTGCTGTGGTTTTAGGCGAAGGTTAGAAGACGGATCACGCGTCAAATAATTGCAAGGCGAAGCAGGTGAATGGGGTCGCACTGCAACCCCTAGTCACAGAAATCCAACTGCTTATGACTTTTTGTGACTTGCTTATTGCGATCCGACCCCATTCACATACATTACGTTGTGAACTTTGGCCACCTGATCTATATCACAGCCAGAGTTGCTATCTAACCCCAGCCAATTACTGAGCTGCAAGTTTGCAGCAAATTACAGTAAATGTGGATGAAGTTTTGAACATGCAGGGATTCTGCAAAAAAATAAAAATAAATAAGAACCCAAATAAAACAGTAGAATGAGCTGCTCACCCCATTATAGTGAATGTGGTCAGTCATGTAACATCACCTTTATTTTGGTTGTTTCGGCTCCCATGATGGAGCAGAACACCAGAAATGAAAAACGGAGATATGAATAGGCGGATTTTACTGTACAATGACGCGAGAACAAATCCCACAACGTGGTGTCTTACCATTAGTGCTTTAAATAAGAATAGTGCAGCTTATAAATGTGCATCCAATATCATTCCTATATACTGTAAGTAGGTAAATGTTCCCAGAGATCCTTAGAACTGCAGACCTATGAATTCAGATCCGCAAACTGATATAATAATGGATATTCAGCTCTGCTGCCCAGTTAGATGACTCAGGGACCACCACACAAGGCAGTGAGAGAATGCAGAATATATATTAAAGTTTGTTACCTAGTGGTTCAAGTCATAGGTAAAATTAAGAAAACATTTCAGCATTGTCTACATACAAAAACTACCTGAATATCTCAAAATTACCCAGAACCCTGCAGAGGTAACCTGCTCACAGCATGGTAAGATTTACTGCACCTGCCTGCCAGGATAACCTTTGGCCCCTGGACTTCCTTCAGGTCCATGTTCCCCCTGCAAAAGAAATAAACGGCAGCTTCATGAATACTCATTGATGATTAAGATTAACCCTTTACAAGCCAAAAGAGAGTCCACAACAAGGACCTATCCTTCCTTTACTACCCAAAAACTGAAATCTGAAGGGTTCCTCTGAGGTGTCAGCGAAACCTTTATCTATAACACATGGAATGGTCTGGAGGCCTTTGCTTTCTCTGCCAAGATGCTTTAAAGAGTCAATGGCCTGTCTTGAAACAACCCTACTATTCATTTCCATCTTCACACAGCCGAACTTATCCAAACATGAAGGGGGGAGTGTGGAGGAACAAGGGGGCTACAGTGTCCACATTAATCCTGCCACTGGGAAGCAGTGCAGAGCGGAATTGGAAGAGTTAATGAATGGATTAGGCACACCCCCCCACCCTGAGTACTGGCGATTTCCACTAACGTCACATCGAATAACACACATTTATTTTGTAGAGTTCTAAAAAAAGTATTCCTGGCTGTCATTTTCAGGGGACTCCAGAGACTGGATATAGACAGGGAAGCAGCAGCCCTAATACTGCAACCACTCAGGTAGTAAAGATCCTCCCGAGACAGCTACTCTGCACAGGATTAGGAGCCATACATCAAGCTTTTATATGACCTGGGCACTATAAATGCTAAATGATTCCAAATCCAGCAGAGGAGATGGACGTTTATGACCCTCCTTTATTAAACTCTGCTCTTATGTCAATTCGTAGTCACCTGTAATTAACTGACATAAATAAATTTACCCAGACAGCGATCGTCTTACCGGATCACCAGGATGACCTTGAGGTCCGGGATAACCCTTCTGTCCCTGAAAAGAAGAAAACGTCACATAAGCAGTTAATAAGCATTTACTGAAAGACTACAGACCAGAAGTCAAATGCAGATTATATAAAATCACACTATCCAGTAGTAAATTCATTCTCCTGACTGCAGACATAGCACAAAAAAACTCGTTAGATTCTTCCGTATGTTGGATGAGCCTCGCCTATTCAAGTCTATGGGTGCTAAAAAAAAAAAAACAAAACCCCAGATCCCATCCAGATCAGCCGTATAACATCCAATTTTTATTGAAAGATTGCAATCCTTTAACATATTAAAATTTACAAGACCAAATACAGATTCATAACTGCTGATGAATAAAAACAAATTGCATACAAATAAAAAATTAGATGAAATATCGAACAATGTCGATGTGCAGTCTGTTGTGCAAACTACCCCAAAATACATCTATGTGAATTTCATCTAATGCACTAGACATTTTCTTTTGGATAAGGGCAAAAGACTGCTTTTCATCAGTGCGCTGGATGTTCGGTTTGTATGTCCCTTTTTACCATCAGTGTGGCATCTGCTTCTTATCTCATGCAAAAAAAAAAAAATGACAAGCTTGTCATAGCCACTGAACAGTAAAATATCGACAGCACTTAGATGACACAAGTGTGCTGTCATTTTTTTCTTGATGGACCCATTGATTTGATTTGGATAGGATCAAAAATGGACAGGTTTCCATTTTTATTTTTTTCATTTTCAGACAAGTTCACAAAATAACAAATGTGAACAGCCCCAAAGTCTATAAAGGGCGGGGGTTCAAATATACAGAACGCTGATCTGGTTACAGATTTTACAAATTCCAATGTAGAAAGGGTGAAATCCGCAGTGAATCCGGATCATAATCCACATTTAATGTGTGGATTTGGAAGCAGTTGCTACATTGATTTGCAAAAAAATTTGCGTTACACAAATTTCTTTGTGAAACCAACATTATAATTTTTAACAAAAAATGTATACATCATGTAGTAGCAGAGTTGGACAGATCCTATGTCTGCCCACTTCTGACTACACAGAGAACTTTTCTGGCTGCCGGGGTGAAGACCTAATGCCTGACACCACTCATAAAACACACAAAGTCCACACCACCTGTCCTCTTTACGGCAGGTATCACCAGGAATCCTCTCACATGATAACAGCACCTGTTCTTTCCCCGGACTAGTGGCCTCCTATAGATGAATTACCTCCCATCACACCTGCCGTAATGACACCTGTCGGATACCCGGACTGCCCTAATAGAGCATGGCCACCCCTCTCCACCATTTCTGGTTACTTTACCAGGTAACCCAACACATTTATCATAAAGAAATAATCTTTCTCCCTAACAAAATCCCCTACTTTGGTGGCAAATCTCCAAAAATCTGTGAGGTATTGAACCATTTCCCTCTTACCTAGTGGCCATCTATATTATATACCATATTTTTCAGACCATAAGACGCACCTCAAATTTTCAGAAAAACATAGGGAAAAAAATGAATGCGTCAAATGAGGGTCCGTCTTACAGTCCAAATTCAGCTTACCGGGGGGTAGGGAGTGATCAAGAGCGCTGGTGGAGCGGGGTGGGTCACAGGAAGTGTTCGGTGGTCTAGCGATGATCTGACTCATCCCAGGCTGGTGCGGCAGGTTCGGTGGTGCGGGGGCTCCGCCATTTTGTGAAAGCGCCCACACATCCATCCTAGGCTGGTGCGCGGCAGTTTTGGCGATGTTCGGTGGTGCGGGGGCTCCGCTGACATTTTGTGAAAGCCCGGAGCCCCCGCACTTCAATTGCTGTAGTCTCCAGGAAAATGGCCACTGGAGGCGGTGCATGCGCAGAATGAGATCTCGGCACCGAGATCTGGCCTCCCGAGATCTCAATCTACACAAGCGCTGCCTCCGGTGGCCATTTTCCTAGAGACCATAGCGTTACAGCAATGGAAGTGCGGGGGGGATCCGGACTTTCACAAAATGTCGGCGGAGCCCCTGCACCACCGAGCATCTCCAAAACTGCTGTGCATCAGCCTGGGATGTGGGGGGCTCCTGGATTTCACAAAATATTGGCGGAGCCCCCACACCACTGAGCATGTGCGAAACTGGTGCGCATCAGCCTGGGATGAGACTCCTGGTAAATACATCCGAACTATAATACGCACCCCCATTTGCCTCCAAAATTTCATTGGGAATAAGTGCGTCTTCTAGTCCGAAAAATACTGCATGTACTGCATGTGAGTCTTATTATATACTTAATGTGTGTGATTTTCACTCTTGTGTGACAGAAACAATCAACATTCAAATAAAAAGCTAGCATAAGTAACCATGTGCTCATTACTTTCTGCTCCAGCAAAAAGCAGCATGCACAATCAGTAAAGAGCTCCTTAAAGGCTTCAAACTGGCCGAAGAATGATAAAAATGTAATAAACAGACTGGAAGACAAGTCCTTCATTCCCCATATGCCCAACTATCAAAGATATACAGCTGATTATGGGAAACAATAATAGGATGTACGTAGTTTTGGGCCGCCTCATTCAGATGTCGGTAATTTGTTTTGTATGCTGAAAACCGATTGATTTTAATGAGTGTTTTGGATCAGATTTTCACAGTGTGTTTGGTCAGTTTTTGCCATCAGTGATTTTTTTGATAAGCTTAAAAATATGTGCAAATCTTCTCCTAGCCATTGCAATGTTAATCACAGACAGCACATGGATTGCACACCGATGACATCCATGTGTTGGCTAAGATTTTCATAGACCCATAGACTGGTAAAAGTGTTTTTGATCCCAGACTCGGGCTGAAAAAAAACCACAGACATAGATATATATATATATATATATATATATATATACACATATATATATATATATATATATATATATATATATATATATATATATATATATCTATATACACACACACATATATATATATATATATATTATATAAAACAGACGTCTGAATTAGGCCTTAAGAGACGCTGAGTGCAGCAATCAGCTGATATTCAGTAACAGTAGCGAGTATCCAACACCAGACTGATCTCGAACATCAGAGGTTGTGGATTATTATAGCCGGTCATTGAAGAAATAATCCCGGTGATGATCGTACATAGCCAGAGCGGATTTTCCACTTCTGAAACATTAGCTCTCTCTTCCCCCAGGTGAAGAAGAAAATCAACCTGTAAAAATCACAACCACACTGAAAGCCACAACACCTGCACCATCTGAAGATGCTCAGATTGATGTAAAGAAATCCACCGGGGATTACAGAACCAACCATTTTACTGAGATTTGAAGAAATCTCATCCACATGCCCGCGGTATTTTTTCACTGCAGTTTCTTGCCTATTTTTCATCCTTGCCCACTGAGAGCCATAGCTATTTTTTTTTTTTTTACAGGATGACTGATATTTTTCAATGGCACCATTACATAGATGCGTAACATTTCCAGGGACATTTAAGCCCAGAGCATCCATCATAGTCTATATGACCGTTGATATGTCTGTATTTTTGGTGCAGACAGAGTGGTCTGTAAAAAAACCAGAGGAACGCTTTTTATCCGAGTCAAGGATCACAATAGCACCATACAAGTCTGTGGGTCCATGAAAATCACGGACAACACACTGAGTGACGTATTCCACAATCTAATCAGGTAGACTGCATTACAGTTGATGTCTAATGCAGGCTTAGAGCATGTTCACATTGCGGTTTTTGTTACACATCAGTGGCTCCATCAAGGCTCCCGTTTGAAGCCTGGGCCATTAACGTTACTGAGACTTTGTGTTCTGTCTGGCCTCACCTTCAGCAGTGTCCACCTTCTTGAGATAGGCAAAAAGAGTCGTCGACATCACTTTTGTGCTCACCTCAAGAAGGCAAGCACATCTAAAACAGAGGCCAATCAAAGCACAAAGTGACTTTGTCTGACTCATTAAACCCCTTTAGGCTATGTTCACATTTGCGTTGTGCGATATTGCGTCGGCGACGCAACGCACAACGCAAACAAAAACGCACGCTAAAACGCATAGTTTTGCAACGCATGCGTCCTTTTTTGCCGAATTTTGGATGCAAAAAAAATGCATCTTGCTGCGTCCTCTGCGCCCTAACGCTTGCGGCAAAAAAAAACGCATGCATCGCAAAACGCATGCAAACGCATGTCCATGCGCCCCCATGTTAAATATGGGGGCGCATGCGTCGCCGCGGCTGCACCCGACGCAGCCCGGCAGAACGCAAATGTGAACGTAGCCTTAGGGGTTTCATACGAATCTCATTTTTCAGAGATTTAGACAGAAGGCCCGACAGAGCCACGGACATGTTGCCCAAACAAAATGTGAACTTTCCTTCAAACATTATTATTTTACCTAAGTCAGAATTGCTTTTTTAGCTCTGCTTTTCCAGAGCCAAGATTAATGACTACAACTTTGTTGAATAGTAATAGGGGAATACATGTCAATTCTGAAGTTTCCCCCATACTTTACACTGCAGTTCAGCCAGAATAAGCACAAGCTCCACCCCTGAGGAAGTAAGCATGGGCGGGATGATTATAAAACAGCAAACAGATACATTGCCAGTTAGAAAAATATTACCTTGTAACTGCTAGAAAAATGAGAAACATAGTAAGATCTTTGAGATCTGCTGTAGGCCAGGATTATTTGTTTTTGCAAGAATAACAGGGAATAAAATCTTTATTGACTGTACTAATGTGCAAAAGACTTGCAGAAAAAAAATTTGGTAGTCATCGTGACACATTCCTCGTAACAGTGAAGATGATCTCTAATCCAAAGACCAAAACTTGAGTAGAAAAGCAAAGACATATTTCAAATACACTCTTCGCCATAATATTGGGTTCAAAAACAGCAATATTTATCTAATCTCATTATAAAAAAATAAACAGTAAATGTGAACAACTCACCTTTCGACCCAGGGGCCCAGGAACACCCGTCAGACCGGCCAATCCAGGATCTCCCTAGAGAAGGAAACAATAAGTACATTGCTTACAGTTGATGGATCACAGACCAGGCAAAGCAATAAGAGATGCCAGCCGCCTGGTGTGATACATTATGCTACTTGGTCTAATACACAAGAGATTAATATGACGGTATCAGAACCGCGCCATTGTTAGAGGCACAAGACTTATGTGATCTCCTAAGAGGTAAGATGAAGGAATTTCGCAAATGAGCCATAAGTTACAACAAGTCGTCTGATCTAAATTGGGAAATATCAAGCTGAAGGAGGAAGCCATCTCTTCTGTAAAGAGCTATTCCCGGACAAAGCAGATTTGAGCTTGTTAAAGGGTTATTCACCAAACCACAAGTTACCGTCTATCCAATGGATAGGGAACAACATGCTAATTACTGGAGCAATAAGGCACTGTGTTTTTGGTGCAGAGAAAATACGCAGAATCAAAAACTCACCAAAAATTCTCTGCAGGAACCTAACCTGAAAATGCGCTACTGGAACGCTCCCATATCCGAAACAGATGGCATCCTTGTATTGTCCAATCACATATCAGATCTATTTATTAATACTTTTGATTTCGGGGCTCACACGGGACCAAACTCAATGTCTCAATATGACCAACAGACTAAGGGCTCCTTCTCACTTGCGAGAAATACGTCCGAGTCTCACAGGTTAAAACCCTGCTCTGGCACCGGCACTCCGTAGCGGAGCGTGCAGCTCCATGTATTGCTGTGCAGCCGCACGCTCCGCTCTGGAGTGCCGGTGCCAGAGCCGGGTTTTAACCTGTGAGACTCGGACGTATTTCTCGCAAGTGAGAAGGAGCCCTAAGAAATAGACACGTGAATAGAGTCATATATTATAATGTGTCCGTGTGCTATACAATTAATACAAATGCATGTGTGAATTCAGCCTGAGTTTACAAACTTCATAAGAAAAATATATCTAAGAGGTTGACCAGTTCAAAATTAATAATCATTTCCCCTAATAAGGATATATTCAACTTATTAATACATTTGTATGTCCAAAAGTGCTGTGATCTTCAGCAAATCGATCTTGGGTCGCAGCAGCTTCACTTCTGGCTTGTGCTTGACAAGAGAGATGTGTCGGCACAACATCAGTAAGGGTTTGAAGGAGGTTGGCTAGACAGTCAGCCCCCTTCACACATCACCGATGATGTGCCCACATAGTAGACGCTTTTTTGTGACCAGCACAAGGCAGAAGTGGAATTGCGGAGACTTTGGGACCAATGCCGATGGCTGATGATAGTGGCAGCTTTGGAAATAACCTTTAATATTAAATTGCTGCTTAGGCAATATACACTACTGCTAGGCAACCGTTATGCTCCATTACCAATACACAACAATATGTTATAAAATAAAAGAGCGAAATTGTTCTTGGCATATGCAGGACATGGCATTGCATCCCGTAAGAGCTTGCCAAGGTTTTTTACTACAGAGAAAAGAGATAAGTTGATGAGAATACCTTTAATCCATTCATGGCTTTTCCTGGAGAGATGCCAGGATCTCCTTTTTGGCCCTGGAGAATACAGAATAAATAGAGCAGTCAACAGAAATAGAATAAAAGAGGAGATCCCTGTTTTAGAATCACATCACCTTATCCACTGGCAGCTAGTAGTGTAATGTAGACTTAGGCTCTGTTCACACAGAAACATCTACCGTACTAAGAGTTTTGCTGGCTGTCTGATGAAAAAAAACACAATTGAAGTTCATTGGATCTTTGTTCTTGTCATTGAAGTCTAAAGGGGATTGTCTGAATCCCGTATGAGTCCTGTTTTGAGCGTTGAACTGCAGAAACACGGTGTGAACAGAGGCCTAGTTACCTATTGTAGTAAAGGTTCTAGTAATGCTGCAGAGCGACAAGAAAAGGGAAATGGGCAACTCGACTTGTTAAGCTCCACTGAATGTGCACACACAGGTGTTGAGGAGTTCAAAACCCACAAATTTTCAAATGGAAACGGCAACAGGAAAAGCTCTTGTTTTTGGAAGACTTTTTTAATTTCCTGTAGCGGTTTTGAATCTTTTTTTTCCTTTTAAAGAGCTTTTTCCCTGAAGCATTTTGTCAAGGGATGACACCGGAGAGACCACGCAGATCCCACTGCTGCCACCAATTGTGAAAGATCACAGCCTGAGAGGTCGCGTAGATCCACCTGCTGCTATCTTTTTGTCACGAACAGCTCTCTGCTGCCCCCTATCGTCCAGACAATTACGTGATTGACCAACGATTAACGGGGGAGGTCGCAGGCTGTTTCCACTAATAGGTTGGCTATTGGGAAACTAACAGTGAGCGTATGATATATAGCCTCCTATTCCAAAGCATGGAATATAAAAATACCCTGGTACGATCACTGCTAACTCCACAATAACCCAAGAATTACTTGCTGCCACCACCAGTCGTTTTTATACAGGCTAACTGGACGCCTTACAGGTAGCATATGGCTTTCAGGAGTGCGGTTTACAGAACAAAGGGAACAGAACTATACAAATTTTATATTTAATCCAGTTCTTTTTTTTTTTTTTTTTTAAATATACAAAAGATTTTACAAAAGGGACAAAACAATACAGCATATATAATTCCATAAAATAAACATGATTAACAAAAGAAACTTCGTTCCCTGATCAGAGATGATTCAGCTTAGCGAAGGAGAGCACTTTGATTGGAAACGTCCAGTGGACAGGATCGTGCATGCACTGATATGTATCTACATGAACACAGTTCATAATTCGCCTTCCTTGACCTTTTATCAGCACCCAAGCTACACCCGCAGCCCCCCATTGATGACCTCACGTCGGCCAGGTTATGGGAGGTGCTCAGCCCTTCAGGATTTTATGAAATGCCCAACATTAACAATATCTTCACTCCTGAGGATCGCAGAAGTTCGAGATCGCCGCCATATTTTTTTTATCAGGATTTTACCTTTCCATAGATAGTAAACAGGATAAGGTTGGTGTCAGCTATCTGGCCACTATTGATTTGGGGCTTATAGGCAGGTGCCAAAGTTCTGAAAAATATGTACCGTATATTCTTCCCGATTAGTCCTGAAGCTAAAGATGTACATCCCATCGTCATCAGATCTATACAAATCACAATATTCATAACTTTTCACTGATGCCAGTGGCTACAAAGATGTTGTGATCAAAGGAAGCTCATCCTGGAGATATCCAAAGGTGGTAGATATTCGCTTCCCTTCCGCTCAAAGCTTAAGCTCTATGGCTGTCTTCCCACAATAGACATCCTCTTTCAGTCACCTGGGCACTGCAGAGAATCTGGGCTTTAAAAAGGAACTTGAATGGCGAACTCTTCCTATCTTACTTGGTTTGCTCACCCCCTAGCTTTACATAAATTTCCCTATGTCCATTGTGCAATTCTACATCACGAAGGTTTAGAATGTAAGCTCTTTTTCATGGTGGAAATCCTGTGATTAGAGAGGAAGGGGTGAATGCCCTCTAACTGGAGTTGCTTTATGGATATAAATGATTTCTATGACACTTTTTTCAGCCTAATTGGACAGTGCCTAGTTTGGATCGGATAACATTAGGAGCCGCTTCAAAGAAGTGATATGCACTTTCTTCTTCTCACCTGTTCACAAGACCTGGTAGTTATCTACTGACGCAATGTCACTTCCCAATGCAGAGGTGATAGGAACTCACTAACGTGCATCTGTGCCTTTATAAGGCAGATCTGTCACTATACCATGATGCCTGTTTAAAGCTCAAACTGCACAAAAATATGTGACGGTATCAAAGAATACACCGGACTTAGAGTTGTGAGCCCACTGTTTTCATAAGGCGATTGCTCCACCTGTTTCCACTGCCCCCTAACCAGTAACTGATGGGCATCGTATACATGTATATACATGACCTCCATCAGTCACTGGTCAAGGGGGCTAGAGGAGGCAAACTGGTCACCATAAGTGTTATGAAAGATTTGCTCTAGATACAGAAACAGACGATGGTAACTCCTTCCCGTCAAAGTCACGGTGGCAGCACGGTGGCGCAGTGGTTAGCACAGCAGCCTTGCAGCGCTGAAGTCCTGGGTTCAAACCCCACCAAGGGCAAAGAATTTGTATGTTCTCTGTGTTTGCGTGGGTTTCCTCCGGGTTCTCCGGTTTTCTCCCACATTCCAAAGACATACTGATAGGGAATTTAGATTGTGTGCCCCATCGGGGACAGCGATGATAATGTGTGGAACCTGTAAATCGCTGTGGAATATGTTAGTGCTATATAAAAATAAAAATTAAATAAAGAAAAAGATTAAAGAAGTCACAGCTTCGTAAAGGAGCTTCTTCTCTTCTGTAGTTTTTTCCCCACTATCGAGCCAATGATTTATGCCGAATCTTGACACAGAGTCCCTTCACCACATCTGTTCAGTATATATATATGCAAGTGAAAACCACAAGAGATGCCTGGGAAAAGAGAAACTGCTAATTCTATTCTGGAGTTAATCTCCAGTCAGTAGTCAATTCATAGTTCCTGCCTCCTTGCTGTAGACCAGACAAGCAGCTCGGTGGTAGGTCTGTAACACATCCGAATGATAACCAAAGCTGTTGTCGGCTCTGAGGGCTCCATTCTCAGCAGGTATAGGGCTTATAATCTTTCCAGCTTCCCAGAGCTTGTTAATTAGCTTTTCTTGGATGTGTGTAAGCAGCAGGAGGCTGAGGGATGATTTAACACAGATGCACTGTATCTGTGAATGGCTGTCAGTTGGCGCTGCCAAGCTTGGATGGGTAATCTCTTCGAAGGCTGCGGATATCATAGCACCGTTGGCTGGCACCTTCCCAAAAACCTCAATCCTCCTGCTTACTTGTAAACGTACTCTACTTAGTTTAGAAGTAATTTTCCAAATATTACACTATGAAATGGCTGTGTGAGCAGTGGTGAATACATCACTGCATATACATAAAGTCACAAATATTCGCAAGCCATGCTTGTAAATAAATATTCATTTTCTGGCATGTAAATAGGATGTGGGGTGCGCATGCTCGCCTTGGCAAGAGTGCGTGTGTTCTCTTGTCATATGTAGCTTGTCTGGTCAGCATCGCCTACAATCAGCCCACTTTGTCTTACAATATGGAGGGGAAGGGGAGGAAATCATGGAGTCTGGTATGTTGTACAGGACCCCCTTACGTATTAGATTAAAGTCAGCCAAACTGCTGATATTGGCAAACAGTCTAAAGTGTATGGGGGCTTCCTGACTCTACCTCAACATACAATGTCAGGAAAGAGAAGGGTCCAACCTTCATAATTTCAGTGCCTATTCCTTTGTTTTCAGGAAGACAAGCCACTGTCCGAGGAGGTGGACACAGGAGTATTTGGCCCGAGTCGTGGGTCACTGTGTATGGGGAGATTGTTTGTCTGACAGCTATCTAATTCAAACTTTACTGCCCCGCTAAGTTCTAGACCAATATCAGACCTACCAGTCAGGGGTAATTTCAGCCAATAAAGGGTTCACTGGGAAAATAGGTATCAGACAATAGGTTAGGATAGATCTGGATAACCCATTGGATTTCTTAAAAAAAAAATTCTTACTAACTTACAAAGAAAAAGTGGAATTACTCTCATCTGCCTCATTTTATGGCATCTGGTACTTGTGGCATTCGTGACCCGAGTATCATTAACACAGAAATGCCTGAGATTTCACTGCAGGCAATAGCTGGTAGATACACTGAAATGTGGCTGCCATCCTGGCTTTATCACACTGATCCTTCCTGAAATAGACAAGTTATGTCTGCAATGATGATTTATAGCCTCAATTTGGCTGCAGGAAAAGTACATTATGAAGACTGGGGATGACTGGGAATACTATAGGGACATTGCGAAAGGGAAAATGTTACAGATGGAGCCCCAGATCTGGCACTTATTGACTATCATTACACTGCCAGGCACATTCTTGATCAATCGAGCTGTTGAATTAAAGCCAGAGGTTTCCACTAGATGGCGCTCAGCACAGACCAGGGGCTTTGTATTGTCAGATGATACAGTCCAACTGTTATACACCGGTCCAAAGAATAAAATGCATGTTGTCAACCAGTCTGCAGAACCTGCTATCTATATCGTAGAAGCAGCTATAAAGGGGTTGGACTGCACCTCCTAATATTGCAGCAGGACTCATTGACGGGAGCTTTATCAATTCAACACTACTGATAGAAGAATCCACCAAGCTAAATACCATGGCAAATGTCTAGTTCTACCAGCCTAACACTCTTAAATGGGGAGGAAAGTCTAAAGAACATCACTCCTTTAATGAAGATACAGTGTAAAAAAGAAAATACAAGGGTGGGATTTTTCACAAAAGCCTCATAGCTATGTATATGGTTGTACATAGACCCATTAAAGTCTATAGAACTTCATTCATAGTGCAGATTGCAATAAAAACATCAAAAGTCAGCTAAACAGCTATTCCTCATAACCCTCGCTTCATACACATGCATGCTTTTTTTGGTTGAGCGTCCATGTCAGGATACCGATGCTATGTGACCTTATACACAGTGCCATGGGTGTCATGATGCAATGTGTGTACCAGCTAAGGTAATATGACAAATACTGACCTTTGGGCCAGGAAGTCCGGGTGGTCCAGGATTTCCATGAGGGCCGGGAGGACCCTAAAACAGAAAAAAAAAGGCATGTTCTTGTTATTATCCTCTCAGTGGCTTTTTGCACATTCTGACTAACTAAAGCAAACCTTTACAATTCTTAAAGAAAAAGAATAAAAAAAAATGAAAGTAAAATTGCTCTAAAGGAGTCCTCTAGTACAAATGCATGTCAACATGTCACAGGATCTGACTTTAGGAACTCATATGTATATACATTAACGTATCCGTCCGACTTCAAGGCTGACACTCTGATTTCTGACATGGATGTGCCTCAGATGGGTCCGCTGATTCATGTTGAGGATTTGCCCCAGCTGAACACTAGCTTTTCCATACAGAATCCACTAGAAGATTGAAGGATTAAAAAAAAAACACTTTCTAATGATGTAAAGTCTACAGATATCTAATGGAGCATGTCACTTATCCAACCTGGCAGATATCTGTAGATGCGACGCCACTAGCGCCACTCATATCCCGTTGCGGAAGTGAGCAAAGCTGGATTACCTCTTTAATAAATTGATCTACAAGCTCATTGATGCTCCAACAGTGAATAAAGTAGGGTCCATCCATGAGCCCGTAATGGGGCAGAAGAGAAGGTTTTTTGAGGGGGCTTACTGCAGGGCACATCAGCGTTAGGTAATGCCCTTTTTGTCACCAATAGTTGTGTCGTGGACCAGATTAATGATACATTAAAAACAATAGGAGGCATCTTATGACTATGGATGGCCATCACGCTCTGTCCTGTTATTCTCCTTTTTGGCACCCTCTTAAAAAATGATACGTGAGGCGGGAATTCTCTGACAGAATTATGCAGACTGCACAAGCTAAAATGTAAAAAATATGGCTTTCTTCCTTTTGGACATCTGCATGCACTACATCATCTTCACAATAAAAATTTCAAGCAAGTATGACATCCCCTGAGACTTTCATCACCCCTCCCTTTATATAATATGTCTGCAGTAAGGATCACTGGATGCGAGCTACAAGAGAACCGTCCAAACCCTTGACCCATGGCTTTCCAAAGATGCGACGAAGACTGAACTGAGTCCGGGCTCCATAGGCCGGGTTACCATGGATGTATTACACAGCTACACGCCGCAGGAATCCTACACAGATGTGCTAAATATTTCTTTGTGGCTTCGTAGTATTTTCATTTACTGTACAACAGAGAAGTTTAGTCTATCACCCGGTTCAAGAGACAATGGCAGACATTTATAAAAAGTATTGCCCGGAAAAAACAGGGGTGTTACCAATGGTAACCAGTCAGAGAGATAATTTATCATCCAACCTGCCCGAGAAATACAATTACTATAATGCATTGGCAACGACCCCGTGTTTACCAGCATTGGCTCCTATAAATGCTCCTCACTATGCGACTCAATGAATTATGACACGTACGTTCCACCATCAAACATGCGCTTGAACCTAAAGGAGCATCTTAGAATCTTCTCCAGACTTGCCAAGCCAAATAAGAAGTCTTAAATTATTTACTCCTTAGTTAATATGTGTAAATGATGCGTGCAGAAGTCATAGCGGAGGATTCACATATCTGGGACAATTAGGTATGTACAAAGACCAACCAAGTTTTGATTTCCCTTTTACTTCATATAATTCTAAATACAATCTTTGTTGATCCAATGAAAGGGAGTCTGTCAGCCTTCCAAAATAGAAATTAAGCTAAATGGAGAGTCATATGGGGTGTTATGTACGTAGCGCTCACCTGCCTAAAGAGAATGCCCCTGTGTGAGCGGTGTGTGTGGTGCCAGTGCAGGAGCTGGCACACAAAGGAACTACGCTGCGGCTGAATGGTAGTGTGAACGTGGCACGCAAGAGGATCCCCATTTTGCATCGATGGGGATCTGACTCTCAGCTGCCACTGATTGGCTGGTTGAAGAGGAAAGGCGACTCCATTGATCACTGTTGCCTATTGAATGTGTACTAGTCACAATACATGTGGTAGTGACTGTGCACCATACATGTGGTAGTGACTGTGCCTAGTAACGCAGCTTAGCACCATTTACTTCAATGGGATTGAGCTGCGAAGAGCTGAAGCACCAGGTACAGTCACTACCAAATGCACAGTAATATCTCTAGTAATCAATGAATAGGATGCACTTGGTGGGAGGGCTGCTGAAAGTCAGACCCTCAAAGATCTGATATTGATGACCTGTTCTAAAAGGGAGATGATCAAAAACAAAACTCCTGGAAAACCAATTTAAAAGGACATTCTAAAAACTAATTCAGTCCATCAGATTTAATAATATTGTCTTAAATTTAGTCAAGATGTGCTAAATTTGTTACAAAGCTTCTTGGTGGACGGTCAAAAGATGCACCAAATTTAACTTTATACCACTGGTATAAAGCTGGATTACTTTAGTCCAAATTTATACCTTTTCCAGGACAATAAAGGCATAAGAAGTGCTTAAAATATTTATTAAACATGAGCCAGAATTCTGGCACAATTCAGCAGTAAATCTGCCCCACTGTATCTAGTACAGGATCGGATAGGACAGTGTATTACGCAGTGTAATGCATACTTGTCACTTTTTGTTATTGCTTTAAACTTTACATTTAGGACAACTCCAGTCCATATGCCCCATTAAGCCGTGTGGATGTCATAGAGGTGGAGACCTGTACATATATAGCCGGGGAGACATCCTGCCTTGCCTCAATGTACTCAGTGCCAGTCTCTCTACGAATATGCTATGAAGGTCCGTGTACTATGCTGCCCTCTGTGTGGTTTCCATTTATAAAGCAGCTCACACGATCATGTTGCTCAGCTACATAATGACTATAGGTTCGAGACCTGGAGAACAATTCTTATTTCAGAAGCAGAATTGTGCAATCATGAGCTATAACATTCACCCATGTGAGTATTATACTTGCTTTGTTGGTTTGCCCTTGATTTCACCCATTGAATCTCATAGTTTAAACTAAAGCAGAAAAAAAACAAAAGGCATAGCTGCCTAAAGCAACCCTGGTTCCTTATTTACATACCCTTGGTTTAGAGTTATCAGAAACATCAGATGAATATATTGAGTGAATGGATTTTAGAGGGATGAGAGGATCAGTGCTGTTACTTACTCTTGGACCTCTTTTCCCAGGTGGCCCAGGAAGTCCCGATGAACCAGGTGGTCCCTGAAAAGAAAAGAAAATGGTCAATGGATATAAAAATACATCTAAACTTGCAGTTACTAAACATACACAGTCATAACAAAATAGTAAATGATATGTCTTCTATCCAGTTCACATTATGCTATGGGCCTCGGTTTACACCAGCTGTGGCAGATGGCTGAGGTATATATCATCCAGGATTTTTTTGCAATCCTTCTGTATACCTTTCCCCAGAATTACATATTATCTCAGTCTATAGTCTACAGTAATCTAAAAGCTCACTTTTACAGGTGAATTCATGGCATTAAATAGGACCTGTCACTTGCCATAAAAATGTATTTTTTACCTGATGTAAATGCCACTGTTGTCTTGAATCCGGTGTAGTTTTTCCATTTGTTCCTACACCTTTCTGTTTAGGAGATATGGCCCCTTTTTCCTTGTATATAGCTCAAACCTTCTGAGCCAACTGGGCAGGTCCTCAAGAAGATGACCATGGAGAAGAGTTGATGACCACACCCATTTGGCAGTAATAGATTAGCTATATATACAGAGGCAATAGGGGGCTATATCTCAGGAATGGAGAGGCGCAAGAACAAAAAAAAAGCAACGCCGGATTCAGGAAGAAAGCGACATTTACACCAGGTAGAAAAAAATGACATATTTATAGCACGTGAGAGGTTCCCTACTCTCAGGACAGTTAATGGATCACAGGACTGTGACAATGCTTCTCGCTCTATTATTTTCAGACAATACTGCTCTCCCATGTGCCACATTTCTCTTTGCCGTTCGGTCACTTCTTGTTCCAATCATATGTTCTCCTCCTTTCCTATGATACTTGATATCTGATCTTTAATCGTACTACATCTCGACTCTTATGGAGAATCTGTCCAAGTCTGTTTTCAATCAGTTCCTATATCCGTACACCTCTGTCAGGTCTTTTGTGTAGATCCTTATCTCTTAGGTATCCTCCTCACACAGTATAGAAGACCAACTATTCCTGACCTGTGACCTTTCCACCATGCCCATGGATTCCAACCAGTAGAGAGCAGGCAATCAAATGAGTAGGTACAGTGTATCCTAATGCTGGGTAGATTCCCAAAAAGTGGAATTCCCTTATCCTAATCTCAGTACCTTAGTACTGGAAATTGAAGAATTATGCTATGAAATAGTCTGAAAAATATATTCCAAGTATAAGGCAAGGGCTACAGGGGGGCTCTGGTCAAATGACATGAATATTACAGCGTCACATTAACACATTGCATCTCTTATTTGTAAATGGTGTCGCCTACATTGCAAAAAAAGAAAACACTATCGGATTTATGGAAGACTTTGCCTCCAGTAGCTATAAAATAAGTTACATGAGACATGTCTTTAATTTTGCTCTTTTTAGAGATTTGATATCACGTGACTAATGCCAGCAATTCTAAGTACAGACAGTGTATGTGATTGTGTATTGCGGCTCTAGAAATACTTAGATGCAGCAGTTAAAGGAGTATCCTGCAATGGAAAGTTATCTACTATCCATATGATAGGGCATAACTTGCTGTTTGCAAGGGGTCCAACTGCTGGAAAAACAGTGCTCCTGGGAAAGGGTCTATGTGATAGGGGCAGAGGTGCACGTGCTTGGTATCAGCTTCCCTGCCAGTGAATGAAGAGGAGGTTGAGTTTTCCATATTTTACAGCTATCCATAGTTACCATAGGAAAGAACCTACTGATCGCTGAGGGTCCGACCACTGGAACCACAGCGATCCTGGTGACAAAGCTCTGCAGGGCCCAGTTCTCAGGATCACTGTGGTTGCAGCAGTCGGACCCCAGTGATCAGTTACCCCTTATTCTATGGATAGAAAACAACTGTCAATTTGAGGGAATAACTCTTTAAGGCCCATTGACACAGGGGGATAAGCAAACGCTCGCTCCAGTCATCGGTTTGTGTATGCAGCCAAAGTACAAACTAAGGCTACTTTCACACTAGCGTTAACTGCAAACCGTCACAAAAACGTCTTTTTGCCAAAAAAACGGATGCGTCAAAAAAGTGCAAAATGTATGCAACGCATACAGCATTTCGGCGGATCCGTCTATTTGGGGATGTCTGGCCAATTAGCTAAAAAAATCCTGTTTCTGAGCATGCTCAGTAGAAAAAAACGTATTGCAGCGCTGAATTGCGTCGTACGACGTGTCTCGATGCATCCGTCGCTCATAGACTTTCATTGTAGCCAAAAACGCACGCCGATGGATGCGCCGAGACACGTTTTTTTGTCGGAGCCAAAAAACGTTGCAATCTACGTTTTTCCAGACTACGTGTCGCCTAATTTCGACGCATCCGTCGAAAGACGTATACCGACGTATGCAAATCCGTCGCAATGCGTCGCCAATACAAGTCTATGGGGAAAAAACGCATCCAGCAAAATATTTTGCTGGATGCGTTTTTTCTGCAAAACGACGCATTTTAACGTATTGCAGTTAACGCTAGTGTGAAAGTAGCCTAACTGTATCCATACAGTTTGTAACAGCCGTGTGAATGGGCCATAGCAGAGCGCTGATCAACTTGTATGTAGTCAATCATCACTGGTTTCTGGCGAGAAATCTCAGCATCTAAATGCCCCGTTATACTGTGCTCTCAATCCACAATCACTTGACAATGACAGCTATAACAATTACTATTGGCAGCCAATAAGGGGTTTCACACAGACGCCAAACAGCAAAAAAAAACCTTTAAATCTGTGCAAGTACCACCACAGTAGTTCTGTAAGTTACTGCAGTCCTGACATCATATTCATGAACCACATTATGGATGTCTGAAAATAATGCCTAAACCAGTTAAAGGGGTTGTCCGGTCAAAATCCACTCGACAAGTAAACACTTATTGATCGGTGGGGACCCGACCGCTTGGACCCACGACGATTGGCAGAACTTTCATTCTAAGGTTTAAATGCAGCGTCAGGGCGTACTCTCAGTCACCGCTCTATTCATTCCCTATGGGGCTGCCGAGAGCTGCACTTGGCTTTTTCCTACAACCTCACAGAGAATGAATGGAGCAGTGTGAAAAAAAGTGCCCAATTTAGGATAACCATTTACAATATGCTTCATTGCATACTATAATAAATTAAAAATACCATTGCAAAAAATGTAACGCAGGTCAAGTTCCTGCAATCTCGACTGCATCGTACAGTACAACATTTTTATCAGTTTGGGGTACTAGCAGTGACATAATGGAGAATATTTAATTTACTATCTGTAACAGCAGAGTGGTCTTATTATTCTACCCTTTGGTCCATATGAGAAGACCAAAACCCCGATCAGCTGATTTTTTTTTTGTTTTTACTCTTTTGTTTTTTCATCCCCTTCTTCCAAGAGCTATAACCCTTATATTTTTCTAGCAACAGACATATGAGGGCTTATTTTTTTTGGTACGAGTTACAGTTTTGAGAGACTCCATTGATTTTACAGTATAATCTACTGATAAGACTGGAAACAAAAAAAATAAACATGGGGTGAAATGGTGAAAAAACCAAAAACACAATTCCGCTATTTTTTTTTTTTTTGGGGGGGGTTATGTAATACACTATATGGTTAAAAATGACTTAACAGTACAATTCTCTGGGTCAGTACAATTATGGTGGTGCTAAACTTGCAGAATTCATATTCCATATTTATTGGTTAAAAAAAAAAATCAGAACTTATATAATTTCATAGATTACAGACACAAAAATAAAAAAAATAAAAAAATTTAAATCCCGCCTTACATTTTTTTACTGGGAAAATATATATTATATAAAAAATATTTTTTTTTTAAACAATACCCTGCAATAATACAATATTGGAGTATAGTAAAAATAACAAGAGTCACGCCACAGGCTGAGCTTCTTATGAACACCAAGAAAGAGGCGACGGGGGCTTTCAGTAGGCCCCAGCTGTCATTGCCGATGGGTTCTGGGATAGCAACCATTCCATTTAAATAGCTCTTTCAGAGAATGACAGTAGCATTTCATTGGTTAAACAGCAATGATCACAGCTTGCTCCGATCGCTGCTATTGGCAATAGGTGCTGGCTGTATAATGGGTCAGGCATATGCCTTGATTTGAGTGGGCGCAGCTCCTGAGGGTTCTCGTACACTTAATAGTACATCCTAAATTGGGTGCATGTCCTAAGACTGGAAGGGGTTAAAGATCCGTGAAAGTTGGGGGCCTTGTTGGATATTCTGCATTAGTGCCCATGAGCTAAAAGTTACGCAACTGCATGCCAGACGGAAAGAGCAGTTCAGGGACAAAAAACATCATAAGCTGCCAATCGTTCCGGCCTAAAAACATTCAGCCAAAGTTTACCCCAACTTTCTAACTTTTTCTCTGGGTAAGGGAAAAACGACGGGCCTAAATGGCCATCCTATTTGCCGTTTTTCAACCTACAATTCGCATTAGGTTAGTTTCGTCTTCCAAAAAGAAGAGGAAAAGAGAAGCCAGTCTGGCAAGTCTGTGCGGATATTCTACAAAATGAGAATATTTGATATGACATATGGATGTAATACACAACATCTGCGACAGGGAGGGAACGACACTGAGTAGAGAAGGCTGCGTTAAGCAGCTCGCTTGTTCTCATCTGTAGGACGCTTATATGGCTTTAATAAAGGCACACATGGGTTTATAACGTAAAAATGTAAACACGGCTTCCACTTTTTGGCACTTCTGATGTGGAGAGTGGCCTCCAAAGCAATTGGAGAGGATGTCAGTGCGCTTGGCTGATGAACTGTGAAAACGACTTTTGTGGTGAGTCTTCTACTGACTGGGCTGGTCCTAATAAAGTGACAACACATCAAAACATCAAAACTCCTATAGAAATATATTTTTGGACCCGCGCACGTGGCGTTTTTCTGCTCCGTGCAACCTTTGATTGGCATGGAGTCATTATGCAGCGCCCATGTTGCCTCCGTAAACATCAATATGAAATGAGAGGCTTTTTTTTTTTTTTTTTTTTAAGCATTTTTGGGGTGAAGTGGGGGATGTCTGACAGAAACAATTGTGTCATACCCCATCGGAAGTCATATTATGAAGGTTTTGTGCCCTAGAAAGATCTATTTAACCCCTTCCATTTTTGCCCTCATTTTTACTCCCCTTCTTCCATGAGCCATAATTTCTTTATTTTTCCGTCACCATAGCCGTACAAGGGCTTGCTATTTTGAGGGACAAGTTGTAGTTTTGACACCATTCATTTTTACCAAACAATGACACTGGAAAATGAGAAAAAAAAAAAATTACAAAATGAAATGGTAGAAAGAAAAAAACAAAAAACACCACAAGTCTGCCATTGTTTTGGGGTTTCCTTATTACTGCGTGCATTGTTTTCGTGAAGATCACCTGGCAGCATGATTCTTCAGGTCAGTACGATTGTGGTGACAGTTTTTTTTTCATTTAGTGGTAAAAAAAAATTAAAAAAAAATTCATAACTTTTCAAGAAAAAATTTGGTGTGCATTGTGGTTTTCTACACCTATTACTGCTTTTTATTTTTCCACCAATGGAGCTATGTGAGGGCTTGTTTTTTTTTTTGTTTTTTTTTGGGGGGGGGGGGGGGAGGGGGGGGGCGGGGTGTTGAACAAGACTAAATAGGGGCATCAATTCCTTAGCTCCCCTCAATCTCCACACGGGTAGGGGTAGGGGAACGGGTGACATTTAAATGGTTAAAAGCAGTATTTGGAGCTTGCTCCTGTCGCTGGTGCTAGCGGCAGGTGCCATCTCCTCAGCTCACTCTGTAGTCCCACACCGGGGCCTAGGATGCACCAATATGTCCTAGGTTGTGAAGGGGATAAAAATTAACATTTATATTCCTGGAAAAATCTGGTTGACAACCAATATGGCCACCGTTATAGGTTTTGTTTTAGGGTTTACAATGTGACATTTGTAACTTGTAGTGGAATAACACCACAAGTTCCACAAATAATAATAATAATAATACCCCAGAAGAGTATTTTTACTTTTCTCTAATCCTAACCTTATATTTCCAGGTAATTTGACATATTTTAAGCAAAAAAATTTCTTCAATGCATGTTGTTATTGTTAGGATTTCCTTCTAATACCCCATTATAACTTTCTATGCAGCAAATTCCTACCATTTGTGTCAGGATTTATAGAAATCTTCATGAACATGTCTGAGTTATGGAAGGAACGGAATAATTAAATCCTAAAACACAAAGTCTGACCACTAACATCACCAAGACAGCAGCCATTGTACCACTGCAGGACCAAATGGGCCGAGTCAATCAGCAAGAAAAGCGGCAGCCAATCAGAGCTTTTGTTTAATGCCTTAACCTGCCTTGAAAATATGAAAGCTGAAATTTGATTGGTTGCCATGGGAAACACCTCAGCTTTTTAGCCTACCTGATTTTTTCCATGAAGTCTAATGTGTTTTGTAAACCTAAATTCTTTGACGCGAACATTTTCTTGCTTCAGTCAACTACTGCGGTCACTAAATGACCTAGGAGATACTACAGGACAAGAGGGGCAGCTACACATAGTAGCCAATCAGATCTCCTCTTTAATTTCCTAAGAAGCACTGGAAAAATGAAAGATGAAATCTGATTGGTTGCCATGGGAAACACCTCAGTTCTTTGCCCACCATTTTATCCCTAAAGCCCAATAGGCTTTACAAATATAAATAATCATTTAATATTTCAGCATTAAAACATGACAAAATCATGAAAATCGTTGAGAAGTCAGTATTGTTTTCCATGTTTCTTATCATTTATACAAAAAAGCGCTGAATAAAGATAATTTCATTGCTAAATTTGACACTAACCTCATTTTGAACCATTATACAGGGTTGTCTCAGAATGACAAGCCTTGTCCAGATGCCCCATTAGAATATATTGGGGTCATTAGTCCCTCACGTAGCAACCTATTCTAAAAATGGAGAGTCATTGTGTGCTTCCAACCTGTTACCCTATCTATATACATAATTGTCTAAGGGGTACTTCTGTCTGTCCTTCTGTCACGGTTATTCGTTCGCTGATTGGTCTCGGCAGCTGCCTGTCATGGCTGCCGCGATCAATCAGCGAAGGCCACAGTCCGATTAGTCCCTCCCCTACTCCCCTGCACTCACTGCCCGGCGCCCGCTCCGTAATCCCCTCCACTCACCGCTCACACAGGGTTAATGGCAGCGGTAACGGCCCGCGGTGTAACGCACTCCGTTACCGCTGCTATTAACCCTGTGTGTCCCCAACTATTTACTATTGATGCTGCCTATGCAGCATCAATAGTAAAAATATGTCATGTTAAAAATAATAAAAAAAACAAAAAACCTGCTATACTTACCATCCGCCACCTTTCTCGCTCCTCTCCACGCTCCCGGGACCGCTCCATTGCAAGTGGCAGCTTCCGCTCCCAGGGCTGGTGTGCGACAAGGACCTGCCGTGACGTCACGGTCATGTGACCGCGACGTCATCATAGGTCATGCTCACACCAGCCCTGGGACCGGAAGCTGCCGCTTGCAATGGAGCGGTCCCGGGAGCGTGGAGAGGAGCAAGAAAGGTGGCGGATGGTAAGTATAGCAGGACTTCAACAGGCTATAGGTGAGTATATGTTTTTGTTTGTTTTTTAACTCTCTATTCTACGTGGCTCTGTGCTGGGCAATATACTACGTGGCTGGGCAATATACTACGTCGCTGGGCAATATACTAGGTGGCTGTGCAATATACTACGTGGCTGGGCAATATACTACGTGGCTGGGCAATATACTACGTGGCTGGGCAATATACTACGTGGACATGCATATTCTAGAATACCCGATGCATTAGAATCGGGCCACCATCTAGTATTATATAAATAGCCATTCATTCTCCTGTAGTGACCCTTTAAGCATGGGTTCAAAAAGCCGGACACGCGGCCATTAGCCAGCTTCTTTTAAAAAAAAAAAAGGAGCCATCTTCGTAAAACAACCAAGTCGCAGCTAGCCTATTATCTTATCAATGGCTTATATTTATGGGATGGATTTTCTCAGGGATGTACGGTCATTTACAAGGCTAATGCTCCCATATGCACTTGTCAAGTCCCAATTTTCACCCGAAAAAGATTATTAAAACCTTTAAAAGAAAAAATGTTCTTGGATGGAAAGTTTATCATCTTTTTATTTTTTAAATCTGCTGCATATTACCGTATTACGGGATCATGCATTGGGTATCACAAAACATCATGTAGGGGCTGCAAAGAAAAAAAAAAAAAAAAAAGCATAAATTGACCCACGCTGCAAATTTAAAACCTGCAGCATGTCAATTTATGGGCAAATCTGCAATGAAATTAAAAGTCGTAATGGATTTTGCTGCAGATTGGGCGGGCAGGAACAAATCCAAAGAACCATATAAGTTTAGCTGTAGCTCACCAGGAAGGGCTTTAAGTGGTCAGCGTGCACCAATCCAGCCACATCAATGGCTATAATATTATAACTATTTCTTAGGATTTTTTGGTCAATATGTTGTCCGTGTGTGAACGGACCAGTTATCCTCTATATGCTATTGCACTACCTCTTGCCCAATTTATTGCCAACTATTTGCATGTACTGGCAGGCAGCATGTGCCCTTCTGTCAGCAATGAGGACAAGTACACTACCGTTCAAAAGTTTAGAGTCACTTAGAAATTTCCTTATTTTCGAAAGAAAAGCACTTTTTTTCCAATGAAGCTAACATTAAATGATTCAGAAATGTACTCTATACATTGTTAATGTGGTAAATGACTATTTTAGCTGCAAACGTCTTGTTTGTAATGCAATATCTTCATAGGTGTATAGAGGCCCATTTCCAACAACCATCACTCCAGTATTCTTATGGTACTTTGTGTTTGCTAACTGTGTAAGAAGGCTAATGGATGGTTAGAATACCCTTGAAAACCCTTGTGCAAGTATGTTAGCACAGCTGAAAACAGTTTGGCTGATTAGAGAACCTATAAACCTGACCTTCCTTTGAGCTAGTTGAGAATCTGGAGCATTACATTTGTTGGTTCCATTAAACTCTCAAAATGGCCAGAAAAAAAGAACTTTCAAGTGAAACTCGACAGTCTATTCTTGTTCTTAGAAATGAAGGCTATTCCATGCTGGTAGAGAGACTGGGAGATTTGTACAAGGTAAAAGGGATATTGAATAAGGAAGGCTATCACTCCATTTTGCAACGCCATGCCATACCCTGTGGACAGCGCTTGACTGGAACCAATTTCATCCTACAACAGGACAATGAGCCAAAGCACATCTCCAAATTATGGAAGAACTATTTAGGGAAGAAGCAGGCAGCTGGTATTTTATCTGTAATGGAGTGGCCAGCGCCGTCACCAGATCTCAACCCCATTGAGCTGTTGTGGGAGCAGCTTGACCGTATGGTACGCAAAAAGTGCCCATCAAGCCAAACCAACTTGTTGGAGGGGCTTCTGGAAGCATGGGGTGAAATTTCTCCAGATTACCTCACCAAATTAACTGCTAGAATGCCAAAGGTCTGCAATGCTGGAATTGTGCAAAGAGAGCATTCTTTGACGAAAGCAAAAATTACTATTTCAAATAAAAACCTTTTTTTTGAACCGTGTCAATGTTTGGACTAGATTTTCAATTCATTTGGCAACTCATTTGATTAATAAAAGTATGAGTTTTCATGGAAAACACAACATTGTCTGGGTGACCCTAAACTTTTGAACGGTAGTGTATGTGAAGCTGTGCATGAACCCAACCAAGTCCACATTTTCCAAACGCAACACTGTCGCACCACTGAACTAAAGTGCGCACTCTCCGATGCAGCAAGCAGAGGCATCTTAGCCTTTGCAGAATTGGAAAAGCACATTTGCACTGAAGCAATCCGGACAGCTTTAGAGCAGTGCTTACAAGTTCTAATATAAAGAGCTTATAAGTGCTGCACATGTTGGACTGTAGAGGTGGCAAACAAATGAGCAGTAAACTAAAAAATTACACATCTTTCTGTTCTTGAGAACAGAGAGGATTTTTAATAACAAGTACGGTTAATTAAAAAGAACATGAGAGTAACCATTTAAGTCTCACCCCCAACACTCCTGGCAATTCACAGGTCTATCTTGAAATACCCACAAAGCCTGCCCCTTTTCGGTCATAGATGCTCCGAAAGTGTTGGGATTGTATCTCAAAATTCAGGACAGTCCCAGCTTAGGGACAGTTGGCAGGTATGCTGTCTGAACCCTGAATGTTATAATAAAGTATTATATGGCCACCTCATTTTATTACCTGATAAAACTGTAAAAGAAATGTCATATTGTTCACATTACCTGTGATTAATTAAGTCAACACTGAGAATATTTTCTGCCGGTAGCAAAGATCCACGCGGATGCTATTGATTTTAATTCCTAACAGCTCAGTATTATGTATTGTGAAATATTTGGAGACCACCTTGAACAAAAGCCGTGGTGGGGCGGGGGCGAGTGTCAGTTTCCAGGCTCCGATCAGACAATAACTCGATTTCTCCATATCATACATCTGGAGAACATCATAAATGAGCCTGCAAATCTTATAAAAGAGATAGCAGAGGCCGATTGTGAATCGGCGCCCGGTCCGCACTCCTGCAGAGCGTTCATGCAGAGCGTTCATTAACTGCTAATAAGAGTTCAGTTTTATTCTTGGGCCTGAGAGAGGGATTTCCCAGGAATTAATGTTCACGGCTGAACAATTGACAAAAAAAAAAGTGATTCCTTGGTCGAGAGCAGGAGGAAATGAGCTGTGATCTCACCAGTATAGGCTGCCAGTAATGTGCGTGACTCACTCCCTTGTCCAGTGTGCACCAGTATGTTTCGCTCCGAGCACTGGAGGACACTACTGCTGCACCTGGGCTAGCGGCACTGTAATGGAGTCAGTCTCCGGGCGCTCAGGAACTATAAATTCATACAGATGCATATGTGAATGTAGCGGGATTCTCCAGACGACTCCTCCCCTATAGACACAATAACGTGTAAAATAAAACCATATTTGTATACGTTGGTAATCCACTGATCCAGGCTGCCCAATAACTTATGCTAACAATAGCGGTGGCCATTTTTGGATGCTGCTGAAATGCTCAATTTTTAGTTTGTCAAGGAGGTGAGCAGGAAACCGACAGCTAAGGGGGATAAAGCTCAGGACCGACCAAGAATGAACATGTGTCTGTCATCCATCATTATTGATGATCAAAAAGATTTGCAAGTCCAGCGGCCCCCAGACCAGAGCCCTGCAAGATCTGGCGTGATATCATCATTGTGGGGCGATGCCATCATTGTGGGGCGACGCATACATGACTTGGCACCAAGCCTACTAATCAGAATAGGCACCAGGGATGCTGGCAGTTAGGACGTTCGCAGCATTTTCATCTGACAGCTGTGGACTATCGACGTGGCCGCTGGACCAGGATCCTGTGCGTCTATTTTGACCATCTCGATCATATATTACTTGTTTGGGAGTTTATAAGGCTATGGCTGGCTACCTTGATGCCCCCTGTCACATACGATGGAAATCGTCCATACCAGCCTATTTTGGCAGGACTGGACGACCACTTGATATGTACTGGATCCTCCCAACTCTCTCCCAATAAGTGATGCTGGGAAAGAGAAGGATCAGGCATTTAGAATTTCAATGGCCGATCCTTTAGTTACCACTGGAAATAAGCTGCATCCAGAAGAATCTGTCAGTGGTTTTCTCCTCTCTCCTCAATTAAAACAGATGAGCATTCAATTCTGACGAGTATTCATGTGTATGGGGGTCCTACCGAATAAACGTTGAGTCAATAACTATCTCATGTGTATGGGCAACCATAAAGATCATGGAATCACATTGCATCATCACATCTGATTATCGTCAATGGGGTCACTTTTCGTACTTAAACCTAGCAACATATCAAACCCTGATTGATTTTGGATTGTGGGTTGCACGTGACATTGCCTTATAAATTTCACTGTAACTTACATGTGACCTTTCTGCAATTTGACTATTTTTTCTTTATAGCCAAATCTCTGCTATAAAATATAAGTGCAACAAGTCAAACAAATGTTTTTAGTCATGCGGCATTGCCTGGAGCTAGAACGGAGAGTCAGCATGCATCCCTAGATTTAGCCTTGAGCTGCCATAAGTAAAAACACCATAATCTACAATGGCTTCTCTCATAGTGAATCAATAACGCGCCTACTTATAATGTCTTCTACTTATGCATATGGCAATCCTCAAATCTCAATTTCCACAGTGGTCAACCACTGCCTCACTAATGGGATGAAACCCATATTGGGCACTGTATACAAGTGTCCACCTCACCCCACAGATCAAGATATCTAATATATAACGCTGAATGTGGGTATGTGTGTGTGTGTGTGTGTGTGTATGTCCGGGATTTGCATCTGCACCGTCGCAGCTACAGCCACAAAATTTTGCACAGTCACACGTCTGGACCCTGAGAGAGTCATAGGCTATGTTGTGAGGTGAAATTTTAACCCCGCGCTTTCCAATTCACCAAACAATTTTGCCCCTATCTACATAATGGGGAAAAAGTGAAAGAAAAAGTGTTGGAGGCGTCGCAGCTACAGCCACAAATTTTTGCACAGTCACTCGTCTGGACCCCGAGAGCGTCATAGGCTATGTTTTGAGGTGAAATTTTAACCCCGCGCTTTCCAATTCACCAAACAAATTTGCCCCTATCTACATAATGGGGAAAAGTGAAAGGAAAAGTGTTGGAGGCAAATTGACAGCTGCCAGATGTGAACAAGGCGGACGTAAAGAATGAGAGCGATGGCGCCAAAGAGTATATACCGTACAGTTGCTAAGTTGGGGCCCTGACATGGGATACTCACCACACACGGGGATATGAACACACACAAAATGCGCCACACACTACCACATGCTTGAACACATATTACCCTCAGCACAGATTTCACCACACATACACCAACCTCGCCACATAAAAGTCGAAACACAAAAGTCGCCGCTCAAAACTCGCCACGAGCAAAACTCGCCACATGCAAAAACTAGGCTCACGCAAAACTCGCCACAAGTGCAAAACTCACCTCATGGAAAACTCGCCACACGCAAAACTTGCACACGCGCAAAAATTGCCATATGCACAAAAGTTGCAACACATGCAAAAGTTGCCTCACACAAAACTTGCACATACTCAAAAGGCACAACACATAAAACTCGCCACGCGCAAAACTTGCTGCACACAACTTGCTACACTAACCTGTCACATGCAACTCGACACACAAAAAGTTGCTACACGCATGTTGCCACACAAAACTCATCTCACAAAAGTCGCTACATGCATGTCGCCACACACAACTCAACACACACAACTTGACAAACGAAACTCACCCTAAAACACACACAAGTCTGGTATTATCCTTCAAAAATAATAATCTGATTAATAAGCAGACAAACTACAAGAGCAACAAATGTACCATATAGGAAATACGGCAGCTGTCAGTCACATGACCTGTCTATTATGTGTATGTGTGAGCTAATATATACTGCCAGGGGGAGGGCTTCCTGTTGGCTGGGGATTTATCAGGCTGCCAATTTAGCTTACAAGTACTGAGGTAAAAATACTGAGCAAATAACATGTGAACGAGGTCTAATACAGGAGGAGATGACACACAGGTATATTCTATATACAGGGGAGATGACACACAGGTATATACTATATAGAGGAAGAGATGACATACAGGTACATACTATATACAGGAGGAGATGACACACAGGTATATACTATATACAGGAGCAGATGACCTACAGGTATATACTATATACAGGAGGAGATGACATACGGGTATATGCTATATATAGAAGATGACATACAGGTCTATACTATATACAGGAGGAGATTACACACAGATATATACTATATACAGGGGAGATGACACACAGGTATATACTATATACAGGAGGAGATGACATACAGGTATATACTATATATAGAAGGAGATGACATACAGGTATATACTATAAATAGGAGGAGATGACATACAGGTATATACTACATACAGGGGAGATGACACACAACAGGTATATACTATATACAGGGGAGATGACATACAGGTATATACTATATACAGGAGATGACATACAGGTGTATACTATATATAAGGGAGATGACAAACATGTATATACTGAGGTGAAAATGAGAGGTGTGAGGTGAAAATGAAAAGGTGTGAGTGCAAAATGAGAGGAGTGAGGGAAAATAGTGGAGTGATCGGAAAATGACAGATGTGAGGTCGAAATGACAAGTGTTAGGGGGTAATGAGAGGTGTGAGGGAGAAAATGAGAGATGTGAGGGGGAAAATGAAAGATGTGATTGGGAAAATGAGAGGCGTGATGGGAAAATAAGAGAAGTGAGGTGCTATAACTAACCACAGATATTTACTATGCCCAGGCAACGCCGGGCTCTTCAGCTAGTACGGTATATATATACATATATATATTTTCCATGAATGGTAAGTTTTCATTCACATCGATTGCTAAACAAAGCCATATATATTTACATCTTGCACTATTCTCTATTTTACAAAACAACATGTCTGCAATCGGTACATTATCTCACATCACTTTCCTAATGGTACCGTCACTGACTGCTGCCGGGGGCTTATATTGCAGCAATAATCTCCTCTTTTAGCTCTCAGCCAATTACTTAGTTCCTCTGCAGACCGCACTTATAACATCTGCTAGTTAAAGGAAACATCCGTCAAAGTAACTGCTTTCCGATTTATCCCAACATCTAGATCAGGAAACTTACAGGAACTTTCAGCGGTCCCTACAGTACAGGTAAAAGAAGTAACCCGCACCTGGTTACGTCTTCCCACACGTGATCTTCACTTACGATTCTAAACCTAACACCATCTGAGGCTGCGCTGAAACCAAAGGTGTCAGAAGTTTGGGAAATTTTCCTTACGTCTTATTAAGAAAAAAGTACTTTCAGGTCTATTTTTACATATGGGGTATTAGTTCTGGATTTTTATTGAAGAATCTCAATTTTCAATGCCTGATCTGATTTTGTTCTTCCTCCAGATTTGATGCAGATTTCTTTAATGAATTATGCAACAAAATTAAGAGCGAAGTCGATGGCAAAATCCACTTTTAACAAGCAAATACTTTAAGTCACATTATGCTCAGCCTTTAGTGTAAGGAGGGTGCGGTTGACATTCGTTTTATTTATCACTGCCTCCAATCGGTTTTACGTCAAGGAATTGGACATTTGTGTGGACCGGACTACTGACTTCAACTATGTAGACGGAGTCACATTGTGCTTTGTCGGACATCATGTTCAGCAGTGTCTGCCCTATTTGACAAAGGGAAAAACATGTGGTTGATAGTGTCTTGGTGTCAGCTTCCAGTAGGCTGCTGAAAATGATGTGCGACAAAGCACAATGTTATTCCATCTGCATCATTAAAGTCAATGGCCTCTTCAGTACAAATATCAAAATGCCGTTTTCCAGGGCTTTAGATGTAAGCCCCGACAAAAGGCTTAAACATGATGTGAAACCCCTCCTAAGAGTGCACATCAGGAAATCAGTAGCACCAACACCATAGCATAACTAGCGTATAGGAATAGTGTGGCTATCCTGCAATACCATAGTAAGTTCGCGTACATTAGGCCGTTGTTGACAATTTTCTCTGTATTGTTGCCCTAATTGCCAGAGATACCTACATAATACAGCCTGACTCAGAGAGATTCTAATAAATACAAAATACTGAAGCAATCATATGAAGCAACGCAGCATCAGAGTTAGGATGTGCCAGCGAGAGCCATGATATAATGTGAACTAGCGCCAAATTCAAACAGTTTTGTGTTTAGGGAGACCTATAAGTGTTAAGTTAGGCATGGACATTAGATGTTCATCAAGTGAATGCAAACATTTTTTGTTGGACCGGTTGAACATGAAATTTGGCAGAATCTGCACTAACTCATTAACAAGATTGGTAGAACTTCTGGTTATAGCACAACAGTGTTGGCTGTGCCCCACGTTCTGCCAAAAGCTGGAAGAAACACAAGTAAAGGATGTCCCTCCTGGTCAATGGCATTACATTACTAAACTTTTAGTAATATGGATTGCAGTAAGCATCATATATATAAAAAAAAACATTGCTTCCACTTACTGGGGCACCCTGATCCCCTTTGGACCCAGGAGGTCCCATCAAGTAAGGAAATGCAGTCGGGTCGAGCCACAGGTAATCGTGAGTGACAGGGATGCTGGTGAATGCTGATGGGGAAGTGTGATGAAATCCAGATCCTGGTTTGGTGTAAGGTACTGAAGTGGCCGTCGAGAAGACTTTAGGGATCATAGTACGAGGCTTCGGAGTCAGCGCACTGGGTCGCTTCTCTAATGCTGGTTTTGGGATGGTAGTGTTTGTACTCCTGGGATTTCCGGTGCTTTTTTTAACCTGCTTAGCTGAGGCAGTTGTTGCTGCAGGCCTGGTGGTTGTTTTTTGGTAGGTGGTCTGCTTGGTTGTCTTTTCTGATGGTAGCGGCTGCCTCTTGATCTTAGTAGTAGTAGCATTCTGGCTGAGCGATGCACTGAGTTTGGTAATGGAAAGCGGAGGCTGTCCTGGTGGAGAAGTTACAGTCGCGGATATCCTGAGGGCCACGGTGGCTGTCCTTGTTAAGAGGCTTGAAGAAAGCTGAGTGTCAGCTTTGTGAAGAGTCGGAGGTTTTGAGGGTTGTAAAATTGGCATTTTTGTTGTTAACTTCACAGAAGGAATCTTAACTTTGGCGCTGGTTGTCAAGTTTGTTTTATTCGTCGCCGTCTGTGGAGCAAGGGTGGAAACGTTACCGGGAGATCTCAATAGCTCTTGAATTGGAGGCAAAATGGCTTCTTGGGGTAACAGTGGAATCAGAGGTGGCAGGTTCGGCCGGTAGGTGTCAGCTTGCCTGCACTGCTTCTTGAGATATTTACAGTAATTATGAGCTGCCTTGGCGGAAGGATAAATATCAAACTGGCATAGAGCACCTTCAAATTGTATAGTCTGCTGGTTCAGCTTTCCTAGCATAAATACCCCGTCAGAATCCAACGTGTCATCTCTCTTTATTTGCAGGCTGGACTCAACTCTTTGCTTCCCACAAGAAGTATACAGAGTCACCTTTTGGCTTTGAATATCAACAGCTATATTGTGCCACTGGCCATCATGGACATTGTAATCAAAATATACAGACTTCTTGTCGCCCACGTACACTATAATTTTCCCCGGGATGAACTGCAACCCGAGCTCAAGTTTTTTCTTTTTGCTTTGGACAGTAAATAAAAAAGCATTGTTAATGCGATGGGAGCAGAGGCTCAGCACCAGAGTGAGATTGTTTCCTAAATTCGGGGGTATGACGGCGAATATCGGAGCTTCGATACGCGCTCGCTGCGTCAAAATAATTCCCGATTTAAATGGTATGACCCCTTTGGGAATTGGGCGGCTGGATGGCTTGCTTCCCATGAGGCCCAACTTCTGAAGAACGTCCACATCTGAAAAGCAAAAATATAAATAGGTTACGACTATGTGATCACATTACGCAGAGAGCGGGTCTACAGCGGACAGGCAGACATGGCTACGCTGCATCCTAATGAATGGCTGACAAGTAACTGTGGCCGCTGCTGCCTCTTAATAAGAAGCAGTTGGAGGGTATGGAGAGCCCTGGGCAAAACGTCAGACTTCCCGCTTTTCCTCTATATTGCGGTCAGGATGCCAATCGCATGTCAGGATGTAAGAGATAAAGGAAGGACTTCAAAATAGAAAATGGACATGAAAGATTTATTCTGACCAGTATACAGCCAGCTTCCTATATACGCCCCTATGTACTACAGCAACGTAAGCGCAGCTGCATTTCCACAAGGCTCTGTTCAATCTCAGACTGTCTAGTCTATATATGCACTGTGCAAATATACATTAGGATTAATAAATCTCCAGCTAAGCCTATGCTGTGCCTATACTGTGCGGAGGTGAGGCGATTAATGCCCCTGCAGCGGTTCCTATCTACGGCACATGCAGAAGGTGGTGTTAGAGATCCATACAATGCCCATTATGTATGCCTCATTTTGTAAGGAGGTTCACATAGTTTTTCATTCTCACAGATCCATATGGAAAGACAAAAATAACAGTAGAATATCCCAATATATGTTGCATTATGTAGGTATACTTTCTAAAAGTGATGACTCTAGAGAAGAGCACATTGAAGGCACCATGTAAAGGCACACATTGCCTATGGGTCAGTCATACAGTAACATGGGGCCTTCTATGCCACAGCATCGGGACAATGCATGCAGTTTTCCTGTGTGAATAGAGCCCAAGACTTGAAAACCATTACACCAGCTCCTTTTCCAATGTATAGACAGAGAAGAGGGCTGGCCTAGCTATGGAACGGAGCAGAAACTCTTGTAGATGAAGTTGTGTAGCTTACTAATTTAAAGGGGCACATTTAACTGAAATATTTTTTTGCTGGACAATCCCTTATAGGTTCATAGCTCGGAATTAAATTTTAATATAATGCATCTATTTGTTCCAAGCGCTCGTGTGTTCTCTTTAAAAGAGCCACTGCCTGACTCCTCTGCCAGTGACTTATCTTACCAATACCATAAGGATCTGTGGTCCTATATAGGACTTTGCATCTGTATTATCTTCCCAGACATCGGTTAGGGGAGAGTCAGGAGATCCCCATACACATTAGACTGTCGGCTGAGCCTGCCTTTACCTTCGTTAGTCTAATGTGTATATGGTTCTTACCTCTACCTAGTTGCCTACTTTCTTCATTATGTACACAATCCGCTCTTTATCCAGTCTCCTAGTCTCCTTCCTTTGTCCTCATTTCCTCCCCTCAGACAGACCACTAGATGAGACTTTTTGTGACCACAAGAATAGATCATTTACGTTCCCATCTTTGATTTTTTTTTTTTGCAATTAGCGGCTACCATTCTCTTTTCCACCCTTTAAATATAGTATTCAATCTCCTGGGAATTATGACACCACAGCTGGAGCAGGACAGAAAGTCCATCAGACAAGTAATGGCTTCTATGCGGAAAAGAACAGGTGTTTTCACACAATATCCCCAATGTCTGTACACTAATGGAGTATTAAAACCAAAATCATTTACCTTCAGCTGCTCCCTGAGAAATATCCAGGCAACAGGAAACATAGAAAAGAATCCAAAGAAAGAGCAATCTCCTGAAAGAGAAGGAAAATGGGTTTAATCTGATGTAAATGGCAAAAACATGGTATAATAAATGTGCCTTTCCATAGGGCGCAAGTTAGTACTCCAACATCTAACAAGTAATCTTCATTACATCTACTGCCTCGTCAGATGCTTGTGCTGCAGCTCAGCCCCTTTTCCATGCTTTATATTGCAGCTCTGCTTTTTTAGATTAGCTCACCAACGCCAAGACTATACGGACTCTTAATATTTTTGAGAACTGCTCAAAATGATATAAAATAATAGCAGGAGTAATTCAGACCCTATTGATTCCATATTGATCCTGCCAGTAGTTCCTGCTCCATTTGGAAGGATAAGCAATTGCTGCGGACAATCACTGGGCGCAGCGGTCAAATGTCTCCTGCTGGCCTCTGTACTTCCTGCTCCATCTGTACTGTCACATGACTACAGCAGCCAATTAGTGGTAACATAATTTATGGTTGGATGCTGCGGTCACATGTCTGTCCAGACGGGAAGCGGAGAGACCAGTGGGGGACAGAGAAACGTCAGAACATGGAGCATTTCTAAGTTGAGCATTACGGTACTTATTTTTTATTATTTTTTACAATTCTGAACAGTTTTTTTTTTAAACAAATTTGAAGTGACCAGAAAACCCACTTTAAATTTGCAAAACTAGAAGCTTGCAAGAAGCTAAATCACCAGCGCAAAACTGGAGTTTGTAAGGTAATTGCCACATGTCCCAAAAGAGGAATACCCCTCCGCTGGTACAATGAGGTATTATTAGTATTATTATTATTAATTGTTATAGCGCCATTTATTCCATGGCGCTTTACATGTGAGGAGGGGTATACATAATAAAAACAAGTACAATAATCTTAAACAATACAAGTCATAACTGGTACAGGAGGAGAAAGGACCCTGCCCGCGAAGGCTCACAATCTACAAGGGATGGGTGAGGATACAGTAGGCGAGGGTAGAGCTGGTCATGCAGCGGTTTGGTCGATCGGTGGTTACTGTAGGTTATAGGCTTGTCGGAAGAGGTGGATCTTCAGTGTGTTTTTGAAGGTTTCGATGGTAGGAGAGAGTCTGAAGTGTTGTGGTAGAGAAATCTTGTATGCGATTGTGGGAAGAGGAGATAAGAGGGGAGTAGAGAAGGAGATCTTGTGAGGATCGGAGGTTGCATGCAGGAAAGTACCGGGAGACGAGGTCACAGATGTATGGAGGAGACAGGTTGTGGATGGCTTTGTATGTCATGGTTAGGGTTTTGTACTGGAGTATCTTGGGTAATGGGGAGCCAGTGAAGGGATTGACAGAGGGGAGAAGCTGGGGAATAGCGGGGGGACAGGTGGATTAGTCGGGCAGCAGAGTTTAGAATAGATTGGAGGGGTCCGAGAGTGTTCGAGGGGAGGCCACAGAGGAGGAGGTTGCACTAGTCAAGGCAAGAGATGATGAGGGCATGGACTAGGGTTTTTGCAGATTCTTGGTTGAGGAATGAACGGATTCGTGAAATATTTTTGAGTTGAAGTCGGCAGGAAGTGGAAAGGGTTTGGATATATGGTTTGAAGGAGAGATCAGCGTCAAGGATTACCCCGCGGCAGCGAGCCTGTGGGACTGGGGAGAGTGGGCAGCCATTTACTGTAATGGATAGGTTCGTTGCGGGGGGTCACGCGAGATGGGGGAAAGAAGATGAATTCTGTTTTGTCCATGTTAAGTTTCAGAAATTTAGCGGAGAAGAAGGATGAAATAGTGGACAGACATTGAGGGATTCTGGTTAGTAGGGTGGTGATATCTGGTCCAGAGATGTAGATCTGTGTGTCATCAGCATAGAGATGATACTGAAAGCCATGATATTCTATGAGCTGTCCCAGGCCAAAGGTGTAAATGGAGAAGAGCAGGGGCCCTAGAACTGAACCTTGTGGGACTCCGACAGATAGGGGGCGAGGTGAGGAGGTGGTGTGTGAGTGGGAGACGCTGAATGTTCGGTCAATTAGGTATGATGAGATCCAGGATAGGGCCAAGTATGTGATGCCAAGGGATGAGAGGGTCTGTAATAATAGGGAATGGTCCACTGTGTCAAAGGCAGCCAACAGGTCCAGGAGGAGGAGGACAGAGTAGTGTCACTTGCTCTTGGCGGTTAATAGGTCATTGGTGATCTTAGTTAGGGCAGTTTCAGTGGAGTTGTGTGACCGGAAGCCAGATTGTAAGCAGTCAAAGAGGGAGCAAGAAGAGAGATGGGAGGACAGTTCAAGGTAGACATGTTGTTCCAGTAGCTTGGAGGCATAGGGGAGAAGTGATATAGGGCGATAGCTAGATACAGAGGATGGGTCAAGAGAGGGCTTTTTGAGGATTTTGAGGTATGCTTGTATCAATGGTCAATGAGGCTGCATAGCTGACCACATTTCACCCAAGTATTGGTGGTGTGTGGGGGTCCTAGGCCTCTGGAAGGGGTGAAGGGCGAAGTCACATGAAACAATTAACCAATTCTGGCATCTGCCAAAAAGCCTGCATCATGCATCCAGGTTGTGGAACTAGCAGGCAAGTCTGCATTTGATCAGTAAAGTAAATTGCTTTCGCGATATCCGATGATTTTACCCCATTATCAGTACAGTGCTGGGGAAGGTCACGATAAATCGCACCAAGTTCACAAGTGGTGACACTGAGTCACTGTCACCACCGAGAAAGGTCAGAGACACTGAGATCTCCATTCCGCTCACACTACATCATCAGAAGCACAAAGGGCACCCTGGAAAATAATGACAACATACACCCACCCCGACCTGATCTGCAGAACACAATCCATTGTTACGCTGGCATGATGTGAGGTTGCCATTTAAACCGGTCAGTTCAGATAGAGGTTATAGTTATTGGAGTGCGGCCATGGATGTAGAACCATGCACTGTGTGTTAGTCTGGGTGCGCTCTATTATACTGCTCCATGAAGAGAACACCAGAACTACAGTAAAATGCTGGTACTTACACCTTGGAAAACAATATATCATGCATTATAGACCTAATTACAATACCAGTGTCACAGACTACATCATATAAGACTACCATTTTAAATGGAATCCGTCAGCAGGTTTTTGCTATATACAGTAATCTGAAACCAGTATGACATAGGGCCCGAGACCCTAACTCCAGTCAGCCTTTGAGCTCTGCAGAAGAGAAAACAGGGATTATGTCAGAAGTGCTGCACCCAGTAAACTAAGTGACACATCACTGGAATCAGGGTCTCTGTCCCTACATCATGCTACTGTCAGATTACATAGCATAAACCTGCCGATAGATTCCCTTAGTTGAGAAGTGTTTTGCAGTATTGCAATTGATAAGCACTCAGTGATGATGACAGAAGGATGGCAAAATACATCTTAACCCACTGTGTTGCAAAAGGATTCATGCGCCGATATAGAAGGTCAATGCTGGTGCTTTATAAACATAGATTAGCAAGGGGCCGACAGGGTATTAGTGCTAAATCGGGGGGTTAATGAAGACGGGAGGTTTGTTAATGGGGCTAAAAAGGAGTTACCGGCTTTGGATGATCCTTATTGTTAGAAAGATCCCAGACTTTAGGCTGATCCAAAGGTATGGTGGGCCTAATCTATAAAAGGTATGCACATATAAAAATGAAGCTTTACATTGTTCCATAGTTGCCAAATTTTAAGGGACAGTCTCAATTTTTTTGGATATAATCTTGTCAAATTTGGAGATGTCCTGGACTGAAAACAGGTGGCGTTTGTGTAAAAAAAAAAATGTCATAGCGTGGGTCCTCCTGTCCCATTTGGGCATTTGCCAGGTAGAGCTGACAGTGGTACTGGAGCATCTGATGTTAGTATGGTACAGAGACATGGTTTGGCTACTAGAAGAGGGTCTTATACGAGGGTCTTCTTTTATTAACATTCCGTAGTAGGGTAATTGAAAATAGATCATCTATTAAAGACATCCTCTAAGATGCATCAACGTCCTGTTACTCAGTGCCCAAGATGGAGAGTTCTGCAGACTACTTTGCCCGAATAGTTTTTAGGTCAGTCCATATAGACTGGGTAAGATCAAAAGAACTAGAGTTACAAAATTTCCAGGGTCCAAACATTATTATTGCTCAAGCAGAAAAATGAAATTCCCATAAATCACAAGCGGCTTGTTTAATGGAATAATAATGTAGAGTATTCATTAATGAAACATCAGCAGAATTCATGCCCCCAAAAAGTAAATCCTAACAAATGATACCAAGCCTATAGAAATCTGCCATACCCATTGTCAGGAATAACTAGCTTGTCGTAAAGATTTTCTGATGTTTTCCCAGAAGTGAGGACTGAACAGAAGGCTGCAACATGGAGCATGCTCCACACGTTCTTGGAAAAGCGCTAAGTGCCAAAACATTGAAACACACACTTTGGCAGGAATAACAGAGAGTGGAAAAACTTAATCCGGCTCGGAGATGCCCGGTCAGTGACTAATGAAGGGTATTAATTGTGTGATGTTAATGGACAGCTTTTTTCCAACCGTCTGAGAATATGCGGAGAATTCTACACAGCGTCGTACATCCCACTACTCTACAATGTGTCGTTTAGATAAATATAAGAATGTAGAATTTTTGTATATTTTCTATGTACAAAGTGTGATCGATGCCATCCATCCTGGTACAGGAGGGTGGAGGATTATGGCGACCTCTCGTTAGGCGTTATAAATGGATCCACGTGATTGACGGTATTTTTGTGGTCCAGTTATCGGTGCAATTAATTGGGTATATAAGCTGTTTTTATGGGCATTGTAGGTTGAAAAGTTTTCAACAAGAACACCTCTGAGAAGAGCACTGATTCCACCTCATATTATACATACTGGCCATCTTCTTAAATCCCTCTAGGAGACCACTTTTGGGTGATTTTTTCTCAAACAGGTTTCACTGTATGGTAGTATTATGTAAGCACTCGGTGGCAGTATTATTTATGTATTGGATGCACTATTATCCCAGCACTATATATGCTCCTACATCCAGTAGTATATATGGTCATGGCCGAAAGTGTTGGCAGTCTTGAAATTGTTCCATAAAATGAAGCATTTCTTCCGAAAAATTATTGCAATTACACACCTTTATTTCCTTTGTGTGTATTGGAAGTGGAACAACACAAAAAAAATTAAAAAGAAGGCAAATTGGACATAATTTCACACACACATACAGAAAAAAAATGGGCTTGACTAAATTATTGGCACCCTCAATTTAATATTTGATTGCACACGCTTTGGAATAAATAACTGCAATCAATCACTTCCTATAACCATCTTCAAGCTTCTTACAAGTCTCAACTGGAATTTTGAATTTTGGAGCACTCTTCTTTTTGCAAACTGTTCCAGGTCTCTCATATGTGAAGGCACCTTTTCCCAACAACAATTTTAGGATCTCTCCACAGGTGTTCAAGGGGATTTAGACCCGACTCATTGCTGCACACTTCTGAACTCTCCAGGCCTTTATTTCCAACCATTTCTGGGTGCTTCTTAAACTATGTTTGGGGCCATGGTCCTGCTGGAAGACCCATGACCTAGGACACAAACCCTGGTTTCTGACACTGGGAACTACATTTCGACCCCAAATCCTTTGGTAATCTTCCAATTTCATGATGCCTTGCACACAGTCAAGGTATCCTATTGCCAGATGCAGCAAAGCAACCCCAAAACATCTCAACCACCACCATATTTGACTGTAGCTACTGTGTTTTTTTTCTTTGTAGGCCTCATAAAATTTTCATAAAACGGTAGAATGATGTGCTTTACTAAAAAGTTCCATCTTGTCCATAAGACACTTTACCAGAAGGATTTTGTTTTACTCACGTATGTTTTGGCAAAGAGCAGTCTACCTTTTTATGTCTCTGTGTTTGCAGTGGGGTCCTCCTGGGTCTCCTGGCATAGCGTGTAATATTCAAATATTGACGGATAGCTCGTGCCTACATGGATGCACTCTGAGCCTGCAGGACAACTTTAATTTCTTCGGAACTTTATTGAGGCTGCTTATCCACCATTTGGACTATCCTGCGCTGCAATTTTTCATCAATTTTTCTCTGCCGTCCACAACCAGGGAGATTAGCTACAGTGCCATGAGTTGTAAACTTCTTGATTATTTAGGGCACCATGGACAAAGGAACATCACGATATCTGGAGATGGACTTGTAACCTTGAGATTGCTGATACTGTTCAACAATTTTGGTTCTCCAGTCATCAGACAGTTCTCTTCTCTTTCTGTTCTCCATGCTTAGTGTGGCACACACAGACACACAATGCAAAGATTGAGTCAAACTTCTTCCCTTTGTATCTGCATTCAGGTGTGATTTTCATACTGTCCACATCTGTTACTTGCCACAAGCAAGCTTGATAGAGCATCACATGCTAGAAACAAAGTTGTTTACCCACAATTTTGGAAAGGTGCCAACAATTTTGTCCAGTGCATTTTTTTTGTCAAATTATGTTGAAATTGCCCTTCTTCTTTGTTTGTTTCTGTTGTTGCAATACACACAAAAGGAAATAAACATGTGAATAACAAAACGTGTAATTGCAATAATTTTCTGGGAGAAATACTTCATTTTCTGGAACAATTTCAAGGATGCCATGACTTTCGACCATGACTGTAGCAGTTCATGGTCATAAAATTTCAAGGTAGACATCGGGGTGTCTGAATTATAAGCTCGACTGTATCTGCAAGTTTCATAGTCGTGAATGGAGAGAGATACACTTTGCACAGCCACCTCTTCAGACAAAGCTGCCATGGTGCCAGTCGAAACAGTAAATTTGGAACCCTTTCTCTTTTTAGGAGCCAAAGATCATGTTCTCTAATCAAGTGAGCAAAGAAATGTGAGCAGTGCCACACAAAAAAACTACACAGAGGATGAGGTCTGTTGCTGATCACTTGAAAAAGATAAGGGCTATCCCAAAAAAATTCCCCTGTCCCGCTGTACCAGAAGGCCACAGTGATTGTCAAGCATGAGTGGCTTCTTCTCCCTAAATCTTGGGGAGAGTTGTCAAGCTCCCAGCATCCTTCCCAAAGGAACTTTGAGCTCAGTCTCTCCAAGGGATGTGCATCTATTAGTCATTTATGGCAATCCCCAGAAATTTCTGTGATGAGAAAACCCCTATACGTCAGCAGGGCTCATGGGAACCTCCGAGTCATAGGCCTCAATTGTTCATTGTTTTTGCGCCTTTCTTCCGAAGTAAACAGTTTCCATAATAATAATAATAATAATAATCTTTATTTATATAGCGCCAACATATTCCGCAGCGCTTTACAGTTTAACAGTTTCAAACACAACAGTCATAGGTAACAATGTTAACAATACAGTAATAAAGCAAAATAAGACAACCCTGCTCGTGAGAGCTTACAATCTACAAATATATATAATGATTTATACCTTTTAAATTTACACCTTAAACTAAGTCAATTTTACTTGGGTTTTTTTTTTTTTCGACAATATGGCTATGTTTTTCCTATACAGACATTTAAGCCTCTCATCATTTGCGACTTGAAATATTACAAAACTTTTGCACAATTGTATTCCGGTACCCTACTGGAGGACAAAAACCTATCATAATTTAATTTGGCACCATTGAAAACTAACGTGGCAAACTTTTAAAGTTTCATGTAACTTTTTCCTCTAAAAATAGGTAAGATTTTGCGCATCAACCCACATGCGCCATTTTGAAGAGTATGATGCGAAACAAATGCCATAAGCCAAAAAGGAAAAGACACTTGGAAAAAAAACCTGCAAATGATGAGTAGGGACAATAATACTTGAGATGTTAAGGTGGCCACACAATAACCGGATGACAGTCGCACGATTAGGAAGGAAGTCACACTCTTTTTTTGACCATGAAAGGTCATAGAGTCAGGAGAGATCAGCTTCATCAGACAGGTTTATGAAGAAGCCCTTGGAGGATATACTAACACGACTAGCAGGAAACCTATGAAATCCTTCCTGGTGTACAGTCATTCATTTTTCCAGTTTTCGCAACAGCATTGTGTCATTATAAACAACCAAAAGACATCCTGAGCCCGGGCCTCAATTTGTTAATTCCCTCCAAGTGCCGGCTGCCAAGAAATCGTGCAAAGTGCTCTGTGTTTTACATTTTCTCCAAGCGTTGCTTCCACATTAAGGTAAAACATAAACAGTTCCTTATTAGTCCTTTCCTTCTGGGGACTCTTCCATGTGGACGTCCTCAGTTCAGAGGTCCGGGACAGCCTCAGGGGGGTCTTGTACTTCAGAGCTAAAATACTGGGCAGGCCTCAGTCATTGGGGGCCATGTGCACATTAAGTCAACAGTCCTGATGGATTGAATAACAGAGGAGCCTATGGAAAATACCCATCAAGGTCAGTGTAAACCAAACAGGACACCTGGGCTGTATCCGAACAATATTGCTTCCATATTTCAAATGGAAACACAGGATCGTAGCATGGAAACATCAGGTGATGTCATAGTCTTGTTGGCAATAAAGGGTCATCTAATCTAACGTAAATGTTCTTCTTCATTTACCTCCAGGAACATTACAGGTACCAGAGGCAATGAGGCCTGATGACAGGATGCTAACGTAGACCAGATTTACACTGGATGTACAAAACTACGAATGGGGTCTGCAGCACTTAGGAAACAGAATCCTTCCTTCCCCATACATAAATGCCTCCTCCATATTAGAATGAGAGCAGATTTGGCGGCCACTACTGCTGGACATATCGGTGCTCACATCACTGCAAAATTCGTTCTTTGTAATAATTATCCCTAAGGTACGTCCACAACGAACTTATCCAGATTGGCAAACTCCATATAAAACTGTGCGAATTTTGTAGTGAAACTCCAAAAGTGGATACAGGATAAATTTGTTGTAAAAATCAAGTTTGTAGGGTCAGTCAGTTTACGCTGCTGATTTTTCTCCATCGCATGTAGATGACATTATGCTGGCAGCGTCACATGAAGTGGATTTTCCGCCCACGAAAATCTGGATGCAAAATCTGCTGGGTATCTGATCCATGTTGTCATAGAGAAAAATCAAAATCCATAAATACAGACTTGTGGTATTTTCCTGAAGAAGAAGACATATGCACTACGAAACGCGTAGAATAAACCACTGTTCAATTGTACATTTTGTCTGTTTTGGATGAGCTGGCATCGTGGATCATAACCCACAAATCCTCCTATTCAGTGGTTTAGCTTCGGTCGCATGTCGACCGGTGGATCTGCGGCAGCCGGCACTATATGATTGTGAATATTTTACATCAGGTGAGCAGTTACATTACTGGCGAATCTTCGCTTAAATTGTGAGATAAGACAGTATCTGCGCCTTTTTTTTTCCTACAAGGTATATTACTAAAAATCCATAAATACATTTCCAGATAAGGGACATATCACCCTCACATTGAACCTATGGGATTAATTATAACTGGGGAAGTGAGACAATGCTGACACTTCAACCTTCATTGAAGTAGGGACCCTCTTGCAGTGACCACGTAATTCCAACAGGAGATCTGCTCTGAGAACCAGTCACCAAGACTGGGATTTGTTTATTTAGAGGCAGAGAAGAACACTTCTGACGCAAGAGCTTCCTCTATTCAAAGGGCTTGTCTGAGTCACTTTGGAGCCAGTGGGCAGTGATGAATATTGGGGTTTGCATCAATCCAATATTTATGAGAGATATATTTTCAGCGTTGTAGCTAAAGGACAAACATAACGCATTCACTCACATAACCGTAAGGCCATTCTAACCCCTCCAACTTAATATTTTTTTTGTTTCAATAAATTTTTTATTTGAAAAATATCACATAGATCTCCCAACATGGGAGTATTGAATGTACAGAAATCACATACATATCAACAATAACATGGTATTATAATTGGGGGTTAAATATGTTGATAAAATTAAGACAGGACAAAGACAAGACAGAAACGAGAGGGGATAAGCTCAAGATCATGAACAATATAAAACCGCTCCACAATTTTACAAAAAAAAAAAAAAAACTTCTCTCATATCAACAAATATTAGCCGGACACCATCACCGGCCCAATCAGGCATCCCCAGACCACCACAGAGTCAGAAAAGAATTGACGCCTCACGGAGAAAGGGTAAGAGCCAACTTCACTTGATCGCCCAGATGTAGTTCCAGCTATGGCGACCAAATTTGAAAAAAGGAGTTCCAGTTATCGATCCTCGTCGCTTGATTGCGCTCGTATGTCATGATGGTGTTCATTCTATCTTTGACAAGAGAAATCGAGAGCAAGGGAAACCTCCACTCTGACGCTATGTGTATTTTAGTCGCCATTCCCAGCAGGACCACCAATCTGTGTAAGTTTTTGGATAATCCCTTCGGTTTTAATCCCAGGAGGAAGGTCAATGGGCTCATTGGTATCTCTTTTCCATACATCCTCTCCACCAAGAGCTTCACCTCTCGCCATAGGTCAGACACCACCGGGCAGGTCCACCATATGTGACCCATATCACCAGGTGCGTCACAACCTCTAAAACATTTATCAGAAACCTGAGGATATATGGCATGCAGCCTCGTAGGGACTAGGTAAGTTCTATGTAAGGCCTCTTTCACACTTCAGTTGTTTGTCGTCAGTCTAAAACCGCCATTTTCCTCAAATAACGGATCCATCAATTTTTTTTGACGGATCCGTTATTTTCCCATAGACTTGCATTAGCGACGGATTGTGACGGATGGTTGTCCGTTCCATCCGCCATGCGACGGATCCGTCGAAATTTGGCGGACGTTTTCTGAAAATAGACGGACATTGAAACGTTTTTTGTCAACGCCGAAATGGCGGATCGCGACGGATCCGTCTCGTCCGCCATTCCATAGAATGGCCGCCTATGGGCGACGGATCCGCCGCAACCGTTTTTCGGCGGATCCGTCGCCCAATCCGTTTTTTCAATTGCGCATGCTACAAAAAGTAGATACTTTTCCCAGACAACCCCCAAGTAACGGATCCGTCAAAAAAATGGATCCGTTAGAACCGTTTTCTCAACAATTGTGATGGATCCATCAATCCGTCACTATGTCGGTAGTGACTGACGCCAAACAACTGAAGTGTGAAAGAGGCCTAAGACTCTGAGAGAAGACTCCACTAGGGATACTTGGTGGGAGCCTCTTGATAAGGCGTTGCAACAGCTCTGCCATTCTCCCAGCGAGATGTCAAACCACAGATCCTCCTCCCATTGTTGCATAAATCTAAGCTTCTTCTCTTCATGTGTAATGGTGAAGGAAGAGTATAAGTAAGAAATAACCCCCCCTCCCAGCGGATCACTTGAGCATTTCTGTTCAAATCCAGTGATGCGGAAAGGCCTCCCACCCGGTGCACTCTTTCTAGCAAAATCAAAGATTTGATTAATACGGAATGCTTCCCGGACTGGCGGTTCATACTTTTGAATGAACTCCTGTTTAGATAGGATTACATTAAACGGGGAGCAGAGATGTTTTATAGTAGTTATTCCTCTCAGAATCCACCAGGAAAAGGGTTGGGGATCAAGACCCGGGGGGAAGACTGGGTTGCAAAATAGCGAATTTAGTGGCGTATTCCTAGTTTGCAGCTCATTCTTAAACCTCTCTTTCCTCCAGAGGAGCAGTGACTGAGCCGCGAAGGGTGAGACATCAGCGATATGTTTGGGGAGTTTAGCTTCAGTCCACAGCAGGCCTGACAGAGAGTAAGGTTTCAACAGAAATTATTCCAGTTGGACCCATCTAGGCTTATCTACAGTTGAGCAAATTCTAATTAGTTGGGCAATCTGGGCCGCTTTATAATAATTTATGAAATTGGGTAAGGAGAATCCTCCTTTTTTTCGGTGAATAAACATAATCTGTTGTTTGATTCTGGGTTTTTTCCCCTGCCATATAAATTTAGAAACCATTGAGTGTACATCGCGTATTACTCTCGAGGGGACTGGAATGGGGAGGGAGCGGAACAGGTATAGAAACCTTGGGAGAGAGACCATTTTTATGGCATTTATTCTGCTTAGCCATGAAAGTGTCAGCGACGACCATTTAGTCAAATCCCGTTGAAAGTTCTTTATAAGGGGGGTGTAGTTCCATTTGTATAAAGTAGATCGGTTAGACGTGAGGTTAATCCCCAAATAGGTTAGATAGTGTTCTTTTTTTTCAAATCCAAATTGCGACACTAGGTACCTCCAACTTAATATTGATCCAATGGATGCAGCTAACCAAGTCATGAATCATAGAATGTTAGAGTTGGAAGGGACTTCCTGGGTCACCTGGTCCAACCTCCCGCTCAAAGCAGTATTCACTACATCATCCCAGACAGATGTCTGTCCAGCCTCTGTTTGAAAACTTCCATGGAAGGAGAACTCACCACCTCTCGTGGCCGCCTCTTCCACTCATTGATCACCCTAACTGTCAAAAAGTTTTTCTAATATCTAATTGTGTCTCCTCCCATTCAGTTTCATCCCATTGCATCTAGTCTTTCCTTGTGCAAATGAGAATAAAGATGATCCTTCTACAATGTGACAGCCCTTAAGATATTTGTAGACAGCTATTAAGTCTCCTCTCGGTCTTCTTTTTTGCAAGCTAAACATTCCTAAATTCTGTAAACGTTCCTCATAGGACATGATTTTCAGACCAGTCACCATTCTGGTCCCTCTTTTTTGAACTTGCTCCAGTTTGTTGATGTCTTTTTTTAAAATGTGGTGCCCAAAACTGGACACAGTATTCCAGATGAGGTCTGACCAAAGAGGAGTAGAGGGCAATAATGACTTCACATAATCTAGACCGTATGCTTCTGTTAATACTTCCCAGAATTGTATTTGCCCTTTTTGCTGCTGCATCACACTGTTGACTCATGTTCAGTCTGTGATCTATTAGTATACCCAAGTCTTTTTCACATGTGCTGTTGCTTAGCCCTATTCCTCCCATTCTGTATATGCTTTTTTTCATTTTTATTGCCCAGATGTAGTAATTTGATTTTTAACAGGGAAAAATGCATTCTGTTAGTTGCTGCCCACTGCTCCAGTTTCATCTCTATAAAAGGTAAAATCGCAATAGGAAACATGGCATCAATATCTAGCATCTTGGAAGATATTGTGAGAGTTGTGGATCTAAGACTTGGCATATCCCACAACCAGTCCTTATATGAGCTCTCCAAGGGTGGTATGTGGGGCGTGACCTTTATCTAATAAAAAAAAAAACAGAGTTTAGTACTCTTCTTCTGTTGTTCCTTTCTATTTCATGTAATTATATCATATTGTTTAGTTTTCATTTTGTAACATTCTTTGTATATTTTTAAATATAAACACTATCTACCTTTCTGGATTAAATATATAAAATATAATAGTTCTGTTCCTCTTAGGCCGGCTTCACACTCAGCGTATGAAAATACGGTCCGTATATTACGGCCGTAATACGCTGAAATGTCCCGAAAATAGTGGTCCGTAGCTCCTCCGTAGGCAGGGTGTGTCAGCGTTTTTTGCGCATGGCATCCTCCGTATGTAATCCGTATGGCATCCGTACTGCGTGGTTTTCTCGCAGGCTTGCAAAACCAACATACCGCTATAGAAATGATCCATGTGTCCCAAAAAGAAAAAAAAATATATATATATATATATATACTGTCTATATATATATATATATATATATGTCATTAGACACATATATGTATATATATTAATATTTATTCCAGCGCTATACAGCTTGAAAGCCGGTAATTCAATTACCGGCTTTTTCTTTCTCCTTCTTAAAACCCGACATGATTTGAGACATGGTTTACATACAGTAAACCATGTCTTCTCTCCATTTTTTTTTGCAGATTCCACACTACTAATGTCAGTAGTGTGTATCTGCAAAATTTGGCCGTTCTAGCTCTTAAAATAAAGGGTTAAATGGCGGAAAAAATTGGTGTGGGCTACCGCGCAATTTTCTCCGCCAGAGTAGTAAAGCCAGTGACTGAGGGCAGATATTAATAGCCTGGAGAGGGTCCATGGTTATTGGCCCCCCCCTGGCTAAAAATATCTGCCCCCAGCCACCCCAGAAAAGGCACATCTGGAAGATGCGCCTATTCTGGCACTTGGCCACTCTCTTCCCATTCCCGTGTAGCGGTGGGATATGGGGTAATGAAGGGTTAATGCCACCTTGCTATTGTAAGGTGACATTAAGCCTAATTAATAATGGAGAGGCGTCAATTATGACACCTATCCATTATTAATCCAATTGAATGAAAGGGTTAAATAAAACACAAACACATTATTTAAAATTATTTTAATGAAATAAAAACAATGGTTGTTGGAGTATTTTATTCTACGCCCAATCCAATCACTGAAGACCCTCGTTCTGTGAAAGAAAAAACATAATAAACCAACAATATACTTACCCTCCGCAGATCTGTAACGTCCAACGATGTAAATCCTTCTGAAGGGGTTAAAACATTTTGCAGCAAGGAGCTTTGCTAATGCAGGCTGCTCCTCGCTGCAAAACCCCGGGGAATGAGTCTAAATATAGATCAATGAGCTATATTTAGCTTCATTTGCGGTGAGGCGCCCTCTGCTGGCTGTTCATAGATCGTGGGAAATTTCCTAGAAAGCTCCCAGGCTTTCTAGGCAAGTTCCCACGATCTATAAACATCTAGCAGAGGGCGCCTCACCGCAAATGAAGCTAAATATAGCTCATTGATCTATATTTAGACTCATTCCCCGGGGTTTTGCAGCGAGGAGCAGCCTGCATTAGCAAAGCTTGCTGCAAAATGTTTTAACCCCTTCAGAAGGATTTACATCGTTGGACGTTACAGATCTGCGGAGGGTAAGTATATTGTTGGTTTATTATGTTTTTTCTTTCACAGAACGAGGGTCTTCAGTGATTGGATTGGGCGTAGAATAAAATACTCCAACAACCATTGTTTTTATTTCATTAAAATAATTTTAAATAATGTGTTTGTGTTTTATTTAACCCTTTCATTCAATTGGATTAATAATGGATAGGTGTCATAATTGACGCCTCTCCATTATTAATTAGGCTTAATGTCACCTTACAATAGCAAGGTGGCATTAACCCTTCATTACCCCATATCCCACCGCTACACGGGAATGGGAAGAGAGTGGCCAAGTGCCAGAATAGGCGCATCTTCCAGATGTGCCTTTTCTGGGGTGGCTGGGGGCAGATATTTTTAGCCAGGGGGGGGCCAATAACCATGGACCCTCTCCAGGCTATTAATATCTGCCCTCAGTCACTGGCTTTACTACTCTGGCGGAGAAAATTGCGCGGGAGCCCACGCCAATTTTTTCCGCCATTTAACCCTTTATTTTAAGAGCTAGAATGGCCAAATTTTGCAGATACACACTACTGACATTAGTAGTGTGGAATCTGCAAAAAAAATGGAGAGAAGACATGGTTTACTGTATGTAAACCATGTCTCAAATCATGTCGGGTTTTAGGAAGGAGAAAGAAAAAGCCGGTAATTGAATTACCGGCTTTCAAGCTGTATAGCGCTGGAATAAATATTAATATATATACATATATGTGTCTCACTGACATATATATATATATATATATACCTATTCTATGTGTACACATTTATTCTACCTATTGGACTGTAAGCTGTCAGTGTGATTGTACTGTACACCGCACTGAATTACCGGCTTTTCTCTCTAACAGCGCTGCGTATTTCTCGCAAGTCACACTGCTTGTCCGTGTGAAATCCGTATTTTTCACGCTTCCATAGACTTTCATTGGCGTATTTCTTGCGCAGTACGGTGACAAACGCAGCATGCTGCGATTTTGTACGGCCGTAGAAAGCCGTATAATACTGATCAGTAAAATACGGCAGATAGGAGCAGGGGCATAGAGAATAATTGTGCCGTATTTTTTGCGAGTTTTACGGACGTAGTTTCTGCGCTCTTACGTCCGTAAAACTCGCAAGTGTGAAGCCGGCCTTACTCTGTAAACCACACTCCTGAAGCCATACGCTGCTGGAGCTGTGGAGTTGGCAGTGACCGTACAGGGTTACTATAATTATATATTTATACCGTATATGCTCGAGTATAAGCCGAGATTTTCAGCCCACAGTGCGGGGCTGGGATTCCTGGGCATGCGCACTGCGTGTGTCAGCGGGGGACCCGGGTGAATGGCTGACACACGCAGTGCGCATGCCCAGGAATCCCAGCCCCGCACTGTGCATAATGCATAACACACTGCGGGGCTGGGATTACCAAGGTGGGTGGCCGCACAGGCACAGTCTGCAAGCCTGGCTGGGACGTCAGATGGCCAGAGCTTACTGCGCCTGCACCAGACAGTACTACATAGCGCAGGCGCCAGATTTCATGCAAAAACAGCCTGGAGCCCCTGAAGATTTGAGTGACAGCAGTGTGGCGGTTCAAGCAAGGGGGTGAGGACCTGCCTCCCTGGCTAAAGACAGGTATTTTGGAGAAGTTATAAAACGCTTTATTTTGGGAATACATGCACCAAAAACTAAAAGAGCCACCTTGTTAGAATGCAGCATTACTGCTGCACAAGGTGGCTCTTTTAGTTTATAACTTTATAACGGCTGGAGGGGGTGACAGTGGCCCTTTAAGAATGCAGCAATAGATATAAATGTAGATATATGCGTTTTGGTTTTTTTTTTGGGGGGGGGGGTGATCTTTATAATGGGATTCCATTTCAAAAAGTAAAAAAAGAATTACAATTTGAGAGTCCTCAGTAGTTGATACATTTTAAAGGCTAAGTGAAAAGATGGTAACACATAGCAAGCTTGGGAGACTCCTCCAAGCAGTCTGGAAAGTTTGCTTATTTGTTACCATCTTTTCAGTTAACCATTAAAGCGAATCCGTCACCCCATTTTAGGCCTATAAGCTAAGGCCACCGCCATCAGGGGCTTATCTACAGCATTCTGTAACACTGTAGATAAGCTTCCGATGTATCCTGAAAGATAAGAAAAACAAGATAGATTATACTCACCCAGGGGCGGACCCGGTGCGGTCCGATGGGCATCACGGTCCGGGGCCTCCCATCTTCATACAATGACGTCCTCTTCTTTGTTTCCTGCCGTGGCTCCTGCGCAGGTGTACTTTATCTGCCCTGTTGAGGGCAGAGCAAAGTACTGCAGTGCGCAGGTGCCGGGCCTCTCTGACCTTTCCCGGCAGAGGTCGTTATCGTATGAAGATGGGAGTCCCCGGACCGCGACGCCCATCGGACCGAACCGCACTGGGACCGCCCCTGGATGAGTATAATCTAACTTCTTTTTTTTATCTTTCAGGTTACATCGGGAGCTTATCTACAGCATTATAGAATGCTGTAGATAAGCCCCTGATGTCGGTGGCCTTAGCTTATAGGCCTAACATGGGGTGACAGATTCCATTTAAGGGTATGTGCCCACGATCAGGAACTGCTGCAGGTTTGACGCTGCGCATTTATGCACCATCCAACCCACAGCGGCCAGATGTTACAGCAGAGTGGATGGGATTTCTAGACATCCCATGTCTACTATGCGTGCATAGTCGCCTGTGGATCACCTGCGGAGACAGACATGTGGCGCTTCTATCAAGATTGCAAAATGTCAATTCTTCTTGCGTAGACAAGTCTCTGCAAGAGAAATGTCTCCCATAGAATGTGTTTGATGCGGTAAATTTGCACGGTCCAGTGAACACATGCGGACTAACCTGCGTTCAACAGACGGCAGCACTGTGGACGCAGCAAACATGCACTGCATCTAAAGTGCTGCAATTTCCGGATTGTGGGCACCTGGTCTAAAAGTTACCAAGCACTGAGGACTCTCAAATTGTAATATTTTTCTATCTACTGGTTAATTCGGTACAAAGATATATTTTTTCTGTTTTAAACAGTAAATAAGGAAAAAGTAGGACATGAAGATGATAAGAATGAATTCCTGTAACTTTGTCAACTGTGGATTCAGGGCACATTAAAAAAGAAGAAAATACTTTTATGATCCTACATGCACATAATAACAGGCCGCTGACAGACTTATATTTAAAGCTTCTTGCCAAGAAGAGAAAATCCAACATTAGGTATAAATACAAGGGAAATGAATGTTACAAGAAACCCGCCAACCCGTGGTCCTTCTATAGACAAAGAATGGATATGAATAGCAATCTCCATATAACAATAAGCAGTAGAAAAAAGGCGTTCCAGCTCCATAAAACAATTTCAATGACTAAGATCGTACCAGATCGAAACGCGTCACAGTAATTCTTTCTTTTACTGAAGCATTCACATATATGCTAGGATTTACTAAGATTGAATAATTTTAATGGACTAATAAAGAATTGTTGTTTTATGGAGCTGGAACGCCTTTTTTCTACTGCTTGCTGTTACAACTCGTCCTGGTCAAAGACGTAGTTCCGTGCACCTGCGCTGATCGGTGAGCTGGCTGTGGCTTTTCAAGCCCCTTTTCATTCCATATAACAATCCACTTATTACAGTCCCAGTATAAATGTTCCAGCATAACAGACCCCGTATAAGAATTTCAGTATAACAGACACCGTATAGCAGACACCGTATAACAGACACCATATAGCAGACACCGTATAGCAGACACCGTATAACAGCCCCCATATAGCAGACTCCGTATAACAGTCCCCATATAGCAGACTCCGTATAACAGTCCCCGTATAGCAGACTCCATATAACAGTCCCCGTATAGCAGACTCCGTATAACAGTCCCCATATAGCAGACTCCGTATAACAGTCCCCGTATAGCAGACTCCGTATAACAGTCCCCGTATAACAGACTCCGTATAACAGTCCCCATATAGCAGACTCCGTATAACAGTCCCCGTATAGCAGACTCCGTATAACAGTCCCCGTACAGCAGACTCCGTATAACAGTCCCCGTATAGCAGACTCCGTATAACAGTCCCCGTATAGCAGACTCCGTATAACAGTCCCCGTATAGCAGACTCCGTATAACAGTCCCCGTACAGCAGACTCCGTATAACAATCCCCGTATAGCAGACTCCGTATAACAGTCCCCGTATAGCAGACTCCGTATAACAGTCCCCGTATAGCAGACTCCGTATAACAGTCCCCATATAGCAGACTCCGTATAACAGTCCCCGTATAGCAGACTCCGTATAACAGTCCCCGTATAACAGACTCCGTATAACAGTCCCCATATAGCAGACTCCGTATAACAGTCCCCGTATAGCAGACTCCGTATAACAGTCCCCGTACAGCAGACTCCGTATAACAGTCCCCGTATAGCAGACTCCGTATAACAGTCCCCGTATAGCAGACTCCGTATAACAGTCCCCGTATAGCAGACTCCGTATAACAGTCCCCGTACAGCAGACTCCGTATAACAATCCCCGTATAGCAGACTCCGTATAACAGTCCCCGTATAGCAGACTCCGTATAACAGTCCCCGTATAGCAGACTCCGTATAACAGTCCCCGTATAGCAGACTCCGTATAACAGTCCCCATACAGTAGTCCCCATATAGCAGACCCCGTATAGCCGATCCCGTATAACAAACCCTGTATAACAGTCCCCATAAAACAGCCGCTGAATAACAAAAATTGTATAGCAGGCTCCATCACTGATCATATGATAGTCACTGTAAAATAGTCCTTGTATAACAGTCCCTGTATAAATCCTTGCATAACTTTCTGTAAAATTCACCATATAGCAGTGCCTGTATGACGGTCCTCATGGCAGTCCTTGTTATAGTAGCCCTATATAAGTCACCGTATAGCAGTTCCCATATAACAGTCCCCATATAGTATGGTAATTCCTGTATAACGGTCCTCATACAGCTGTCCCCACATAAAAGTCACTGTATAACAGTTACTGAATAGCAGTATCATATAGCAGTCCCCACACAAGTCACCATATAATCTAATATATTAAGCTGAGTGTGTGTGTGTGTGTGTGTGTGTGTGTGTGTGTGTGTGTGTGTGTGTGTGTGTGTGTGTGTGTGTGTGTGTGTGTGTGTGTATGTATGTATGTCCGGGATTGGCATCTGCACCGTCGCAGCTACAGCAACAAAATTTTGCACACTCACACGTCTGGACCCTGAGAGCGTCATAGGCTATGTTGTGAGGTGAAATTTTAACCCCGCGCTTTCCAATTCACCAAACAATTTTGACCCTATCTACATAATGGGGAAAAAGTGAAAGGAAAAGTGTTGGAGGCGTCGCAGCTACAGCCACAAAATTTTGCACAGTCACACGTCTGGACCCTGAGATCGTTATAGGCTATGTTGTGAGGTGAAATTTTAACCCCGCGCTTTCCAATTCACCAAACAATTTTGCCCCTATCTACATAATGGGGAAAAAGTGAAAGGAAAAGTGTTGGAGGCGTCGCAGCTACAGCCACAAAATTTTGCACAGTCACACGTCTGGACCCCGAGATCGTTATAGGCTATGTTGTGAGGTGAAATTTTAACCCCGCGCGTTCCAATTCACCAAACAATTTTGCCCCTATCTACATAATGGGGAAAAAGTGAAAGGAAAAGTGTTGGAGGCAAATTGACAGCTGCCAGATGTGAACAAGGGGGACTTAAAGAATGAGAGCGATGGCGCCAAAGAGTATATATCGTACAGTTGCTAAGGTGGGGCCCGGACATGGGATACTCACCACACACAGGGATATGAACACACACAAAATGTGCCACACACTACCACGTGCTTGAACACATATCACCCTCAGCACACATTTCACCATACACCAACCTCGCCACATAAAAGTCGAAACACAAAAGTCACCGCTCAAAACTCGCCACGCGCAAAACTCACCACATGCAAAACTAGGCTGACGCAAAACTCGCCACACGTGCAAAACTCACCTCATGGGAAAACTCGCCACACGCAAAACTTGCACCCGCGGAAAAATAGCCACATGCACAAAAGTTGCAACACATGCAAAAGTTGCCTCACACAAAACTTGCACATACTCAAAAGGCACCACACATAAAACTCGCCACGCGCAAAACTCGCCATGCACAAAATTTGCTGCACACAACTTGCTACACTAACCTGTCACATGCAACTCGACACACAAAAAGTTGCTACACGCATGTCGCCACACAAAACTCATCTCACAAAAGTCGCTACATGCATGTCACCACACGCAACTCAACACACACAACTTGACACACGAAACTCGCCCTAAAACACACACAAGTCTGGTATTATCCTTCAAAAATATAAATCTGATTAATAAGCAGACAAACTACAAGAACAACAAATGTACCATATAGGAAATCCGGCAGCTGTCAGTCACATGACCTGTTTATTATGTGTATGTGTCAGCTAATATATACTGCCAGGGAGGAGGGCTTCCTGTTGGCTGGGATTTATCAGGCTGCCAATTTAGCTTACAAATACTGAGGTAAAAATATTGACCAAATAACGTGTGAACGAGGTCTAATACAGGAGGAAATAACATACAGATATATACTATGTACAGGGGAGATAACACACAGGTATATACTATATAGAGGAGGAGATGACATACAGGTACATACTATATACAGGAGGAGATGACATACAGGTATATACTATATACAGGAGATGACTCACAGGTATATACTATATACAGGAGCAGATGACCTACAGGTATATACTATATACAGGAGATGACATACAGGTATATACAGGAGGAGATGACACAGATATATACAATATACAGGGGAGATGACACACAGGTATATACTATATACAGGAGGAGATGACACAAGTATATACTATATATATAGGAGGAGATGACACAGGTATATACTATATAAAGTGGAGATGACACAGCAGGTATATACTATATACAGGGGAGATGACATACAGGTATATATATATATATATATATATATATATATATATATATATACACAGGAGATGACATACAGGTGTATACTATATATAAGGGAGATGACAAACATGTACAGTGGGGCAAAAAAGTATTTAGTCAGTCAGCAATAGTGCAAGTTCCACCACTTAAAAAGATGAGAGGCGTCTGTAATTTACATCATAGGTAGACTTCAACTATGGGAGACAAACTGAGAAAAAAAAATCCAAAAAATCACATCGTCTGTTTTTTTAACATTTTATTTGCATATTATGGTGGAAAATAAGTATTTGGTCAGAAACAAACAATCCAGATTTCTGGCTCTCACAGACCTGTAACTTCTTCTTTAAGAGTCTCCTCTTTCCTCCACTCATTACCTGTAGTAATGGCACCTGTTTAAACTTGTTATCAGTATAAAAAGACACCTGTGCACACCCTCAAACAGTCTGACTCCAAACTCCACTATGGTGAAGACCAAAGAGCTGTCAAAGGACACCAGAAACAAAATTGTAGCCCTGCACCAGGCTGGGAAGACTGAATCTGCAATAGCCAACCCACTTGGAGTGAAGAAATCAACAGTGGGAGCAATAATTAGAAAATGGAAGACATACAAGACCACTGATAATCTCCCTCGATCTGGGGCTCCACGCAAAATCCCACCCCGTGGGGTCAGAATGATCACAAGAACGGTGAGCAAAAATCCCAGAACCACGGGGGGGGACCTAGTGAATGAACTGCAGAGAGCTGGGACCAATGTAACAAGGCCTACCATAAGTAACACACTACGCCACCATGGACTCAGATCCTGCAGTGCCAGACATGTCCCACTGCTTAAGCCAGTACATGTTCGGGCCCGTATGAAGTTTGCTAGAGAGCATTTGGATGATCCAGAGGAGTTTTGGGAGAATGTCCTATGGTCTGATGAAACCAAACTGGAACTGTTTGGTAGAAACACAACTTGTCGTGTTTGGAGGAAAAAGAATACTGAGTTGCATCCATCAAACACCATACCTAATGTAAAGCATGGTGGTGGAAACATCATGCTTTGGGGCTGTTTCTCTGCAAAGGGGCCAGGACGACTGATCCGGGTACATGAAAGAATGAATGGGGCCATGTATCGTGAGATTTTGAGTGCAAACCTCCTTCCATCAGCAAGGGCATTGAAGATGAAACGTGGCTGGGTCTTTCAACATGACAGTGATCCAAAGCACACCGCTAGGGCAACGAAGGAGTGGCTTCGTAAGAAGCATTTCAAGGTCCTGGAGTGGCCTAGCCAGTCTCCAGATCTCAACCCTATAGAAAACCTTTGGAGGGAGTTGAAAGTCCGTGTTGCCAAGCGAAAAGCCAAAAACATCACTGCTCTAGAGGAGATCTGCATGGAGGAATGGGCCAACATACCAACAACAGTGTGTGGCAACCTTGTGAAGACTTACAGAAAACGTTTGACCTCTGTCATTGCCAACAAAGGATATATTACAAAGTATTGAGATGAAATTTTGTTTCTGACCAAATACTTATTTTCCACCATAATATGCAAATAAAATGTTAAAAAAACAGACAATGTGATTTTCTGGATTTTTTTTTCTCAGTTTGTCTCCCATAGTTGAGGTCTACCTATGATGTAAATTACAGACGCCTCTCATCTTTTTAAGTGGTGGAACTTGCACTATTGTTGACTGACTAAATACTTTTTTGCCCCACTGTACATACTGATGTGAAAATGAGAGGTGTGAGGTGAAAATGAAAAGGTGTGAGTGCAAAATGAGAGGAGTGAGGGAAAATAGTAGAGTGATCGGAAAATGACAGATGTGAGGTCGAAATGACAAATGTTAGGGGGGAATGAGAGGAGTGAGGGGGAAAATAAGAGGAGTGAGGGGGAAAATGAAAGATGTGATGGGGAAAATGAGAGGCGTGATGGGAAAATAAGAGAAATGAGGTGCTATAACTAACCACAGATATTTACTATGCCCAGGCAACGCCGGGCTCTTCAGCTAGTAGTCCTATATAATGGTCCCATGTAACAGTAACCATATAACAGCCCTGTACAGTCCATACAGACTTGTAGAACAACCAAAAGTCTTTTTACAGGGATCATCTTAAGATCTCTGTGACCTAAATCTGACAAGGGCAAAATAGGTGCCAAAAAAAGGCTTCACAGCTGGGGAGCGGGGGATGACAGCTGGCATGGAGGATCTGGTAGTCCAGACTTCTGAGAAGATGTTATCCAAAACCAGAATTAACTACTAAAATCCTGCAGCGGCCTTCATCATAAAGACTTAAGGTACTGTCACACTAGACGATATCGCTAGCGATCCGTGACGTTGCAGCGTCCTCGCTAGCGATATCGTCCAGTGTGACAGGCAGCAGCGATCAGGCCCCTGCTGGGAGATCGCTGGTCGGGGAAGAAAGTCCAGAACTTTATTTGGTCGCTGGACTCCCCGTAGACATCGCTGAATCGGCGTGTGTGACACCGATTCAGCGATGTCTTTGCCGGTAACCAGGGTAAACATCGGGTTACTAAGCGCAGGGCCGCGCTTAGTAACCCGATGTTTACCCTGGTTACCATCCTAAAAAGTAAAAAAACAAACAGTACATACTTACCTACAGCCGTCTGTCCTCCAGCGCTGTGCTCTGCTCTCCTCCTGCTCTGGCTGTGAGCGTCGGTCAGCCGGAAAGCAGAGCGGTGACATCACCGCTGTGCTTTCTGGCTGCCCGGCGCTCACAGCCAGACCAGAGAAGCAGAGCGCCGAGGACAGACAGCGATAGGTAAGTATGTAGCGTTTGTTTTTTTACTTTTTAGGATGGTAACCAGGGTAAACATCGGGTTACTAAGCGCGGCCCTGCGCTTAGTTACCCGATGTTTACCCTGGTTACCGGGGACCTCGGGATCGTTGGTCGCTGGAGAGCTGTCTGTGTGACAGCTCTCCAGCGACCAAACAGCGACGCTGCAGCGATCCGGATCGTTGTCCGTATCGCTGCAGCGTCGCTATGTGTGACGGTACCTTTACTGCAATAATCTTACATAGAAATGTCCCAAGGCTACGACCAGAGGGCCACCTGTGGTCCCCAGACTTTGTTAGAAACCATTTTTTTTTTTTATTCTGAGAACAGCTAAATAAACTAAAAAAATCCTCTAAAACCCTGCCTGCGGAGAAATGAAGTTGTCAATTGCACGTAATTAGGATCCGTAGACACCAGACGGAAATGCTCGGGATTTTATGCACAGATTTCACAAGTCTGCTTCAGTAAGTACGGTACTTGGATTCCCCATGAAATAATTCCAGTGGTCATCTTTTTGCAGAACTCCAGCTATCGCTTTGTTATTCCTCCTGGAGATGCGCTTTACCATGCTTTTTGTCAGCAGCATTTGTGCCTCTTCATGGTCAAGACTGAAGAGTGATTAACCATCATCAGACTATAGGGACAGGGGCTGACCAGGGAACACAAAATAAAGGTTATCCCACTAAAATACATTCCCAGTCCAGAGGATAGATGATGCATATATGATCCTTGGAGCTACAACCCTTGGGATCCTATACGGATCAGAAGAACGAGGGTCCCCTATGTGAATGGAGCCGTGATCATTCATTGCCGATGCTCTGCTAATCCTACAGAAGCGCTTGGAGTGATGGTCGCTATAAACCCATTTATACAGGACATTGCTACCCCGTTCTCATCATCATTGGGACTCCCACTAATCGCACAATTACCAGCCATCCTGTGGACAGGTGATAAGTGTTGCTGTTGGGATAAGACAGTGGGCAGTTTTGTCCACAGTCACGTCTAATGCAGATCCTAAAGGGTGGAGCATGACACAGGCTCTCTCATGCCTCGTCCCTATTGACCTGCAGTGCCACTTTTGTGTAGGTCAAACTTTTTATTTAAAAAAAAAACAAAAAAAACAAACTTATGTTCAATAAAAATAAGAATATGCACACGTGCAGTATTTGGTCAGTATTTGTAAGCCAAAACCAGGAGTGGGTGAAAATTTTGGAAGTGGTGACGTGTTTCTAATATACTTTTCCTCTGATTGTTCCACTCCTGATTTTGGCTTACAAATACTTATGATGTAAAATACTGACCAAATGCTTAACATGTGAATATGGCCTAATTTGTTTTTTTGTTTTTTTTTAACTGGTGTAAATGCTGCTATTCTCCTGAATCCGGCGCTGTTTTTTTTTTCATTCCTGCTCTTCTCCAATCCTGAGATATGGCCCATTCTTTCCTAGCCTTGTTAGACAACTAGGTGTAGTGTTAAAATGAACACGCCCAGTTGGATAAACTGGCTAGATGTACACACAGGGAAGAAAGGGCCATGTCTCAGGAACAGAGAGGCGCAGGAACAAAAGAAAAACATTGCTGGATTCGGGAGAACAGCGGCATTTACAGCAGGTTAAACAATTTATATTTTCATGACAAGTGACAGGTCCCCTTTAATCATGGCGGGGCCATATACTTGCCAATTTTTAATGCAGCACACAATGCTTTGGAGTCAGGTTGTATGCCATGATTACTAAAAAGAAATTATACTGTCGGTGAAAGGGCTCCAAATGCAAAACAGAAAAAAAAAATCCATAAAAATTATTACAAATCAATGGGTCACGCTAGAAACCAGAAAAAAATGTTGTAGATATTTAGTCACACGCCTACACGCTCATTCATGAAAATATGCTACAACAAGAACGTAGCTAGGGAATGGTGTCACATTTTACACAGAGATGGTGGAAGGGAGGAATAGACTAATGGTAAACATGCTGGTCTTTGAAGTGGGATGCTCGCAGTTTGAACCCTGGTGTCATCTCTGTGTCACTCCAGCCCCTGGTGTAGCATCCACTACCAAACATTGGGTAGTAAGCGGAGATTTGTTCTGTCTGTCAATTCCACCATTTATAGCACAGGGCCATGACCAGTGAGGACACTGCTGGATGGGGCGAAAGGTAAATACCCCGCTGCGCTCACACAAAGCCTTCTACACATAGCTTAGGAGTAGTATTTAATTTCAGTGCAAACAATTAGCCCATCGGATTAAGAGGATCTCTGCACTGACTTAGAATACAATCTCTGAAATGGCTCAGTAGAATTCATGGGGATTTTATGAGATTTTATTGATCTGCAAACATTGGCTTTGATTTATAGGCCTTAGCTCCACTTATCGCCATCTATTGGTGACATTATCTCATCACACATCTTATGTCAGGAACCAAAAACACATGGGCTACTTGCAAAGTGAACAAGTCTGTAGAAACCTGTTCACACCACCAAGAAACTTGAAGACACAAAAAGAGCACAGCGAGGTCAAAAATACTCTGTTGTAATGAAGTCACAGTAAATGAGCAAGTGCTAGTCAAAAAAATGAAAAAAATACAGGCTATTTAGTGACTACGTTTTTTTGCAAAAAAATGTATATTAAGCTGCTCCACCAATCGCCAAGGTATACCCATAATAGAGCAGTCCTGTCTAATGTATATAATCCCTATCTGATGTATTAAAAACCTGATCATCTGTATAGTACCTGTATAACCAGGGTTCAGAGAGAAAATATCCATGTGGACATGAAGGGTGGAACAGCTTCTATGCAAATGGCCCACAGAGGAGTGGTGGACTCCCCAGTCTTGTAGAAACAAGAGAACAATGATAGAACCAAAAACACATGGGCTACTTGCACAGTGAACCTCGAGGTGCTCTTTTTTGTGTCTTCAAGTTTCTTGGTGGTGTGAACAGGTTTCTACAGACTTGTTCACTGTGCAAGTAGCCCATGTGTTTTTGGTTCTATAATTGTTCTCTTGTTTCTACAAGACTGGGGAGTCCACCACTCCTCTGTGGGCCATTTGCATAGAAGCTGTTCCACCCTGCATGTCCACATGGATATTTTCTCTCTGAACCCTGCTTATACAGGTACTATACAGATGATCAGGTTTTTAATACATCAGATAGGGATTTATATACATTAGATAGGACTGCTCTATTATGGGTATACCTTGGCGATTGGTGGAGCAGCTTAATATACATTTTTTGCAAAAAAAGTATTAACTAAATACCCTTTATTTTTTTAATTTTTTGACTAGCACTTGCTCATTTACTGTGACTTCTTTACAACAGAGTATTTTTACCTCACTGTGCTCTTTTTGTGTCTACATCTTATGTTAGGTTAGCTTTAAAACACTGCAGCCAAACTTCAAGGACACTTTAAACAGCCTGTTACTTTCCATAAATACAAATTTTTCCCATTGTAAATGTCACTATTCTTTTTAATCTGGCGTTGTTTTTCTTTTGCTCCTGCAGCTGTCTGATCCTGAGATATGGACTGTTCTTCCCTCAATAAGACATCTATAGAGAAGAGTTGAGGACCACAACCACTTGATAAGACAATATTTATATGCAGGTAAGAAGCCATATTTCAGGATCAGTGAGGCGCAAGTGCAAAACAATACTGTGCACTCAACCTGGCAAAGGACCATATTGCTGAGTAGTCTGTGCTCAATTCAGTAGGTAAGTATGATCTATTTTAATATTTTTATAGAATCCAAACCCCAGATAATGAGTACCTTTTTGCCCGGACAATCATTGTAAGTAATTCACTGATTTACAACAATTACCTTCCTCCAGGAGAGGGTAAAGCTTTGTAAATAGATTATAGGTAAGGCTTTCTGATAACCTGAAATATATTTATTTTTCCTGCTTTAAATTGCATCTATAAATTGTTTAGTGTGTAAGCAGGAGCCCAGCACAGACTCGCCAGTAACTCAGTAAATGGGGAGCCCCAGTGTCTCCTACGTGATGCAAGTGCGCCAGCCCCAGTGTCTCCTAAGTGATATACGTGCGTCAGCCCCAGTGTCTCCTACGTGATGCACGTGCGCCAGCCCCAGTGTCTCCTACATGATGCACGTGCGCCAGCCCCAGTGCCTCCTATGTGAGGTACATGCACCAGGCCCAGTGTCTCCTATATGAGGTACATGCACCAGGCCCAGTGTCTTCTACGTGAAGTACATGTACCAGACCCAGTGTGTATCCAATGTAATAGATATTGTGAGGCAGTGACCCCTGTTACAGTTAGGCGGCGCTGTCTGTGCTCTCCAGAATGCGCACGGAGGTGTAGTGAGGCCATGAGGGCATACTGCAGATACAGGTGTAACTGTAATTAGAATGGTGAAGCAGTGACTGATTAAAAGCCCTGTAGTAGAGGGGGAGGTGTGTCAGTGTTGATTTGGAAGCAGACAAGAGCAGTTTTCTGCAGAGCACTCCCTGTGTGAAGCAACACAGGTGCAAGAACCAAAGAGACTGACACCCTACGTCTTGGGCTGTCTTATGCTTACCCGGCTGCAATCCGGAGGATAAAGAGTGCTGTGCACTGTGTGAGTACAGCGACTTGGTACTGGCGTGCGGTCGCCCAGGAGAACTGAACAAAGGGAAGTGCAGCCTATTTATGGACTGCAAACTAAAGCCGTGTATTTCTAATGGACTGTGTGAAGTAACACATTAAAGGAACGTTTTGTTTGAATTTGCTTGCGTCACTTTCGTTTCACTGCGTACAGTACTACCGCTGCATCACAATAAACACTAGCCCCACTGTCTTTTTTGTGATGTGTGTACACTAGCCCCAGTCTCCTATACAGTACCTACAAGTAGTATTCAACCCCCTGCAGATTTAGCAGGTTTACACATTTGGAATTAACTTGGCATTGTGACATTTGGACTGTAGATCAGCCTAGAAGTGTGAAATGCACTGCAGCAAAAAAGAATGTTATTTCTTTGTTTATTTTTTTTTATAAATTGTGAAAAGTCTTTTCGGAGGGTCATTTATTATTCAACCCCTCAACCCACCAGAATTCTGTTTGGTTCCCCTAAAGTATTAAGAAGTAGTTCAGGCACAAAGAACAATGAGCTTCACATGTTTGGATTAATTATCTCTTTTTCCAGCCTTTTCTGACTATTTAAGACCCTCCCCAAACTTGTGAACAACACTCATACATGGTCAACATGGGAAAGACAAAGGAGCATTCCAAGGCCATCAGAGACAAGATCGTGGAGGGTCACAAGGCTGGCAAGGGGTACAAAACCCTTTCCAAGGAGTTGGGCCTACCTGTCTCCACTGTTGGGAGCATCATCCGGAAGTGGAAGGCTTATGGAACTACTGTTAGCCTTCCACGGCCTGGACAGCCTTTGAAAGCTTCCTCCTGTGCCGAGGCCAGGCTTGTCCGAAGAGTCAAGGCTAACCCAAGGACAACAAGGAAGGAGCTCCGGGAAGATCTCATGGCAGTGGGGACATTGGTTTCAGTCAATACCATAAGTAACGTACTCCACCGCAATGGTCTCCGTTCCAGACGAGCCCGTAAGGTACCTTTACTTTCAAAGCGTCATGTCAAGGCTCGTCTACAGTTTGCTCATGATCATTTGGAGGACTCTGAGACTGACTGGTTCAAGGTTCACTGGTCTGATGAGACCAAGATCGAGATCTTTGGTGCCAACCACACACGTGACGTTTGGAGACTGGATGGCACTGCATACGACCCCAAGAATACCATCCCTACAGTCAAGCATGGTGGTGGCAGCATCATGCTGTGGGGCTGTTTCTCAGCCAAGGGGCCTGGCCATCTGGTCCGCATCCATGGGAAGATGGATAGCACGGCCTACCTGGAGATTTTGGCCAAGAACCTCCGCTCCTCCATCAAGGATCTTAAGATGGGTCGTCATTTCATCTTCCAACAAGACAACGACCCAAAGCACACAGCCAAGAAAACCAAGGCCTGGTTCAAGAGGCAAAAAATCAAGGTGTTGCAGTGGCCTAGTCAGTCTCCTGACCTTAACCCAATTGAAAACTTGTGGAAGGAGCTCAAGATTAAAGTCCACATGAGATACCCAAAGAACCTAGATAACTTGGAGAAGATCTGCATGGAGGAGTGGGCCTCCTTGAGAGGAGGGTACCGTCATGACCCAGACCGGGTTTTGTCTCTCCTTTCCCCGGTCTGGTCATGTCAGGGGTTAACTTTTTGCCTCATTTCGGTTTCACGTTTGATATTTCTCTGCGCTGCATCCTGCAGGCAGTGTCAGTTATACTTCCTGCCTACAGCGTGAGTAGCTGACTCTGGTGAAACCCTGATTTGTCCTGCTGCGTTTAGCTGACTTAGACCATGTCTGTTTATGCCTCTCTGCCCTCCCCGACTCTCTGTTTTCCTTCCTGAATCTGTTTGGATTCCCCAGTACTCGACTCTGCTACAGCTCTGACATGACTGTCTCCTCCTCCTGGTACTTCTGCTTCAGACTGGTACAGACCTCTTGGTGCTCATTTGACTCTGTGTTTGATATTTCCCTTTGTACTACTCTATTCTATGGTATCGACCTGGCTTGTTTGACTATTCTGCTGCCACCTGGTGGTGGCTTCACTGCAGTTCTGTTGGTCTCCTCTGAACAGGCTTTCAGTCCTCTCTCCGCTCTGCTGCCACCTAGTGATATTTGCCTTTACCTGCAGAACTACAGTGTGACATTACAACTGACCATAGACAGATTTTTCTCCTTTGTTTTTCTCTTTATAGATCCGCTCCGTACCCTGGCGGATCAGATGTCTAATCTGACTTAAAGGGAACCTGTCACCTGAATTTGGCGGGATAGGTTTGTGGTCATATGGGCAGGGTTTTGGGGTGTTTGATTCACCCTTTCCTTACCCGCTGGCTGCATGCTGGCCGCAATATTGGGTTGAAGTTCATGCTGTGTCCTCCGTAGTACACGCCTGCGCAAAGATGTCAGTTCAGGATGGGACTTCGGATCATCTTAAGGATGCTCTGGCTCTCCATCCGCCACCCAGCTCCTTGGAGGAAGCCATGACTCAGGCCTTTCGTATGGATCAGAGGTTTTGGAAGAGGTGTATTGCAGCGATAGGTTCCTTTACATCCTGCTAATTCTGATGTGGTGGCTTATACAGAACCTATGGAGGTTGGGGCCACCAACCTCAAGAAGATGGAAAGGAGGCGATGATGTGAAAGGAAATTATGTTTTTATTGTGGAAGTCCTGGACTTTGGAAAAAGGACTGCCCCTCTTGCCCACCGACTAACAAGTTGCCGGGAAATGCCTATGTCTGGGTGATTGCCGAGGAGATCACCCAGATTCTCAGGTACCCTTTTCCTCATTTCAAAAGATTTTGTTCGAGGTGGAACTTTGTTGGGGGAATAGTTACACACAGGGCCGGCGTTAGGGGCAGGCAGACCAGGCAGCTGCCTGGGGCCCCCACTCCCCCAGGGGCCCCCAGCTAGCGGCAAGTCACGCAGCCGCTATGGGGCCCCTGTGATGCAGCGCCGACTCCCCCACCGCATTGAACTATACCGGCGTCTGCTGGTACAGTTCAAAGCAATGATGGAGGAGAGAGCGTCACCTGACGTTCCCTCTCCCATCATTCCCCATTCTGCCTGACACAGTGGGTGCGCGCGCACTGTGACCCAAGCAGTGCGGCAGCAGCCGCTGACACAGGAGCAGGGAGCAGCGCGGGCTCGGGGAGAGGTAAGGAGCTTGTGTTTTTTTTTGTTTGTTTTTTTACTGGACTGTGCGGCCTTTATCGGGAGGAGAAGCGGGGAGGGAAAGGGGGGATGTGAGCTGTGCTGTATACTCCTGTGGGCTCTGCTGTATACTACTGTGGGCTATGCTGTATACTACTGTGGGGGGCTGCATTATATTCTATAGGGAGGTTACATTATACTATGTTGGGGGGCTGCATTATACTCTGTGGGGTGGCTGCATTATACTCTGTGGGGTGGTGGCTGCATTATACTCTGTGGGGTGGTGGCTGCATTATACTATATGTGGGCTGCATTATACTGTATCGAGGACTATGGGGAATACGTTATACTATATGAAGAACTATGGGGTGCATTATACTATGGGAAGTGAATTGTACTACATGGATGACTATGGCAGTGCAGTATACTTTATGTTGCACTGTGAGGAGTATTATGCTATATGGAGGACTGAGGAGTATATTTTAATATATGGAGGACTATGAGGAGTGTATTATACTATATGGAGGACTATGGGAAGTGTATAATACTATATGGATGATTATGAGGAGTGTATTATACATTTTACAATATGGAGGACTGTGGTGCACATTATAACATATGGAGGAGTATGGGGTGTATTTTACCAAACAAGCAAAATGCAGCATATTCATTGGGTGATTGGATTGTTTATGCCGGAATAAAAATCCTTTTTCTCAGCAGCACATCGCCGGTGTAAACAGTAGATGTACTGCTGATAACATGATACTGTATGGTGATCTGTTAGTGATCTATTAGTGATGGTTCTGTCCCCATCATTCTTTCCCAGACAGTGGAAAGAGGCTGGGAAACAAGCGTCCAACGACTTCAGTATTGTCGATCACACTCGTTTAGCGACCTGAGATCAGTGCATGTAAGTACAACCGAAATGCTTCTGTGTGATGTGCAATATGTTAGCATTTGGGGCTCCATTTTTAACTTTTCCTAGGGCCCCACTTTGCCTAAAACCGGCCCTGATTACACACCCACTTCAGCATTTGTGGACTGTGGATCGTCCATGAACTTCATTGACTCAAGCTTGGTGTCCAAGAGCAAGATAGGGACAAAGGCTTGAAATCCAATTCATATCATTGCCATTGATAAGACACCGCTGCTTAAGAATATTGTTATGCTTGTCTTGGAGGAGTTTTTCCTCAAAGTGGGTTCTTTGCATCAGGAACGCATTTCATGTTATTTTCTGTACAATCTTCCACCAGGACTGGTTTTGGGATTCCCCTGATTACAGTTGCATAATCCTGTTACCGACTGGGAATCTTGGGAGATCATGAAATGGGGTCTTAATTATTCAAAAGGTTGTCTTTCTGCTATTATGGTATTGTCCGTTAATCTGGAGGGTATTCCGGAGTACCTGAAAGATTTTAAGGATGTGTTTTCTGAAAAAGAGGCTGAGGTCTTGGACTATAAATCTCTTTCCGGGTGCTAAATTGCTCAAGGCCCAGCTGTACAATCTCTCCGGCCCGAAACGTACCACTATGAAAGAGTATATGTCAGAAAGTTTATGTAAAGGTCACATTCGTCCCTCTGTTTCTCCTGTGGCTGCGGGTTTCTTTTTTGTAAAAAAAAAAAAAAAAAAAAAAGGTGGTTTATGCCCTTGCCTCGATTTTTGGAACTAAATAAAATTACGGTGAGAAATACCTACCCCCTCCCGCTTATTCCTGATCTTTACAACCAATTATCTGGGGCTAAGTGGTTTTCCAAGTTGGACTTCAATGGAGCGTATAATCTTATCCGTATTCGGGAGGGGGATGAGTGGAAAACTGCATTTCTCACCTCTGAGGGTTTGTTTGAAAATTTGGTCATGCCCTTTGGTCTCACGAACGCGCCAGCAGTATTCCAAAATTTCATTAATGATGTATTTTCCGACTTCACGGTGGTGTATCTAGATGACATTCTGGTATTTTCATCTGACAAAGAGTCTCACATGGGTCATTTACGTGCAGTTCTCCAGAGGTTGCGGGAGAACTTTCTGTTTGCTAAACCTGAGAAGTGTTAATTTTGTGTCCAAGAGCTGTCCATTCTGGGATTCATCCTTTCTGCAAAGGGGTTTCGTATGGACCCTGGGAAGGTACAGGCTATTGTTGATTGAGTGCAACCCAGAGACCTCAAGGGTCTTCAGCGTTTTTGGGTTTTGCCAATTACTATCGCAAATTTATTAAGGGGTTTTCTCAGGTGGTCAAGCCACTCACTAATCTCACTCGTAAGGGGGCTGATCGTAAACACTGGTCGTCCTCAGCAGTTGAAGCCTTTTCTACATTGAAAAAAATATTGTGTCTGCTCCTGTGTTGATTCAGCCCGATCCATCTGAACCATTCATTGTAGAGGTGGACGCATCTGAAGTGAGAGTGGGGGTGGTGCAGTCTTAGGGACCCGTTACTAACTTAAGACCTTGTGCCTTTTTCTCCAAGAAATTTTCTCCTGCTGAGAGAAATTATGATATCGGGAATTAGGAGTTGCTAGCCATAAAGTTAGCTTTTGAAGAATGGAGGCATTTTTTGGAGGGGGCTGTTTATTGGATCAGGGTGATTACAGACCACAAGAAGTCTTACATTGAGTCTGCCAAACGTTTCACTCCTAGTCAGGCGAGGTGGACGCTTTTTTTTTTTTTTCACGTTTTCATTTTTCTATCACCTTACCGCCTGGTTCCAAGAATGTCAAGGCTGATGCCTTATCTCGCAGCTTGGATCCGATATCTACTCCCAAACCTCCTTCCTCCATTCTTCAGCATGAGGTGGTTGTGGCTGGGGTGTCTTCTGAATTGGAACTTAAAATCCGTGAGGCTCAGTCTCTTGCTCCTCCATCATTGCCTGATAGCAAGCTCTTCGTCCCACTTCAGGATTGGTTGAGGGTTCTCCAGGAGTTCCACGAATCTGCTCTCAGTGGGCACCCTGGAGTCGCAGCTACTCGGAGAGCTATTGCTAGACTGTTTTGGTGGCCCTCCATGTCTTCTGACATTGACGTGTTTATGTCTGCTTGTGATACGTGCGCCCGTGCTAAAGTCTCCCATAATGCCGGCCGGGGAATTGGTGCCATTGCCAATTCCAAATAGACCTTGGACTCATTTGTCCATGGATTTTATCACTGATTTCCCTCCTTCCAATGGCAAAACTGTGGTCTGGGTAGTGGTTGATAGATTTAGCAAACAGGTGCATTGTGTACCTTTGGTAGGACTACCTAAGTTGTTTATTGAGCATGTTGGCATGCCTCTGAATTTGATGTCTGACAGAGGGGTGCAATTTGGGTCCATATTTTGGAGGGAGTTTTGTAAGAGGTTGGGTATTTGCTTGACCTTCTCCTCAGCCTACCATCCCGAGACCAACGGTTAGATGGAGAGGACCAATCAGTCCCTTGAACAGATTTTGCAGAGTCTTGCTACGTCTCAGCAGGGTGATTGGTGTTCCTCAATGCCCGTGATTGAGTTTGCATTTAATAATCGGGTTAATCAGTCCACGGCCACTTCTCTGTTTTTCTGTAACTAGTTTTCACCCCCATTTTGGTGAATTTTCCAGGCTGGATCCTGGGTGTCCAGGGGCTGATGTGGTGGTTCAATGGTTGGGGAGGTGTGGAGGGAGGTCTAAAAGAACATTGGGGTGGCTCAGGGCAAAGAGAAACATTTTGCTGATAAGGGACGATCTGTAGGACCTAAATTTTTGGTAGGAGATCAAGTTTGGTTATCCTTCCTTCTATTAAGTTTATGGGTCCTTACAAGATCATTGAGGTTATCAATCCAGTTGCCTTTCGTTTACGCTTACCTCCGTTGCTTCGTATCCCCAATATGTTTCATAAGTCTGTTCTTAAGTCATTTGTACCTTCCTCAGCTGGGTCTCCATCCCCTCCGCCTCCTGTCTCTGTGGATGGACAAACTGAGTATGAAGTTGAACGGATTGTCAATTCTCGGATGGTTCGCAGTTTGATTCAGTACTTGGTGCATTGGAGGGGTTACGGTCCTAAGGATCGATCTTGGGTTCCAGCGTGATCAGTCCATGCTGATTGGTTGGTTCGGGTTTTTCATGCTTGTTATCCTAGGAAACCTGGGGGTCTGGTGGCCCTCCTTGAGAGGAGGGTACCGTCATGACCCAGACCGGGTTTTGTCTCTCCTTTCCCCGGTCTGGTCATGTCAGGGGTTAACTTTCTGTCTCATTTCGGTTTCAGGTCTGCTATTTCTCTGCATCCTGCAGGCAGTGTCAGTTATACTTCCTGCTTATGGTGTGAGTAGCTGACTCTGGTGAAACCCTGATTTGTCCTGCTGCGTTTAGATGTTCATTCCTCTCTGCCCACCCCAACTAGGTTTTCCTTCTTGTCTGGATTCCTCGGTACTCAACTCTAACCTGACTTTGCTCCTCCTCCTGGTACTTCTGCTTCGGACTGGTACAGACCTCTTGGTGCTCATTTGACTCTGTGTTTGATATTTCCCTTTGTACTACGCTACTTTCTGGTATCAACCCGGCTTGTTTGATTATTCTGCTGCCACCTGGTAGTAGCCTCGCTGCAGTTCTGCTGGTCTGCTCTGAACAGGTTTTCAGTCTTCTCTCAGCTCTGCTGCCACCTAGTGGTATTTGCATTTACCTGCAGACCTGCAGCGTGACAGCCTTCCTTTTCAGATACGGTATATATTTTTCCAGATTTAATAACCAATTAATCTTATTTATAAATTATGCTACTGTGGGCAAACCTAAATATTTCCCAAATGTCTCAATTGTCTCCATAGCTACAGGTAATGTTTTGGGGGCTTTGGCCAAAATAGTAAAGCATCGTCAGCATAAAGCGCAATTTTCTCCTCTCTATTCCCCCTGCAAAATCCCATTTCTGCATTGTGCTTCCTAATAATCACAGCTTGAAGTTCAATGGCTAATGCTAACAGTAGGGGGGACAGAGGGGAACCCTGCCGTGCACCCCTCCCTAGTTGTAAGGCGCCCGTTTACCCTTGCTTCTCACCCATTTTAGTCAAATGTTTCTATAGTTACTGAAATACAATTATAAGTGTTTCAGAAGTTTTTACACTTTTATGGACAAATACAAGTGAATGCAAAGACTCAATATTTACAGTGTTGTAACTTATTGTTCACTTCTGCAATTTGCAGTTTGGACAATTAAAAGTATCTAGAGCAGGGGTGTCAAACTGCATTCCTCAAGGGCTGCAAACAGGTCATATTTTCAGGATTTCCTTGTACTGCACAGGTGATAATTTAATCACCTACACAAATAATGAGTTGGTGATTAAATTATCACCTGTGCAGTACAAGGAAATCCTGAAAACATGACCTGTTTGCAGCCCTCGAGGAATGCAGTTTGACACCCCTGATCTAGAGAGGGGCCAATCTTTTACAGGGGCCTTCTACTGTGGCTTATGTGTGTGTGTGTGGGGGGGGGGGTCTTGTAACACACTGGTAATATCCTGACATCTATTTTTTTTTACAGCTGAAAAGTCGATTACTTGAAAGCTGTTGTGTAAAAACCATGTGTTTTTTATTATATTGGTGTTTTTTCCTTGTTCCTTTAGCCAAAAAACAGTCAGCAGTCCACAATACCTACTGAGGCAATGTCGCAATGATTCTCAGGCATACTGTCTACCAACTTTGGTAACCCTTTCATCTCTCTGCCGACATTACACGCTCCCTTGGATGGCGGAAGTATTTAAAAGTGGGTCGTCCAGCTCAAAATAGTGATCTTTAGAAGTGGTTAAAATAGAAATATACATATTCGATCTGACGACTTTGTCAGCAAGTGACCACAACTGTGTGTGAGAATGGGGTTGGCTGACTGCTTATTTTAATAGCAAAGCCAGCCCCCTTCTCTGTTATAGCAGATACATAATTGGAGCCCCAGAAGGCATGAGCATGATTATAATATATCCAACGTTTACAGATTTTTTAGGAGGGAAGTGGCAAAAGTTTTGGAAAGCCCTCCCTCAAATGCAGACATGCTGACATGACTAATCCATTGTTTTTACAGGAGATAAGTCACCATCAAGTGTCCTGCAGCAACAGGTTAACCCCTACACTGAGGGGTCCTGGGTACTGGGGCTCCTCCAAAATCTAATAAAGGTGTATGCCCACCTTAAGAAATACAGAGAACTTATGAGTACATGTTGCATCCATTATTTGGGTGGAAATGCACTTTAGTTTTTCAATGCGGACATGTCATATGCATTTTTCAATCATAAAGGCACTCAATGATGGGCAGGAGCTAATGACATGCAATTAGCAGGAATGCACACAAAACAACAAAAAAGCCGACATACAGATTGGCAACATGCCTAGCCTTCATAAATGACCTCCATTGTATCCCTTCAGGATGGTCCGTGCGATAACGTGGGAAGGCAGATAGCCTACGACCCTCTTATACGAGGTTACTGGTACATATGACATTAAATATGTGACAACTTCAAGTCACAGCATGAGCTAGAAACACATTCCAGGGGTCATCATGTAATAAAAAGACAAAATTAAAGAATAATTAGATCCACAAAGCATGGGGTGACATACAAAACGCCGATTAGTAAACGTGGCTCCGGGAGCTAGATCCATATCATCAAAGCGCAATCTATGCTGGCGATAGGGGTAGCCTTCCTTCTATGACACAGGCGCCTGTAGTCCAAGGGATACGTCCACATATGAACAGTGTTGTACTGTTTTTATATATAGATTATCCAGAGTCGTACCCACCGTAACAGCAGACCACGTAACTCCAGAGGTGCCCAGGACGTCCCCTATTTCCTATCATACAGTAATTCTTGCCATCACTGCAGATAGACTCTAATCACAATGGGATCTTTCTAAAAAGAAAAAATTGGCCGTCAAATCTGATTGGTGGAGGTCCAACTTCAATCAGCTGACTAAAGGGGCGCCGCATCCCCTTTATTGTTTACCAGGAACAGCGCCATACAATTAGTAGTGGTTGCGTCTGGTATTGCACCTCTCTGTAGCTCAGTCCTATTCAAGTGTGTGGGATTGCACTGCATTACCAGGTGTAGCCACTACAAAATGTACTGCATTGTCCCAGATATACAAATGATGGGAATGCTGGGCTTTTCGGAGAACCGGTGCCTCTTCTGCCGGAAATTGCCTCCCCCCATTAATCTGATATTGATGGCCTATTCACAGTATTAATATCCTTGTCCTGGAAAACCCTTGTATATATAAATACAGTGCCGGCAAAAAAAATCTTTACAAGTTCAATGAAACCACAAAATCTTAATATTCAAGTGGATTCAAGTGTTTTATTGTGGATATTTTATTAGAATTAGTATTTTGTCATGTCACCCTAACATTTTATCACCATCTGCAGTCGTTTAGGCATGGATTCAGCAAGGCTGGCTAAGTATGTGGAGTCCATGTTTACCCACAGTGTCTTCAGCACCTCCTTTAGTACTGTATATTTTGGGTCATACCGTGACATGGCACTCGGACGACGCACAACCTTTGAGCCTCCCCTGACCAGCCTGAAAGTGCTCTCATCACTAAACATCACTTTCTTCCACTCTTCAGATGTCCAATCTTGATATTTCTTACAAAAGGCAAGCCTTTTCTTCATCATTGCTGCTGTGAGCAGGGGCTTCTTTGCGGCACGGCAACTTGGTAGACCCAGGTCCATCTGCAGGTGGTGACGAATTATCCTAGTTGCGATGTTCTGGAGGAGCATAGGGTACTTGTTTTTTAGTTCAACAGCAGTTATAGAAGGATGTGACATCACTTCACACTTCAGAAGCTTATCAGTCCTTGGTGAAGTCTTCTTAGGTGCGCCAGAGCCTGACTTCCTCTGCGGTACCATCCCAGGAGGCAATGATGCCGCTGACCGCTTCAGTTGATAAATTGCTTCTCTTGACACTCCCAGATCTCTAGCTACAGCAATCACTGAATCCCCCTTCTCGAGCAGAGTCAAGGCACGGGATTTCTCTTCCATTTTAAGCTTCTTTCGACCCATTGTGGGAGATAATAAAAAACTAAGGGAGATAATAAAAGACTGCCTAATAGCAAAACTGGCTGGGCTGCACATAACAACCAATCAGAGTGCAGCTTTCGCTTTACCAATGAAGTGAAAACTGAGCGTTGATTGGTTGATATTTGCAACAAAGCCAGCTTTAATATTAGACAGTTTTTTATTATCTCCCCCATTGTGTACACTTTTAACCCCTTCATGACCCAGCCTATTTGACCTTAAAGACCTGGCCGTTTTTTGTAATTCAGACCAGTGTCCCTTTATGAGGTAATAACTCAGGATTGCTTCAACGAATCCTAGCGGTTCTGAGATTGTTTTTTCGTGACATATTGGGCTTCATGCTAGTGGTAAATTTAGGTCGATAATTTTTGCGTTTATTTGTGAAAAAAATGGAAATTTGGCTAAAATTTAGAAAATGTTGCAATTTTCTAATTTTTAATTTTTATTCTGTTAAACGAGAGAGTTATGTGCCACAAAATAGTTAATAAATAACATTACCCACATGTCTACTTTACATTAGCACAATTTTGGAACCAAAATTCTTTTTTGCTAGGAAGTTATAAGGGTTAAAATTTGACCAGCGATTTCTCATTTTTACAGCAAAATTTACAAAACCATTTTTTTAGGGACCACCTCACATTTGAAGTCAGTTTGAGGGGTCTATATGGCTGAAAATACCCAAAAGTGACACCATTCTAAAAACTGCACCCCTCAAGGTGCTCAGAACCACATTCAAGAAGTTTATTAACCCTTCAGGTGCTTCACAGCAGCAGAAGCAACATGAAAGGAAAAAATGAACATTTAACTTTTTAGTCACAAAAATTATGTTTTAGCAACAATTTTTTTATTTTCCCAAGGGTAAAAAGAGAAACTGGACACCAAAAGTTATTGTAAAATATGTTCTGAGTACACCGATACCCCATATGTGGGGGGGAACCACTGTTTGGGCGCACGACAGGGCTCGGAAGGGAAGGAGCGCCATTTGACTTTTTCAATTAAAAATTGGCTCCAATCTTTAGCGGACACCATGTCGCGTTTGGAGAGCCCCTGTGTGCCTAAACATTGGAGCTCCCCCACAAGTGACCCTATTTTGGAAACTAGACCCCCCCAAGGAGCTTATCTAGATGCATAGTGAGCGTGTTGAACCCCCAGGTGCTTCACAAATTGATCCGTAAAAATGAAAAAGTACTTTTTTTTTTCACAAAAAATTTATTTTAGCCTCAATTTTTTCATTTTCACATGGGTAGCAGGATAAAATGGATCCTAAAATGTGTTGGGCAATTTCTCCTGAGTACGCCGATACCTCATATGTGGTCACAAACCACTGTTTGTGCACACGGCAAGGCTCGGAAGGGAAGGACCGCCATTTGACTTTTGAATGAAAAATTAGCTCCAATCATTAGCGGACACCATGTCGCGTTTGGAGAGCCCCTGTGTGCCTAAACATTGGAGCATCCCCACATGTGACCCCATTTTGGAAGCTAGACCCCCCAAGGCACTTATCTAGATGCATAGTGAGCACTTTGAACCCCCAGGTGCTTCACAAATTGATCCGTAAAAATGAAAAAGTACTTTTTTTTTCACAAAAAATTTCTTTTAGCCTCAATTTTTCATTTCCACATGGGCAACAGGATAAAATGGATCCTAAAATGTATTGGGCAATTTCTCCTGAGTACACTGATACCTCACATGTGGGGGTAAACCACTGTTTGGGCACACGGTAGGGCTCAAAAGGGAAGGAGCGCCATTTGACTTTTTGAATGAAAAATTAGCTCCAATCGTTTGCTGACACCATGTCGCGTTTGGAGAGCCCCTGTGTGCCTAAACATTGAAGCTTCCCCACATGTGACCCCATTTTGGAAACTAGACCTCCCAAGGAACTAATCTAGATGTGTGGTGACTACTTTAAACCCTCAAGTGCTTCACAGAAGTTTATAACGTAGAGCCGTGAAAATAAAAAAAAAACGTTTTTCTTTCCTCAAAAATTATTTTTTAGCCCACAATTTTTTATTTTCACAAGAGTAACAGGAGAAATTGGACCCGAAAAGTTGTTGTCCAGTTTGTCCTGAGTACGCTGATACCCCATATGTGGGGGGGAACCACTGTTTGGGCACATGTCGGGGCTTGGAAGGGAAGTAGTGACTTTTGAAATGCAGACTGATGGAATGGTCTGCGGGCGTCATGTTGCATTTGCAGAGCCCCTGATGTGCCTAAACAGTAGAAACCCCCCACAAGTGACCCCTCTTTGGAAACTAGACCCCCCAAGGAACTTATCTAGATATGTGGTGAGCACTTTGAACCCCCAAGTGCTTCACAGAAGTTTACAACGCACAGCCATGAAAATAAAAAATCATGTTTCTTCTCAAAAATGATGTTTTAGCAAGCAATTTTTTATTTTCGCAAGGGTAACAGGAGAAATTGGACCCCAATAGTTGTTGCTGAGTTTGTCCTGAGTAGACTGATACCCAATATGTGGGGGTAAACCACTGTTTGGGCACACGTCGGGGCTCGGAAGGGAAGTAGTGACTTTTGAAATGCAGACTTGATGTAATGGTCTGCGGGCGTCATGTTGCATTTGCAGAGCCCCTGATGTGCCTAAACAGTAGAAACCCCCCACAAGTGACCACATTTTGGAAACTAGACCCCCCAGGGAACTTATCTAGCTATGTGGTGAGCACTGTGAACCCCCAAGTGCTTCACAGAAGTTTACAACGCAGAGCCGTGAAAATAAAAAATAATTTTTCTTTCCTCAAAAATGATGTTTTAGCAAGCAATTTTTTATTTTCACAAGGGTAACAGGAGAAATTGGACCCCAATAATTGTTGCCCAGTTTGTCCTGAGTATGCTGGTACCCCATATGTGGGGGTAAACCACTGTTTGGGTGCACGTCGGGGCTCGGAAGGGAGGAAGCACCATTTGACTTTTTGAATGCAAGATTGACTGGAATCAATGGTGGCGCCATGTTGCGTTTGGAGACCCCTGATGTGCCTCAACAGTGGAAACCCCTCAATTCTAACTCCAACACTAACCCCAACACACTCCTAACCCTAATCCCAACTCTAGCCATAACCCTAATCACAACCCTAACCCCAACACACCCCTAACCCTAATCCCAACCCTAACCCCAACACACCCCTAACCATAACCCTAACCACAGCCTAATCTTAACCCTATTTCCAACCCTAGCCCTAATTCCAAACCTAACCCTAAGGCTATGTGCCCACGTTGCGGATTCGTGTGAGATTTTTCCGCACCGTTTTTGAAAAATCCGCAGGTAAAAGGCACTTCATTTTACCTGCGGATTTACCGGGGATTTCCAGTGTTTTTTGTGCGGATTTCACCTGTGGATTCCTATTGAGGAACAGGTGTAAAATGCTGCGGAATCCGCACAAAGAATTGACATGCTGCGGAAAATACAACTCAGCGTTTCCGTGCGGTATTTTCCGCACCATGGGCACAGCGGATTTGGTTTTCCATAGGTTTACATGGTACTGTAAACCTGATGGAAAACTGCTACGAATCCGCAGCGGCCAATCCGCTGCGGATCCGCAGCCAAATCTGCTGCAGATCCGCAGCCAAATCCGCACCGTGTGCATAAAGCCTAATTCTAACCCTAACCCTAGTTCTAACCCTAATTCTAGCCGTAACCCAAACCCTAACCCTAAGGCCAGGTTCACATTGCGCTAGCAGTGGCCCGTTCAGCACATACGCCAACGGGCTGCTGCTAGCGCAAGTGCCAACGTTTGCATCGCGCTAGCGCAGATAGAGCATCTGCTAGCTCTATCTGCGCTAGCAGTGATGGACCCGGAAACACTGCAGCCCGCGTCTCCGGGTCCGTCACTCAATGACGGCACATCCCTAGCGTACACCCATTGTGGGCGTGCGCTAGTGATGCGTCCGACATTGCTGTCAATGGCGGCCATAACGGACTACGTTACAACGCGTTTATGCCGTGGTGTAACGTAGTCCGTCTAACGGACTGCTTAGACGCAGTGTGAACTAACCCTAACCCTAACCCTAGTGGGGCAAGGAAAAAAAAATGTCTTTATTTTGTTTTTCTCCCTGCCTATGGGGGTGATAAAGGGGGGGGGTTTATTTATTATTTTTTTTATTTTGATCGTTGTGATAGAACCTATTACAGCGATCAAAATGTACTTGTAACGAATCTGCCGGCCGGCAGATTTCTCGGGCGTACTGCGCATGCGCCCGCCATTTTCCAAGATGGCGGCGCCCATGCAGCAGCCGGATGGACACCGGGAGGCACACGGGAGGTCAGTAAGTATGATGGGGGGGGATCGGACAGGAGGACGGAGGGGAGCGGAGGACAGGAAATGACAGGGCAGAGGACGGAGGGGAGGTGATCGGTGGCGGTGGGGGGGACACATCGCGATCTCCAGCCATGGCTGATGCTATTGCAGCATCGGCCAAGGCTGGATTGTAATATTTCACCAATTTTCATTGGTGAAATATTACTATCGCTCTGATTGAAAGTGAAACGTCACTTTCAACAGCCAATCAGAGCGAGCGGGCTAAAGTACAACTCCTCCTGTCCCTGCAGGCCGGGTGAAATTACAGTTAACCCTTTCACCCGGCCTGCTGGAGCCCAATCCGGCCATGACGCATATGCTGCGTCACAGGTCGGAATGGCACAGGTTTTCATGACGCATACGCTGCGTCAAAGGTCGGGAAGGGGTTAAAAAGTGAAATTATGATGTGGATTTTATATGTAAAGTTTTTTTTTGCTGCGCAAGTGTAAAGATTTTTTTTGCCAGCACTGTATATACTAGCCCCATATTCATAAGTGCCCACCCAGTGGAGGTTTAATTCTATGATTATACAGTGCATGTAAACGTTTGGGCATCCCTGGTCAAAATTACTGTTATTGTGAACAGTTAAGCAAGTTGAAGATGAAATGATCTCTAGAAGGCCTATATCTATATTTTCATCTTTTACATTTTAGAATTACAAAAAATAAACTGAGCCAATGCTAAAGTTTGGGCACCCTGCATGTTACTACCTAGTAGCACCCCCTTTTGCAAGTATCACAGCTCGTAAACACTTTTAGTATCCAACCAAGAGTCTTTCAATTCTTGTTTGATGGATTTTCCTCCAATCTTCCTTGGAAAATTCTTCAATTTCTGTGAGATTCCTGGGTCGGCCTGCATGCACTGCTATTTGTGATCAAGCCACAGATTATCAATGATGTTCAGATCAGGGGACTGTGAGGGCCATTGTAAAACCTTCAGTTTGTGCCTTTTGAGATTGTCTATTGTGTATTTAGGATCATTATCCATTTGTAGAAGCCATCCTCTTTTCTACTTCAGCTATTTTACAGATGGTGTTATGTTTGCATCAAGAATTTGTTGAAATTTCATTTAATCCATTCTTCCCTCTACCTGCGAAATGTTTACTGTGCCATTAGCTGCAACACAACCCCAAAGCATGATTGATCCACCCTTATGCTTAATGGTTGGCGACATGTTCTTTTCCTGAAATTCTGTGCCCTTTTTTCTCCACACATACTTTTAATCATTCTTGCCAAATAGTTTTAACCTCATCGGTCCACAGGACTTGGTTCCAAAATGCACCAGGCTTGTTTAAATGTTCCTTTGAATACTTCTGACTCTGAATCTTATAGTGAGGACGCAGGAGAGGTTTTCTACTGATAACTCTTCTGTAAAGACCAAATTTGTGCAGGTGTCTGTCACGCCCACAGGTGGCGCACATGGTCCGTGGACCCATTGTTTAACAGGGCCGGACCTGCCTAGGAAGGGGTGTAGCTAAGCGGCTACCTGGTGTTCGCTGGAGCTCCTGATGGTGGAGACAGACTGGGTTGCAGGTAGCCACCAGGTACCACTCCTAGGCAGGTGCCGGTTCTGAAGCTGCCTATCCCTGGGATCGAGTTCCCGGACACAGGGAGGCGTGACCGAGGTCACTGACAAGCCGGTAACAGAGACTGACGAACTGTACAGACAGCTTGAATATTGAAGATATCTACGAGTGTGAACACGAACCTATCAGGAAACTGTTCTGGAGCTGGCAGTACTATGACCAGGGACAACGGACTCAGGACTGGCCACACTGGGAACAGGAGACCGGAAATAGGTACCACAAACACGGTTACAGGATTAGGATACTGCCGAAGCGGTCACAGGAACACGGGCAAACTATACTAGGCTAATGAGAACATAGGGTGCGTGAATAACTTTAACAGACTAAGGACAGGGGACCTGGAAAGAGGAGAGCACGGGTAATATGCGCGGCGCCGGAACACAGTGCAGTATGCACAGGGGACGAGGAGACAGCTAACGGGAACACTGATGTGGCCAGGTGAGTGAGTAAGCCGACGTCCATGCATGGTGGGAGGAGGGGAACCATACAGAGGTTCCGGCAGATGTTACAGTGTCTCTGAACAGTAGAACAATGTACCACAACTCCAGAGTTTGCTATATCTTTCTGAATGTCTTTTGCAGTCAAGCAGAGATTCTGATTTGCCTCTCTAGCAATCCTATGAACAGCTCTCACTGAAAAATCTTGCTTGGTCTTCTAGACCTTATCTTGACCTCCACTGTTTTTGTTAACTGCCATTTCTTAATTACATTTTGAACTGAGGAAAGGGCAACTTGAAAACACTTTGCTATCTTCTTATAGCCTTCTCCTGCTTTGTGGGCCTCCACCATTTTCAGAGTGCTAGGCAGCTGCTTAGAAGAACCCATGGCTGCAGTATTTGGCAAAAGGTTAGAGGAGGCTGGGTTTTTATAAATCTGGGAAATTTGCATCACCTGGCCTTTCCTAACGATGATGGTGAAGAAGCCATAACCCCTAACAGGCTAATTAAGGTCTGAAACCTTGGTCAAAGTTATCTGAGCACACAAATCTCCAAGGGTGCCCAAAGTTTGCATAGGCACATTTTCCTTTTTGTAATTTTTAAAAATAGATGAAAATATATATTTTTTTGCCTAAAATACAAAGGAAATGTGTCATCTTTTACTTTAGGCCTTTTAGAGATCATTTCACCTTTAACTTGCTCAACGGTTCACAATAACAGGAATTTTGAAAAGGGGGGGACCAAACTTTTACATGTCACTGTATGAAAGAAAGCAGTCATTTGAATTCTCTTTGTCAGCTCCCAACCCTATAAAAAACATTATGAAATGGGTCAGCCATGCCCCCAATGAATTTACCTTGGCTTATCATGAATGTTATATAAATACAACAGGAGACGAAGCAGCTCCCAGACACATCGCGTGACGCTTAGGCTACTTTCACACTAGCGTTTTTTAAAATCCGTCACAATGCGTCGTTTTGCAGAAAAAACGCATCCTGCAAAAGTGCTTGCAGGATGCGTTTTTTCCCCATAGACTTCTATTGACGACGCATTTGCGACGGATTGGCACACTTCGCATCCGTCTTGCGACGGATGCGTCGTGCTTTGGCGGACCGTTGGGAGAAAAAAACCCTACATGTAACGTTTTTTTCTCCCGACGGACCGCATTTTCCGACCGCGCATGCGCGGCCGGAACTCCGCCCCCACCTCCCCGCACCTTACAATGGGGCAGCGGATGCGCCGGAAAAATGCATCCGCTGCCTCCATTGTGCAATGCAGCAAACGCTAGCGTCGGAATCTCTCCCCGACGCATTGCGACGGGGAGATTCCGACGCTAGTGTGAAAGGAGCCTTACCTCCAGTAAAATAAAGGATCAAATAGGCTAAAATTCACTGAGCAAGGCCATATAGACATAAAAGTGCCATGTCATTTATCTCAGCACCTATGGGAATTTACATAGGGCGTCAATTTGTCACCCAACCGGTGAAAAACTAAAGGCCTCATCCTCACATGCTTTGCATCTGGTGATAATACTGAACTGCAAGTTCCAGCATGCCACCAGGGACTGAAGAACAAAGAGACAGAGTTAAAACTTTTGTAAGAACTATAGAACACACTGCTCATCCCCAGGAGATGGCGTATGCAATGTTTCTACACCAGCAATGACTGACAGGCAGGAATCCCTCAACTGAGCCGGCGACATACCACAAGGAAGGGTTAATCCTTGCCCTGTAGGTGCATAGGGATTAGGGCAGGCAGGGGCAAGGGTGTGTCTGGCACACTTCACAAAGTGGGATCCCCTCCAGTCTAAGTGTGCGATCCAGGGCTTCCACATCACTGCGGGCGTCTGCTAATTACCCAGCTCGTGTCAGCTACTATTCACCGGCTTCCATATTTTATCTACCTGGCAGGTAACCATCAGGAGGCATGCAAAGGTTTGAGCTGTCGGCATTTACTTCCTTTCTAGATGTAGCAGAGCTGAGTCTGTTACCGGTGATATCTGAATGTGGGAACTATTATAGCGCCCGTGCTACCACGACGTGAGCCCTATAGTGTGCGGTCTACATCAGGGTATATCCCCTGGGGCCGTATATACAATTGGGAGTGGATAATTTGCTGTGTATTGTCACAGAAGCGCCATTGTGGGCGAGCTTTCCTGAAATAAAATCTGCAGCATAAATTTACTGGATATAAAATTTATGAGGTGGCGGATCATCACGTATTCCTCCGGTGAAATGTTCGGAAATGCTGTCACATTTCTGCCTCCAAATTTACAGTGAAAATTGCGGCTGCTGATTTTACACTGAGGGGGTTTTGAGGTGTGCAGCGGAAACATTAACCTTAAGGGCTCGTGTTTTCGGTCTGCGTGAGAGATGGATCAATTGTCACCATTGCACTAGTGCATGAGATGTTTTTCCACATGGTCCAACGGGTAGAAAATAGTCATAGAAAGTGCTAAGTCTGGTCTGTATGCAGTGGTAGGAAGCTCCTGCACCCATCACCAAAATTACAGATGAGCACACCGAGCCAATCACATTTACATTTTGTGTATGTGGCTGGCCCAGATTTTTTTTTTCTTTAACACAGCCGTCTGATCCCGGGCTGCAGGCTCTGTAGATTTGGGGCTGATTCAGTGAATTGACTACATTAACTACTATGTAAACCATGGGCGGCCAGCACCTTGTGCGGGACCCTCCACACTACGGCAGGACCCCCCGCACACTACGGCAGGACCCCCCGCACACTACGGCAGGACCCCCCGCACACTACGGCAGGACCCCCCGCACACTACGGCAGGACCCCCCGCACACTACGGCAGGACCCCCCGCACACTACCCCCTACACACGACGGCGGGACCCACTACACTCTACCGCAGGACCCACTACACTCTACCGCAGGACCCACTACACTCTACCGCAGGACCCACTACACTCTACCGCAGGACCCACTACACTCTACCGCAGGACCCACTACACTCTACCGCAGGACCCACTACACTCTACCGCAGGACCCACTACACGCTACGGCAGGACCCACTACACGCTATGGCAGGACCCACTACACGCTACGGCAGGACCCACTACACACTACAGCAGGACACTGCACACTATGGCAGGACCTCACTGTCTTATTAGAGACTGTGCCATGGACTACATATAAACCTACCTCATTATCACATGATGACGAAGCCAAATGACATATTGAGCTCTGCTGCATCTATACCCTGAAATCCACATGTAGCCATCCCCCCATATACAACCGTGATTGCATTTATATGCTGTGAGGAAAGTGGATGATCTGCAGAGCACTTGCCTCATCCTACGCCCTCTCCCAGACGGCGCTCATCCCAGACGTCTTATTCCTGTCACTTTCAGATCCGACCAATGACCTATACAGTAGGGATTAAGGTGTCATCCGGGGAAAGTGTTGAATGACTGATCCTTACTTGCTGTAGTTAATGACTGTCGGGCTAAGCCCAGAGCCCCCTGGAGCACAGCCTGTGGAGCAATTTAAGGTTTAAGTATTCCTCCTTTTGGTGAAACCCATGTCATTTACTCTGGCTTCACTACTGAATATCCTGCATGAATTTATGGGCGACTTCATCCCGTGCTGAAAACTATTGCTTCTTTTTATACCAGATGTTGCCAAATTTATCGAATAAACCCAGCAGCAGCAGCAGCAGGAGGCCACCTCTTCCACAACCCTGCTACAAACATATACATCCTACCACTATGTTTCCTTTTAGTGTTTATCTGTAACGACTCTATACAAATATATACACATCCTACATACGGGATTAGCACCAGCCCCAAATTCTGCTGAGGAGGCCAAGATGCCGAAAAGCTAAAGGAGCAGCTGTCACTAAGATATACACAATGCTCCTCTATGAGGAGGCCAGGAAACCGCTACGTGGGGCGCGAGAGAGTTTATCCCCGTCCCCTTAACGTACAGTAATAAGGATCAAGAGTTTTTCACATGGAGTAGTATTCACGGGATTAGAGGACTAAGAGGATATTGGACCCGATGTCTCGTCTGGGACGGAGCATTGTTCACACAGGCTCGATCCGCAATGTTAATCTCATCCACAGGGAACTAATTGTTGGGTAATTAGAAGACCCCAAAGGTAAATGACTAAACTCCGCGATATCCATGATATCCCCTGGGAAAGCCAGCCGTGAGGATCACGTTAACTTGTGCTTGGTTGGGTATAAAAGTTAATCCCTCTCCCCACAGAAGTGATTACGGAGTTCAAAGCTTCTTGGGACGGAGAACAGAAATGTTTACGTTGGAGACGTTTTTTTCCCTTCGCCGACTTCCAGCACAGATTGGGTTTGTATTGACAGCATAACCCTGCACATAAATAGTATCCCCCATAGTGCTGCGTATGGCAGGGTGGTCCTGTGCCCAGGACATCCCTTGTATCACTGAGGGCATAGCCTGTCCGTCTAGGGCGCCTTCCTGAGCCCATTCATACATACATTATACTGGTATAGGACAAGACATCAAGTTCCTATTAGAGTGGGGGGGACCCCAATATTCAGAATTTTGGGGCAAAAACACAATACATGGGATTTTATATGATAATTCAATAGCAAAGTCATAGCACAACAATAGAAGTATAGTGTACGGAGGCTGCTGGGGGGCATTCACCGACACACGTGGTGCTGTGAGGAACACTGCAAGCCAGGGTCCTACATATGGTCCCAGTAAATGCATATGTCGTCCTACAGTAAGGGGTCCTGTGTGCACTGTACTGGGGTCCCGTCAGCTGCATACAGTAAACATTCCTATATACTGTATATGCAGGCGTATACACGTGGTCATGCGGGTGCTATCTGTAGGAGCACTACATAGTAGGTGGTCCTCTGCATACACCCACACTATAGAGGGGTCCTAATGGGTGCATACAGTGCGATTCCTAAACATATTGCATATAGCACATAAATGGAATAATGCACACGCTTTATATGGGACCCTATTAGTGGAAAACATCTGCAGTAGTGTATTCCACATGCAACAGATCCCTAATACACTGCATGCACCAGGGACCCTCTGAGCGCACCTAGTGGTGGGTCCTATGCACTCACCTACACCATACACGGGTCACAATCAGTGCACACAAGACAGGATGCAAGGGGCAGAAGTAGGAATCTTGTACAGATGACATACACAGTATAAGGGGCATTCAGTAGGGATCATATATTTATATGACATTGCTATACGATGGACATCCAATACACATGACATCCATAGTACAAGGGGAATTAGTAGGGATCCTATACAATGACATCCCTATACAGAGGCATTAGCAGGGATCCTATACAATGACATCCCTATACAGGGGGCATTAGTAGGGATCCTATACAATGACATCTCTATACAGGGGCATTAGTAGGGATCCTATACAATGACATCTCTATACAGGGGCATTAGTAGGGATCCTATACAATGACATCTCTATACAGGGGCATTAGTAGGGATCCTATACAATGACATCTCTATACAGGGGCATTAGTAGGGATCCTATACAATGACATCCCTATATAGGGGACATTAGTAGGGATCCTATACAATGACATCTCTATACAGGGGCATTAGTAGGGATCCTATACAATGACATCCCTATACAGGGGGCATTAGTAGGGATCCTATACAATGACATCTCTATACAGGGGCATTAGTAGGGATCCTATACAATGACATCTCTATACAGGGGCATTAGTAGGGATCCTATACAATGACATCCCTATATAGGGGACATTAGTAGGGATCCTATACAATGACATCCCTATACAGGGGGCATTAGTAGGGATCCTATACAATGACATCCCTATACAGAGGCATTAGCAGGGATCCTATACAATGACATCCCTATACAGGGGGCATTAGTAGGGATCCTATACAATGACATCTCTATACAGGGGCATTAGTAGGGATCCTATACAATGACATCTCTATACAGGGGCATTAGTAGGGATCCTATACAATGACATCTCTATACAGGGGCATTAGTAGGGATCCTATACAATGACATCCCTATATAGGGGACATTAGTAGGGATCCTATACAATGACATCTCTATACAGGGGCATTAGTAGGGATCCTATACAATGACATCCCTATACAGGGGGCATTAGTAGGGATCCTATACAATGACATCTCTATACAGGGGCATTAGTAGGGATCCTATACAATGACATCTCTATACAGGGGCATTAGTAGGGATCCTATACAATGACATCCCTATATAGGGGACATTAGTAGGGATCCTATACAATGACATCCCTATACAGCGGGCATTAGTAGGGATCCTATACAATGACATCCCTATACAGGGGGCATTAGTAGGGATCCTATACAATGACATCTCTATACAGGGGCATTAGTAGGGATCCTATACAATGACATCCCTATACAGGGGGCATTAGTAGGGATCCTATACAATGACATCTCTATACAGGGGCATTAGTAGGGATCCTATACAATGACATCCCTATATAGGGGACATTAGTAGGGATCCTATACAATGACATCTCTATACAGGGGCATTAGTAGGGATCCTATACAATGACATCCCCATACAGGGGGCATTAGTAGGGATCCTATACAATGACATCTCTATACAGGGGCATTAGTAGGGATCCTATACAATGACATGTCTATACAGGGTACAGGGGACATTAGTAGGGATCCTATACAATGACATCCCTATATAGGGGACATTAGTAGGGATCCTATACAATGACATCTCTATACAGGGGGCATTAGTAGGGATCCTATACAATGACATCCCTATATAGGAGGCATTAGTAGGGATCCTATACAATGACATCTCTATACAGGGAGCATTAGTAGGAATCCTATACAATGACATCCCTATACAGGGGGCATTAGTAGGGATCCTATACAATGACCTCTCTATACAGGGGGCATTAGTAGGGATCCTATACAATGACATCCCTATACAGGGGGCATTAGTAGGGATCCTATACAATGACATCCCTATACAGGGGGCATTAGTAGGGATCCTATACAATGACATCCCTATACAGGGGGCATTAGTAGGGATCCTATACAATGACATCCCTATACAGGGGGCATTAGTAGGGATCCTATACAATGACATCCCTATACAGGGCGCATTAGTAGGAATCCTATACAATGACATCCCGATACAGGGGCATTAGTAGGGATCCTATATAATGACATCCCTATACAGGGGCATTAGTAGGGATCCTATACAATGACATCTCTATACAAGGGGCATTAGTAGGGAACCTAGACAATGACATCCCTATACAGGGGCATTAGTAGGGATTCTAGACAATGACATCCCTATACAAGGGGCATTAGTAGGGAACCTAGACAATGACATCCCTATACAGGGGCATTAGTAGGGATCCTATACACATGACATCTCTATACAGGGGGCATTAGTAGGGATCCTATACACATGACATCTCTATACAGGGGGCATTAGTAGGGATCCTATACACATGAAATCTCTATACAGGGGGCATTAGTAGGGATCCTATACACATGACATCCCTATACAGGGGGCATTAGTAGGGATCCTATACACATGACATCTCTATACAGGGGGCATTAGTAGGGATCCTATACAATGACATCTCTATACAGGGGGCATTAGTAGGGATCCTATACAATGACATCCCTATACAGGGGCATTAGTAGGGATCCTAGAGAATGACATCCCTATACAGGGCGCATTAGTAGGAATCCTATACAATGACATCCCTATACAGGGGCATTAGTAGGGATCCTAGAGAATGACATCCCTATACATGGGGCATTAGTGGGGAACCTAGACAATGACATCCCTATACAGGGGCATTAGTAGGGATCCTATACAATGACATCCCTATACAGGGGCATTAGTAGGGATCCTATACAATGACATCCCTATACAGGGGGCATTAGTAGGGATCCTATATAATGACATCTCTATACAGGGGACATTAGCAGGGATCCTATACAATGACATCTCTATACAAGGGGCATTAGTAGGGATGCTATACAATGACATCCCTACACAGGGGCATTAGCAGGGATCCTAGAGAATGACATCCCTATACAGGGGGGGCATTATTAGGGATCCTATACAATGACATCTCTACACAAGGGGCATTATTAGGGATCCTATACACATGACATCTCTATACAGGGGCATTAGTAGGGATCCTATACAATGACATCCATATACAGGGGGCATTAGCAGGGATCCTATACAATGACATCCCTATAGGGATCCTATACAATGACATCTCTATACAGGGGCATTAGTAGGGATCCTATACAATGACATCCCTATACAGAGGTATTAGCATGGATCCTATACAATGACATCCCTATACAGAGGTATTAGCATGGATCCTATACAATGACATCCCTATACAGAGGCATTAGCAGGGATCCTATACAATGACATCCCTATACAGGGGGCATTAGTAGGGATCCTATATAATGACATACAGGGGGCATCAGCAGGGCTCTTAGGCACAAGCCTTCCCCCACAGGACCCCGTCCTCCCCCATGTGCCGCCCCCTCCCTCCAGCTGCCCGCACTCACCCCCTGGACGCGGCTGCTCTGATTCTGGAGCCCGGGTCAGATACCGGCTCCATCACGGTTACTTCATTCTTTCGGTCGGGGGCTTCAGGTCCATCGGAGTGAGAGCATCAGGTCCCGCAGTGGGCACCCAGCAATCCCACATACGACTGGTGCAAGTGCCACTCACCCCCCTGGGACTCGGCATGTACCTTGGGAGGGGGGCAGTGGGCAGGTCTGGGGTGAGCTTGGACCCATGACAGGCTGACCCCTGGCAGAGCTCTGTGCACCCACTCTTCTTACTTTAGGGGGGTCCCTGCCCTGCCTGCACACGGAGATTCCTCCCTGCTGGACCCGAGGCACAGGGAAAGGAAGGTTCAGAGCAATGCACAGGATCTAATACAGCGGGAGACCCCGCGCTCAGGGCCCCTGCTGCCCTCTAGTGGCCACACGTCACTACTGCATCAGTATGCGAGTTCTAGGCAAAGTGAACTTTTTTAAACTTTTCTTTGAATTAAACTTCCATCTCCCATAGATCTGATCACAAGCGCCCATGCTGCCCTAGTTTAGGTTGCAGCTTGAGTAAACAAGTACCCAAAAAAAGAATACAGCTCCTCGAGCTACAACAAGACTCCAAGATCCAGATTTCCCCAGGAAAAGCCAGAAACCTAGTAACCAGGCCTCTGCCACCTGCTGTGCCCCCTCATCACCACCAGCATTGCTGCTAATGGGGGATCTGCTTACAGATGTTTACTGGTGAGAATCAGCTGAGACTTTTGACAGAAGTGTGGTAAAGAGGGGGAGGGGTGAGAGCAGCCATCATGGACCACAACTCCCATCATTGGGGCTTTATGAAGTTCTGATGAAGCAGCACAAATATATACAGACTCACAACTCACTACTACAGACTGGTACTGATCCCTACTGCAGCCTGGCATTGATCCCTACTGTCACCTGGCACTGATCCCTACTGCAGCCTGGCATTGATCCCTACTGTCACCTGGCACTGATCCCTACTGCAGTCTGGCATTGATACCTACTGTAACCTGGCACTGATCCCTACTGTAACCTGGCATTGATCCCTACTGTCACCTGGCATTGATCTCTACTGCAGCCTTGCATTGATCCCTACTGTAACCTGGCACTGATCCCTACTGTAACCTGGCATTGATCCCTACTGTAACCTGGTACTGATCCCTACTGCAACCTGGCACTGATCCCTACTGCAGCCTTAAACTGATCCCTGCTGTAACCTGGCATTGATCCCTACTGCAGCCTGGCACTGATCCCTACTGCAGCCTGGCACTGATCCCTACTGCAGCCTGGCACTGATCCCTACTGTAACCTGCCACTGATCCCTACTGTAGCCTGGCATTGATCCCTACTGTAACCTGACACTGATGCCTACTGTAACCTGGCATTGATCCCTACTGTAACCTCGCAATGATCCCTACTGTTACCTGGCACTGATGCCTACTGCAGCCTAAAATTGATTCCTACTGCAGCCTGGCACTTATCTCTACTGCAGCCTGACACTGATCCCTACTGTAACCTGGCACTGATCCCTACTGCAGCCTGGTACTGATGCTTACTGCAGCCTAAAATTGATTCCTCCTGCAGCCTGGCACTGATGCCTACTGCAGCCTTAAACTGATCCCTGCTGTAACCTGGCATTGATCCCTACTGCAGCCTGGCACTGATCCCTACTGCAGCCTGGCACTGATCCCTACTGCAGCCTGGCACTGATCCCTACTGTAACCTGCCACTGATCCCTACTGTAGCCTGGCATTGATCCCTACTGTAACCTGACACTGATGCCTACTGTAACCTGGCATTGATCCCTACTGTAACCTGGCAATGATCCCTACTGTTACCTGGCACTGATGCCTACTGCAGCCTAAAATTGATTCCTACTGCAGCCTGGCACTGATCTCTACTGCAGCCTGACACTGATCCCTACTGTAACCTGGCACTGATCCCTACTGCAGCCTGGTACTGATGCTTACTGCAGCCTAAAATTGATTCCTCCTGCAGCCTGGCACTGATGCCTACTGCAGCCTTAAACTGATCCCTGCTGTAACCTGGCATTGATCCCTACTGCAGCCTGGCACTGATCCCTACTGCAGCCTGGCACTGATCCCTACTGCAGCCTGGCACTGATCCCTACTGTAGCCTGGCATTGATCCCTACTGTAACCTGACACTGATGCCTACTGTAACCTGGCATTGATCCCTACTGTAACCTGGCAATGATCCCTACTGTTACCTGGCACTGATGCCTACTGCAGCCTAAAATTGATTCCTACTGCAGCCTGGCACTGATCTCTACTGCAGCCTGACACTGATCCCTACTGTAACCTGGCACTGATCCCTACTGCAGCCTGGTACTGATGCTTACTGCAGCCTAAAATTGATTCCTCCTGCAGCCTGGCACTGATGCCTACTGCAGCCTGACACTGATCCCTACTGTAACTTGGCACCAATCCCTACTGTAACATGGCACTGATCTCTACTGCAGCCTGGCACTGATCCCTACTGCAACCTGAAACTGATCCCTACTGCAGCCTGGAACTGATCCATTTGCAGCCTGGCACTGATCAGTACTTTTGACTGGCACTGATCCCTACTGCTGACTGGCACAGATCCCTACTGCAGACTGGCACTGATCCATAGTGCAGACTGGCACTGATCCCTACTGCTGATTAGCACTGATCCCTACTGCTGATTGGCACTGATCCCTACTGCTGACTGGCACTGATCCCTAGTGCAGACTGGCACTGATCCCTACTGCTGATTAGCACTGATCCCTACTGCTGATTGGCACTGATCCCTACTGCTGACTGGCACTGATCTCTAGTGCAGACTGGCATTGATCCCTTCTGCAGACTGACACTGATCCGTAGTCCAGACTGGCACTGATCCCTACTGCTGATTGGCACTGATCCCTAGTGCAGACTGGCATTGATCCCTACTGCAGACTGGCACTGATCCATACTTCAGACTGATTTCTACTGCAGACTCACACTGATCCCTACTGCAGTCTAGCACTTATCCATACAACAAAATGACATATAATTTTTACTGTGTATGACTACACAAAGCTCACTACTGCAGCCTTGCATTGATCCCTTCCCTACTGTGTTAGCATAAGTTCTGTTCCTAACAGTATACACTAGACACTGCTCCCTTCTGCATGGTAACAATAATACCTACTGCAGGAGACCACATACTGCACCTTACTGTATAGAAGTGCACAATGCTCCCTACTGCAGGATGATGCATACAGTTTCTTCCTGTATACCACTAGACACTGCTTCTTGCTTACATGTACAGGTTGACACTGCGGACTACTGTAGCCTTACAGTGATCCTGTATGAAGCCACAGATTGTTTCTTTGCAATCAGATACTGATCCCTACAGTGAGTCCACTGTACACAAACAAGACACTATTCCTACTACAGTCTGGGGCTGATCACCCCCATGCAGCTACAGACCTACTGTACCAAAATAATGCATTACTGCATATAACCTGACACTGCTCCTTACTGCAGCCACCACTGATCCCTACACTATACAATTACTGCTCGTTACTTTATTCATACATTTTTTTAAAGGGAATCTGTCACCAGGGTTTTTCCCTCCATGGGAGGGCAGCACAAAGCAAAGACAGATACCCTGATCCCAGCGCTCAGTCCCTTACTGTGCTTCTTGCTGTACTTCTAATTATGACTTATTTTATCTGCTGCTGCTCTGCTAGTCTTCTCCCTAATTGCTCTGTCTAACCATGCCCATGCACTGATTAACATAAAGTCCGGAGAAAAATACTGAGCCTTGAGGTTGGGGAGGTCCCGATGAAAAACAACATGGGACTTACACTCATTAGGTATTTTGTTGTTAAAATATTACTCAAAAGTATAAAAAAAACAACAACAAACAGGCAGAAAATTAAATGTTTCACAGATGGACCGACATCTTCATAAACCTACTTTCCAAACCCATACTGATGCTACTCTGCTAGGAGGCGCCATGGTTCTAATTAGTTTTTATTTTCCCATGACACTGATTGACAGCTCTGCACAGTGCGTAGGCAGAAAGCAACCAATCAGCGTGAGGGGCGTAGTTATATATAGCTCATGAATATGGCAGATACCTGGCAGCAGGTTTACTAGTCTTTTAGCGATAATCTGCTGATAAACTGTGATTTTAACAAAACTACAGCAAGCAACCCATTAATGGACACATCGGTGGAATCGGTCTCTGCTCTCAGATTAGGTGGTACAAACATGGTGAAAGACTCCCTTTAGTATGGTAGACAGCCAGAAACTGATCCCTACTGCATACAGAAATACCCTGCTACTTACTATGTACATCCAGACACTGCTACTACAGCATACAGCCAGACACTGCCCCCTACTGTACAATGCCAGACACTGCCCCCTACTGCATACAGCCAGACACCGCCCCCTACTGCATACAGCCAGACACCGCCCCCTACTGCATACAGCCATATACTACCCCCTACTGCATACAGCCAGACACCGCCCCCTACTGCATACAGCCAGACACTCCCCTATACTGCATACAGCCAGACACTGCCTCCTACTGCATACAGCCAGACACTGCTCCCTACTGCATACAGCCAGACACTGCCCCCTACTGTACAATGCCAGACACTGCCCCCTACTGTACAATGCCAGACACTGCCCCCTACTGCATACAGCCAGACACCGCCCCCTACTGCATACATCCAGACATTGCCCCTACTGCATACAGCCAGATACTGCCCACTACTGTACAATGCCAGACACTGCCCCCTACTGCATACAGCCAGACACCGCCCCCTGCATACAGCCAGACACTCCCCTATACTGCATACAGCCAGACACTGCCCCCTACTGCATACATCCAGACATTGCCCCTACTGCATACAGCCAGATACTGCCCACTACTGTACAATGCCAGACACTGCCCCCTACTGCATACAGCCAGACACCGCCCCCTGCATACAGCCAGACACTCCCCTATACTGCATACAGCCAGACACTGCCTCCTACTGCATACAGCCAGACACTGCTCCCTACTGCATACAGCCAGACACTGCCCCCTACTGTACAATGCCAGACACTGCCCCCTACTGTACAATGCCAGACACTGCCCCCTACTGCATACAGCCAGACACCGCCCCCTACTGCATACATCCAGACATTGCCCCTACTGCATACAGCCAGATACTGCCCACTACTGTACAATGCCAGACACTGCCCCCTACTGCATACAGCCAGACACCGCCCCCTGCATACAGCCAGACACTCCCCTATACTGCATACAGCCAGACACTGCCCCCTACTGCATACATCCAGACATTGCCCCTACTGCATACAGCCAGATACTGCCCACTACTGTACAATGCCAGACACTGCCCCCTACATACAGCCAGACACCGCCCCCTGCATACAGCCAGACACTCCCCTATACTGCATACAGCCAGACACCGCCCCCTACTGCATACATCCAGACATTGCCCCTACTGCATACAGCCAGATACTGCCCCCTACTGTACAATGCTAGACACTGCCCCCTACAGCATACAGCCAGACACTGCCACATACTGCATACAGCCAGACACTGCCCCCTAGTGTACAATGCCAGACACTGCCCCCTACTGCATACAGCCAGATACTGCCCCCTACTGCACAATGCCAGACACTGCCCCCTACTGCATACAGCCAGATACTGCCCCCTACTGCACAATGCCAGACACTGCCCCCTACTGCATACAGCCAGACACTGCCCCTACTAATAATCTTAATAATCTTTATTTTTATATAGCGCTAACATATTCCGCAGCGCTTTACAGTTTGCACACATTATCATCACTGTCCCCGATTGGGCTCACAATCTAGAATTCCTATCAGTATGTCTTTGGAATGTGGGAGGAAACCGGAGTGCCCGGAGGAAACCCACGCAAACACGGAGAGAACATACAAACTCTTTGCAGATGTTGTCCTGGGTGGGATTAGAACCCAGGACCCCAGCGCTGCAAGGCTGTAGTGCTAACCACTGCGCCACCGTGCTGCCCCAGATACAGCTGCCCCATACAGCCACCGTGCTGCCCCATACAGCCAGATACTGCCCCTATTGCATACAGCCAGACACTGCCCCCTACTGCATACAGCCAGACACTGCCCCCTACTGCATACAGCCAGATACTGCCCGTACTGCATACAGCCAGATACTGCCCCCTACTGCATACAGCCAGACACTGCCCCCTACTGCATACAGCCAGACACTGCCCCCTACTGCATACAGCCAGATACTGCCCGTACTGCATACAGCCAGATACTGCCCCCTACTGCATACAGCCAGATACTGCCCCAATGCATACAGCCAGACACTGCCCCCTACTGCATACAGCCAGACACTGCCCCTACTGCATACAGCCAGACACTGCCCCTTACTGCATACTGCCAGATACTGCCCGTACTGCATACAGCCAGATACTGCCCCCTACTGCATACAGCCTGATACTGCCCCAATGCATACAGCCAGACACTGCCCCCTACTGCATACAGCCAGACACTGCCCCCTACTGCATACAGCCAGATACTACCCCTACTGTACAATGCCAGACACTGCCCCCTACTGCATACAGCAATACACTGCCCCCTACTGCAAACAGCCAGATAATGCCCCCTACTGCATACAGCCAGACACTGCCCCCTACTGCATACAGCCAGATACTACCCCCTACTGCATACAGCCAGATATTGTCCCCTACTGCATACAGCCAGATACTGCCCGTACTGCATACAGCCAGACACTGCCCCCTACTGCATACAGCCAGATACTACCCCTACTGCATACAGCCAGACACTGCCCCCTACTGCATACAGCCAGACACTGCCCCCTACTGCATACAGCCAGATACTGTCCCCTACTGCATACAGCCAGATACTGCCCCCTACTGCATACAGCCAGGTACTACTCCCTACTGCATACAGCCAGATACTGTCCCCTACTGCATACAGCCAGATACTGCCCCTACTGTACAATGCCAGACACTGCCCCCAACTGCATACATCAATACACTGCCCCCTACTGCATACAGCCAGATAATGCCCCCTACTGCATACAGCCAGACACTGCCCCCTACTGCATACAGCCAGATACTATCGATACTGTACAATGCCAGACACTGCCCCCTACTGCATGCAGCAATACACTGCCCCCTACTGCAAACAGCCAGACACTGCCCCCTACTGCATACAGCCAGATACTGTCCCCTACTGCATACAGCCAGATACTGCCCGTACTGCATACAGCCAGACACTGCCCCCTACTGCATACAGCCAGATACTACCCCTACTGCATACAGCCAGATACTGTCCCCTACTGCATACAGCCAGATACTGCCCCTACTGTACAATGCCAGACACTGCCCCCAACTGCATACATCAATACCCTGCCCCCTACTGCATACAGCCAGACACTGCCCCCTACTGCATACAGCCAGATACTGTCCCCTAGGCCTACTGCATACAGCCAGATACTGCCCGTACTGCATACAGCCAGACACTGCCCCCTACTGCATACAGCCAGATACTACCCCTACTGCATACAGCCAGATACTGTCCCCTACTGCATACAGATACTGCCCCTACTGTACAATGCCAGACACTGCCCCCAACTGCATACATTAATACACTGCCCCCTACTGCATACAGCCAGATAATGCCCCCTACTGCATACAGCCAGACACTGCCCCCTACTGCATACAGCCAGATACTACCCCTACTGTACAATGCCAGACACTGCCCACTACTGCATACAGCAATACACTGCCCCCTACTGCAAACATCCAGATAATGCCCCCTACTGCATACAGCCAGATACTGTCCCCTACTGCATACAGCCAGATACTGCCCGTACTGCATACAGCCAGACACTGCCCCCTACTGCAAACAGCCAGATAATGCCCCCTACTGCATACAGCCAGACACTGCCCCCTACTGCATACAGCCAGATACTGCCCCTACTGCATACAGCCAGATACTGTCCCCTACTGCATACAGCCAGATACTACCCCTACTGCATACAGCCAGATACTGTCCCCTACTGCATACAGCCAGATACTGCCCCTACTGTACAATGCCAGACACTGCCCCCAACTGCATACATCAATACACTGCCCCCTACTGCATACAGCCAGACACTGCCCCCTACTGCATAAAGCCAGATACTGCCGTACTGCATACAGCCAGATACTGCCCCTACTGCATACAACCAGACACCGCCCCCTACTGCATATAACCAGACACCGCCCCCTACTGCATACAACCAGACACCGCCCCCTACTGCATACAGCTAGACACCGCCCCCTATTGCATACAGCCAGATACTGCCCCCTACTGCATACAGCCAGATACTGCCCGTACTGCATACAGCCAGACACTGCCCCCCTACTGCATAAAGCCAGACACTGCCCCCTACTGCATACAGCCAGATACTACCCCTACTGCATACAACCAGACACTGCCCCCCTACTGCATAAAGCCAGACACCGCCCCCTACTGCATACAGCCAGACACCGCCCCCTACTGCATACAGCCAGATACTACCCCTACTGCATACTACTTGATTGCTCATTTATCAGAAAGGCCGCTATCGGGAAATGCCTGGACATGGCAGGTATATTTCTCCCACTGACAATTGACATATGGTTTGGTGGGCGGGAGCATTTGGGGGGATGCCTTTTTTATGGCACACACTACAATATAGCACTTCACTGCACTGCACAGCAGCCTCCTATGCTCTGCACTTTTAGGCTATGTGCACACGATGCGGATTTTGCTGCGGATCCGCAGCGTTTCTGCAGCTGCGGGTCCGCAGCAGTTTCCCATTCGTTCACAGTTCAATGTAAACCTATGGGAAACAAAAATCGCTGTGCACATGCTGCGGGAAAAAATGCGCGGAAACACAGCAGTTTACATTCCGCAGCATGTCACTTCTTTCTGCGGATTCCGCAGCGGTTTTACAACTGCTCCAATAGAAAACCGCAGTTGTAAAACCGCAGAAAAAAAACGCGGTAAAACTGCGGTAAATCCGCGATAAATCCGCAGCGGTTTTCCACTGCGGATTTATCAAATCTGCTGAAATCTGCTGCGGAAAAATCCGCAGTAGACCAGAATACGTGTGCACATAGCCTTACACCTCACCTTGCACGCCACACAGCAGAGAGCGTATACAGCGGAGCTTTTATTCTGCAGCCTGTATCCACCTGCCGTGCACTGCAAATTCAGCAGAACTTCCTGCCATATACTGTGCACCCGCTGGATATTCCTATTAATACAACACAATGGCTGTTCACCTGCACTGCCAATGCAGCATTGCACAGCTCTGCACATAAGGATGGACGCAAGTTGTTCCCTGCTGCGCTGTACATACAGCCGGACATTACTCTGCACTGCACATACCACAGAACATTCCAGAACACTGCCCTGCACATATAAAGGGGCATACCTCTAATCTGCCCCAAGAAGATGGGAGTCTTCCTCTCTGCACATCACACAGATATACAGCCGCCTCATCCTCTGCACGGACTATATAGCAATTTACCCCTATAGATACAGTAGAAAAGTCACCTGCAGTAAGGCAAGATGATATTCCGCTGCTCTGCAAGTATATAGAAGCATCTGGCTCTGCACTGTACAGACCGCGTACAGAGGAGACAACATCTGCTTTGTAGCATCCATTCATTTCTCAGGAGCCCTATCTTTTAGGGATCATTCCTACTCTCTGGTAGCAGATCCATAGATCAGTCACAATACATTGCTTGTTGATCAGGCGGATCTTTACATACAGATACATATTGCTCTGCCCCGAGACTCCGGACATTGTCGCTCACTGGTTTCCCCATGTAACCCATTACAAGTATGCTATGGAATAATGAGAATCCACAGGCCGGGCCATGATTGACACATGCCACATTCTCGGGTCTCCACGCTGGGACAGACGGGACAGTCAGTAATTGGAGTCCGTCAGTAGTGTCTCTGAGGACATCACCTTTTGTGACATCTGGAGAAAACATTTTGGATATTCTGTAACAGTCATGAACCGTAAGGGATGGATTCTGGGATCCGATCGCACAGTCCTACACGGGGTAAGGATTACAGGCTTGGGATGTTCAGAAAGACACGGAAACTCCTGTGCGGTTACGGATGTCACACGTGCGATTCCCAGAAATGGGACATAGAAAGATCTTGTGTGAAACAGTCCTCACACACCAGATCTCCAGACCGGGGCGAGTGCCAACCTGTGACCCCATCATGGCTCGCACACACATCCTATGTAGGTGCTGGCAGTTCTGGGGGCTCTCCGATGATACATCAAGGTGACAGGTGTCATTTACCAAGTCATGGAGCATCAACACATAACACGCCGTGCGTCCATCCGAAACAGCGCCACAATGTGAGGGCAAATTACACTCTGCTTCATATTTCATGGCACCGGGTCATTAGTAACACGGATTTCCGCGCTCGCAAAATCCATTTTGTGCCACTTTGTGTTACAAAACACTATGCGCCCCATGCCCCTTTCTTCATCATCTAACATATGCGTAAAAGTTCTGGTGCAGCAAGAAAAAAAAAAAATAGAAGCGTTGACATCACAAATGGCCACATGCACCTGCGAAGCCAATTAACCCTTCGATTTCCACAGTTAAACAACACCTCCATATTAGTTTCCAATTCAGCGTAAATATACAGTATCATCCCCCCCAAAAAAAACAAGGAAAAAAACGAAATCAGCAAGGAAAACCCTTGCATCTTTTTTTATTTCATGTTAAATGACATAGTCGGCTCTGCTACATGGTAGTAAAATGACACTTACTTGGTGGCTTGGTGAGAAGTACAATCTCTCCTTCCAGCCCCTAAATTCATTTGTATTCATTTGTCCCAGCAGCTAAGATCTTGCTTCTTTTCCTTGTATTCTTGGTTTTTGTTTTGTTTTTTTAATTATTGATTTTAGGCTTTAAATTGACTCCTGGATAGAGAGTCGAAAAGCACCGTGTGTCTCCTGGGTCATTGGAGAGGCAGGTTCATCCGATACTGGAAGGGAATGGTTCTGAAACAGGCAATTATACGCTTGCACTGGTCTTAAACTGGTGTGCAGTACCTAAGTGGTAAGCCTTCTGGATGCTCATTTGACACAGCAAGGCACGAGGGGGAAAAAAAAAGTAAAAAAACACAGTCTTTGAAGAGTCTGTCATAGGGGTACATGAAGACGCGGGGTCTTATAAACCTAGCCTTGTCCTTTTAAATAGATGCAGTCAGTATGAGAGGGGCCTTTTAAAAAAAAAAACAAAAAAAACAGGTATCTGGTTTCAGAGCAAACATTTAACTAATAAGCAAAAATCCTGCCTCCGAAAAGGGAGGGTCCTTGTGGCATACGGGAATACAAGGAGTACCAGTGTCTGTGGACAGAGGCAGCAAACATCAAGGCGGAGGGGATTGGGGATATACAAAGACAAAAAAAAACGTATCATAACAACGGAATGGAAAGCAAACAGGTTCCTCTGGGAAGGCGGAGGGGGCCCCGGCTAATCCAGGGGTGCAGTCGGAGGGCAGCGGGCAGGATGCATGTGTACAAACAAGACATTCACAAGTAAACTTCAGAGCTCCAAGTGGAATTTACCTTCACAGAAGGAAAGAACCCATTGTGATTCCTGCCCGCAGTCCAAATACTTTGAAGTGGATGAGTGTTGTAGTTCAACCAGTTCTATGATTGTTTTGTTTTGTTTTTAAGCAAAATATTGTAACCCCTGACCTTAAGGGTATGTGCACACGTTGTGGATTTGCCTGCGGATCCGCAGCTGTCTTCCATCCGGTTTGCAGAACCATGTAAACCTCTGGAAAACCAAATCTGCAGTGCACATGCTGCGGAAAATACCGCTCGGAAACGTTGCGTTGTACATTCCGCAGCATGTCAATTCTTTGTGCAGATTCTGCAACGGTTTACACCTGCTCCTCAATAGGAATCCGCAGGTTTAAAACCACAGGTGGAATCCGCACAAAAAACGCTGCAAATCCGTGGTAAATCCGCAGATTTTTTTAAAAACTGAGCGGAAAAATCCGCACAGAAATCCGCAGCGTGGGCACACAGCCTAAAAAGCTAAAAAAAAAACTGATGCTAATGATAGGGAATCTAGATTGTGAGATTGTAGGGACTGGGATAATAATGTCTGTAAAGCGCTGATACAGGAAAGATATATATCTTGGTACCGTGTTAGCCAGTAGATAGAAAAATATTTAGAATTGAGAGTCCTCAGTGGTTGATACCTTTTAATGGCGAACTGAAAAGATGGTAACAAATTGCAAGCTTTCAAGACTACACAGGTCTCTTCATCAGGCAAAGTCTAAAAGAAATTCTGAAGAATCACATTTATGCATAACATAGCACAGAGAGAGAGAGAAAAAAAAAGGCGGAAACCATGGATAAGACAGGTGACATGAAGCAGAATTACCATGGGTGATAAACAGTTATGTCCATAAATATTGGGCCAGCTCTTAGATAAGGATTGTTTTATTGTCCTCTGATTAGGGTCTCTGTTGTGATGACCCCTCATAGTCTGAGGGGCAAGTTCCTTAGTTGATGTAAAAAGACATAAATCCATGCGACACATTCATTCCTGCAGTTAGACTGTCAAAGGTCGTCATCAGTTTATATTCCCAGACTCTTCTGTCTCTCTGAGATTTGAAGCTACCTTTTAACACAAGTAATTTCATGTCCATAATGTTATGATTTGGGAGACAAAAATGTATTGCCACAGGTAGATATAACAATCCTTATATAAGAACTGGCCCAATATTTATGGACATAACGGTTTATCACTCATGGTAATTCTGCTTCATGTCACCTGTCTTATCCATGTTCTCCCTTTTTTTTTTTTCTATACTATGTTGTGCATAAATATGTGATTCTTCAGAATTTGTTTTAGTCTTTGCCTGATGAAGAGACCTGTGTAGTCTCGAAAGCTTGCAATTTACCATCTTTTCAGTTAGCCATTAAAAGGTATCAACCACTGGGGACTCTCAATTCAAAATATTTTTGTAAAGCGCTGAGGAATTATTAGCACTATATAAGTAATATGACTACATGCATAATAAAAAAATAGTATGTGAATACAGGTTTATAGGGTTAGGTAGGGGAATATAGATGGGGAGTAGAGTGTCTCTCATCCATGTATCACAAACAAGGCACAGTCAATTCAGTAGGCTCTGTGAAATGAGGGGTATTTCCATCTCTAACATCTTATCCCAATATGTAGTAAGTGTAATAATAATAATATTAGCAAACACCTCCAATTAGAAATGTAGTATAGTTCTACTGATTAGTTATGTCGCTTACCCCTTGATGAGGGCATTGCAGAAGCCCAGGTATCCATGGTTTGGACCACTCATATAGTGGCAGTTAGTTAGTTGCTAGTGGTTGTAACCATGGATACCTAAGCTACAGCAATGCCCTGTACATGGGGTAAGTGACATGGTGAATCAGGAGAACTACTCTACATTTCTAATTGGAGGTATCTGCTAATATTATTATTATTATTATTATTATTATTATTATTACTACATCTCCTACATATTGGGATAGGATTTTGGAGATGGAAATACCTCTTTAATAAAGAGGTGGTCCCCCTATTCAGGACTTTGACTACTAGCAAGAAGCAACCGCCCAATAAGAACAATCCCTTTAAATTCTCCCAGAGGAGTTTTCCAGTTCAGAAAACATATTTTCTAATATTCTAACATTGTTAACGAAAGGGAGTCCTCTGTTCAGGACACTCATATTTTAGCTGGAATGGAGAAAGGTTATAAAGAGTGTCTCCTACTGTCCTGTCCCTGTCCTGCCTTTACAGACAACTCATCTTGTAGAAAACTTGGCACTCAGGTAAATGATGTAAGCAGATAATTTTATTTTGTGCAGGCAATCCAAAAATGAAGAAACGTTTCGGCCCTACAATGACCTTCATCAGTCAGACAGATTGCAGTGTACACAGGGTTACAGGCAGAAACGAACACTTGAGAAGGACTCAGACACAGAGCCGAAACGTCGCACACAAATGGGCTATTAAAGTAGCTTTTTGTGCACTAAAATAATAGTGTGCTGCTTCTTTGATTTTTCTAATATAAGGACTGTTATGTACCTGTGAAGCCTTGCACCCAACTATTGCTATTGTTCAGGTGCTGCTCTCTGCTCAATTTTTATCTATCTATCTATCTATCTATCTATCTATCTATCTATCTATCTATCTATCTATCCATTATCTATCTATCTATCTATCTATCTATCTATCTATCTATCTATCTATCTATCTATCTACCGTATCTATCTGTCTATCTATCTATTTATCCATTATCTGTCTATCTATCCATTATCTATATATCGATCTATTATCTATCTATCTATCTGTCTATCTAAAAAAAGAGATTAGGCACGAGAAGTGCACCAGGTAATTGGTCATAATTCAGTGCTCGACTACATCAGTTAAAGGGGAAGTCTATAGTTTCACATTAAGCTAAGTCTAACACTGAACTCAGTAAATATACATTATACCATAATTGCATGACTAGTAATGTCCTGATGGTCACTAAAAGGGGGTTGCCCAAGATTAAATGAAAACATGGCTGCTTCTTAAACAATGCCACACCCATCCAGAGGTTGTGTCCCGGTATTCCATCCCATTCACTGCCATGGAGGCGAGCTGTAGTGCCAGACACAACCCTTGGGGCTCCTTCTAGTGAAAGCAGCAATGTTTTTCAGATTTTGGAAAGCCCTCTAATATTGGAATTTAAGGGTCTATCCAGCATCTCTCACTTCCGCATCTAGAGGTGAAAGTCGCTGATCATGTGGGATCTGTCACGCTTGCCATGTGTCGTGCTCAGTCAGGAGGCTTTATGCACCTGTCCTTTTAATTAAAATCGGGTGCATGATTGATACCTGCTTGATACTTACCAACACCTGGCATCAGTAGCAGCACTCGCCTGCCGATGCACAAGTGAGCGGCAGCGGATAACCCCCTTTAAGCAATTCAGTAACAGTGGATCATGTTGTCTGCCAATGACCTGCTGCTGTCTGCAGACACAGACTGGCACCCAACAGCCTCTGTGCGGCCACATACCACCAAGGAACCTTCTTGGTTTTTAATTTCCAACTTTACAACTGGGTCGCCCCTACTTGTTAGTAATGGCTCTAACATTTGGGGAGCTGCTGGAGTCAGACATTCTCCACCTAAGTGAATATTTCCTTTTAAGCCGCAGTATTCCAGGACTGACTTACACACAATTGTCGGATTTTTCGCTGCCCCCCGGTCACTGCTGCTATTATCGCTACCCGACACGACGTGTCATCATGGGATTTTAGTAATTGCTGTCTGCTTGGCAACAAAGACTTATCGATGGTGTTTACTAGTGCAGACAGACATGCCAATGGGCAAACACATCTTGTGCAGCATTCATGGACTTCAAAGTCCAGGGTCATTAGTACAAGGATGCCTCTCTTCGTTGTAGCATTTAGTATAGGGAGACCTGTCATTATCCGGACTTGTTGAAGCACAGTTAGGATATCAGGGAGACTTTCCAGTTGTGTCTGATGCGACTCTCACCTACTTGTGAATTCCCATCACGCACAGTCTGGTACTGGATCACACACACAATAATTCCACTGTTGCCATGTATAGAGTATTTATAGAAGAGGGCAACCGCAACCATATATATATGGCAACAGAGAAAATGGGGGTGTCCATAAATACCCTTCTTGCAACTTTGAATTTTCGGACCATGGTGCATGCACACTTTCCATTTCCTGTGGGGTACGTCAGTCCAGATCAATATTGCACTCATTGTTGTGCGGAAAAATGGAGCAAGCAACCCTCAGTCTCTGCTCACACCAACAGAAAACACACTAGAGTGCTGGATCTGCTGGTAAGAGGACACACCAACGACACTATGGGGTCCGTCAAGATTCGCTGCATTCCACACTATTGACAATGACAATGTCTGCAGCAGCACCTCTGAGGCAGATCTGGACATAAAAGGATCCTCATATAGTTTTAGTTTACATGTTGAACTAGTGTTGATCTTAAAGTGCATGGACCTTCTATTGGAGTCATAAGTTGTAAAGGTTTGGTATCATGGACTCCTTGATTGGCACTACCGAATTATGGTGCCCCTTGAGTCAACATATTTTCCTGTGTGAGAACACCTCTTGTGCTATACTGCTTGTCACAATTTTTATTTTCTCTCAAATAGTGCCACCAAAACACCTCTGACCCATCAAGACATGAAGTTTACAAGACCTGGGATCCTCATGGGTTGGGCTTCTTTTTCCAGCAAATCCCACAGATGTTTGATTGGATGGAGACCTATTAACCCTTAAAGTCTTTTTCATCCTGAGAGTGTTAAAGGCTGTCTTCCACTCATCCCCATCCTTGATCCTAATCAGATTATAGACTCCCCTGAGGTCCAATTTAGAGAATCATTTTGCCCCAACAATCTGCTTAAATAACACTGGGATGAATAAGATGGGATAAGAGTCTTGGGTAGTAATCCAATTTAACTCATCAAAATCTAAACAGAGACGAAGGCCCCCATCTTTCTTTTTAACAAAGAAGAATCCCACCACTACGGGAGAAAAGGAAAGTCTAATATGTCCCTTAGGAAGACTCTCAGAGATGTAGTCTTTCAACACCAGACAGATTGTATAATCTGGTTTTGGGTACGGTAATTTCGCTCCAGTGAGCAAGTTTATGGGGCAATCATATACACTGTGGGGAGGCAGTTCCTGGCACCCCTTTCCTGAGAACACATCCACAACATCAGACAGAAAACAGGGTATGGTTTTAGTGGAAACAATAGAAATGATGGTACTCAGGCATTCTGGACTGCCAGTCAATAACCAGATTATGCACCATTAGCCAGGGAAAGCTTAACACAATAGGAGTAGAGAAACCTTCCACGATATGAGAAGAAAGGAGCTCCCTGTGAAGGGCCCCTATGTATATGTTCACATTATGCACTACTTGAATAAAATTTCCCTGATCGAGAGGTGCAGTGTCATTCGCAAATATTGGGATAGACTTCGCCAGCGTACTACAGGACCAAATTCCCGTGCAAACTGAGCATCCACCATATTGGCTCCTGCCCCACTATCCAAGAGGATAGATATTATCTCACTTTTCGTATTTACAGTCCTGCTCATCGTTATTGGAATCCATGAAGTGTAAGTGCATAATGTGGAAATTCTCCTGAAAAAAATGAATCAAGTGAAAGTTTTATTGTATAGACAACACGTGTTAAATAAAGCAAATGATAAACAATAATTTAAACGTTTGGAGGCTGTCATCAATGCCAAAGGGTGTGCAACCAAGTATTAATTAGGGCTGCCTTTATTGCTTCAAATGCTGTTTATTCTGTTTCTTCTTTGAAATTGCAACATGTAAGTGGAAAAACAATGTTTTATTGTTGTATTACTTTGAACCACTAATTAAAAAATTCTGAGGATATAACTATGGTATACTTTTCCATTTATTTCTGAAGATATTGTACAGTCTATGAAAAAAATTAAGGGGTGCCAATAATGGTGGCCAGCACTGTATAAGCACTTAAATTAAACTGAGATACACGTGCGGAGATGTATTCACCCAGGTTGTAATCCTCTACACGACCTGGGGTTAAAAGTTTTCCAAAGAGTTAGTGCTTGGTTAAAGAAAGACATACCCAATTAAATGGCCCTTTTAATCGCAGAAAAAAACACAACCCTGTTTTGCGGCAAACCTCAAGTGACCCGTACCGAGGAGAGGCCTCCCTAACTGCATTGGTTCTTCAGAGCACACAGGGAGAACTTCAATTTAGAGGCCAGAGCCACAACAGATCTATCCTTCAAGCGTCTATCTATACATATGACCAGTGCCATGGCGGCTTCCAATGACTCAGGGGTTTAGTAAAGCACTAAAGAGTCTTTTAATCTTTCAGATAGGCCCTGACAACACTGACTCCTGAGCGCAGGATCGTTCCACTTGGAGCCCATCTAAGGAACTCTGAGCAAAACTCCTCTGCTGTCCCGTCTCCCTGCTAGACATTCTGTAGCTTAGACTTAGCAAGGGAGACACGGTCCGGATCGTCGTACACGATGCTTAGCACCGTGAAAAAAAACGCAACAAGGGACCAGAGAGACAGCGAGTCTGATGAAAGTGAAAAGGCCCAGGACTGAGGATCTCCTTGAAGGAGGGAAATAACAATCCCAATCAGTTGCTCCACACTCCCAGATGCCTAAAATAAAGCCTAAAATAAGGCTTATAGGCTACACGGAAAACAGCAAATTTAACTCGCCTACCTATTCAAGAGGGCCACCTTAGGTTCAGATACAGCCTGACTTCCCACGAGACAAAAAGTTTGCTGCGCGAGCCTATATTGCAGGTCTGACAGTTCAAGCGACAGACCCTGCAACTGTTTTGCAAGAACTGCAACGGGATTCATAACAAGATTCAAAATGTGGCTCCTGTGAAAATATCACGATGTATCAGACTGAAGGAAGGGAGTGGGGCCTAAAACTGTCCCTTAAACTGGGACCCTAACAATCCCTGTCCCGGGGGTTCTCTTGATGGTAGAGAGGCCTGGGTCTCCCACCTTACTATACTTCTGTTAAACACTAATCTGTCCCATTTTCCACCTCCATGAGGCATGGGACAGGAATGTAAGGGAAACAAGACACAAAGACAGACAGTTGCAACTGAAAACCACTATCATACAAAATACTCACCAAAAAATAGAGAGGAGGATAGTGTTATTGACTGACCTGGGTTGGAGTACTGGTATTGCAACCATTAGGGGCAGCACAGGCAGGTAGTGTAGTCAGGGATAGCAAAGGAGTCTGTACACAGGAGCAGCAATGTAGTTTAAAGGAGCAGCACGAAGCATAGTCAGGGATAGCTAAGGAGTCGAAACACGGAAGCATCAGTATAATCTTAGTATGAAGGAGCAGGTGAAATGAAGCTTGACTAGAGGCTAGTAGTTCAATAATCTCGCAAGGAAGGGAGTTCAGTGCCAGGTTTAAATAGGGTGTTAAATCAGGGTGGAGCCAATCAGGAACTCAGGGTGGAGACGATCAGAAACAACTCAGGTACAAGTATCTGGGTTAGACGGAACAGTCCAGCGAGCTGAATAGCTCAGAAGGAAGAGCTGCTGCTTGATGCACAAGAGCTGCTGGGTTCGACTCCTGACAGATAGGGAATGGGAGGAACAAACAAACTAAACAGAAACAAGGATGAGGAGATAAACATTCATGAAACTACTGCACACAAAACACTCCAGCAACTACTTCCAGCTCCAACACTGCACAGCTGAACACTTCCACAAAGAAGATTCTTTCAACAGCAAGGAAGAAATGCGCAGAGCGAGTAAATGTAGGAAGAGGAAATTATATCAGCAGCTGCAGCTGAGAGCAACAATGCTGTATGTTCCCAGCCAGCATAGAAAGAATATTTAACCCTTTTTGCACTGATGGAAAGGATATCCATTTAAAATATGACACGCACACACAGTCTCTAAAGAGGATCTGCAATTCATTACTCGTAGTAACCTTCAAACTCCAGGTTTCCCAGGAAGACGTGACACCCTCGTGACACAAATGTTTCCTGGACAGTTCAAGTTCATCAGCTTGAAACATGGAGTATTGGGCACATAGTCATGGATAGCCAAGGAGTCGATACACGGAAGCAACAGTATAATCTTAATATGAAGAAGCAGGTGAAAGGAAGCTTGACTAGAGACTGGTAGCACAATAATCTCACAATGAAGGAAGTGCACTGCCAGGTTTAAATAGGGTGTTAAATCAGGATGGAGCCAATCAGGAACTCAGGGTGGAGACGATCAGAAACAACAGAGGTACAAGTATCTGGGTTAGCACAAAACTGTCCAATGAGCTGAATAGCTCAGAGGGAAGAGATGCCACATGGAGCACAAGAGCTACTGGGTTTGAGTCCTGACAGTACTCCCCTACTTTCAGGATGGCCTCTGGACATTTTAGGTGCTGGCTTCTCTTGATGGCTCTGATGAAAAGCTCTTGTAAGCCTGGGTGCATGGATGCTGCCCTCTGGCTCCCATGAATTATCTTCTGGTCCTTAACTCCCTCTAAATCTTCTAGAGTCCAGAATTTCATCCACAATGTACTCTTCTTCACCATGGACTTTTTCTGGTGGAGGAGGTGGCTGAGTTCTTCCTGGAAATGGGTTCTCATTGAATGGTTTGAGCAAGGATATATGGAACACAGGGTGAATTTTAAGGCCATTACAAAGTTTTAAACCGAAAACAATTGGGTTAATTTGTGCAGAAATTTTAAAAGGTCCTATAAATTTTTGGCCCAATTTAGAAGACGGTTAGTTTTCAGATTTTTTTGTAGTAAGCCATACCTTGTCACCGACCCACAGGGTAGGAGGGGTTTTGCAATGTTTATCTACTGTATCATTGTAATCTTCTTGGGCCTTTTGTAACATCTCAGTTCTTTTTGAGCTTTCTGCAACTCTAAGTCTGTAACAGCAAGAACCAAAGTATTTAATAGAAGATTAGGAATAAATACCGAATGCAAGTCATAGTTAGCAAAAAATAGACTTTGGGGTATAGAACTGTGTTTGGATTTATTATAGGCAAATTCTGCTGTTGGTAAATAGTCCACCCAGTCATCCCGTAGGTAAGAAATGAAACAGGTATTGTGCAGGTATTGATCGAGGGTTTGGTTAGCTTTCAGTCTGGCCATTGGATTGGGGGTGAAAGGCAGTATACAAATGGACAGTAACGTACCTCTAACCCACGTCAATCTGTAACAGAATAATCTCACACACAAAATGGAGTCTTCAGAACTTCAGAATTTTGGGGCCACATACCAAGAAATGTTGCAAACTCAGGTTTTGTGCCATTCTGGCCTGGAATCAAAAGCACACATGCTGCTGCTCGCAAAGTTCTATGGGAATCGTTATCATTACCGTGGATTCCTAAATCAATGTCGTATCTATTTTCAGATGCAACCTTCACGATTTACAATTGACAGGAAAAAGGTTCTGTTCATCATTAATCTCCTGACTGATGAGGCTCTTGCATGGGCCTCACCTTTATGTGGAAAAGAATTCTGACCTCCTAAATGACTTAGTTTCCTTCATCACAGCTATGGATCTTGTGTTTGATAACCTGAATAGTTGTGCCACAGCTGGAACCAAATTGCATGACCTACGTCAAGGGCGGCTGTTACCGCCGCCGCTGCTCCACATCGCCGCTCTCCTGCTGCTGGGTCCGGGCACGTCCGCTCCTTTTCCTCTGTTGTGGTGTCAGCTGCCCCTGCTGCGTGCTCCAGCCGCTCTGTCTCTGGGTCTGGGCGCGCCGGTCCTTCTTTCCCTGCTGCGGCGCGTTCCTGGCGCTCTACTTCCGGGTGCGTCAATGCCTCTCCTTCACTTCCGGTGCCTTGCTCTCCTGGGGGAATGCGGAGTCTGCGCAGGCGCTCTGGTTTCTCCAGAGGGCGCAGGCGCTCTGGTTTCTTCAGAGGGCGCAGGCGTATCTTTCCTGTTTCTTATTCCTGGGGTCAGTAATCCTAGCATCCAATCCCGCTCCTGCCTCTTCTATAAGAGGCAGTCTCTCCTGCTTCTTGGTGCCTGATTGTCATAGCCTTGCTATTGCGGCTGGCCCTTCCTGTTCTAGTACCGTGTACTTTCTCCGTCAGTTCCTACGCTTACGTCTCTTCGTCCATTTTTGTCTTCTTAGGGTTCCTCTCCTGTTCTCGGATTTTCCCTTTTCTAAATTTAACCTTTTGTTTCCCACAGCCTCTCTCCGTTCCGGCTTCCCAGTCCTCCAGTCAGTCCAATGTCTACCCGGGTCTCCCGCCTGAATCTACTCTCAAGCACCAGCAGTCTCTCCTTTCTTCCTTCTTGGAGCCATCCCTCTTGGTACTTCCACCGTGGGAAAGTGACCTCTGGGCCTGTGTTATGGACCTGGTGGTTAGGAGCACCCGGAACGACCTGATAGTTAAACTCACACAGGACAAGCTCTGGGAAGTGGGAGCTCTGCTGACCGCAATCCCTAATCCTATCACACAACTAGAAATAGCCGTGGAGTGTACCTAACTCGGCCTAGACGCCTCTCCACAGCCTAAGAGCTAACTAGCCCTGAAGATAGAAAATAAAGCCTACCTTGCCTCAGAGAAATTCCCCAAAGGAAAAGGCAGCCCCCACATATATTGACTGTGAGTAAAGATGAAAGTCACAAACACAGAAATGAAACAGGTTTCAGCAAAGGGAGGCCAGACTTACTAAACAGACTGAGGATAGGAAAGGTATCTTTGCGGTCAGCACAAAAACTACAAAAAGACCACGCAGAGTGTGCAAAAACACCTCCGCACCGACTCACAGTGCGGAGGTGTCACTCTGCATCCCAGAGCTTCCAGCTAGCAAGGCAAAATCATGATAGCAAGCTGGACAAGGAAACAATGAACAAATAAATAACTAGCAGGGACTTAGCTTCTGCTGGAGTAGACAGGTCACCAGAAAGATCCAAGAGCAACTGAACCAGTACAAGAACATTGACAGCTGGCATGGAGTAACGATCTGAGTGGAGTTAAATAGAGCAGCCAGCCAAAGAATAAACTACATCACCTGTGGAAGGAACCTCAGAAGCAGCAGCTCCACTCACAGCCACCAGAGGGAGTCCATGGACAGAACTCGCCGAAGTACCATTCATGACCACAGGAGGGAGTTTAGACTGTACCATACCAATGGTGGCAGATCTAGCGAACCGCTTAGTGCGCTTAGGACAATCGGAGATAGCATGAGTGGAATCACCACAGTAAAAACACAGCCCATTCCGACGTCTGTGTTCTTGCCGTTCAGCTCTGGTCAAAATCCTATCACATTGCATAGGCTCAGGCCTATGCTCAGAGAATACCGCCAAATGGTGCACAGCTTTGCGCTCACGCAAGCGCCGATCGATCTGAATGGCCAAGGACATAGACTCATTCAGACCAGCAGGCGTGGGAAATCCCACCATGACATCCTTAAGGGCTTCAGAAAGACCCTTTCTGAAAATTGCCGCCAGGGCACACTCATTCCACTGAGTAAGCACAGACCACTTTCTAAACTTCTGACAATACACCTCCGCTTCATCCTGACCCTGACACAAAGCCAGCAAGATTTTCTCTGCCTGATCCACTGAATTTGGTTCATCATAAAGCAATCCAAGCGCCAGAAAAAACGCATCTACATCACGCAATGCAGGATGTCCTGGCGCAAGGGAAAATGCCCAGTCCTGAGGGTCACCACGCAACAAAGAAATAATGATTTTTACTTGTTGAACAGGGTCACCAGAGGAGCGGGGTTTCAAAGCTAAAAACAGTTTACAATTATTTTTGAAATTCAGGAACTTAGATCTGTCCCCAGAAAACAAATCAGGAATTGGAATTCTAGGCCCTAACATCGGATTCTGAACCACAAAATCTTGAATGTTTTGTACCCTTGCAGTGAGATGATCCACACACGAGGACAGACCTTGGATGCCCATATCTATACCTGTGTCCTGAACCACCCAGAGGTTAAGGGGAAAAGAAAGACAAAACACACTTCAGAGAAAAAAAAAAAGGTCTCAGAACTTCTCTTATCCCTCTATTGAGATGCATTAATAGTTTGGGCCAGCTGTACTGTTATGGACCTGGTGATTAGGAGCACCCGGAACGACCTGATAGTTAAACTCACACAGGACAAGCTCTGGGAAGTGGGAGCTCTGCTGACCGCAATCCCTAATCCTATCACACAACTAGAAATAGCCGTGGAGCGTACCTAACTCGGCCTAGAAGCCTCTTCACAGCCTAAGAGCTAACTAGCCCTGAAGATAGAAAATAAAGCCTACCTTGCCTCAGAGAAATTCCCCAAAGGAAAAGGCAGCCCCCACATATATTGACTGTGAGTAAAGATGAAAGTCACAAACACAGAAATGAAACAGGTTTCAGCAAAGGGAGGCCAGACTTACTAAACAGACTGAGGATAGGAAAGGTATCTTTGCGGTCAGCACAAAAACTACAAAAAGACCACGCAGAGTGTGCAAAAAGATCTCCGCACCGACTCACGGTGCGGAGGTGTCACTCTGCATCCCAGAGCTTCCAGCTAGCAAGGCAAAATCATGATAGCAAGCTGGACAAGGAAACAATTAACAAATAAATAACTAGCAGGGACTTAGCTTCTGCTGGAGTAGACAGGTCACCAGAAAGATCCAAGAGCAACTGAACCAGTACAAGAACATTGACAGCTGGCATGGAGTAACGATCTGAGTGGAGTTAACTAGAGCAGCCAGCCAAAGAATAAACTACGTTACCTGTGGAAGGAACCTCAGAAGCAGCAGCTCCACTCACAGCCACCAGAGGGAGTCCATGGACAGAACTCGCCGAAGTACCATTCATGACCACAGGAGGGAGTTCGATCACAGAATTCACAACAGGCCTGCTCTTGACGGTCCCTGTATAGGGGTCGGTTCTACTCTGGGTCCGCTCGCACAGGGGTAGGTCTTCCCACGGTCCAGAGGGTCCACTCTAGTTTTCCCTGCTTACCCCGTTATAGTGGCGCTCTGTAGCTGAATATACCTCTGAATTCCGCCTCTAGGTAGCAGACAACACATGGAATTTAGCTGCCCAGAGGAGTCAATTTCACCAAGGGTTATCAAAGCTAATAACGGATGAACTTGCAAGGGTCAAGACCCCTGATAATTTAGAGGACTTAATTCAATTGTGCATCCAAGTTGATCAGAGACTCACTGAACGAAGAAAGGAAAGACTGCGAGACTTTGGAAACAACCCTAACTACTCCTTTACTCAATCCGGATTAAAACACCAACAGAAAATGGAAAATATGCCGGAACCTATGCAAATTGATGTCATCCGAAAATCTCTCTCCGCCGTAGAGAAAGCGAGACAATGTACAGAGCAGTTATACTTCTATTGTGGGGGATCTGGACATTTTGACAATAATTGCCCTAATAAAAGGACCATAGCGTTCAAAAATGCCAAAACTGCAAGCAATTTAGACCTTTCTGAATGGCTAGCTCCTGTTATGCTGACCATCTCATCTGTAATGCAGGATAAGGGCAGAGAGCAAATTTTGTCGGTCCCATACAGGTCATAATTGGGAGCCAAAAATACAATGCTCTGCCATGTTAGATTCTGGAGCAGGAGGAGATTTCATGGACTTACAAATCACACCTGATAATAACATTGCAAGCAGGACTAAATCCATGCCAATCGATATGGAAACTGTTGATGGATCACCTTTATCGTATGGACCTGTTACGAGACAATTGAACTTGAAATCTTTATTGAACTCAATCATCATGAAGCAAATAATTTTCATCTTATTTCATCTCAAACATTTCCAGTTATTCTAGGAATGCCCAGGTTTTCAATCCATAATCCGTGTATCAACTGGGCATCGAGGACAATTACCTTTCCCTCTGAGTTCTGTAAGAACAATTGCCATGCTAATGTATCTGCTTCCAAACAAATTCAAGTATCCGAGATGTCTCATCAGTATTATAATAAACTCCCGCCTCAGTACTAGCAGTTCAGTGAGGTCTGCAGTAAAAAGAAAGACGATCAAATGACTTATCATCGTTCTTACGGCTGTCCCATTGAATTGCTTCCTGGAGCATCCATTACGTTTGGGCGCATTTATAGTCTTTCCAAGCCAGAATTGAAAGTACTACAAGAATTTCTAATCTAACATTTAGAAAAAGGCATCATTCAACATTCTTCTTCGACAGCTGAAGCACCCTTGCTTTTTTGTAGAAAAGAAGGACTCAACCCTACAGCCATGTATTGATTATATAGAAATAAATAGGATTACCATTAAAAATCGCTACCCACTCTCCTTAATTCCTGAGTTGCTGGAGGAACTGCGTTCCGCTATAATTTTTTACCAAACTCGATCTAAGTGTGGCTTATAATCTCATATGAATCCTCCCAGGAAATGAGTGGAAAACTGCCTTTAGAACTAGATAGGGACATTTTGAATATCTGGTTATACATTTCGACCTTGGCAAAGCTCTTGCCACCTTTCAACACTTCATTAATGATGTTTTTCAAGAGCTTTTGGATAAATTTGTTGTTGTTTATCTCGATGACATTCTTATATTTTCAGATTCCTTGATGGAGCATCACAGACATGTCCAGTTTGTCCTGGAACGTCTGCAAGACAACCATCTCTACATCAAACTCGAAAAAATGTGATTTTGAACAAACAAGAACTCAATTTCTGGGATATATAATCTTCCCAGAAGGTTTCAGCACGGATCCCAGTAAAATCAGAGCGGTAGTTGACTGGCCTACCCCAAGAAATTTAAAAGACATTCAGCGCTTTATAGAATTTGCAAATTTCTAAAGAAGATTAATTAAAAACTTTTCAAAAATCATTTTACCAATTACTTCACTCACAAAGAAAACCAAAATGTTTTTCAGTTCTCCAGAGGCACAAGTGTCTTTCGACAAACTGAAGACACTTTTTACTTCCGCATCATGACTAGTCCATCCAAATCCTGAACTGCCGTTTGTTGTCAAAGTAGACGCCTCAGACTTTGCAGTGGGAGCCGTTTTATCACAGCGAGTTGGAGGCAAAATGCAGCTTGATCCATGTGCATTCCTTTCTCACACCATGTCATCTGCAGAAAAAAACTATGACATTGGAAATAAAGAACTTTTAGCTATTAAAGTTGCCTTTGCTGAATGGAAACATCTTTTGTAAGAGGCCAATCATCCGGTGACTGTCCATACTGACCACAAAAATTTAGAATTTATCCATACAGCTAAGAGAATGTCTGCAAAACAAGCAAGTTGGGCCTTATTTTTCTCCAGGTTTAATTTTATAATTTCTTATTGGCCTTGACCAAGAAATGACAAAGCTGATGCTCTGTCCAGAATATTTACTGATCATCTACCTCAGGACTGTACCACTGACTGTAACTTTCTACATCCCAAAAATTTGGGGATACTGGGCTCCAAAGTATTTTTAACGAAAATTAAAGATGGATACCAAAATGACTTTTTTCTTAGCCACCCTTTTAAATACATTGATCTTTCTTTTAAGGAGGGCTTTTGGATGCAGAACCACCAAATATATATGTCCCCGAATCTGCTCGACTTGAAGTCCTCAAACTTGTTCATGATTCTAAACTTGTAGGACACCCTGGAGTCATGAAAACTCAAGAACTACTGTTTCGTTCTTTTTGGTGGTCTAATTGTAGGAAGGATGTGAGAAAAAAATGTTTCCTACTGCTTAACATGTGCACGGAACAAGATGCCACGATCCTCTCCTCTAGGTCTCGTTCAACCTCTTCCAGTTATATCCAGGCCTTGGGGATCAATCTCAATGGATTTTATTGTGGATGAACCTCCATAGGACATGAATCACACCGTCTCTAAAGAGGATCTGCGATTCATTATCCATACGGACTTTCTAACTATAGGTCTCCTAGGGGGATGTGACACCCTCGTGACACAAACGTTTACTGGATAGTTCAAGTTCATCAGATTGTAACATGTAGCACTACAATCCTGTGCTAAATTTTCGCACATTGGTTGTCGGGGGCGCAGGCAATTTCAGGAAAATCAAGCTGGTCAAATGTAAATGTATGTAATGAGATGATGAACACAGAGAGGTACTGTATGTGTCTCACTGACATATATATATATTATAGACTGTATACATGTTTTCACGAATATTTGAGCCCATGGATCCATTATATGTCCATTTTGCAAGCCGGCGAGAAAATGTCGCCATACGGATGTCATATGGATGCTTACATGCGAGAAAATCGCATCCTTGCACTGCACACGGATGACATACGGATCACTGCTCGGGGAACATTTCTGCGATTCTCGTCCGTGTAAAACGAACCAATTTTTTATACGTTGTGACTCCAGCCTAAAGGAGATCCCCCAAGATTAAACATAATGGTGTTTTACTTACTGATCAGATGGGGTCTGATTGTCAGGACCTTGCAAAAGAACAGGGGCAGCAGCATTTTTTTCCCCTCCACAGCAGCACTGCCATATATCTGCAGTGTAGGGAAGTGCAACACAGCCCTATGTATGTGAACGGAGCAGCTCCCTGTACAGCAGAGCCACTTTGTGACAGTAAAAATGATGAAGGAGAATTGAACCCATAACTGAGCGTATTTACACCATTGTATAATAATTGGGAATATCCCTTTAAAAAAAAAATAAATTATGCAGATTATTTTACCTTCTTTTTCCCCAACGGCTGGATTTTTTTTTTCAATTTTTGCAAGGTTGTTTCCACCAATGCCTCCTATCGTGAAACAATGTACAGTCTGAGTTATGTCAATGCTGCAGTTTTTTACCTGCAACCAGAGGTGACTCCAGGTCACCAATAAGCTGCCACCTTAGAAGGAAGATAGACTTTTCAATGACTGTCCAATACTACGGAAAATCTGATTGTTTAGAACCTATCCGGTCCCTTTTAGGCTGCATTCATTTATATCTTCAGTTTTAAAGCTGAAGTCTTAAACAGGTAAAGTTTTACTTTTATTCTACTTCCACATAGGTAGTAAATATTTTATATGTACCTGCCTGAAATCGGCTGGGCAAGCAGGAAAGCCCCCAAGGCAAGTGTTAGGATTTGATTCAGCTTTGTATTAGTATGCTTTGGGGTAGTGTGGTGCCACCTGCAGGTTATTTTTCCTTACTGCAGTTTTATGAAAATTAATGTTTAAAATGTATTTTGTGATAACATTGTGGATTTGTGGTTTGTATGGCTATTTTCCTGCTGAAGGGGGCAAGATTACCTTTCAAATGATGTATCATTTGTGTGTGGGTGCAGTATGAACGGAGATACAAAGTAATCACCGAAAAAGAGTGTTTTGAAATAATATAGAAGGATTGGGCACAACACTTCTTGTTCTCTGTTTCCTTTATACAGTGCATCCTCAGCATTGCTAACCGTTCCTCATGGACTATCCCTATGTTTTCTGGTTCTTTCACCCCCAGGGATTTCCCATCCAGTCTCGCAGTGGACCCGGGATTTATTACTTTCCCTTCACGCGTATCCACGTCCATTGTCCCCTGTACGCTAAAGAGTAAGGCACTCTCCATTGTACCTGTACCAAGCCTTGAGCTCTGGACATTGTAGGAATGTCCCAGTAAGGCCTCCTACTGCCATGAACGATAGCTTCTTGCTGACACTAGCAGCCCATTGCAGTTGATCTTGGTTACTGTGCTTCAATATCAAAACACTATACTAACAGTACTTACACTATGCATATTACACTTTCAATGCTTATCACACTCTGTACATTAGCATATCACAATATATATATAAAAGACGCATAACATTATTCACACTGTTACAATTTGATTGGTGGCTTCAGAGATAGAAACTTAACAGCACAAGTCCACCACTCTTACAGCAGAAAGTGTTCATTTGCTTGGTACTGCCGCCATAAGAGGCATGAAGCATTACCTGGCGTCAGCTGAACTCCGCGGACTGTTCATGTAACGCACTGATGTCCTCCATTGTTAGCTCCACACTCTACTTTGGTTGATAGATGAGGGTCCGATTAGGTGACCCCGGTAAATTTCTCAGAATACTCTAATAAGTATTTGAATGACTCTAGTATAAAAGTAAACGGGTTGTCCCATTATTTTACCCAGTTAATTAATGCAAAACATACCAATTATTCAAAAGCTCCCAAGCATAAGTATTACTGTTACATGCCTGTGATGGCGCTCCCTGCTGTTCTTTTAATTGCCTCCTAAAAAAAACACCTAATAAACCGCTTCTAGTGCACCGATTCTTATCATCTGGCTGCACAATAGCAAAAATCACTTGGCTACTCATGTACACGATGATCCATCACTTCTGAGCATGTGTGAACACCAGCACTGGAGGCAAGGTGGACATTCTGAGAGAGAGAATAAAATATATCACCAGGTGGGGCCATAATAAGCACCGTAGTATAGGGCAGGGGTGTCAAACTGCATTCCTCGAGGGCCGCAAACCATGCGTATTTTCAAGATTTCCTTAGCATTGCACAAGGTGCTGCAATCATTCTGTGCAGGTGATTAAATTATCACCTGTGCAGTACAAGGAAATCCTGAAAACATGACCTGTTTGCAGCCCTCGAGGAATGCAGTTTGACACCCCTGGTATAGGGGATACCTTATTGATTGTAGGTGATCCCAAGAATAAAACCTCGGAACCCCAAGAAGTGGGCTCTGCTGTTACCTGTCTTGAATGGAGGAGAGGTGCAAATGTATGATCTCCGCTCCATTCACTGTCTGTGGGACCTCCGGAGAAGGCCGAGCGCTGTGCTTGATTCCATTCTCAGGATCACAGGGGGTTCTTGCGGTTGGACCCACAGCGATCAGCAAATTATTCTCTATCCTGTACATAAGGCATAACTTGATATTTTAAGAATAATCTTTAATTAACTCAGCCCCACCCCGTCCAGTATAATGGGGTATCATGGCTTCCGGCAGACAGTGTATTGGCTACACCTTTGCCTTAAAACCAAAAATACATCAGATAGGGATTATATACATTAGATAGGACTGCTCTATTATGGGTATACCTTGGTGATTGGTGGAGCAGCTTAACATACATTTTTTTGCAAAAAAGTATTAACTAAATACCCTGTATATTTGTTTCATTTTTGACTAGCACTTGCTTATTTACTGTGTCTTTTTTACAACAGAGTATTTTTGACCTCGCTGTGCGCTTTTGTCTTCAAGACCTTTGCCTTAAAGTGGCCTCAGGTTCCTTTTGTTGGCCTCAAACAACAAAAAGTGACTTTATTTTATTTTGATATCCCATAATTGTATTATTTTAAGGTCCATTTTAGTGCACACTAAACTCTTGTAACTGGATGTACATGAAGGCTTTGGCCTGTTACTGATGACCGGGCACTTTGTAGGGGTCCAGGTAAAAGTATAGGACATGTCAGAATCAATCTGACTTGACATCTTTCTAAATAAACTTGGTTAACTAGTAAAGATGGGAACCCACCAGCAATGACGCACAGATGAATTACAGGCTGAGACCAGGGAAGGCAAAGCCAACCACAGTAGGGGTCTCGGGTCCACCACGAAATGTCAGCACAGTAGTGTGGGTGAGGAAAACATGTGTGTAATGCCCTGAACACACACTTATGGGACGTAGATACTTGTTGGTACTTCTATCATAAATCTAATAAAGCTGTCCTATATCTACTGGGCAGCACTAAATGCACGGGACAATCTCTGAAGTTTTGCCGTAATTCCAAAAATCTAGAAATGTCTTTGATTTTTAACACCCTGGAATCTCGGAGTTACCCTTCGTTTTCCCGACATACCACTGGTGTTTTCCTGCCCTGGGTCTGCACACACTGCTCTGTCTGTACTATCTAACAGGTTTTCCTTTGAAGGCTCTATTTCTGCAACCTGATGATTAGTTTCCTGCGGGTGTCACTCCTAATATCTATAATTTTGTGGCTGTTTGATTTTTTTTTTTAATTAACTCTATAATGTTCAAAGACAGCCTTGCCTTGTTTCCTTGTTTTCCAGGGACGTAGAGGGTGGTCTTCTCCCTCAAGAGGAGTGTAGACGTAGCTTCACTATTGGGAATGGCAGCTGGCTGTAATCTTCAGGTGCCTGAGGTTTTGGAGAGAAGTATGACCTGGTTACCGGTGGGTATAACGGAGCCAAGACAATTTATGAATATATCTGATATAATCATTATCCAAAAGTGGTCTTAAATACATAAATATATCAATAAAATATGTACATATACATGTACATTTATGAATATTAAAAATGTCCCAGGAAACATGGTTGTAATCCCAGGTTGAGTCGGACCCCTCAAAATTGCTAAAAGAGCTAGGAAGCTGACAAAGAGACCAGCTGAAAGATACCTATGTGCACGGTTATGTAGGTTGCATGATCGAGGAATCCGAGTTCCACCTCGTGTTTCGATTGCAAGTGTCCAGGGGGCGGTCTCTTCATGTGAAGTGTCCTGTGCCCATTGCACTAAACTCTCCCTAACCCCTCCCCTCTGCTCTTGAGCAATGGTTCTGATTGGATGATACAGCTGTCATTTATGTGTTGAAAAACATTCACGTTCACATGAAAAAAAAATTCTGCTTGGCTACTTGTGGTCGCAGCGCTGACTAGTCATCCAAACCTGCATGACCATGCACATAAGGTAAGCCTCAGCTGCTCTCCCTGTCATCCGTATTGTACTGAAGGGACAAAACTGATGAAAGACCCCCTTTATATGACAAAATTCTGTAATTGTCACGCCGTTAACGGCGATAAAGGGGCAAGACGGCGTACTTGGACCCGCACCTGTCCCTGCCACTATAATGGGGCCCTGGCTTTCCCTTATCTCAGGGGTACCTATAATGGTTAGGAGGCCTGAGCCGCCAGCGTATCCCTGTCTCCTGTGCAGGCCCTATCAGTGGCCTCCTCTCCCCCCAAGGGAGGTGGACTGCACCAGTGTATAAATACGACAATTAAACAGGGTATACAGACAAGGTAACTAAAAGTCTCAAACTCACCAAATGCTCACACAACCACAGAGGAAACACAGAGAAGAGAAGAGAAGGAAAAAACTAGGAAGGAAAACAGGTTAAACATGCAACCAAAACAGCACAGACACCGATCTCTGTAAATAAACCTCCAAGCTCCAAACACCATGCTCCTTCTCACTCCAAGCCAGGCAGCAGAACTGATCACTGACAACAGTTGTAGACAAAGCTGAGTCTATATAGGAGCGGAGATTACCAAAACCAAATCAGCTGAGAGACATAGCTCTCAGTAACTTCAGTAACAAGGTTTAACTCCTGCCCTGCTGGCACCAGACAGCCAGGTCAGAATTCAGGAGAAGAGCTTCTGTTCATCGTGTGTGAACGAGGCCCAGAGCACTGCGGTTCTCTGGAACCTCTCTGTCGCGGTAGCCCCGTGACAGTAATGATCACTAGAGGAAACTAAGGTGCTTGCAAAATAGTATTCCATTTAAAGGGAACCTGTCACTTGCCATAAATAAGTATTTCTTCCTGATGTAAATGCTGCTGTTCTCCTGAATCTGGCGTTGTTGTTGTTTTTGTTCCTGCCCCTCTCCATTCCTGAGATATGGCCTCTTCTTCCCTGTATATAAATCTATATTTTTAATCAAGTGAGCTTAGTTGTCTACTCTTCTCTGTGGGCGTCTTCATGAGAACCACACCCAGTTGGCTAAAAAGACTACTTTTACTTACAGGGAAGAAGGGGCTATATCTCAAGATTGGAGCAGGACAGGAACAAAAGAAAAACATCGCCGGATTCCGGAGAACAACGGCATTTACACCAGCTAATTATATATTTATGGCAAGTAACAGATCCTCTTTAAAGTGATATGCCATCACTTGATGACTTCTGCGACCCTCACCGACGATCCTAAGAATATACCGGACAGAGTGAACTATTATAAAGACATATTAAGAAAAAAATGATGCAGCACAAAACAAAAAAAATTAAAATTGTGTAAAAGGATGAAGATTAGAGTTAGTGCAAATTGATTTGCAGAACAAGGTCCAATGGCCACCTCATTAATCTTTGACCATTAAATGGGAGCCCTGAGAATTGGCTTAGTTGTCGGAATTTGCGAGTTTTCTTTTTAATTTCACGTGTGCATCACAACGCAACGATAATGTCAGGCCAGGCCGGCTAATAAAAAAGGAGCCTAAGAAGCCGGTAGGTAACAGGAGGTTCTATCCAGTGGCCACCAATTAGTGACATGTTCAATGGATTTGCACCAACTCTAGTGGAGATCAACCAAAGTTATTTAAAGGGCAGCATTATGGCTTTGCAGTGCTGGGGTCCTCGGTTCAAATCCCACCAAAGCCAACATCTGCAAGGAGTTTGTATGTTCTCCCCGTGTTTGCGTGCGTTTCCTCCCACACATTAAAGACATACTGACAGGGAATGTAGATTGTGAACCCGAATGGCGACAGTGATGATGATGATGTCTGTAAAGCGTTATATAAGTGAGTAAAATGAAAAAAGCAAAAAGCATAAAAGTCAGAAAAGTATTTCTATGAGAATGTAGATTATTCTACACAGCAGAATTAGATACACTGGTGTCCCTGGCGATTTATAAATGCTACTGAGAACAGCTGTGCCAGCTGGGTGCCTGACCCTTTGTGGTGTTTGCCATGGTATTAGGCTGCCGTCACACTATCAGTATTTGGTCAGCCAAAACCAGGAGTGGGACAAATAGAGGAAAAGTATAATAGAAACATATGCACCACTTCTGCATTTATCACCCGCTCCTGGTTTTGGCTTACAAATACTGATGTAAAATACTGACCAAATACTGATAGTGTGACGGCAGCCTTAATGTCATGTGGCACAGGATAACTATCTCAGCTACTTAGGTTTTGCTAATGAATAATTGCCACTGTCTGGCATCTTATGATAGTTACAGAAAGTCCATGACTCCTAGAGTAGAGATCCCAGTATACAGAAGCTCATTTGTAAACCCTTACTAGCAAGAACCCATTGGTATCATGGCAGGAGTTCATACGACCTTTATGTCCTTGCAAGGATGCCATCCTTTTTGAAGGTGTATTGTTCTGCCCCATTCTCTCCATGGGATCATCTAATCATGGCTGTCAAATACTAATGACTCCATTTTGGAACTTCTAAGCTACAAAATGCTTCAATTGACACTTTATATTAATTTCCCATACCTTTCTCAATGTTCAGGATATGTAAAGGCCGGCTGACAACTCTGATATGCACTATTATCGCTGCCGTTCGTGGTTGTCATCCAGTGTCTGACACAAAATCAAGGAATTCAAGATATTTTAAAAATCTAAATCATTCCAAACAAATCGACATTGACGGAGCTGTGTCCAGACGACCATCTGATGTGAAGGGGACCTCCTGACAGATGATATAAAAGAAAAAAGGGATCTGCCATATTAATAATTTCATAGTATGCCCCTTTCTATGCGCAGAACTGTGAGACGCTCCGTTAAATCGGTTCCTCTGTCGGACCCAGCACATCTATACATTACATGCTTGTGTGTGATACCTCTCGGTTCTCCATTTTGGAATTGTTTATTGGGAACTGAGCTAAAAATTCAGTTAGACCCTCAGATTTCTCACCAGAACCTATATGTAAGATGATCAACGCTCGCCTATGGCTGATACAGACTGTATGAGGGCAATCGTTTGGTCCCCATACCGCATGCATGATGTTTGCCAGTTTATATGACACTGATACCAATGACTGTCGTGTAGATGAAAAAGGTTTGATCCTTCTTTCCCCTAATTCATGTGTACAGAAAAGGCTGGAGGCCCCAATACATGTCAGGAATCGGTGGTTTTGGAAGACTTGTATCTAATGTGTCTGGGGGAAAGGTTACAAGCAATAATGACCCCCGAGTCTGTGAATGAAGAGAAGTACATGTTCCCTGGAATAAAAAACCTACAAGTATTAATGGTGTAGAGAGTTACATAATGTGCTGTGCCCCGTATTACCAGCTCACTTGAAACGTGTAGTCCTGACAGCTAAAAACTCATACCTCGCCCCTGCAATAAAAGGCGCCATGAGAGTCTGGAACGCTTTCCTTGTTCGACAATTCTGGGCTCTCATTTTCTGTAGGAAACATGTGCAGTTCATTTACAGTAACAAGCACAGGGACCGCGGCACAGTTGCCAACATTTGAGCATAATTTCCACGGATACTTTACTGCTGGGCAGAAGCAAATAGTAATGGCGCACATGGTAGTGAAGCGACTACGGAGGACTCTGGCACAAATGTGCATGCAGGGTCGGCTCTCATTAAAAAAATGTCCCTCAAAATGTATATGGTCGAGTACGGACGGGTCAAAGAAACCGCAGTCTTTTCCTGCTCGCTAACAGCAGAGATTGCCCCCAGATAGTGCTGGGCATGTATACATAGCGCCAAAAATGGCCCCTCATAGTAGCAGATGAGTGTCAGAAAGGCAAGACATGACCCCAATGAAGTCAGAGGTGCTCCATTTAGTGCCAGAGAGACCCCCCCCAGACAATATAGTACTCCTAATACAGTACATGACCATAACAACAAAAGAATTGGGGCAGAATTTCCATCTCTCCGATCCTTCTACCCGATATCATCTGTCGGTGAAGATTTGGGAGGCCCCATACACATCAGATTTTCATCCAATGTTTATGAGACTTTAACTAAAAACATGGTTGTCTGAAGCCGGCCTTAAAGGGACACTGTCACCTGGATTTGGAGGGAACAATCTTCAGCCATGGAGGCGGGGTTTTGGGGTTTTTGATTCACCCTTTCCTTACCCGCTGGCTGCATGCTGGCTGCAATATTGGATTGAAGTTCATTCTCTGTCCTGTGTAGTACATGCCTGCACAAGGCAATCTTTCCTTGCGCAGGCGTGTACTATGGAGGACAGAGAATGAACTTCAATCCAATATTGCAGCCAGCATGCAGCCAGCGGGTAAGGAAAGGGTGAATCAAAAACCCCAAAACCCCGCCTCCATGGCTGAAGATTGTTCCCTCCAAATCCAGGTGACAGTGTCCCTTTAATAATTTGTCTCCTTGGTACACATGACTGACACTAAAACTAATACCTCCCAGAATAAATGCATGCCATGTAGCAGTGTGGATCGCAGTCTGCGCCCTGTAATGCCCTCACACAACTCTCACCTGAAATTAGCAGACATTTCTAAAAGTTATTTTCGAGGTGCTAGAGCCATCTACTGGCCACTTAGTATAAATGCATGTTTGCGCTTTTCAGTTTCAGTTCTTTTCCATGGGTCATATCCGCTGTGGAATTTCTGCAATAAAACCCGCTGTGATGTTATTGCTGAAATGCACATTTTTACCCCATGCAATGCAAAATGTGAAATCTGCTGAACAGGTCAATTTAAGCTGCGAATTTTCTCTATTGCATGTGCAGGATATTTTGTGAAATCCAACGCTTACACCCTGTGGGAACGATCGTTACTGATGGAACTTCTCCTACTGACTGCTTGGATGATCAGGAATTTGCAACACTTTTTCTACGAACCTCCTGATACTCCAGCACCTGGAACTGTAGCCAACCTCCCTGGACGTGGCAGCAGGAGGAAAACTGATGAACATCAAACAGACGGATAATACGAATTGTAACGGAAGAGCCCAGAAAAACTTCTAAACAGATTAAAGGTGAATTTCAAGATCAAGGAGCATCAGTGTCAGATCGCACCATCCGTCATTGTATGAGCCAAAGTGGACTTCATGGGAGACGACCAAGGAGGAGACCATTGTTGAAATAAAATCAGAAAAAAACCAGACTGGAATTTAACAAACTACATGTTGACAAGCCACAAAGCTTCTGGGAGAATGTCCTATGGACAGATGAGACAAAAATGGCACTTTTTGGCAAGACGCATCAGCTCTATGTTCACAGACGGAAAAATGAAGCATATCAAGAAAAGAACACTATCCCTTCTGTGAAGCATGGAGGAGGCTCTTATGTTCTGGGGCTGCTTTGCTGCATCTGGCACAGGGTATCTAGAATCTGTGCAGGGTACAATGGAATCTCAAGGGATTCTAGAGAGAACTGTGCTGCCCAGTGTCAGAAAGCTTGGTCTCAGTCGCAGGTCATGGGTCTTGCAACAGGATAAGGACCCAAAACACACAGCTAAGAACACCCAAGAATGGCTAAGATGAAAACATTGGACTATTCTGAAGTGGCCTTCTATGAGCCCTGACCCGAATCCTATTGAGCATCTTTGGAAAGTGGTGAAACATGGCGTCTGGAAAAGGCAACCTTCACACACGAGACAACTGGAGCAGTTTGCTCTTGAGGAGTGGCCAAAATACCTGTGGAGAGGTGCAGAAGTGTCACTGACAGTTACATTGCAGTGGTTGCCTCAAAAGGTTGTGCAACAACATATTAAGCTAAGGGTGCCATCATTTCTGTCCAGGCCTATTTCATGAGTTTTATTTATTTTTTATTCTGTGGAAGCATGGTTGAAAAGCAATGTCTGACTTTCATTTATTATTACTCTTGTCAGATTCAAGTTATTTATGTGACCATTGTGGGTTTTTCTGTCATTAAACGAGGGTTACCAACAATTTTGACCATGTGCGTTTGTTACTGTCAGGATCAGGTAGGGAGATTTGTGGTCGATCCGGGCATTGTGGTGTGATTATAGATTGAATCCCGTCTGAACCCCGTCCTTACGGACACAGGGTAGCTCCACGGAACTTGTCATAATTGTCTGACAGATGCAGTTTTTCTGCAGTTGTCTGCCCCAAAAAATGCTACAGCAATCTGCTGATTATTGCTGTTTTCACTTTTTTTTAAAGGCAGATTTGGAGCAGAAAATTTTAATTTTTTTTTTTCCTACAGAACTTCCTTATTTCCATTGCAATTTTTCAGCCTCTCCATTGAGGCCTATAGGGGAAAAAACACACAAAAAGTGCACTGTTCAACAGCGTCTTTTAGGGCACGGTGAGCATAAGTTTTCATGGGATCATATCCACTTTGATTAAACTGTTAAATGTAGATTTTTAGGCTTCGAAAAAAAAACAGCGGAAAAACAGTGTTTACACAACATGGAAACATGGCCTGACAGGGTCTTGGAGACAGGAGATTACGGTGATTTTCTACTACTCTACCCAGAGTGAAAAGTACTCGAGACTGAGGGTAAAGAGTTAATAAGGGGTTCATTGTGATCCCCAAAATGGTTACGGTGGTTACGGTCATTTGAGGCTGTGGGCATTAGGATGAGAGGTCAGGACAAAATGGAACTGATGAGAATAATGACAGGCATAGATATCATTTGTGATGTGTGCGCAGGTCAGGGAAATACCAGGTTACTAACTGGTGAGGCGGTAGAAAGGGCGAGGTTTGGGGGATTGAGAAAGTTAGGCTATATTCACACTTTGCGGATTTTGCTGCGGATCCGCAGCGGATTTGTCCGCTGCGGATCCGCAGCAGTTTCCCATGAGTTTACATTTCAATGTAAACCTATGGGAAACAAAAAACGCTGTGCACATGCTGCAGAAAAATCCGCGCGGAAACGCTGCGGATTACATTCCGCAGCATGTCACTTCTTTTCTGCGGATTTTCAGCTGCTCCAATAGAAAACTGCAGTTGAAAATCCGCAGAAAAAAACGCAGTAAAAACCGCGATAAATCCGCAGTAAAAACCGCGATGGGTTTTCACTGCAGATTTTGCAATTCCGCTGCGGAAAAATCCGCAGTGGAATCTGCAAAGTGTGCACATAGCCTAAAGCTAGCGGTAGGTAACCCAACAATAGGGGACACATTTCTCATCAGTCTGTGGGAATGAACATGGCTGGATGGCAAATCCCTCACATGGGCTGGGCAGCTAAGGTGGCAATGGCTGATGTACTAACCTTGCAGCAGACAGGTTGTCAAGGTGTCGGATCAAAGAACTGGCTTTTTATATGATTTGGCTGGCACTTTTTTTGTGTGGAGAAATCCGCTTCAAATGGGTGGTCTGGTAAGCTCCTTTTTGTGTAAGGGAACCAGTTTCAGATGGTGGTCTGGCTGGCATCCTTTCCTGTGAAGAACCAGCTTTGGGTGGGTACTCTGGCTGGCAGTTTTGTGTGGTGGAACCAACTTTAGATGGGTGTGTGCCTGGCAGGCACCCTTTCCTGTGGAGGAACCAGCTTTAGATGGGTGGTCTGGTTCGCACCCTTTCATGTCAAGGAACCAGCTTTTGATGAGTGTATGGCAGGCACCCTTTCCTGTGGAGGAACCAGCTTTGGGTGGGTGCTCTAGCTGGCACAGTTTTGTGTGGTGGAACCAGCTTCTGATGGGTGGTCTGGTTTGCACCCTTTCCTGTGGAGGAACTGGCCTGCACTGTCGCCATATGATGCTAGCATCCCTAAGTTATTGGTGACACAACCTTTTGCCCAGTGTCTCCTGGTACTGTGGTTGCTTTCTGGAAGAGGTTGTAGCATTAGGGGGGCACTCTTTATAACAGAGTTCGTCCCTGTGGTCTTCAGCATTGCCCCCGTTTGGTAATGAGGACGCTCTGCCCTGGCAAACATGGTGCCCACCTCCTCTTCATGGGCCAGGTCACTGTGCTATGTCAGGGGGTCTATGGCACAATGCAGTGCGGCAGCGCGGTGTTTGCCGAGTGCCAGCACACACGTGGGCACAGGATGGGCAGGATGCCGGCTCTGGTCACGTCGCCCCCCGCAGTGTGAACGGGGCGGGACTGAGGCTTCCTGATCCGGGGCGAGGAGGCCTCTGCTTCAGGCCTCGGACTGTATTGTCTGCTCATCCCATGCCAGGCGCACGCAGGCCGGGGGTGACCCATGCAGCGGGCACCGGGGAGGTGAGTGGCACACAGTACCCGCACACAGGCTGGCAGTGCAAGGCTGCCTGATTCCGCTATGAAGGCTGGCAGCTCTCTCACTATGAGTCCATCCGATGCCCAGATGGCTGGGCAGTAATGAGGCATCAATGGGCACAGGCTACGGCATTAGAACCAGACTCCCTGCCCATGTGTCTGACAGCTGCTGCCCCCATCCCTATGGCAGCAGGGAGCTTCTGGGGGGGTTTGGGGGTAATCGCTGCCCCCCAATCACACAGGGCCGGCTCCTCACTAGGCCTCTCTTTTATTTTGTATTTTCATCTCACCATCCCAGACCAATAACTTGTTTATTTTTCGGACGATAGTTGTATCAGGGCTTTTTCTATTAATATTTGTTGCTGTACGAGCTGTAGTTCTTATCATTACCATTTTGGGTCCATTTGACTTTATATTCCTTTTTTATTGCTTTTTTAAGGGTGAAATGACCAAAAAACAGCAGTTTTGACATTGTTAGCCTCGGCTTATTGTATGGGATAATTATTCTGATTTTATTATTGGTTCGGACAGTTGCACACGCTGCGACACCAATTAGCCTAGTGTTCTATTTGTAGATTTTACTTCTGGGAAAACAGGGAAAGTTTTATACGTGTAGATTCATCTTTAGATTTTTTTAAACTATTAAAACAACTCTTTTTCATTATATATATATATATATATATATATATATATATATATATATGTATGTAAAAATAAATATGTGTACCACCACATCAATGTATCACAGCAGAGCTGTCAGTGTACCTAGAATGAAGACTAGAGCAGTCCAGCTGCCGTACAGTATACCACCCCGGGAGTAGGGCCGGTGTGGTGTTACCGTTTCATGGCTTTGCCCACATGGTCTCCAGATGGAGGCTGGGATGGATCGATGGAGGCTGTGATAAATCGATGGAGGTTGGGATGGATCGATGGAAGCTGGGATGGATCAGTGGAGGCTGGGATGGATCGATGGAGGCTGGGATGGATCGATGGAGGCTGGGATGGATCGATGGAGGCTGGGATGGATCGATGGAAGCTGGGATGGATCAGTGGAGGCTGGAATGGATCGATGGAGGCTGGGATGGATTTATGGAGGCTGGGATGGATTGATGGGGGCTGGGATGGATCGATGGAGGCTGGGATGGATCGATGGAGGCTGAGATGGATCAATGGAGGCTGGGATGGATTGATGGAGGCTGGGATGGATCCATGGAGGCTGCGATAAATCCATGGAGGCTGGGATGGATCGATGGAGGCTGGGATGGATCTATGGAGGCTGGGATGGATCAGTGGAGGCTGGGATGGATCGATGGAGGCTGGAATGGATCGATGGAGGCTGAGATGGATTGATGGAGGCTGGGATGGATCGATGGAGGCTGGGATAAATCGATGGAGGTTGGGATGGATCGATGGAAGCTGGGATGGATCAGTGGAGGCTGGGATGGATCGATGGAGGCTGGGATGGATCGATGGAGGCTGGGATGGATCGATGGAGGCTGGGATGGATCGATGGAAGCTGGGATGGATCAGTGGAGGCTGGAATGGATCGATGGAGGCTGGGATGGATTTATGGAGGCTGGGATGGATTGATGGGGGCTGGGATGGATCGATGGAGGCTGGGATGGATCGATGGAGGCTGAGATGGATCAATGGAGGCTGGGATGGATTGATGGAGGCTGGGATGGATCGATGGAGGCTGCGATAAATCCATGGAGGCTGGGATGGATCGATGGAGGCTGGGATGGATCTATGGAGGCTGGGATGGATCAGTGGAGGCTGGGATGGATCGATGGAGGCTGAGATGGATTGATGGAGGCTGGGATGGATCGATGGAGGCTGGGATGGATCGATGGAGGCTGGGATGGATTGATGGTTGCTGGGATGTATCGATGGAGGCTGGGATGAATCAGTGGAGGCTGGGATGGATTGATGGAGGCTGGGATGGATCGATGGAGGCTGGGATGGATTGATGGTGGCTGGGATGGATCGATGGAGGCTGGGATGAATCAGTGGAGGCTGGGATGGATCGATGGAGGCTGGGATGGATCGATGGAGGCTGGGATGGATGGATGGATGGAGGCTGGGATGGATCGATAGAGGCTGGGATGGATTGATGGTGGCTGGGATGGAGGTGTTTCCTCTTTAGAGATGAGTCCCGCTTTTGTCTTGGATGCAGTGATAGCCGGAGATTGGTCTTGAGATCATGTGGGCAACGCTATGAAGATTATGTTGGTATTTCAATTTTGAGTAATGTATCCATACTGTATATGAGATTATATATATATCTATATAATGTGGATGTTGGTCTAGTCAGTCATTCTTCTTGTTTGTTTCAGCCCCTGTGAGTCTCCGTTTCCGATGAAACATGAAGATCTTAGTAAGTGATTATTATTATTATTTATTTATATAGCACCATTGATTCCATGGTGCTGTACATGAGAAGGGGTTACATACAAGTTACAGATATCACTTACAGTAAACAAACTAACAATTACAGACTGATACAGAGGGGCGAGGACCCTGCCCTTGCGGGCTTACATTCTACAGGATTATGGGGAAGGAGACAGTAGGTTGAGGGTTGCAGGAGCTCCGGTGTTGGTGAGGCGGCAGCGGTGTTAGTGCAGGCTGTAGGCTTTCCTGAAGAGATGGGTTTTCAGGTTCCGTCTGAAGGATCCGAATGTGGTTGATAGTCGGACGTGCTGGGGCAAAGAATTCCAGAGGATGGGGGATATTTGGGAGAAGTCTTGGAGGTGATTGGATGAGGAGCGAATAAGTGTGAAGGAGAGAAGGAGGTCTTGGGAGGACCGGAGATCACGTGAGGGAAGATATAGGGAGATTAGTTCAGAGATATATGGAGGAGACAGGTTGTGGATGGCTTTGTAGGTTAGTATTAGTAATTTGAACTGGATACGCTGAGGGAATGGGAGCCAGTGAAGAGATTTGCAGAGGGGGGAAGCAGAGCAGTAGCGAGGAGAGAGATGAATTAGTCGGGCAGCAGAGTTAAGGATGGACTGGAGAGGTGCAAGGGTGTTAGCAGGGAGGCCGCAGAAAAGGATGTTGCAGTAGTCAAGGCGGGAGATGATGAGGGCATGCACAAGCATTTTAGTAGATTGACTGTTAAGGAAGGGACGGATCCTGGAGATATTTTTGAGCTGGAGGCGACAGGAGGTGGAAAGAGCTTGGATGTGCGGTTTGAATGACAGGGCAGAGTTACTCCGAGGCAGCGGACTTCCTGTAAGGGGGAAAGCATGATGTCGTTGATTGCGATAGATAGGTCAGGTAAGGAAGATCTATTGTTTGGAGGAAAGATGATGAGTTCAGATTTGTCCACATTGAGTTTGAGGAAGCGAGAGGAGAAGAAGGATATGGCTGATAGGCACTCTGGGATTCTGGACAGCAGAGCGGTGACGTCTGGGCCAGAGAGGTAGATCTGAGTGTCATCAGCATAGAGGTGGTACTGGAATCCATGGGACTTTGAGTTTTCGCAAGCCAAGTGTTTAGATTGAGAAGAGTAGGGGTCCTAGAACAGAGACTTGGGGGACTCCAACAGAGAGAGGGTGGGATGAGGAGGTAGTGTGGGAGTGGGAGACGCTGAATGTGCGGTTGAAAGGTATGAGGAGATCCAGGATAGGGCGAAGTCTTTGATGCCAAAGGAGGAGAGGATCTGTAGTAGGAGGCAGTGGTCAACTGTGTCGAAAGCAGAGGACAGGTCTAGAAGGAGGAGTACAGAGTATTGTCCATTAGCTTTCGCGGTAAGTAGGTCGTTAGTGATTTTGGTCAGGTCAGTCTCAGTTGAGTGATGGGGGCGAAAACCAGATTGTAGATTGTCAAAGAGCAAGTTAGATGAGAGGTGGGAGGAAAGTTCAGAGTGGACGTGCTGCTCCAGGAGTTAAGGTACCGTCACACTCAGCAACTTTCCAACGATCACGACCAGCGATACGACCTGGCCATGATCGTTGGAAAGTCCTTGTGTGGTCGCTGGAGAGCTGTCACACAGACAGCTCTCCAGCGACCAACGATGCCGAAGTCCCCGGGTAACCAGGGTAAACATCGGGTTACTAAGCGCAGGGCCGGGCTTAGTAACCCGATGTTTACCCTGGTTACCATTGTAAATGTTAAAAAAAAACAAAAAAAACTACATACTTACATTCCGGTGTCTGTCACGTCCCTCGCCGTCAGCTTCCCGCACTGACTGTGAGGGCCGGCCGGCCATAAAGCAGAGCACAGCGGTGACGTCACCGCTGTGCTTTACGGCCGGTGCTCACAGTCAGTGCGGGAAGCTGACGGCGAGGGACGTGACAGACACCGGAATGTAAGTATGTAGTGTTTTTTTTTTACATTTACAATGGTAACCAGGGTAAACATCGGGTTACTAAGCGCGGCCCTGCGCTTAGTAACCCGATATTTACCCTGGTTACCAGTGAACACATCGCTGGATCGGCGTCACACACGCCGATCCAGCGATGTCAGCGGGTGATCCAGCGACGAAATAAAGTTCTGGCCTTCTAGCTCCGACCAGCGATGTCACAGCAGGATCCAGATCGCTGCTGCCTGTCAAACACAACGATATCGCTATCCAGGACGCTGCAACGTCACGGATCGCTATCGTTATCGTTGTAATGTTGTTCAGTGTGAAGGTACCTTTAAGCAGACTTGTATAATCTGTGTTAAGCTTGATAACCATTCGAGATGCCCATGACTCAGATGGCGCCCATGAGTCAAGCTGGGTATTGAGGGCTATATTGTTATATCATCTTTCCCTTTTCCAAAGTCAAGACAATGGTCTGGAACTAAAGGGTTATCACCAAGATAGTAAGTTATTCCCTGTCCAAAAATTTGTTTTGTGTCACCATTTTTTGAGACTATAGCTGCTATAGTTTTTAATCAATGGAGATGTACATGGCCTTATATTTTGCATACTGAACTGACATTTTGTTGGTACCATTTTGCGATATGTTCGATGGTTTGATCATTTTGTATTCTGTTTTGGGTGGGAGAGGAGGCCAATACAAAAAAAAAGACAATCTGGCATTTCGATTTTTCTTTTCTTTATGACATTTACCTTTTTGGGTTAAATAATTTTATATTTTGATAGACTGGACTTCTTAAGGTACCTTCACACTGAGCAACTTTAGAACGATAACTATAGCGATCCGTGACGTTGCAGCATCCTGGCTAGCGATATCGTTGTGTTTGACAGGCAGCAGCGATCAGGATCCTGCTGTGACATCGCTGGTCGGAGCTAGAAGTCCAGAACTTTATTTCGGCGTTGGATCATCCGCTGACATCGCTGAATCGGCGTGTGTAACGCCGATCCAGAGATGTGTTCACTTGTAACCAGGGTAAACATCGGGTTACTAAGCGCAGGGCCGCGCTTAGTAACCCGATATTTACCCTGGTTACCATTATAAATGTAAAAACAAAACCACTACATACTTACATTCCGGTGTCTGTCGCGTCCCCCGGCGTCAGCTTCCCTGCACTGTGTCAGCGCCGGCCGGCCTTAAAGCAGAGCACAGCGGTGACGTCACCGCTCTGCTTTACGGCAGGCGCTTACACAGTGCAAGGAAGCTGACGCCGGGGGACGTGACAGACACCGGAATGTAAGTATGTAGTGTTTTTTTTTTTTTACATTTACAATGGTAACCAGGGTAAACATCGGGTTACTAAGCGCGGCCCTGCGCTTAGTAACCCAATGTTTCCCTGGTTATCCGGGGACTTCGGCATCGTTGGTCGCTGGAGAGCTGTCTGTGTGACAGCTCTCCAGCGACCACACAACGACTAAAGAGCGACGCTGCAGCGATCGGCATCGTTGTCTATATCGCTGCAGCGTCGCTGAGTGTGACGGTACCTTTAATGATGCAGCAATACCTGTGACTTTAATCTGTGATTGTTTGTTCTCTTGTGCTATGTACTGCAATACTTCACAACCTGGGCTTCAGAAAAACAACTAGATGGTGAGCAACGGGGGTCTTCAGCAGGCTCCTGGCTGCCATGGTGCATGGCGACCCATTGTGTGGGAGATGTCGACTGGGATTTCGCGATTCAAATACGCTGTCAAAGATTGGCAGCAGCTTTAAGTGGTTAAGCCACTGCAATCAGAGCTAACTCTGATCGCTGCTGTTAGGGGTCGGCTGTGTAACACAGCTGGCACCTGCCCTATATTGAGCGTGTACAGCTCCTGAGCCCACTTCATACTCCAACATTGGATGTACTTTTACATCTTGGGGAGTTAAGGTGTTAATGCTTTTACTTATATTCATGCATATTTCCATATGGATCCCTCATAGAAGCACTTTCCACAGTATATATATATATTTGTATGTCTCCTCTCTCTTGTGTGGGTCTGCTCCCAGGCTCGGGTGTGTGTGGCGAGTCTGCTGCTCTGCGTCATCCTCTGGTTGTGCTGGATTAAAGCAAACATCAAGGAACCAGCAGAGCGTCTGCCATCCTTTCTACCTCATGTACTGCGCCTCGGGGGATACAGCCGACTTCCAGATGGCGAGGTGAGGAAGGTGCAATTATCACGAGTAATGTCATGTATTTAGGCTGTGTGCACACGTTGCATTTTTTTCGCGTTTTTTCGCTATAAAAACACATAAAAAACGCATACATATGCATCCTATTATTTAGAATGCATTCTGCAATTTTTGTGCACATGATGCGTTTTTTTCCATGAAAAAAACGCATTGTGGTAAAAAACACAGCATGTTCATTAGCTTTGCGTTTTTTTCACGTTTTTACCACTATATAATGCATTGGGAAGGCTCCGGAAAAAAACGCGCAAAAAAACGCCTGCGGATTTGTGGCAGAAATGTCCGTTTTTTGTCAGGAAATTTCTGCAAGAAATCCTGAACGTGTGCACATACCCTTAGTGTTTTGGTTTTTTCTTCCCTGAAGATTTGATGCAGTTATTTTGATCCCAAGAACAAAGTGTATCAAAAAGGCATGAAAAATATAAAGGAAGGACGTGTATTTTTTCTTTTTATTCTTCCTGCTGTATCTACTTTGCCTTAAAACACTGACCAAAAACCACAGGGGCATTTATCCAAAATCGGGTGTGAAACCATCCTTACACTATTAAGCTCTTAACACTCCATGATGGATATATCCGGTGCAAGGCCGGGGTCATACTTGAGTGTGCAATGCGAGAAGCTTGCACATCAATACCCGGCACTCGGAACCAGAGCGTGCGGTTGCATGTATTTCTATGCAGCTGAACGCTCCGGTCCTGAGTGCCGGCGGCAGTGCCGAGTTCTGATGCGAGAGACTTGTGCGCATTGCACACGCAAGTGTGACCCCGGCCCAAGGAGCAGACTCGGGAGCTGAGGCTTCCTCACACGGGGCAGGTGCCAGCTGTACTGCACAGTCGGAATGTGTTTCTATCAGCAGCAACCAGAGTCTGCTCCAATTACTGCTGTTAATTGCCTAAATGCTGCTGTCAGTCACTCACAGCGGCATATAAGATGAGCGATCCGGCCTAGGCATCCGTTCTGTGCAGCCATCAGCTTACCCTGTGACGCGAAAGCGGGGTTGGCAATGGGTTTCCAGAATGTTGGTACTCCCGTGAAGCCCAGCCACAGGGTTGGCTTCATGGAGACTTTGATTTTAACTATATACTCGTGTTACAATAGGGACTAGAAAAAGAAGTGAAAAGTTCAAAAAAGCTTTTAAAAAGTAATAAGAATCAAATAACCCTTTTTTCTCATGTTAAAAGTAAATAAAAAAAACATATTCCAGATTGCAAAAATCTATCAAAATCTAAACTTTTTAACCTTTACAGCAAACATAACGAAAATAATTGAAACTCCAAAATTGCATATATTTTTGGGGGGTTACCGCACTTCCCACAAAAATTAGTATATGATGCCATCAAAACGTTCTACTTACTCCAAAATTGTAATATTAAAAACAACAGCTCGGTGCGCAAAAAAGCCGTCACACAGTTACAGTGACGGAAAAATATATATATTTTTCTTTACAGCGTTATGAATTGTTTTAGAGCCCCATTCCAGTGATTTTTTTTGTTTCTCCCTTTGTGTGTGTGTAACTGTTGTGACGGTAGTAACATTCTCACTGCTCGCCGTCTTCTTCCGGTTATAGCAGCATTACGGTCCGCTCCAGCACCACGTGACTGTGTCCTGCCGGATCACTGGGCGGATCATCGGTTACTCTCTGATTGCATGTATATGAGACTCAGAACGGGGCTCTCTTACCTTCTTCTGCGTCTCAAGCACTTGCATTGAGAAAACTTCAAAAAATGACCTTCTACACACAGCAACCACTGTGCGACTCGACCGGTCACAAATTCGGTCACGTGATGGCGGAGCACCGCGGCAAACGGTAGAAGACGGTGACCGGTGAGTGTGTTGCTACCTTCATGACACTTACACACGTGATTCCTATCAAGGGGAAAAATAAAACAAAAATTCTCTGGTGTGGGTCTTTAGGTTACTAATATTGTCTTGGCTACTAAAATTGTTTGGTCTTGGCGTAATCGCATTGACCTAGTAATTTTGTTGCCAGATAATCTTTACTGCTCAATTAATGTCATAAAAATGAAACCCATTAATCAAAGATGGAATTGTGTTTTTTTTTTAATCATCATTTTCTCCTCTCTTGGATTTTTTGTTAGTTTCTTAGTAAAGTCAATTGCGTTTCCCAATACCACCTGCAAAAAAAACTAGCTGTCATATGGTTGTGTGCACTATAAGAAAGTAATAGCTGTTTGGAAAAGGGTAAGAAGAAATGAAAATGCGAAAAAAGGGAAATTGGCTTCGTCCTTAAAGGGTTGAACATTCCGACAAATTGTTAAAAACAAAAGGTGTCCTGACGACATTTAATCAACATTTCCTCTTTTCATTCCTGCAGCCACTGGTCAGGAATCCCTGTAATACGTGCGCCGTGGTGTCCAGCTCGGGGCAGATGTTCGGTTCTGGTTTGGGGCCCCAGATTGACCAGGCTGAGTGCGTCCTGCGCATGAACACAGCTCCTACCATCGGCTATGAGTCGGACGTAGGCAGCCGCAGCACCCTGAGGGTTGTGTCTCATACGAGTGTACCTCTACTGCTCCGCAACCAGACCTACTTCTTCCAGCACTCCCAGGACACTGTATATGTGATTTGGGGACCCCCCAGACAGATGGACACGACCCAGGGGATCACGTATCGCGCCCTGCTGCAAGCTAAAGGCAAATATTCTGGAGTGAATATCTACACGCTCACACAGAGTATGATGGTGCACTGTGACCAGGTCTTCCAGAATGAGACTGGCAAGAACAGGTATGTGGCCTCAGATCTGTGTGCACATTTCGGATCTGTCTTTTCATAGCACTAATGACTAATGAATGTGCCTGGCCCCTAAAAACACCCCAACGGCTCACTTATAGGGGATATACGGTGCCTCTCAGTTCCATATTGGACGATGGGAGTCACTTCTGACCTTGGCGTCCATCAGTCTTGTGCATGGGAGGCATAGGAAATGTAGTATTACATGGGTTCAGTCATTTTAATACATGGATGCCGCAATTCCCCCAAAGTAACAGCCACTTTTATCGGTTCTCTGCTTTGGCTTATAGAGGGGTATCCCGAGCAGAGAACCCCCTCTATGACATAAGATGCCTTAATGGAGATTTCTTTACAGTGTTGGTGGTGTTAAAAGGGGCTTATAAAAGCAAATTAAAGGCAAAGTATTCTCTGCTTCTCATTATATCTCTTTCTGAAAAGCACATTTTTCTTATAACTCTCCTTTCTCTATATTTTGTGCCCCCCTTACAGAGCCATGTCTGGCACATTTCTGAGCACTGGCTGGTTCACCATGATTCTGGCCATGGAGCTATGTGAGGAGGTCTCGGTGTATGGGATGGTCAGTGAGAACTACTGCAGGTAAGGAGATGCTATGGTACGGTACAATCATGTGCAATCAACGTCCAGCCGATGGAGAGGTCGGCAGTCACTGGATTTGCCACTAGGACCCTCTTAGGCGCAGGAATAGAACAATCTGCCATCTGTATTGTGCACGTGCTGAACATCATCGATTGTACAGAAGGCTAGGCAGCTGAGGATGTGGTCACGTGGATAAAATCTGCCAGGAAAAATTCACAGCGTTTCCATCACTTATGAATTCCCTGTCTTGCTGCTGCTTTCTGTAGGTCCTTTTCTCAGGTTACATGGAGTCTGGTTGAAAAATTCTGCCCTATAGGGTGAATCATGATTCCACCAAAATGATTGATATTTATTGATCTGATGGTTCACACCTTCTGGAGCACTATCATATTTTAGGTATTAAAGGGGTTGTCCAGCGCCTACAGTGGCATGTAAAAGTTGGGGCACCCCTGGTCAAAATTACTGTTATTGTGAACAGTTAAAGGGACACTGTCACCTGAATTTGGAGGGAACAATCTTCAGCCATGGAGGCGGGGTTTTGTGGTTTTTGATTCACCCTTTCCTTACCCGCTGGCTGCATGCTGGCTGCAATATTGGATTGAAGTTCATTCTCTGTCCTCCATAGTACATGCCTGCACAGTGCAATCTTACCTTGTGCAGGCGTGTACTATGGAGGACAGAGAATGAACTTCAATCCAATATTGCAGCCAGCATGCAGCCAGCGGGTAAGGAAAGGGTGAATCAAAAACCCCCAAACCCCGCCTCCATGGCTGAAGATTGTTCCCTCCAAATTCAGGTGACAGTGTCCCTTTAAGCAAGTTGGAGATGAAATGATCTCTAAAAGGCCGAAAGTTACAGATGACACACTTCCTTTGTATTTTACAGGGAAAAAAACAAACATATTGTCATTTTTTACATTTTAAAAATTACAAAAAGGAAAATGGGTCAATGCAAACGTTTGGGCACCCTGCATGGGTAGTACCTATTAATCACATTAATGGAAACCACTGAGTGAAAAAAGGGACATAACACTTGTACTTTATCGAATAAAAAAGATATCTTTATTTATATAAACAATAAAAACATAGTAAAGAGAAGGTGCTAGATCCAAAAAAGAAGAGGGACTACAATACCCTAGGATCTCCTACAAACAAACCCACTGATGCAATGTAACGCTAATTAGTAAACATTAACCTTCTATCATTCAAAGATAATTATATTAGCAATATGCATAGAAATTACTAAGCAACCAAGGAATGTGATGTCATAACAATGGAACAATATGAACTCTCCAAATAAATATTGCCAGTTTAGGCATATGTATAAGTACAGATGGTGTTTTGTTTGCACCAAGAATTAGTTGAAATTTCATTGAATCCATTCTTCCCTCTACCCGTGAAATGTTCCCTGTGCTATTGACTGCAACACAACCCAAAGCATGATTGATCCACCCGCATGCTTAATGGTTGGCAACATGTTTTTTTCATCAAATTCTATGCTCTTTTTTTCTCCACACATACCTTTGATCAGTCTTGCCAAACCGTTTTAACCTCATCGGTCCACACGACTTGTTTCCAAAATGCATCAGGCTTATTTAGATGTTCTTTTGCATACTTCTGACTCTAAATTTTATGGTGCGGATGTAGGAGAGGTTTTCTTCTGATGACTCTTCCATGAAGGCCATATTTGTGCAGGTGTCTCTGAACAATAGAACAATGTACCACAACTCCAGAGTCTGCTAAATCTTTCTTAAGATCTTTTGCAGTCAAGTGGGGTTCTGTAGCAATCCTATGAGCAGCTCTCACTAATATTTTGCTTGGTCTTCTAGACTTTATCTTGACCTCCTCTGTTCCTTATAACTGTCATTTCTTAATTACATATGAACAGAGGAAACTTGAAAACGCTTTGCCATCTTTTTATAGCCTTCTCCTGCTTTGTGGGCCTCCACCATTTTCATTTTCAGAGTGCTACATGGCTGCATAGAAGAACCCATGGCTGCTGGTTTTTGGCACAAGGTCAGAGAAGGCTGGGTCTTTAGAAAGCTGGGAAATTTGCATCACCTGGCCTTTCCTAATGATGATCGTGAACAAGCCATAACCCTATCAGGCTAATTAAGGCCCGAAACCTTGGTCAAAGTCATCTGAGCACACAAATCTCCAATGGTGTCCAAACTTTTGCATCAGCCATTTTCCATTTTGTAATTTAAAAATAAGAATATATACAGTATTTGCCTAAAATACAATGGAAATGTGTCATCTTTAACTTTAGGCATTGTAGAGATCATTTCATCTTCAACTAGTTTAACTGTTCACAATAACAGTAATTTTGACCAGAGGTGCACAAACTTTTACATGCCACTTTGGGTCCTGGGATAAACGGCTGACATGGTAGGCATTATGCCTGCATCCTATTCTATGAAGCTTATAGAAATAACACGTATTTAATGAACAAATAACAAACTTTATTAAATGGTATAAAAACAGACAGTTTAAAAAAATAGCCAACAGTGCTACAAGTGAGCCAAGAAAAACACACAAACAGGCATCACCAATGGATGGGCAGATAAATCACAAAGTGTGACAAGCTGGACACTACATTCCTCAATACATAATGATAATATACCGGGGTGTAGAAAATACACTAACCATAACTATTATATAGTTCGTACAGAACCCTACTGATCAGGACAGTCGGTCCCCAATACAGTAAATAAATCAGTATATAAGTGACTGTAGGGTTAAAGTAAAGTAAACAAAGCTCATGAAAAAGCCCTAGAACTAAAGCTATGGACAGTCCATGGTAGTACAAACACTGAAGCCCTAGATGTCATTCTAAAGTAACATAAGTGAGGGAAGAGTTACATAGTATCAAGCTTACCAACATCCAAAAGGTGATGCCACGACCCCAATGCGCATTTCGGCGCTATGCCTGACGAAGGCATAGCGCCGAAATGCGCATTGGGGTCGTGGCATCACCTTTTGGATGTTGGTAAGCTTGATACTATGTAACTCTTCCCTCACTTATGTTACTTTAGAATGACATCTAGGGCTTCAGTGTTTGTACTACCATGGACTGTCCATAGCTTTAGTTCTAGGGCTTTTTCATGAGCTTTGTTTACTTTACTTTAACCCTACAGTCACTTATATACTGATTTATTTACTGTATTGGGGACCGACTGTCCTGATCAGTAGGGTTCTGTACGAACTATATAATAGTTATGGTTAGTGTATTTTCTACACCCCGGTATATTATCATTATGTATTGAGGAATGTAGTGTCCAGCTTGTCACACTTTGTGATTTATCTGCCCATCCATTGGTGATGCCTGTTTGTGTGTTTTTCTTGGCTCACTTGTAGCACTGTTGGCTATTTTTTTAAACTGTCTGTTTTTATACCATTTAATAAAGTTTGTTATTTGTTCATTAAATACGTGTTATTTCTATAAGCTTCACCTGATATTTCACGTAGAACAATAGTTTATCCTCTTATATGGACACATTTGGATTTTGTATAATCCTACTATTACTGCATGATATATTTTTGGTGTGTTCATCAGCAGGAATTATCACTTGTTACTGCATCCTATTCTATGTAAATGTCCGGTGCATGATAGACGCCAAGGGTTCAGCATTTGCCACATCTGCATCATTTCTACACATTGTGCAAGGTGATGAAGAACCTCTTTAACGGAGATTGAGTAAAAGAGTGATGGGGAGAGCTGAGCCATAACTGGACGCCGTACACATCAGTAATATAATCCCATCTCCCCGCAGGGATCACCCGCATTCTCCGGTGCCTTATCACTATTATGAAAAGGGCCGACTGGATGAGTGTACGACTTACATAATGCACGAGCGAGCGTCGCGGGGAGCCCATCGCTTCATCACAGAGAAAGCAGTCTTCTCCCGCTGGGCCCGAAGAAGAAGGATCTATTTTAAACACCCATCCTGGGAGGCCTGAAAGCTGGAGGCGGCCTCCGTTTTTTAACTCCTGCACACTCAGCCATTTTTTTATAATCATATTTTTTTAACAAAAGTAGGTAAAGTTGATGTCAAACTTTGCGACTCCTGTGAGCTCTGGAAATCACAGGAGAAAGGTTTTTGACAGACACTGAAGCTGCATATCTGTTCATTTCCATATATTTTTTAATGACTTTTAAGAGCATTTGCTGCTTTCTGGTGTATGGAGGAGGCACACGGTAAAGAAAGCGGGTGCATGTACATTAAGTAGCCGTTTGTAGTGTTCTTGGAAGACTGAGGCCGCTTGCAGATGCTACTAGTGCTGCTGGGACGTGCACCGAGCAGCATTGTGCAGTATTCTCTATGAGACTATTGAGCAGTATTATTTATTTATGGGGTGATAGTGTTAAGGATGGAACTTCTGCAATTCCTCGCACTGCCACCAGTTGGTCTCACCTCAGTGTTAATACTGTACAGATCCACAACTGTCCGGAAGGGTATTGCTGGTACTGAACTCTTTACTATTAAGTACTTATACATCACAGTATTCAGTGCATCCGAAGGAGTCCCTATGTCATATCCTGGCACTTTATCACCCTAATAATATGTCAGAAAATATTTAAGAGGTCCTGCAATCAGAGTGAAATGATGGCACAATGATATTTTTTGGTTCAGGGTTTACTTTGGGGATAGTTACGCTCCCATCATACCTGACGGGCTCATCGCGTCATAGGTGCAGACAATCAGACTGCGACCCCCATTGCATACGAGGACATTAGAGTAGGTGTGAAGCCATTCCCAGGACACGTCAGTTATTTGTGGTCGCTAGACGGAAGGAAGCCTTGAGAACCTCCTCCCACCTGACGGCATCTGCGGCTCTTCTTTTGATTAGCCGGCCTGGCACAATCTCATCACTGCTGCATGATGCACGTGTGACACCGTACCAGGCCGGCTAATTAAAAGAAGAGCCGCAGATGTCGTCAGGTAGGAGGAGGAGGTTCTCAGGGCTCCCGTCCGACGGAAACAGATTACTGACTTTGGCACTGGACAAGGTCTTGCAAATCAGTTTGCACCAACTGTAATAGAGATGCCACTTTAGCTGACTTGACAAGGGAACAGATGCCGTATTGGGCAAGCTTGGCGTTTCCTATTACAACTTTAGCAATAGATGGCTTAAAAATAAGACTTAGTTCGGGATGAGCGGAGCGCAACTTAAGGGGTTTAATAAAATGGTATAAAATAAATATATATATAAAAAACCTCAATATTCATCTTTTATATCCCCCACTGCTTTATCATTGACACTCCAGTGATCCATGCCGGGCTTTGTTTATTTGTCTGTCCAGCAGTGATGTCATGTATATCCATGTGACCGCTGCAGCCAATCACTGGTGTCATGCAGGACATGCAATCATTACCCCTGAGGCCAGTGATCAGCTCTAGCGGTGGTTTGGATATACCTGACGTCAATGATGCAGCCAGGCAAATAGAGACCAGCAGGGACCATAGATGCAGTGGCGGATGATTTAAATGGTACTTTTTTTTTTGCTTATTTTCTTCCATTTCCTGCTGTTACAGGATCTTTTTTACAATTTCAGACAACCACTTTAAACAGCATTTAAATCGGAGAAACTCCTATAACTTGCGGTCAAACTCCATGATACAGTTGCACTGATGAATCTTCGGTTTACAATAGACACGTTTTATCTAGATTTTGGGGCGTTCTAGCCTTCAACCTTGACTCTGGGATTGTCGCAGCGCATTGCACCCTGAAACCTCCAGTGACCATCTAGTCAGTGTTAATTTTTGTTAATCCAGGTGCCATTAGTTACTGCAAGTTGACATTTACATACAAAATTGTAATGCACTGCTGAATTATTATAGCCACAATTATTACAGTGTTATGGAAGCTGGTGGCTAATATGAGAAATTAGATAATGAAATGGTTAATGTGTATTTAAAGGGTGACTAGACTTTCATGTAAGTTTTCAGAATAAGGTGTCCTGTGCATGTACATGAAGAATAAGACTATTTCTGTCCATTATATGACTTGTATTCTGTTGCAGTTGCCCCCTCTACAGGCTTTGTCAGTTAATTTGTAATTGATTCTGGGCCACTGGGAGTAGTCAAACTGCTGTCATCTCTCCCATACACAGCACATCACACAGAAAGGTAATCCTGCTCTTCATTCCTTACTTAGCAGACAGAAGAATTAGGATGGAGGAAATTATACAGCAGTACTGAGCAGTGTAGATGTGAATCCAGCTCTGGGTTAAAAAATACTTGTTAGAAAACTCAGCATGATCTTTCTGTCTCCCTTTGCTTGTTTCTTCACTGTGCTCGCCTCCCCATAGATAATGAGAAGAGCTGTAACTTGTCACCTCACTGTGCTGGCAGTCAATACTGCTAACTGAACTGGGGGATTTTGCTGACTGAATAGTACAAAGTACTGCAGTGCGCAGGCGCCGGGCCTCTCTGACCTTTCCGGCGCCTGCGCACTGCAGTACTTTGTTCTGCCCTCAACAGCCTGCGCCGGAGCCGTGGCTGAAGATCAGAAGAGGACGTCTTGGAATGAAGATGGGAGGCGCCGCAACGGACCAGAGACACCCATCCGACCGGACCAGCAGCAGGACCGCCCCTGGGTGAGTATAATCTAACATCTTTTTCTCCTCTTTCAGGTAACATCAGGGGCTTATCTACAGCATTACAGAATGCTATAGATAAGCCCCTGATGCCGGTGGGCTTACCTCATAGTAACATAGTAACATAGTTAGTAAGGCCGAAAAAAGACATTTGTCCATCCAGTTCAGCCTATATTCCATCATAATAAATCCCCAGATCTACGTCCTTCTACAGAACCTAATTGTATGATACAATATTGTTCTGCTCCAGGAAGACATCCAGGCCTCTCTTGAACCCCCCGACTGAGTTCGCCATCACCACCTCCTCAGGCAAGCAATTCCAGATTCTCACTGCCCTAACAGTAAAGAATCCTCTTCTATGTTGGTGGAAAAACCTTCTCTCCTCCAGACGCAAAGAATGCCCCCTTGTGCCCGTCACCTTCCTTGGTATAAACAGATCCTCAGCGAGATATTTGTATTGTCCCCTTATATACTTATACATGGTTATTAGATCGCCCCTCAGTCGTCTTTTTTCTAGACTAAATAATCCTAATTTCGCTAATCTATCTGGGTATTGTAGTTCTCCCATCCCCTTTATTAATTTTGTTGCCCTCCTTTGTACTCTCTCTAGTTCCATTATATCCTTCCTGAGCACCGGTGCCCAAAACTGGACACAGTACTCCATGTGCGGTCTAACTAGGGATTTGTACAGAGGCAGTATAATGCTCTCATCATGTGTATCCAGACCTCTTTTAATGCACCCCATGATCCTGTTTGCCTTGGCAGCTGCTGCCTGGCACTGGCTGCTCCAGGTAAGTTTATCATTAACTAGGATCCCCAAGTCCTTCTCACTGTCAGATTTACCCAGTGGTTTCCCATTCAGTGTGTAATGGTGACATTGATTCCTTCTTCCCATGTGTATAACCTTACATTTATCATTGTTAAACCTCATCTGCCACCTTTCAGCCCAAGTTTCCAACTTATCCAGATCCATCTGTAGCAGAATACTATCTTCTCTTGTATTAACTGCTTTACATAGTTTTGTATCATCTGCAAATATCGATATTTTACTGTGTAAACCTTCTACCAGATCATTAATGAATATGTTGAAGAGAACAGGTCCCAATACTGACCCCTGCGGTACCCCACTGGTCACAGCGACCCAGTTAGAGACTATACCATTTATAACCACCCTCTGCTTTCTATCACTAAGCCAGTTACTAACCCATTTACACACATTTTCCCCCAGACCAAGCATTCTCATTTTGTGTACCAACCTCTTGTGCAGCACGGTATCAAACGCTTTGGAAAAATCGAGATATACCACGTCCAATGACTCACCGTGGTCCAGCCTATAGCTTACCTCTTCATAAAAACTGATTAGATTGGTTTGACAGGAGCGATTTCTCATAAACCCATGCTGATATGGAGTTAAACAGTTATTCTCATTGAGATAATCCAGAATAACATCCCTCAGAAACCCTTCAAATATTTTACCAACAATAGAGGTTAGACTTACTGGCCTATAATTTCCAGGTTCACTTTTAGAGCCCTTTTTGAATATTGGCACCACATTTGCTATGCGCCAATCCTGCGGAACAGACCCTGTCGCTATAGAGTCCCTAAAAATAAGAAATAATGGTTTATCTATTACATTACTTAGTTCTCTTAGTACTCGTGGGTGTATGCCATCCGGACCCGGAGATTTATCTATTTTAATCTTATTTAGCCGGTTTCGCACCTCTTCTTGGGTTAGATTGGTGACCCTTAATATAGGGTTTTCATTGTTTCTTGGGATTTCACCTAGCATTTCATTTTCCACCGTGAATACCGTGGAGAAGAAGGTGTTTAATATGTTAGCTTTTTCCTCGTCATCTACAACCATTCTTTCCTCACTATTTTTTAAGGGGCCTACATTTTCAGTTTTTATTCTTTTACTATTGATATAGTTGAAGAACAGTTTGGGATTAGTTTTACTCTCCTTAGCAATGTGCTTCTCTGTTTCCTTTTTGGCAGCTTTAATTAGTTTTTTAGATAAAGTATTTTTCTCCCTATAGTTTTTTAGAGCTTCAATGGTGCCATCCTGCTTTAGTAGTGCAAATGCTTTCTTTTTACTGTTAATTGCCTGTCTTACTTCTTTGTTTAGCCACATTGGGTTTTTCCTATTTCTAGTCCTTTTATTCCCACAAGGTATAAACCGCTTACACTGCCTATTTAGGATGTTCTTAAACATTTCCCATTTATTATCTGTATTCTTATTTCTGAGGATATTGTCCCAGTCTACCAGATTAAGGGCATCTCTAAGCTGGTCAAACTTTGCCTTCCTAAAGTTCAGTGTTTTTGTGACTCCCTGACAAGTCCCCCTAGTGAAAGACAGGTGAAACTGTACAATATTGTGGTCGCTATTTCCTAGATGCCCGACCACCTGCAGATTTGTTATTCTGTCAGGTCTATTAGATAGTATTCGGTCTAAAAGTGCTGCTCCTCTGGTTGGATTCTGCACCAATTGTGAAAGATAATTTTTCTTGGTTATTAGCAGAAACCTGTTGCCTTTATGGGTTTCACAGGTTTCTGTTTCCCAGTTAATATCCGGGTAGTTAAAGTCCCCCATAACCAGGACCTCATTATGGGTTGCAGCTTCATCTATCTGCTTTACAAGTAGACTTTCCATGGTTTCTGTTATATTTGGGGGTTTGTAACAGACCCCAATGAGAATTTTGTTACCATTTTTCCCTCCATGAATTTCGACCCATATGGACTCGACATCCTCATTTCCTTCGCTAATATCCTCCCTTAAAGTGGACTTTAGACAAGACTTTACATAGAGACAAACCCCTCCTCCTCTCCGATTTTTACGATCCTTTCTAAACAGACTGTAACCCTGTAAGTTAACTGCCCAGTCATAGCTTTCATCTAACCATGTCTCGGTTATTCCCACTATGTCAAAGTTACCTGTAGATATTTCTGCTTCTAGTTCTTCCATCTTGTTTGTCAGGCTTCTGGCGTTTGCAAGCATGCAGTTTAGAGGATTTTGTTTTGTTCCAATCTCCTCGCTGTGGATTGTTTTAGAAATGTTCTTACCTCCCTTCTGAGTTTGTTTTCCTGGATCTTCTTTGTTCAAGTCTAATGTTTTTCTTCCCGTCCCCTCTTCTTCTAGTTTAACGCCCTCCTGATGAGTGTAGCGAGTCTTCTGGCGAATGTGTGTTTCCCAGGTTTGTTGAGGTGTAGTCCGTCTCTGGCGAGGAGTCCATCGTACAAGTAATTCACACCGTGGTCCAGGAATCCGAATCCTTGTTGTCTGCACCATCGTCTTAGCCAGTTGTTTGCATCAAGGATCCTGTTCCATCTCCTGGTGCCATGCCCGTCTACTGGAAGGATAGAAGAAAAAACTACCTGTGCATCCAGTTCCTTTACTTTCTTCCCCAACTCTTCAAAGTCTTTGCAGATTGTCGGTAGGTCCTTCCTTGCCGTGTCATTGGTGCCAACATGTATCAGAAGAAATGGGTGGACGTCCTTGGAGCTGAAGAGCTTTGGTATCCTATCGGTCACATCCTTTTTTTTTTAATTTAAATAGATTTTTATTAACAATATAAAAAAAAAAAGGAGAACAACAGAATGCCATTTACATTGCATTATATCAGATACACATTTTCTTACTTTAATAAACCCCAACATTACCCCAACTACCCCCCTCCCCCATAAGACAGCTCAGTCCCAATCTCCACCCCACCGAGGCATTATCTGCCTCTTGTAATTTATCCTCTTCCAGGTCTTAGGAAACACGACGCCTATACTCCTCAATCCAAATCAAGCCAAGGAGACCATATTTTATTAAAGAGTTCTATTTTCCCCCTTTTACTGTACACCCCCTTTTCCAATTTTAGACCATGTTGAACATATTGGAGAAATTCCCTTCTCACAGGTGGTTCCGCGTTTATCCAGTTTCGTGCTATTACTTTCCTGGCCATGTAGAGTAGCCTAGCAATTGCAATCTTCCAAGTATTGTCAACTCCAATTTCTTCCACATATCCCAGCACACATACTATCGGGTCTCTAACAACTCTGCACTTATACGCTGCTTCAACTCGGCTCAAAACCACCACCCAAAAGGCAGCCAGTCTCGGACACGTCCACATCATGTGATATATTCCTGCCTTCTCACTCGCACACCTCGGACACCCAGAATTGGCACGCAATCCCGCTTTGTATAACACTTCCGGAGATTTATATACCCTATGCAAAATGTATAGCTGCGAGAGCCTATATGGTTCACTCAAGGATAGTCGCGGAACCCACTCCATCACCGATTCCCAGGTTTCATTTTCCATCGGCCCCACTTCTCTCTCCCACTTAGCTCTCGCCTTTATAGGGAAATCTAGCAGAAATGTGTGCATAAGGTCCTTATACAGAGTGGAAATAACTCCCCTTGTAGTACCCTCACCACACACATACTCCAACACTATATCATCTTGAACCCTGATATCAGCCTTCTTATTCTGAGCTCTAAAGGCATGTCTCATCTGCGCATACTGATATTCCCCTGTGGATCGCAAACCAAATTCTTCCTGCAATTGGGAAAAGGACTTCAGCTCCTGCTGCTGGATTATCTGGTGAACAAAGCAAATTCCCTTATTCTGCCATTCCATCAATCCTCCCAGGGCCTCAAAATCCTTTAAGTTGTGGTTAGACCATATCGGTGTGAATTTAGTCAACCCTGTAACCCCACGAATCTGCCTTAATCTATTCCATAATTTACGAATCAGGAACAGGGTTGGGTATATTTTCCCCAGCGCGCCCAATGAGCCATCCTCCAAACACCTGGCCATCGGTCGTCGGTCCGTCACCTCTTCCAATAGCTGTTGTACTGCACTGGATGACGCCCCTCGCGCCCAGCCCTTCAAATGCTGGCTCTGGGCCGCAAGGAAGTATATTTCCGGGTTGGGCAAAGCCAAACCACCATCTTCCTTGGGTCGTTGAAGCGTCTCCAAGCTAATACGTGGATATTGTCTACCCCATATCAAACTTCTAAAGAGGGCATTAATCTGCCTGAACTTCCCCCGAGGGATCCAAATTGGTGCGTTATGCAGAACATAAAGAATTTTGGGCATAAGGACCATTTTAATAAGGTTTACCCTACCGACGACCGATAGATGTAGCTTATTCCAGGCGTCTACCTTTGCCTTGAGTACCCCCATAACAGGAGTCAAATTTCTTTGCAGAAACTCCGCCACCGGCACCGAAATCCATATTCCAAGATATTTAAATTGGGAAACCACCTTCAGCCTCTCATCCCCAACATCCTCACTCACATTCTCTCCTACGTCATCCACTCTAAAAAGAACCGTCTTATCCCAATTAATTGTTAGTCCCGACACAGTACCAAATCTCTCAACAATTTCAACGGCCCCTCTTAGTGAATTGTCTGGATCCTCCAGGAACAGCAAAACATCATCCGCATATAACGCTATTTTTTCCTCTACTTTGCCATACCTAAACCCAGGGACCCCATCCGACTGCCGAATCTTAGCAGCAAGAGGTTCTACAGCCAACGCGAACAGGAGGGGTGAAAGCGGGCATCCCTGCCTAGTACCCCTAGCCAGCCCTATAGGACGAGATAGCTCCCCATTTACTCTAATTCTGGCGGATGGTAATGAGTACAACAGCTGTATCCAGGCCACAAACTGCGGGCCAAACCCCATACATTCCAGCACCTGCCAGAGGTACCCCCATTCGACGCTGTCAAACGCCTTGTGTGCATCTAGCGATACAATCACTCTTCGACCACAGTTATCAGACTCTACCTGCAAATTTACATATAACCTCCTCAAATTGATCGCCGTTGATCTATCCGGCATAAAGCCAGATTGGTCCGAATGCACCAGACTCGCAATAACACTAGAGAGGCGGAGAGCCAACACCTTGGCCAGAAGCTTGACATCAATTGTTAGTAAAGAAATTGGGCGGTACGACTCCGGTTTCCCCAAGTCCTTATCCTCCTTTGGAGTGACCACTATTATGGCCTCTCTCATAGAGGCTGGCAAGCGCCCACAAGACCTAGCTTCCTCCAATACCATTTTTAATCTAGGAATCAACACTTCTGCCAACCCTTTATAGATCTCAGCGGGTAACCCATCGACCCCAGGCGCCTTCCCATTGGCCATAGACATCAATGCCCGACTCAATTCCTCCTCAGTGATAGGGGCGTCAAGGCTCTCCCTATCTGCCTCACTCAGTCTCGGCAAATCCAGACCTTCCAAGAAAGTCAGTGCATCCTCGACCGATTCACCAACCCGAGAGGAATACAAATCTGCATAGAAGTCCGCAAAGGCTCTCAAAATTTCAGGTGTTTCCGTTATTTTACCTCCACTAGCAGAATCCAAAGAGTGTATATATGAAGAACCTCTCTGAGCAGCAGCCACTACCGACAGCATATGTCCCACTGTTTCTCCCTCCTGATAGAACAATACCCTTTGGAAATCTCGTTTCCTCTCAGCTTTGCCTAGCAGAATTTTTTCCAAATGATTTTGTGCGTTTTTCATTCTTCTCTCTGCCTCAGGGGTTCCCAGTGTGGCCATCCCATCCTCTGCTTCCTTCAACTCCTCAACTGCCGCTTTTTCTACCTCTCTCGTCCTCCGCTTACACCTACTAATGTCCCTAAACAGTAGTCCCCTCAGGTACGCCTTCATTGCATCCCAAATTGTAAGAGCGTCGGCGCTTCCATCATTTAAGAGAAAGAATTCCGCCACCTCCCGTCCTATACTTTCCAACTCAATACTCTGTAACCAATTAGGATGAATCTTCCATTCTCTCCCACTTAGCGAGCGAGCCCCCTCCAATCTAACCTCTACTTCAATTGGACTATGGTCCGACAAGGCCCTTGGCAGATATCTCACCTCCCCAACCAATGTGTCCAAAATCCTGTTACCCAGAGCCATATCAATCCTAGAGAGTGTGGCATGTGCCGGTGAATAACATGAGTACCCTCTCTCCCCCACATGTCTAACCCTCCACAGATCAATCAAACCTATCTCCTGTATATAGGTGCCAAATGTTGTTATGTGTCCCTCCGACCTATTCTGAGTATTTTTATTTTTATCCCAATATTCATCACAGATGTTATTTAGATCTCCGATAATTATTAACGGTGTCGGTCCCCATTTTTCCACTCGCTCCATTACTTCTCTAATCTTCCTGCTAGAGTAGGGAGGCGGAATATACATCGCGGCAACACACAGCATCACTCCATACAGTATACACCGTAATAGTACATACTGTCCCTCCACGTCCACATATACCTTCACCTCCTCATACTGAACTCCCGCTGGAACCAAGATTGAGACTCCTCTTGCATACGTGGAGAAGGTAGAATGATATCCCCTCTGGATCCATCGTCTATTCAAAACATCCACTTTTTCCCTTACCAAATGCGTCTCCAGCAAGCATATCATTGAGGCCCTTTGGTCTCTTGCATATTGCAAACACGCAGCACGTCTAGATTTCTCCCCTAGGCCTCTCACATTCCAGCACAAAATCTTAAAACGGGTCCCCATCACTTGGCTCATCTTCACTATAAGTATCATCAATTTTGAGCTCAGGCTGTCTAACTACCCTCCCCCCCCCCCCTCCCAACTCCCCCTCCCACCCTTCCCCCCTCACATCTAACCATTCCACCTCTTTCCAAGAGTGGGGCATCATCGCCCATAGCGAACACTCCGTTTGGCATTACCTTCCCAACCCTCCTCCCACCACTGTACATAACAGGATTTCAGACATTTTGAAAAATAACGTTCTCAAAACATTTTAACTTAGAATTATTTGCACACACAAGAAGTCTGCATAAACTTAAAATATGCCGCATACCCTTCCTCCCCCTTTCCCAGCAGCCATTACACCATCCCTTTAACTTTAACTGGATATAATCCAGCTCCCTTCTTCCCCCCCCATACCCCTTGGCTTGTCAATCACATGACTCTTTGCCAACTGACAGATAAGTAAACAACTTCAGACTCTTCCCACAGTTTCAGTCTCCTTTTCCTTTAAGCTTTTTAGCATTAATATCGATCCACTGGGTAGCGTCCTCCGGCTTCTGGAAAAAATGAATTTTATCAAACGCCACCACCCTCAGTCTTGCTGGGAACATCATGGAATACTGCACACCCAATTCCCTCAGCCGTCTCTTGATACCCGTGAACATCATCCGTTGTTTCTGCACCAGAGTAGAATAGTCTGGGTATATAGCAATCTTTTGACCTTCAACTGTCAGATCCGTCATGTCTCTGGCCTTCCTCAGGATAATGTCTCTGTCTCTATAGTTTAGAATTTTGGCGAGCATGGTACGGGGATTCGCTCCAGGGACAGGTGGTTTCGGCGGGACCCTATGCGCTCTTTCTACCGCGAACACTTTTGTTAGCGCCATATCTCCAAATGTCTCTAACAGCCATTTTTCAATATATTCCGTTGGATTCCTCCCTTCAGCTTTTTCAGGGATGCCCACTATGCGAATATTATTTCTTCTGGACCTGTTCTCAAGGTCCTCATTTTTCGCAGCCAATTCAGCTATTGCTTGAGTGAACTTTTTCTCTGCTTTTTGCAGCTGCACTATATGGTCTTCTGCAGTGCTCACTCTCTCCTCTACCTCCCCCACACGTTTGTCAATCTTCTGCATGGCTGCGTTTATCTGGGCTGTGTCCCCCTTAACCTCCTGTATCTGTATGGTCAGAGATTGTTTACATGAAGAGACTAGCGCAAAAACGTCTCTTAGGGTAGGCTCAGCTTCTGGCGCCATTTCCTCGGGTCCCCCTTCTGCCACCGCCATTTTACTCTCCTTTCTCCCCTGTTGTACCTCATGTTCTCCTCCTCCTCTTCGGTATCAGCTCCGGCTCCCTCCTCTGCGGCCTCCGCTCTCGCAAACTGCTGGAGCTTTGCCGCTACCTCCATGCGCTTTCTGCATGCGGCGTTCTCCTTGTCTGCCTTTTCCCTCAAGTCGGCGCCATCTTGGATTGCGCCTGCATCCCCGGCTCCCGCGTCCTTCTGCCGTCTCCTGGTCATGTTCGTCGGTTCCAGCGCTACCGAACAGCACCGCCGGCCTCTCCAAGTCTCCCCGCAGCCAGTAAGCCCCCGCAGGGACCAAACAGCAGCGGCTCTGCAGGATTTTACAATATACAGCGGCGGGAGCTCACAGCCGCACGTCCGCTCACATGGACTCTCAGGCCACGCCCATCGGTCACATCCTTGATCATCGCACCTGGAAGGCAGCATACTTCTCTTGCAGTTATGTCCGGTCTGCAGATGGCTGCTTCTGTGCCTCTCAGTAGTGAGTCTCCCACCACCACCGCGATTTTCGGGGTGACAGGTTCCCTTTAAGAGGCAGGGCCAGACTGGCAATTCTGGAAAATGCCAGAAGGGCCTGTCTGGTCATGGGCTGCCTTGTCTGCTGCATTGTTAACAGAATCTGTGTTCTCAAGACCCCCATACTGTTAACAGTTGTGACGGAGCACAAGCTGCTGACTCCTTCACTTACCTAAGCAGGCCACAGGTATCATTAGAAATATTGGTCTTCTAGTAAAATCTTGTTTTCCTCCAGGCAGGGTAATATTAGTAATATATCCCATCTGGTGCTTGGAAACTGGGACAACATGGGCCTGTGTGATTGCAAATGCCAGGACTGAATTCCAGTCCCAGTCCATACCTGTTAAGATGAGAAGTGAAAGAAGTGGTTCATAAGTGGAGAAAGTAGCAGAATTCTTTAATAAGTTTTATTACAAAGTTTTTTTGCATTCACATGTACTATTGAATAGGCTTGTTGAAAGGACAGATCACTTCTAAGTACGGTTAACCCCTTCATGACCTTGGGATTTTTCGTTTTTGCGTTTTAATTTTTCACTCCCCTCCTTCCCAGAGCCATAACTTTTTTATTTTTCCGTCAATTTGGCCAATTTGGCCATGTGAGGGCTTATTTTTTGCGGGACGAGTTGTACTTTTGAACGACACCATTGGTTTTACCATGTCATGTACTAGAAAACGGGAAAAAATTTCCAAGTGCAGTGAAATTGCAAAGAAAGTGCAATCCCACACTTGTTTTGTTTGGCTTTTTTGCTAGGTTCACTAAATGCTAAAACTGACCTGATATTATGATTCTCCAGGTCAGTACGAGTTCATAGACACCTAACATGACTAGGTTATTTTTTACCTAAGTGGTGAAAAAAAATTCTAAACTTTGCTAAAAAAAAAAAAAAATTGCGCCATTTTCCGATACTTGTAGCGTCTCCATTTTTCATGATCTGAAGTCGGTTGAGGGCTTATTTTTTGCGTGCCGAGATGACATTTTTAATGATAGCATTTTGGTGCAGATACGTTATTTTGATCGCCCGTTATTGCATTTTAATGCAATGTCGCGGCGACTAAAAAACATAATTCTGGCGTTTCGCATTTTTTTCTCGCTACGCCATTTAGTGATCAGGTTAATGCTTTTTTTTAATTGATAGATCGGGCGATTCTGAGCGCGGCGATACCAAATATGTGTAGATTTGATTTTTTTTTTTTATTAATTTATTTTGATTGGGGCGAAAGGGAAGTGATTTAAACTTTTATATTTTTTTTTATTTTTTTCACATTTTTTTTAACTTTTTTTTTTTTACTTTTGCCATGCTTCAATAGCCTCCATGGGAGGCTAGAAGCAGGCACAACCCGATCGCCTCTGCTACATAGCAGCGATCTGCTGATCGCTGCTATGTAGCTGAAAATCAGGTGTGCTGTGAGCGCCGACCACAAGGTGGCGCTCACAGCTGCTGGGGATCAGTAACCATAGAGGTCTCAAGGACCTCTATGGTTACTATTCTGAAGCATCGCCGCCCGGCCGGAAGTGGTAGTTAAATGCCGCTGTCTGCGTTTGACAGCGGCATTTAACTAGTTAATAGGTGCGGGCAGATCGCGATTCTGCCCGCGCCTATTACGGGCACATGTCAGCTGTTCAAAACAGCTGACATGTCCCGGCTTTGATGCGGGCTCACCGCGGAGCCCCGCATCAAAGCAGGGGATCTGACCTCGGACGTACTATCCCGTCCGAGGTCAGAAAGGGGTTAATGTTAATACATTGCCCTATTTGTTACTTTTATATTATTCTGTAGATCACTTGTATATTGTTCGGTCCTGTGTAGACATCAGATATCAAGCAGGTTCATGCTGCAGGCTGTGCACGAAATGGTAAGCAGATGGCCCGTTCTGCCTTGTGAGTAGTCTTTGATGCAAAACGCGTATTGACTTTTATAGAAGGCATCTGTAATGATTACAGAAATCTAGGACGCAGAGACTGTCTGTGTACAGCAAAACGATTGCTAGTCTCTGCTCTGAGAGCTGCAGAAGAGGCTTATTACCTACCTTCATTATGGACGTGGTAGGATCTGCACACTGACGTCGCCCGGCCCTGAACACATCGCACCTTAGCCCTACATTTGGGTTATAGATCAGATAAAGCACCTGACATCGATCATTTGTATCTGTAGGGCTCCATTCACCCAACAGGGACCAAAAAAGTGCCCTCTTAGCCAACATTGAGGGTCTTATTAATGGGCGTAGAAAAAGAGCAGCTAAAATCACTGTCTTAAAAAATGGGTAACTGCAAAAAAAAACCATATACCAAGTGGTGTACATTTTTTGGGCGACTTATGCCTCTTCATTGGCATGTGTCGTAGCCATCTTTCGGGGGTATTCATAAGGAAAGCTTCTAAATATAACACAGTGTTCATAGGGCCCTGTAGAACTAAAAGTCCAATCCTTTGATATTATTTTTTTTTTTTTTTTAAATCCTCAAGGGTCTTAAAAATCTTCCTCTCATTTCCCGGCTATGAAAAATCTATTGAAGAAGATCACAAACACATTACATGTAATGAGCTCAAGTCAGCAGGTTTTCTGTTTCTCGTCTCTGCCGTTCCAGACCATTAAAGCGGCAGTTTCTATGGATACAGTGTCTTCCATAGAGCTTCTCCGTGCACTGATTTTATGAAAATGATTTTGTAGGAAGATGACAGTAAGACGATGACATGACCTGACGTTGGACAGATCAGGCTGGATAGAGTTAAGTTTGTTCTGTTAGATGACAGATTTGCCAGCGTGCATTTAAAGTGAACTCGCCCCCTATTTAACAAGGCGCATGTCTCTTTTTTTAAATTTGAAAATACAAATATTTAGAATGCGTTTATAACAGTCACTAACTGCTAGTCGCATCTCCATGACAACCGTACAATACCGAGTTCAGTCCTCAGCTGTTGTACTGTTGCTTTGGCAACCAGACCGCACTGTCTGACACTGCATTTCCCTTTAATCCATAGATGTGGATAGAAATTAGTGACTGCATCCATTTAAAGGGAACCTGTCAGCTGGCTGTAGTATTGCAGCTGTGTATGTTTTACTCTGAAACTGCCGCCTTTCAGAGAAAACATACTTGAAAGGCTTATCTCCAACACGCTCTCCCAGACTGACAGGTATCTCCCTATGCACAAACATAAGTAGAGACCTGTCAGTCATGGGTAAGTTTAGGCAATTTGAGTTGGCTCTTAATTCCAAAGTTTCGATCTAGAAACTGTCACCAACTGATCTATCTGTTCTTACATATTTCTACCAAGTACTTTGGGTACACAAGGGTGTAATGATCTGTAATGAGTTGATCAGGCTCCACCCTAACCAGTAGAGTTCAGTTCTGTATACTCAAAGTACTTGGAATGGAAAGATACATACTTCAATGTTAGATGATCAACTTACTCATTAGTTTCCAGCTGTCAAAATTAAGAAAAAATTTTAGATTTGACTTTTTCCGACTTTTGATTCCTTTTCTGAAATAAGTTGTGCATTGTTTTTAGCTGCCACCGTGCATGAGTCTGCGCCAGGACAGCAAGCTGGCATACTTGCAGTTGACGGCACTCAGTCGCAGTATCCTTGGCCCAAATCAATTTGTGGGTTGGGCTGTCCCACCCCATGGCAGCAGGAGCGGCAGAACACTGCTGGTATTACAGATAGTCACAAGATGCATGGTTCCTTAAAACTATCAGCTATAATTAATCTCTGTTTTAGTTCACTATATTTGGAAATACTGCCAACTTCAGAATGGTGTCAACCAGTTAAAAGGTTTGCACTGTCCCTCCAATAGAAAGTAGAAATAGAATAGAAAGGATTTGCCAGTCACTTTTCAGTGGTCTTTAGTGGGCAGATGTCTCCTGTAGATACTGGTTACTCTTAAATTATAGGTCATAAAAACAAACGATCCCTTTGAACTTCTGCTGTTACAAGTGTGTAAATGTATTATTTTTCTTAGGTTCAGTTACCTATGTTCTTTGTGTTATTTTTATGTTCTTTTGTACAATACTTCAGTATTTAGCAATGTTGACATTTTATGTGCCTTTTACCTGTGGATGTTGCTAAAATATATTTGTGTTGATTCTGTTATTTTGTAGTAAAATGTAAAATGTTTTATTATTAAAAGTGTGAAGATTTTTATGCATATGTTGTTCTGTGCTGCTCTTTTTTTTCTTTTTTTACTTCAACACTCCAGGATCTACAGACTAGAGGAAAAACCGTAAGCACTACCAGAGGAGGTGCCATGGGTAGGTTCCCACACCATATAGCAATATTTAATATAAACCTGGCAGTCAACTTAAGGATGTGAAGGTGATCTTTTAATGCAAGATGTAGTACAAAATGTTTTGGTCACTGTAGTGAAATTTGTATATGTATGGATGTATGACCAGCAGTAAATTAACATCTGTCTTAGACTGCAGCTCTCACAATGGTCATGACCTATGTTATCCTGAGCAGGCAGTCTCCTGGTCTCCAGTCACCCCAGGGGGGATTTCCTTAACACACATAGAATTGGAAACATTTCACACCACCTAGTGCCTTTGAAGGGAAGACACCAAATTGCAGCTTGACACTGTATATTTACTCTGAGAAAGAAAGATTACAGGAAGAGTGTTCAAAGAAAAATAATGTATTCATTGGTAAAATAGCCAGGATCCAGTCACAAACCAAAGATTAGAATATTAACCTGAGAAACTGGTCAAGACATCTGACCCCCCAGGTTAACTATAAATTAGGCCTTTACACATAGGAAGATGTTCACAGATTGAGGGGCAGCCAAGCTGATGTGAGCCATTCCATATTCATCCCCCCTCAGGGAGCAAAATGCCGGACTGCAAAGTTTTGATATTTCTGTAAGTTTTATCCTTTTATAACTGTTTTGCATATTTGTCTGTCACTTTTTATTTCCATATTTTATATCTTTTATTGTAAGCACTGTACCTTTTCTATTAAAGCTTAAAACTTTAAGTTTGAACCTTGTATGCTCTAAAAGAATCCACAGCCTTAGAGTGTGGGACCCTGCTGATTGGCAGACAGAAGCAGTAGTATTTCTGAGACTCATCGCCCGTGTGTTCGGTGAGTGGTGGCAGCGTGTATGGGCAGGGTGCATAGTCTGTGTCGGGGTGTGATTTATGCTCCCATTGCAGTATAGGACAGAGGCTGAATGCTGGACTGAGTGAGAGGAGATAGATTAACCTTTGCAGGCGCAACTCCCAGTCACGTGTTGAGAAGCAGGTACGTGACAGTCACTCAGACCTTCATCAGTTGCAAACTGCTGTACATATGATATCGTGTGGGCCCTGCTGTGTTCCACGATGCGTATGTATCCTCACTTGTAGGTAAATGAGAACCAGAAGACAACTTCTGTTCAGCCAGAAGTAATATACATGGAATCTTATATAAGTGCAGGCATGCGTCAACATCAAATGACTAGCGGTGGATACTGCGTCAGATGTCCACGCAAAAAATATCCCTCACCCAACCCCAGATCACGAAAAATGGAGATGCTATGGTTAACGGAAAATGACGCAATTATTATATTTTTTTCACCACTTAAAGGGAACCTGTCAGTAGGTTTTGCCGCTATAAGATACGGCCACTGCCTTTCAGGGCTTATCTACAGCATTCTGTAATGCTGTAGATAAGCCCCGGTCCAACCTGCAAGTGAAGAAAAATAAGTTATATTATAATCACCTTTGGCCGGTCCGATAGGTGTCGCTGGTCTGGGTCCTGCGCCTCCCATCTTCTTGTGACGACGCCCTCCTGCTTCTTCATCGCTCCCCGGCATCGGCACTCCTGCACAGGCGTATTTCTCTGCCCTGTTGAGGGCAGACCAAAGTACTGCAGTGTGCGGGGTCTGGGAAAGTCAGAGAGGTCCTGCGCACTGCAGTACTTTACTCTGCCCTGTAAAAGAAGTACGGCTGCGCAGGAGTGCCGATGCCGGGGAGCGATGAAGAAGCAGGAGGGCATCGTCACAAGAAGATGGGAGGCACCGGACCCGGATGGGCGACACCCATTGGACCGGACCGTACAGGGATCCCTTATAGAATGCTGTAGATAAGCCCTGAAAGGCAGTGGCCGCATCTTATAGCAGCCAAAACTGGTGACAGGTTTCCTTTAAATAAAAAAGAACCTGGACATATTTGGTGCCTATGAACTTGTAATGACCTGGAGAGTCATAATGGCAAGTCACTTTTAGCATTTAGTAAACATGGTAAAAAAAAACAAAACAACTGTGGGATTGCACTTTTTTTCAATTTCACTGCACTTGGAATTTGTTTCCCGTTTTAGAGTACACAATATGGTGAAACCAATGGTGTCATTCAAAAGTACAACTCGTCCCACAAAAAAATGAGCTCTCACATAGCCATTTTGACCAAAAAATAAAAAAGTTATGGCTCTAGGAGGAAGGGGAACAAAAAATGAAAAAAAAAAAAATATATCTCTGGTCGTTAAGGAGTTAATATATATTTTTTTACTTTTTTAAATTGTCCAATCCTGGGACATCACTGTACAGTGTCAGATCACTGATTTGATACTCTGCAATGCTTCTGCACTGCAGAATATCACAGTAACATCTGACAGGGATGGAAGCATGTCAGTGCTTGCTCTCACAGGCGCTCACAAGCCACCTCCCCTGAAGGACCCCGCGGTCATCTTGCGGCCGGGGGTCTCCATGGAGACCATCAGGATAATGCAATCACATCGCATTGTCCTGATGGAAGCGCGCAGGGAACCAATTTCCTGCGCGATGCTCCTCTATGTCGCTGTCACTAGTTACAGCAGCATTAGAGGGGTTAAATGTCCGAAATCGTTGCTAGCACCGCTCATGGGAGTTGCAGAGGTAACATCAACCTCACAAATATTACCCCACTTGCCACCGCTACAGGACAAGTGGGAAGAGCCTGGTAAAGTGCCACAATTGGTGCATCCTTGGATGTCCCAGTTGTGGGGCGGCTGCGGGCTGCTATTTTTAGGCTGGCGAGGGCTAAAATCCATGGGCCTTGCCAGCCTGAGAATACCAGTCCGCAGCTGTCTGCTTTTTCCTTGGCTGGTTAACAAAAATAGGGGGACCCCACGCCGTTTTTTTGGAGGGGATCTCACTATTTGTGCTAACCATCCAAGGTAAGCAGACAGCTGCAGCCTGTATTATCAGGCTGTAAGGTTCGTGAATATTAGATCCTTACCAGCCTGAAATACCATTCCCAGTAGTCTGCTTTACTTTGGCTGGTTAACATATATAGGGTACCCCATGCTATTTTTTTTTAATTATTATTATTATTATTTGTTAAAAGGAGGGGACCTCTCTCTTGTGCTTTCCTCCACTTTCTGTGTCATGTATGTCCGGCTTTGTCACAAGATTCACCATTATGTAAATTAGTTCACATGCATAGTAAGCTGCATTAATGCACTTAATACGTATGTGACTAGGAAGATAATGTGGTTTTACCGCATCAAATGAAAGTGGGTAATTTACACAGCGGAGACGGAGCGTCTACACTACATAAATTGACATGCTGCGGTCTGGAAATATGTGCCGCATGTCCGTCTCTGCGGGTGAGCCACGGGCATTGGTGCACACATAGTGGGCATGGGATTTCCTGGACCCGTAGAAGCACATTTGTGCGAAACGGCCATCGTCCGTTCTCTCCCCGCACCACTCACCTTCACCTGCCGCCTCTCCACAGATATCTAATGCCGCATAAAGCGAAATAAAGGACATTGTTTTTTCAGCAATCCTGGGGTGAGTGCCACATCTTTTATGCTTGCATTTCTTGAAATCCCATCCACTATGCTGTAACAACTGGACGCTGCAGATGCACGCTGCGTCCAGCCCGCAGTGTTTATGGACCGTGGGAACATATCCAAATATATCTACAAACAGGAAATCACTTTTTTTTTCCATCCCAGAAGCCAACTTTCAACTAGCTTTATTTCAAGTGACAAAAAAACGCATCAAAAACTCATGCGGAAAAAAAAGGATCAAAAACGCAGGTGACCTGCTAGTGACCTCAAATGCAGATTTGGTGCAGATTTTACCTGTGTTAAATCCTGAGTAAATACTGAGCCATTCCTGACCGTGGAAACATACCCTTAGTGGTTGCACTAGTGTAAATTGTGGTCTGGTGAGGAGCTCCACCTGTGGCTGGCTTTCACAGGAGAACCAAGAGTGGCAGCAATGGGGGATCTTCAGCAGGATGCCGCCTGCCAAGTTAACCCATCGGTGCACCACAATTGCTTCAAGTCAGTAACATCATATAAATGCTGCTGACAGTGGCATCTAAATGGTTAACAGTAGCGATCAGAGCTCAGCTCCTGGCGCAGCTGTTAGCGCCAGATATCAGCTATGCAACTTAGCCTTCATCCACCGGGGTGGTAAGAGCTGAGCTCCCTTCACAATTGTGGATCCCAGCATTGACAGCTGTGGAGGCAGCCGGATGTGAACAGTGTACAGAGCAGTACACCACATCTCCCTTCACGTTGTGGTGTCTTCTACCGAATACTGCAGTTCCACATCTATTGAAGGGAAACGGTGCTCATCTGTGGCACCCGGCAGCGGCCACTACACAATGGACAGATCTGTGCTGATTCGGCTCTGTGAACAGTTTACGTCCAGGGGCCTCAGGACTCAAAAGCTGGTAACATCTGATCGTGTATCATAATCCCACAAGTTTATTTTGATGCAAATGCTAAGAAAAAGTAATTGATATAAAAGTAGTGGAAAATCCCTTCAAGATTTATTGTCCTTAAATAAAATGTAATGCCTCAGAAAAAAAGTTAATAGTCCAGTCCAAGGAGAATAGAAATTTGTATGGAATGCCAGATGTACAGAAACTCAGCTAAACAGTAACAATTTTCATAACATGCCTCAGGATTAAAAGATTACTATTCCCAAAATAGAGTTCTTTTCGGGTGGATGACTTTGTGTGAGTTCTCAGTGCACCGCTGCTATATTCTCTCTCATATTCAGGATTCTGGAAGGAAATATTGGAGAAGCGCTTCCCTACATATTCTTATTTTATTATGACATTATTTAATAGGAATCTCTCTGTAAGGTCAACCCACTGAAAGCGAATATATAGGCATGAGGATCTTGAAATGTAAATCAATCAACACCTTTATATAGTCTATCCGTTGCTGCATTCTTTAGTAATTAGTATTATTATTTATAAGCAAATGAGGCATTAAGTGCTCTGGGCGTGACAAGGCACTTGGTAATACTTTGCTTTCCAAAGTTGTTTGCTTGATTGATTGCTCACTGTCTGATGTCATTGCCCGGATCCTCATGTCATACAGAAATTAATCAAGAAAGAAACAAGAAATTGGTAGTAAAACAACAATGAAAATAAACAGGTGAGGACCAAATGAACAGGAATAGAGAGGTGGATACAGCTGGACGCAACGGATGTATTAATAATCAAGCACAGAGAAAACACTATGCTAGATGGTGATTATCAGTTAACTAGTCGCAAGCAGACACAATATAAAAGGGCAAATGCCATTATGGTGTAAAGGAACTGATTTAATACGGCAGGAACATACCGATCAAATAAGCCTAAGTAAGCAGAAACAATTTAAGCCTACAGATGCATATAAAGGCCGACAGGGGTCCTGCAAAATTACTACAGTGATTAGGGTGCATGCGAAAGATAGACAATTGTAAACAATTTTAAACATTCATTACCAGTTCAAGTGAAAGGAATCCAGGCGTCCACCACACACCGGGTGGTAAAGTCCCATCCCCTGCAGACTGTGAGCCCACACGGGCAGGTGTTATGTTTGCTAATGCCAGGTGTTATGAAGGCAATCCAGAAACACAGTGTGCTTAGCGATCAGAGCGCACACAGTGATCTGACAAATACCCAAAAATACAAGAACGAGCTCTGAGACGTGGAAACTCTGTAGACTGTACACCTGATCCTATCCTAAACACAACTAAAAGCGGCTGTGGATTGCGCCTAACAACTACCTAGGCAACTCGGCACAGCCTAAGAAACTAGCTAGCCTGAAGATAGAAAAATAGGCCTGACTTGCCCCAGAGAAATTCCCCAAAGGAAAAGGCAGCCCCCCACATATAATGACTGTGAGTAAGATGAAAAGACAAAACGTAGGGATGAAATAGATTCAGCAAAGTGGGGCCCGATATTCTAGGACAGAGCGAGGATAGTAAAGCGAACTTTGCAGTCTACAAAAAACCCTAAAGCAAAACCACGCAAAGGGGGCAAAAAAAAACCACCGTGCCGAACTAACGGCACGGCGGTACACCCTTTGCGTCTCAGAGCTTCCAGCAAAACAAAAGACAAGCTGGACAGAAAAAAAGCAACAAAAAAGCAAAAAGCACTTAGCTATACAGAGCAGCAGGTCACAGGAACAATCAGGAGAAGCTCAGATCCAACACTGAAACATTGACAAGGAGCAAGGATAGCAGCATCAGGCGGAGTTAAGTAATGAAGCAGTTAACGAGCTCACCAGAACACCTGAGGGAGGAAGCTCAGAAGCTGCAGTACCACTTGTGACCACAGGAGTGAATTCAGCCACAGAATTCACAACAGTACCCCCCCCTTGAGGAGGGGTCACCGAACCCTCACCAGAGCCCCCAGGCCGACCAGGATGAGCCGCATGAAAGGCACGAACAAGATCGGAAGCATGAACATCAGAGGCAAAAACCCAGGAATTATCTTCCTGAGCATAACCCTTCCATTTAACCAGATACTGGAGTTTCCGTCTAGAAACACGAGAATCCAAAATCTTCTCCACAATATACTCCAATTCCCCCTCCACCAAAACCGGGGCAGGAGGCTCAACAGATGGAACCATAGGTGCCACGTATCTCCGCAACAACGACCTATGGAATACATTATGTATGGAAAAGGAGTCTGGGAGGGTCAAACGAAAAGACACAGGATTGAGAACCTCAGAAATCCTATACGGACCAATAAAACGAGGTTTAAATTTAGGAGAGGAAACCTTCATAGGAATATGACGAGAAGATAACCAAACCAGATCCCCAACACGAAGTCGGGGACCCACACGGCGTCTGCGATTAGCGAAAAGTTGAGCTTTCTCCTGGGACAAGATCAAATTGTCCACTACCTGAGTCCAGATCTGCTGCAACCTATCCACCACAGAATCCACACCAGGACAGTCCGAAGACTCAACCTGTCCTGAAGAGAAACGAGGATGGAACCCAGAATTGCAAAAAAATGGAGAAACCAAGGTAGCCGAGCTGGCCCGATTATTAAGGGCGAACTCAGCCAACGGCAAAAAGGACACCCAATCATCCTGGTCTGCAGAAACAAAACATCTCAGATATGTTTCCAAGGTCTGATTGGTTCGTTCGGTCTGGCCATTAGTCTGGGGATGGAAAGCCGAGGAAAAGGATAGGTCAATGCCCATCCTACCACAAAAGGCTCGCCAGAACCTTGAAACAAACTGGGAACCTCTGTCAGAAACAATATTCTCAGGAATGCCATGCAACCGAACCACATGCTGAAAGAACAAAGGTACCAAATCAGAGGAGGAAGGCAATTTAGCCAAGGGCACCAGATGGACCATTTTAGAAAAGCGATCACAGACCACCCAAATGACTGACATCTTTTGAGAAACGGGAAGGTCAGAAATGAAATCCATCGAAATATGTGTCCAAGGCCTCTTTGGGACCGGCAAGGGCAAAAGCAACCCACTGGCACGAGAACAGCAGGGCTTAGCCCTAGCACAAATCCCACAGGACTGCACAAAAGTACGTACATCCCGTGACAGAGATGGCCACCAGAAGGATCTAGCCACTAACTCTCTGGTACCAAAGATTCCAGGATGACCAGCCAACACCGAACAATGAAGTTCAGAGATAAGTTTATTAGTCCACCTATCAGGGACGAACAGTTTCTCTGCTGGACAACGATCAGGTTTATTCGCCTGAAATTTTTGCAGCACCCGCCGCAAATCAGGGGAGATGGCAGACACAATGACTCCTTCCTTGAGGATACCCGCTGGCTCAGATAAACCCGGAGAGTCGGGCACAAAACTCCTAGACAGAGCATCCGCCTTCACATTTTTAGAGCCCGGAAGGTACGAAATCACAAAGTCGAAGCGGGCAAAAAATAACGACCAACGGGCCTGTCTAGGATTCAAGCGCTTGGCAGACTCGAGATAAGTCAAGTTCTTATGATCAGTCAATACCACCACGCGATGCTTAGCTCCTTCAAGCCAATGACGCCACTCCTCGAATGCCCACTTCATGGCCAGCAACTCTCGATTGCCCACATCATAATTACGCTCAGCGGGCGAAAACTTCCTGGAAAAGAAAGCACATGGTTTCATCACTGAGCAATCAGAACCTCTCTGTGACAAAACCGCCCCTGCTCCAATCTCAGAAGCATCAACCTCGACCTGGAACGGAAGAGAAACATCTGGTTGACACAACACAGGGGCAGAAGAAAAACGATGCTTCAACTCTTGAAAAGCTTCCACAGCAGCAGAAGACCAATTGACCACATCAGCACCCTTCTTGGTCAAATCGGTCAATGGTTTGGCAATGCTAGAAAAATTACAGATGAAGCGACGATAAAAATTAGCAAAGCCCAGGAACTTTTGCAGACTTTTCAGAGATGTCGGCTGAATCCAATCCTGGATGGCTTGGACCTTAACTGGATCCATCTCGATAGTAGAAGGGGTAAAGATGAACCCCAAAAATGAAACTTTCTGCACACCGAAGAGACACTTTGAACCCTTCACAAACAAAGAGTTAGCACGCAGGACCTGAAAAACCATTCTGACCTGCTTCACATGAGACTCCCAATCATCTGAGAAGATCAAAATGTCATCCAAGTAAACAATCAGGAATTTATCCAGATACTCACGGAAGATGTCATGCATAAAAGACTGAAACACAGATGGAGCATTGGCAAGTCCGAACGGCATCACTAGATACTCAAAATTACCCTCGGGCGTATTGAATGCAGTTTTCCATTCATCTCCTTGCCTGATTCTCACCAGATTATACGCACCACGAAGATCTATCTTAGTGAACCAACTAGCCCCCTTAATCCGAGCAAACAAGTCAGATAACAATGGCAAGGGATACCGAAATTTAACAGTGATCTTATTAAGAAGGCGGTAATCAATACACGGTCTCAGCGAACCATCCTTCTTGGCTACAAAGAAGAACCCTGCTCCCAGTGGTGATGACGATGGGCGAATATGTCCCTTCTCCAGGGATTCCTTCACATACAGTGGGGCAAAAAAGTATTTAGTCAGTCAGCAATAGTGCAAGTTCCACCACTTAAAAAGATGAGAGGCGTCTGTAATTTACATCATAGGTAGACCTCAACTATGGGAGACAAACTGAGAAAAAAAAATCCAGAAAATCACATTGTCTGTTTTTTTTAACATTTTATTTGCATATAATGGTGGAAAATAAGTATTTGGTCAGAAACAAACAATCAAGATTTCTGGCTCTCACAGACCTGTAACTTCTTCTTTAAGAGTCTCCTCTTTCCTCCACTCATTACCTGTAGTAATGGCACCTGTTTAAACTTGTTATCAGTATAAAAAGACACCTGTGCACACCCTCAAACAGTCTGACTCCAAACTCCACTATGGTGAAGACCAAAGAGCTGTCAAAGGACACCAGAAACAAAATTGTAGCCCTGCACCAGGCTGGGAAGACTGAATCTGCAATAGCCAACCAGCTTGGAGTGAAGAAATCAACAGTGGGAGCAATAATTAGAAAATGGAAGACATACAAGACCACTGATAATCTCCCTCGATCTGGGGCTCCACGCAAAATCCCACCCCGTGGGGTCAGAATGATCACAAGAACGGTGAGCAAAAATCCCAGAACCACGCGGGGGGACCTAGTGAATGAACTGCAGAGAGCTGGGACCAATGTAACAAGGCCTACCATAAGTAACACACTACGCCACCATGGACTCAGATCCTGCAGTGCCAGACGTGTCCCACTGCTTAAGCCAGTACATGTCCGGGCCCGTCTGAAGTTTGCTAGAGAGCATTTGGATGATCCAGAGGAGTTTTGGGAGAATGTCCTATGGTCTGATGAAACCAAACTGGAACTGTTTGGTAGAAACACAACTTGTCGTGTTTGGAGGAAAAAGTATACTGAGTTGCATCCATCAAACACCATACCTACTGTAAAGCATGGTGGTGGAAACATCATGCTTTGGGGCTGTTTCTCTGCAAAGGGGCCAGGACGACTGATCCGGGTACATGAAAGAATGAATGGGGCCATGTATCGTGAGATTTTGAGTGCAAACCTCCTTCCATCAGCAAGGGCATTGAAGATGAAATGTGGCTGGGTCCTTCAACATGACAATGATCCACAGCACACCGCCAGGGCAACGAAGGAGTGGCTTCGTAAGAAGCATTTCAAGGTCCTGGAGTGGCCTAGCCAGTCTCCAGATCTTAACCCTATAGAAAACCTTTGGAGGGAGTTGAAAGTCCGTGTTGCCAAGCGAAAAGCCAAAAACATCACTGCTCTAGAGGGGATCTGCATGGAGGAATGGGCCAACATACCAACAACAGTGTGTGGCAACCTTGTGAAGACTTACAGAAAACGTTTGGCCTCTGTCATTGCCAACAAAGGATATATTACAAAGTATTGAGATGAAATTTTGTTTCTGACCAAATACTTATTTTCCACCATAATATGCAAATAAAATGTTAAAAAAACAGACAATGTGATTTTCCTGATTTTTTTTTCTCAGTTTGTCTCCCATAGTTGAGGTCTATCTATGATGTAAATTACAGACGCCTCTCATCTTTTTAAGTGGTGGAACTTGCACTATTGCTGACTGACTAAATACTTTTTTGCCCCACTGTAACTGCGCATAGCGGCGTGTTCGGGCACGGATAAATTAAATAATCGACCTTTAGGGAATTTACTACCAGGAATCAAATTGATAGCACAATCACAATCCCTATGCGGAGGTAGAGCATCGGACTTGGGCTCTTCAAATACATCCTGATAATCAGACAAGAACTCTGGGACCTCAGAAGGGGTGGATGACGAAATCGACAAAAATGGAACATCACCATGTACCCCCTGACAACCCCAGCTGGATACCGACATGGAATTCCAATCCAATACTGGATTATGGGTTTGTAGCCATGGCAACCCCAACACGACCACATCATGCAGATTATGCAACACCAGAAAGCGAATAACTTCCTGATGTGCAGGAGCCATGCACATGGTGAGCTGGGCCCAGTATTGAGGTTTATTCTTGGCCAAAGGTGTAGCATCAATTCCTCTCAATGGAATAAGACACCGCAAAGGCTCCAAGAAAAACCCACAACGTTTAGCATAATCCAAATCCATCAGATTCAGGGCAGCGCCCGAATCCACAAACGCCATGACAGAAAACGACGACAAAGAGCATATCAAGGTAATGGACAGAAGGAATTTGGACTGTACAGTACCAATGACGGCAGACCTAGCGGACCGCTTAGTGCGCTTAGGACAATCAGAAATAGCATGAGTGGAATCACCACAGTAGAAACACAGACCATTCAGACGTCTGTATTCCTGCCGTTCAACTCTAGTCATAGTCCTATCGCACTGCTTAGGCTCAGGTTTAACCTCAGGCAGTACCGCCAAATGGTGCACAGATTTACGCTCGCGCAAGCGTCGACCGATCTGAATGGCCAAAAACAAAGACTCATTCAAACCAGCAGGCATAGGAAATCCCACCATGACATCCTTAAGAGCCTCAGAGAGACCCTTTCTGAACAAAGCTGCCAGCGCAGATTCATTCCACTGAGTGAGTACTGACCATTTCCTAAATTTCTGACAATATACTTCTATATCATCCTGACCCTGGCACAAAGCCAGTAAATTTTTCTCAGCCTGATCCACTGAATTAGGCTCATCGTACAGCAATCCGAGCGCCAGGAAAAACGCATCAACACTACTCAATGCAGGGTCTCCTGGCGCAAGAGAAAATGCCCAGTCTTGAGGGTCGCCGCGCAAAAAAGAAATAATAATCAAAACCTGTTGAATAGGATTACCAGAAGAATGAGGTTTCAAGGCCAGAAATAGCTTACAATTATTTTTGAAACTTAGAAACTTAGTTCTATCTCCAAAAAAACAAATCAGGAATAGGAATTCTTGGTTCTAACATAGATTTCTGATCAATAGTATCTTGAATTTTTTGTACATTTATAACGAGATTATCCATTGAAGAGCACAGACCCTGAATATCCATGTCCACACCTGTGTCCAGAATCACCCAAATGTCTAGGGGGAAAAAAAAAAAAGTGAACACAGAGCAGAAAAAAAAAAAAAAAAAAAATGATGTCAGAACTTTTTCTTTCCCTCTATTGAGAATCATTAGTGTGGCTCCTTGTACTGTTATGTTTGCTAATGACAGGTGTTATGAAGGCAATCCAGAAACACAGTGTGCTTAGCGATCAGAGCGCACACAGTAATCTGACAAATACCCAAAAATACAAGAACGAGCTCTGAGACGTGGAAACTCTGTAGACTGTACACCTGATCCTATCCTAAACACAACTAAAAGCGGCTGTGGATTGCGCCTAACAACTACCTAGGCAACTCGGCACAGCCTAAGAAACTAGCTAGCCTGAAGATAGAAAAATAGGCCTGACTTGCCCCAGAGAAATTCCCCAAAGGAAAAGGCAGCCCCCCACATATAATGACTGTGAGTAAGATGAAAAGACAAAACGTAGGGATGAAATAGATTCAGCAAAGTGGGGCCCGATATTCTAGGACAGAGCGAGGATAGTAAAGCGAACTTTGCAGTCTACAAAAAACCCTAAAGCAAAACCACGCAAAGGGGGCAAAAAAAAACCACCGTGCCGAACTAACGGCACGGCGGTACACCCTTTGCGTCTCAGAGCTTCCAGCAAAACAAAAGACAAGCTGGACAGAAAAAAAGCAACAAAAAAGCAAAAAGCACTTAGCTATACAGAGCAGCAGGTCACAGGAACAATCAGGAGAAGCTCAGATCCAACACTGAAACATTGACAAGGAGCAAGGATAGCAGCATCAGGCGGAGTTAAGTAATGAAGCAGTTAACGAGCTCACCAGAACACCTGAGGGAGGAAGCTCAGAAGCTGCAGTACCACTTGTGACCACAGGAGTGAATTCAGCCACAGAATTCACAACAGGCAGGGTCCTCCCTCCTTATGTACCTTGTTTTTTGCTCATGTTTAATGTATTTTTCTATATTTGTCCCCTTTTTTTCCATCATACATAACGGCACCACGAGAGAGGGGATCCGCCCATCAAGGACAGGAAACCTTCAAGATAAAAGGGGCGGCTCCTCTCTCCACATCAGTTGGTTTCCTGTCCTTGACGGGGAACCCTCAAGATGGAAGACATCTGATGAAGATTGAAGAGGATGCCGGGATCTGGGTCGGGTGGATTTGGGCAGGCGCTGTCTGCTGCACCCGTCACCAGGTACCCGTAGTCGCCTCGGGGGTCAATGTATACCATGCCCCCCCTGAGCGAAGCATGGCCACAGCCCGCGAGGCGAATGCCCGGGTGAAGTTGGAGTGGCACTGGGGTCCACGAGGGCCATGGCGACGTTGTGGGCGGAGAGAGCAGATGCTACCATCGACCAAATCTGTAAGGCGGCCACTTGGTCCTCTCCATCTACATTTTTTAAACATTATAGACTAGACCTATCTGCTACCTCTGATCTCACTTTTGGGAGAAGAGTGTTACAAGCAGTGATCCCTCCCTAGAAGAGAATACAAATCTCTGTAACTCTCTCGTGGTGCCGTCATGTATGATGGAAAAACACGGGTATTACATACCTGGTAATGTGTTTTTTCATGAGACATGACGGCACCCTTATATTCCCACCCTTTTGATCACGTCATTAGTTGGGTGCATTATTAGCATTATTTGTATTATACACTCCCTGGGGTATCGGTGAATAGAACCGTATAGAATGTATTATTTATGTGTACACTAACCAGCGGAGTTCCTCTCGTACTCTGTAAAACAACTGATGTGGAGAGAGGAGCCGCCCCTTTTATCTTGAAGGTTTCCTGTCCTTGATGGGCGGATCCCCTCTCTCGTGGTGCCGTCATGTCTCATGAAAAAACACATTACCAGGTATGTAATACCCGTGTTTCACATGTAAAGCGCCATGGAATAAATGGCGCTATAAAAATTAATAATAATAAAGAGCCTGGTACCCATCTGGAGGCAGTGGCTTGTTATGCTCTGCCATACAGAGAGCACTTAATGCCTAATTTGCATATGAATTAAAAATGCTAATTTAGCTGAACTGCAGTATCAGAAAGAAGATATCAAGGTGTAGATGGATTTACATTCCAAAGGTCTACATGCCCACACATGCACTTTGGTGGCTTGATCTTACTGACATACCCGTATATACTCGAGCCGACCAGAGTATAAGCCGACCCCCCTCATTTTGCCACAAAAAATTGGGAAAACTTATTGACTCGAGTATAAGCCTAGGGTAGGAAATGCAGCAGCTACCGGTGAATTTCAAAAATAAAAATAGATGCTCCATACCGTTCATTATTGCCCCATAAGATGCTCCATATAAAGCTGTGCCATATATAATGCTCCATACATTTCATTATGGCCCCATAGATGCTCCACATAAAACTGTGCCATATAGAATGCTCCATACATTTCATTATGGCCCCATAGATGCTCCATATAAAACTTCCACATATAATGCTCCATACATTTCATTATTGCCCCATAGATGCTCCACATAAAGCTGCCCCATATATAATGCTCTGCACTGTTCTTTATTGCCCCATAAGATGCTCCATATAAAGCTGTGCCATATATAATGCTCTGCACCGTTCATTATGGCTCCATAAATGCTCCATATAAAGCTGTGCCATATATAATGCTCTGCACCGTTCATTATGGCCCCATAGATGCTCCATATAAAGCTGTGCCATATATAATGCTCCATACCGTTGATTATTGCACCATAGATTATCCATATACAGCTGTGCCATATAGAATGCTCTGCACCGTTCATTATGGCCCCATAGATGCTCCATATAAAGCTGTGTCATATAGAATGCTCTGCACTGTTCATTATGGCCCCATAGATGCTCCATATAAAGCTGTGCAATATATAATGCTGCTGCTGCAATAAAAAAAATGACATACCTCTCTTGCTGCCCGCAGCTCCTCAGTGTCCTGTCTCGGCGTCTCTCCGCACTGACTGTTCAGGCAGAGGGCGGTGCGCAGATTAGTACGTCATTGTGCCCTCTGACCTGAACAGTCAGAGCAAGAGGACGGGAAGACCGAGCGGCGCCCGGCGGGTGGAACGTGGACAGGTAAATATGTAATACTCACCTGCTCCCGGCGTCCCTGGCTCTTTATCCCGGACAGATGATCTCCGGGTGCCGCAGCCTCTTCCTCTGTCAGCAGTCACTGGCACCGCTCATTACAGGAATGAATATGCGGCTCCACCCCTATGGGAGTGGAGTCTATATTCATAACTTTAATGAGCGGTCCCACGTGACCGCTGAACAGGGGAAGAGCTGCGGCACCCAAAGACCATGGGACAGGCAGGGACAGCGCCAGGAGCCCCGTAAGCAGGTGAGTATGCGACAGACCTCTCTCCCCCTCACCCGCCGACCGTGACTCGAGTATAAGCCGAGAGGGGCACTTTCAGCCCAAAAATTGGGGCTGAAAATCTCGGCTTATACTCGAGTATATACGGTATTTCCTTTAAAGGTAGTCTGTCATCAGATTTCCCATAATAATAACAGCACCAGGTAGTCAAAAGAAGCCTGTATTATTCCAAATTGATTTACCAATCCAGAAAAGAAAAGTTTTAATCTTTATGAAAATTAGATTGAAATTATTTTGTGGATGGTCCAAAGCCAAGCAAGTGCTCAGGTTAACATCTATAGACCCTCCTTAACCCCTTTACCCACGAAGGTGGTTTGCACGTTAATGACCAGGCCAATTCTTACAATTCTGACCACTGTCACTTTATGAGGTTTTAACTCTGGAACTCTTTAACGGATCCCCGTGATTCTGAGACTGTGTCTTTGTGACATATTGTACTTTGTGATAGTGGTAAAATTTCTTCGTTATGACTTGCGTTTATTTGTGGGGAAAAAAGGAAATTTGTCAGAAATATGGAAAATTTCACAATTTTCAAACTTTGAATTTGCATACCCTTAAATCACACAGATGTCACAGAAAATAGTTAATACAATTTTCCACATGTCTACTTGACATCAGCATAATTTTAGAAACAACATTTTTTTGTTAGGAAGTTATAAGGGTTAGAAGTTGACCAGCGATTTTTCCAACTAAATTTGCAAAACCATTTTTTAGGGACCACATCAAATTTGAAGTCACTTTGAGGGGTCTATATGACAGAAAATACCCATAAGAGACACCATTCTAAAAAACTGCACATCTCAAGGTGCTCAAAGCCACATTCAATAAGTTTATTAACCCTTCAGGTGCTTCACAGGAATTTTTCGAATGTGTAAAAAAATGAACATTTAATTTTTTTTCACAAAAATTTAATTCAGATCCAATTTTTTTTTATTTTGACAAGGGTAACAGGGAAAAATGGATCCCAATATTTGTTGTGGAATTTCTCCTGAGCATGCCGATACCCAATATGAGGGAGAACACCACTGTTTGGGCGCACAGCAGAGCTCGGAAGGGAAGAATCATTTGATTTTTTAATGCAAACTTTGCTGGAACAATTGGCAGACAACATGTTGCGTTTGGAGACCAAATTCTCGCATGTGCATCAATATAAGTTGTGGCTCATTTGTAGAGCAACAGCCTACAAACATGGAGACACAAGTTTGAGTTCTGATCACAGGCGAAGACATAAATAAATATGTAAAATCATGTTTTTATAATTGGTCATAATTAGTTTTACTACTTTTATAGGACCCCCCAAATTTTGTCCTTTACCTCAGTATACAGGGACCATAGAAATACATTATTATATATCCAATGTAGCTCTATGGATATGTATATTCTATTTCTGGGTTCATTGCCTACAATAGAAGTCAAGACACCCACATTCTCATGTGTGTATCACTGTAAGCTGTGGCTCATTGGAAAATTAACAGCCTGTGAATATGGAGGCACGAGTTCAAGTCCTGGTGAGTCCTGATCACAGGAGAATAAGCACTTCTGTAGGAGCAAAACATTTTTTTTATTCACCTCAGTATACAGGGACCATAGAAATACATTCTTATATATACAATGTAGCTCTATGGATATGTATATTCTATTTCTGGGTTCAATGCCTGCAATAGAGGTCAAGATGACCAAATTCTCCTAGGTGTATCACTACATGTTGTTGCTCATTTGTACAGAAACAGCCTATGAACATGGCGACACGAGTTTGAGTCCTGATCTTGGGTGAAAAATAAAATATACATAAAATAAGTAATTTAATGTATGACCTACAGTGGTATAGAAAATTTGATGTGATGTTGGTCATTCCTGCTGAAGTAATTGAAATATGTGAGGGAATATATTGTGTTGTGGGGTACAAATGTACATGAAGGGTACAAGCATGTACGTAGATATGCCCATACGCAGGGCCAGTTTTAGGCAAAGTGAGGCCCTACTATGGGATGGGCTATATGTAGGGGTGCATATGTGATTGGAGTGTACATGTGGGATTGCAAGCTATATGTAGGGGTGCATATGGTTGCAGGCTATGTAGGGGTACATATGTAGTGGTGCATATGGGATTGCAGTGAACATGTGGGGGGTATATATGGGATTGCAGGCTATATGTAGGGGTGCATATGGGAGGGGCAATTGTGGGGGTTGCAGTGTACATGTGGGGGGTATATATGGGATTGCAGGCTATATGTAGGGTACATGTGGTGTTGCAGTGTATATGGGAATGTAGGTGTACATGTGGGGTTGCAGGGTACATGTAAAGGTGCAAATAGAGTTGCAGGCAATATGATGGGGTAGGGGTTGCTGGGTACATATGGGGTCGCATGCTATATGTACACGGATGGAGTCTCTACTAGTGATCAGCGAGTATACACGTTGCTTGAGTTTTCCCGAGCATTCTCGGGTGGTCTCTGAGTGTTTGTGACTGCTCGGAAATTTAGTTTTTGTCCACGCAGCGGCATGATTTACAGCTGCTAGCCAGCCTGAGTTGCCTGGTTGCTAGGGCATGCTCGGGAACCCGAGCAACGAGTATATGCTCTCATCACTAGTCTCTACATTTTTATAATTGGTCATCATTATTATTTTTCTTCACCTCAGTATACAGGGACCATAGGAATACATTATTATATCCAATGTATCTCATAAACTTGAATGTAATGCTTTTGAACAGCAGAAACATGATAAAAGCGCATGTAACAAAATATTCATTGCAGGACCTTAGCCTGAGGGGCAGTCAGTACTCGGACTGGCCGGCGGATGCAGATCGGAGGCATCACATTTGCTTCCATTTTGCAACACAGATTTGTTGCTTAGTGATAATCTTGAGTAAAATCGTGATCTTCCAAAGGTTTTTTTATTGGCTTGGAAGCGAGGACACCTCCACACTCAGAAGTAGGCACAAACTAGAACAACACCTGAGGAAACATTGGTCTGTTTCTCTTGGATATTAACACTCACAATGGATGTGTGAATGGAGCCTTAGGGCTCATGCAGATGAGCATTTACATCGTTCGTGTGCTGTCTGATTTTTGATCAATGTTATACAATAGGGCTGTTCAGATGAACAATTTTTTGGGGTGTATGACTGTCCACTTTCTACTGAGTCCTGGATGAGACTCACACGTTGAAGTCTATGGGTGCGATAAAAACATTTTGATCCCACGTGGAATATCACATTTTTACGGATAGATTTCTATTATAAGCCTAGGAAACTGTATGTGATCATGGATGTGTTTTAAAGTGGTTGTCTAAAAACGTATGGCACACGGACATAAAAAACGGACACATGGGTGGCACATGGATTAAAATCAGATGAAAATTAGAAAAAAATTGTCCGAGTTTTCTGGATGAAACTCAGGTGATTTCTCATTCACTTGTCTGCAGGCGACCTTAGACTGTCAGATGAACCTGGTGATACCGGCGAGTTTGGCCGACATTAGTCTGGTGTGTATGGCGGACTTTAACTACTATCTAAAGATATGGACATTTTTAGTCTGACCTCTCAGTAGGGGGTGTCTAGGGCAGCATCGACACTAAATACAGCCCTGTCATCAGGTATCATGCACGGCTGCTATTCTTTCGAGCAGCGCATGTGCATGATACCTTCTAGTCACGCAGATGTCCACCAATGCGGACGTGAGCAGAACAAGATAATATGACTGTTGACATCCTGAGAATGAAGGACCCGAAGTGCTGGTTTCCCTGCACAGTAGCGCTCCTGGCTACCTGGCTGTGCAGGGAACTGCAGCCCATGACATGAATGGAGCTGTGCCGCAGTTCACTACACACCAGCAGCAAAGCTGTGCACGAAAAATGACAAAGAAGATGCCCTGTTACACGCAAGGCTGCGGCCCTTTATTCCCAGGATGGGTGGGAGTCCCATGGGTTAAACTGCTACCTATTATACAGTGATTGCATATCCTAGCAATATGCCATCAGATTTTAAGGTGGAAATACCACTTTAAGGCATCAGCTGATCTCTCACTTCCGACGCTGGCAGCAGATACAATATTGAGTGGGCTGAGGGGAAAATTCTGGGAATTGTTTCGAGAGCTGTTACAGTACATTACTGAAATTGTGTTTCGTTTTCACCATTATCTCCGCAAATAAACATATTTCTGAAAAAGAAGAATCGAGTGAATTAAATCTAATGTGAGCCTTTGCTGCTTGATGTGTTTAGTTACAAGGAGCGAATGTGGCATATCTATGGTAGATGGATTTCTGCCGCTTTCATACAAGCCTTGTAACTGGGCGAAGTTATAGAGGGGGAAATGATAGACGTGATACACGAATACCTGATATTCCTTTTATAATTCTTAGGTTTTAGTTATAGCCCCATTTAAAGGGGTTTTCAGTCACCTTTTGCTAGAAAGGTTCCCAGATCATCAGATCAGGGTGTTGACACCTCAGGAAATAGCTAAAAGCTTTGAACTTGGCGGTAAATGGCCAATTGTCCAACAGTGCCTCCACAGGAGAAATGGAGCATTACACAGAAGTATAGTAGTCTGTTTATACACAGTATACTGAATAGAGAACAGCCATAATATTAAATCCACCTGCCTGGTATTTTATAAGACCTCTCCAGATTAAAAAAAAAACATGTTTGAGCCATTCAGGCACTTCAAAATGGCCTCTGATGGTGTCCTGTAGGATCTTGCAATCAGTGTTGGCATAACCTGAAGCTTGTGGGCACCAAAGCAAAATATACAATAAGGCCCTCTAATAGTTTTAGTTTTTTCACATTGTCAAGGGGACCCTTCGGGCCCCCCCTAGACTTCAGAACCCTGGTGCGACTGCAGCCCCCTCCACCCATTATAATTACAAGCTTGCAGGCGCCAAGACGCTGGCAGCAGATATTTTACATCCCATACGTTGTGAAGTGCGGCCGGCCGCTATGGAGTAGACTTATTTTGCCTGCATGTCATGGGATCAGGCCAGATTGGCTGTCATTTGCTCTCCACATAAGTCTGAATGTTCTTTCATGAATCACTGTTGTTAAATTGTAACCACTGAATACCAGGGACATCCCACTTGACCGGCCATTTTCGAGATACTCTGAGCAGAATGATATATAGGTTTGTGGGAAAAGATTTAGTATAACTTGTATTTCATTCATTGAAACCCCTGATGTTTGTCTATATGAGTCCAATGGGCGGTCCTATTAGTGATTGACAATTATCTCAGCATGCACACTCATACAAGGAAGACTGTCAATCACTGAGTAGGACCGCCCACTGGACATACATACAAACTGCAGGGATTTCAATGAATAAAATACAAGTTTTCTGAGACTTTTCTCAATATGATCAATGTTATTCCCTTCATCTGTCATTGGTTTTATCTCCAGGGGATCCTTTGTCCTGAGCAGCCCCATGGAATTCATCAGTGGACAAAAAAACCATCATTGGAGCAGATCACTTGCTGCAGTTTTTTTGAGGATGTGTATTCATAAAATTGGCAAGCATTTCAAAGTTTTTATCCTCTTAATATATTGCAATCATCATATTAAACAACTCTGTGTACTTACAATTGCTCATTTTACCTTTTTACCCAGCTAATTCTTCTCTGCTCTATGAAATCTCTTTCCCCTGCATAAATGATTCCCCTCTTGAACTCCTGACGCAGTTATTCCCCCTGCCAAGGATTTTGCAGTGATGACTCTTGCAGGGGGAAAAAGACCTCCTGTTTCTACATAGAGCTTATAAGAAATTACCTTGTCAGTTTTTAATCACGTGATGTCATAAACCTAAAGGAAAAGAAAAGAATTAACTGGGTAAAAAGGCAAAATGAGCAACTGTAAGTACACAGTGCTGAATAATATGATGACTGCAATATACAGTAGTAAAAGGATAAAAACTTTGATGAGAGGAGGAGTGCTTCTTTAATATGAATCCTTAGACTTTTTAGATCAGTACATTGTATACTGAGTTGGCCTCCTCCATACATGTCTGCACCTCCAGCTCTTTTACAGAATGTAAATGCCATTATTACCGATCCTTTGAATTTTAATAAGAAAATCTGGGAATTTGTGTCATATCGAGATTCCCAGCCATTAGCTGACATGATGACATGATATGATGCCTTGTGAATGTCAGATTGATGCCACAATTATTATGCTCCTATTAGATCTGTCACTCTACATAGAAGATGGATCTGGAGAATATGAGGCAGATGGTATCCATTAACATAATATACAGCGCATTTGCAAATCACAGGAAAGTATAAATCGCTGAGTTGTCATCTGCAACTGAAAAGTTATTAAAAGTTTGATTGAAGCCAATTGTTATCCACCATATTTTCTCAGACTTCCAGATGGAAAGTCTTCTTAGTCCTGCACCAGTACAAACCAGAAGGGTGTACCATATATAACTTGGTAGATATGCCATGTGCAAAACTGGGAAAGTGGATGACATCAGCTGTCAAGGCTGTGATGAAAACCATATTGGTTGTCATCCAGTTTTTCCAGAAACAGATTTAACACAAAAAAAAAAATGACAGAAAGGTTTTGCTTAATGACTTGAAGACTTCAGATTTTTTTTTTACTAAAGTTAAAAGATTATTGCAGTTTCAGACATCTTGATCTTATTTTGTAGGTGTTGTGATAAATTTCCCATCTGCAAATCACTATATTTAAAAAATATTTCAATTTACCAGCAAAAAAAAGTTGCTAGCTACTTCCTGTTGTGAATCATTGCTTTCTAGCAGCAGAGAGGCTGAGACAGGAAGTGGGGGCGGGTCTGTGTCTTTCTGCAGGAAGTAGGGAGGGCCTTTATCTCTCTACAGGAAGTGGGGCGGGTCTGTGTCTTTCTGCAGGAAGTAGGGAGGGCCTTTATCTCTCTACAGGAAGTGGGGCGGGTCTGTGTCTTTCTGCAGGAAGTAGGGAGGGCCTTTATCTCTCTACAGGAAGTGGGGCGGATCTGTGTCTTTCTGCAGGAAGTAGGGAGGACCTTTATCTCTCTACAGGAAGTGGGGCGGGTCTGTGTCTTTCTGCAGGAAGTAGGGAGGACCTTTATCTCTCTACAGGAAGTGGGGCGAGTTTTTATCTCTGCAGTAACTAGGGCAGGTTTTTATCTCTCTAGAGGAAGTGGAGCATGTGTTTGTGTCTTTATATGAAGTGGGGCGGGTCTTTGTCTTTCTACAGGAATGATGGGTGGGTCTTTGTCTCTTTACAGGAAGTGAGTTGGGGTCTTTATCTCTCTACAGGAAGTGGGGCGTATCTTTGTGTCTTTACATGAAGAGGGGAGGGTCTTTGTCTTTTTACAGGATGGGCGGGTCTTTATCTCTTTACAGGAAGTGGGGTGGATCGTTGTCTCTCTACAGAAAATGGGTGACGGTTTTTGTCTCTCTACAGGAAGGATGGGCGGGTCTTTGCCTCTCTATAGTAAGTGCGGTCTGGTCTTTCACTCTTCAGGAATTGAGGCGGGTCTTTTTTCTTTCTACAAGAATGATGGGCGGGTTTTTTCTCTCTACAGGAATTGAGGGCGGCTCTTTGTCTCTCTACAAGCAGTGGGGACGGGTCTTTGCCTCTCTACAGGAAGAGGGGTAGGATTTTTGCCTCTCTACATGAAGAAGGGTAGGATTTTTGCCTCTCTACAGGAAGAGGGGTAGGATTTTGCCTCTCTACAGGAAGAGGGGTAGGGTCTTTGCCTCTACATGAAGAGGGATAGCATTTTTGTCTCTCTACAGGAAGAGGGATAGGGTCTTTGCCTCTCTACATGAAGAGGGGTAGGAGTTTTGCCTCTCTACAGGAAAAGGGGTATGGTCTTTGCCTCTACATAAAGAGGGGTAGGATTTTTGCCTCTCTACAGGAAGAGGGGTAGGGTCTTTGCCTCTCTACAGGAAGAGCGGTAGGATTTTTGCCTCTCGACAGGAAGAGGGATATGGTCTTTGCCTCTCTACATGAAGAGGGGTAGGAGTTTTGCCTCTCTACAGGAAAAGGGGTATGGTCTTTGCCTCTCTACAGGAAGAGCGGTAGGATTTTTGCCTCTCTACAGGAAGAGGGGTAGGGTCTTTGCCTCTCTACAGGAAGAGGGGTAGGATTTTTGCCTCTCTACAGGAAGAGAGGTAGGGTCTTTGCCTCTCTACAGGAAGAGGGGTAGGATTTTTGCCTCTCTACAGGAAGAGGGATAGGGTCTTTGCCTCTCTACATGAAGAGGGGTAGGAGTTTTGCCTCTCTACAGGACAAGGGGTATGGTCTTTGCCTCTACATGAAGAGGGGTAGGATTTTTGCCTCTCTACAGGAAGAGGGATAGGGTCTTTGCCTCTCTACATGAAGAGTGGTAGGATTTTTGCCTCTCTACAGGAAGAGGGGTAGGGTATTTGCCTCTCTACTGGAAGAAGGGTAGTGTCTTTGCCTCTCTACAGGAATAGGGTTATGCTCTGTATCTCTCTACAGGAAGAAGGAGTAGGTCTTTGTCTCTGTATTCCTACTTTCCTCTCTGCCAAACTGCATGTAGAAATAAAAGAGAAGCAGCTTTCACTTTTGGCCTGGTAACTAATTGTATAGTGGCAGAAGTAATGCATGATAAAAAGTGAAGCAAAAGAAGTTAACAGACTTTTAGTGCTGGCAGAATACTGATGGAAAGAAATACAGTAGCTCAGTGGTTTGGGTTCAAATCCCACCATGACAACATCTGCAAGGAGTATGTATGTTCTGCTCATGTTTGTAAGGATTTCCTCACACACTCCAAAGACATACAGGTAGGGAATATAGATTGTGAGTCCCAAAGGGGAAAGTGGTAAAATGTCTGTAAAGCGCTGTGGAATGTGATAACGCTATATAAACGAGTAAAAAATAATAATAATCACTTACCACTCAAAAAGTTGTACGTCAAGTTACAGAGCATGAGAAAATCAGGACATTTCCTGGACATATTAGACTAGTACAAAAAGTACTTTTTAGCAGTTGTAGGGGAAAAGTGCAGTGTGTCCATGTTTTGTTTCTACAGGATTTTTCTGACCCCCCATCCCCACAAACATACACTTTAAAGAGTTCTCTCATGAACACAAAAATTGTCCATAAGCCTATCTTGAACAGATTGAGATGTCCCACTCTATCAGCCATACTGGAACGTTATCTGATAAGGTCTCATTCAGATGTTCATATTTCTGGAGCCAAGGTATGGCTAGGGGTTCAGCTCGGGGGTGTCGGGGGGAGGGGTGGTGAAACACCTGAGTAGGCCGCTATCCAGGTAACCCTGATTACAACTATGTTCGCATTAGCTCCCACGCTGTATAATGGCTGCCACCGTAGTCCCGACATCGTATGATGGCCACCAAGGTAGGCTCCAAACTGTATAACGGCCCCCGTCTTAGCTCCCACGCTGTATAATGACCCCAGCATCAGCTACCATGTTGTATAATGGTTCCACACTAGCTCCCATCTTTATAATGGCCCCTGCATTAGCTGCCATGCTGTATAATGACCTCCTCAGTAGCTCCATGCTGTATAATGGTTCCACATTAGTTGCCACACTGTATAATAGCACGCTTTACATCCCACACTTTATAATGGCCCTTGCATTAGCTCCCACGATGTACAGTGGTCCCTGCATTAGCTGCAACGCTTAGTAAGGGCCCCCAAATTATCTACCAGGCTGTATTATGGCCCCGACATTAGCTCCCAATGTTGTATATTGGCCCACGTGTTAGCTTCCATGCCGTATAATTGCCCTATATTTTTTCTTCCACTCTATAATGGCCCCACATTAGTTCCCACACTGTATAATGCCCCCCATATTAGCTCCCATTCGGTATAATGGCCCCCGCATTAGCTACCCCAATGTATAAGGGCCTCCCACAGTAGTCCCTACAATGTATGAGGGGGCCACCCATAATAGCTCCCACATTGAATGATTGCCCCTCATATTAGCCCATACTTTATGATGCCCTCACAGTTCCACCACACATTTTAAATCAAATAAAAACCATCCTATACTCACCTAATCCAGGGTCCTGACGCGTCCACCCTGCAAAGTGCAGGCAGACCAACACGCTGTCATCACCTGCAGTTCTGTAGACCGCAGACTTTAAGTGACCTGCGGTCTACAGAACAGAGAGAGGTAGTGCAGGGAGATTGTGTCTCCGAACATCGATATAGTTAACAATGAGTGGGCCCTCAAAACACAGGTCCTGGGGTAACAACACCTCTGCCCCCCCAGGTAGCTACTTTACTGGGTGGGAGGGTAAGAGTTGCATGTGCTGGATTTGATTCTTATCTATTTCTATGGTCATTTTTATCATCAAGTGGCATCCATTACATTTTTCTCGTATGCAAAAAAAAAGGTACATTTTCTAAGCATTTTTTACGTATTAAATAGTAATGGACAGCACTCGGATGACACACGGATAGCACTTGAGTGCTATTTGTTTTTTTCATGGACCAATTCACTTGAATGGGCAAGTATGATCTGCAAATCAGATACAAGAAAAGTAATGTCTTTTATTTTCTTTGCAGACAGTTGGTCCCCAAAATAAATGTGAACATGCCCTAAAACTTGTAAACACATCTAGACCATGATAATCACACCCACTTTTCAGAACAGTTTAAAATCCAGTGAGCACAGAGAAAAGTCGCACATATAATGTATGTACCATAATTGCAACATCTTAAGGCACAGTTAATGCCAAAATTAGACGTACACTGATTAATAAGTGTTACTTATAGTATATTAGAAAATCGCAGAACTTTCCATCATACATTGATCACTCTTCAATTACATAAACTGAAAAATCCTTATGACTGTATTGATCCTATATTGTGATGGCGAGGGGCACAAAATGTCTTATTTGTATAAATTACCATGTCAAGGAAAATTAAGACAAAACAGGTCAGTGCTGGCGCTCTGCGGACTTTGGTTCATTACCAATTGACGTACAATTAGTAGTATGCTTACACAGTTGTTTTTTTTTTTTCAGGAGTTTTTACTTCAAAGACTCTTGGAAAATTATTCCTATACATTTCTATGGGAAATCCACTTTGCTGTTCATATGAGGCGTTCCTTGAAGCTCATCCTAATGGAATCTGCTTCAAACTAGGCAGCGTCCAATCAAATAGGTGCAATAAACACTACATGCACACATACAAAAAAAAATAGGAACATGCTTCAAAACCACTTCAGGAAAAAAAATCTGTTCCAAATCCTCTAAAAAAAGAAGCATTTGCTGAAATGATCTTTGCTTGAAAAACCTTAAAAAAAGCACTCCCATCAAAGTTTTTATCCTCTTAGTATTTTACAGTCATCATATTATACAGTACTGTACACTTTCAATTGCTAATAATTTTGCCTTCCTACCCAGCTCATTTTTCTCTTTTCTCTACTGTATATAGAAACAGGAAGTCTGTTGTCCCTGCATTTATGATTATCCTCTTCACCTCTTGATCCAGCTGCTCCTTCCTTCCCCTGTCATAGACTTTTGCCAGTGACTCATGACAAATTAAAAGAAAATTTAACTGGATAGAAGGGTAAAAGGAGCAATTGTAAGTACAGAGCGCTATGTATTATGATGATTGCAATATATTAAGAGGATAAAAACATTGATGGGAGTGTTTCTTTAAGGACATGTTCCCATGATGAGCTTTTGGTGAGTTTTTCATACTGCACATTTTCTGCAGTATTTCTGCTCCTGTCAGGTAAATTAGGAAACTTGTAGCGGTGCTTGAACGACACCACTGGTCAGGAGTCAAATACGGTACAGTAGACAAGGAGGCAGGAACAAAAAGACAGTAGATAATATGCCAGAAAATAAGACTAAGGCCGGCGTCACACACAGCGTATGAAAATACGGTCCGTATATTACGGCCGTAATACGCTGAAAAGTCCCCAAAATAGTGGTCCGTAGCTCCTCCGGAGGCAGGGTGTGTCACCGTTTTTTGCGCATGGCATCCTCCGTATGGCATCCGTACTGCGTGTTTTTATCGCAGGCTTGCAAAACCGACATACGGCTATACAAGGGATCCATGTGTAAAAAAAAAAAAAAAACATATATACTGTCTATATATATATATATATATATATATGTCACTAGACACATATATGTACAGTTAGGGCCAGAAATATTTGGACAGTGACACAATTTTCGTGAGTTGGGCTCTGCATGCCACCACATTGGATTTGAAATGAAACCTCTACAACAGAATTCAAGTGCAGATTGTAACGTTTAATTTGAAAGGTTGAACAAAAATATCTGATAGAAAATGTAGGAATTGTACACATTTCTTTACAAACACTCCACATTTTAGGAGGTCAAAAGTAATTGGACAAATAAACATAACCCAAACAAAATATTTTTATTTTCAATATTTTGTTGCAAATCCTTTGGAGGCAATCACTGCCTTAAGTCTGGAACCCATGGACATCACCAAACGCTGGGTTTCCTCCTTCTTAATGCTTTGCCAGGCCTTTACAGCCGCAGCCTTCAGGTCTTGCTTGTTTGTGGGTCTTTCCGTCTTAAGTCTGGATTTGAGAAAGTGAAATGCATGCTCAATTGGGTTTAGATCTGGAGATTGACTTGGCCATTGCAGAATGTTCCACTTTTTGGCACTCATGAACTCCTGGGTAGCTTTGACTGTATGCTTGGGGTCATTGTCCATCTGTACTATGAAGCGCCGTCCAATCAACTTTGCAGCATTTGGCTGAATCTGGGCTGAAAGTATATCCCGGTACACTTCAAAATTCATCCGGCTACTCTTGTCTGCTCTTATGTCATCAATAAACACAAGTGACCCAGTGCCATTGAAAGCCATGCATGCCCATGCCATCACGTTGCCTCCACCATGTTTTACAGAGGATGTGGTGTGCCTTGGATCATGTGCCGTTCCCTTTCTTCTCCAAACTTTTTTCTTCCCATCATTCTGGTACAGGTTGATCATTGTCTCATCTGTCCATAGAATACTTTTCCAGAACTGAGCTGGCTTCTTGAGGTGTTTTTCTGCAAATTTAACTCTGGCCTGTCTATTTTTGGTATTGATGAATGGTTTGCATCTAGATGTGAACCCTTTGTATTTACTGTCATGGAGTCTTCTCTTTACTGTTGACTTAGAGACAGATACACCTACTTCACTGAGAGTGTTCTGGACTTCAGTTGATGTTGTGAATGGGTTCTTCACCAAATTAAGTATGCGGCGATCATCCACCACTGTTGTCATCCGTGGACGCCCAGGCCTTTTTGAGTTCCCAAGCTCACCAGTCAATTCCTTTTTTCTCAGAATGTACCCAACTGTTGATTTTGCTACTCCAAGCATGTCTGCTATCTCTCTGATGGATTTTTTCTTTTTTTTCAGCCTCAGGATGTTCTGCTTCACCTCAATTGAGAGTTCCTTTGACCGCATGTTGTCTGCTCACAGCAACAGCTTCCAAATGCAAAACCACACACCTGGAATCCACCCCTGACCTTTTAACTACTTCATTGATTACAGGTTAACGAGGGAGATGCCTTCAGAGTTAATTGCAGCCCTTAGAGTCCATTGTCCAATTACTTTTGGTCCCTTGAAAAAGAGGACGCTATGCATTACAGAGCTATGATTCCTAAACCCTTTCTCCGATTTGGATGTGGAAACTATCATATTGCAGCTGGGAGTGTGCATTTTCAGCCCATATTATATATATATAATTGTATTTCTGAACATGTTTTTGTAAACAGCTAAAATAACAAAACTTGTGTCACTGTCCAAATATTTCTGGTCCTAACTGTATATATATTCTTACTTCATACAGCCGCGATATAGCAGAAAGCTGGTAATTCAATTACCAGCTTTTGCTTTCTCCTTCCTAAACCCGACATGATATGAGACCTGGTTTACATACAGTAAACCATCTCATATCCCCATTTTTTTGCATAATCCACACTACTAATGTTAGTAGTGTGTCTATGCAAAATTTGGCCGTTCTAGCTCTTAAAATAAAGGGTTAAATGGCGGAAAAAATTGGCGTGGGCTCCCGCTCAATTTTCTCCGCCAGAGTAGTAAAGCCAGTGACTGAGGGCAGATATTAATAGCCTGGAGAGGGTCCATGGTTATTGGCCCCCTCCTGGCTAAAAATATCTGCCCCCAGCCAAATTAATAATGGAGAGGCGTCAATTATGACACCTATCCATTATTAATCCAATACTAGGAAAGGTGTTGTGAATTCTGTGGCAGAGTTCACTCCTGTGGTCACAAGTGGTACTTCGGCTGATTCTCTCTGAGATCTTCCGTTTGTGGAGGAAAGTGGTACTGCAGCTTCTGAGTTTCCTCCCTCAGGTGATCTGGTGAGCTCGTTAGCTTCTTCTCTACTTAACTCCACCTGATGCTTTGATCTATGCTTCCTGTCAATGTTTCAGTGTGGGACTTGTTTTTTCCCTGGATCATTCCTGTGGCCTGCTGCTCTGCAAAGCTAAGTTTTGCTTATGTTATTTTGTTGCTATTTTTCTGTTCAGCTTGCTTTATTGGTTTTTCTCGCCTGCTGGAAGCTCTGAGACGCAGAGGGACCACCTCCGTACCGTTAGTCGGTGCGGAGGGTCTTTTTGTCCCCTCTGCGTGGTTTTTTATAGGTTTTTGTGCTGACCGCAAAGTTATCTTCCCTATCCTCGTTCTGTTCAGCTAGTCGGGCCTCACTTTGCTAAATCTGTTTCATCTCTATGTTTGTGTTTTCATCTTACTCACAGTCATTATATGTGGGGGGCTGCCTTTTCCTTTGGGGAATTTCTCTGAGGCAAGGTAGGCTTATTTTTCTATCTTCAGGATTAGCTGGTTTCTCAGGCTGTGACGAGGCGCCTAGGTTCTGGTCAGGAGCGCTCCACGGCTACCTTTAGTGTGGTTTGATAGGCTTAGGGATTGCGGTCTGCAGAGTTCCCACGTCTCAGAGCTCGTTCTATTATTTTGGGTTATTGTCAGTTCACTGTATGTGCTCTGATCTCCATGTCCATTGTGATTCTGAATTGCCTTTCATAACAGTACAGGAAGCCTAAAGTGCTAATGATTCTCAATAGAGGGAAAAAAGAAGTTCTGAGACCATTTTTTTTTTCTTTGCACTGTGTTTTGTCTTTTTTTTCCCCTAGACATTTGGGTGGTTCAGGACACAGGTGTAGCAATGGACATTAAAGGTCTGTCTTCATGTGTGGATCAGCTCACGGCAAGAGTTCAAAATATTCAAGATTTTGTGGTCCAGAATTCTTTGCTTGAACCGAAAATTCCTATTCCAGATTTGTTTTTTGGAGATAGAACTAAATTTCTGAGTTCAAAAATAATTGTAAACTATTTCTGGCTTTGAAACCTCGCTCTTCTGGTGACCCAATTCAACAGGTTAGGATCGTCATTTCTTTTTTGCGCGGCGACCCTCAGGACTGGGTGTTTTCTCTTGCGTCAGGAGATCCTGCATTGAGTAATATCGATGCGTTTTTCCTGGCGCTTGGGTTGCTGTACGATGAGCCTAATTCAGTGGATCAGGCAGAAAAAAATTTGCTGGCTCTTTGTCAGGCTCAGGATGAGATAGAGGTATATTGTCAGAAATTTAGAAAGTGGTCAGTGCTCACTCAATGGAATGAATCTGCGCTGGCAGCAATATTCAGAAAGGGTCTCTCTGAAGCCCTTAAGGATGTCATGGTGGGATTTCCTATGCCTGCTGGTTTGAATGAGTCTATGTCTTTGGCCATTCAGATCGGTCGACGCTTGCGTGAGCGTAAACCTGTGCACCATTTGGCGGTATTACCAGAGCTTAAACCTGAGCCTATGCAGTGTGATAGGACCTTGACCAGAGTTGAACGGCAAGAACATAGACGTCTGAATGGTCTGTGTTTCTACTGTGGTGATTCCACTCATGCTATCTCTGATTGTCCTAAGCGCACTAAGCGGTTCGCTAGGTATGCCACCATTGGTACTGTACAGTCAAAATTTCTTCTGTCCGTTACCTTGATCTGCTCTTTGTCATCGTATTCTGTCATGGCGTTTGTGGATTCAGGCGCTGCCCTGAATTTGATGGACTTGGAATATGCTAAGCGTTGTGGGTTTTTCTTGGAGCCCTTGCAGTGTCCTATTCCATTGAGAGGAATTGATGCTACGCCTTTGGCCAAGAATAAGCCTCAATACTGGACCCAGCTGACCATGTGCATGGCTCCTGCACATCAGGAGGTTATTCGCTTTCTGGTGTTGCATAATCTGCATGATGTGGTCGTGTTGGGGTTGCCATGGCTACAAGCCCATAATCCAGTATTAGATTGGAAATCCATGTCGGTGTCCAGCTGGGGTTGTCAGGGGGTACATGGTGATGTTCCATTTCTGTCAATTTCGTCATCCACTCCTTCTGAGGTCCCAGAGTTCTTGTCTGATTACCGGGATGTATTTGATGAGCCCAAGTCCAATACCCTACCTCCGCATAGGGATTGTGATTGTGCTATCAATTTGATCCCTGGTAGTAAATTCCCAAAAGGTCGATTGTTTAATTTGTCCGTGCCTGAGCACACCGCTATGCGCAGTTATGTGAAGGAATCCCTGGAGAAGGGGCATATTCGCCCGTCATCGTCGCCATTAGGAGCAGGGTTCTTTTTTGTAGCCAAGAAGGATGGTTCGCTGAGACCTTGTATAGATTACCGCCTTCTTAATAAGATCACGGTTAAATTTCAGTACCCCTTGCCATTGTTATCTGATCTGTTTGCTCGGATTAAGGGGGCTAGTTGGTTCACAAAGATAGATCTTCGTGGTGCGTATAATCTGGTGCGAATTAAGCAAGGTGATGAATGGAAAACTGCATTTAATACGCCCGAGGGTCATTTTGAGTATCTCGTGATGCCGTTCGGACTTGCCAATGCTCCATCAGTGTTTCAGTCCTTTATGCATGACATCTTCCGAGAGTACCTGGATAAATTCCTGATTGTGTACTTGGATGACATTTTGATCTTCTCGGATGATTGGGAGTCTCATGTGAAGCAGGTCAGAACGGTTTTTCAGGTCCTGCGTGCTAATTCTTTGTTTGTGAAGGGATCAAAGTGTCTCTTTGGTGTGCATAAGGTTTCATTTTTGGGGTTCATCTTTTCCCCTTCTACTATCGAGATGGATCCTGTTAAGGTCCAAGCCATCCATGATTGGACTCAGCCGACATCTCTGAAAAGTCTGCAAAAGTTCCTGGGCTTTGCTAATTTTTATCGTCGCTTCATCTGCAATTTTTCTAGTATTGCTAAACCATTGACCGATTTGACCAAGAAGGGTGCTGATGTGGTCAATTGGTCTTCTGCTGCTGTGGAAGCTTTTCAAGAGTTGAAGCATCGTTTTTCTTCTGCCCCTGTGTTGTGTCAACCAGATGTTTCTCTTCCGTTCCAGGTCGAGGTTGATGCTTCTGAGATTGGAGCAGGGGCTGTTTTGTCGCAGAGAGGTTCTGGTTGCTCAGTGATGAAACCATGCGCTTTCTTTTCCAGGAAGTTTTCGCCTGCTGAGCGTAATTATGATGTGGGCAACCGAGAGTTGCTGGCCATGAAGTGGGCATTCGAGGAGTGGCGTCATTGGCTTGAAGGAGCTAAGCATCGCGTGGTGGTATTGACTGATCATAAGAACTTGACTTATCTCGAGTCTGCCAAGCGCTTGAATCCTAGACAAGCTCGTTGGTCGTTGTTTTTTGCCCGTTTTGACTTTGTGATTTCGTACCTTCCGGGCTCTAAAAATGTGAAGGCGGATGCTCTGTCTAGGAGTTTTGTACCCGACTCTCCGGGTTTATCTGAGCCGGCGGGTATCCTCAAGGAAGGAGTAATTGTGTCTGCCATCTCCCCTGATTTGCGGCGGGTGCTGCAAAAATTTCAGGCTAATAAACCTGATCGTTGCCCAGCGGAGAAACTGTTTGTCCCTGATAGGTGGACGAATAGAGTTATCTCTGAACTTCATTGTTCGGTGTTGGCTGGTCATCCTGGAATCTTTGGTACCAGAAAGTTGGTGGCTAGATCCTTTTGGTGGCCCTCTCTGTCGCGGGATGTGCGTGCTTTTGTGCAGTCCTGTGGGATTTGTGCTCGGGCTAAGCCCTGCTGTTCTCGTGCCACTGGGTTGCTTTTGCCCTTGCCGGTCCCGAAGAGGCCTTGGACACATATCTCTATGGATTTTATTTCTGACCTTCCCGTTTCTCAAAAGATGTCAGTCATTTGGGTGGTCTGTGATCGCTTTTCTAAGATGGTCCATCTGGTACCCTTGTCTAAATTGCCTTCCTCCTCTGATTTGGTGCCTTTGTTCTTCCAGCATGTGGTTCGTTTGCATGGCATTCCAGAGAATATTGTTTCTGACAGAGGTTCCCAGTTTGTTTCGAGGTTTTGGCGAGCCTTTTGTGGTAGGATGGGCATTGACTTGTCTTTTTCCTCGGCTTTCCATCCTCAGACTAATGGCCAGACCGAGCGAACCAATCAGACCTTGGAAACATATCTGAGGTGCTTTGTTTCTGCTGATCAGGATGACTGGGTGTCCTTTTTGCCTTTGGCTGAGTTCGCCCTTAATAATCGGGCCAGCTCGGCTACCTTGGTTTCACCGTTTTTCTGCAATTCTGGGTTCCATCCTCGTTTCTCTTCTGGACAGGTTGAGTCTTCGGACTGTCCTGGTGTGGATACTGTGGTGGACAGGTTGCAGCAGATTTGGACTCAGGTAGTGGACAATTTGACCTTGTCCCAGGAGAAGGCTCAACTTTTCGCTAATCGCAGACACCGTGTGGGTCCCCGACTTCGTGTTGGGGATCTGGTTTGGTTATCTTCTCGTCATATTCCTATGAAGGTTTCCTCTCCTAAGTTTAAACCTCGTTTTATTGGTCCGTATAGGATTTCTGAGGTTCTTAATCCTGTGTCTTTTCGTCTGACCCTTCCAGATTCTTTTTCCATACATAACGTATTCCATAGGTCATTGTTGCGGAGATACGTGGCACCTATGGTTCCATCTGTTGAGCCTCCTGCCCCGGTTTTGGTGGAGGAGGAATTGGAGTATATTGTGGAGAAGATTTTGGATTCTCGTGTTTCAAGACGGAAACTCCAGTATCTGGTTAAATGGAAGGGTTATGCTCAGGAGGATAATTCCTGGGTTTTTGCCTCTGATGTCCATGCTCCCGATCTTGTTCGTGCCTTTCATGTGGCTCATCCTGGTCGGCCTGGGGGCTCTGGTGAGGGTTCGGTGACCCCTCCTCAAGGGGGGGGGGGTACTGTTGTGAATTCTGTGGCAGAGTTCACTCCTGTGGTCACAAGTGGTACTTCGGCTGATTCTCTCTGGGATCTTCCGTTTGTGGAGGAAAGTGCTACTGCAGCTTCTGAGTTTCCTCCCTCAGGTGATCTGGTGAGCTCGTTAGCTTCTTCTCTACTTAACTCCACCTGATGCTTTGATCTATGCTTCCTGTCAATGTTTCAGTGTGGGACTTGTTTTTTCCCTGGATCATTCCTGTGGCCTGCTGCTCTGCAAAGCTAAGTTTTGCTTATGTTATTTTGTTGCTATTTTTCTGTCCAGCTTGCTTTATTGGTTTTTCTCGCCTGCTGGAAGCTCTGAGATGCAGAGGGACCACCTCCGTACCGTTAGTCGGTGCGGAGGGTCTTTTTGTCCCCTCTGCGTGGTTTTTTATAGGTTTTTGTGCTGACCGCAAAGTTATCTTCCCTATCCTCGTTCTGTTCAGCTAGTCGGGCCTCACTTTGCTAAATCTGTTTCATCTCTATGTTTGTGTTTTCATCTTACTCACAGTCATTATATGTGGGGGGCTGCCTTTTCCTTTGGGGAATTTCTCTGAGGCAAGGTAGGCTTATTTTTCTATCTTCAGGATTAGCTAGTTTCTCAGGCTGTGACGAGGCGCCTAGGTTCTGGTCAGGAGCGCTCCACGGCTACCTTTAGTGTGGTTTGATAGGCTTAGGGATTGCGGTCTGCAGAGTTCCCACGTCTCAGAGCTCGTTCTATTATTTTGGGTTATTGTCAGTTCACTGTATGTGCTCTGATCTCCATGTCCATTGTGATTCTGAATTGCCTTTCATAACAGAAAGGGTTAAAAAAATACACAAACACATTATTAAAAATTATTTTAATGAAATAAAAACAAAGGTTGTTGTAATATTTTATTTAACGCCCAATCCAATCACTGAAGACCCTCGTTCTGTAACAAAAAAAACATAATAAACCAACAATATACATACCTTCCGCAGATCTGTAAAGTCCAACGATGTAAATCCATCTGAAGGGGTTAAAACATTTTGCAGCCAGGAGTTCATCTTGCAAAAATCTCCTGAGTGCCAAGTAATTTATTTCTGATATATGACGGGTTGGATACCTAACTTGCGCACCTCCAAGAAGCCCTGAGTGCCGTGTTCACTATTTCTTTTAGATACAAGGAGAGATAGCTGGAGCACTCCAGCTATGGCAATGCAAACTTAAATACAAACAGTATAAACAATTTTTACAGACTACTCTTTTCTAACTGCCTATCTGGCTTCCGATAATTGGGCCGCGCCGCTACAGCGCCCTACCTGAAGAACCCTACTCTACACCCTAAAACAGTTGAACACTGGTGTCACATTCACAGTTCTGCAGTGCTTAGAAGAAGGTCTGGTAACTGCTGCTTGGTGCTGATGTAGCAGAGCCGAGTTTCTTGTGTTGAGATCTTCCTTCAGGTTAACTGATCCATCTTCTTCTGGATCCGGGAAAGTCCCATTCCCACTTTCAATGATGAGAGATTACTGGTACTACAGCATTGTTTTCTCTCTCAGGTTACAGGTGCTCGGGGAGAACCATCATGGCTGTGCAATGCGACTCTTTCCTTCTAACACGGTCCTAGTGATCGATCCTTTATTAACCCCTTTCTGACCTCTGATGGGATAGTACGTCCGAGGTCAGAAGCCCCGCTTTGATGCGCTCTCCGGCGGTGTCAAACGCAGACAGCGACATTTAACCACTGCTTCCGGCCGGGCGGCCAGAAATGATCGCATCGCCGCCCCCGTCACATGATCGGAGGTCGGCGATGCTTTTACATTGTAACCATAGAGGTCCTTGAGACCTCTATGGTTACTGATCGCCGGTAGCTGTGAGCGCCACCCTGTGGTCGGCGCTCACAGCACACCTGCAATTCTGCTACATAGCAGCGAACATCAGATCGCTGCTATGTAGCAGAGGCGATCGTGTTGTGCCAGCTTCTAGCCTCCCATGGAGGCTATTGAAGCAGGGCAAAAGTAAAAAAAAAAATAAAAAAAAATGTGAAAAAAAAAATATATATAAAAGTTTAAATCACCCCCTTTCGCCCCAGTCAAAATAAATCAATAAAAATATAAATCAAACTTACACATATTTGGTATCGCCGCGTTCAGAATTGCCCGATCTATCAATAAAAAAAAAGCATTAACCTGACCGCTAAACGGCGTAGCGAGAAAAAAATTCGAAACGCCAGAATTACGTTTTTTTGGTCGCTGCGACATTGCATTAAAATGCAATAACGGGCGATCAAAAGAAAGTATCTGCACTGAAATGGTATCATTAAAAACGCCAGCTCGAACGCAAAAAATAAGCCCTCAACCGACCCCAGATCATGAAAAATGGAGACGCTACGAGTATTGGAAAATAGCGCAATTTTTTTTTTTTTTAGCAAAGTTTGGAATTTTATTTCACCGCTTAGATAAAAAATAACCTAGTCATGTTAGGTGTCTATGAACTCATACTGACCTGGAGAATCATAGTGGCAGGTCAGTTTTAGCATTTAGTGAACCTAGCAAAAAAGCCAAACAAAAAACCAGTGTGGGATTGCACTTTTTTTTGCAATTTCACTGCACTTGGAATTTTTTTCCCGTTTTCTAGTACACAATATGGTAAAACCAATGATGATGTTCAAAAGTACAACTCGTCCCGCAAAAAATAAGCCCTCACATGGCCATATTGACGGAAAAATAAAAAAGTTATAGCTCTGGGAAGGAGGGGAGCGAAAAACGAACACAGAAAAACGGAAAATCCCAATGTCATGAAGGGGTTAACTGGGCACTAGTTTCTCCCTTTAAGCCGTAAGTTCATTTATCAGTCTCTTGCTGTTAGGACACACTTAGGCTGTGTGCACACGTTGCTGATTTTTCGCATTTTCTTCACGTTTTTTCGCTATAAAAACACTGTAAAACCACAAAAAAAGCATACATTATGCATTCCATCATTTAGAACTTTGTGCACATGATGCGTTTTTTTTCCACGAAAAAACGCATCGTGGTAAAAAACGCAGCATGTTCATTAATTTTGCGGATTTTCCACTATATAATGCATTGGGAAATGTTCGGGAAAATCCGCAAAAAAAGCGGTAAAAACGCGCAAAAAAAACGCATGCAGATTTCTTGCAGAAAATTTCAGGTTTTTCTCAGGAAATTTCTGCAAGATATCCTGAGCGTGTGAACATAGCCTTATAGTCCTGCCTGTCTCTCACAGGCACAAGTCTCCCTCTGCTGCTCCTGAACAGACACTTCCTGCTTCTTGTTCAAAACCAACACACAGCAGGGGAGAAAGGACTAGTACAAGTGCACACAAATAAGAGAGGAGCATTGTCTCTTAAAGTCACAGTGTGATTCAGCTCTTAGCATGGGCTTACTCCCTATATACAATGAGGAAAATAAGTATTTGATACACTGACGATTTTGCAAGTTTTCCCAACTACAAAGTGTCATGATCCAGACCAGGTTTTGAGTCCTGTCTTCCCTTTTCCCGGTCTGATCATGTCAGGGGTTAACTTTTCTCAGCCTCAGTCTGGTCTCAGGTTTGCTATTTAGCCCCGCTGTGTCCCGCAGATCATGTCAGTTATAGTTTCTGCCTAGTGCTGCTGTAGCTGACTCTGATTGCTCCGATTTGTCCTGCTGCTTTTGCTCTCTGAATCCGTGTCTCTGTTGTCTCCTGTTCCCGTCTTGACTCAGTGTTTCCCTTTAGTGTGCAGACTCCCTGGTTTGACTTGGCGTGTATCCTGACCTGTTTCTGTCCTTTGTCTTATCCGCTCCTGACTGTTACTGACCCCCTGGCTTGTCTCTGACCGTGAGTTTGCTTATTCCTTTGGTACTGCGCTTCAGTCTAGGATTTGATCTGGTTTGTTTTGACTATTCTGCTGCCACCTGTGGTAGCCTCACTGTTGCACTGCAGGTTAGCCTTGTTTAGGTGCAGACCTGCTTTCTCTCTACTGCCATCTAGTGAAGCCTGCACCTACCTGCATTGCAGCAGCATGACACAAAGAATGGAGAGGTCTGTAATTTTTATCGTTGGTACACTTCAATTGTGAGAGGCAGAATCTAAAATTTAAAAAAAAAACAAAAACAGAAAATCATGTTGTATTATTTTTAAATAATTAAATTGCATTTTATTGCTTGAAATAAGTATTTGATCACCTACCAACCAGCACCTACCAACAAGAATTGTGGGTCTCACAGACTTGTTAGTTTTTCTTTAAAGGGACTCAGTCACCCCCTCCAGGCGCCGAAGAAGCCTTGAGTGACGGCAGTGTGGCGTGTGCAGCAGGGGGGTTAAGACCTGCCTCCACGACTAAAGACAGGTATTTTTGCAAAATTATAAAACGCTTTATTTCTGCTTTGAATGCACCAATAACTAAAAGAGCCACCTTGTCAGAATGCAGCATTACTGCTGCACAAGGTGGCTCTTTTAGTTTCTAATGGCTGGAGGGGGTGACAGAGTCCCTTTAAGAAGACCGCCTACTCTGCACTTATTACCTGTATTAATTGCACCTGTTTGAATTAGTTACCTGTATAAGGCTGCCATCACACTAGCAGTATTTGGTCAGTATTTTACATCAGTATTTGTAAGCCAAAACCAGGAATGGAACAAATAGAGGAAAAGTATAACAGAAACATATGCACCACTTCTGTATTTATCACCCACTCCTGGTTTTGGCTTACAAAGGCTGGAGTCACACTAGCGAGTTTTACGGACGTATGAGTGCAGAAAATACGTCCGTAAAACACGCCTAACAAACGTCCCAATTATTCTCTATGCCCCTGCTCCTATCTGCCGTATTTTACTGATCAGTATTATACGGCTTTCTACGGCCATAGAAAATCGCAGCATGCTGCGTTTGTCACCGTATTGCGCAAAAAAAACGCCAATGAAAGTCTATGGAAGCCAGAAAAATACGGATCACACACGGACCAGCAGTGTGACTTGCGAGAAATACGCAGCGGTGTTAGAGAGAAAAGCCGGTAATTCAGTGCGGTGTACAATAAAATCACACTGGCAGCTTACAGTAGAATAGGTAGAATAAATGTGGACACATAGAATAGGTGTATGTATATATATATATGTGTGTGTGTATATATATATATATATATATATATATATATATATATGTGTGTATATATATATGTGTGTGTGTGTGTGTGTATATATGTATGTGTGTATATATATATATATATATATATATATCAGTGAGACACATATATGTATATATATTATTACTTCATACAGCGCTAGATGGCTCTAAAGCCGGTAATTCAATTACCGGCTTTTGCTATCTCCTTCCTAAACCCGACATGATATGAGACATGGTTTACATACAGTAAACCATCTCATATCCCCATTTTTTTGCATATTCCACACTACTAATGTTAGTAGTGTGTATATGCAAAATTTGGCTGTTCTAGCTATTAAATTAAATTGGCTTAATGTCACCTTACAATAGCAAGGTGGCATTAACCCTTCATTACCCCATATCCCACCGCTACACGGGAATGGGAAGAGAGTGGCCAAGTGCCAGAATAGGCGCATCTTCCAGATGTGCCTTTTCTGGGGTGGCTGGGGGCAGGTGTTTTTAGCCAGGGGGGGGGGCCAATAACCGTGGACCCTCTCCAGGCTATTAATATCTGCCCTCAGTCACTGGCTTTACTACTCTGGCGGAGAAAATTGCGCGGGAGCCCACGCCAATTTTTTCCGCCATTTAACCCTTTAATTTAATAGCTAGAACGGCCAAATTTTTCATATACACACTACCAACATTAGTAGTGTGGAATATGCAAAAAAAATGGTGATATGAGATGGTTTACTGTATGTAAACCAGGTCTCATATTATGTCGGGTTTTAGGAAGGAGATAGCTTTAAAGCCGGTAATTGAATTACCGGCTTTAAAGCTATCTCGCGCTGTATGAAGTAATAATATATATACATATATGTGTCTACTGATATAGATATAGATATATAATTAGTGGTGCAGTGACCAATGTTACAGCCAGGGGGCGCTGCGTGTGCACTTCAAGATGCACTTGGAGGCATATTTGTGATGAGACAAAGTCCGGCAGAATTGTAGATGGCCGGTATGTGTGTCGCAGAGGAGGACACTATGCGCTGTCAGTCTAAAGTTATGTTATAGTCTGGGACCTGTAGTCCCACATGTAAACGTGTAAGTTCTAATGGGAGATTGGCAGGGCTAGTCATGAGAGATGGGAGGGTCAGACTAGCCACACACACACCCACACTCCCACCCAGGGGAGTGGTTACAGGTATGTCATGTTACCAGGGTGTGGGTCACATGGTTCCTGTGTTTGGATCTGAATGGTGCAAGTGCAAGGCCCTGGAAGCCTGTGTTGGATAATCCTGGGATTTCCTTAACAGCACATGGTGGGACTTTGCTACTGGTGGCCTGGGTATTGGACGGTCCCAGCTGGGGATGGACGTCCTGAATAGTACCCGGACTGGCCACCTGTGTGTTCCTGTGTAACCTGGGTGTTGGGACCGGATCCCTGAATAGCACGAGGTGAGGACCGGGATCTGCAGAGCCAGTGACAGCTACTGTTTGGGGAAGCTACAGTCCTTCGGTGGCTCTGGACTGACTGATGTGTGCCGGCCAGGCAAGTTGGTGAACCCCGTAAGGCAGCTTTCCCAGAGGACTGACAAGGAGTCAGCAGGTGGAGCAGGAGCTCCCGTCAGGTACCTTCATAAACTGTAGGTGCTTGTTGTATCATGGAATGTATTGCAATGGACTGTACATCATATGGTTTATGCAGTTTAATAAACCAGACTCATGTGAAGTACCGTGCTTGAATCTTGTGCCAAGCGAGTGTTCCCCAACACACTCAGGTAGCGTAATCTTAAGATATATATATATATATATATATATATATATATTATACAGTATATACAGTGGGGCAAAGAAGTATTTAGTCAGTCAGCAATAGTGCAAGTTCCACCACTTAAAAAGATGAGAGGCGTCTGTAATTTACATCATAGGTAGACCTCAACTATGGGAGACAAACTGAGAAAAAAAAATCCAGAAAATCACATTGTCTGTTTTTTTATCATTTTATTTGCATATTATGGTGGAAAATAAGTATTTGGTCAGAAACAAACAATCAAGATTTCTGGCTCTCACAGACCTGTAACTTCTTCTTTAAGAGTCTCCTCTTTCCTCCACTCATTACCTGTAGTAATGGCACCTGTTTAAACTTGTTATCAGTATAAAAAGACACCTGTGCACACCCTCAAACAGTCTGACTCCAAACTCCACTATGGTGAAGACCAAAGAGCTGTCAAAGGACACCAGAAACAAAATTGTAGCCCTGCACCAGGCTGGGAAGACTGAATCTGCAATAGCCAACCAGCTTGGAGTGAAGAAATCAACAGTGGGAGCAATAATTAGAAAATGGAAGACATACAAGACCACTGATAATCTCCCTCGATCTGGGGCTCCACGCAAAATCCCACCCCGTGGGGTCAGAATGATCACAAGAACGGTGAGCAAAAATCCCAGAACCACGCGGGGGGACCTAGTGAATGAACTGCAGAGAGCTTGGACCAATGTAACAAGGCCTACCATAAGTAACACACTACGCCACCATGGACTCAGATCCTGCAGTGCCAGACATGTCCCACTGCTTAAGCCAGTACATGTCCGGGCCCGTCTGAAGTTTGCTAGAGAGCATTTGGATGATCCAGAGGAGTTTTGGGAGAATGTCCAATGGTCTGATGAAACCAAACTGGAACTGTTTGGTAGAAACACAACTTGTCGTGTTTGGAGGAAAAAGAATACTGAGTTGCAACCATCAAACACCATACCTACTATAAAGCATGGTGGTGGAAACATCATGCTTTGGGGCTGTTTCTCTGCAAAGGGGCCAGGACGACTGATCCGGGTACATGAAAGAATGAATGGGGCCATGTATCGTGAGATTTTGAGTGCAAACCTCCTTCCATCAGCAAGGGCTTTGAAGATGAAACGTGGCTGGGTCTTTCAACATGACAATAATCCAAAGCACACCGCCAGGGCAACGAAGGAGTGGCTTCGTAAGAAGCATTTCAAGGTCCTGGAGTGGCCTAGCCAGTCTCCAGATCTCAACCCTATAGAAAACCTTTGGAGGGAGTTGAAAGTCCGTGTTGCCAAGCAAAAAGCCAAAAACATCACTGCTCTAGAGGAGATCTGCATGGAGGAATGGGCCAACATACCAACAACAGTGTGTGGCAACCTTGTGAAGACTTACAGAAAAAGGTTTGACCTCTGTCATTGCCAACAAAGGATATATTACAAAGTATTGAGATGAAATTTTGTTTCTGACCAAATACTTATTTTCCACCATAATATGCAAATAAAATGATAAAAAAACAGACAATGTGATTTTCTGGATTTTTTTTTCTCAGTTTGTCTCCCATAGTTGAGGTCTACCTATGATGTAAATTACAGACGCCTCTCATCTTTTTAAGTGGTGGAACTTGCACTATTGCTGACTGACTAAATACTTTTTTGCCCCACTGTATATGTTTTTTTTTTGTTTTTTTTTTACACATGGATCCCGTGTATAGCCGTATGTTGGTTTTGCAAGCCTGCGATAAAAACACGCAGTACGGATTACATACGGAGGATGCCATGCGCAAAAAACGCTGAAACACCCTGCCTAAGCAGGAGCTACGGACCACTATTTTGAGGACTTTTCAGCGTATTACGGCCGTAATATACGGACCGTATTGTCTTACGCTGAGTGTGACTCCAGCCAAATACTGATGTAAAATACTGACCAAATACTGCTACTGTGACGGCAGCCTAAAAGACACCTGTTCACACACTCAATCAAACTCTAATCTCTTCACCATGGCAAACAGCTGTCTAAGGACACCAGGGATAAAATTGTAGACCTGCACAAGGCTGGGATGGGCTATTGGGCAATAGGCACACAGCTTAGTGAGAAGGCAACAACTGTTGGCGCAATTATTAGAAAATGCAAGGAACACAAGATTGGAGGAAGAAGAAGGATGATTACAACTCCAAGAACACAATCCCAACCAAGAACCATTGTGGAGGAAACATCATTCTTTGTGGTGCTTTACTGCAAATGGGACAGGACGACTGCGCCGTGTTAAAGGGAGGATGTGTGAGCAGGTTGCGGGATGCAGTAACTGGCAAGAGGCAGAGCAATGGTTACAGTTAACTTTTCTATAACTGGTATACTCCACGCAGGGAGAGGGAAAAGTATAGGCAGGTGATATAAGCACAATGGGCGTGCTGAGGGAAGTAATGAAGGCAAAGGATATAACGACTGTTCATTAAGAGTAAACTTATCAGTCCGACGGCTTCCTGCATGCAGAGTCTGTGATGTACACAGTAGTGCTGACACAGTCAGCATGTGGGGAGTCCGGTGTAGACCTGCAGGCATTGACGATCGGGTTACTGGCGGTGAAGTAGAGTCCTTGACGTCATGTGCGGGGTCCTGAGTTGCCAAGAGAAGAACAGTCTCCCACACTGTAGGGGCTTGACAAAGGTCGGCAGTAGTATGCGGGTGAGTAAGGGTTAAGTTCTCTGTAAGTCACCCAGTATCTCTTAGGTGGCACTTACTATTATTCATTGATCCGTGGCGTTGAGTACCTTGAGCAAAAGGGGCCAATGGGCGAAATACAGTTCTCCGGTCACAGTCTTTGTAGGTGGCAGCAGGGACCAAGTAGTGTGGAACTGGGCTGTCACGGTGCTCAGAGGCCGGAGCACCAAACTTCTCCTGCTGTGCGCTGCCTGTTCCTGTCAAGTCTGCCTCCCGCTTTGCGCGCTCTGCTCTTTTTATCCTAGCTATGCCCCCATGCTGTCGAGTGCAAAGGTCGGTCCGGGTTTTTAAGCTTCTCCCCGGATAACAAAGGTGACAATCCCGACAGTTCCGGCCTTGGCACGAAAAAGGTACCCCCGGATCCGGTCTTTCTTCTTACAGATGGATTGGGTCATGTATTGTGAGATTTTGGCCTACAACATCCTTCCCTCAGTAAGTGCATTGAAGATGGTCCGTGGCTGAGTCTTCCAGCATGACAATGACCCAGAACACACAGCCAAGGCAACTAAGGAGTGGCTCTGTAAAAAGTATTCCAAGGTCCTGGAGTGGCCTAGCCAGTCTCCAGACCTGTACCCAATAGAAAATCTTTGGAGTTAGTTTAAACCCAATGTTGCCCAGCGGCAGCCCTGAAACCTGAAAGATCTGAAAAAAAATCTGTATGGATGAGTGGGCCAAAACCTCTGCTGCAGTGTGTGCAAACTTGGTCAAGAACCACAGGAAACATCTGATCTCTGTAATTGTAAACAACGGTTTTTGTACCAAATATTAAGGTCTGTTTTTCTATTGTATCAAATACTTATTTCATGCAATAAAATGTAAATTAAGTAAAGTAGGTGGGAAAACTTGCAAAATTAGCAGTGTATCAATTACTTATTTTCCCCATTATACTTACAATTTTTTACATGCATTTTGATCACGTTTTTGACACTGCGGATTTGTCTCTAGTTGGTACGTCATGTTTTAAATAAAGCTGCTTTATTTTTTAAACTTACTGGTATACTTTTGTCAAAACTTTGTTTTTGATGCATTTTTTAAGTGGGAATGCATTAAAAATGCACATGTGTTTTTTTTACCTGTGGACTTATGCATCTATTGAAACTCTATGGAAAAAATCTGCACATAAAATTCAGCATACCCACAAGACAAAATTAACGTGTTGCAGATTTTTATTATTTTTAACATTCTATCTTTTACTATTGATGCGGCATAGCCTGCATCAATAGTAAAAAGTTGGTCACACTTGTCAAACACTATGTTTGACAAGTGTGACCAACCTGTCAATCAGTTTTCCAAGCGATGCTACAGATCGCTTGGAAAACGCTAGCATTCTGCAAGCTAATTATGCTTGTAAAACGCTAGTTTTCTGTGGGAATATGCATGCCAATTCCGCATGCGATATACCCGCGGCAGGAGTTGCAGAATTGCCGCGGAAATTTCTGCGGCAATTCTGCAACGTGTGCAATTAGCCTTACGGTTTGTGCACATGCTGCAGATTTGGTGCGCTTTTGGTGGATTTTTGCCATGCAAATTTGCTTGCAAAAACTAAAGCAATCGTGATGCCAGCAAAGCGAATGTGAAACTTGAAGTGTCATGCACACGTTGAGTATTTTTGACTTGCAGATTTGGTGCAGAAAATAATCTGCAGCGTTTCAGTTCTCTCTGCGTTTTTCACCATTGTCTTCACTCAATTCAGTCAAAAAATGCAGGGCAAAAACGCATCAAATACGCATAAAAAAGTGCGTTTTTCCTGCCAAAAGATGCAGAAATGGTGCAGAAATTTCTGAATCCATTTACTCAATTTGTGCACATAGTCCATGGAGCTGTTCAATCGTCAGATTTTTTTCTTCAGATCAAGTGGCCCTTGCAAAATCACGGAGACATGTCTGATATTGATCGGAGCCTATGGTCTGATCACAATCAGCAATCCAAGTCAATGGATCAGTGAAAAAATCTGACAGCATTCAAATGCCATCTGTCTGCTGTCTGTTTTTCACTGACATAGAAGAAGGTGGAGAAACTCAATCTAGGCATTATTCAAACGTCCCTTCTTCGCGTATAAGTGTGATAGTCTATTAAGCAATTTACATGTCCGTGATTTTTCGCGGACCAAAATTGCAGGGAAATGTCTCATTTGGATACGAGGGTCAGATCAAAATTGGCAATGCAAGTCAACGGTCCGTGAAAAAATCAGACTGCACACGCATGACATTAGAATGCAGTCTGATTTTCATGGATTGCCAGAATATAGAAGGCGGGGAAACTTTTATTTTTTTAATTTCTCCACATACAAGAAAAACAGATGACGCTCAGACCAAATTCTGATCAGAATAATTGGTCCGATTTTCTTGTGCGCAAAAAATCCGATGTCTCAACGAAGCTTTATTTTCTCACCAGTGAAATAAACTGATGTAAATCGCTGATGAAATTCCATATGTTTTTCTCATACATAAAAAAAACCCTGACATTTGAATGACACCTAATGTATGATGATATTTTTTAATTGCCTTGTAAATACATCATTGTAAATACACACCTGTGCTTTGTATCTCCCCCACCTCATTGTAGATTGTAAGCTCTCACGAGCAGGGGCGTCTTATTTCGCTTTAATTATTGTATTGTTAACATTGTTACTTATGACTGTTGTGTTTGAAGCTGTTAAACTGTAAAGCGCTGCGGAATATGTTGGCGCTATATAAATAAAGATCATTATTAATTGCCTAAAACCTTGGGTTTTCTTAGATTTTCTATCAGATTTCCCCCCGCCGGGATGACCTCTTTTGTCTTTCAATGAGAATACATACTGCATTAGTTGTTTCAGATAATGCCTTTGGCAGAGCATAGCGCCGAAAGTCCTTAATAATGTACAAATATGGAATGTGGATTTAGCTGGTTAATCCCGCTGCCCTGCACATCACTATCACTCAGATACCACACATTCCAAGTTTAAAGGGCAACCGAGATGTGCCAAGGTAAAATCAAGACGTACATGAAAGACGTACATAAAATGTGCGTATATAAGTAATGTCCACATATGTATCATGTATACAGATAACATTCCCCCTCTTTACTTCTGGATTGATTACATTATTTCAGCACCACTGTAGACATGTGGGCACTAGGACCCTGCTGCTCTCATGCGCTGCTTCCATCTAGCAGCTGCAGACTTTAGCAATCTGCAGAATGGGGAGAGACCCTGACACAGAAAGAGACCCCCTTACATACTAAAGGCAATGAGATCACAGACTGATTGGGGGAAAAAGAAGAAGAGATGGTTGCATTATGACAGACAATCTGCGTAGGTGGATTTAAGTGACAGACCCTCACGTAGACAGAGACCCTTTTATTTTGGATTGAGAGGCCTGGAATATAGATTGAGACCCTCGAGCTGGAAGATAGACTCTGATAAAGGAAGAACGAAGAGCTCATCCGGGTGAAGGTATAATGTGATCAGAAGAGAGGATTCCCCAAATGTAGAAGGATTGGCCCCAATGTTGCGTAGAGGAGGAACTCCCCTTGAATACTTAGAGACAGTCTCTTCTAGGCTGCTCATAGGTAGATGCATAGAGATGTGCTGTGAATTGGGAGCGAAGGATTGATCCAAGAAGGAAGAAGGAGGAATATCGTGGCTACCGGCAAGTGGAACTATCCTGACACCCAAGACCAGGCCTGGTGACCAGAGGGGACCTCTGAGTGCTCCTATGGCCCCGGTGAGTGCAGGGGGAGGGTGGCAGGAGCAGCAGTGACAGCTGTTCTTATATAATGAGTCCATGTCATTGCCCCCGTGTCCTGTATTGTGAGTGGGTACTGTGATGCCAGCTGGTCGCCGCTGCCCTCGTAAAGCTGTCGCAATATTTCCTAAATGGTGACCGAAATATGGCTCTGATATGATTTACAACTTGGCAGGTCGGCATGCCGGTCCTCTTTGGTCTAAACAGGTGTTGTTTTGGTAGCCTAGTACCAGGGGAATGTGTTATCCTAAGGCTGCCGTCACACTAGGAGTATTTGGTCAGTATTTTACATCAGTATTTGTAAGCCAAAACCAGGAGTGGAACAATTAGAGGAAAAGTATAATAGAAACATATGCACCACTTCTGTATTTATCACCCACTCCTGGTTTTGGCTTCCAAATACTGCTGGTGTGACGGCAGCCTTAAATGTGCAAAGATATAAAGAGACTAGATGGTGGCCCGATTCTAACGCATTGGGTATTCTAGAATATGCATGTCCACGTAGTATATTACCCAGCCACGTAGTATATTGCCCAGTTACGTAGTATATTGCCCAGCCACGTAGTATATTGCCCAGCCACGTATATTGCCCAGCCACGTATATTGCCCAGTCACGTAGTATATTGCCCAGCCACGTATATTGCCCAGTCACGTAGTATATTGCCCAGCCACGTAGTATATTGCACAGCCACGTAGTATATTGCACAGCGACGTAGTATACAGCACAGACGCGAAGTATACTGCCGTATATTGCACAGCCCGCGTAGTATATTGCACAGCCCACGTAGTATATTGCCCAGCCCGCTTGGTATATTGCACAGCCCACGTAGTACATTGCCCAGCCCGCTTAGTATATTGCACAGCCCGCGTAGTATATAGCAATGTGGGCATCATATCCCTGTTAAAAAAAAGAATTAAAATAAAAAATAGTTATATACTAACCTTCCGTTGGCCCCTAGATCCAGGAAGCATTTACCGACGCTCCTCGCGCGCTCCGGTCTCGAGTGCATTGCGTTCTCACAAGATGATGACGTAGCGGTCTCGCGAGACCGATATGTCATCATCTCGCGAGATCGCAATGCATGGACCCATCACCGGAGCGTCGCGAGGAGTGGGAAAGGCGCCGGAAGGTGAGTATATGATGATTTTTATTTTTTTTTTTATTGTTTTTAACATTAGATCTTTTTACTATTGATGCTGCATAGGCAGCATCGATAGTAAAAAAGTTGGTCACACAGGGTTAATAGCAGCGTTAATGGAGTGCGTTACACTGCGGCATAACGCGGTCCATTAGCGCTGCCATTAACCCTGTGTGAGCGCTGACTGGAGGGGAGTATGAGGCGGGCACTAACTGCGGGGAGGAAGGAGTGGCCATTTTGCTGCCGGACTGTGCCCTTCCCTGATTGGTCGTGGCAATGGTCGTGGGCGATTTGCCACGACCAATCAGCGACTTGGATTTCCATGACAGACAGAGGCCGCGACCAATGAATATCCGTGACAGACAGAAAGACAGAAAGACAGATGGAAGTGACCCTTAGACAATTATATAGTAGATAGATATCCATGAGATATATACTTAGTGATATTCGTGTGGCATTTACGGTACATGTATTAACCTTATAAATAAATGTCCCCAACATTTTTTGTAAGCAGCAAAGGTAAAGCAGACAGTTGAGAGCTGATATTATCAGGCTGGGAAAGTCCATGGCTATTGGGCTCTTCCGAACCTAATAATACTAGCCCACAGCCCCCTCAGAAGTGGCACATCACGTGAGTGCTCCAATTCTGACGCTTCACCTTCACTCTTCCTGATTGCCCTGGTTCAGTGGCTAATGGGGTATGAAGTTAATGTCAGCTGTGAATCGTCCAAAACACGTATGATATCAAATCCTGGTGTTAGTAATGGAGAGGTGTCTATCAGACCTTTTCCATGAATCACCACTTTATAAAAAAAAATCCCACGCAAGTCCGCCGTAGTCAACTGAATCCGACGTAGCCCAAGGAAATCCGGCAAAGTCCATTGAATCCTTCATGCCAAGACTGTGGAGCCTTGTTCTGAGGCTCCATTGTGTTTACAAACAACCACTACCGGATCACACTGCCCTCTGCGTGACCCGGCGGCTCTGATGGGCGGTAACGTTACTGATGTCACCACTATTCAGAGCCGCTGGGTCTTGCACAGCGCAATATGATCCAGTAGTGGCTTCATAGTCTTTACACAATCAGGATTCGATGCGTTTTGCTGGATTCTATTGGACTACATCGTATTAGGTGGACTACGTCGGACCTGCGTGGGATTTTTATTTTAAAAAAAGTAGTGGACCAGGGAATGTCAGGGAGTGTTTATTTGAAAATAATTTTTTTCGTGTGTGTTATTTTTTTTTTTTTATTGACGCCTTTCCGTTACTAACAACAGGACTTTGTCAGCTGTGTTTTTGGACGGTTCACAGCTAATATGAACCCCAAGCTCCATTACCCCAATTGCCAACGCACCAGGGCTAGCATGAAGAATGTAGAGCTAGAATTGGAGCATCTAATGTGATGCACCAATTCTGGAGTGGTTGTGGGCTTGTACTTTTTGACTGAAGGGCCCAATAACCATGGACCTTCCCTGTCTGATATTAGCTCTCCGCTGTTTGCTTTTCCTTTGCTGGTTTAATTTTTTATTTATTAACGCAATACATATACAGTAAGCTACACACACAAGCCACTAATTATATATCTCACGGATATCTACTATCTATCTCTACATTTGCTCACCTTTAAAACCTAAAAATCTGTCATTTCGATTCCATATTCTATTGCACTACATGTCACACGGACAGCACACGGATGTCACACAGAGTGTATACACCGTAGGAGAATGTGGTCAAATTCTGCGCTGCTGAATCATGTAGTCCAAAGGTGTTATTAAAAGTGGTCTTTATTCAACGTGTTTTGAGTTTCAAAGAACTCCTTCATCAGGAAATACCACATAAGAATCCACAGAGTGCATATGGATAGTACACACATACACATGGACTGTTTTTGTTTTTTTTAAGCAGATGTGTGAAGTATGGGAGTGCAATATGGGAGTGCCTGCTTACAAAATGTGTTCATAACTTAAAAGAACTTTTGTAATAAACTTGAAAATCAATCATAAAGCGAAGCTGCTGGAAAAGAAAGATTGGGGCTCAGCGATATTAATATCACAATCATATAATGTGTCTTTGTGAATTATTATATTAATAAAAATAATTGCAGCATACCAGAGTCCTGGTCGTTGCAGTAATGTCGTTCTTCCATCAGGGGGAGTGATGTTACGTCTGATGGCACCAAAGGAGTTCACCTTGCCAGGTATCACAGCCACACACACACTTCACATGCCAGTCCACCAGGGGGAGCTAAGGGTTCTATCTACTAGGCCACTCCTCACATAGGGTAAAACTGGTGGGTTGGTTAGGAAGTTAGTCAGTATCAGGAGAGGAGAGGAGAGTTCCTGGCTGGGGACCGACGAGGAAAGGTCTCCCGGTCGAGCTGGCCAGGGTGATCCCTGGTCAGATCTAGACTGAAGTCTGAGGAAGACAGGAAGAAGGACACAGAACTGCGCCTGCAACCCATGCGGCAGTATCCTAAGGAAGGACAAGAAAGGAATTGTGCTGTAGTGAGTGAGAAAAGAAGTCATAGCAACAGGAGTGAAACATCAGCGGGAGACGAGCTAGAAGCAGGCTGCCTCCATCTGAAGCGCAGATCCGGTGGCCGGAACACCAAGGGAGTAATAGACTCTACGCTTTACTTCAGAGACCGGCAGGGCAGTCAGTTCCAAGTTGGCTGTCCGACCTAAACACCTAAGCAGACACGGTGGCAATTGTGGAGGAGGGGCATCTCTAGGGTCCCTATAAAATAGCCTCAGGCCACCATCGTCATACGGGTTATGTCCTATTCATCTGGGGGACAGAGAGAGAGAAGTAACAAGAGTGAGGACCTTATGGGAGCTAATGCAAGTAGGGACCTACTACGTTACTGTGCGCAAGGGGAAGGCTACTGATTTCCACCTGGATAAAGGGGCTCTGGAATTGCCATCAGACCGGCCGGACTCTGCCTACCCTGTCATCCGGCACTCTGGACTGTGGATGCTGAAGTCTTCAGTAAAGGTAAAGAGACTGCACCCATTGTGTCCTCGTTATTTGCCGCGCCTTACATCATCCACCATCATCATCTACACTTCTGGGAAGCCCTGGGGAGATACTTCACCTGTGGGAAGGTATACCATCTAGCTGCCATAACATCACCCCAGTGGACCCCTGAGCAGCGTCGGTCACCCTGACCGAATACCACAGGTGGCGTCACGTACACTACCGTTATCTATGAACTCTGCCTTTTATTGGGCGCACCTCATAGGGCCACGGTCCGGGTCGGGCCACCGTGACATCCTCGCTGAGGGAACTGAAGGACCCGGTACCGAGTACCCCATTGCCCTTACGTGGGGGCGATCCATAATCATCATAATTTAAAGGGGTTTCCCTGATAACAGAGAGAACTTGAAGTTTTCAGAGCGTTCCATGCAGTCCATGTATACAAAATCACCTGCCCATTGGAAAGTAAGTAACAAGACCTCCTTCATACTCTTGGTGGACTCCGCTCACATTCAGGGCCCCTTTCCACTTGTGTGAGAAAAAAACGGTCCGATTTACGGACCGAAAAAACTGATGTAACGTCTGCGAGTGTCATGCGAGTGTGATGCAAGTTTTTTATCGCACATCCGTATGACATCCGTATTGCTGTCCGATTTTTACGCACCCGTGTCCTTAGAAAAGCCGGCAATTCAGCGCAGAGTACAGTAAAATCACACTGACAGGTTAGATTAGAGTAGATATATACACATAGAATAGGTATATATACATATATATATGTCATGGAGACACCTATATATATATATATATATATATATTTATATTTAATGCAGCGTTAGATAGCTTTAAAGCTGGTAATTCAATTACCGGCTTTTGCTTTCTCCTTCACAAACCCGACATGATATGAGACCTGGTTTACATACAGTAAACCATCTCATATCAGCATTTTTTTTGCATATTCCACACTACTAATGTTAGTAGTAATGTAATTTTCTCCGCCAGAGTAGTAAAGCCAGTGACTGAGGGCAGATATTAATAGCCTGGAGAGGGTCCACGGTTATTGGCCCCCCTGGCTAAAAACATCTGCCCCCAGCCACCCCAGAAAAGGCACATCTGGAAGATGCGCCTATTCTGGCACTTGGCCACTCTCTTCCCATTCCCGTGTAGCGGTGGGATATGGGGTAATGAAGGGTTAATGCCACCTTGCTATTGTAAGGTGACATTAAGCCTAATTAATAATGGAGAGGCGTCAATTATGACACCTATCCATTATTAATCCAATACTAGTAAAGGGTTAAAAAAACACACACACACATTATTAAAAATTAATTTATTGAAAAAATCACAAAGGTTGTTGTATTAATTTATTCTACTCTCAATCCACTCACTGAAGACCCTCGATCTGTAAATTAAAAAAAAATAATAAACCAACAATATACATACCTTCCGAGGATCTGGCACGTCCAACGATGTAGATCCATCTGAAGGGGTTAAAATATTTTGCAGACACGAGCTCCGCTAATGCAGGATGCTCATTTCTGCAAAACCCCGGCGAATGAAGCTAAATATAGGTCAATGATCTATATTTAGCTTCATTTGCGGTGAGGCGCCCTCTGCTGGCTGTTCATAGATCGTGGGAACTTTCCTAGAAAGCTCCCTGGCTCGAGTTCATATGAGGACAACCTTTGTGATTTTTTTCAATAAATTAATTTTTAATAATGTGTGTGTGTGTTTTTTTTTTTAACCCTTTACTAGTATTGGATTAATAATGGATAGGTGTCAGAATTGACGCCTCTCCATTATTAATTAGGCTTAATGTCACCTTACAATAGCAAGGTGGCATTAACCCTTCATTAGTCAAGTGCCAGAATAGGCCAAGTGCCAGAATAGGTGCATCTTCCAGATGTGCCTGTTCTGGGGTGGCTGGGGGCAGATGTTTTTAGCCAGGGGGGGGGGCCAATAACCATGGACCCTCTCCAGGCTATTAATATCTGCCCTCAGTCACTGGCTTTACTACTCTGGCGGAGAAAATTGCGCGGGAGCCCACGCCAATTTTTTCCGCCATTTAACCCCTTATTTTACTAGCTGGAATGGCCAAATTTTGCATATACACACTACTGACATTAGTAGTGTGGAATATGCAAAAAAAATGGTGATATGAGATGGTTTACTGTATGTAAACCAGGTCTCATATGTCGGGTTTGTGAAGGAGAAAGCAAAAGCCGGTAATTGAATTACCAGCTTTAAACCTATCTCACGCTGCATTAAATATAAATATATATATATATATAGGTGTCTCCCTGACATATATATATGTATATATACCTATTCTATGTGTATATATCTAATCTAACCTGTCAGTGTGATTTTACTGTACTCTGCGCTGAATTGCCGGCTTTTCTAAGGACACGGGTGCGTAAAAATCGGACAGCACTCGCATGGTGCGAGTGCTGTGCGCTTTTTTTTCTCGCACCCATTGACTTGCATTGGCGAGTCTCGTCCGAGAATCGCAGCAATATGCAGCATGCTGCGATTTTTTTCTCAGCCGACACAGATTTTTCTCAGTCCGATTTCGGCTGAGAAAAAAATCGCAAATGGAATGTCACCTATTGATTAACATTGGTCCGAGTGCAATCCGATTTTTTTATCGGATTGCACTCGTCCGTTTTCCTCGCAAGTGGAAAGGGGCCCTCAGACTGAGAATTAGACCGAATTCAGACATGCTGACATGAATCAATATTCGACTATGAGACTGTTAAGTTCAGGTCAGGAGTCCGGCGGGCGGGCGGTCTGGACATCACAGACGTTGGACTTTGGCCTTATGGGGAAAAAAAAAGATTTCAACTTAAACATATATTGGAAATCGCTTTATGCAATCGCTTCCTGTAAACTCTGCCCTGTGTGAGGTTTAGTAGAACAGCAGCCACTTACTCATTTCGGCGCTGTGCTCCATTGTACTCGGCAAAACTTTTTGAATAGAAAAAAACAAACAAAAAACTTTCGACTCTCTGTGGAAGCCCTGCATATATTTGGACATTCCCTAATTATTAAAAACAGATCTCAAAGTGTCACGCTGCAGGAACCCCCAGCGATCAGCAATAATCTGTGTGTCACTGTTAAATTTCACCTGCAGCGCCACCACAGGAGAAATGAAGCATTACACAGTGTCTATTCAAATCAGTGGGCTGCCCATGTATTAGGATCTTTTTCCCAATAGGCTTTAAAAAAAAACCTGAAACAAACAAACACGTTTTATATTCAATGAAGAAGATTGGGGAAATATATAATGGGGGCAATAAAAACATGTTATACTTTAAAATCCCCAAAATCTCGCAGAGTCTGTCAGTAGGTTTTTGGTATGTAATCTGAGAGCTGCATAGACCCTGATTCCAGAAAGGTGTAAATTACTGGGCGGCTTGGTGTAGTTTTGATAGAATCTCTGCTTTCTCTTATAGAATGCTGAGTTGTGTATAACCCTGCCTACACCCCTGATTGGCAGCTTCTTGTGTACATTGTCAGCAAGCTGCCAATCAACTGGTTACACATTATCCAGACTGGTGTGCATATGATACCTAGTGTGGCAGTGATAATCTCCTGCTGATAAAACACTGATTGTATTGCAACTACAGCACACAAACTTATAAGTCACACATCACTGGAATCAGGGTATCTGCCTCTACATAATGCTGCTCTCAGATTGAATAGCAAAAACCTGCTGATAAATTCCCTTTAAGATGTGTCCATATAGTTTTTGAATACATTACATTGTTTTTCTCTGCAAGTGACAAGCGAATACTATAATCATAATCACTGATGATGAATCATAAACCAGTCAGTGAGAATGGTTCTTATATGGGAGGAGGGGCAACGCAATTAGGTGAGTATTTTAATTGGAATTGTGGGCGTTAATATGTGAAAAGCACATATATTTCAGTTCCAAGCTATAATATGCAACGTAAACCTGAAACATAGCTGTACACCACAGTGAGTGAGTAAAAATAAATAACCCAAGGAGACATGATTTATATGGTTTGTGAAGATTCATTAATGCAGGATCAGTTCCTTCCTGCAATCGCTTTGTCCTGATTTGTTCTTGCTGCTTGTTTTGCAGTTTCGGTCAATGCAGTCAATGCTTTCTTGTTAGGCTGATGACTGTAAAGTAATACGTGTGCAGTCATGGGGTACTGCAGTTCGCCTTGCAGTCATCGCTCACTAAAAGGGAATGCAACATCCAACAGTAACAGATTATTTTTGGCCCTGTTTTTGTTTAGATCAACAGTATAAGGCTGCCGTCACACTCAGCGTAAGACAATACGGTCCGTATATTAAGGCCGTAATACGCTGAAAAGTCCCCAAAATAGTGGTCCGTAGCTCCTCCGTAGGCAGGGTGTTTCAGCGTTTTTTGCGCATGGCATCCTCCGTATGTAATCCGTATGGCATCCGTACTGCGTGTTTTTCTCACAGGCTTGCAAAACCGACATACGGCTATGCAAGGCATCCATGTGTAAAAAAAAAACAACATATATACTGTCTATATATATATATATATATTTATATATGTCAGTAGACACATATATGTATATATATTATTACTTCATACAGCGCTAGATAGCTTTAAAGCCGGTAATTCAATTGCCGGCTTTTGCTATCTCCTTCCTAAAACCCGACATGATATGAGACCTGGTTTACATACAGTAAACCATCTCATATCCCCATTTTGTTTGCATATTCCACACTACTAATGTTAGTAGTGTGTATATGCAAAATTTGGCCATTCTAGCTATGAAATTAAAGGGTTAAATGGCGGAAAAAATTGGCGTGGGCTCCCGCGCAATTTTCTCCGCCAGAGTAGTAAAGCCAGTGACTGAGGGCAGATATTAATAGCCTGGAGAGGGTCCATGGTTATTGCCCCCCCCCCCCCCGGCTAAAAACACCTGCCCCAGCCACCCCAGAAAAGGCACATCTGGAAGATGCGCCTATTCTGGCACTTGGCCACTCTCTTCCCATTCCCGTGTAGCGGTGGGATATGGGGTAATGAAGGGTTAATGCCACCTTGCTATTGTAAGGTGACATTAAGCCAAATTAATAATGGAGAGGCGTCAATTATGACACCTATCCATTATTAATCCAATACTATTAAGGGTTAAAAAAAAAACACACACATTATTAAAAATTATTTTATTGAAATAAAAACAAAGGTTGTTGTAATAATTTATTCTACGCTCAATCCTTCTGAAGACTCTCGCTCTGTAACAAAGAAAAAATAATAAACCAACAATATACATACCTTCCGAAGATCTGTAAGGTCCCACGATGTAAATCAATCTGAAGGGGTTAAAACATTTTGCAGCCATGAGCTCTGCTAATGCAGTGCTGCTCCTGCCTGCAAAACCCCGGAGAATGAAGGTAAAGTAGGTCAATGACCTATATTTACCTTCATTTGCGGTGAGGCGCCCTCTGCTGGTTGTTCCTGGAGCGTGGGAACTTTCCTAGAAAGCTCCCAGGCTCGAGTTCATGAGGACAACCAGCAGAGGGCGCCTCACCGCAAATGAAGGTAAATATAGGTCATTGACCTACTTTACCTTCATTCCCCGGGTTTTTGCAGGCAGGAGCAGCGCTGCATTAGCAGAGCTCATGGCTGCAAAATGTTTTAACCCCTTCAGATGGATTTACATCGTGGGACCTTACAGATCTTCGGAAGGTATGTATATTGTTGGTTTATCATTTTTTCTTTGTTACAGAGCGAGGGTCTTCAGAAGGATTGAGCGTAGAATAAATTATTACAACAACCTTTGTTTTTATTTCAATAAAATAATTTTTAATAATGTGTGTGTGTTTTTTAACCCTTTACTAGTATTGGATTAATAATGGATAGGTGTCATAATTGACACTTCTCCATTATTAATTTGGCTTAATGTCACCTTACAATAGCAAGGTGGCATTAACCCTTCATTACCCCATATCCCACCGCTACACGGGAATGGGAAGAGAGTGGCTAAGTGCCAGAATAGGCGCATCTTCCAGATGTGCCTTTTCTGGGGTGGCTGGGGGCAGGTGTTTTTAGCCGGGGGGGGGGGGGCAATAACCATGGACCCTCTCCAGGCTATTAATATCTGCCCTCAGTCACTGGCTTTACTACTCTGGCGGAGAAAATTGCGCGGGAGCCCACGCCAATTTTTTCCGCCATTTAACCCTTTAATTTAATAGCTAGAACGGCCAAATTTTGCACATACACACTACTAACATTAGTAGTGTGGAATATGCAAAAAAAATAGGGATATGAGATGGTTTACTGTATGTAAACCAGGTCTCATATCATGTCGGGTTTAGGAAGGAGATAGCAAAAGCCGGTAATTGAATTACCGGCTTTAAAGCTATCTAGCGCTGTATGAAATATTAATATATATACATATATGTGTCTCACTTACATATATATATATATATATATATATGTGTACACATTTATTCTACCTATTCTACTGTAAGCTGTCAGTGTGATTTTACTGTACACCACAATGAATTGCCGGCTTTTCTCTCTAACACCGCTGCGTATTTCTCGCAAGTCACACTGCTGGTCCGTGTGTAATCCGTATTTTTGGGGCTTCCATAGACTTTCATTGGCGTTTTTTTTGCGCAATACGGTGACAAACACAGCATGCTGCGATTTTCTACGGCCGTAGCAAGCCGTATAATACAGATCAGTAAAATACGGCAGAAAGGAGCAGGGGCATAGAGAAGCATTGGGCCGTGTGTAATGCGTGTTTCACGGACGTATTTTATGCACTCATACGTCCGTAAAACTCGCTAGTGTGACGCCGGCCTAAGTGAATAGAAGAAACTTTATAATATATCTTAACAGACAAATATGTTTCTTTCTCCACTTAAGAGCCACATCTCTGCCTTCTAAACTCATCATTCACTGTATAAAAAAAAATCAGCTCTCTTGTATCGCTAAGGACTGGTGCGTTTACACTATTTTTTCCCCAGTAATTGTTTAGTCTGAACAGGCTGACAATCTCTTGACGAACTAGCAAAAAGCTTCTTTGTTGTGTGAGACAGTGAACCTTGTTACAGTTAGGGGGCGCTGTTTATGCTCCCCAGAATGCGCACAGAGGCGTATGAAGGCCATAGGTGTGCATGGCAGTCGCAGGTGTAGCTGTGATTGCAATGTGAGGCTGTGACTCGTGTCACAGGTAGGGGTCGCTACTGTTCTCCCCAGGTTGTGCATGGAGACGGATGAAGTCCATAGGTGTGCATGGGAGTCACGGATTTCCAGTCCGGGTTTTACATGTGGCTGAAGGCCACAGGTTTGTGTGTTAAAAGCCCAGCAGTAAGGGGTATGGGTGTGTTAGATGTAACGTCAGTGTCAGTCTGGTGTGTGCTGGTGTGCAGAGCAGAGGCCTGCAGAGCGCTGGCTGAGTGCAAGAAGGCACAGGACAGCGCAGCCAGCACCCAGGGCAGCTGAACAGCCTGGCACCCGCAGCGTATACAGCAATGCAAGTCATCCATGGTACTGGTCTCAGCAATTAACCATCCTTTGGGTGGGTACTATTAACTGTGGAGAGTAGAACCGCTCTGCCAAAGGTTGACTCTCCAGAACTTTGGAAGTCCAGCCTATAATGTTTCACGAAGGTAGGGCCCAGCTACATGAGGCTATGCTGCAGATCTGCTCAATAGGTATGCAGCTGCAGCTTCCTTCTGCCCATGATGTGGACATAGATCTAGTTGAGTGGGCTTTTATAGCCTGTGGAGTCTGATAGCCTGCTTGCTCATAGCAAATAGTAATAACCTGCCTCAATCATCTGGATAAGGAGACTTATGATACCTTCTGACCAATATTCTTCTCTGAGAAGGAAAGGAAGAGATGTTCCAACGTCCTGCACTGCCAATATCCAGGGAATGCAGGATTCTCTCTTCATCGGGAGAGGTTTCCAGATAAAAAACTGGCTGCTCTATGTGTTAGTTTATATTAGAGCAGGGATCCCCAATCTGTAGCTCGGGAGCCACATGTGGCTCGCGAGCTCGTGATGTGTGGCTTGTGGCTGCCTGCCAGCTTGGTGCATTAGCACCAGGTGTAAATAACTATTAAGAGCAGATCTCTAAATAGTGACTTTTGTGTGTAGCCCTGTACAGAAGAGCAGATCTGAATAGGGGTGATAGGAAACCGTGGATCTTGGCATATTGCCTTGGTGGGATTTCAGTGGAAAAGCTTTGGTTGTCATTATACTGGTAATGGAGACTCTCGGTGTCACTACAGTGAGTGGGGAAGGAGCTGGTTGTGGCTCGCGACCCTCTCTCAGAGCTGAATGTGGCTCATGACTCTCTTTCATAGCTGGATGTGGCTCTCAAGGTCAGAAAGGTTGGGGACCTCTGTATTAGAGAATGAAGGCACTTTATGGGTTAAAGAAAGTAGTGTTCTTAACAGGGCTCGAAACTATAGAAATATAAAATAAGGCCCTCTGGAAGCCAGAGTCTGAATCTCACTCTTTTTCCAGACATAATGGCCACAAGAAACCAGGTCTTGAGGGATAGATACTTTATATCTGCCGGCTCCAGAGGTTTAAAAGGAGCCTTAATGAGTTGCTCCAAGGCAAGTCCCAGGTCCCATCTGGGAACTGGAACTGTGGTACTAGGTTGGATTCTTTGGACCACTTTCATAAACCTCTGGATAAGTGTTTCCTGGAACAATTTTCCCCAGTACAACTGACAGGGCAGATATCTGAGCTTTGATAATATTAGTCTTGAGACCTTTGTCAAAACCTTCTTGCAGTAAGTCCAGGTTGATCTGCAAGGTAGGAGAACGAGAGGACATCTGATTCTTGATACATCAAGCTGAAAAAAAAAAACGATTCTAGAATAGGTTTTGCTATGATTTGCACTTCTGGAATGGAGAAGGGTATTATTGACTACAGTTTCTGGTAGCCCCATCTTATAAAAAAGGGGGCGGTCAACCTCCAAGCTGTCAGATGAAGATGGTGGTCTGGGTGAGGATAACATCGGCCATCCTGAGTGACTAGATGAGGGATGACGGGACGTCTCCAATACATTCCCCTGCTCATAACCATCAGAGGTGTGAACCATGCCCTCTTGGACCAATAAGGTCATGCTATTATCACCAAGGCCTGTTCTCTCTTGATCTTCTGCAGGACTCTAGGAAACATCAGTATAGGCAGAAATATATGTGCTTACCAGAAACTGGAACCTCCATGGTATTGATAGAGCATCCAGTGCACAAGGTCTGTTGCCCTTATAGAGGGAGCAAATACTATCTACTTTCATATTCTCTCGTGTAGCCATCAAGTCTATCTGAGGGCTCCCCATTATTCCGTAATTTGATGGAAAATGCTTTGGTCCAAAGGCCATGCCTCTGGAAAGGGTAGATCGCAATTTAGCCTGTCTGCTAAGACATTTCAGCTCCCCTTGATATGTATGGATGTCAACTGTTTCTTGTGCCTCCCTGGTGGTGTTTATGGGATACTATGGTCTGATTGTTGGACATGATCCTTATGGATTTCCATTGGATGGTTGGATAAAAGTGAAGGAGAGCTCTCTGAACTGCTATCATCTCTCTGAGGTTGGATGACAAGAGTTTCTCGCTAGGAGACCCTGTGCCGCTCACTCACTTGCCCTTCACTTGGGCACCCCATCATGTTAGAGATGCATCCATTGCTATCTGTGTCCATACAGGGGAAGCAAAGTGTCTGCCTTTCTTGAAGTGAAGCCACCATCTCAGGGAGGATCTCGTTTCTCTGGAACGGAACATCAACTCATCCAGAGAGCGTAAATTTCTGTCCACTTTGTGCAGTTTCTCCAGCTGTAAAGGGCACGTGCTATCTGGCCCATTCGATCGCCTCACTGGCTTCTATCATCATCCCAATGTCCTCATCATCTGTCGAAGGGACACTTGTCTGGGTTGTCTCAATAATTCGACTGTGGCCTTGAGTGCTCAGAGACTTTGCACAGGTAGAGACAGGGATATACTTCTTTTGTCTAGAATTAACCCCAGGAATATTCTCTCTTGAGATAGAGTTTTTTTCCCAATTTATTATCCATCCTAGTGTCTGGATATGTTTGAATATAAAATCCAGATGAATAGAGAAAGTCGATTCTGATGAGGCCTTTATAAGCCAATCGTCCAAGTATGGGAAGATGCTTATACCTTGCTCTCTGAGTCCTGCCATTACCACTGCCAAAACTTTTGTGAAAACTCAAGGAGCAGAGGAGATCTCAAAGGGAAGGGAGGTGAGCTGGAGATGAATTAACTTCTTACCCAGACTGCAATTCTAAGATATCTTCGATGATTCACTTCCTTCCTTCCTATTCCACCGACAGATCATATTCGGGGGAAAAATGGATCAGGCATCTGGAATTTCAACGCCTGGTTCTTTGGTTCTCAGGGTGTATAAGCTGCCTTCTGGAGGAATAGCTGGCAGTGAATGAGCATTCTACTGATCTGTATTAAAGTTGTACGGCCACCTTAAGATTTCTTCATCCTTCATGTTTGTCCCAGACCTGGTGAGTCTTATCAGAGCAGCATGAAAGCATAAAGTCAGATATTTGTGGAGGAGTTGTATCCCGTGTGTAAAGGTACCGTCACACTAAGGGACAGGCCATATACAGTAAAGCTCCAGGGGGTGTTTTTCGGGAGTCAATTTCTGCACCTTAGTTCCAGTGAAGGGAAATCTTAATTCTTCAGCATAAGACATTGTGGATAATTGTAGCTTCCAGCTTTGTGGGAACAGTTTGGGAAATGCCCTTTTCATGTTCCCCATGACTGTGCCCATTGCACCTGCTCCATACAGACTTGGAGGGGGAGTATGGTGGGAAAAACATGAGCGGCTGCACAGAGCCCAGACCTCAGCCCCATACAACACCAACACCTTTGGGGTGAACTAGACGGAAATTGTGATCCCGACCTCTCCCCAACATCAGTGTCTGGCCTCATCAAGTCTATTCCGGATGAAAGGGCAACATTTCCCACAGACAACTCCAAAATATGCTAAAAATCCTTCCCAGAAAAGCAGGAGCTGTTATGGCTGCAAATGTGGAAACTCCACGTCAGTGATTATGGATGTAAGTGGAGGTCAGCACGGTGGTGCAGTGGTTAGCACTACAGCCTTGCAGCAAACACAACATCTGCAAAGAGTTTGTATGTTCTCTCCATGTTTGCGTGGGTTTCCTCCGTGTTTGCATGGGTTTCCTCCGGGTACTCCAGTTTCCTGCCACATTAGGTGTATTGCCAACCTGTATCTGTAATATTATCTTCCTCCAAGATAGCAGCCAAACCCCCTCCCCTGAAAAAAAAAATCTAACATATCACTAGCTATAGTTCTTTATTTCTGGTTTAAGTTTTAGAAATCCTCCTCAACTCTACGGCACTGCAATACCCCCTGTGAGACAGTGAAGGGAATTATATGCGAGTGGCTGATGTCCACGATTCCCATTTAAACTTTGTTTAGCTTTGGTGGATCAGTGTGTTGTTTGCAAACATCTGAGCAGGGAGCTCGGTGCCGTACACAGGCCAGAGAAGGCAATGCAACAGACACACCCACGAGTGATACGACGGTACAGTCGCCCATGGCAACAGTTTGGTACGGACTGTATGACCTGGCTGGATAATGTTTGATTTACCTTGTGAGTTTTGAAAATAAAGACTTCTAAGTTGGACTAACCTGGGTCGCTGTGTGATCACCACTGCATTACACCCCATTGATTGGTGCTGCAAAAATAATTACTTTTAGTTGTTGTCACATATGGGATGTCACAGGAGATGGTATTGATATATCTTCACTTCTTACAATTAACACTGATCTGCATACTGATTAAAGGGAAAAAAATCCCCCTCCCCCTAACCTCTCATCTTTGTATCATCACCAGGCACTACCCAGTATTACATAAACTAGATCTTCAGCATCTCATTCCCGCTCCCACTTGCTTCATCCCCATTGCTCTCCCACCCTCCTGTTTCCTCTTGTCTTCTTTGGGGGGGTGGGGTGCAGACATCAAACCTTCCGATTTAGTTGCCATAGTAACACATTCAGCTTCTGTTAACACAGTATGGGTCTCCGGCGATACAATAAGGAAAGTGTTATAATGAGAGGTGGGAGCTGATCACTGCATTGCAGAATTGGGGTAGGAAAGAGTGAGGAGGAGTAACATAACCTGTGGGTTTATGGGGTAAACTACCATCAGCGCAGGGGTTTGCACCACATCTCATTAGGGCACGTAATAGGCACATGATTAATATTAGCCATTAATAAATATATTAATTATTCAGTTGTTTTTTGTTTTTTTTTGCATGGATGCAAATGATTAAAAGTCAGATAGAACAAAAGCAGAAGTGGTGGAAAAAAGTTTGCACAGTGAAACCAAAACAGATCAGCTAAAATTGCTTTATAAATTATCTTCTAAGCGGGTGACAGTATGCCTCCCCCCAAAAAAAATGGGCAGTATACATAGTAAATGGTGAACCCACTCTTGCCAACTGTCTTTGGGGGTCGTGGGAAAATGGTACACTCCCCCCACCAACAGCAGAAACATTTGCCAATCTCCTGGGTACCTTGGAAGCAAAGATGCACATTCAAGAGGTGGAAGGGGCATCTAAAAAGGCCTCGGCTGCATAAAGAGCATTCAGGGGGCAGGAACGGGACATGGCTGCAAAAAATGTACATGTTTATCTCTTTTAAAAAAAGTGTCAGTCCCATGGTGCCCAAAGGAGAATTTATTAAAGTTGTCAAGTATGTGATTTAAGTACTGTAGTTGTCTTCTCTAAGAGGTGATTTTGTTAGCTGTAAACTTTGTTCTTCTATACCAATGGTAGTGCACCCCCTCTGGGGCCATGCTACACCCCCTCAGGTATGATGCTGACCCCGCTTATATAGAAATGCCACTAATAGTCTATTAATAAAGTAAAATTCTATCATAAGCCTGGTGCAATGAATGCATCTTCTAGTTCTGTTATGGAAAGATTAGTTTAGGTCGCCTCCCTTTAAGCATCATGGCACTAAATTCCCATCTTTATGGACGAAGCAGCAAATTAACCAATGAAGCAAACTTTTTTTTTACTCTTTCTTTTCTTTATTTCTTTTTAATATAGCGCTAACATATTCCGCAGCGCTTTACAGTTTTGCACACATTGTCATCACTGTCCCCGATAGGGCTCATAATCTAAATTCCCTATCAGTATGTCTTTGGAATGTGGGAGAAAACCGGAGTACCCAGAGGAAACCCACGCAAACACAGGGAGAACATACAAACTCCTTGCAGATGTTGTCCAAGGTGAGCCACAGTCTTCATTACTTTCGTAATGTAATACTTTTCTTAGTGGAGATGGGAAAAATGGACCAAAGATCGGACTCAAAATGTGCTGTACTCTACTTTTAATCCTACACTGACAATTTGGAGCCCCAGTTTTTTGCTGTCCTTACCCCACTTATACTGGGCTTTGTTAAAAAGGTCCAATGAATAACCTCCGCTCTCTCAGGTCTGTGGGCACACAGACTGTTATGTCCAGCACGTAGGCTCTCCAGCCTAAATATGGTCTCTGTGTGCTGTTCAGGACGTCTGTCCCCACTTGGAACCGTCCAACACACAGGCCACTCTGCAGTGTCCAGCCAGGACACATGGAAGTGTGTCCACCCTGACAGACTCCCAAACACACCCTCTATGTGGTACACACACACCTCTTTACATAGGTGTAACCACACCCAGGAACCCATCACATGATTAGACATGTGGTTCTGACATCACCACAGGTCCTGAAACAAACATAGATAGGCACGGTTATGCCCCTTACCCAGGGGTGAGGTATATGGGTAGCCAGACCCTCCCATCTCTCATAGCTACCCGTAACCCGGACCCAAATATCCTAAACAATTTCTTATTGCTTTATGTGCATTACAGAAGACACTCCGGGTCACATCACAGCGACAAGCCTTCTCTGTGATACATACCTCCCGTCGACTATCCAACCTTTAGCCACGTTACACCAGCAACATTATACTTTTCAAGAAAGGCATCCAATCCCCTCTTAAATTTAAAGGGAACCTGTCACCTGAATTTGGCGGGACCGGTTTTCGGTCATATGGGCGGAGTTTTCGGGTGTTTGATTCACCCTTTCCTTACCCGCTGGCTGCATGCTGGCCGCAATATTGGATTGAAGTTCATTCTATGTCCTCCGTAGTACATGCCTGCACAAGGCACTGTGCATTGTGCCACAGACTGGACTTACCCTGGAGGCGTGTGACTAAGCTGCTACCTTGGTGTTTGCTGGAGCCTGTAGTGGTGAGGTCAGACTTGTGCAGCAGATAGCTGCCAGGTGCCACTCCAGGGAGATGCTACGTCTGCTTCTCAGACAGAGCAGAGCGGCCACTTGGGACAAGTTCAGACAGGACAGCCTCTTGGGTGGTGAGTAAGGACGGACCGAACAGCATGCAGGGGCTCAGAACCCAGCGCTACACAAACAAAACACTGACCCACCCAAACCTTAACTGAAAGTTTTAATGGGAATCGTGGACATGGGTCACACCCAAGACCAGGAGTGAAGGGAGAGATTGGCCCTTCTACCACCCTGCAGATCTCTCCAAAAATAAAAGCCCATGTCAGGCTTTCTTAAATCTGACTTGGTCAAATAGTTTAACCAAATCCACATTCTCTCTTAGGCCTCTTTCAGACGTCCAGATAATTCCGGTACCGGAGAAATCGGTACCGGAATTATCTGTGTCCGTGTGTCCATGTGCTCACGTAGCACATCAGTGTGGCACACGTGCGGCATCCGTGTGCCGCCCGTGTGCCGCCAGAGGACCACACGGACTGTGCAGGGGAGACAGCGCTACACTAAGCGCTGTCCCCCTGTGTGGTGCTGAAGCCGCATTCATCTCTTCTCCCCCGCAGGAGAGAAGAGATGAAAGATCAAGTTTTGTTTTTTTTTTTGTTAAAAATAAAGTGCTTGTGACTCCCCCCTCCCATTCCCTGTTCGCTGCCCGGGCCCTTGCATAGAAATACTCACCTAGCTCCCGCGATGTCTCCTCTCTCCTCTCAGCGCTGGCAGCTTCTCCTGTGTGAGCGGTCACGTGGGACCGCTAATTACAGCGAGGAATATGCGCATATTCCCCCACTGTAGTGAGCGGGACCACGTGACAGCACAGGCTGCAGCCGCTGAGGAGACATCGCTGGAGCTTTGAGCTAGGTGAGTATTTCCTAGCAAGCGGGGGGGGGGGGCGCACAGGGGATGGGAGGCGGGAGGGGGCGCATAAACTTTATTATTAAGGGGAAAGAAAAAAAAAAGATGATTCATCCCTTCTTTCCAGCGAACGCTGCTGGGAAGAAGGGATGAATTCTGGATTCAGTACCGCACGTGGGGGGGACAGCGCATAACTAGCGCTGTCTCTCCTGCGGGTGGTACGTGCACACCGAGGAGAGTGCACACTGTTCTCCGTGTGCACGTGTGCGGCACATATTGCGGTACGTGCTGCCGGCGAAAAACGGACATGTCTCCGTGTTTTCAACACGGACACACGGTCCGTGAAAACACGGAGACATGTGCATAGACCCATTCATTTGAACGGGTCTACGTGTGTCAGTGTCTCCGGTACGTGAGAAAACTGTCACTACACGTACCGGAGACACTGACGTGTGAAAGAGGCCTTATTTAGCATTGTAACCATAGCTGTGGCTGTAATTACAATGCACTCAAGCTGGTTTAGTATGCTTCTTTGCACATCCTGGGCGAAAAGTAACGACCCTCGTATATGAGTCCCCTTACTGTTTCACACTTACTTAAATGCTAAAATTAATTTTGTAATTGGGTTTCATTAAAAAAACTTTACAGCGTTCGTTCGTCAAACGGGAGAGTTTGTAACACGTTTATGTCTTTTTCCGAGCTCCTCTCAGCTGATTTATGACCATAGACCACATAAAAGTTGAATTTGCAGGAAAACAAAGGCTGTAAAAGCCAAATGGTGCCACATTTTCAGTAAAGTCCAATTGCAAAAAAATATTTTTAGTTCCAAATACATGCATTTAAGTATTAAAAAATAAATTGTCCCCAGAAGTGGACAAATCATTTAAAAAAAAAAATGTTTAGCAAAAAGCACAAATTGTACAGGTTCCATGGTGGTAAAAAAAAAAAAATCCCCACCCACCGAACTTGCTTCTTACTACGTTTCTGATTTTTAGCTTCCATTTTCCCAATGATGGTTTGGACTTTTATATGAATAAGTTTGTTATTTAAATATGTTTCTTTTAAATCGACCTATTTACAAATGTATTTTTAGAAAGACTGTTTTCTAGAATAATGCACAATATAAAATATTAACTGTATTTTATATAGTGACCGTCTGTTAGCTGTAACACTGCACCACATAACTGGGTCAACCCAAGCTTGGACTGGCCCACAGGAGAATCCTCCGGTGGGCCTCTGTGCAAGAGTGGGCCATAACCCACTTATATGTGGAGTACTTGGCACAATATACTTGAATCAATATATACAAACAAATGCAGCATCTTATTCATGTAACAATCTACCCAATTCATTTTTATATCAATTTATGATTGTGGATACTGTCACATTTGCATGTAGTTGAAAAGTGGGGCAGTTGGTTACTGGTGGACCCTTGGCATCCCAGTCCGACACTGGGTCAACTCATATACCAAGTGCCGAGATACCAAACTTTCCCGGGGCATGGATTGGGCTTATTCTTAGCAGATCATGACTATATTAATTGGATCCACTGATAACATACTGTTTTTGGATTGAACAGAGAATGTGGATCCTTCAGGATGGATTTTGACCAAACCAAATGTTGAATTGGGATGAGCAGTAGCCTTTTGTCATGGTATTGCCATGTAATATGGAGTATTCTAACTTTTTAAGCATTTTTTCCCTATCTTCCACTCTCTGCAGGCTCGCACCGCTGTCCTCCTTCTAATCTTTGCCCTTGTAACCTTCCTCATCATTCTGAGTTCTAACAACTATGAGGAACCATTCAACTATAAAGATCTGAAAATCAAGCATCATAACCCACCCAATATTAGAAAATGGGGTCTGCAAGATGGTTACATGCCTGTGTCTGGAAACAAGGTAAGAAAGTTTGTGTTCTTCCTGTGTTAAGTACATGGAGCTATAGCAGATAGTTTTGGACTGATGCATTAAGATAATACGTCCTCACTATTAGAAGAGGTGATCTGTGAGGCTCTGGAGCGAAACGGAAATTTGTTTTCCCTTTCTAAAGGTCAGGCCCTTACTTTTGTCACCTGAATGTGTGTCTTGACATCTGGCTTATACACAGTAAAACTTATGTAAGAGCTTCTTTCTGAGAAGTTTCAGGAAACTTTGGCAGCACCCAGGAGGTTTGTCCTCCCTTTTGGGTGTACCCTACTTCCTGCCACCTCCCAAACCTACTGACAAGTATGATTGTGACTCGGTGGCTTTGCATTCAATTGGGGGGCCTCCAACATCTCTTCTAGTGTGTGGTTTCTGCTAAAATATCCCAAATTCATTCTAAAAATCTAGACAGTCTTATAGAAAGGTGGAATTAACCCTAAAAGCATTCTCGGTCTCAGTTGTCATGCTATTATTTCACAATGACCTCTGATCTCTTTGTAGACTCTTCACGCCAAGTGCAACAGTTGTGTCCTGGTCACCAGCTCCAGCCACCTGCTTAATACCGGCCTGGGTCCTACAATTGACCAGTCAGAGTGTGTCATCCGCATGAATGATGCCCCCACCACAGGCTATGAGAAAGATGTGGGCAATAAGACTACATTCAGAGTGGTGGCACACTCCAGCGTGTACCGAGTGCTGCGGCGACCTCAAGAATTCTTGAGCCGAGCTCCAGGTCAGACTCTTCTATTCTGGGGGCCTCCAGTCAAGATGCAGCAGAACAGCAAAGCTAATCTGTACCACATTATCCAGCGAGCCAGCTCTGCTTTTCCCAATGTGTCCGCTTTTGTTTTGTCTCCTCGGAATATGGCACGATTCGATGAGCTGTTTCGTTCAGAAACAGGAAGAGACAGGTGAAAAATACACCAATCATAATGTTGTTGTGACCTTTAAAATTCAAATTTATGCATACATATATTTTATTTGTATTCAGCATTCACTGTGTTCTAAACGGGTACTGAAGTGGGTAGTTAGCTTGGTTGGATACATACAGGTACATCGGCATTTCCACTGCTGGTAATTGAGGACTCAGTTCACCCAGATACAGTGGGGCAAAAAAGTATTTAGTCAGTCAGCAATAGTGCAAGTTCCACCACTTAAAAAGATGAGAGGCGTCTGTAATTTACATCATAGGTAGACCTCAACTATGGGAGACAAACTGAGAAAAAAAAATCCAGAAAATCACATTGTCTGTTTTTTTAATCATTTTATTTGCATATTATGGTGGAAAATAAGTATTTGGTCAGAAACAAAATTTCATCTCAATACTTTGTAATATATCCTTTGTTGGCAATGACAGAGGTGAAACGTTTTCTGTAAGTCTTCACAAGGTTGCCACACACTGTTATTGGTATGTTGGCCCATTCCTCCATGCAGATCTCCTCTAGAGCAGTGATGTTTTTGGCTTTTCGCTTGGCAACACGGACTTTCAACTCCCTCCAAAGGTTTTCTATAGGGTTGAGATCTAGAGACTGGCTAGGTCACTCCAGGACCTTGAAATGCTTCTTACGAAGCCACTCCTTCGTTGCCATGGCGGTGTGCTTTGGATCATTGTCATGTTGAAAGACCCAGCCACGTTTCATCTTCAATGCCCTTGCTGATGGAAGGAGGTTTGCACTCAAAATCTCACGATACATGGCCCCATTCATTCTTTCATGTACCCGGATCAGTCGTCCTGGCCCCTTTGCAGAGAAACAGCCCCAAAACATGATGTTTCCACCACCATGCTTTACAGTAGGTATGGTGTTTGATGGATGCAACTCAGTATTCTTTTTCCTCCAAACACGACAAGTTGTGTTTCTACCAAACAGTTCCAGTTTGGTTTCATCAGACCATAGGACATTCTCCCAAAACTCCTCTGGATCATCCAAATGCTCTCTAGCAAACTTCAGACGGACCCGGACATGTACTGGTTTAAGCAGTGGGACACGTCTGGCACTGCAGGATCTGAGTCCATGGTGGCGTAGTGTGTTACTTATGGTAGGCCTTGTTACATTGGTCCCAGCTCTCTGCAGCTCATTCACTAGGTCCCCCCGTGTGGTTCTGGGATTTTTGCTCACCGTTCTTGTGATCATTCTGACCCCACGGGGTGGGATTTTGCGTGGAGCCCCAGATCAAGGGAGATTATCAGTGGTCTTGTATGTCTTCCATTTTCTAATTATTGCTCCCACTGTTGATTTCTTCACTCCAAGCTGGTTGGCTATTGCAGATTCAGTCTTCCCAGCCTGGTGCAGGGCTACAATTTTGTTTCTGGTGTCCTTTGACAGCTCTTTGGTCTTCACCATAGTGGAGTTTGGAGTCAGACTGTTTGAGGGTGTGCACAGGTGTCTTTTTATACTGATAACAAGTTTAAACAGGTGCCATTACTACAGGTAATGAGTGGAGGAAAGAGGAGACTCTTAAAGAAGAAGTTACAGGTCTGTGAGAGCCAGAAATCTTGATTGTTTGTTTCTGACCAAATACTTATTTTCCACCATAATATGCAAATAAATTGTTAAAAAAACAGACAATGTGATTTTCTGGATTTTTTTTTTCTCAGTTTGTCTCCCATAGTTGAGGTCTACCTATGATGTAAATTACAGACGCCTCTCATCTTTTTAAGTGGTGGAACTTGCACTATTGCTGACTGACTAAATACTTTTTTGCCCCACTGTATCTAAAGTGTAGGGCCATCTGAAAAATTGCAACTCCAGTTTGGTATTTCTATAGTGAATACAAGTGCTGAATACATTGAAGTCTTGCCTAAATGGGTATTCTGGTTTTGGAAAACCACTGTCCTCCAGCTTTGAAAAATCAAACATCTATACTCTCCCTCCCTAGATCCAGTGCTGCTGCTCCCGATGTCTATTATTGTCTGCAACACTGATGTCCCATCTATTACTAAGCTCAGCGGCTCTGCCAAGTTGACAGCACGAGCTGCTGAGCTCAGTTATTGGCTGCACCTTGTCCATTTTACATCAGCACTGCAGACAATAACAGAAACCGGGAGCAGCAGAGACTTGAGACTCAGCACTAGACCTGGGGTGGGGTTAGTAAAGGATGCTTTTTTTTTTTTCTTTTACAGCCGGGGGACAGGGGTTTCTCAAAACTAGAGAACCAATCTACGGTAATTCAATTAGGAGTTGCATCACTAACTATCTAATGTGTGCCTGGCTGATATTGATTGACTGAAGATGGTGCACTTTGGTAACTATTGGGTACAAGGTGTTCTCCCCTTGCCACATCAGATTCAATATGAATCCAAAAGAGACAACACACAAAACTTGACATGCTCATACAGATAACATGTAGCATTGCAATATATTTCTAGAGCGGTACATGAAGTCCTTGGCTCAGTAACATGGAGCTACAGGGCCTCTATCTGCCTCCGTACAGCCTCTTGCACAGTCCTTGGCTCAGTAACATGGAGCTACAGGGCCTCTATCTGCCTCCATACAGCCTCTTCCACAGTCCTTGGCTCAGTAACATGGAGCTACAGGGCCTCTATCTGCCTCCATACAGCCTCTTCCACAGTCCTTGGCTCAGTAACATGGAACTACAGGGCCTCTATCTGCCTCCGTACAGCCTTTTGCACAGTCCTTGGCTCAGTAACATGGAGCTACAGGGCCTCTATCTGCCAACATACAGCCTCTTGCACAGTCTTTGGCTCAGTAACATGGAGCTACAGGGCCTCTATCTGCCTCCGTACAGCCTCTTGCACTGTCCTTGGCTCAGTAACATGGAGCTACAGGGCCTCTATCTGCCTCCGTACAGCCTTTTGCACAGTCCTTGGCTCAGTAACATGGAGCTACGGGGCCTCTATCTGCCAACGTACAGCCTCTTGCACAGTCCTTGGCTCAGTAACATGGAGCTACAGGGCCTCTATCTGCCTCCGTACAGTCTTTTGCACAGTCCTTGGCTCGGTAACATGGAGCTACAGGGCCTCTATCTGCCAACGTACAGCCTCTTGCACAGTCCTTGGCTCAGTAACATGGAGCTGCAGGGCCTCTATCTGCCAACGTACAGCCTCTTGCACAGTCCTTGGCTCAGTAACATGGAGCTACAGGGCCTCTATCTGCCTCCGTACAGCCTTTTGCACAGGACTGATATCTACATACGTCCTATAGGGAACATTGTGTGGGTGTCATCAGCAGTCACTGCAAATTGCCAAAGTTTTGTATTTTGCAATTCAGGAGATTTGACGAAGGTGATAGAAGGAACCCCCCCACTAATATTTTAATTTTCTATTTTTTTTTACAAAAAGCAGCCATCTATTGATTTCACACAAGTAATGAAATGTTGCAAACTTCAGGTCACCGGCGAGCCTTGCTGTGGCTATCCACAGTGAACTTACAGAGTAGTACTTTATTATTATTATTATTATTTATTGTTATAGTGCCATTTGTTCTATGGCGCTTTACATGTGAAGAGCATGTTACACCTTTTGCCCATTTGAAAGATAACAAGCCGTCTGTGCCCCCACACATGATCGTGGTGACCATGAGTGCCCCCATATAACCGATTGCTTATTACTGGCAGTGAATACATTGTTTTTCCCAGGGAGAAGTCCCATTCGTGGTTGAGCACCGGTTGGTTTACCATGGTTATAGCAGTGGAGCTGTGTAACAAGGTGCACGTGTATGGAATGGTGCCCCCCAACTACTGCAGGTAATGAAACTCCTAGAATCTCAAATTAACCCTTTATTACTGTTTAGTTGGTTCAATGACCTGGGAATTTAATAAAAATTTCTTAGGGTGGAAAATCATTGTAGACATCAGTGTGATTTATGTCTCCATAGAGCAGTAAAGGACCACATGCTAGTGGGCAGTTGCCAACTTGACTCCTTTCTCTATTCCCAAATTAATTTTTTATGATCACTATATTTTATAATGTAGTTTTCTATAGCTTAAAGAAAATCCGTCAGCAGGTTTTTACTATTTAACCCCTTAACCCCCAAGGGTGGTTTGCACGTTATGGACCGGGCCAATTTTTACAATTCTGACCACTGTCCCTTTATGAGGTTATAACTCTGGAACGCTTCAACGGATCCCGGTGATTCTGACATTGGTTTCTCGTGACATATTGTACTTCATGATAGTGGTAAAATTTCTTTGATATTACCTGCGTTTATTTGTGAAAAAAACGGAAATATGGCAAAAATTTTGAAAATTTCGCAATTTTCCAACTTTGAATTTTTATGCAATTAAATCACAGAGATATGTCACACAAAATACTTAATAAGTAACATTTCCCACATGTCTACTTTACATCAGCACAATTTTGGAACCAAAAATTTTTTTGTTAGGGAGTTATAAGGGTTAAAAGTTGACCAGCAATTTCTCATTTTTACAACACCATTTTATTTTAGGGACCACATCTCATTTGAAGTCATTTTGAGGGGTCTATATGATAGAAAATACCCAAGTGTGACACAATTCTAAAAACTGCACCCCTCAAGGTTCTCAAAACCACATTCAAGAAGTTTCTTAACCCTTCAGGTGTTTCACAGGAATTTTTGGAATGTTTAAATAAAAATGAACATTTAACTTTTTTTCACAAAAAATTTACTTCAGCTCCAATTTGTTTTATTTTACCAAGGGTTACAGGAGAAAATGGACCCCAAACCGTGTTGTACAATTTGTCCTGAGTACGCCGATACCCCATAAGTGGTGGTAAACCACTGTTTGGGTGCATGACACAGCTTGGAAGCGAAGGAGCGCCATTTGACTTTGTAATGCAAAATTGACTGGAATTGAGATGGGACGCCATGTTGCGTTTGGAGAGCCATTGACGTGCCTAAACATTGAAACCCCCCACAAGTGACACCATTTTGGAAAGTAGACCCCCTAAGGAACTTATCTAGAGGTGTGGTGAGCACTTTGACCCACCAAGTGCTTCACAGAAGTTTATAATGCAGAACCGTAAAAATAAAAAATCATTTTTTTTTTCACAAAAATCATCTTTTCGCCCCCAATTTTTTTCCCCAATGGTAAGAGAAGAAATTGGAACCACAAAGTTGTTGTACAATTTGTCCTGAGTACGCTGATACCCCATATGTGGGGGTAAACCACTGTTTGGGCACATGGGAGAGCTCGGAAGGGAAGGAGCGCCGTTTGACCTTTCAATGCAAAATTGACAGGAATTGAGATGAGACGCCATGTTGCGTTTGGAGAGCCACTGATGTGCCTAAACATTGAAACCCCCACAAGTGACACCATTTTGGAAAGTAGACCCCCTAAGGAACTTATCTAGATCTGTGGTGAGCACTTTGACCCACCAAGAGCTTCACAGAAGTTTATAATGCAGAGCCATAAAAATAAAACAAAATTTTTTTCCCACAAAAATTATTTTTTAGCCCCCAGTTTTGTATTTTCCCAAGGGTAACAGGAGAAATTGGACCCCAAAAGTTGTTGTGCAATTTGTCCTGAGTGTGCTGATACCCCATATGTGGGGGGGAACCACCGTTTGGGCGCATGGGAGTACAAGAGATGTGGTGCACTCCGCATGGAAAAAAGGTGCAGGCTGAACACAAAGTCACAGTGTCTATAGAAAAAACAGCCGCACACTCAAGACTTGCAGGTTTTTCGTGAAAGTTGTATTTTTTATTATTAGTACAGGCATCACCAAATGCTTATTAGTGTTCGGATACTTTAAGTTACGGTTAACGTTTCAACCAAGGCTGGTCTTTGTCAAAACCACACTTCTAATGGAGGGTAGAAAAGGTGCAGAAGCAGTCTGGAGTAGGCGAAGTCTGCAAGGGTCCTGTAGCACTGAGTCCGTCACACTGGTGACACTTGAGATCGAACGCCATGTCGCGTTTGGAGAGCCCCTGATGTGCCTAAACAGTGGAAACCCCCCAATTATAACTGAAACCCTAATCCAAACACACCCCTAACCCTAATTCCAACGGTAACCCTAACCACACCTCTAACCCAGACACACCCCTAACCCTAATCCCAACCCTATTCCCAACCGCAAATGTAATCCAAACCCTAACCCTAACTTTAGCCCCAACCCTAACTGTAGCCTTAACCCTAACTGTAGCCTTAACCCTAGCCTTAACCCTAGCCCTAACCATAACCCTAGCCCTAACCATAACCCTAGCCCTAACCCTATCCCTAGCCCTAGCCCTAACCCTAATGGGTAAATGGAAATAAATACATTTTTTTAATTTTTTTTATTTTTCCCTAACTAAGGGGGTGATGAAGGGGGGTTTGATTTACTTTTATAGCGGGTTATTTAGCGGATTTTTATGATTGGCAGCTGTCACACACTGAAAGACGCTTTTTATTGCAAAAAATATTTTTTGCGTTACCACATTTTGAGAGCTGTAATTTTTCCATATTTGAGTCCACAGAGTCATGTGAGGTCTTGTTTTTTGCGGGACGAGTTGACGTTTTTATTGGTAACTTTTCGGGCACGTGACATTTTTTGATCTCTTTTTATTCCGATTTTTGTGAGGCAGAATTACCAAAAACCAGCTATTCATGAATTTCTTTTGGGGGAGGCGTTTATACCGTTCCGCGTTTGGTAAAATTGATAAAGCAGTTTTATTCTTCAGGTCAGTACGATTACAGCGACACCTCATTTATATCATTTTTTTTATGTTTTGGCGCTTTTATACGATAAAAACTATTTTATAGAAAAAATAATTATTTTTGCATCGCTTTATTCTGAGGACTATAACTTTTTTATTTTTTTGCTGATGTTGCTGTATGGCGGCTCGTTTTTTGCAGGACAAGATGACACTTTCAGCGGTACCATGGTTATTTATATCCGTCTTTTTGATCGCGTGTTATTCCACTTTTTGTTCGGCGGTATGATAATAAAGCGTTGTTTTTTGTCTCGTTTTTTTTTTTTTCTTACGGTGTTTACTGAAGGGGTTAACTAGTGGGACAGTTTTATAGGTCGGGTCGTTACGGACGCGGCGATACTAAACATGTGTACTTTTATTGTTTTTTTTTTTTTTATTTAGATAAAGAAATGTATTTATGGGAATAATATATATATATATTTTTTTCATTACACTGGGGAACACAAGTTAGGTCAGACAACTGTTCTTAATTAATTTTTGGATGCTGAATCCAGAAATTATCTCAGTTTTTCTCTGTCACGTCAAGTTTTTGAACTATAGGATTTTTGTCTTCTCAAAACTATGTAAACTACTGTACCTAAAAAGTGTTGTTGTTTTTTAAATAGTACAAATATGAACAAAAAATGAAATATATAAGAAATAGGCATGACAAAGTTGTGACTACTCTTACAAGTTGCCACGTAGCTCTATACGAGTCGAATTGTAATCAGATAACAAGTCTTATTACAGATATCAGTGCAATTGTGCTTCTCTGGCAGGTAAGTTGTGTAGGAAAAACTTGACGTGCTAGAAAAAATCTGACTACATTTTTGGAATCAGCATGCCAATTTTAGTATAAATCAGCTCAAAAACCTAACTCAACAGAAAATGTTTTTCAAATTGTTCCCCTGTGAATATTTAGGATTTTTTTTTTAAATTTTTTTTACACACTTGTAAAAATTTTTTTTTAACTTTTTTACTTTGTCCCGGGGGGGGGGGGGGGGGGGGGGACAGTACAGATCGGTGATCTGCCAGTTTGCACAGCACTCTGACAGATCACTGATCTGTCTGAGAGCAGTGCAGTGTTACCAAGTGCCTGCTCTGAGCAGGCACTTGGTAAGCCACCTCCCTCCCTGCAGGACCCGGATCCGCGGCCATCTTGGATCCGGGACTTGCTGCAGGGAGGAAGGTAGAAGACCCCTGGAGCAACGCGATCACATCGCGTTGATGCGGGGGGCTCAGGGATGCCGCAGGGAGCCCCCTCCCTGCGCGATGCTTCCCTGTACCGCCGCCACATCGCGATCATGTTTGATCGCGGTGTGCCGGGGGTTAATGTGCCGGGGGCGGTCCGTGACCGCTCCTGGCACATAGTGCCAGATGTCAGCTGCAATAAGCAGCTGACACCCGGCCGCGATTGGCCGCGCTCCCTCCGTGAGCGCGGCCGATCGCCTATGACGTACTATTCCGTCCTCGGGAAGTAGGGCCCACCCCACATGGACGGAATAGTACGTCTAATGGCAGAAAGGGGTTAATGACAAGAGATATTTTTGATTTTGCATTTTCATTTTTTTTGCTCTCCTTTTTCCCAGAGCCACAACTTTTTTATTTTTTGGTCACAATGGCCATGTGAGGGCTTGTTTTTTTTGCGGTCCAAAATTGTATTTTTGAATGACATTATTAGTTTTAACATATCATGTGCTGGAAAACGGGAAAAAAATTCCAAGTGCGGTAAAATTGCAAAAAAAAGTGCAATCCCACAATTGTTTTGTTTTTTTTACCATGTTTACTAAATGCTAAAACTGACCTGCCATTAAGATTCTCAGGGTCATTACAAGATCATAGACCCCAAACATGTATAGGTTATTTTTTAGCTTGGTGGTGAAAAAAAGTTTGGTAAAAAAAAAAGCGCTATTTTCTGATACCCGTAGCCTCTCCATTTTTCGGGGTCTCGGGCTGGGTGATGGCTTATTTTTTGCGTACCGAGCGGACGTTTTTAATTATACCGTTTAGGTGCAGATACGATCTTTTGATGGCCTGTTATTGCATTTTAACACCGGGCGGCGCTTATAGCAATCCGGGTATGACAACTATAGAGGTCTGCTGGAGACCTCTGGTTGTCATGCCAACCCATCGGTGACCCGCTATCATGTGATGGGGTCACCGATGGGAAGGATTTCCGGCGCACTTGCCGGAATCGCGAGTTAAATGTCACTGTCAGATTGCGGGTGGATTGCGATTCCACCCGCGGCATGTCAGCTGTATATATCAGCTGTCGTGTGCCCAGGAAGGTGCGGGCTCAGCGTCAGAGCCCTCACCAAACAAAGGGAGTCCGACATTGGCGTACTAATTACGCCCGATGTCAGAAATGGGTTAATCTGAGAGCAGCGAGATTTGGGGCAAAGACCCTGATTCCAAAGATTTGTCACTTGCTCCACAGCTTGTAGTAGTTTCAATACATTCAGTGTTTTATCAGCAGGAGATTATTAATGCCCGACTAGGAGTCGCGTGACAGGCAGACAAAGTACAGAGGAAGATGTCAATCAGTGGTGTGGGAGGGGTAATACAGTGCTCAGTATCCATAGCACTGCTAGATCTGCAGCAGAGAAAACACAGATTTTATCAAAACTGCATCAAGCAGCTCAGTAAGTGACACTTTCCTGGAACAGGGTCTCATGCTACTTTCAGGTTAAATAGCAAAAATCTGCTGACTTCCTTTAATTATTACATCACTGGGGTGTGGAGAGTTCAGGTATCACTTTTGCACCAGAGTTAAGGTTGTCGAGACTAGATCTTAGATGACAATAATCTGACTGATTTCTCTATCTATTTCCAGTAAGCAGCAGCACAAGATGCCATATCACTACTACGAGCCCAAGGGTTCAGATGAGTGCACCACTTACATTCAGAATGAACGCGGACGAAGAGGCAATCACCACCGCTTCATCACAGAGAAACTGGTGTTTGCCCGCTGGGCATCTGTATATAACATCTCCTTCTCACACCCCGAGTGGTTCAAAGATCCAGACAACTAAATAGTGGTGTTCATGTCTTGTTTTGTCCCACTTCACTGGTCTCCAGAAGTGGAATCAAGTCCTCTGCAGCTTTAGACAAATCAGAATCTAGAAATTGCGTAAAAGAACAGTATGTGTCACCAAGGACGATATCCGAGCGCCAGAACTGGTGATTTCTGTAGTCTTATTGCATGGGCAAAACACAGAAATGTGTAAGCAGAGGGCTATAGAAAACCTTGTCTGTCTGACCTTATTGTGCCACTGATGGGAGATGGCTATTCGACAAGTTGCCCTTATGTTATAGCACTGGAGAATAGTAGTAGCACCAGTTTGGAGGGTGCACAGTGTTGGTAATCGTAAAGACAAATTATTAGTCTGTGGTGCCCACTATACTTCTCTGTGACCTCCTACCTTTCTAGCCATTAAGCTACGTACCTCTGTGCATTTTATAGATGTGGGAGATACATCAATAATTTAGGGTGCAAAGAGGGCAATAGATGACCACAGGGGACGGGAACCCAAGATAGCAAAGTTTTATTTGTTCTTCGGTTATGGATGTGAAAAATTACAGTGCTAGGCTTTAAACTAGGTCTGGTCCATGAAACAATGCTGAATGTTCTCGTAGAGCGTGGTGCACACCTTGGAGGACCCACGATGGTGTGTCTAGACACTCTACGGATTGTAAAATTAGAGGTGTACTCACCTTTCTGTACTTGAATCCCCAAGTTTTTCTGATTTTAGGATTCTATCGTAAGTCATTTTTTGGAGAAATGGTAGCATGGACCTGTGAACAGCATTTATATTTTGATGCCCAAGCGTGAAAGTCTTGAGTAAATTCACTATAAAACTACATATATTTCCCACATGAGCTTAAGCACAATTTTCCTCCACTCCATATGTCACAACTTTTTTCTGTAGCTCAGGTGTCCTTCATTTCATCCCCGTGTCCATTACTGATTCCATGCTCTCAGAAATGTATTACATATATTTTTCTCTGCACATAAATTAACTGTAATTTTTTTTATACAAATGGTCAAGACAGGGAACGGCCGCAGCATACAGAAATTACAGGTCGGAGAATGCTACATACCAAAGTGGGGCTAGTATGCATTAACATGGAGATATGTGGTCACTATGGGGCAGAGGTCTCTGGTGATGCTGGTAGACTGCTTTGCAATGTATGGATGTGTTGTGCTGTGTGTGATATACATGATCACGGGTTGTTGTGGTTTTTATGTTTTGTATTTAAATGGCGAGACTGCCAGGGCATTAAGTATAGTACCTTTGGTAAGATGGCAAATGTTTGCACATACTTGGCGAGGTCATTGTAATTTTATATACTCCAAGAAATACTCGCCTATAGGAGTTTTAATTCCACATGGACTCATCTGCATTTAAGCACCACAAAGCATGGAGAGGCGGAGTCCATGCTGAGTCCACGCCGCGTTACCTGGTTGGAGGGGTAAGTACGCCGCAGGGCTGAGCCGTCAGGATTTCTTGCATTTGGAACACAGTATGGCTCCTTGTCCCAAATAATGTGTAATGGTGTTGTCCATGTTCCCACAATTATAAAGGTTCTCTGGCCATATTATATTGATCCGTGATAAAAGAATTGTCAGGTGTAAGAAGCACATTCTGCAGTGCCTGTTTGTGTCCGTGATGTGCACACTGTCACGATTCCCCATGCGAGTGGACGGCCAAGATGACCGCATGTGGGCAATTTGCATACTTGCTGTCACACGGTGATTAGACTCCTGCGGTTCTCTCATTTCTCTTCTATTTAGAGAACCCAGATAAGACTAGTCAGTATGTGACGGCAAGTGTGCAACTCTCGTTAATGTCACCATTTGACCGTTCACTTGCATGGGGGATACACGGGAATTGTGACAGTGTGCACATTGCACAGTGTGATGATAAAAGCAGTCTACAGACAAAGAGAGTCTTTGCTTCTTACACCGGATAAACCCTTTAAGATAAGTCATTAATATCAGATTAGTCGGAAGTTTGATACCCAGCACACCCACCGATCAGCTGTTATTCGCTCCGGTGCTGCCTGGATGTGAATGAAGCTGCACATTGAATGGAGCATTACAGTGCAGCCCTGTTCAACGTTTACATCTGGTCCCCAGCGGAGCAAATAACAGATGATCGACGGTGACGCCGAGTGTCACATCCCCTCTGATGTGATATTGATGACCTGTGGCAAGATCGCTCATCAATAACATATGAATGAAGAGGCAGAATATATTACAATAAATAATTGCAATTACAAAATTGCACCAAGTGTGTACTGGTTCTCTTTCTGGACAGCGTCATCTAGCTTATGGGTAAGTCAATACTCCCTGAGAAAAGGGTATCTGGGAGTCTAGGAGAAAGAAAACTGACTCTCTAGTGCCACCTATTGGATATTGCCTTATAGAGCTGCTACCTCCATTAGGTGGCGATAGAGAGACAGCTTTTTTGTAACATTATGCAACATTTTTCCAGATTTCATCTACCAACCCCAAAATACATTTTTTAATTATATCTTGTGACTCTTTAACATAGGTATTCAATTTCCTGTGTGTAGATTAGTCTAAATGAGACGTCCGACCTGTGCCGAATAAGTATTAGCTGTGAGGTTATACGGCTGCAGAAGCTAAACCTAAAAGACATCTACTGATATAAAAAAAAACTGTGATTAAATGAGCCAAAGGACACAGAGAAAAGTGTGATAAAGTAGTGATTGTGCGGGCAGACATTTTTCTTTACATTTTTTGAAAAGATTGCAGCCCCTCAATTCTGATGGTTGCTTGCAAACATCAGAATGCATATCACTACCAGTATATAGTAAAAATTAAATTCAGGGTATGTTCCTTTAAGAATTATAGAATACAGGAAACTATAGAATTGTCCATGACAAGCAACATTTGGCTTCTTCTAGGCTCATCTGTATATACTGTATTATAACCACAGTAGTATTACAACAAATTATTTTTTTAAGAACAACTATCAGAAGATCACATGCCGCACTGATACCGTCTAATGTAGGAGGGCGGGCAGGACACAAGGGGTTCTTCTTCAATAGTAGAAATGGATTTAAGGATAAATCTGCTGTTAGATGATTAGAAAAAGGATCACCATAATATATATAAAATGTCAAAGCAGGATTCAAACGATGGTGATCCTATTTTAAGAAAATGAAAGCCGGACAACTTAATAGCCGATGGGGCAGATTTGCTAAAACTTTCAGGCTTCCGTCACACTATCAGTATTCGGTCAGTATTTTACATTAGTATTTGTAAGCCAAAACCAGGAGTGGAACAAATAGAGGAAAAGTATAATAGAAACATATGCACCACTTCAGCATTTATCACCCACTCCTGGCTTTGGCTTACAAATACTGATGAAAAATACTGATGAAATACTGCTAGTGTGACGGCAGCCTCAAAGTTAGACTACATAGTCTGAAAATGCACCAAATTTATTAAAGTGGCTCATGCTGGATGATACATTTGCTCATCATCTTTACACCACCTATTAGTTAGATTACCTTACCCCAATAATTAGCTCCAAAAATTTGGCACAATTTTGACCATAACCCTCCTATCACCGTAAGCCCTAGATATCAGTCACGGTAGATGAAGGCAATGATGAGACCCGTGTGGTGGTGCCAGAACTAGCTTTTGTTAATGACCCTAATGGAATCCAAATGTATAGAAAAACAAAAAAACATTTCTTTTGTTGGAGCCAATCACGTGTTATTGTTCCAGAGCGATTTAGAAGATAAAAGCCAATTTCTGATTAGTTGTTTTCAATTTCCCTTAAGGGCCACCACAGGAGAAATTAAGCATTACACAGTTCTCCGTTAAATTAATGGTGTCCATGTAATTCCTGCATGTGCCAGGTCCTCCAGAGAGAAATACAGTGTATTCTTTGCAATGGCATATAGATAAGGGTCCTGAATAGAGGACGCCCTCTGAAAACTAAAAACTCTTAAATTTTTTATTAGAGAATGATTTTTAAAAACCAGACAGCCCCTGTAAAGTATCCTGTGAGGTATGGAATCAGAAGGAATCAGATATTTGATTCTTCTTTACAATTTTTGAGGATCATATTTAGTGAAAGAAGAATACGTAATTTATGGTATGTACCTTGTAACTATTTGACATATGTAATGTTAAGCAACTCCTGAATGGAAACATTTCTATCTTCTGAAAATGCTTCCATGCACAATTGGACAATCCAGGTTATTCTAAACCGATCATAATCATTATTCTGCATTACAAAAACTGAACTTTTCAACTCCCCTAGGAGAAAAGCGTCCCATCCAACAGGATATTATTATTATTATTTATATAGCACCATTGATTCCATAGTGCTGTACATGAGAAGGGGTTACATACAAGTTACAGATATCACTTACAGTAAACAGACTAACAATGACAGACTGATACAGAGGGGCGAGGACCCTGCCCTTGCGGGCTTACATTCTACAGGATGGTGTGGAAGGAAACAATAGGTTGAGGGTTGCAGGAGCTCCGGTGTTGATGAGGCGGCAGCGGGGTCAGTGCAGGCTGAAGGCTTTCCTGAAGAGATGGGTTTTCAGGTTCCGTCTGAAGGATCCGAATGTGGTTGATAGTCGGACGTGTTGGGGCAGAGAATTCCAGAGGATGGGGGATATTCGGGAGAAGTCTTGGAGGCGGTTGGGTGAGGAGCGGATAAGTGTGGATATAGTTCAGTTCAATGGGTTGACACACCTGTTTAGCCAGGACCGGTTACCTTTTCCGGGATGATGACCCCTGCCAAGACTACCAAACCGAGACAATGGCCACAACCAGGATCATCCCAACCTCAGGAGGGCAATGGCCCCGCCAGCACCACCCTAACCCAGACAATAGCACCCGTCATGGCCACCCTAATCAGGGCAATAACACTGTAGTCACACAGCTGCTTATTCTGCAGCCCGACTCAATATCCAGTCATCGAGATTAATCCCAGCCCTGCACTCCTCGCGACTGGAAGGGCTCACCATTAGAACCTGATCCCTCTGCAAGCCGTATGACATCTCAACAACCCCTACACGGTAAATAATCAAGCAGCTGCCAGAGTTCCTGAGTGTCAGGCAGAGACGTCCGGTTTCGCAGTGTAGCACTCCTCATTTGACTTCCTCAGGGCTCAATGCTGTTTGTTGCACTGCAAGCAGAACCAAACCCCCGAGGAAGCTCCATGTGTAGTCAGGTGTAGTCAGGTGTACTCTGCCCAATACTCAGTAACTTTGATGGCGCCAGTGCCACAGTCATCTGTGTAGTGTCGGAGAAGTCTCGTGTATTAGTACGCATGAGACTTTTTTAAAGCATAAAATAGCCCGCACTTGACACTTGTACAAGCATTCTTGCATCTTCTGTAAGGAATACAAATTTAGTGATATGTTATCAGACTGGAGCCTTATAAGACGCTACAGAGGGCATCAGAAAGTCCAATAGTTTATTTTACTACTGTATTTTTGAAACCTTGGTAAAATGGAGAAATAACTCTCTGTATGATATGAGGTACTTTTCTAAAATCAAAATGTATGAGATGCAGTAGTTTCATGAGTTTTTATAAAAACCATGGAGAATATATTATTCTATGGAAAATTTAGCTATTCTAGTCCTGCCGAAGATCCCATCCATATATCTTGATACGTATATTCTTGGATTGTCTTGGAGGATGTGTGGCATGTCGATGAGTATATTGCTAAGATAGTTTTCATATAAAGGCTAAAAACTGTGACAATAAAAAAAAGTATTCTTGAAAAATAAATTAAATGTTGGATTTAAAAAAAAAGATAATAAATCTAATTTTAATATAAAATCTGATCTTTTTGTTTGTGTGATGTTGTACTAGATATTCTTGCACCACGGAGCACATGCATCCACGATTGATCTAGCTAACCAGAGGATTTTGTATAGTTTCAAGGTTGTGACTTAACAATGGGCATCAACTAGTAGTAATTCTTCTCTCTGGGTTGTGTGCCATCTTCATTACTACTACTTATTCTTATATGATATGATCACCCTAATTCCGCCTACAGTTCCCATAATGCATTTTACTATGTAAAGTGGGTACAGCCTCATCACTTTGCACTTTTCTGTTGAGTCTCATCTAACAACAGTAGTGATAGACAGGTTTCAGGCTATCCTACAGAATGTATTGCAGCTTCAGCCTCTTTCTCCGGCCTCCAGCTGGTGATATGTTTGTCCATGTTAGCTCTTACATGCAGGAGGCAACGAAAGAAAAGCAAAATTCCATCTCACATGATAAATTGGAGATTCTTCCGAGAGCATTTATAGACAGTACAGACATTGAGTGAGATATTTAATAACTCTGCATGCACTTACCTATTATATCAATGCTCTTTTATGTAAAGCAAAATTAATATCTTTAGCTGTATATGAAACATATAGTAAAACTGGGTGGCATTGATGGAGAAGAGTCTTAGACTAAGAAGGAATCTGATAGGTGGTAATGTCATCCTATAGTTCAGAGGAAGTCAGAAACTGACCTGTGTGGGCAGGAGAACATGTCCGGGACTGGTGGTCATTCAATTGCATTCAGGACACTCTCTATGAGCCAGAACAAGAGTTGCTATTCATCAGCAGCTCCCTCTCTGGTGGATGAGAGATTCCCATGTATTGCATAGTGTAAATTATTACTAAATTTACATCACAACATTTGCGTCAACCATAGGCCATTCCAGGAGGTTTCAGAAGACGGACGCTGGCGATCAAATAATACTAATACTAATAATCAAACTGCTAATGACACTCAAGAGATTTGATTTCTCTCCATGAAAAGGAGCATAGCAGATCTTCAACTCACTAGCAACAGCTGGTGCAATATTTTAATGATTATGCGGTGACAAACTATGCTTTATAGAACCATAGCAGGTTTAGAGTAGTAATATGGATCCAGGCACCACTGATCTGTACTATGGACGAATATACTCTCCTCATATGTTACAGGCCCACGGTGTGAGTCTCCTTATACACCACTACAACTCCCACGGCGTAACCTTCTGATACACTATGGTTCTCAAACGGTGACTGCTCTCATATGCTACATATTTCACTGTGTGACTCCCCTCATATGCTACACTTGTCAGACAGTACATCTTCCACAGTATAATTCCCCTCATACACAATACCTCCAATAGTGTGAATGTGCACATGCAGTAAACCTCCCACAGTGTGACGGTCCTCATACACTAGACCTCCCACAGTGTGACGGTTCTCATACACTACACCATCCATAGTGTGACAGTCATACACTACACCCCCACAGACTATCTCCCTTCATACACTACACCTCCCACAGTGTGACTGTTCTCATACACCACCTCCCACAGTGTGACTGTTCTCATACACCACCTCCCACAGTGTAACTGTTCTCATGCACTTCACCTCCCACAGTGTGACGGATCCTCTACACTACACCTCCCACAGTGTGATAGTTCTCATACACTACAGCCCCACAGAGTATAGCATAGCTAGGGTTTCAGCTTGGGGGGGACGAAAAATCTGAGTGGGCCCCTAACGAGGTACCCCTGACTACAGCTACATGGTGCACCCTAATTGTGAGCATAGGGGAACTTCAGCAGATGACCGCACTGTGTTATGATACGGTGGTCTAGGAGCAACATGGAACACGCTCTGAAGGAAGTGGTAACTGTACTGACCGCAGTCCCTAAGCTCAACACAACACTAGAAGTAGCCGTGGAATGCTCCTAACTCTCCCTAGGCATCTCGTCACAGCCTAAGAGCTAACTACCCCTAAAGAAAGAAGCAGGAAAGCTATCTTGCCTCAGAGAAAATCCCCAAAGGATAGATTAGCCCCCCACAAATAATGACTGTGAGTGGAGAGGGAAAAGACATACACAGAATGAAACCAGGATGAGCACAGGAGGCCAGTCTAGCTAAATAGATAGGACAGGATGGAATACTGTGCGGTCAGTATAAAACACTATAAAAATCCACGCAGAGTTTACAAAAAAAATCTCCACACCTGACTAAAGGTGTGGAGGGCAAATCTGCCTCCCAGAGCTTCCAGCAAGACAGAATTAATTCACACTGATAAGCTGGACAAACATAGAAAGCACAGAATGGATAAGTCCACAATCTAAGGACAGAAAAGAGCAAGCAAAAACTTAGCTTTGCTGAGCTGGTCAGGATAACAGCGAACTCCAAAGAGATGTGAATCCAACCAGGAACCATTTACAAGTGGCACTGGCTGAAGAAAGAGCCAGGCCTAAATAGCCAAGCAGAAGAGACGATAAGTGGAGGCAGCTGATGACAGCTAACTCCAAGGAGCAGCCATACCACTAGAAACCACAAGAGGGAGCCCAAGATCAGAACTCACAAAAGTGCCACTTACAACCACCGGAGGGAGCCCAAGAGCGGAATTCACAACAGTACCCCCCCCCTTGAGGAGGGGTCACCGAACCCTCACCAGAGCCCCCAGGCCGATCAGGACTAGCCAACTGAAAACCACGAACCAAATCGGCGGCATGGACATCGGAGGCAACAACCCAAGAATTATCCTCCTGGCCATAACCCTTCCACTTGACAAGATACTGAAGCCTCCGCCTCGAAAAACGAGAATCCAAAATCTTCTCAACCTCATATTCCAACTCTCCCTCAACCAACACCGGGGCAGGAGGGTCAACCGAGGGAACAACGGGCACCACATATCTCCGCAACAAAGATCTATGGAAAACATTATGAATGGCAAAAGAGGCTGGAAGAGCCAAACGAAAAGACACCGGATTAATAATTTCAGAAATTTTATAAGGACCAATAAACCGAGGCTTAAACTTAAGAGAAGAAACCTTCATAGGAACATGACGAGAAGACAACCAAACCAAATCCCCCACACGAAGCCGGGGACCAACACACCGACGGCGGTTAGCAAAACGTTGAGCCCTTTCCTGAGACAACGTCAAATTGTCCACCACATAACAAAGGAATTGAAGCATTTGCTCAACAGGAAAAAAAAGGCATTTAAAGTAGGTGACAAAGAGGAAATTAAAATGATACAGCATGAATTGAAGCATAAAATAAAGGAGGCCCAGGAAGCCTTCAGAATTAAACTTGAAAAGAAACTGTCCCACAATAATACCAGAGAAGTTTGGTCAGGAATGAAATTACTGACTGGGCTTAAGCTGAGGCCTGAAAATGATCGAGGAACAATGGACAAGGCTAATGAGATGAATCAGTATTTCAACAGATTTAGCAGTACATGTGTAATACCAACTGATAGTGGATGGGAACTGGGTGCAAATTCTGCAACATCGATATTGAAGGATGAGCAGACTAATTTTAGAGTATCCGAAAATGATGTGAGGAGGCAGTTTAAGTCACTTAACATTGGTAAAGCTGCAGGACCTGATGGACTCAGCTCACGTGTCCTTAAAGTTTGTGCAGACCAGCTGTGTACTGTCTTTACACGCCTATTTAATGGAAGTCTACAAACACAGAGGGTACCAGTGTTATGGAAAACTTCCTGTCTGGTGCCGGTACCCAAGACGACTTCTCCTGCAACCCTAAATGACTATCGTCCTGTAGCCTTAACATCTCATGCTATGAAGGCCTTGGAAAGATTAGTGCTTGCTCACTTAAGACCGAGGGTTAACGCTTTTATCGATCTCCTTCAGTTTGCCTACCGACATAGATTGGGGGTGGATGATGCTATCCTTTCTCTGTTACATAGGGTACATTCATTTCTGGAGATTGACGGAACCACGGTGTGAGCGATGTTCTTCGATTTCTCGAGTGCATTTAACTCCCTGCAGCCACTTTTACTACACAAAAAGATGACTGATATGAAGGTGGAGGAGGGGATGAGAAATTGGATAACTGACTACCTATCAGATCGGCCACAGTTTGTACAGATGGGAGCAGTGGTGTCAAGCAGATTGAGCAGTGTAGGTGCCCCCCAGGGAACGGTGCTTGCGCCCTTTCATTTCACTCTGTATACTTCAGACTTTCAGTATAAATCTGAACTTTGCCACCTTCAAAAATTTTCGGATGACTCTGTGGTTGTGGGATGCATTAGGGGAGATCAGGGGGATGAGGAATATAGAAGGGTGGTGTCGAATTTCGTGGATTGGTGCAATGGTAACTATCTACAACTAAATGTTAAGAAAACCAAGGAGTTGGTGGCCAACTATAGCAGGATTAAGTTGGAATGCTTACCGATCACTATTGCTGGTCAGGAGGTAGAGCAGGTGGAGAGTTACAAATATTTGGGGGTCCATTTGGATAGCAAACTGGACTGGAGATGCCACTCAGAGTTTGTCTACAAGAAGGGGATGAGCAGATTGTATTTCCTAAGGAAACTGAGGTCTTTTAATGTGTGTAGCAAAATGTTAGAAATGTTCTACCAATCTGTGGTGGCAAGTGCCATCTTTTTTGCAATCACGTGCTGGGGTAGTAGTGTGCGGGCCTCTGATGCTAATAAGCTGAATAAGATTATTAAGAAGGCAAGTTCTGCTGTCGGCTGTAATCTGGACTCTTTTGGGGAGGTAGTGGAGAAAAGAACTCTGAAAAAGTGTGTGGCAATTATGAACAATAATGCACATCCATTATATGAGCTATTCATGAGACAGAAGAGCACCTTCAGTAACCGGCTTATACTTCTGAGGTGTAAGAAGGAAAAATATAGGAAATCGTTTGTGCCAACTGCTATGGGAATGTACAACAATAACATTAGGGTTAAACCACCAAGGTGAATGTCTACTTATTTCTCTACATTTCAGTTCACTCGTTGTGTATGTCCTATTCTAATGTATAATGTATAATGTTCTTCTGTCAACTCCACTGTCATGTCAACTATGTAATTCCTTTATGATTTTTATGATTTAAGTCGTGCTGCTGTGATACCATAATTTCCCACGGGATCAATAAAGTGTATCGTATCGTATCGTATCACATGAGTCCAAATCTGTTGCAGCCTGTCCACCACAGAATCAACACCAGGACAATCAGAAGGCTCAACCTGCCCAGAAGAAAAACGAGGATGAAAACCAAAATTACAAAAGAAAGGTGAAACCAAAGTAGCCGAACTATCCCGATTATTAAGGGCAAACTCGGCCAACGGCAAGAAAGACACCCAATCATCCTGATCAGCAGACACAAAGCATCTCAAATAGGTCTCCAAGGTCTGATTAGTTCGCTCAGTTTGGCCATTAGTCTATACAGCCTAAATTTCTCTTATCTGTGACCCTGATTTGCTCATTGTCGTCCTTTTCTGTCATGGCATTTGTGGATTCAGGCGCTGCCCTGAACTTAATGGACTTAGAATTCGCCAGGCGCTGTGGTTTTTCCTTGCAGCCTTTGCAGAGCCCTATTCCTTTGAGGGGTATTGATGCTACACCCTTGGCCAAGGATAAACCTCAGTACTGGACACAGATGACTATGTACATGGCTCCTGCACATCAGGAAGATTGCCGTTTTCTGGTGTTGCATAATCTGCATGATGTTGTTGTACTGGGATTTCCATGGTTACAGGAACATAATCCGGTGCTGGATTGGAAAACTATGTCGGTGACTAGTTGGGGTTGTCGAGGAGTACATAGTGACGTTCCTTTGATGTCAGTTTCCTCTTCCCCCTCTTCTGAGGTCCCTGAGTTTTTGTCGGATTTCCAGGATGTATTTGATGAGCCCAAGTCCAGTTCCCTTCCTCCGCACAGGGACTGTGATTGTGCTATTACCTTGATTCCTGGTTGCAAGTTCCCTAAGGGCCGACTTTTCAATCTGTCTGTGCCAGAGCATGCCGCCATGCGGAGTTATGTTAAGGAGTCTTTGGAGAAGGGGCATATTCGGCCCTCTTCGTCACCATTGGGAGCGGGTTTCTTTTTTGTTGCTAAGAAGGATGGCTCCTTGAGACCCTGTATTGATTATCGTCTTCTTAGTAAGATCACGGTCAAATTCCAATACCCCTTGCCTTTGCTTACTGATTTGTTTGCTCAGATTAAGGGGGCTAGTTGGTTTACTAAGATTGACCTCCGAGGGGCATATAATCTTGTTCGTATTAAACAGGGTGACGAATGGAAAACTGCATTTAATACGCCCGAAGGCCATTTTGAATACCTTGTGATGCCATTTGGGCTCTCTAATGCTCCATCTGTGTTCCAGTCTTTCATGCATGATATTTTCCGCAATTATCTTGATAAATTCATGGTCGTATAGTTGGATGATATTTTGATTTTTTCCGATGATTGGGAGTCTCATGTGAAGCAGGTCAGGATGGTGTTCTAGATCCTTCATGATAATGCTTTATTTGTGAAGGGGTCTAAGTGCCTATTCGGAGTTCAGAAGATCTCTTTTTTGGGTTTTATTTTTTCTCCCTCGTCTATAGAAATGGATCCTGTTAAGGTCCGAGCTATTCATGACTGGATCCAACCCACATCTGTGAAGGGTCTTCAAAAATTTTTGGGCTTTGCTAATTTCTATCGCCGTTTCATTGCCAACTTTTCCAGTGTGGTTAAGCCCCTTACTGATTTGACGAAGAAAGGCGCTGATGTGACGAATTGGTCCTCTGAGGCTGTTGAGGCCTTTCAGGAGCTTAAACGCCGATTTACTTCTGCCCCTGTGTTGCGTCAGCCGGATGTTTCTCTTCCTTTTCAGGTTGAGGTTGACGCTTCTGAGATTGGGGCAGGGGCCGTTTTGTCTCAGAGGGAGTCTGATGGTTCTTTGATGAAACCGTGTGCTTTTTTTTTCCAGAAAGTTTTCGCCTGCGGAACGCAATTATGATGTCGGCAATCAGGATTTGTTGGCTATGAAGTGGGCGTTTGAGGAGTGGCGACATTGGCTTGAGGGAGCTAAACACCGTGTTGTGGTCCTGACCGATCATAAGAATCTGATTTACCTCGAGTCGGCCAAGCGGCTGAATCCTAGACAGGCTCGATGGTCCCTGTTTTTCTCCCGTTTTGATTTTGTGGTCTCGTATCTTCCGGGATCTAAGAATGTTAAGGCTGATGCCCTCTCTAGGAGTTTTTCGCCTGATTCTCCTGGAGTCCTTGAGCCGGTTGGCATTCTTAAGGAGGGGGTGATTCTTTCTGCTATCTCCCCTGATTTGCGGCGGGTGCTTCAGGAATTTCAGCCTGATAGGCCTGACCGCTGTCCAGTGGGGAAGCTGTTTGTTCCTGATAGATGGACAAGTAAGGTAATTTCTGAGGTTCATTGTTCAGTGTTGGCTGGTCATCCTGGGATTTTTGGTACCAGAGATTTGGTTGCTAGGTCCTTTTGGTGTCCTTCCTTGTCGCGCGATGTGCGTGCTTTTGTGCAGTCCTGTGGGACTTGCGCCCGGGCCAAGCCTTGCTGTTCCCGCGCTAGTGGGTTGCTTTTGCCTTTGCCGGTCCCTGAGAGGCCCTGGATGCATATTTCCATGGATTTTATTTCGGATCTTCCTGTTTCCCAGAAGATGTCTGTTATCTGGGTTGTTTGTGACCGGTTCTCTAAAATGGTCCATCTGGTACCTTTGCCTAAGTTGCCTTCCTCCTCAGATCTGGTTCCATTATTTTTTCAGCATGTGGTTCGTTTGCATGGCATTCCGGAGAATATTATGTCTGACAGAGGTTCTCAGTTTGTCTCTAGATTTTGGCGGGCCTTTTGTGCTAGGATGGCCACTTGTACTGTTATGATACGGTGGTCTAGGAGCAACATGGAACACGCTCTGAAGGAAGTGGTAACTGTACTGACCGCAGTCCCTAAGCTCAACACAACACTAGAAGTAGCCGTGGAATGCTCCTAACTCTCCCTAGGCATCTCGTCACAGCCTAAGAGCTAACTACCCCTAAAGAAAGAAGCAGGAAAGCTATCTTGCCTCAGAGAAAATCCCCAAAGGATAGATTAGCCCCCCACAAATAATGACTGTGAGTGGAGAGGGAAAAGACATACACAGAATGAAACCAGGATGAGCACAGGAGGCCAGTCTAGCTAAATAGATAGGACAGGATGGAATACTGTGCGGTCAGTATAAAACACTACAAAAATCCACGCAGAGTTTACAAAAAAATCTCCACACCTGACTAAAGGTGTGGAGGGCAAATCTGCTTCCCAGAGCTTCCAGCAAGACAGAATTAATTCACACTGATAAGCTGGACAAACATAGAAAGCACAGAATGGATAAGTCCACAATCTAAGGACAGAAAAGAGCAAGCAAAAACTTAGCTTTGCTGAACTGGTCAGGATAACAGGGAACTCCAAAGAGATGTGAATCCAACCAGGAACCATTTACAAGTGGCACTGGCTGAAGAAAGAGCCAGGCCTAAATAGCTGAGCAGAAGAGACGATAAGTGGAGGCAGCTGATGACAGCTAACTCCAAGGAGCAGCCATACCACTAGAAACCACAAGAGGGAGCCCAAGAGCAGAAATCACAAAAGTGCCACTTACAACCACCGGAGGGAGCCCAAGAGCGGAATTCACAACAGCACTGTGACTGAAAATACATCTGTATACAAAAAAAAACACTGAAACACTGATACTACTATATGAGGATCATATAGTGGTAGATACCAGTTCTACTGACCATATAAGAGATCACAGCACATTTATAGATAATAACTTACAGATGACGTTCTTTCTGATTGAATCGTTCACTTTTCTCGACTGTTCCATCTGGCCCAGCCCAACAAGACAACTTCTCCACCAGGACTCATCTGCAGAAATTATGATGACACATCAGACTTCTCACATTTCCAGCCCCGTCCCCATCTATCCCCAACCTGCACAAACTCCTCATTCTGCTGATACCCCAATACTGAGCCGCTGCTGCCATATGTGTCTCCCTATTACTTCCCCTGATACCCCAATACTGAGCTACTGCTGCCGTATGTGTCCCTATTACTGCACCTGATACCCCAATACTGAGCCGCTGCTGCCGTATGTTCCTATTACTGCACCTGATACCCCAATACTGAGCCGCTGCTGCCATATGTGTCCCTATTACTGCTCCTGATACCCCAATACTGAGCCGCTGCTGCCGTATGTGTCCCTATTACTGCACCTGATACCCAATACTGAGCTGCTGCTGCCATATGTGTCCCTATTACTGCTCCTGATATCCCAATACTGAGTCGCTGCTGCCGTATGTGTCCCTATTACTGCACGTGATACCCCAATACTGAGCCGCTGCTGCCATATGTGTCCCTATTACTGCACCTGATACCCCAATACTGAGCCGCTGCTGCCGTATGTGTCCCCATTACTGCCCCTGATTCCCCAATACTGAGCCGCTGCTGCCGTATGTGTCCCTATTACTGCACCTGATACCCCAATACTGAGCCACTTCGTGCGTATGTGTCGCTATTACTGCCCCTGTCTATAGAAAATGAGGTGCTCACTGTCCTTGGGTAAGGTGCTCAGGAGAAAAATAAGAAAACCAACAAAAGATGGACACATGAGCTAAAATAAACAATTTTATTAAGGAGAAAATTCTAAAAATGTGTATAAATACATAAATACAAGCAACAATAAGAGCGATGCAATGATAAAAAGAGCGCCCCCCGAGGAAGCAACGTGTGCGAAACGCGCGTCGGGGCCTTCCTTTTCCACGCACAAGCACAAGGTTGGTTCATTTGCCGTTAGCTTTATTCTCATTCTGTACTCACTGTTACCAGGGTAGGATAATTCTGACCTTACCCATTATACACTATAAGGGGACTTCCCGGAATTTGTCTGAACATATACTGTTGTGTATAGGATGCATAGGGTCCCCCATGGTATTTGGAGTATTTTATGTGCATGTATGCAGGCTTTGAACCTTTTTACAGGTATATGACGTCCTGGAGCCTTACCTTGGTGGTGTGGCTGCTTCTATGCCCTGTTATTTATTGGCACCATTATTCAATATGATTTAATTGTATGCATAGTAACCTGCTCACCCACTTGGATCCTTCATAGGCACTTATTAATATATTACCATATATATATATATATGTATTTTTTGTATTTTTTTGTACGGCCCACCTGCTAATTGTGCTTGCGCGTGGCACTAGTGTTGCCTATCTTTTTATCATTGCATCGCTCTTATTGTTGCTTGTATTTATGTATTTATACACATTTTTAGAATTTTCTCCTTAATAAAATTGTTTATTTTAGCTCATGTGTCCATCTTTTGTTGGTTTTCTTATATATACATTATGGCGGAGTATTTACTTTGATTGCCCCCCCTGTAGGTTTATTAATCAGGAGAAAAATAGTAGAATCAGCAGAAAAAACTCCGGCACACAATTAAAGTCAATGCAATTTGCTGGTGAATTTATTAGAAAATAACAACGTTGCAAGTAGTATAAATCCGTAGGAGGAAAAAATGTAACACCGCATACGTAGGAAAAATGCTATGTATTGATTCACAGGTAACAATTTCATGTATTGATTCACAGGTAATAGTTTCAACGTTTCGGCCTGTAAGCCTTTTTCAAGAAAACCTGTATGTGAATCTGTAATGATAACAAGAGTGAATGCATTTAAAATACATATAATACCAAAAAAGTGACAAAAATAAAATAAAACAAAACAATAAAGTGATGAAACAGTAATGAAATAGGTCAAAATGATATAGAATCTTACAACATAAAATCCCTTTTAAAGTAACCCTTGCGGATATAAGAGATGGTATGGCTATATACAGATTTAGAGGCGGAACAACATATATACACTGGTCAAACAAGAAAACATCCTAAATCTGATGAAAGAAACAGGAGACAAAAATAAATAAATAAAAAAATAAAATAAAAAATAAAAAAATAAAAAGAGAGGAAAAAAGGAAAGTCAGAAAATAAAAACCACTTTAGGACAAAAAAAAAATAGGAACAAAATGACAAATATACATATATACGTACCCACATTCAAACCAACATCCTGGCAAAACATTCACTCACTCACTGATCAACATGTGCATGCAAACATAGATACAAGAACACTCATACATGCTACCACACATATACAACACTCACACACACATATATTCATACACTCACACATTCACAAACTCATACACTCATACACTCACACACTCACACACTCAAACACTCACATACTCACACACTATCACATACTCACATACACACACCCACATACATAACCATATTCACACTCGTACAAATCCAAATAAATGCACATATAAATGTATAAAAGAAAAAAGGATAAGAATAAGAGAGTGAAAGTACAAATACCGGGTAAAAAAGGATAAGCAAAAGCAAAACACCTGGCCAGAGCCTGAGAATACACAGAATCCATGCACATATAGGAGAACAAGTCCCTTATATAACGGACACAGGGCCAGAACGGCTGAGAATAAGAAGCGACAGGCAGAAACGGGCTTACCCGTGACAGGAATCCAGCAGTGCGGGGTCCGTAATGCGGTGAAGAAAAAGGCGCTCAATCGCGCTTATATGTGCACGCTTCCCGCTACAAGTGAGCAGAAGAGAAAGACTTCCGGGTGCCCAGGAGGTGAGTATCCACAGTGCGCAGGCGCCGAAAAAGAGTGGAGCGCCGATAGAAGGCAAAACAAGCCGAGCGATGAGCCGGCTTGGCGCATGGGCAGTCAGCGCTGCTCGGAACCGACCTAAAAAGAGAGACATAATAAATGCCAAGCAGGGCACAAAAACCAAAAGCCAGGGAAAAACAAAATAGGGAAAAAAAAAAAAAATACTGCCCCTGATACCCCAATACTGAGCCACTGCTGCCGTATGTGTCCCTATTACTGCACCTGATACCCCAATACTGAGCCGCTGCTGCCGTATGTGTCCCTATTACTACACCTGATACCCCAATACTGAGCCGCTGCTGCCGTATGTGTCCCTATTACTGCACCTGATACCCCAATACTGAGCCGCTGCTGCCGTATGTGTCCCTATTACTGCACCTGATACCCCAATACTGAGCCTCTGCTGCCGTATGTGTCCCTATTACTGCCCCTGATGCCCCAATACTGAGCCACTGCTGCCGTATGTGTCTCTATTACTGCACCTGATACTCCAATACTGAGCCTCTGCTGCCGTATGTGTCCTTATTACTGCACCTGATACCCCAATACTGAGCCGCTGTTGCCGTATGTGTCCTACAGCATCTGCTGTGTGGTACAATAATGGTGCCGCCCCACATAGCAATGCCACCACTGTGCCCCTTACATAGTAATAATGACTCTTTTGTGCTCTCTAGATAATAAAATTCACCCCTAGAAAACATTAATGCCCTGTGCTAGTGCCCTCCACATTTTGTCCCTAAAAAGTAAAAATACCACACATGAAATTTTGATCGTCTCAGTACTGAGTGCCCATATAACAATAATGTTTAAGTTCCGACTTAACATTTAATAATGTCCCCTAAGTAGCCTCCATGTACAGCTTGACTATACACAGTATGGAGGGCCCACAGCTTTCCTATGCACAGTATAATGCCCCCACAGCTCCCCTATACACAATATTTTGAACCCACAGCTCCCCTATACACAGTATGATGTCCCCACAGCTCCCCTATACACAGTATGATGGGCCCACAGCTCCTGTACATACAGTATGATGTCCATTAGAGTTCCCCTATACATAGAATGTCGAATGATGTCCCCATTGGTCCCCCAAAACACAGTATAATAGTTAATAGTGTTCTGACACTGTGTGTCGCCTGCACTGAGAGTCACACTGCCAGGAGGAAATTAGCTTTATTCCTCACTGCAGCCTCGGGGGCGGCGCTGGCACGGTTTCAGTCACCGCTCTGAGTATAGAGCAGCAGCTGTAACTGCGCCTCTTAGGGTATGTGCACACATTGCGGATTCCCCACAGATTTACTGCGGATTTTGTTGGTTTTGTGCGGATTTCGCCTGCGTTTTTACACCTGCGGATTTCTATTACGGAATAGGTGTAAAATGCTGCAGAGTCCTCACAAAGAATTGACATGCTGAGGAAAATAAATGGCAGCATTTCCACGCGGAATTTTCCGCAGCTTGTGCACTGCGGATTTTGTTTTCCATAGGTTTACATGGTACTGTACAACGCATGGAAAACTGCTCAGATCCACAGCAAAATCCACAATGTGTGCACATACCCTTGACGCGCCATTCCAGCAGTCAAATAAAAAAAAAATGCTGGAGTGATGCTTAAGGGTATGTGCACACGTCAGGATTTCTTGCAGAAATTTTCCTGACAAAAACCGGACATTTCTGCCAGAAATCCGCATGTGTTTTTTTCGTGTTTTTTGACGCGTTTTTTGTGCGTTTTTTCCCAAATGCATATAATTGCGGGAAAAACGCAGAAAATCCGCAAAAATAATGAACATGCTCATTTTTTTACCGCGATGCGTTTTTTTTCGCGGAAAAAAACGCATCCATGTGCACAAAACATGCAGAATGCATTCTAAATGATAGAATGCATAATGTATGCATTTTTAATGAGTTTTTATAGCGTTTTTAGCGCAAAAAAAGCGACAAAACCTGAACGTGTGCACATAGCCTAAATGTGATGTAGCTTATGGCTTACCCAGCTGGTTAGTATAATATGCCCCCTACCTCCCCATCCCAGAGAACAACTATTACATGTGATGGAGTGCATATAATCTGGTAACCATCTAATAATCAGCCCCCCAGTTCCCTGTCCCCCTCCCCCACCTAAGCCCCCACAGCACCCCATCCTCTCACATTTACCCCCCAGGGACTATGACATGCCTATCAATCTTATCCCCACTTACCAATGAAGATTGCAGCAGGACCAGGAAGTAGCTGAATAAAATGCAGGCGGGCACTAGGACCCAGCGTGCCTGCCCTGAGCTAGTCCCAACGTGCACACAGAGGGAAGAAACCTGCAGCCTGGGAGAAGCTCCTGAGGTCGGTCAGCACAATACAGTGCAGGAGGGAGACTTGTAACTGGCCACTGTCCGACCAGCGTGCAGAATCTCCTTCCGGAGAGCAGGCATTTTGCTGCTCTCCTCCTGTACTGTATTGTGCCTCAGCACAGAAGTGGCAGTGCCGGCTCCCAGTGGGCCCCTTCATGTGACAGGGCCCGGGGCGATGGCCCCCTCTGCCCCCCAGTAGCTACGCTACTGCACCCGAGGAACGTCTGCTGGTGACATTAAGGTACGTTCAAAATCTAAACCAATGACAGTCCAAATTTTAGTTATTCTGACATGTATTTTTTGTGTATTTTCCTCTTTTTTTTTTTTTTTTTAACCACACCATAAAAAGAGTAGATTGTAATGTTGTTTTTTGTTTGTGTTTTTCTTCTAGATTTCTTGCCACAGGGGAGAGTTTATCTTCCCTCCACTTCCAATACCGGCTTGGAATATCCACCCTGTCCGGAATAGTTGTGGACACCTGTCGGGCTTTATGGAATGTACTCCGTGATGAGTTTATACCACTACCCAGCACGGACATGTGGCGTGAAATTGCAGAAAAATTCTGGAATGTGTGTGATTTCCCCAACTGTTTAGGAGCGGTGGATGGAAAGCACATCCGCATTATCAAACCTGCCAGCAGGGCCGCCATCAGGGCATTACAGGCATCACTGCAGTATGGGGCCCCGTGATGAGGAGCAAAAAGGGGGGCCCGAGCGAGCACGCTGGCAGCCGGTCCGGTCCGCGCTCTGCTCGGGCCCCCCCTGACATTTTTACTCAGGCTGCGGCTGCGCGGCTGCCACTGTGCCTAAATGAGCCCTGTAGCTTTAAGGCGGCCGGGCCCGCGGTGCATCATGGGCCGCAAGTTCGTGACGTCACACGCTGCCCTGCTCCACTTCCTCATTCCGGAGCAGAGCAGCGTGCGATGTGCCACCACATGGCTGCGCCTGCGGATGGCGGAGGAGCAGACGGCGGAGGGAGCAGAAGAGGCAGGCGGTAGCGGGGGACTGGCGGAGGACCAGACGGCGGAGAAGAGGCAGGCGGCAGCGGGGGACCACCGGAGACACTGGGGGCAGAATGCTGGAGACACTGGGGGCAGAATGCTGGAGACACTGGGGGCAGAATGCTGGAGACACTGGGGGCAGAATGCTGGAGACACTGGGGCAGAATGCTGGAGACACTGGGGCAGAATGCTGGAGACACTGGGGCAGAATGCTGGACACAGTGACAGGGGCAGAATGCTGGACACAGTGACAGGGGCAGTATGCTGGACACAGGGGCAGACTGTGAGACCCGGGGGCAGAATGCTGGACATTGGGGCAGAATGCTGGACATTGGGGCAGAATGCGAGACACGGGGCAGAATGGAGATACGGGGCATGATTGGAGACACGGGGCTGGATGAAAGACATGGGGGCATGACTGGAGACAGATGGGGAGGATTGGAGACAGATGGGGCAGAATGGAGACACAGGGGGCATGATTGGAGACAAGTGGCAGGATTGCAGACATGGGCAGAATGGAGACATGGGGCATGATTGGAGACATTGGGGCAGAATTGGAGACAGATCGTGCAGGATCATGGGGCAGGATGGATATGATGGAGACAGATGGGGCAGGATGGAGAGATCACATGGGGCGATCATATGGGGCAGGATGGGGAGATCATATGGGGCAGAATGGATACTCATGAGGGCAGGATGGGAGAACATATGGCTGACGCCAGGAATGAGACACACGGTGGCCAGGATGGGGAATATTATTACCATAGGGGCTAATTTAGGGATATTATTACTGCAGTGATGTATTTATTTTATTTTTTGAGGACACGGTTTTAAATGGGGGGGCGGTCCTGTTACTGTGTAGAGTGACACTATGTCGCCTCTTTTTCTTCATGTGGTGTAATGTAGAAGTTGGGAAAAATTAAGTAATGTATTCTACAAGCGGAGCTTGAGATAACTGTGTTATTTCCTGCAGAGAGAAGTCCTGGCTGGATGACATGATGGCGGTCTGTGCTGGATGAAAGATGAAGGACTTCAGCTAGAGACGTCACTGGTGAGTCTGTGTGTTACCTATACACTGACACTATACACTGTATACAGAGCTCCTGTGTATAATTTCACTAGTGATCACTGTATTATCTGTACACAGACACTGCATACTAAGTACAGATCTCCTGTGTATAATGGCACTTATGGTGATCATATGGTGCTTTTTTTTAATTACTGATCAGAATTGTAGTATTCAGTCACTATGTGGTGGTAATATGTGGTCTGGTCATGGTGTAGCGGTATTTGTTCTTTGTATGTGATATTATTCGATCACAGTGGTGGTAATATGTCATCTGGTCATGGTGTAGCGGTATTTGTTCTTTGTATGTGATATTATTAGATCACTGTGGTGGTAATATGTCATCTGGTCATGGTGTAGCGGTATTTGTTCTTTTTATGTGATATTATTGGTTATTTTAAAAATTGAAAAATAAATAAAAATATACCTAAATTGTATTGCATATTTTAACAAATATTTAATAGGTTACAGTAGAGTAGGGCCCGGCCAAAAGTGTCTACCGTGTTATGGTGGCGGCTTAAAAAATCTTTTGGCCAAAACAAAAGCTGCTGGCTATGTATGTGATCTGGTGATGGGAACTGTTAATGTGTGATAGGTGAGAAGTGGAGTTTTTCCAAGAGAGAACGGTGGGACTGTGGACAGTTCGAGGGGTGGAGGCGGGGCTGGGGTGGAGCTTGGGCGGAGTCTCAAGGGGGCCCCGAAAATTTTGCCAGTATGGGGCCCCGAAGTTTCTAGTGGCAGCCCTGCCTGCCAGAACCGGATCGGAGTTTTTCAACTACAAAAAATATTTTTCTGTAGCGCTCATGGCAATAGCTGATGCGGACTGTCGCTTCATCGCCGTGGACATTGGAGCTTTTGGCCGTGGCAACGATTCCCAGACTTTCAAGAGCTCGGATATGGGCCGGCGTGTGTATGGCAACAATTTTAATTTTCCCCCTCCACAGCCTCTCCCCAACACTCAAGGCCCACCGCTGCCATTTGTTATGGTTGGGGATGAGGCCTTCCAGATGTGGGAAAATCTACTGAAGCCCTATTCTAGTCGTGACTTGGACCACACTAGAAGGATCTTCAACTACAGACTGACCAGGGCCCGAAGAACAGTAGAGTGTACCCAGGGTCGGACTGGGGCACCGGGACACCGGAGAATCCTCCGGTGGGCCCCGCTCCCAGCCCCTGCCTCCAGCCCCTGCCTCCCTCATTTGTGCCTGCCCTGCATCATGCTCACAGCGTGCACCCAGCAGTACGCACGTTATTGTATAGCCGGCACCGCAGCGGCTGGCAGACTGCACAGGTGATGGGAAGTGCAGGAGCAGCTCCTTCACATCACCTGCTGCCGCTGCCATTACTCTGCCAGGAGAGCGGTGTGTGCGTGTGGACCCTCACTTCAGCCAGCACAGTCAGAGGAACAGCTGACTGTGAGGCTGAGGCTGAGAGCAGACAGCACACAACAGCTGACCTGACCGCAGTCACCTGTCTCCTGTGCTCTGTCCTCTGCTCCTCTTCCACAAAGCCCTGGGCAGCAGTGTAAACGCTGATTGGCTGCAATTCAGCCAATCAGCGTTAGTTTTCTTTGTGTGAGCTCACAGCACAGCTCAGGCAAGGAGCTGTGCTGTGATTAGTCAGCAGTAGGGTTGAGCGAAACGGGTCGAACATTTTCAAAAGTCGCCGACTTTTGGCTAAGTCGGGGTTTCATGAAACCCGATCCGACCCCTGTGCGGGGTCGGCCATGCGGTACGCGACTTTCGCGCCAAAGTCGCGTTTCAATGACGCGAAAAGCGCCATTTCTCAGCCAATGAAGGTAAACGCAGAGTGTGGGCAGCGTGATGACATAGGTCCTGGTCCCCACCATCTTAGAGAAGGGCATTGCAGTGATTGGCTTGCTGTCTGCGACGTCACAGGGGCTATAAAGAGGCGTTCCCGCCGACCGCCATCTTACTGCTGCTGATCTGAGCTTAGGGAGAGGTTGCTGCCGCTTTGTCAGAAGCAGGGATAGCGTTAGGCAGGGTCCATTAACCACAAAACCGCTTGTGCTGCAGCGATTTGCACTGTCCAACACCACCCTCGGTGTGCAGGGACAGTGGAATTTTTTTTTTTTTTTTTTTTCCCCTCAGCGCTGTAGCTCATTGGGCTGCCCTAGAAGGCTCCCTGATAGCTGCATTGCTGTGTGTACGCCGCTGTGCAAACCAACTGCTTTTTTCAAAGCACAAATCCTCTTGTTCCTTCCTTTCTGCACAGCTATCTTTTTTGTTTGTCCACACTTTTTATTTCATTTGTGCATCAGTCCACTCCTTATTGCTGCCTGCCATACCTGGCTGAGATTACTGCAGGCAGGGAGATAGTAGCTGCCTGCCATACCTGGCTGAGATTACTGCAGGCAGGGAGATAGTAATTGTAGGACATTCCCTGTTTTTTTTTTTTTTTTTTTTTTGGTGGGAGATTAAGATTGGCAATTTGGCATTTCTGCTAGAGTGCCATCCCTGTGTGTGCCATCTCTCTCACATAGTGGGCCATAGAAAGCCTTTTCATTTTTCTGTATTTTTTTTTGTGGGGTGTATAAATTCTCCCTGATAAAAATACAGTGGGAGATTAATATTGGCCTTTGGGCTTGTGTGCCAGTCCTGAGTGTGCCATCTCTCTCACAAATAGTGGGCCATAGAAAGCCTATTTTATTTTTTTTTGGGTTTTATAAATTCTCCCTGAAAAAAAGGGAGATTAATATTGGCCTCTGGGCTTCTGTGCCAGTCCTGAGCGTGCCATCTGTGCCAGTCCTGAGCGTCCCATCTCTCTCACAAATAGTGGGCCATAGAAAGCCTATTTAATTTTTTTTTTGGTTTTATAAATTTTCCCTGAAAAAAGGGAGATTAATATTGGCCTCTGGGCTTGTGTGCCAGTTGTGAGCGTGCCATCTGTGCCAGTCCTGAGCGTGCCATCTCTCTCACAAATAGTGGGCCATAGAAAGCCTATTTAATTTTTTTTTTGGTTTTATAAATTTTCCCTGAAAAAAGGGAGATTAATATTGGCCTCTGGGCTTGTGTGCCAGTTGTGAGCGTGCCATCTGTGCCAGTCCTGAGCGTGCCATCTCTCTCACAAATAGTGGGCCATAGAAAGCCTATTTAAATATTTTTTTGGTTTTATAAATTCTCCCAGAAAAAAAGGGAGATTAATATTGGCCTCTGGGCTTCTGTGCCAGTTGTGAGCGTGCCATCTGTGCCAGTCCTGAGCGTGCCATCTCTCTCACAAATAGTGGGCCATAGAAAGCCTATTTAAATATTTTTTTGGTTTTATAAATTCTCCCAGAAAAAAAGGGAGATTAATATTGGCCTCTGGGCTTCTGTGCCAGTCCTGAGCGTGCCATCTGTGCCAGTCCTGAGCGTCCCATCTCTCTCACAAATAGTGGGCCATAGAAAGCCTATTTTATTTTTTTTTTGGGTTTCAGAAATTCTCCCTGGAAAAAAAAAGGGAGATTAATATTGCCCTTTGGGCTTGTGTGCCAGTACTAAGCGTTCCATCTCTCTCTCTCTCTCAGTCAGTGGGCCATAGAACGCATATTTTTGGTTTTATTTGTTTTCTAAATTCTCCCTGAAAAAATCATTTTATTTTATTTGGTTTCTAAATTCTTCCTGATAAAATCATATTTTTTTTATTATTTTTATTTCTAAAGTCTCCCTGAAAAAAAAAAAAAAAAAAAACAACCAAAAAAACAGTGGGAGATTAATATTGGCCTTTCTGCTTGTGTGCCAGTCTTGACTCCTGGGTGTGCCATCTCTCTCTCTCTCTCTCTCTCTCTCTCTCTCTCTCTCTCTCTCTCTCCAATTGTGGTCCATAGAAAGCCTATATTTTTTTTCCTTGATTTGGGTTCTAAAATCTACCAGAGAAAATAACTACATCAATCATTGGTAGAAAAATATTGGCCTCTGGGTTTGTGTGCCACTCCTGACTCCTGTGTGCGTCATCTCTCAGTCAGTGGGCCATAGAACGCCTATTTTTGGTTTTATTTGTTTTCTAAATTCTCCCTGAAAAAATTATTTTATTTTATTTGGTTTCTAAATTCTTCCTGATAAAATCATATTTTTTTTATTATTTTTTTTTCTAAAGTCTCCCTGAAAAAAAAAAAAAAAAACAGTGGGAGATTAATATTGGCCTTTCTGCTTGTGTGCCAGTCTTGACTCCTGGGTGCGTCATCTCTCAGTCAGTGGGCCATAGAACGCCTATTTTTGGTTTTATTTGTTTTATAAATTCTCCCTGAAAAAATCATTTTATTTTATTTGGTTTCTAAATTCTTCCTGATAAAATCATATTTTTTTTATTATTTTTTTTTCTAAAGTCTCCCTGAAAAAAAAAAAAAAAAAACAACCAAAAAAAACAGTGGGAGATTAATATTGGCCTTTCTGCTTGTGTGCCAGTCTTGACTCCTGGGTGCGTCATCTCTCAGTCAGTGGGCCATAGAACGCCTATTTTTGGTTTTATTTGTTTTCTAAATTCTCCCTGAAAAAATCATTTTATTTTATTTGGTTTCTAAATTCTTCCTGATAAAATCATATTTTTTTTATTATTTTTTTTTCTAAAGTCTCCCTGAAAAAAAAAAAAAAAAAAACAACCAAAAAAAACAGTGGGAGATTAATATTGGCCTTTCTGCTTGTGTGCCAGTCTTGACTCCTGGGTGCGTCATCTCTCAGTCAGTGGGCCATAGAACGCCTATTTTTGGTTTTATTTGTTTTCTAAATTCTCCCTGAAAAAATCATTTTATTTTATTTGGTTTCTAAATTCTTCCTGATAAAATCATATTTTTTTTATTATTTTTTTTTCTAAAGTCTCCCTGAAAAAAAAAAAAAAAAAAACAACCAAAAAAAACAGTGGGAGATTAATATTGGCCTTTCTGCTTGTGTGCCAGTCTTGACTCCTGGGTGCGTCATCTCTCAGTCAGTGGGCCATAGAACGCCTATTTTTGGTTTTATTTGTTTTCTAAATTCTCCCTGAAAAAATCATTTTATTTTATTTGGTTTCTAAATTCTTCCTGATAAAATCATATTTTTTTTATTATTTTTTTTTCTAAAGTCTCCCTGAAAAAAAAAAAAAAAAAAACAACCAAAAAAAACAGTGGGAGATTAATATTGGCCTTTCTGCTTGTGTGCCAGTCTTGACTCCTGGGTGTGCCATCTCTCTCTCTCTCTCTCTCCAATTGTGGTCCATAGAAAGCCTACATTTTTTTTCCTTGATTTGGGTTCCAAAATCTACCAGAGAAAATAACTCCATCAATCATTGGTAGAAAAATATTGGCCTCTGGGCTTGTGTGCCACTCCTGATTCCTGTGTGCGTCATCTCTCACTCAGTGGCCCATAGAAAGCATATAGTTTGTTACATTTGTTTTCTAAATTCTCCCTGCAAAAATCTATTTTTTTTTTTTTGGGGGGTTTCTAAAGTGTTCCTGAAAAAAATAAAAATAAAAAAAAAATAATAGTGTGACATTAATATTAACATTTGTGCTTCAGTGACAGTCCTGCGTGTGGGGCATCTCTCTAATTTGCAGCCACCAAAAAAAGAGTGTGTAACATTGGGCCTGATTTTCGCTGTGGTCTCACCAACCTGTAAAGGGGTAGCTAAATCATACAGAAGTTATAGCTCACCGTGTAAGTTGTGTGACTGCAACAAATAACGTTAGTTTGGTTACGTTTTTAAAACAATGAGGAAGTCTAGTGGAAGAGGTCGTGGCCGGGGGCGTTCATTGTCAGCTGGTAATGAGGGTAGTGGTAGTGGTGGAGCATCAGGTGGTCGTGGGGGAAAAAATATTGCACCTAAGTCTGGAGCTGTGGAGCCAGGTTCGTCGTCCGGCTACACAAGGCCTCGAACGCTCCCTTTTCTGGGATTAGGAAAACCGCTTTTAAAGCCGGAGCAGCAAGAGCAAGTTTTGGCTTATCTTGCTGACTCAGCCTCTAGCTCTTTTGCCTCATCTCGTGAAACTGGTAAAAGTAAAAGCAGCGCGTCGTTAGTGGATGTTCACGGTCAGGGACAAGTCACTTCCTTGTCCTCTTCAGCAAAAACAACAACAGAGAAGAATGCAGCAGGCGACACAACGGGTTACTCCATGGAGCTCTTTACACATACCGTCCCTGGCTTAGAAAGTGAAGCAGTTAACAGTCCATGCCCATTACAAATTGAATCTGACATGGAGTGCACTGACGCACAGCCACAGCCAGACTACTATGCTGGTCCTTTGACTCAGACCACAACATTGCCCTCGCAGGGTGCTGATCAAGAATCAGACCCTGATGAGACTATGTTGCCCCATCACGAACGCTATACCACCGAACGACACGGTGACACAGACGAAGTTGCGCAGGAGGTACAAGAAGAGTTATTAGATGACCCAGTTCTTGACCCCGATTGGCAGCCATTGGGGGAACAGGGTGCAGGCGGCAGCAGTTCTGAAGCAGAGGAGGAGGAGGGGCCGCAGCAGGCATCAACATCGCCACAGGTTCCATCTGCCGGGCCCGTATCTTGCCCAAAACGCGTGGCAAAGCCAAAACCTGGTGGAGGACAGCGTGGCCATCCGGTTAAAGCTCAGTCTGCAATGCCTGAAAAGGTATCCGATGCTAGAAAGAGTGCAGTCTGGCATTTTTTTAAACAACATCCAATTGATCAGCGCAAAGTCATCTGTCAAAAATGTTCTACTTCCTTAAGCAGAGGTCAGAATCTGAAAAGTCTCAATACTAGTTGCATGCATAGACATTTAACCACCATGCATTTGAAAGCTTGGACTAACTACCAAACGTCCCTTAAGGTTGTTGCACCCTCGGCCAATGAAGCTAGTCATCAACGCAACATCCCTTCCGGCAGTGTAGGACCACCATTTAGCGCACCACCTGCTGTATCTGTGCAGGTATCTTTGCCAGGCCAAAGCAGTCAGGGTCAGGGAATCACCAGTTTCGTAGTAGGAAACACTGCATCTAGGGCACCGGCGGCAACAATACCATCTCCCACCGTCTCTCAGTCTGCCATGTCCACCGGCACCCCCGCTAGTTCCACGATCTCCAGCTCTCCAGTCCAGCTCACCCTACATGAGACTATGGTTAGAAAAAGGAAATACTTAGCCTCGCATCCGCGTACACAGGGTTTGAACGCCCACATAGCTAGACTAATCTCGTTAGAGATGATGCCCTACCGGTTAGTTGAAAGCGAAGCTTTCAAAGACCTGATGGACTACGCTGTACCACGCTACGAGCTACCCAGTCGACACTTTTTTTCCAGAAAAGCCATCCCAGCCCTCCACCAGCATGTTAAAGAGCGCATCGTCCATGCACTCAGGCAATCTGTGAGCACAAAGGTGCACCTGACAACAGATGCATGGACCAGTAGGCATGGCCAGGGACGTTACGTGTCCATCACGGCACACTGGGTAAATGTGGTGGATTCAGGGTCCACAGGGGACAGCAAGTTTGGGACAGTTCTGCCTAGCCCACGGTCTAGTAAACAGTTGTCTGTAGCCGTTCGCACCCCCTCCTCCTCCTCCTCCTCGTCCTCCTGCAGAAGCAAGAGCTCGTCCACAGACCGCAGTCGCACAAACACTCCATCCGCACCTGCCACTGTTGCACACCAGGTCTCCCATTATGGGGCAGCTACTGGCATACGTCAGCAGGCTGTATTGGCTATGAAGTGTTTGGGCGACAATAGACACACCGCGGAAGTTCTGTCCGAGTTCTTGCAGCAAGAAACGCAGTCGTGGCTGGGCACTGTAGATCTTGAGGCAGGCAAGGTAGTGAGTGATAACGGAAGGAATTTCATGGCTGCCATCTCCCTTTCCCAACTGAAACACATTCCTTGCCTGGCTCACACCTTAAACCTGGTGGTGCAGTGCTTCCTGAAAAGTTATCCGGGGTTATCCGACCTGCTCCTCAAAGTGCGTGGACTTTGCGCACATATCCGCCGTTCGCCTGTACACTCCAGCCGTATGCAGACCTATCAGCGTTCTTTGAACCTTCCCCAGCATCGCCTAATCATAGACGTTGCAACAAGGTGGAACTCAACACTGCACATGCTTCAGAGACTGTGCGAACAGAGGCGGGCTGTTATGTTTTTGTGGGAGGATACACATACACGGGCAGGCAGTAGGATGGCAGACATGGAGTTGTCAGGTGTGCAGTGGTCGAAGATTCAAGACATGTGTCAAGTCCTTCAGTGTTTTGAGGAATGCACACGGCTGGTTAGTGCAGACAACGCCATAATAAGCATGAGCATCCCCCTAATGCGTCTGCTGATGCAAAGTTTGACGCACATAAAGGATCAGGCGTCTGCACCAGAGGAAGAGGAAAGCCTTGATGACAGTCAGCGATTGTCTGGTCAGGGCAGTGTACATGACGAGGTACCGGGCGAAGAGGAGGTGGAGGATGAGGAGGATGATGGGGATGAGTATATTTTTAATGAGGAAGCTTTCCCGGGGGCACGGGAAATTGGTGGCGTGGCAAGGCCGGGTTCTGGTTTTTTGAGGGACACAAGTGACGTAGATTTGCCTGCAACTGCCCCTCAACCAAGCACAACCGCAGATTTGACAACGGGAACTTTGGCCCACATGGCGGATTATGCCTTGCGTATCCTCAAAAGGGACACACGCATTACAAAAATGATGAACGATGACGATTACTGGTTGGCCTGCCTCCTTGATCCTCGCTATAAAGGCAAATTGCAAAATATTATGCCACATGAGAACTTGGAACTAATATTAGCAACAAAACAATCAACTCTTGTTGACCGTTTGCTTCTGGCATTCCCTGCACACAGCGCCCGTGATCGTTCTCACACGAGCTCCAGGGGCCAGCAGACCAGAGGTGTTAGAGGGGCAGAAATCATAAGTGGCGTTGGACAGAGGGGTTTTCTGACCAGGTTGTGGAGTGATTTTTCTATGACCGCAGACAGGACAGGTACTGCAGCATCAATTCAAAGTGACAGGAGACAACATTTGTCCAGTATGGTTACAAACTATTTTTCATCCCTTATCGACGTTCTCCCTCAACCGTCATTCCCATTTGATTACTGGGCATCCAAATTAGACACCTGGCCAGAATTGGCAGAATATGCATTGCAGGAGCTTGCTTGCCCGGCAGCTAGTGTCCTATCAGAAAGAGTATTCAGTGCTGCAGGTTCAATACTAACAGAAAAAAGGACTCGTCTGGCTACCCAAAATGTAGATGATCTAACCTTCATTAAAATGAACCACAACTGGATTTCAAAATCTTTTGCCCCACCCTGCCCGGCTGACACCTAGCTTTCCTATGAAAAGGTCTTGCCTGTGGACTATTCTGAATGACTTTTCCAATCTCGTAATTTTCTTCACCTGATTGTCCAGCATACGACATGTTTCCACCTCACGAAATGGCCAAACTCCCCACACGGGGCCGTGCTATCGCCACTTTGCGCTTGGACCCTTGAGAGTGCTGTTTGTCTGAAGAGGTGGGTGTGGCCGCTTTTGGTCGACGGCACTGCCACTGGGTCCCTCATAGTACAATAAAGTGTCTCTGGCGGTGGTGGTGCGCACCCAACGTCAGACACACCGTTGTAATATGAGGGGCCCTGTGCCTGTACCGCCGGCCACAAGACAGTTCCCCCCCCCAGCTCAAACAGTGCTCTACCACTAGCAAAATTATCTCTCACAGCTTCACCAATGTGTAGTCTAGCCGCTGACATCCTTCAATGCCTGGCACTGACAATACCATTGTTTTGACATTTTTGTTATGTTAGGCCTTCGAAGCCTGTCTGCGGTCCCTTCTTTCTACAACTACTACACTGACCAGGCCACTGCTGGCCGTGTTACCCTGGAACCAATTTAAAAGTGCCTACAGTCAGCCCAATTTTGTTATGTTAGGCCTTCGAAGACTGTCTGCCGTCACTCCTTCCACTAGACTTCCACTGACCATACACTGCTGCCCATGTACCCCTGGAACCAATTTAAAGTGCCTACAGCCAGCCCAATTTTGTTATGTTAGGCCTTCGAAGCCTGTCTGCGGTCACTCCTTCCACTAGACTTCCACTGACCAGACCACTGCTGCCCGTGTACCCCTGGAACCAATTTAAAAGTGCCTACAGCCATGTGTTATTATTTTAGGCCTTCGATGCCTGTCTGCGGTCACTCCTTCCACTAGGCCTCCACTGACCACACCACTGCTGCCCGTGTACCCCTGGAACCAATTTAAAATTGCCTACAGCCAGCCCAATTTTTTTATTTTAGGCCTTCGATGCCTGTCTGCGGTCCATTCTTTCAACTACTACTACACTGACCAGGTCACTGCTGCCCGTGTACCCCTGGAACCAATTTAAAATTGCCTACAGCCAGCCCAATTTTTTTATTTTAGGCCTTCGATGCCTGTCTGCGGTCCATTCTTTCAACTACTACTACACTGACCAGGTCACTGCTGCCCGTGTACCCCTGGAACCAATTTAAAATTGCCTACAGCCAGCCCAATTTTTTTATTTTAGGCCTTCGATGCCTGTCTGCGGTCCATTCTTTCAACTACTACTACACTGACCAGGTCACTGCTGCCCGTGTACCCCTGGAACCAATTTAAAATTGCCTACAGCCAGCCCAATTTTTTTATTTTAGGCCTTCGATGCCTGTCTGCGGTCCATTCTTTCAACTACTACTACACTGACCAGGTCACTGCTGCCCGTGTACCCCTGGAACCAATTTAAAATTGCCTACAGCCATGTGTTATTATTTTAGGCCTTCGATGCCTGTCTGCGGTCACTCCTTCCACTAGGCCTCCACTGACCACACCACTGCTGTCCGTGTACCCCTGGAACCAATTTAAAATTGCCTACAGCCATGTGTTATTATTTTAGGCCTTCGATGCCTGTCTGCGGTCACTCCTTCCACTAGACTTCCACTGACCAGACCACTGCTGCCCGTGTACCCCTGGAACCAATTTAAAAGTGCCTACAGCCAGCCCAAGTTTGTTATGTTAGGCCTTCGATGCCTGTCTGCGGTCCATTCTTTCAACTACTACTACACTGACCAGGTCACTGCTGCCCGTGTACCCCTGGAACCAATTTAAAATTGCCTACAGCCAGCCCAATTTTTTTATTTTAGGCCTTCGATGCCTGTCTGCGGTCCATTCTTTCAACTACTACTACACTGACCAGGTCACTGCTGCCCGTGTACCCCTGGAACCAATTTAAAATTGCCTACAGCCAGCCCAATTTTTTTATTTTAGGCCTTCGATGCCTGTCTGCGGTCCATTCTTTCAACTACTACTACACTGACCAGGTCACTGCTGCCCGTGTACCCCTGGAACCAATTTAAAATTGCCTACAGCCAGCCCAATTTTTTTATTTTAGGCCTTCGATGCCTGTCTGCGGTCCATTCTTTCAACTACTACTACACTGACCAGGTCACTGCTGCCCGTGTACCCCTGGAACCAATTTAAAATTGCCTACAGCCATGTGTTATTATTTTAGGCCTTCGATGCCTGTCTGCGGTCACTCCTTCCACTAGGCCTCCACTGACCACACCACTGCTGCCCGTGTACCCCTGGAACCAATTTAAAATTGCCTACAGCCAGCCCAATTTTTTTATTTTAGGCCTTCGATGCCTGTCTGCGGTCCATTCTTTCAACTACTACTACACTGACCAGGTCACTGCTGCCCGTGTACCCCTGGAACCAATTTAAAATTGCCTACAGCCAGCCCAATTTTTTTATTTTAGGCCTTCGATGCCTGTCTGCGGTCCATTCTTTCAACTACTACTACACTGACCAGGTCACTGCTGCCCGTGTACCCCTGGAACCAATTTAAAAGTGCCTACAGCCAGCCCAAGTTTGTTATGTTAGGCCTTCGATGCCTGTCTGCGGTCCATTCTTTCAACTACTACTACACTGACCAGGTCACTGCTGCCCGTGTACCCCTGGAACCAATTTAAAATTGCCTACAGCCAGCCCAATTTTTTTATTTTAGGCCTTCGATGCCTGTCTGCGGTCCATTCTTTCAACTACTACTACACTGACCAGGTCACTGCTGCCCGTGTACCCCTGGAACCAATTTAAAATTGCCTACAGCCATGTGTTATTATTTTAGGCCTTCGATGCCTGTCTGCGGTCACTCCTTCCACTAGGCCTCCACTGACCACACCACTGCTGCCCGTGTACCCCTGGAACCAATTTAAAATTGCCTACAGCCAGCCCAATTTTTTTATTTTAGGCCTTCGATGCCTGTCTGCGGTCCATTCTTTCAACTACTACTACACTGACCAGGTCACTGCTGCCCGTGTACCCCTGGAACCAATTTAAAATTGCCTACAGCCATGTGTTATTATTTTAGGCCTTCGATGCCTGTCTGCGGTCACTCCTTCCACTAGGCCTCCACTGACCACACCACTGCTGCCCGTGTACCCCTGGAACCAATTTAAAATTGCCTACAGCCAGCCCAATTTTTTTATTTTAGGCCTTCGATGCCTGTCTGCGGTCCATTCTTTCAACTACTACTACACTGACCAGGTCACTGCTGCCCGTGTACCCCTGGAACCAATTTAAAATTGCCTACAGCCAGCCCAATTTTTTTATTTTAGGCCTTCGATGCCTGTCTGCGGTCCATTCTTTCAACTACTACTACACTGACCAGGTCACTGCTGCCCGTGTACCCCTGGAACCAATTTAAAATTGCCTACAGCCATGTGTTATTATTTTAGGCCTTCGATGCCTGTCTGCGGTCACTCCTTCCACTAGGCCTCCACTGACCACACCACTGCTGTCCGTGTACCCCTGGAACCAATTTAAAATTGCCTACAGCCATGTGTTATTATTTTAGGCCTTCGATGCCTGTCTGCGGTCACTCCTTCCACTAGGCCTCCACTGACCACACCACTGCTGTCCGTGTACCCCTGGAACCAATTTAAAATTGCCTACAGCCATGTGTTATTATTTTAGGCCTTCGATGCCTGTCTGCGGTCACTCCTTCCACTAGACTTCCACTGACCAGACCACTGCTGCCCGTGTACCCCTGGAACCAATTTAAAAGTGCCTACAGCCAGCCCAAGTTTGTTATGTTAGGCCTTCGATGCCTGTCTGCGGTCACTCCTTCCACTAGGCCTCCACTGACCACACCACTGCTGCCCGTGTACCCCTGGAACCAATTTAAAATTGCCTACAGCCAGCCCAATTTTTTTATTTTAGGCCTTCGATGCCTGTCTGCGGTCCATTCTTTCAACTACTACTACACTGACCAGGTCACTGCTGCCCGTGTACCCCTGGAACCAATTTAAAATTGCCTACAGCCAGCCCAATTTTTTTATTTTAGGCCTTCGATGCCTGTCTGCGGTCCATTCTTTCAACTACTACTACACTGACCAGGTCACTGCTGCCCGTGTACCCCTGGAACCAATTTAAAATTGCCTACAGCCATGTGTTATTATTTTAGGCCTTCGATGCCTGTCTGCGGTCACTCCTTCCACTAGGCCTCCACTGACCACACCACTGCTGTCCGTGTACCCCTGGAACCAATTTAAAATTGCCTACAGCCATGTGTTATTATTTTAGGCCTTCGATGCCTGTCTGCGGTCACTCCTTCCACTAGGCCTCCACTGACCACACCACTGCTGTCCGTGTACCCCTGGAACCAATTTAAAATTGCCTACAGCCATGTGTTATTATTTTAGGCCTTCGATGCCTGTCTGCGGTCCATTCTTTCAACTACTACTACACTGACCAGGGCACTGCTGGCCGTGTACCCCTGGAACCAACATCAGAAAATATAAAAATAAGTATTTTGCTTATAAAAAAGAAAATACTGGTGAGATATCAAATGCAGACATTTTAACATTAAAAACAAACACACAACTCTAATCTGGTACAGTACTAAAAATGGCCACCAGCTACAATTACTTTCTCCTGCAAGTAGTTAACTGAAAGTTTTTTTAAATTGAAAACACACATATGGCATCCACCGAGTGTTGTCCTGTCGCGTCTTCTTTATATTATTGCCGAGAAGATGCAAAATAATGAAAATAATAAAATCATTAATTACCAAAATAATAGAGAAAGTCAACACCACATTGCAAATAAACATTCATTCCAAATAAAGAAGCAGGGCGCGTCCGAGGGTGAGTATATACCTAATAAGAATATAATCACCCTCGGACGCGCAATGCTTATTTCCAACAGCCTTCCTTCCTAAGAATCAGCCCTTCCGTCGTGTAGAGAGACGTTGTGTTACACTCCAAGGTGTTCCCCAGGTTGCCTTTCCTGAGCTTCGATCTTCCGGCTCTCGTTTAGTAGTTCTTGGAAACTACTCTGCATTAGGCCTTCAAATTGGGTATGGGGTGTAGAGAGATGGTGTGTTCCACTCCAAGGTGTTCCCCAGGTTGCCTTTCCTGAGCTTCGATCTTCCGGCTCTCGTTTAGTAGTTGTTGGAAACTACGCTGCATTAGGCCTTCAAATTGGGTATGGGGTGTAGCGAGAGGGTGTGTTACACTCCAAGGTGTTCCCCAGGTTGCCTTTCCTGAGCTTCGATCTTCCGGCTCTCGTTTAGTAGTTCTTGGAAACTACACTGCATTAGGCCTTCAAATTGGGTATGGGGTGTAGAGAGAGGGTGTGTTACACTCTAAGGTGTTCCCCAGGTTTCCTTGCCATTGCTTCGGTCTTCCGACTCTCGTTTAGTAGTTGTAGAAAAGTACACTGCATTAGGCCATACAAAATGGGTATGGGGTGGAGAGAGATGGTGTGTTACACTCCAAGGTGTTCCCCAGGTTGCCTTTCCTGAGCTTCTATCTTCAGGCTCTCATTAAATTGTGGTTAAATGGAACAACTGCATTTGGCGTACTAGTTGGTTTGGGGCCTACTATCGGTGTCTGCCACTCCTTGCTGTTCTCCTCCACTGAACAAAGCTGTGCCGCCTGTTTACTACGGTTGCCAATTTTGAACTGCATTTCGACTACTTACTGATTTGGCCCTACTCTCTGTGTCAGCCTCTCATTCCAGTTGTCCTCCACTGCAATGCCCCCTGGTTATTCCTGTGTTACCAATTTTGAACTGCATTTAGCCCACTTTCTTCTTTGGGCCTATATCTGTGTTTCCACTTCATCGTGCCCATTGCCCAGCCAGTGATAGATGAGTCTGCTGGTACATTGACCCATAACGCAACATTCCCCGTGCACGCTACACAACAACATTGTGACCCTGCTGAAAGTCAGGTTGCTCTTCCCGCATACCATACCACCTTACACGGGGACAAAGAGGAAGGTGCAGATGAAAGTGCAGGTTCCTTCATCAGGTGGGGGGAGGAATACTAGTTGGCGACGTCACTGGCACAGGGCCTCTCATAGTACGCAAAAGTGTTGCTGCCGGTGGGAGGCGCCCCCGCCGTGCAAACACACCGCTGTACTTTGAGGGGCCCTGTGCCAGTGCCAATGCCAACGAGTGGGCCCCCCCTGCTTGCTCAGGTTCACAGCACTTGCAAAGTTGAAATACTTACCTCTCCCTGCTCCACTGCCGTGACGTGGTCCAGATTTCCTGGGCCCACTAATTACTTGAACCAGCCCTACCCCCCACAACTTTAGCCAAATGACCCCCAATTTCAAATGCCTTCCAATTATTATAAGGTAAATTACGCTTGACAAGCTTCATTAAGAAGAATGGATGGTTTTGACATTAAAATGGCCACTCTAGGTGTTTTCCTGGCCCCCACTCACTGCCGACTATGCTGCCCCATTGACTTGCATTGGGTTTCGTGTTTCGGTCGATCCCGACTTTACGTCATAATCGGCCGATTTCACTCGACCCGACTTTGGACATAGTCGGGTTTCGCAAAACCCGGCTCGACTCTAAAAAGGTCAAGGTCGCTCAACTCTAGTCAGCAGTCCTACCCCAAGCAGCAGTGGAGCAGAGGGAGTCTGATGGCTGCAGTCAGTGTGACTGTAAGTAAATAACTATATGATGCCTGCACTCTGAGTAGATCTCCAGCCACTAAGGCAGTTAGGGGAGGGGGCCCCATGCATCCTAAAGGTGACATAGGGGAGGGGGCCCACAGTGATATTCTAATTTTCTTGTGGACCCCCTCCCCCATTGTGTCAGCCACCTCTATTTTAGGGTATGTGCAAACGTATTCTGGCCCTCTGCGGATTTTTCTGCAGCGGATTTGATAAATCCGCAGTGGAAAACCGCTGCGGATTTATTGCGGATTTACCACGGTTTTTCTGCGTTTTCCACTGCGGTTTTACAACTGCGGTTTTCCATAGGGGCAGTTGTAAAACCGCTGCGGAAAACGCAGAAAGAAGTGACATGCTGCGGAATGTAAACCACTGCGTTTCTGCGTGTTTTTTTCCGCAGCATGGGCACAGCGTTTTCTGTTTCCCATAGGTTTACATGGTACGGTAAACGCATGGGAAACTCCTGCTGACCCGCAGCTGCGGAAGCGCTGCGGATCTGCAGCAAAATCCGCATCGTGTGCACATAGCCTTACTGTGGCTCCCCTTTCACTCTCTGAGCAGGCCCATAGGAAAATAGAGGTGAAATAGTGGGGGAGGGGGCCCATAGGATATTGGGTGACACAGTGGTGAAGGGGGTCCTCAGGTGATTAACACCTTTATGACATCTGCCTTCCATGTATGGCGCGTGTTAAATGCCAGTGTCAATCTCTGACTGCAGCATATAACACATGCCAGCATGCGTGCGTATCATTCTCTCACCCATTGGTGCCCATGAGGTGATCGTGGGTCGCCGATGGGTTGTAATGACAGCCAGGGGTCTTCTTCCTGTAGCCGAGCTGTGGCATCACTGTATATAATAGCACATGCGTTCGGATGATCGCATCTTCATGTCCTCTAAGGCTATGTGCACACGTTGCGGATTAGGCTTAGGAATTTCTGGTACGGATTCTGCCTCTCCTGGCAGAAAACACACCTGTGGATTTGTTGCGTTTTTTGTGCGGTTCCGCTGCGGTTTTTGTGCATTTTTGCTGCGGTTTTCTTGCGGATTTGCTGCGGTTTTTACCCCTGCAGTTTTCTATAATGGAATGGGTACAAAAACGCTGCAGATTCACAAAAAAGAAGTGACATGCTACTTCTTTTACACCGCAGCATTTCCGCAGCGGATTTTCCGCAAAGTGTGCACGGCATTTTTTTTTCTCATTGATTTACATTGTACTGTAAATCAATTGCGGATCTGCAGCGTTTCTGCACTGCAAAAAAATGCTGCGGATCTGCAGAGAATCCGCAACGTGTGCACATAGCCTAAGGGGGCTAACTGTACCAGTGAAAGGTAAAAAGAAAATAAAAAAATTCCTAAAAGTTCAAATCACCCTTTTTATCCCATTGAAAATAAATATATTTTAAAAATAAAAAAACAACAAATATTTGGTATTGCTGGGTTCAGAAAAGTCCAATCGATCAAACTATAAAAACAACTAACTTGATCAGAAAACACCGTAAGAAGAAACAAATGCCAAATGTCCTTTTTTCTGTTCGCCACAATTCCACCAAAAAAGCTATAACAAATGATGAAAACATTACATCTATCCCAAAATCGTACTAATAAAAACAATGTCTCGCCCCCAACAGAAAGCTTCCCTGTGTGTAATAAAATGCGCAACAGTCGCCGTCTTCTGCTGTGTCATTGCTTTGTGTCTTCATTGCAGTGGAACATGGCCACCGGTAAGTATTTTACTACACACAGTGGACCTACATTACTGCTCTCCTGTGTGGTGTAGTATATAGAGATGTAAGTGTATATATGTATATATATGTATGTATATAGAGGATCTGTCAGCTCTCCCGTGTGGTGTGGTATATAGAGGATCTGTCAGCTCTCCCGTGTGGTGTAGTATATAGAGGATCTGTCAGCTCTCCCGTGTAGTGTAGTATATAGAGGATCTGTCAGCTCTCCTGTGTGGTGTAGTATATAGAGGATCTGTCAGCTCTCCCGTGTGGTGTAGTATATAGAGGATCTGTCAGCTCTCCCGTGTGGTGTAGTATATAGAGGATCTGTCAGCTATGCCGTGTGGTGTAGTATATAGAGGATCTGTCAGCTCTCCTGTGGTGTAGTATATAGAGGATCTGTCAGCTCTCCTGTGTGGTGTAGTATATAGAGGATCTGTCAGCTCTCCTGTGTGGTGTAGTATATAGAGGATCTGTCAGCTCTCCTGTGTGGTGTAGTATATAGAGGATCTGTCAGCTCTGCCGTGTGGTGTGGTATATAGAGGATCTGTCAGCTCTCCTGTGTGGTGTAGTATATAGAGGATCCGTCAGCTCTGCCGTGTGGTGTAGTATATAGAGGATCTGTCAGCTCTTCCGTGTGGTGTAGTATATAGAGGATCTGTCAGCTCTCCTGTGTGGTGTAGTATATAGAGGATCTGTCAGCTCTCCTGTGTGGTGTAGTATATAGAGGATCTGTTAGCTCTGCCGTGTGGTGTGGTATATAGAGGATCTGTCAGCTCTCCTGTGTGGTGTAGTATATAGAGGATCCGTCAGCTCTCCTGTGTGGTGTAGTATATAGAGGATCTGTCAGCTCTCCCGTGTGGTGTAGTATATAGAGGATCTGTCAGCTCTTCCGTGTGGTGTAGTATATAGAGGATCTGTCAGCTCTCCTGTGTGGTGTAGTATATAAAGGATCTGTCAGCTCTCCTGTGTGGTGTAGTATATAGAGGATCTGTCAGCTCTGCCGTGTGGTGTGGTATATAGAGGATCTGTCAGCTCTCCCATGTGGTGTAGTATATAGAGGATCTGTCAGCTCTCCTGTGTGGTGTAGTATATAGAGGATCTGTCAGCTCTCCTGTGTGGTGTAGTATATAGAGGATCTGTCAGCTCTTCCGTGTGGTGTAGTATATAGAGGATCTGTCAGCTCTTCCGTGTGGTGTAGTATATAGAGGATCTGTCAGCTCTCCTGTGTGGTGTAGTATATAGAGGATCTGTCAGCTCTCCTGTGTGGTGTAGTATATAGAGGATCTGTCAGCTCTCCCGTGTGGTGTAGTAGATAGAGGATCTGTCAGCTCTGCCGTGTGGTGTAGTATATAGAGGATCTGTCAGCTCTCCTGTGTGGTGTAGTATATAGAGGATCTGTCAGCTCTCCCGTGTGGTGTGGTATATAGAGGATCTGTCAGCTCTCCTGTGTGGTGTAGTATATAGAGGATCTGTCAGCTCTCCCGTGTGTAGTATATAGAGGATCTGTCAGCTCTCCCGTGTGGTGTAGTATATAGAGGATCTGTCAGCTCTTCCGTGTGGTGTAGTATATAGAGGATCTGTCAGCTCTCCCGTGTGGTGTAGTATATAGAGGATCTGTCAGCTCTGTGTGGTGTAGTATATAGAGGATCTGTCAGCTCTCCTGTGTGGAGCAGTATATAGAGGATCTGTCAGCTCTCCTATGTGGTGCAGTATATAGAGGATCTGTCAGCTCTCCCGTGTGGTGTAGTATATAGAGGATCTGTCAGCTCTCCAGTGTGATGTGGTATATAGGATCTATCCTGTGTGGTATTTTTAAACTGCAAGGTGGGCCCCAAGAATGATTTTTCTCTAGTGGGCCCAAGGTACTCCAGTCCGACGCTGAGTGTACCTTTGGCATTCTGGTCGCTAAATGGCACATTCTTGAATCAGCCATAAATCTAAAAGTGGAAACAGTTGACGAGGTGGTCAAAGCCTGTGTGGTTCTCCACAATTACATAATTACTAAGGAGCGACCCCACATTGAACTGGATGAACCAGTTGCACACCCACTGCCTGATTTCCAGCATCACCCGCTGCGGTCAACTGCAGCCGTTGGTCTCATGCGGGACCAATTTGCTGCCTATTTTGATTCAGATATTGGACGGGTGTCATGGCAGGACAATGTTGTGTAAATGTCCTGTGGTATCTTTATCTGTACCAGTAAGTTTCTACAATGAAAATAATATTTCACATTAATAAACTTTAGTGTTGGTTGTGTTGACCGTGTCTCCTATCTTTTTCCTCTCCAAACCAAGGTTGCCCAAAAACGGGCAGTTATCTTTATTTAATATCATTTTTTGTAATCCAAAACCAGGAGTAGGCGATAAAGACAGAGGTGCTAGCTATTATGTCAATATCATAATTGACCTCTAATTGTTCCACTCCTTGTTTTGGTTTACAAATACTGATATAAAACACTGGCCACATACTGCTAGTAATGGCAGCCATGTTGCTTTATTGGTTAGCTTGTTGACGTCATTGCGTCATGATTCTCTTCTCATGTATCCATTCGACACAAAATGGAGAGACAATCACTGTCACGCTATGTATACTCATAAAGTCAGGTGTCAGAAATAATGAATTCATGATAAACATATACAGGCTCATGAATTCACTATTTATGACACCTGGGCAGGTGAGCATAGATATGTAGCGTGTGACCACCATTGTCCCCTCAATTGGTGTATAATAGATTATGTATAAAGAAGAGAAAATGGTGGTTATACAAGGCAGTTATCTACTCAACAGGTCAGGTGTCATAACTTACGAGTTTTTGGACACCTGACCTGTTCAGTAGAGGACTGCACTGTATTTCCACCATTTTCTCTTCATACTGCCACACTAGGCATATACAAAAAGAGATTATGGAGATACATGTTATATTTTTGGGGCCACCTCATATCTGTATACTAAAGACACACATATAGCTGCAGTCTTGTATTTTTATCTACTGGAGATATGTTGTGGCCCAAAAAATAAGTGTGGCGAAGTTTTTTGGCGCACGGTGTGTGTTGCCGGCGGCGATAGACACAATAAACCAAACATAATTGTGGCAAATCAAACTTGTTTTATTTTGTTAATGCAGCGCCCCAGAGACCTGGTCGTTGCAGTATGACGCTCTGCCACTAAGGGGACTGATGGTACGTCTGATGGCACTAAAGGAGTTCTCCCCTGACCAGGTATCACCAGAACACATTACACTTCACACTCCGGCCACTAGGGGGAGAAAAAGGCTTTATTTATTGGGCCACTCCTCACACTGGTAAAACTAGGGGTTGGGGAGGAAGTTAGTCAGAAGCTGACTGGGTTGGATTCAGGCAACATCCCGTGGCAGGGGGTGTTGCAGGGAGAAGACACAGGGGGGTCCCTGTCAGGCGTGGGAACCTGGCAGGTGCCTAGTGAACAGAGCAGAACGTAACGGAACCGCGCCTGCACACCCCGCGGCGGTATCCAAGAGAGAGACACGAAGGGAAGGATATTGTGGAACAGTGTAAATGAGATCAAGCACAAAGGAGTACCAGTAGGAGTCGTGCCATGAGACCGAGGCAACATCCTACTGAGGCGCGTGGCCGGAACACCGCAGGAGTAACTGACTCTAGGCCTTACTTCGAACTCCGCAGGACAGTTAATCATAGGTTGGCTGTCTATCTTACTACACCTACGAAGACATAGGGGGCAACAGTGGGAGAGGGGCGTCTTTAGGGTCCCGGAAGACCTCCAGGCCTTCCCGTCATATGGGTGCGTCCTAGCCATAACATACCTGGGGGACGTTGAACTAGAAACATCTGGAACCAAAGAGAGAGAGAGCTGTAGAGAACGAACGAACGAGAACAGCAGTTGTGAGGACTATTCCGAATGCTCAGCAGGGTAGGACTACAACACACAGGCGCTAGTGGTAGGCAACGATTTCCATCTGTGAAGGAAACTCTGGATGTGCCTATCGGACCGGCCGGTCTCAGATAGCCCTCTTAAGCGTGCTCTGGATTGAGGATCTTGAAGTCTTCAGTAAAGAGGTAAAGAGACTGCAACCTTGTGTCCTCGTTATTGTCTGCACCTCACACCATTACCATCCACCTTACTGGGAAGCCCTGGGGACATCCTTCACCTGTGGGAAGGTATACCATCCAGCTGCCATTCCATCACCCCAGCGGACCCCACAGCAGCGTCGGTCACCCTGACCGAACACCACAGGTGGCGTCACGAACCCCTGACAGACTGCACCACCTTTATTGGACGCCCCTTAGCAGGGTCGCGGACCGGGTCTAGCCACCGTGACAGCCTCAGAACCGAACCAGAGAGGCCCGATACCGAGAACTCGTGGCCCTGTGTCTGGGGGCGCTCCATTAACAAAGTCTAAAACTTATTTTTTTGTACCGCGCCTGCTTCGGGTAGAGTGATGTAAACGGGGGGTGTGAAGAACTGAGGCCTGGCTAACCGTGGACGACGCAGAGGTGGCAGGAGAAGGGGCAATGAAACTAGAAGGGTCTGGAAGTTCGAGGATGGGGCTTGACACATGAGAGGCTTGAGATGCACTGGAAGGGTGAGACAAAACTGACAATACAGACACATCGGTAGGTGAAGGGGGAGGAATACTAAGAGTTTTTTTTTTTCTGTGTTTTTTTTTGTTTAGCCTGTTAGGGGGACATCTTGGTGGGCTCATATGCTGTAGCGTGGTGGCGGGAGACCCGTCAGGGTCCGGCTGCACTGTCTCACAGTCCATTGCGCTTGTCGAGCGCTCGGCCATGCCAGAGTCCTGCTGAGTCGTGGTGGGGGGGAACATAAAGCCCTGCCAGGGTCCTGCTGCATCGTGGTGGGGGAGGTCCTGAAAGCCACGCCAGGGTCCTGCTGCATCGTGGTGGGGGCGGTCCTGAAAGCCATGGCAGGGTCCTGCTGCATCATGGTGGGGCCGGTCCTGAAAGCCACGCCAGGGTCCTGCTGCATCGTGGTGGGGGCGGTCCTGAAAGCCATGGCAGGATCCTGCTGCATCGTGGTGGGGCCGGTCTGAAAAGCTACGCCAGGGTCCTGCTGCATCGTGGTGTCAGTGGAGGAGGTCCAAGCCGGAGCAGCGGTGGGCAAGGTGTTGGCGGTGGGATGTCCAACTGCACTCGTCATGGTGTTGGCGCTGTAGTGGAGTCCGCCTGTGGAAGGAATTGAGGTGGCCGTGCAGTGGTATGCAGCAGAGGTCGGCATGGAGGTTAATCGTCACAGTGACGGCACAGTTGGATATGCCGCCACTGTCTGCTGTAAATAACGACACTGCTGCATAGCCTGCACAAAAGCAGCATTGCAGGCCTGCATCACACTGAGCTGGAGATCAGGGCTAAGGTGTTCCGACATGCCCTGCTCAATTTGGTTGAAAAAATGATGAGCTGGCCTCTGAAGGTCGGCTTTCACTTGATCACGGCTTTTGGTGACCTCCTGGATACGGCAATTCAAGAGGTTATGAGAAACATCCATTCGGTCACCTAAAGCCTTGATTGCTTTGTGTAAAACCGAGCTCAAGTGCAAAAACTCGGGCATGAGTGACCTGTCCGAAGCCCTCTGTCGCTGCCGAGATGAGTCCAAAAAAAAGGGTGCAGTGGAAGAGGACTGCCTGATGGGCCAGCTCCCTGGTCTCCAGTTAGTGTGGAAGGCCCACCTGCTGCTGCGCTGCTGGATGGCTGGGACGGGTCCGTGGCTGCCGGATGAAGGACCGCTCCAGAACCTGGGTCGACAGTCGTGCTGTGTGTGCTGTGAAAAAAGGAAACAGAAAATTAATACAAAAAAAAAACAAGACGCTAAATCCTGTGGAATTTTAAAATACAGATTATGTCAATACAATACAACCAAAAGCATGTGAGAAAAACTTACGTTCTCTGGACAAGGACCGGTCTTAAAAATGACAGCACGCAATGATATTTGTACAGTCTGATCCTTGCTCCTGAACCACTGGCAGCACGACTCTCTTGGCGCACGTGCTTGTTGAAGCGGTCCTTCATGGAACGCCAATGTGTTTTTACTTTGTCCACTGTTAAAAAAAAAAACATTATGGTCAGAAAATTGACTTTTTGCCGTGCAAAGACAACTGTGTGTGATGAGAGAAACTCCGGAGAGTTTCTTTCATCACAAACAGTCAAGAGAGCACGGCCAAGGTTACCAAATGCACTACGGGCCTGTGGCGGGGCATTGTCCCAGCCATCCCACAACGCTTGGGCCACCTCATTCCATAAGCGGCGGAGCGTGCTGTTCATCGAATGCAGTGGATCCCGGCTGTCCCACAACGGAACTCGCTCCTGGACCAGGGTTATTAGGAGGTCGTTGTCGATAAGGTCATCGTCCTGTCGTGAAACCTAAAAATTAAAGAAAATCATTAAAGTTTGCTCAATCACATAAGGAAAAGAAAGAGAACAGATGATGAGAAATGGCATGAATACGAAAGTCAACATACAAAAGGATTCCAGAAGAAAAATTTAAAGAAATACGAGTGTAAAGAAAGGAAGATTCAAGAATATTACAATGAGGACAGTCAGCCTTGTATACATACCCGCTGCCGTCTTCCCACCGGACCTTCACTCTGCTGCTCCTGTCTGGTCTGTGCCTCAGTAGAAGTGCTCTAAAAAAAAGGACAAATCACATTGTCACATGTGTCGATGTGACACTGAATACTTACCAAGCTGAAGAGGCAAATACTCACCTCACTGACCTGCTCCACTTCCGACTGACGTGGCTGATATTCCTCTTCAGATGAAGACTCCGCAGAAGACATTCTGATGCATGTAGAAAGAAATAAATGGAAGAAATTAGGACATGTAGAGCCAAAAAATAGAAAATAAAGGCATTGGCTAGGATATACTCACATTGATCTGGGTCTTGTCCTCCAATATGCGGCCTGCCAGTGTCTTGTCTTCTTGATAGTCTGATGAGAAGTGTCCTGAAACTTTCCCCAACCTCCCTTTTATCAGCTTGATGGTAGGGGGTGGTTTATCAGTGTCTAGACATGGTTATCTTAATTGAAACGCATGCGTTCAAAAACGCATGCAAACGCATGTACGTAAAAACGCATGCGTTTCCATAGACACCAATGTATTTTTTGACGCAAATCAAACGCAAACGAAGGCATGCGTTTTCTTGCGTCAAAAAAAGCCTCTGAAAATTACTACATGTTGCATTTCTGCAAAAGAACGCATGCAGCAAAAAAACATGTTAATGTTAAACATAGTAAAAAAAAACGCATGCGTTTATATGCGGTACAAACGCTGCAGATCAAAACGCAAGTGTGAAACCAGCCTTATGCTGTAATGTCTATTGTCTGTACAAGTCCCCTCTATAATTTGTAAAGCGCTGCGGAATATGTTGGCGCTCTATAAATAAAATTATTATTATTTATTATTAAAAAAATGTTTAGAATTGAGAGTCCTCAGTGGTTAATACCTTTTAATGGCTAACTGAAAAGATGGTAACAAATTGCAAGCTTTCGAGACTACACAGGTCTCTTCATCGGGCAAAGACTAAAAGAAATTCTGAAGAATCACATATTTATGCACAACATAGCACAGAAAAAAAAACATGGATAAGACAGGTGAGATGAAGCAGAATTACCATGAGTGATAAACAGTTATGTCTATAAATATTGGACCAGTTCTTAGATAAGGAATGTTTTATTGTCCTCTGATTGGAGTCTGGTTCTGTTGCGATGACCCCTCATAGTCTGAGGGGCAAGTTCCTTAGTTGATGTAAAAAGACATAAATCCATGCAACACATTCATTCCTGCACTAAGACTGTCACAGGTCGTCATCAGTTTATATTCCCATACTCTTCTGTCTCTCTTAGATTTGAAGCTACCTTTTAACACAAGTAATTTCATGTCCATAATGTTATGATTTGGGAGACAAAAATGTATTGCCACAGGTAGATCCATTCTTTTTTCTCTTATTGTGTGGCGGTGAGAGTTCATCCTTGTTCTCAGTTTTTGCCCTGTCTCCCCCACATACAGACCCCCAGTTGGACATTTAGTACAAAATAATTAGGTATACCACATTAGAAGTGACGGAGCTCAAAGTACCTGTTATCTTGTAGTCCTGATGTGAATTGGGGATCTTTAACTTGTCCATGGTCATTATAAATGGACAGGTTTCACATTTTTTCTGATTGCAAGGAAAGGTACCTGCTGCTGTTGGGAGAGGACAGGGAGCTCTTGACAATGATGCTTCTTAGATTTGGGGGCTGCCTAAAACACAGTAGTGGGGGGTCTGGAAAAATGGATTGTAAGCGGGCATCTTTTTGTAGTAAAGGTTGTAATTTCCGTGCAGCTCCATTTAGCACCTCCAGATTTGGATTGTAGGTAACTACTAGAGGTACCCGGTTATTTTCTTCTTTAGCTTTGCAATGTAGCAGGTGATTCCTTGATAGTCTAGTTGCTCTTGTAATTTGGTTTTCAATTGTTCTTGGATGGTAGCCCTGATTGAAAAAGGTCTTTCTAAGGCGACCAAGGTGTTCATCCCTATCCATGGGGTTGGAACTGTTGTGAATTCCGCTCTTGGGCTCCCTCCGGTGGTTGTCAGTGGCATTTTTGTGAGTTCTGCTCTTTGGCACCCTCCTGTGGTTTTTAGTGGTATGGCTGCTTCTTGGATTTAGCTTCAGCAGCTGTTTTCACTGATCGTCTTCCTGGCTCAGCTATATTAGTCTGGCCTTATCCTTCATTCAATGCCGGTTGTCTATTGTTCCTGCCTGGAGTCATTGCTCTTAGGACTTTCCTGACACTCTGACCAGTTCATCAAAGCTAAGTCCTTGCTTGTGCTTTTGCGGTTCTCTTGTTGTGGACTTGTTGTTCAGCACTTTCTTGTTTTTGTTCATTTGTCCAGCTTTTCAGTATGGATCTATTCAGCTAAGCTGGAAGCTCTGGGCAGCAGAGTTTGCCCTCCACACCTTTAGTCAGGTGTGGAGATTTTTGCATTTCTCTGCGGTGGACTTTTTCTAGTTTTTATTACTGACCACACAGCGTTCTGTCCTGTACTATTTTCTATCTAGCTAGAAGTGGCCTCCTGTGCTAAATCTTGTTTCATACTACGCATGTCATTTCCTTCTCCTCTCACAGTCATTATTTGTGGGGGGCTAATCTATCCTTTGGGGATTTTCTCTGAGGCAAGATAGTTTTCCTGCTTCTATGTTTAGGGGTAGTTAGCTCTTAGGCTGTGACGAGATGCCTAGGTAGAGTTAGGAGCATTCCACGGCTGCTTCTAGTGTTGTGTTGAGCTTAGGGACTGTGGTCAGTATAGTTGCCACCTGCTCAGAGCTAGACGCATGTCGCTCCTTAATCACCAGATCATAACAGTACAACTGGCCAAAAATGAGCTGAATGCCTCTCAAAAGAAGGAAGAGAAAAAGAGTTCTGAGCCATTTTTTTTTTCTTTAGTTTGTTTTGTCTTTTTCCTTCCTCTTGATCTCTGGGTGATTTGGGATTTGGATGTAGGCATGGATGTTCAGGGTTTGTTTTCTCGTGTGGATCAGCTTGCTGTAAGAGTACAGAGTATTCAAGATTATGTGGTTCAGACTCCGGCCTTAGAGCCTAGAATTCCTACTCCGGATTTGTTATACAGGGATAGATCTAAGTTTTTGAACTTTAAAAATAATTGCAAATTGTTTTTTGCTCTGAAACCCTGTTCCTCTGGTGACCCCATTCAGCAAGTAAAGATAGTGATTTCTCTTCTGCGTGGCGACCCTCAGGACTGGGGATTCTCACTTGAGCCATGGAATCCGGCATTGCTTAATGTAGATGCATTTTTTCAATCGCTCGGATTATTGTATGACAAACCTAACTCTGTAGAGCATGCTGAGAAAACACTGTTGGCCCTGTGTCAAGGTCAGGAAGCGGCAGAATTATACCGCCAGAAATTTAGAAAATGGTCTGTGTTCACTAAATGGAATGAGGAGGCTCTGGCAGCAATTTTCAGAAAGGGTCTTTCTGAAGCCCTTAAAGATGTTATGGTGGGGTTTCCCACACCTGTTGGTTTGAGCAAATCTATGTCTCTGGCCATTCAGATTGATCGGCGCCTGCGCGAATGCAAAGTGGTGCACCATATGGCAGCGTCCTCTGAGCAAAATCCTGAGCCCATGCAATGCGATAGGATATTGACTAGAGCGGAACAGAGGGGATACAGACGTCAGAATGGGCTGTGTTTTTACTGTGGTGATTCTGCTCATACTATTTCTGATTGCCCTAAGCGTATTAAGAGGGTCGCTAGATCTGTTAGCATTAGTACTGTGCAGCCTAAGTTTCTCCTGTATGTGACCCTGATTTGCTCATTGCCATTTTTTTCTGTCATGGCATTTGTGGATTCAGGCGCTGCTCTGAACTTAATGGACTTAGAATTCGCTAGGCGCTGTGGTTTTTCTTTGCAGCCTTTGCAGAGTCCCATACCCTTGAGGGGTATTGATGCTACACCATTGCCAAGAATAAACCTCAGTACTGGACGCAGATGACTATGTACACGGCTCCTGCACATCAGGAAGATTGCCGTTTTCTGGTGTTGCATAATTTACATGATGTTGTTGTACTGGGTTTTCCATGGTTACAAGTACACAATCCAGTGCTGGATTGGAGATCAATGTCTGTGACTAGTTGGGGTTGTCAAGGGGTACATAGTGACGTTCCTTTGATGTCAATTTCCTCTTCCCCTCTTCTGATGTTCCTGAATTTTTGTTAGATTTCCAGGATGTATTCGATGAGCCCAAGTCCAGTTCCCTTCCTCCACATAGGGACTGTGATTGTGCTATTGAATTGATTCCTGGCTGTAAGTTCCCTAAGGGCCGACTTTTCAACCTGTCTGTGCCAGAGCATGCCGCCATACGGAGCTATGTTAAGGAGTCTTTAGAGAAGGGGCATATTCGGCCGTCTTCGTCACCATTGGGAGCGGGATTCTTTTTTGTTGCCAAGAAGGATGGCTCCTTAAGACCCTGTATTGATTATCGCCTTCTTAATAAGATCACGGTCAAATTCCAATACCCTTTACCTTTGCTCTCTGATTTGTTTGCTAGGATTAAGGGGGCTAGTTGGTTTACCAAGATTGACCTTCAAGGGGCATATAATCTTGTTCGTATTAAACAGGGTGACGAATGGAAGACTGCATTTAATATGCCCGAAGGCCATTTTGAATACCTTGTGATGCCATTTGGGCTCTCTAATGCTCCGTCTGTGTTCCAGTCTTTCATGCACGATATTTTCCGCAATTATCTTGACAAATTCTTGATTGTGTATTTGGATGATATTTTGATTTTTTCCGATGATTGGGAGTCTCATGTGAAGCAGGTCAGGATGGTATTCCAGATCCTTCGTGATAATGCTATATTTGTGAAGGGGTCTAAGTGCCTATTTGGAGTTCAGAAGGTCTCTTTTTTGGGGTTTATTTTTTCTCCTTCGTCTATAGAAATGGATCCTGTTAAAGTCCAAGCCATTCATGACTGGATTCAACCCACATCTGTGAAGAGCCTTCAGAAATTTTTGGGCTTTGCTAATTTTTATCGCCGTTTCATTGCCAACTTCTCTAGTGTGGTTAAGCCCCTGACCGATTTGACGAAGAAAGGCGCTGATGTGACTAATTGGTCCTCTGAAGCTGTTGAGGCCTTTCAGGAGCTTAAACGCCGATTTACTTCTGCCCCTGTGTTGCGTCAACCGGATGTTTCTCTTCCTTTTCGGGTTGAGGTTGACGCTTCTGAGATTGGGGCAGGGGCTGTTTTGTCACAGAGGAATTCTGATGGTTCCTTGATGAAGCCATGTGCCTTCTTTTCCTGAAAGTTTTCGCCTGCGGAACGCAATTATGATGTCGGCAATCGGGAGTTGTTGGCTATGAAGTGGGCATTTGAGGAGTGGCGACATTGGCTTGAGGGAGCCAAGCACCGCATTGTGGTCTTGACCGATCATATGAATTTGATTTACCTTGAGTCGGCCAAGCTGCTGAACCCTAGACAGGCTCGGTGGTCCCTGTTTTTCTCCCGTTTTGATTTTGTGGTCTCGTATCTTCCAGGATCTAAGAATGTTAAGGCGGATGCCCTCTCTAGGAGTTTTTTGCCGGATTCTCCTGGAGTCCTTGAGCCGGTTGGCATTCTTAAGGAAGGGGTGATTCTTTCTGCCATCTCCCCTGATCTGCGGCGGGTGCTTCAGGAATTTCAGGCTGATAGGCCTGACCGCTGTCCTGTGGGGAAGCTGTTTGTTCCTGATAGATGGACGAGTAAGGTGATTTCTGAGGTCCATTGTTCAGTGTTGGCTGGTCATCCTGGGATTTTTGGTACCAGAGATTTGGTTGCTAGGTCCTTTTGGTGGCCTTCCTTGTCGCGCGATGTCCGTGCTTTTGTGCAGTCCTGTGGGACTTGTGCTCGAGCCAAGCCTTGCTGTTCCCGCGCTAGTGGGTTGCTTTTGCCTTTGCCTGTCCCGGAGAGGCCTTGGACGCATATTTCCATGGATTTTATTTCGGATCTTCCTGTGTCCCAGAGGATGTCTGTTATCTGGGTGGATTGTGACCAGTTCTCTAAAATGGTCCATTTGGTACCTTTGCCTAAATTGCCTTCCTCCTCTGATTTGGTTCCATTGTTTTTTCAGCATGTGGTTCGTTTGCATGGCATTCCGGAGAATATTGTGTCTGACAGAGGTTCCCAGTTTGTTTCCAGGTTTTGGCGGGCCTTTTGTGCTAGGATGGGTATTGATTTGTCTTTTTCTTCGGCGTTCCATACTCAGACCAATGGCCAAACTGAACGAACTAATCAGACCTTGGAAACCTATTTGAGATGCTTTGTGTCTGCTGATCAGGATGATTGGGTGACTTTCTTGCCGTTGGCCGAGTTTGCCCTTAATAATCGGGCCAGTTTGGCTACTTTGGTTTCGCCTTTGTTTTGTAATTTTGGTTTCCATCCTCGTTTTTCTTCAGGGCAGGTTGAGCCTTCTGATTGTCCTGGTGTTGATTCTGTGATGGACAGGTTACAGCAGATTTGGACTCATGTGGTAGACAATTTGACGTCCCAGGAAAAGGCTCAGCGTTTTGCTAACCGCCGTTGGTGTGTTGGTCCTCGGCTTCGTGTGGGGGATTTGGTTTGGTTGTCCTCTCGTCATGTTCCTATGAAGGTTTCTTCCCCTAAGTTCAAGCCTCGGTTTATTGGTCCTTATAAGATTTCTGAGATTATCAATCCTGTGTCTTTTCGTTTGGCCCTTCCAGCCTCTTTTGCCACCCACAATGTTTTCCATAGATCTTTGTTGCGGAGATATGTGGTGCCCGTTGTTCCATCTGTTGATCCTCCTGCCCCGGTGTTGGTTGAGGGGGAGTTGGAATATGTGGTTGAGAAAATTTTGGATTCTCGTTTTTCGAGGCGGAAGCTTCAGTATCTGGTCAAGTGGAAGGGTTATGGCCAGGAGGATAATTCTTGGGTTGTTGCCTCCGATGTTCATGCCGCCGATTTGGTTCGTGCTTTTCATTTGGCTCATCCTGATCGGCCTGGGGGCTCTGGTGAGGGTTCGGTGACCCCTCCTTATGCGGGGGGTACTGTTGTGAATTCCGCTCTTGGGCTCCCTCTGGTGGTTGTTAGTGGCATTTTTGTGAGTTCTGCTCTTTGGCTCCCTCCTGTGGTTTTTAGTGGTATGGCTGCTTCTTGGATTTAGCTTCAGCAGCTGTTTTCACTGATCGTCTTTCTGGCTCAGCTATATTAGTCTGGCCTTATCCCTCATTCAATGCCGGTTGTCTATTGTTCCTGCCTGGAGTCATTGCTCTTAGGACTTTCCTGACACTCTGACCAGTTCATCAAAGCTAAGTCCTTGCTTGTGCTTTTGCGGTTCTCTTGTTGTGGACTTGTTGTTCAGCACTTTCTTGTTTTTGTTCATTTGTCCAGCTTTTCAGTATGGATCTATTCAGCTAAGCTGGAAGCTCTGGGCAGCAGAGTTTGCCCTCCACACCTTTAGTCAGGTGTGGAGATTTTTGCATTTCTCTGCGGTGGACTTTTTCTAGTTTTTATTACTGACCACACAGCGTTCTGTCCTGTACTATTTTCTATCTAGCTAGAAGTGGCCTCCTGTGCTAAATCTTGTTTCATACTACGCATGTCATTTCCTTCTCCTCTCACAGTCATTATTTGTGGGGGGCTAATCTATCCTTTGGGGATTTTCTCTGAGGCAAGATAGTTTTCCTGCTTCTATCTTTAGGGGTAGTTAGCTCTTAGGCTGTGACGAGATGCCTAGGTAGAGTTAGGAGCATTCCACGGCTGCTTCTAGTGTTGTGTTGAGCTTATGGACTGCGGTCAGTATAGTTGCCACCTGCTCAGAGCTAGACGCATGTCGCTCCTTAATCACCAGATCATAACATGGAACATATATGACTGTATCTGATGGCTTGGCTGTAGACAATGGAGATTTTTATGTGTTTTGGATGTAAACTGTCCCATTTAAGGTATTTGGACGGTCGATTGGCTTCTGATACAGGATTTTATTGTTCTGCAGCTTAATGATGGTGTCCAAAAAGTTAATTTCAGTACAGGAGTAGTTGAGTGTCAAGTTGAAGGTAGGATGAAATTGATTAAACTGTTCATGGAACGTCATTAGCTGTGGCTCAGACTCCGTCCAGATGATTAAAATATCATCAATCTAGCGGTAGTAGGCCAGAGGCCTGATGGGACATGAGAACAAAAAGTCGCTTTCAAGCTTAGCCATGAAAAGATTTGCATACTGAGGGGCCATTTTACTTCCCATTGCTGTGCCAGTCTCCTGTAGATAGATCTTCTTGTCAAATTCAAAGTAATTGTGGGTGAGGATGAATTTTATAAGTTTCTCCACAGAATTTGCCTCAGTCCCTGTGTTTTCCAGGAAGAGTTTGCAGGCATTTAATCCATCCTGGTATGGGATATTGGAGTACAAATATTCCACATCCATGGTGGCCAGGATGGTTCCTTCTGGTAGAGGACCTATTGCTGATTACCCCCAAGGGTGGTTTGCACGTTAATGACCGGGACAATTTTTACAATTCTGACCACTGTCCCTTTATGAGGTTATAACTCTGGAAAGCTTCAACAGATCCTGATGATTCTGACACTGTTTTCTTGTGACATATTGTACTTCATGCTAATGGTAAAATTTCTTTGATATTACCTGCGTTTATTTGTGAAAAAAATGGAAATTTGGCAAAAATTTTGAAAATTTCTCAATTTTCCAACTTTGAATTTTTATGCAATTAAATCACAGAGATATGTCACACAAAATACTTAATAAGTAACATTTCCCACATGTCTACTTTACATCAGCACAATTTTGGAACCAACATTTTTTTTTGTTAGGGAGTTATAAGGGTTAAAAGTTGACCAGCAATTTCTCATTTTTACAGCACCATTTTTTTTTAGGGACCACATCTCATTTGAAGTCATTTTGAGGGGTCTATATGATAGAAAATAACCAAGTGTGACACCATTCTAAAAACTGCACCCCTCAAGGTACTCAAAACCACATTCAAGAAGTTTATTAACCCTTCAGGTGTTTCACAGGAATTTTTGGAATGTTTAAATAAAAATGAACATTTAATGTTTTTTCACAAAAAATTTACTTCAGCTCCAATTCGTTTTATTTTACCAAGGGTGACAGGAGAAAATGGACCCCAAAAGTTGTTGTACAATTTGTCCTGAGTACGCTGATACTCCATATGTGGAGGTAAACCACTGTTTGGGCGCATGGGAGAGCTCGGAAGCGAAGGAGCGCCATTTGACTTTTCAATGCAAAATTGACTGGAATTGAGATGGGACGCCATGTTGCGTTTCGAGAGCCCCTGATGTGCCTAAACATTGAAACCCCTCCCAAGTGACACCATTTTGGAAAGTAGACCCCCTAAGGAACTTATCTAGATGTGTGGTGAGCACTTTGACCCACCAAGGGCTTCACAGACGTTTATAATGCAGAGCCGTAAAAATAAAAATTCGTTTTTTTCCCACACAAATTATTTTTTAGCCCCCAGTTTTGTATTTTCCCAAGGGTAACAGGAGAAATTGGACCCAAAAGTTGTTGTCCAATTTGTCCTGAGTACGCTGATACCCCATATGTGGGGGGAATCACCGTTTGGGCGCATGGGAGGGCTCGGAAGGGAAGGAGCGCCATTTGGAATGCAGACTTAGGGTACCGTCACACAGTGGCATTTTGATCGCTACGACGGCACGATTTGTGACGTTCCAGCGATATATCCGTGACGTTCCAGCGATCTCGCTGTGTCTGACACACTCCTGCGATCAGGGACCCCGCTGAGAATCGTACGTCGTAGCAGATCGTTTGAAACTTTCTTTCGTCGTCAAGAATCCCGCTGTGGCGGCATGATCGCATGGTGTAACAAAGGTGTGCACGATATTGTATACGATGTGCACATAGTAACCAACGGCTTCTACATCGCACATGCGTCATGAAATTATCGCTCCAGCGTCGTACATTGCAAAGTGTGACAGCAGTCTACGACGCTGGAGCGATATTGTTACGATGCTGGAGCGTCACGGATCGTGCCGTCGTAGCGATCAAAATGCCACTGTGTGACGGTACCCTTAGATGGAATGGTCTGCAGGTGTCACATTGCGTTTGCAGAGCCCCTAATGTACCTAAACAGTAGAAACGCCCCACAAGTGACACCATTTTGGAAAGTAGACCCCCTAAGGAACTCATCTAGATGTGTTGTGAGAGCTTTGAACCCCCAAGTGTTTCAGTACAGTTTATAACGCAGAGCCGTGCAAATAATAAAAAAAAATTTCCACAAAAATTAATTTTAGCCCTTAGTTTTGTATTTTTCCAAGGGTAACAGTTGAAATTGGACCCTAAAAGTTGTTATCCAATTTGTCCTGAGTACGCTGATACCCGATATGTGGGGGGGAACCACCGTTTGAGCGCATGGCAGAGCTCGGAAGGGAAGGAGCGTCATTTGGAATGCAGGCTTAGATGGATTGGTCTGCAGGCATCACATTGCATTTGCAGAGCCCCTAATGTACCTAAACAGTAGAAACCCCTCACAAGTGACACCATATTGGAAACTAGACCCCCAAGGAACTTATCTAGATGTGTTGTGAGAACAGTTTATAACGCAGAGCCGTGAAAATAAAAAAATCTTTTTTTTCCCACAAAAACTATTTTTTAGCCCCCAGTTTTGTATTTTCCCAATGGTAACAGGAGAAATTGGACCCCAAAAGTTGTCCAATTTGTCCTGAGTACACTGATACCCCATATTTTGGGGTAAACCCCTGTTTGGGCACACGGGAGAGCTCGGAAGGGAAGGAGCACTGTTTTACTTTTTCAATGCAGAATTGGCTGGAATTGAGATTGGACGTCATGTCTCGTTTGGAGAGCCCCTGATGTGCCTAAACAGTGGAAACCCCCCAATTATAACTGAAACCCTAATCCAAAAACACACCTAACCCTAATCCCAACGGTAACCCTAACCACACTTCTAACCCTGACACACCCCTAACCCTAATCCCAACCCTATTCCCAACCATAAATGTAATCTAAACCCTAACCCTAACTTTAGCCCCAACCCTAACTGTAGCCCTAACCCTAATGGGAAAATGGACATAAATACATTTTTTTATTTTTCCCTAACTAAAGGGGTGATGAAGGGGAATTTGATTTACTTTTATAGCCTTTTTTTAGCAGATTTTTATGATTAGCAGCCGTCACACACTGAAAGACGCTTTTTATTGCAAAAAATATTTTTTGTGTTACCACATTTTGAGAGCTATAATTTTTCCATATTTGGGTCCACAGAGTCATGTGAGGTCTTGTTTTTTGCGGGACAAGTTGACGTTTTTATTGGTAACATTTTTGGGCACGTGACATTTTTTGATCGCTTTTTATTCCGATTTTTGTGAGGCAGAATGACCAAAAACCAGCTATTCATGAATTTCTTTTGGGGGAGGCGTTTATACCGTTCCGCGTTTGGTAAAATTGATACAGCAATTTTATTCTTCGGGTCAGTACGATTACAGCGATACCTCATTTATACAATTTTTTTATGTTTTGGCGCTTTTATACGATAAAAACTATTTTATAGAAAAAATAATTATTTTTGCATTGCTTTATTCTGAGAACTATAACTTTTCTATTTTTTCGCTGATGATGCTGTATGGCAGCTCGTTTTTTGTGGGACAAGATGATGTTTTCAGCGGTACCATGTTTATTTATATCCGTCTTTTTGATCGCGTGTTATTCCACTTTTTGTTTGGCAGTATGAGAATAAAGCATTGTTTTTTGCCTCTTTTTTTATGGTGTTCACTGAAGGGGTTAACTAGTGATATAGTTTTATAGGTGGGGTCGTTACGGACGCGGTGATACTAAATAGGTGTTCTTTTATTGTTTTTTTTAAATTTAGATAAAAAAATGTATTTATAGGAACAATATTTTTTGGGGTAATTTTTTTTACACATGTGAATATTTTTTTTTTTACACTATAACATTGCCCCAGGCGGGGAGGGGGGGAATCATGTTATAGCGTAAGATCGCTGATCTGACACTTTGCTGTGCACTCTGTCAGATCAGCGATCTGACGTGCACTTCTGAAGGCTTCCCGGCGCCTGCGCTGAGCCGGCGCAGTGAAGCCACCTCCCTGCAGGACCCGGATGCTGCGGCCATTTTGGATCCGGGCCTGCTGCAGGGAGGAGGAGGTAAGAGACCCTCGCAGCAACGCGATCACATCGCGTTGCTCCGGGGGTCTCAGGGAAGCCCGCAGGGAGCCCCCTCCCTGCGTGATGCTTTCCTATACCATGTTTGATCGCAGTGTGCCGGGGGTTAATGTGCCGGGGGCGGTCCGTGACCGCTCCTGGCACATAGTGCCGGATGTCAGCTGCGATAGCCAGCTGACACCCGGCCGCGCTCCCCCCATGAGTGCGGCCGATCGCATATGACATACTATCCCGTCGGTGGGCATACGGGCCCACCCCACCTCGACGGGATAGTACATCACATGTCAGAAAGGGGTTAATGTTAACATGAACCAACCCTTAAAATTATAGACTGTTCATGTCTTTGTCAGTGGGCAAACTTACAAAATCAGCAAGGGATCAAATACTTATTTCCCTCACTGTAGATAATAGATGGATAGACAGACAGACAGATAGACAGATAAATATTGGGTACATCCTGAAAGTCCACGTCTTTATGCAGCTCTGATAGACAGACAGACTGATCATTTCAAAAACTGAAACAACTTCTTGATCTAGTACAGCTCAAACAAGTGTGAGTTTGAGTTACACAGTGTTCAGTCCATAAGATGATAGAGACATAGCTGCTGTGCTTCCCTCTGTGCGGCCGGTGTCTATACAGTACTGCTCAGTATGTGATGGACGCAGGGGTCTTCTCTGCAGTGTGCAGCTGGCATGTTGGGGGTCAGTGGCGTTCAGGTGCCCCTCAGGAGGCGGGTGGGTGTCGGAGGAGCTGGCGGTGCAGTTTGGCTCTTGGAGGCGGCAGCGAGCGAGAGACCGGAGCGCAGAGAGGAGGAGGCGGCGGAGGGGAGCGCACTGGCGGCAGAGAGGAGGCTGCAGGCTGGGGACGAGGGAGGAGAGGCGGCAGCTGCTGCACCATGAGCACATCACAAGCCAAGGACTACCTGCAGGACAGGCACATCCCCCGGCTGTTCGAGGTACCGGTACACTGTCTGCTGGCGATCACTGCAGCTCCTATTGTTACATTGTATCAGCTCACGGTACATCATGTTACATAACACCCTCTGACATTACTTTATATAGTGTATTACATTACTGTCTCCCTTATGGCATATCACACGTGCAGCTTACACACTGTATATAATGTACAGTCATATATAATGCACACACAGGCACAGTCTGTATATAATGTACACACAGGCACAGTCTGTATATAATGCACACACAGGCACAGTCTGTATATAATGCACACACAGGCACAGTCTGTATATAATGTACACACAGGCACAGTCTGTATATAATGTACAGTCATATAATGTACACACAGGCACAGTCGTTATATAATGTACAGTCTAGTCATATATAATGCACACACAGGTACAGTCTGTATATAATGTACACACAGGCACAGTCTGTATATAATGCACACACAGGTACAGTCTGTATATAATGCACACACAGGCACAGTCTGTATATAATGTACAGTCATATAATGTACACACAGCCACAGTCGTTATATAATGTACAGTCATATATAATGTACACACAGGCACAGTCGTTATATAATGTACAGTCTAGTCATATATAATGCACACACAGGTACAGTCTGTATATAATGTACACACAGGCACAGTCTGTATATAATGTACACACAGGCACAGTCTGTATATAATGTACAGTCATATATAATGTACACACAGGCACAGTCTGTATATAATGTACACACAGGCACAGTCTGTATATAATGTACAGTCATATATAATGCACACACAGGTACAGTCTGTATATAATGTACACACAGGCACAGTCTGTAAATAATGTACACACAGGCACAGTCTGTATATAATGTACAGTCATATATAATGTACACACAGGCACAGTCTGTATATAATGTACAGTCATATATAATGTACACAGAGGCACAGTCTATATAATGTACAGTCATATATAATGTACACACAGGCACAGTCTGTATATAATGTAGTCATATATATATAATATACACACAAGCACAGTTTGTATATAATGTACAGTCATATAATTTACAGTACACATATAATGTACACACGAGCAGTCTGTATATAATGTACAGTACACATATATAATGTACACAGGAACAGTCTGCATATAATGTACAATACACACATGTAATCTGTATATAATGTACAATACACATATATAATGTACACACAGACAATCTGTATATAATATACCTTATACATGTATATAATGTACACAGTCTGTATATAATGTACAAGTACACCCATGTACAATGTACACAAGCACAGCCTTTATATAATTTACAGTACACTCATATAAAGTACACACCGGCACAGTCTGTATAAAATGTACAGTACACATATATAATGTACACACAGGCACAGTTTATATAATGTACAGTCATATATAATGTACACACAGGCACAGTCTGTGTATAATGTACAGTCATATATAATGTACACACAGGCACAGTCTGTATATAATGTAGCCATATATATATAATATACACACAAGCACAGTTTGTATATAATGTACAGTCATATATAATTTACAGTACACATATAATGTACACACAAGCAGTCTGTATATAATGTACAGTACACATATATAATCTACACAGGAACAGTCTGCATATAATGTACAATACACACATATGTAATCTGTATATAATGTACAATACACATATATAATGTGCACACAGACAATCTGTATATAATATACCTTATACATGTATATAATGTACACAGTCTGTATATAATGTACAAGTACACCAGCACAGCCTTTATATAATTTACAGTACACTCATATAAAGTACACACCGGCACAGTCTGTATAAAATGTACAGTACACATAATGTACACAGGCAAAGTCTGTATATAATGTACAATATACACGTATATAATGTACACACAGTCTGTATATAATGTGCAGTACACACATAGTTAATATGTACAGGCAGGCATATTCTCCAGACAATATAATGTACCCACATGCATTTAATGTATACATAATTTATATATCTGATTAGTGTTGCTCTGGCCATGTGCTGCTAGGAGCTCTGCAGTACTTAGTGGAGGAGGGAGCAGATTATCTGAGTATTTTGTATAGTTGCAGCCCTGATATCTTTCTAGAGGTCCAGGATATTAGAAGGCATGGTGTCTAGATATACTATTTGCACGGTTTATTTTATAAGTTTACTATCTTGCGCAGCTTGGTCATTTACATTTCATTCTGACGTAATATATAGCATTTCTTTTCTCCTTGTATTTGGCCTATAAGTGCATGTTATAATTACATTGAATTTGCCATTAATCTGACACTCCAAAATTTACTTTTATTAAAGTGACTTAGAAGTCTGTGAAATCTTTCTATTCTATAGGGGAACCCTTACTTACAATCTTCAGCTGAAAAAATCATTGTGTAACGGCAGAGACAGACTGCCGTATAACTTGTGCGAGGACCGCATCGCAATCCTCGGACTGACCGTCTGCTGTTCTGACCTGAACTTGACAGCTGCACACATCACGCTGTCATGCTCAGGCCAGGAGAGGTGACGGGCAGTCCATGCATGCAGTCCGATTCGATCATCGCACGAGTTATACAGCCGTCTGTCTCTGTCCTAAAGTGCACTGTAGTACGTTCTTCCACCTGTGCCAAAAAAAGTTACCGTGCACGCTGCTGCTGCTTCCTGGGAAAGTGTCAGGGCTTGTGCTCCTATTGGGATATGCAGTGTATTATCAATGCAGATTTTACTTACTGTCACCAAAAATCACCTGCGCTGCGGATATGAAGTCAATTTCTGCTGCAGATTCTCACTGCAGATTTCAATGGGGGGAAATATACAGTATTACTGCAATATAATTGGCACTTTTTAGTGCAGATTGTGCTGAAGAACTTCCAGACAGGTCAGTTACATGTACACATATCCTTAATGGGGCATACTGGTCCAAGGTGTACTATAACCATGATCTGAAGGGGGCCTTCTTTCTTCTGGATCAATGATGTGCAATATTTGTTATCAAACCTCAGTCCAGCTTCTATTTGCTGCTTGCTTCATGTGCACTATTTACATCCAGAGCTGCAAACAGCTGATTATGGAAGAGTTGGACCCCAACCAGTCAAGTATTGATGACCCCTCCAAAGTACAGGTCATCATTGTCTATGTAGAGTATGTCCACACAGGACGTCTAGCCTTGATTTATGGAGCTGCACCTTTAAGGGAGGTTGGAGTTCTGTAGCCTCATCACTTGATTAGATTCCGTTTCCCATTATTGCTGGTATATATTCATAAATCCCTATGGATGAGTGCCTGGAAGCAAATGCAGCCTTGGCACTAAACTGATTAATCTAATCTCCTTCAAGAATGTACTCCACCTTTCTTCTAGAGCCTGCTGACAGGACTCATGTATTACCGTCCAGAGGACCCCATTAATTACTTAGAACTGTGTCTACAAAGGGTTCGAGATTTAGGGGGCCCTGAAAAGGTGCAGTGGGATACGTTCTTGGGTCGGAATTTGCCTCCTATTAATGGAAATCAGGGGAAAAAAAGCACACAGAAGTCTGGTAAGTGAAAACTGCTTTCACACATTGTATTTTTTTTTTCTTTTTTTGGTGCTTTTTTCCCCATCTCAGCAGGTAACAGTGTTGCAGTATGAATTGCCAGCGCCTAAGGTAAGTATTTTGTGCCCCCTAACCCATGGACAGTTGGCATCTCCTGAGTCCTACAACCAGTCCAATATTTATTCTCCAATCTCATGTATTGGGTTTTTTTAAAATAAAGATTTCTGTAATTGTAGTTTTAGCTTTTTTTATGCTTTTTTGCTGAAATCCACCTTAGAATTTTAAAACTCAAAAGTTATATATATTTTTTCTACTTTTCATTTTATGGAATTTTTGTTATGTACTGTAATTATTTTATTAACCTAATCCTAGGATCAACCATCGCCTTAACCCTAGCCCCAAACCTAACCTTAACTCTAGTTAAAATGAAAAAAGTATTATATCTATTAATGATAAAGTTTTTTTTTTTTTTTTTTATTTGGGACAGCTCCCTGTCTCTCCTCTCACAAAATTACCTTTGACAGGAGAGCTGCAGGAGAGCATAGAGCAGGGCGCACGATTCAATACGGTCTTGCTCAACCTCTGTTACATCAGTTGCTGCCTATGCAGAGGTCGCAGCCATTGATAAACTCATCTTGACTGCTGTGCTCCTCATAGGAACTGGAGCCAGTGACCAAATTGACAAAGCAGCAGCTTGGTCTTTTATTAATTTAGCTCATCAGCTGCAGGGTGGGCTCAGTCACTCCAAGAATAAATTATTTCACCATGTTAGTTCATACGTGAAATTTGGCGCCCCATAGAATTTGGCACTCGGGGAAACTGCCTCTTGCTGTCCGTCCATGCCATAAAACTGCCTGGTGACGTGAATGAGTAAGCTGGTATATAGCTTGTACAGTTAATGTAATGTTCCGTGTTTTTTTTCATTTGTATTTGTTGCTGAATGTTATTTTCTACATCCAGAGGGACAACATATGCGCCGCTATGAGCGACTTCCTCCGATTCAGTCCCAGTTCTCCATTGACAGTGACAGTGATATGACAGAATCAACAGGGCTCATTCAAGAATACGACGTCTTTGACCCCAATAGACCTCGACCTAAAATCATTTTTGTAATTGGTAAGAACTGACGCTAATTTGCAGGGTTTTTATGTCTCTATGGCGCAGATAGATTATCAGAACTGCTCACAGATATCCATTAATGGGATCCCATGATGCTTGCAATAGACTATAGAAGGGGTTAAGAATTTCAGAAACTACTTTCGTGACCTGTTTTGGACATTATGGTGACAGAATTCTCCAAGGATTGGTAAAAGGGTCATGAATCTTTAACATTTCCTTTGTGGATGAAGAGTGATTCCAATCAATGAAGCTTTTGTCAGAGTTGTAGCACTGATTCGAATGTTGGAAATCTCGGAGCAGCATCAGAATTATGGGGGGGATGCACTTTAGTTGATGTTTTGCTTTTCTTTTTAATTTTTCTGCCCTACTTGTACTGTTTTACATCTAATATTTTAGGTGGTCCGGGCAGTGGTAAGGGGACTCAGAGCACAAAGATGGCCTCTCATTTTGGATTTAACTGTATTTCTGTTGGAGAGATCTTACGCAACCAGCTAATCCATCATGCCAGCAGTGATCGCAAATGGGAACTGATTGCCCAGATTATCTCTAAAGGGGAACTTGCACCACCGGTATGTCAGATTTGACTTATTTTGATACACATAAAGATAAAACATATATGCTCCATGAATAATCCCATTGGTTACATCACAATGTTCCACACGTAAGCCCACTAGCCAGGTCATGAAACTCAATGCATAAACCCACTGGCCACATCATGATGGTCCAGGCCTAAGCCCATTAGAAAGGTCTTTGATAACCTCATCAAGTTGAGTGATGGATTAATTGCTCATGAGTTCCTACACGACGTATCGGCTGTTCATGAGTTCCTACGTGAGGTATCGGCTGTTCATGAGTTCCTACGTGAGGTATCGGCTGTTTAGGAGTTCCTACATGAGGTATCGGCTGTTCATGAGTTCCTACGTGAGGTATCGGCTGTTCATGAGTTCCTACGTGACGTATCGGCTGTTCATGAGTTCCTACGTGAGGTATCGGCTGTTCATGACTTCCTACGTGAGGTATCGGCTGTTCATGAGTTCCTATATGAGGTATCGAGTGTTGATGAGTTTGTACATGAGGTATCGGTTTGCTCATGAATTCCTACATGAGATATTGGTTGCTCATCTATTCCTACATGAGGTATTGGTTGCTCATGCATTCCTGCATGAGATATCAGTTGCTCACGAGTTCCTACATGAGATATTGGTTACTCATGCATTCCTAAATTAGATATCGGTTGCTCATGTATTCCTACAAGAGATATTGGTTGCTCATTAGTTCCTACATGAGATATCGGTTGCTCATGAATTCCTACATGAGATATTGGTTGTTCAGGAGTTCCTATATGAGGTATTGGTTGCTCATGTGTTCCTATATGAGATACCGGTTGCTCATTTATTCCTACATGAGATATCAGTTGCTCATGCATTCCTACATGAGATATCAGTTGCTCATGTATTCCTACATGAGATATCAGTTGCTCATGAGTTCCTACATGAGGTATTGGCTGTTCATGATTTCCTACATGAGATGTTGGTTGCTCATCTATTCCTACATGAGGTATTGGTTGCTCATGTATTCCTACATGAGATATCAGTTGATCATGAGTTCCTACATGAGGTATTGGTTGCTCATGAGTTCCTACATGAGATATTGATTGCTCATGAGTTCCTACATGAGGTATTGGCTGTTCATGAGTTCCTACATGAGGTGTTGGTTGCTCATCTATTCCTACATGAGGTATCGGTTGCTCATGTATTCATACATGAGATATCAGTGGCTCATGAGTTCCTACATGTGGTATTGGTTGCTCATGAGTTCCTATATGATATCGGTTGCTCATGAGTTCCTACATGAGGTATTGGTTGCTGATGAGTTGCTATATGAGATATTAGTTGCTCATGAGTTCCTACATGAGGTATTAGTTGCTCATGAGTACCTACAAGTGATATTGATTGCGCATGAGTTCCTACATGAGGTATTGGCTGTTCATGAGTTCCTACATGAGGTGTTGGTTGCTCATCTATTCCTACATTCTCTTCAACATATTCATTAATGATCTGGTAGAAGGTTTACACAGTAAAATATCGATATTTGCAGATGATACAAAACTATGTAAAGCAGTTAATACAAGAGAAGATAGTATTCTGCTACAGATGGATCTGGATAAGTTGGAAACTTGGGCTGAAAGGTGGCAGATGAGGTTTAACAATGATAAATGTAAGGTTATACACATGGGAAGAGGGAATCAATATCACCATTACACACTGAACGGGAAACCACTGGGTAAATCTGACAGGGAGAAGGACTTGGGGATCCTAGTTAATGATAAACTTACCTGGAGCAGCCAGTGCCAGGCAGCAGCTGCCAAGGCAAACAGGATCATGGGGTGCATTAAAAGAGGTCTGGATACACATGATGAGAGCATTATACTGCCTCTGTACAAATCCCTAGTTAGACCGCACATGGAGTACTGTGTCCAGTTTTGGGCACCGGTGCTCAGGAAGGATATAATGGAACTAGAGAGAGTACAAAGGAGGGCAACAAAATTAATAAAGGGGATGGGAGAACTACAATACCCAGATAGATTAGCGAAATTAGGATTATTTAGTCTAGAAAAAAGACGACTGAGGGGCGATCTAATAACCATGTATAAGTATATAAGGGGACAATACAAATATCTCACTGAGGATCTGTTTATACCAAGGAAGGTGACGGGCACAAGGGGGCATTCTTTGCGTCTGGAGGAGAGAAGGTTTTTCCACCAACATAGAAGAGGATTCTTTACTGTTAGGGCAGTGAGAATCTGGAATTGCTTGCCTGAGGAGGTGGTGATGGCGAACTCAGTCGAGGGGTTCAAGAGAGGCCTGGATGTCTTCCTGGAGCAGAACAATATTGTATCATACAATTATTAGGTTCTGTAGAAGGACGTAGATCTGGGTATTTATTATGATGGAATATAGGCTGAACTGGATGGACAAATGTCTTTTTTCGGCCTTACTAACTATGTTACTATGTTACTATGTTACATGAGGTATCGGTTGCTCATGTATTCCTACATGAGATATCAGTTGCTCATGAGTTCCTATATGTGGTATTGGTTGCTCATGAGTTCCTATATGAGATATCGGTTGCTCATGAGTTCCTACATGAGGTATTGGTTGCTGATGAGTTGCTATATGAGATATTAGTTGCTCATGAGTTCCTACATGAGGTATCGGTGGCTCATGAACACCTCTTTGTCCACCTCCTCATTGTCTCCAGATATGGTTGGCTAAATATGCTTCTATATATTTTTTTTCACCTATGGGTTGATGTCACTATTCTTTACTTTATTTATCCACCATGCATGGTTTGAGGACCTGGTCTAGTCTTGCTCATTAGCTCGGGCTGAGATATATTATCATATACATCTCTGGTGTTTTTAGTTGCTGCACTATATTTGTTATTAATAAAGTTAATTTTTTTTGCTTTGCAGTCCTCCTTTTGCATAATACTTTTTGTTTTCTATTGCTACTTTAATAACATTAAAATAACATTAGCGCATTTATCAGGTAAATAAAGAGGTGATGTCTACATGAGATAAGCTCTGTTAAAGTGGAACTGTCTCTACATTTGCAGCCACCTTCGTGTTACTATTAGTTATGAGCGAACGTGCTGGCATAAGGTGTTATCTGAGCATGCTCATTTGCTAACTGAGTGACTTTGGCGTGCTCAAATAATATGTTTGAGTCCCCATGGCTGTTCGACAGCCAGAATATGTGCAGGGATTGAATAACAAACAGGCAATACCTGCATGTGTTACGGCTGTCAAAGGGCCACAAGACATGCAGCTGCGGGCACTCAAACATATTTTTCGAGCACGCCGAAGACACTTGGTTAGCACATGAGCATGCTCAGATAACACCTTATCCGAGCACGCTCGCCCATCACTAGTTACTATACAACTGGGGCTTTCTCAGAATTGAAAGTTATCTCCTATCTTCCTGATTCCCAGTGAACCTGAGAACTCTGCAGTGCCCTACATACTTGACCTATGCTCCATTCATTGTCTAAGAGACTCCTGGAAATGGCCGAAACTGTAATTAGTTTACCCTGGCAGTCCCAAAATAGGATTGCTGGGGGCAGGAGTGGATTAAGGTTAAGGTACCGTCACACTAAGCGACGCTGCAGCGATACCGACAACGATCCGGATCGCTGCAGCGTCGCTGTTTGGTCGCTGGAGAGCTGTCACACAGACAGCTCTCCAGTGACCAACGATCCCGAGGTCCCCGGTAACCAGGGTAAACATCGGGTTACTAAGCGCAGGGCCGCGCTTAGTAACCCGATGTTTACCCTGGTTACCATCCTAAAAGTAAAAAAACAAACGCTACATACTTACCTACCGCTGTCTGTCCTCGGCGCTCTGCTTCTCTGTACTGGCTGTGAGCGCCGGTTAGCCGGAAAGCAGAGCGGTGACGTCACCGCTCTGCTTTCCGGCCGCTGTGCTCACAGCCAGAGCAGAGAAGCAGAGCGCCGAGGACAGACAGCGGTAGGTAAGTATGTAGTGGTTGTTTTTTTTTACTTTAACGTTGGTAACCAGGGTAAACATCGGGTTACTAAGCGCGGCCCTGCGCTTAGTAACCGATGTTTACCCTGGTTACCAGCAAAGACATCGCTGAATCGGTGTCACACACGCCGATTCAGCAATGTCTGCGGGGAGTCCAGCGACGAAACAAAGTTCTGGACTTTCTTCCCCGACCAGCGACAGCACAGCAGGGGCCTGATCGCTGCTGCCTGTCACACTGGACGATATCGCTAGCCAGGACGCTGCAACGTCACGGATCGCTAGCGATATCGTCTAGTGTGACGGTACCTTTAGCCAGGGCTGTTCAGACACTGTGGGCCCCCCCCGGTCAAGTTACGGATTATTCCAGAAAAATGGCCGGGCCCTAATCTACTGTAACCCAGGGGTGTCAAACTGCATTCCTCGAGGGCTGCAAACAGGTCATGTTTTCAGGATTTCCTTGCATTGCACAGGTGATAACTTAATCACCTGCAGAGAATGATTCCAGCACCTTGTGCAATGCTAAGGAAATCTTGAAAACACGCATGGTTTGAGGCCCTCGAGGAATGCAGTTTGACACCCCTGCTGTAACCTATTAAATATTTGTTAAAATATGCAATACAATTTAGGTGTATTTTGATTTATTTTTCAATTTTTAAAATGACCAATATCACATACAAGGAACAAATACCACCGCACCATGACCAGACCACAAATTACAACCACAGTGATGGAATAATATCACATACAAGGAACAAATACCACCGCACCATGTCAAGACCACATATTACCACCACTTGGTGACCAAATAGCACATACAAGAGACAAATACCGCAACACCATTTCCAGACCACATATTACCACCGCATAGTGACTGAATACTACAATACTGATCAGTAATGAATAAAAAACCCACAATACTATCACCATAAGTGCCAGTATTCACAGGAGATCTGTACTTAGTATGTAGTGTCTGTGTAGAGGTAATACAGAGATCACTGGTGACATTGTACACAGGACCTCTGTATATAGTATACAGGGGGTCCCATGAGTCGAACTGATGTCCTGTGAAAATCTGGAAATAAACCATTAAGTGTTTCAAACTTGCACAGGTAAAAACATTCATTAGATAATGAAAGAACTTGTGAATTAGTCCATGTGTATGAGCAAGGGGCACTATCCTCGGCTTCATCTGCACAGTGAGCATTCACGCACTGCTGCCGGCTTCATCTCTCGGACTCATGTCAATAATGTAGAGAATCTTTTACTACTGAATGCCGAAACGACTGGTTTTGACAAAAAGCGAGTTTGGACCTCGGCTACATTACAACATCATGGTAGCCCCAAACCTAGTGATAGGTTCCCTTTAAATGAGATACATTGACTGTATGCAGCTAGTCCTGTTTAATTAATGTAAGATTGATGTAACAGTGGAGCAACTGTTTGCAATGACACAAAAGAGACTGAGCGGCTTTTACGCCTCCTTGCTGCATTGTCATGGAAATGCTTGGTTCGTTTCCTGACATAATAACTCAGCAGCACGAAAACAAAAAGGTAAAGACGGCATATGTCTTTGTGGAACGGTAATGGGACCTAGGTACGCCAGGGTGCAGGGCTTCCCAAAAATGGCATCTTCTGGTCCTAGCTCCGCCAAGTTCTCCTTCTTATGGGTGTAAGGGACACGGTTATCAAACACCCTCTGCAAAATCCCTTATAAAGATGGGGGCTGGAACAAAGCGCAGCTGGGAGGAGGCCCCCCATGACTGCTTTGAGCCGGCGGTCTTTTTGAATAATGCTCCGGCTGGGGATAGGAGAATGGAAAGGGGGGAGGGGTTTAGAAGGGGGAGGTAGTAGGGAAAGTGCGGGAAAACCGCCATTCCCTACCTTAATCCAGGAGAAGGAAGAAGTGCAGGATGGCGTCAGCGGAGTCCATGCTGGCCCAGCTCCAAGAGATGGCCAGATCCAGAAGAGGGGGCTGGCTTGAGGCACAGCTGGCCTCCATCATTGGTGCCGCAGGAGGATCCGGGCAGAGCTCACGGGGCAGGAGGACCAGGCCCCCGGAGAGACTATCTCCGGATCTCCCGGCGCGTGGCAGGCGCAGGCTCCGGAGCCCCTCCAGGGACCCTGCGGGCGGTGAGTCCAGCGGCGCTTCCCCCCCTGGTCGCTCCCGCTCCGGCAGGAATCCATGCACCCGGCCTGCGCGCGCCGGGCGGCAGACCCAGGACACCGCCGCTGCCGCCGGGAGCGTCGGACCGGAAGTGCGGCCTGCGCGATCCAGGCAGAGCGCGGCCGCAGCTTCCTCCGCTCCTGGCAGGTCCACAGCTAGCGGCGGGCGTGCGGCCGCCGCTACACCGGCTCCATCAGCTGTCCCAGCATCCAGGAGCAGAGCGGCCGTCGCTTCCCCTGTCCCCGCTTCTCCTGCCACCACCAGATCCACAGCCCCCAGGGGGCGCGCGGCGGCAGGACGAGGGAGAACAGCGCCACCAGGAAGACCAGCCCAGCCAGGCAGGGGGACACAGCCAGGAGGAGCAGCAAGAGGAGCAGCAAGTCCAGGAAGAGCAGCACGGCCAGGACGAGCAGCGGCAGCAACACCCAGGAATCCGGCCCCTTTGCCTGCGGCAGGCACCCACAGCCCATCGCCTCCCAGGGTGCCTGCTGGGATGTCCACGAGGAGTACACAGGCGGCGGACGGTCAGCGGTCAGGAGATCTGCTACGTCCTGCCTACACGGAACGGCGCAGCGGAGGGAGAGATGCAGGCAGCAGTGTCGAGCTGCCTGCTAGGGAGCGAAGATCGTTACACGACCGGGCGGGCTCGCCCGAGTTGGAACGCGGGGATCGGTCGCGGTCGCCCAGGAGATCTCCGGAACATAGAGCAGCGTTTACCCGTTGCCCATCGGACGGTGAGGTGGCGGGGAATACTGACGGCGGACGGAGGAGTGGATCGGTACAGCAGCTACAGCACGCTCGGGTCCCCCCTGGTGACGAGGAGGCCAGGGGCGCGGGCCTGGGGCAGAGAGGGCTAGCAGCGCAGCAGTTCCAGCACGCTCGGGTCCCCCCTGGTGACGAGGAGGCCAGGGGCGCGGGCCCAGGGCATCGACGCGGTGAGGAGGTGTCGGAGTCCAGAGGTGATCGACAAGGGAGATCGGAGCGACAGGGATCCGGAGGTCCGGCTGGCGGGGACACAGCACCCGCGCAGCGTTGTGAGTATGATTCTACGTCTGGTTTGTCGCCCGCAGGGGCCGGGTTGCAGGAAGTTAGGGGAAGTCGGGTGGCGGTGTGTGAGGAGCGGCAGAGGAGTGGGCCGATTGTGGCAGAGGTGCCAGGCATGCAGGACTTATTGCAGGGTATGTCGCAAATTTTGCGTAGATTGGAAGGGGGGTCGGCAAATGGGGTTGCTGCATCGCCGGTGGAGGCGTGGCTGGCTGGGCGAGGGGTGGCACCCCCGTCGGGAAGTGGGTTGGTAAGCCCTAGTCGAGTATTGGAGGAAGCATCGGCAGGAGTATCAGTTTCGGTTCAGACAGAGAAGGAAAAAGGCGATTCGGTAAAATTAGATGACAGAGCAAAAGGGGAAGTTTATGTGTGCTTTGAAGGGCCGTTGGGAGCGCATTTAAAAAAGGAGGTGAAGGAGAAGATTTGGAGAGACGAGTATGTGGAAATTTTTTCCTTGCTCCCGTTGGAGAAGTTTAATTTGGATAAAGGGAAAAAAGACGATAGCAAAAAGGAGGAGGAGGAAAAGCGGAGGTGGCGTTTAATTCCGCAGACATTCGTGAATTGGTTACAGGCATTCGCAATATTGGCGAGCGTAGTGGGGGAGAAGGCGCCCGAGAATTGCTCGGGTTTGTTTTGCTATCTAGACTCAATTGGGGAGGCGCATCGTACATACGGCGGTCAAACGTGGCTGCGGTACGATGAACAGTTTAGACAGAGAAAGGCGGTTAGGCCAGAAATTAGGTGGGACCAGAAGGATATAGGCCTTTGGCTGAAGGTTATGGCCCCAGCCAGACATGGGCAGTCCTTTCATGGGTCCGGGGGTGGTGGCAGCCAGCAGGCGGGACACGGAAGCAGTAGTCAGGGTGCACAGGGAGCAAAGGAGAAGTCTGGAACCTGCTGGCAGTTTAATGACGGGCAGTGTAAATACGGTAGCACCTGTAAATTTAAACATGTGTGTTCCCACTGTAACGGAAGTTCACACGGGGCTTCAAAGTGTTTCAGGAAGGGAAAAGGAAAGCCAGTTGTGGGTGCCGGTCAAGGGGGAGAGCCCGGTGAGGCTTCACGAGATGGCCCCCTTTCTAAATAGGTACCCTGATCAGGTGAAGGCAGGTATTATTTTTAATGGCTTTGCGGATGGTTTTAGGATTCCTCCTCCGAGTCATGAGGTTCCTTTTTCAATTAAGAATTTGCGGTCGGCAATGTTGCATGCCGAGGTGGTTGATGTTAAAATTAGGAAAGAAGTAGAGTTGGGAAGGATGTCGGGGCCGTTTGCGAACCCGCCGACGGAGGGTATGGTGGTTTCCCCTTTGGGGGTGGTGCCTAAGAAAGAGCCGAATAAGTTTCGGCTGATTCAACATTTGTCGTATCCAAAGGGTCGGTCGGTAAATGATGGCATCGCCCAAGAGCTGTGCTCTGTGGAGTATACATCATTCGATGCAGCGGTGCAGTGGGTGAGAAGGCATGGCCTGGGGGCGCTGTTGGCAAAGACGGATATTGAATCGGCCTTCCGTTTGCTTCCGGTGCATCCGGACAGTGTTCCGTTATTAGGTTGTTTTTGGAATGGTGGTTACTATCTGGACAGATGTTTGCCAATGGGCTGCGCCATTTCTTGTTCGTTGTTTGAGACATTTAGTACGTTTCTGGAGTGGGTGGTTAGGGACGTGGCGGGAGTTCAGTCGGTTATCCATTATTTGGATGATTTTTTGTTTATTGGGCCGCCTGATTCCGCAGTGTGTCGTAATACGCTAACGGCTATGTTTTGGGTCGCAGAGCTTTTTGGAGTTCCATTAGCGGCAGATAAAACAGAGGGTCCCAGCACGGCGTTGAGTTTTTTAGGAATTTTAATTGACTCCGAAAAAATGGAGTGTCGGTTGCCGGAGGATAAGTTGGCCATTCTGCAGCAGGAGGTTGAAAGGGCTAGAAGAAAGCGGAAGTTGACTTTGAAAGAGTTGCAGTCTCTTTTGGGTAGATTGAATTTTGCATGTCGGATCATGCCCATGGGCAGGATATTTTGTCGCAGGTTGTCGGTGGCGACGGCAGGCGTAAAGGAGCCGCACCATTTTATTCGCCTGAACAAGGAGCACAAAGATGACTTGCTAGTGTGGCAACGTTTCCTGGGCAATTACAATGGGCGGTCATTGATTCAGCAGGAGGTCTTGACAAACTTTGATTGCGAGATATTCACGGATGCAGCCGGTTCGGCTGGTTACGGGGCCTATTGTGGTGGTCGTTGGTGTGCCGGACGGTGGCCAAGCCAGTGGAGAGACTTGGGCCTTACAAAAAACCTGGTCCTGTTGGAATTGTTTCCTATTGTGGTAGCGGTTTTCATTTGGGGGGAAATGTTTGCTAATAGAAGGATTCGTTTTCATTGCGATAACATGGGCGTTGTGTCGGTGATTAACAGCTTGTCGGCCTCATCTCCCCCGGTGATTAAGTTGGTGAGGGAGTTGGTTTTTCAGTGCTTGGAGCTGAACGCTTGTATTTCGGCGGTGCACGTGCCGGGTGTGCAAAACTCAATAGCGGATGCATTGTCTCGTTTCCAGTGGGACCGTTTTCGGGAATTAGCGCCGGACGCGGAGATCTCGGGAGAGGAATGCCCTTTGCATCTCTGGAGCGTGATTATGGACGAGCGGGCCGGTTGATTCAGGAGTCTGTGACGAGCCAAACATGGGCATCATATGAAGCATCTTGGCGGGTATGGCAAAGTTGGGTGTCGGTGTGGGGCCAGTTGGTGTCTGAAGAAGACAGGATGTTGGCAGTATTATTCTTGATCGGGAAGGCGGCCGAAGAAGGTTGGTCAGTTTCGAAGGTTAATAAATTTGTTGCTGGATTGGCGTTTGCTTTTAAGTTGCAGGGGTTGGTGGACGTGACAAAACAATTTTTGGTCAGACAGGCACTTAGGGGTTTTAGGAGAGGTAATCACACTATTGATCGTCGCCGCCCCATTTCGTTTAGCCTTTTAGAACGGTTGGGTGGAGTCTTGGAGATTATTTGTGGTTCGGGTTTCGAATTGGCGTTGTTCCGCCTTGCCTTTTCATTAGCATTTTTTGGGGCCATGCGCGTTGGGGAACTGGTGTCTGCGTCCAAAGTTAGAGCCGGGGGTTTATTGGCGGAGGATGTGGAAGTTTGGACAGGGGGTGTTGTTTTTTGGATTCGGCGTTCAAAGACTGACCAAATTGGGAGAGGGAGACGTGTCGTGCTGGGGAGGGTTAACGGGTCTCTGATGTGTCCTAGAGGTTGTCTGGAAGCATACTGGCAGTTATGGTCAGGCAGATCTGGCCCTTTGTTATGTCACGCAGAGGGGTCATTTTTGTCACGCTTTCAGTTCATTGCAGTGTTAAGAAGGGGCTTGCAGGAGTTGGGTCTTTCTCCGGATATGTTTGGGTCGCATTCATTTCGTATCGGGGCGGCATCAGAAGCTGATAGTTTGGGTTTGGGCGCGGAAGACATTCGTAGAATTGGCAGGTGGACTTCAAATCGTTACTTAAGTTACGTCCGTCATTAATTTAATGGTGCGATTATGATTTTGTATTTGACCCCAGTGTTTTTTTCTTCATGCATCTTGTTGCAGGTATGTCCCCTTACTTAGCCTGGATCTTCGGACATTCGTTCGTTCATTGGGGGGCGCTGCGGGCCGAGGTCAGGCCGGACGGTAGGCAACTGGGCTTTAGTAGGCGTCAAGTTGTCATTCGGTGGTTGGGATATAGGGGGATGGTGTGGGGCAGGGCCCTTCCTGAATTTTCTAAGGCGGTTCGGTTAGATAGACAACCTGACATTTTAATCGTGCATTTGGGGGGGAATGACTTGGGTGTGCGGCCTGTCAGGGAATTGATTAGGGACATACGGTTCGATTTGTTGAGGTTGCAGGTATCATTTCCTGGGGTGTTGATAGTGTGGTCAGATATTGTGCCCAGAAAACGGTGGAGGGGGGCTAGATCGTTGAAGGGTATTAATAGGGCTAGGGTCAAGTTGAATAGGGCAATAGCGGGTTTTGTTTCCAGGAATGGGGGGATTAGTGTTAGACATTTTGAATTGGAGGCAGGGACTGGTAACTACTGGTTGGAAGACGGAGTTCACTTGAACGCGATTGGGATTGATTTGTGGACTTTAGCATTGCAAGAAGGAGTTGAGCGGGCGTTGGTGGCATTGGGGCACTCACGAGCCTGAGGTGGTCAGGGCTGTTCGTGTGTGGTGGGGGGGTGGGGGTTCTTGGAGTTGACGCTGATTGGTTGGGGGAAGGAATTGGAGCATAATTACAGTTAATTTAAAATTTGTTGGGGTTGGATCTGGCATTTTGGTATGGGCTCTGGACGGGGTTTTTACCCTGGGAGCTGTTGGTGGTTTTTTCTCTTCCCGGAACGGGATGTACGGTGCCCTCGAGCTGGTTTTCACGGCTGAGGGTAATATGGTGGTCGAGCTTATCTTGTGGGGTTTTTGCCAGATCTTTTTAGCTCCAAGAACCCTCCCCTCGAATTTATACTGTTGTATTTATGTTATGTTATTTTGTTAATAAAGTTGGCCGCTGTGGCCAAAATATCCAAAAAGAATAAGTGGTTATGTTTTATTTAAGGAAAGGTGGGTCGGTGGGCAGTAGTTTGGTGGTTAGGCTACATACGTAAGAAAGAACGTACTCGGCATACGCGGTCAAGATGGGGGCTGGAACAAAGCGCAGCTGGGAGGAGGCCCCCCATGACTGCTTTGAGCCGGCGGTCTTTTTGAATAATGCTCCGGCTGGGGATAGGAGAATGGAAAGGGGGGAGGGGTTTAGAAGGGGGAGGTAGTAGGGAAAGTGCGGGAAAACCGCCATTCCCTACCTTAATCCAGGAGAAGGAAGACCCACCCACCCTCCCTTGTTGTTGTGTGCTTGGGGGTTTTTGTTATTGAGGGGGGGAATTGCGGGGCAGTGTTTATATGTGGATATGGCGAGGGAAGTTATTTATATATATATATAAAAAAAAAAAAAAAAAAAAAAAAAAAAAGGAGGACATTTGTGGGTTTACACTTTGTATGCGGGTGTTTGGTCATTATTTGCATTTTATTCATGTATTGTCACAGTGGCAGTGGGGGGGTGGGGGTTCTTGGAGTTGACGCTGATTGGTTGGGGGAAGGAATTGGAGCATAATTACAGTTAATTTAAAATTTGTTGGGGTTGGATCTGGCATTTTGGTATGGGCTCTGGACGGGGTTTTTACCCTGGGAGCTGTTGGTGGTTTTTTCTCTTCCCGGAACGGGATGTACGGTGCCCTCGAGCTGGTTTTCACGGCTGAGGGTAATATGGTGGTCGAGCTTATCTTGTGGGGTTTTTGCCAGATCTTTTTAGCTCCAAGAACCCTCCCCTCGAATTTATACTGTTGTATTTATGTTATGTTATTTTGTTAATAAAGTTGGCCGCTGTGGCCAAAATATCCAAAAAGAATAAGTGGTTATGTTTTATTTAAGGAAAGGTGGGTCGGTGGGCAGTAGTTTGGTGGTTAGGCTACATACGTAAGAAAGAACGTACTCGGCATACGCGGTCAAGGCTACTGGATTAGATTTGGGTGAAGGTGGAAAACTGAAAATTAGAGAATCTCTAAAAATGGTCTGTGCCTATCATTAGGAACAAAACCAGCGCACATCAAGTGTCAGTTCCAATAAATATAATCCAATTTCACCAGGCTGCTGTAAAATCTGGCCGCTAGCTTGTGGTCACGGGCATTAATTTATCCATACTGATAAAGCTAATCCTATCAAATAATACATTTATGGGTTATATACTTGAATTGTGTGGTTTTCCAGTCTGCAAAGTGGTTAATATTATATATCTATATATAGGCATATTTTGGTATACATCTTTTACGCAATTGTATTATTTACCCCTCCAAAAATTATCCTTTTGAAAGTGGTACATTCCCGTTTCTAAATGCACTTTCCTCACCATCTAAAAGCCACTTAAGGGGCCCTCTGCCCTATGTAATGCCAGGCTAGCAGCTGAGCTTTAATGAATGCTTAATGCTGGGATTCTTAGTGGAGAACAAGCAGAGAAAGCACTATACTCCCCCTGGTGGCATGTAGGCATTATTACAAGTAAGTGCTGAAGTCATTGCAAAAGATAAAAAAAAAAAAAAAATATTGTGCTCAATTCAGTATAATCCTTCACCAGATATATAGATTTAATGCAGAACACCTATTGCTAGAAGTAAGCTGGCAAAACAGGTAATAAATGCACCCGTTATCCCAAACTCCCCCAAAAAGCACAAACTGTATATTAAAGGTTTTTTTTTTTCAGAAGGAGGATACTGGTATTGCATCTCAGTCTTATTCACTTCAATGGAGCTGAGCTGCAATACCAGGCACAAGCTGTGGACCGGTATGGCACTGTTGCTGAAATAAATAAAGCCGTCATGCTTCTCCAGTCCTAAGTAACAGGTGAGCAAAGGGAAACTGCACGATTATCTCCACGGCACAGTATTAGGAAGAGGGGCCAACAGAATATTGCGGCAGAATGAGTTCACTGAGAATCTGTCAGTGAGCTCGCTCTCTCAGAAGAGTTGGTAACTCTTTTGTCTTTTTTTTCTGAGTACCTCTCAGCTGATTTATGACCACAGGCCACGTCACATCTAAATATCCATGGGAAAACAAAATGCCTGATTCATTAGGACAGGCATGGTGTAGGTCAGTGTGAGTGAACGGGATCGCTGGAATTAAGAGTCTCATTAAGAGGTCCTTGTTACTTAATTAATTAGGCGCACTTCACAATAGTCCTCTGATTACATTTCTGGTTAAATCGATGCCACTAAAGTGATGAATTATATGAGCAAGGTTCACCACGGCCCGTCCCAGCTTTGCCCACTCTGGCGTAAAAATGTAAAAAAGTTGCAATTTCAATTTGTGCAAAAAAAAAAAAAAACGCTTTAGATATTTTGCCTTTTTTTTTATTTAGGAAACCACGATCGAGGAGCTGAAACAGCAATTTATCAACCATCAGGACTCCACCGGCTTTGTGGTTGATGGGTTTCCCCGGGACATCGGCCAGGCATTCACCTTCGAGGAGCAGGTGCGGATTTATTAGAAATACAGAACATGATGTCTGATTGTCACAGACCTTACTGGATCTGTATCGTCTACAGATTGGAACCCCAGATCTGGTGATCTTCTTGGCGTGTTCGAGTCAACGTCTGCGGCAGAGATTGGAAAGACGTTCAGCACAACAAGGACGACCAGACGATAACGCACATGCCATCGACCGAAGGTTGGACACCTTCAAACAGAACCTTCCCCTGATTGTCAAATATTACCAAGACAAAGGGCTCATAGCAAGAGTGAGTGTCCACGCTGATCCGGCACTGCTACATCGTACCCGGGTATTCCCATCATTGTGCCATATCACATTGATCCTGAGAATGAAGAGGCTCGAGCAGTAACTGCTGCTACCAGCAGCACGGCACTGTTCACATGAAGGGAGTCGTGCTGCAGTTTCCCTGCACAGAGAAGACATTATGGGCCCTTCATTCCCAGGATCAGTGGGGGTCCCAGAGCTTGTGCCCCTCCCTAATCTCAAAGTGATGGCATATCCAAAAGATTTCCACAGCAACAGTGATCTTGCAATACAGCCGAGCAAAAGTCTGCCCCCTACAGGCCATGCCTGACATCGCAACTAGCAATAAGGCCTGGGTTCAGGGGGGCCGTAATAAGGAACAGTCATAGCTGCACATCTTTAAATGCTCAATTCTTTCCCCATAGTGGAGCCAGGCATTCTAGTGTATGGAGGAGTTTGGCGAGATAATGAGTATTTGCCCCACAGGTGTATGGGCATCTTTAAGAAGTTGAAAAATCTATATAAAAATATTTTTTATAGATGTTTTAATTTGATGTTTATACACTTTTTTTATATTCAGGGAGTTTTTTCTGCTTTAAATGATCAAGTAATCAAAATTTTGAGCATTTTTTTAAGCAGAAACGCTGCAAGATTTGACATGTTGCTTCTTTTCCCACACGGATAAACAAAGCACTCTGAGCACTGTCGGTGTGTTTTATCCATTTATATCAATAGGAAGTTTATTAAAAGCATTTTTTTCATGTAGATTTTGTAGGAGAGTCCATTCCAAAAGCTTGTACAAAAAGCAAACAGATCCCACAGGGCCATAGTCTTGTACGGGTGATTTTGATAAGAATGGACATGTCGCCGTGATCTTTTTGATGGGAAAACAACACGGTCGTGTGAACGGCCACATAGACTGTAACGGGTTCATGTCCTAGCTGTGGAAACCACAGAGAACTGAAGAACGGGCGTCAGAATGAGGCCTGAATAACATGGCTCCTGCCAATTCTTCCCACAGTTTGATGCCGACAGAGAGGAGGACTGCATATTCGAGGACATCTGCTGTGCCGTGCAGGGCCTTCTCTTCCCCGACGGTTTGGGTGTGGAAGGTGCGTGTGATACAGAAGTCACATTTGTCATTACTAACCTTTTTCCTTCTTCCATATGTGTCCATTTGCGTTCATTTCTAATTTTCCTACTTTCGTCCCATTTCTGTAGGATTCAGCCAGCAGAGTTTCCGTGCCTCGTTTTCTGAAGAATCTGTGCAACCGAAAGAAGTGGAATTTAAAGAGCAGGTAACCTCGGCAGATAAGAAATGACTGTACACAGTATAGTAACCTTTAGGTACTCCTATCTCAGCCATTCATATCTATCTTTATATGGAGGCCATAGGTGGTCGGGATTATGGAAACATGAGCACTGCTGCCAATCAGTGATTAGCTGCAGTGTTCACGTGACCTAACAATGTCATGCAAGTCCTGGGATGCCCTGGCGCCAACATCGCTGGAATGGCACCTTTGATGTTATATTATTTTTTTACACTAGGGAATATAATAATTAAAGGGGTTGTACACTACTAGGACAACCCCTTCTCACTAAGAATGGTTACCCCATTAAAATAAAAACACCTATACTCTCCTCTCATAGCGGCGCTATTCCACTAGTGTTGGCACTAGTGTTCCCGGGACTCAGGAGTTGGCCACTCACCCCCTGTTGATTACTTAGGTGGGGACTGTGATGCCAGCACCTGATTGGGCACAGGGCTCACATGATAACAACCTCATGTGAATTCCAGGAACGTGAGTTCCTACACCGCTGGAATGGTGTCGGCACCAGAGGTGAGTATAGGCTTTTTTTATTTTAGAGGGGGCAAACATTCAGATTGAGAAGGGGTTGTTCTAGTAGTGGACAACCAGAGGGCTGTCCGAGTAGTCAAAAACCCCTTTAAGTGGTTCTGGGTTGGTTGCACCAATTCCAACTTATTGGATTGAATCTGTTGGTTGCATATTTTCATGATTATAAATCGGAAATGGTATAAAAGCTCCATTGAAAAGGAAAGTAGTGACACCCAATTAACAATATACTGAAACATTTCCAGGAGGAGTAACAGAAGAACTACACTATGCAGAAAGAAAAAAAAACTGCATATACTAAAATAATGTGTCCTCTTTACAAGAGGGATTGTGATTTTAAAGATCATTAAAGGCTGAAATGATTTATTTTATTGTATCCTTTATCATTCTGTCTATTGAAGAGCGATACTCAGATACAACGTGTCATAAGTAAATCATATTCCAGTACATTTATTTTCTGGAATTGACATGATCTGTTGATACACATTACATGCCGATGTGACCCTGTTGATGACCTTGGCCTTGAGCATTCACTTAAATGTGTGAAGAAAATGAAGGCATCTTGAGTGTAGAGAGCAGTGAAGAGGCGTCTCTCCATCACACCGGGGGAATGAATCATCGCAGCCCGACGGGGTCATTTCAGCATCTTGATAAATCACTTTTTCATTGGCATTGAATAACTTTCAACATTCGGGAGCAATGAATCACTTGGACAGGTCACGCTTCAATATTGGATGTATATGCAAGTGAAGTTTGGCATTAGTGGGGGTAAGGGGCTGATTAGTTGACAGAAAAAGTATTTAGCCCACTAATAAAAAAGAAACCTAAAAGAGGCAGAGCCGTATCTAGGGGTTCAGTACAGGAGGGGCAGAACATGGCTGAGTGGACCTCCAACCCAGGTAGCGCATGTATACAACCATGGAGGCAGATCTTAATTATAGTGTATAGGTGAAACCTCGCAGACGACAATGCTGCTAAACCGAGACCAATATAATCGCCATATAGTGACCTTATAGCAGGAGTAGTGAACTCACAGGTGACATCCTTTCAGATTGGACTCGGTCATTTTCCCTTTCTTTTCCATCCATCCCAGAGCAACATAAAAGATTTATAATCCAGCTCAGTCTGTAGCGTTTGTAACACGGACAAATTTCACTTCTCAAATTTCTTGCGCCGTCCCTCCCTATTTCCGACCTATACACGTTCTCCATTCTGCTGCTACCCAGATGCTGAGCTTGTCGCTTCCCTTCCATCTAGAAAATAATATTGCCCGTTAAAAAGTAATAATGAACAGAGTGCCCCTGAATACACAAAAAGTACCTAGCGTGCCCCATTAATGAACAATAATCCCCAAAGTGTCCTCTAGATCCACAATAATCGGGTGCCCCGTTATTCAGTAACAATAATGCCCAGGAAGCCTCGGTATTTGATAATAGTATTAATAAGTACAAGTTCCCCCTTAATAAGTTTTTTACTACAAAGTAGTAAGGCCGAGAGAAAAATAATGAAAGAAATTCCCGCCTTGTCCTGATTCTCAACGCCGCAGCACTTCTCTCCCCTCCCGTGCATTTAGTGGCACAATGCAGGGACGTCGTTACATGGCCTGCGCCAGGACACTGACATCACACATCATACCTCTGTTCTGTAGGTCAGAGGCATAAGGCGTTTTTCCAGCGTTTTTAATATGCATCTTTTATGCAAATTTTCAGCTGAGTTTTACAGTACCAGCTACGTCCATGAGATTTCAGAAGTCTCATGCACACACATTGTTTTTTTTGTCATCAGGGTTTTTTGTTTTGCATATTTTTTGCACAATAGAGCATGTCACATTTCTTTCAGCATTTTTTACAGCTTTTTTCACCCATTGACTTGAATGGGTGGCGAAAAAACGCTGAAAAAATACATAAAAAATGCAGATATCAGGTTTTGTTGTTTTTTTTGTGCCAAAACCTGGTTCTATAGAATAGGACTTTTTTTCCAACACTAAACTTTATCAGCATGCACAAGAGACCAATCTAGCATGCCAAACCTCCTAAAATAGAACCCACAAGAAAAAACAAGGAAAGCATGCTGAAAACACCGCTGAAAAAAACAGCTAGTGTGAATTTACCCTTAAGAGGCCTGTAGAACTTACCAGGTAGAGTGTAGTAGTGCACTACCAAAGGATTGTGGACGCTGATCTATCTGAAAGTGGCACACAATATTTTTAAGGGGTCGTTCTCAAGAAAAAAGTGGGCAAGTATAGTCTAAAAGTTAATAAAAACCATATACTTGCCTACCTTCACCCCGCCACTCCTCTCTTGCTTCTTCTTCCGGTTGGATGGGGTATGTGTCTGATGCAACCGATCACTTGCCACAGCACACATGATTCTTCATTTCCACTTAGCCCAACATATCTCAAAATTAGTGCCATGAATTCACCGACTTTGAAAAAACATGAGGTCATGATACTCTGTTGGGAGATTCCTAGGGAGACTACATGTGGCCACCCTCTGGTTATGATGTGAACTGCAGCTTGTTAAAGGTTTGGATAGCAGGTTACAACAATTTTCAAAAGTGAGAAATGAATGAGAACCCATCTGTCTGCCTCCCTTGTGCCCAAGTGCCCTGATGCTAATTTTTGGGCACTCCGCATTATTTGGAGGCATTTTTCCAATTGACTTCCCTCTCATATGCCAACTGCAACTTAGTTTTGTGCTCTGCACCAGTTTGTGCTCCAGAGCTGCACAACAGAATAGTGCAACCAGAACCGGGCTGACAGCTGTCTCTGGTCGCCCGGTCGCTAAGCTGGTATGCAAGTATGCACATAGGTGTTTCTCCAGTTTTCTGGAGTAATTTTCTCCTTTTTTTTAGTATCTTTAGTATTTGTGTCTTAATCTCTACACATTTTGCTTTACTTTTTAAATTGTCTTTCTTTTTTAAATGGGTTGTCCAGGCTTGGGGTTCACGTCTGCAGTCACTGCAGAATTGTGAATCCTCAAAGCTCGCAGAGCGCGCACTGTCAGGATTCTCTAGTGCCAGTGCCGGTCACATGCTGACTAGACATGTGCTGTTTGCTCAATACAGATGAAATGAGCGAGGTTGGACATGTCTAGTCCGAATGTGGCCGGGAGTATAATATCTGTTGTTTTACCCAGCAGTTATTAATCATTTACAGGACCATTTCCAGTTTCTTATGCTACAGAATTCTAATGTATCTGTAAAAATCGGATCCTTTAGCGTGGCTCTTTATGGAATCCAATTTTTTTCTCGGACCCACTCGATCTGCAATTTTTTTCACTTATAGATTAATTCAGTGAAATTGGTCATCCGCACTGCACAATTGAATAACATTGGTCAGAGTGTTATTTGATTAAAAAAATGGGATATTTCTTCTCTGATTTATAAGGTGGTGTGATCGAGCCTTAGACGGATTCATGAAATGTGACTTTTGCCAAATGTCCCATTTTTGGGTACATCTCACTGCAGTCCTTGCCTGGAGTAAGGTTTCCAGTGGATATTTCAATTTGGCCCATTTTTGCAACTTTTGAAAGGATCTCTTTTGTTGCTGAAAAGTTGCAAAAATATCTCCAGCTAAATACAAAAATAAAGAGCATTTTTGATTCTACCCTAAATTCATTGCCCCGTGTGGCATTTTTAAGAATTTGGTTAAAAAAAAAAAAGTCAACAAATACCACCAGATAAAAAAAATAAAAGTGACTTCAATAAATCACAAATGATGAATTGTGCCCATAGTGTCCCTTGGTCTGTTCTCCACTCCGCCTTCCTGTTGCGATTCCTATATATGCTACGATGTGACGTTTTTCCAAGTGGAAACCTCTAGCTGGTGTAGGGACACTGGCAATGCATCTTGGGAAAAGGGTATGCAAATTAGCTCTCTATTAGGAAGAAGAATGCTGGCTCTGATGTGCCATCTAGTAGAGGTAGCACACACTTTCAAAATCCACTTCTGTGCATTTCGTGCCTATTATTATTATGAAAAATATTTTATGCATCCTAAGGACGTGCAAGGCAAATTCTTTCTATTAGGATTTACTGTCATTTCAATGTAGAGCAAAGTCCAGCAGTTAAAAAGGGTAAAATATGGATATTACATGAAATGTAAGGGTACGAGACTGTACAACTACGAACATGCTATTTAGATCATGCAAAGCTTTTGGTCCTGCTGGACATTTCATCCTCGCTATTCCCTTATTTCTGTGTCCAGAACTCTCTGCTGACGCTGCAATGTAGCCAGACACTTGAGAAAGTCACTGGCAGCTACAGAATACATAAATTCTAATACACATGCTTCCATGCTACTTCTTAAGTCTACAGCCTAAAACATACAGGTGCTTCTCACAAAATTAGAATATCATCAAAAAGTTCATTTATTTCAGTTCTTCAATTCAAAAAGTTAAATTGATGTAATATATAGTCATTACAAACAGGGTGATCTATGTCAAGTGTTTATTTCTGTTAATGTTGATGATTATGGCTTACAGCCAATGAAAACCCAAAAGTCATCATCTCAGTAAATTAGAATAATTAACAAAAAACCCTGCAAAGGCTTCCTAAGGGTTTATAAAGGTTGTAGTCTGTTTCAGTAGGCTCCACAATCATGGGGAAGACTGCTGACTTGACAGATGTCCAGAAGGCAGCCATTGACACACTCCACAAGGAGGGGAAGCCACAAAAGGTCATTGGTAAAGAAGCTGGCTGCTCACAGAGAGCTGTATCCAAGCATATTAATGGAAAGCTGAGTGGAAGGAAAAAGTGTGGTAGAAAAAGGTGCACAAGCAACCGGAATAACCGCAGCCTTGATAGGATTGTAAAGAAAAGGCCATTCAAAAATTTGGGGGAGATTCACAGGGAGTGGACTGCTGCTGGAGTCATTGCTTCAAGAACCACCACTGTTATGACCTGGTGGTCAGGACAATAATGGACCTGGTGGTTAAGAGCACACGGAATGACCTGATAGTTACTGATAATATAGGACGAGCTCTGGGACGTGGGAACTCTGCTGACTGCAATCCCTAATCCTATCAACCACACTAGAAATAGCCGTGGATTGCTCCTAACGCTCCCTATGCAACTCGGCACAGCCTAAGGAACTAGCTAGCCCTAAAGATAGAAAAATAAAGCCTACCTTGCCTCAGAAAAATTCCCCAAAGGAAAAGGCAGCCCCCCACATATAATGACTGTGAGTAAAGATGAAAATACAAACACAGAGATGAAATAGATTTAGCAAAGTGAGGCCCGACTTACTGAACAGACTGAGGATAGGAAAGGTAGCTTTGCGGTCAGCACAAAAACCTACAAAAAGACCACGCAGAGGGCGCAAAAAGACCCTCCGCACCGACTCACGGTGCGGAGGCGCTCCCTCTGCGTCCCAGAGCTTCCAGCAAGCAAGAACAACAATCAAAATAGCAAGCTGGACAGAAAAATAGCAAACCAGAGAAAAACAAGCAGTCACTTAGCTTCTGCTGGGAAGACAGGTCACAAGAACGATCCAGGAGTGAACTAGACCAATACTGGAACATTGACAGGTGGCATGGAGCAAAGATCTAAGTGGAGTTAAATAGAGCAGCCAGCTAACGAATTAACCTCGTCACCTGAGGAAGGAAACTCAGAAACACCCACAGCCACCAGAGAAAGTCCATGGACAGAACCAGCCGAAGTACCATTCATGACCACAGGAGGGAGCCCAACAACAGAATTCACAACAGTACCCCCCCCTTGAGGAGGGGTCACCGAACCCTCACCAGAGCCCCCAGGCCGACCAGGACGAGCCAAATGAAAGGCACGAACCAGATCGGCAGCATGAACATCAGAGGCAAAAACCCAGGAATTATCTTCCTGACCATAACCCTTCCACTTGACCAGGTACTGGAGTTTCCGTCTCGAAATACGAGAATCCAAAATCTTCTCCACCACATACTCCAACTCCCCCTCAACCAACACCGGGGCAGGAGGATCAACGTATGGAACCACAGGCGCCACGTATCTCCGCAACAACGACCTATGGAACACATTATGGATGGCAAAAGAAGCAGGAAGGGCCAAACGAAATGACACAGGATTGATAACCTCAGAAATCTTATACGGATCAATGAAACGAGGCTTAAACTTAGGAGAGGAAACCTTCATAGGAACATAACGAGACGACAACCAAACCAAATCCCCAACACGAAGTCGGGGACCCACACAACGCCGGCGGTTAGCGAAACGTTGAGCCTTCTCCTGGGACAATGTCAACTTGTCCACCACATGAGTCCAAATCTGCTGCAACCTATCCACCACAGTATCTACACCAGGACAGTCCGAAGACTCAACCTGCCCTGAAGAGAAACGCGGATGGAAACCAGAATTGCAGAAAAACGGCGAAACCAAAGTAGCCGAGCTGGCCCGATTATTAAGGGCGAACTCAGCCAAAGGCAAAAAGGACACCCAATCATCCTGATCAGCAGAAACAAAGCATCTCAGATATGTTTCCAAAGTCTGATTAGTTCGTTCGGTTTGGCCATTTGTCTGAGGATGGAAAGCCGAGGAAAAAGACAAATCAATGCCCATCCTAGCACAAAAAGATCGCCAAAACCTCGAAACAAACTGGGAACCTCTGTCAGAAACGATGTTCTCCGGGATACCATGTAAACGAACCACATGCTGGAAAAATAATGGCACCAAATCAGAGGAGGAAGGTAATTTAGACAAAGGTACCAAATGGACCATCTTAGAAAAGCGATCACAAACCACCCAAATGACCGACATCTTTTGAGAGACGGGGAGATCCGAAATAAAATCCATAGAAATATGCGTCCAGAGCCTCTTCGGGACCGGCAAGGGCAAAAGCAATCCACTGGCACGAGAAGAGCAGGGCTTAGCCCGAGCACAAGTCCCACAGAACTGCACAAAAGAACGCACATCCCGTGACAAAGACGGCCACCAAAAGGATCTAGCCACCAAATCTCTGGTACCAAAGATTCCAGGATGCCCAGCCAACACTGAACAATGAATCTCAGAGATAACTCTACTAGTCCATCTATCAGGGACAAACAGTTTCTCTGCTGGGCAACGGTCAGGTCTATCAGCCTGAAATTTTTGCAGCACCCGCCGCAAATCAGGGGAGATGGCAGACAAAATTACCCCCTCTTTGAGAATACCCGCCGGCTCAGGAACACCCGGAGAGTCAGGCACAAAACTCCTTGACAGGGCATCAGCCTTCACATTCTTAGAGCCCGGAAGGTACGAAACCACAAAATCAAAACGGGAGAAAGATAACGACCATCGAGCCTGTCTCGGATTCAACCGTTTGGCAGACTCAAGATAAGTCAAATTCTTGTGATCTGTCAAGACCACCACGCGATGCTTGGCTCCTTCAAGCCAATGACGCCACTCCTCGAATGCCCACTTCATGGCCAACAACTCTCGATTACCAACATCATAGTTGCGCTCAGCAGGCGAAAACTTTCTAGAAAAGAAAGCACATGGCTTCATCACCGAGCCATCAGAACTTCTTTGCGACAAAACAGCCCCAGCTCCAATCTCAGAAGCATCAACCTCAACCTGAAACGGGAGCGAAACATCTGGCTGGCACAACACAGGGGCAGAAGAAAAACGACGCTTCAACTCCTGAAAAGCCTCTACAGCTGCAGAAGACCAATTGACCACATCAGCACCTTTCTTGGTCAAATCAGTCAACGGTTTAGCAACACTAGAAAAATTAGCGATGAAGCGCCGATAAAAATTAGCAAAGCCCAGGAACTTTTGCAGGCTCTTCACAGATGTCGGCTGAGTCCAATCGTAAATGGCTTGGACTTTAACAGGGTCCATCTCGATAGTAGAAGGGGAAAAAATGAACCCCAAAAATGAAACCTTCTGAACTCCAAAGAGACACTTTGACCCCTTCACAAACAAGGAATTCGCACGAAGGACCTGGAACACCATTCTGACCTGCTTCACATGAGACTCCCAATCATCCGAAAAGACCAAAATATCATCCAAATACACAATCAGGAATTTATCCAGGTACTCTCGGAAGATGTCATGCATAAAGGACTGAAATATTGATGGAGCATTGGAAAGCCCGAATGGCATAACCAGGTACTCAAAATGGCCCTCGGGCATATTAAATGCTGTTTTCCATTCATCGCCTTGTTTAATACGCACAAGATTATACGCCCCTCGAAGATCTATCTTGGTGAACCAACTAGCCCCTTTAATACGAGCAAACAAATCAGACAGCAACGGCAAAGGATACTGAAATTTGACTGTAATTTTATTGGGAAGGCGGTAATCAATACAAGGTCTCAAAGAACCATCCTTCTTGGCCACAAAAAAGAACCCTGCTCCTAACGGTGATGACGACGGGCGAATATGGCCTTTCTCCAAGGATTCCTTTATATAACTCCGCATAGCGGCGTGTTCTGGCACAGATAAATTGAACAATCGGCCCTTAGGAAACTTACTACCAGGAATCAAATTAATTGCACAATCGCAATCCCTATGAGGAGGTAGGGCACTGGCTTTGGGCTCATCAAATACATCCCGATAATCCGACAAAAACTCTGGAACTTCAGAAGGAGTGGAAGACGAAATAGACAAAAATGGAACATCACCATGTACCCCCTGGCAACCCCAGCTGGACACAGACATAGATTTCCAGTCCAATACTGGATTATGAACCTGTAGCCATGGCATCCCCAAAACGACCACATCATGCAGATTATGCAACACCAGAAAGCAGATATCCTCCTGATGTGCAGGAGCCATGCACATGGTCAATTGGGTCCAGTACTGAGGCTTATTCTTGGCCAAAGGCGTAGCATCAATTCCTCTCAATGGAATAGGATACTGCAAGGGCTCCAAGAAAAAACCACAGCGCCTAGCAAACTCCAAGTCCATCAAATTCAGGGCAGCGCCTGAATCCACAAATGCCATAACAGAATAGGATGACAAAGAACAAATCAGAGTAACGGACAATAGAAATTTCGACTGTACCGTACCAATGGTGGCAGACCTAGCGAACCGCTTAGTGCGCTTAGGACAATCGGAGATAGCATGAGTGGAATCACCACAGTAAAAACATAGCCCATTCCGATGTCTGTGTTCTTGCCGTTCAGCTCTGGTCAAAGTCCTATCACATTGCATAGGCTCAGGCCCATGCTCAGATACTACCGCCAAATGGTGCACAGCTTTACGCTCACGCAAGCGTTGATCGATCTGAATGGCCAAAGACAGACTCATTCAGACCAGCAGGCATGGGAAATCCCAGCATGACATCCTTAAGGGCTTCAGAGAGACCCTTTCTGAAGATTGCTGCCAGGGCACATTCATTCCACTGAGTGAGCACAGACCACTTTCTAAACTTCTGACAATATATCTCCGCTTCATCCTGACCCTGACACAGAGCCAGCAAGATTTTCTCTGCCTGATCCACTGAATTAGGTTCGTCATAAAGCAATCCAAGCGCCAGGAAAAACGCATCAACATCACGCAATGCCGGATCTCCGGGCGCAAGGGAAAATGCCCAGTCTTGAGGGTCACCACGTAACAAAGAAATAATGATCTTTACTTGTTGAACAGGGTCACCTGAGGAGCGAGGTTTCAAGGCAAGAAACAATTTACAATTATTTTTGAAATTCAAGAACTTAGATCTATCACCAAAAAACAAATCAGGAATTGGAATCCTAGGCTCTGACATCGGATTCTGAACCACAAAATCTTGAATGTTTTGTACACTTATAGTGAGATTATCCATCAAAGAGGACAGACCTTGAATGTCCATGTCTACATCTGTGTTCTGAACCAACCAGATGTAAAGGGGAAAATAGAGACAAAACACACTGCAAAGAAAAAAAAATGGTCTCAGAACTTCTCTTATCCCTCTATTGAGATGCATTAGTACTTTGGGCCACCTGTACTGTTATGACCTGGTGGTCAGGACAATAATGGACCTGGTGGTTAAGAGCACACGGAATGACCTGATAGTTACTGATAATATAGGACGAGCTCTGGGATGTGGGAACTCTGCTGACCGCAATCCCTAATCCTATCAACCACACTAGAAATAGCCGTGGATTGCTCCTAACGCTCCCTATGCAACTCGGCACAGCCTAAGGAACTAGCTAGCCCTAAAGATAGAAAAATAAAGCCTACCTTGCCTCAGAGAAATTCCCCAAAGGAAAAGGCAGCCTCCCACATATAATGACTGTGAGTAAAGATGAAAATACAAACACAGAGATTAAATAGATTAAGCAAAGTGAGGCCCGACTTACTGAACAGACTGAGGATAGGAAAGGTAGCTTTGCGGTCAGCACAAAAACCTACAAAAAGACCACGCAGAGGGCGCAAAAAGACCCTCCGCACCGACTCACGGTGCGGAGGCGCTCCCTCTGCGTCCCAGAGCTTCCAGCAAGCAAGAACAACAATCAAAATAGCAAGCTGGACAGAAAAATAGCAAACCAGAGAAAAACAAGCAGTCACTTAGCTTCTGCTGGGAAGACAGGTCACAAGAACGATGGAGCAAAGATCTAAGTGGAGTTAAATAGAGCAGCCAGCTAACGAATTAACCTCGTCACCTGAGGAAGGAAACTCAGAAACACCCACAGCCACCAGAGAAAGTCCATGGACAGAACCAGCCGAAGTACCATTCATGACCACAGGAGGGAGCCCAACAACAGAATTCACAACACACCACACACAGACATATTGAGGACATGGGATATACAAGTGTCACATTCCTTGTGCCAAGTCACTCATGACCAATAGAAAACGCCAGAAGCGTCTTGCCTTGGCCAAGGAGAAAAAGTTTTCAGATGAAAGCAAATTTTGCACTTCATTTGGAAATCAAGGTCCCAGAGTCTGGAGGAAGAGTGGAGAGGCCACAATCCAAGCTGCTGGAGGTCTAGTGTGAAGTTTCCACAATCAGTGATGGTTTGGGGAGCTGGTGTAGGTCCACTGTGTTTTGTCAAGACCAAAGTCAGCGCTGCGGTCTACCAGGAAATGTTAGAGCACTTGATGCTTCCCTCTGCCGACAAGCTTTTTTGATTTGGAAATTTCATTCTCCAGCAGGACTTGGCACCTGTCCACACTGCAAAAGTACCAATACCTGGTGTAAAAACAACAGTATCACTGGGCTTGATTGGCCAGCAAACTCGCCTGACCTTAACTCCAAAGAGAATCTATGGGGTATTGTCAGGAGGAAGATGAGAGACACCAGACCCAACAATGCAGACGAGCTGAAGGCTGCTATCAAAACATCCTGGGCTTCCATAACACCTCAGCAGTGCCACAGGCTGATCGCCTCCATGCCACGCCGCATTGATGCAGTAATTGATGCAAAAGGAGCCGCGACCAAGTATTGAGTGCATTTACTGAACATACATTTCAGTAGGCCAACATTTCAGATGTCATGATCCAGTTATGAGATTATGTTCAGCTCTCTTGTCTCTGGACTGGTCATGTGGGAGTTAATCCTCTCTGCCTCACCCTGGAGCTGGCTGTGCTATTTAAGTCCTCTGCAGCCTGGGGGCCAGTGTCAGCTATAGTTCATGCTGCACTGTTTGAGCTCCTGACCTGATCCCTGTTATAGTGTTCCTGTTTGCCTCTGACTGCCTGCACCCGTTTATGACTTGTTCTGACCTCTGGCCTGTACCCCGACTCCGTCTTACGTCTCACGTTTTGGTTACCACGTTCCCGGTAGGTTCTGACGTCTTGCTTGTCCCCAACGATTCTCTGCTCGCCCCTTCTGTACCGTGCCGCTATCTCCGTGTATGACCTTGTCTTGTTTCATGTCCCTTTCATTACCTGTGACACCTGTGTTGTTGCTCAGTTTTGCTGCGCTGTGTGTGCAGCCTCCTTTCCTTAGCCAGCACCCCCTGGTGGAGGTTGCTCTATACTGCACTGTAGCAGCACATTACATCAGATTTTAAAATCATTGTTCGAGCTGGTGTTATAAAGTATTCTAATTTACTGAGATAATGACTGAGTTTTCATTGGCTGTAAGCCATAATCATCAACATTAACAGAAATAAACACGTGAAATAGATCACTCTGTTTGTAATGACTCTATATAATATATGAGTTTCACTATTTGTATTGAAGAACTGAAATAAATTAACTTTTTGATGTTATTCTAATTTTGTGAGAAGCACCAGTTGTTAAGGACCGGCGGAACGCACCAAGTATAGATGATATGAAACTAGGTGCGTTCGCAGTCCGAGGTCCACCGTGCAGGCAAAAGACCCTGCTGCTAGTAAGACGGACTACATGGCGGTACCAAGTACAGGTCCTTCTCAAAAAATTAGCATATAGTGTTAAATTTCATTATTTACCATAATGTAATGATTACAATTAAACTTTCATATATTATAGATTCATTATCCACCAACTAAAATTTGTCAGGTCTTTTATTGTTTTAATACTGATGATTTTGGCATACAACTCCTGATAACCCAAAAAACCTGTCTTAATAAATTAGCATATCAAGAAAAGGTTCTCTAAACGACCTATTACCCTAATCTTCTGAATCAACTAATTAACTCTAAACACATGCAAAAGATACCTGAGGCTTTTATAAACTCCCTGCCTGGTTCATTACTCAAAACCCCCATCATGGGTAAGACTAGTGACCTGACAGATGTCAAGAAGGCCATCATTGACACCCTCAAGCAAGAGGGTAAGACCCAGAAAGAAATTTCTCAACAAATAGGCTGTTCCCAGAGTGCTGTATCAAGGCACCTCAATGGTAAGTCTGTTGGAAGGAAACAATGTGGCAGAAAACGCTGTACAACGAGAAGAGGAGACCGGACCCTGAGGAAGATTGTGGAGAAGGACCGATTCCAGACCTTGGGGAACCTGAGGAAGCAGTGGACTGAGTCTGGTGTGGAAACATCCAGAGCCACCGTGCACAGGCGTGTGCAGGAAATGGGCTACAGGTGCCGCATTCCCCAGGTAAAGCCACTTTTGAACCATAAACAGCGGCAGAGGCGCCTGACCTGGGCTACAGAGAAGCAGCACTGGACTGTTGCTAAGTGGTCCCAAGTACTTTTTTCTGATGAAAGCAAATTTTGCATGTCATTCGGAAATCAAGGTGCCAGAGTCTGGAGGAAGACTGGGGAGAAGGAAATGCCAAAATGCCTGAAGTCCAGTGTCAAGTACCCACAGTCAGTGATGGTGTGGGGTGCCATGTCAGCTGCTGGTGTTGGTCCACTGTGTTTCATCAAGGGCAGGGTCAATGCAGCTAGCTATCAGGAGATTTTGGAGCACTTCATGCTTCTATCGGCTGAAATGCTTTATGGAGATGAAGATTTCATTTTTCAGCACGACCTGGCACCTGCTCACAGTGCCAAAACCACTGGTAAATGGTTTACTGACCATGGTATTACTGTGCTCAATTGGCCTGCCAACTCTCCTGACCTGAACCCCATAGAGAATCTGTGGGATATTGTGAAGAGAAAGTTGAGAGACGCAAGACCCAACACTCTGGATGAGCTTAAGGCCGCTATTGAAGCATCCTGGGCCTCCATAACATCTCAGCAGTGTCACAGGCTGATTGCCTCCATGCCACGCCGCATTGAAGCAGTCATTTCTGCCAAAGGATTCCCGACCAAGTATTGAGTGCATAACTGAACATTATTATTTGATGGTTTTTTTGTTTGTTATTAAAAAACACTTTTATTTGATTGGATGGGTGAAATATGCTATAATTTATTGAGACAGGTTTTTTGGGTTATCAGGAGTTGTATGCCAAAATCATCAGTATTAAAACAATAAAAGACCTGACAAATTTCAGTTGGTGGATAATGAATCTATAATATATGAAAGTTTAATTGTAATCATTACATTATGGTAAATAATGAAATTTAATAATAATAATAATAATAATAATAATAATAATTTTTATTTATATAGCGCCAACATATTCCGCAGCGCTTTACAAATTATAGAGGGGACTTGTACAGACAATAGACATTACAGCATAACAGAAATACAGTTCAAAACAGATACCAGGAGGAGTGAGGGCCCTGCTCGCAAGCTTACAAACTATGGGGAAAAGGGGAGACACGAGAGGTGGATGGTAACAATTGCTTTAGTTATTCGGACCAGCTATAGTGTAAGGCTCAGGTGTTCATGTAAAGCTGCATGAACCAGTTACCTGCCTAAGTATGTAGCAGTACAGACACAGAGGGCTAATACTGCATAAAGTGTATGAGAACATGATGCGAGGAACCTTTTTTTTTTTTATTATAAATAGGCCACACAGGGATCGTTAGGTTAATGCATTGAGGCGGTAGGCCAGTCTGAACAAATGAGTTTTTAGGGCACGCTTAAAACTGTGGGGATTGGGGATTAATCGTATTAACCTAGGTAGTGCATTCCAAAGAATCGGCGCAGCACGTGTAAAGTCTTGGAGACGGGAGTGGGAGGTTCTGATTATTGAGGATGCTAACCTGAGGTCATTAGCGGAGCGGAGGGCACGGGTAGGGTGGTAGACTGATACCAGGGAGGAGATGTAGGGTGGTGCTGAGCCATGGAGTGCTTTGTGGATGAGGGTAGTAGTTTTGTACTGGATTCTGGAGTGGATGGGTAGCCAGTGTAATGACTGGCACAGGGTAGAGGCATCGGTGTAACGGTTGGTGAGGAATATGATCCTGGCTGCAGCATTCAGGACAGATTGGAGCGGGGAGAGTTTTGCAAGAGGGAGGCCGATTAGTAGAGAGTTACAATAGTCCAGATGAGAATGAATAAGTGAAACAGTCAGAGTTTTTGCAGAGTCGAAAGTAAGAAAAGGGCGAATTCTAGAAATGTTTTTGAGATGCAGGTAAGAAGAGCGAGCCAGTGATCGGATGTAGGGGGTGAATGAAAGGTCAGAATCAAGGATGACCCCAAGGCAACGGGCATGTTGCTTTGGAGTAATGGTGGAACCGCACACGGAGATGGCAATGTCAGGCAAAGGTAGGTTAGTAGAGGGAGAGAACACGAGGAGTTCAGTTTTTGACAGGTTTAGTTTCAGATAGAGGGAGGACATCATGTTAGAGTCCTCCCTCCCTAACACTATATGCTAATTTTTTGAGAAGGACCTGTATACACACATGGGTTAACTTCACCCTGCGCGAAGGAAGCGATCCTGTTGCGCCACAGGACCGCAGTACCGCACATAGAGCGCGAGCAAGAAGTCAGCGAACTCAACCCCTACACAGGATTGAAGTCCGATTAGACACTTGCTGGCACAACACCGCAACTGGGTGTGTAAGGAAACTTATATAATAGAATCTATAGGCACGAGAGTGCGTGCGGTGCCGCACTGACGGACGCCACTAACCACCCAGGCTTGGGTAAGGAAAGCGCAGAGGAAGCGCACGGCGCCGTACTGGCAGGCACAGCAACAGGACGCTGTTATGTGTGTTACGTGCAGATGGCTAGTCGGGCGCTAGATAGCTACCATCATCCGCGAGCAGTCAACAACTCTAGGGAGGGATACTTAGGAGCTTTCATCCATCGACATATATCCATCTACACACACACATAATATCAAGACAATACTAGCGCATGGCCGTGCGGTCATGCGCAGTTTATATAGCTGCAGCACAGGAAACAGCTACAGAAGTTTTTGCCCTTTCAGGACCTGCCAAAAGGACCAATGGGATGTGCTGCAGTACCTGAGCATGTGACCCTCGATCTCCAACGGGAGATCTTGCCCTGGGCATGCTCAGTGTGTGCAAATAAGGACTTAATCCCAGAGAAGCCCGCTCGCCGCAGATCAGTGCAGGGTACAACAGGAGAGCCAGAAAAGGCAGCAGTAACCCTTTGCACATAATCAGTCCCAGTAAGACGCTGGGAGCGACGCCTCCGCTGAGCAGAGCCCACTGCGGCCGATGCCGAATGGGAGACCGCAGCGGACACGGATCGAGATTCCCCCTGTGCAGCAGAGGAAACTCGACTCCTAACACCAGTAAGTTATTATGGTTCTTAAAGTGCTTTCTACAAAGCAGATACGTGATCAAATAATTCTCAGCCGACAGTTAAACCTGGAAGGTAAATATCCCCATTCATTACTGCATTTGCGTTTTTTTTTGTTTACTTCTTCCCGTTTTTCGGCTGTTTTTAGCGACAAATTCCTCTTTAAAGTTGCTGCTATTTTGGAGTCTATTTTCTACATGTTTGTCCGTTTCTTTTCTCTGTTCACTATGACAGACTTGTTTTTTGTAGCCAGATATTTGGGACTAATTTATTATTTGTAACTTTTCAAAAGTTGCTAACTTTTTAAAAAAATTTTGTCACCCGGAATAATTTTTATTTTTTGTTTTCAGAAAGTTTTGCTAACTGTTAGGCCAGCCTCACACTCAGCGTATAAAAATACGGTCCGTTATTTACGTCCGTAAAACGCAGAAAAGTCCCCAAAATGGTGATCTGTAGGCAGGGTGTGTCAGCGTATTTTGCGCATGGCATCCTCCGTATGTAATCCGTATGGCATCCGTACTGCGAGATTTTCTCGCAGGCTTGCAAAACCGACATACGGACATACAATGGATCCATGTGCTCAAATAATCGTAAAAACATATATACTGTCTATATCTACTATATAATTGTCTAAGGGTCACTTCCGTCTTTCTGTCTGTCCTTCTGTCACGGTTATTCATTCGCTGATTGGTCTCGCCAGCTGCCTGTCATGGCTGCTGTGACCAATCAGCGACGGGCACAGTCCGGAAGAAAATGGCCACTCCTTACTCCCCCGCAGTCAGTGCCTGTCGCCCGCATACTCCCCTTCGGTCACTGCTAACACAGGGTTAATGCTGGCGGTAACGGACCGCATTATGCCGCGGGTAACACACTCCGTTACCGCCGCTATTAACCCTGTGTGTCTCCAACTTTTTACTATTGACGCTGCCTATGCGGCATCAATAGTAAAAAATGTAATGTTAAAAAAAAAACCTGCTATACTCACCCTCCGTAGTCGCTCGCTCCGGCCGCCATCTTCCGTTGCAGGTTCCGGTGGCAAAGATGGTATGGGAGAAGGACCTGCCATGATGTCACGGTCATGTGACCGTGACGTCATCACAGGTCCTGCGCGCCTGCGCTAGAAAGACCTGCCATGACATCACGGTCATATGACCGCGACGTCATCACAGGTCCTTCGCTCATACCAACCCTGGGACCGGAAGCTGCCGTGGACTACAAGGGCTCCCTTGGAAAGGTGAGTATATGTTTATTTTTTAACCTGTGACAAACCTGGCTGGGCAATATACTACGTAGCTGGGCAATATACTACGTGACTGGCCAATATACTACATGGCTCTGTGCTGTATTCTACTTCGCTGTGTAATATACTACGTGGCTCTGTGCTGTATTACTACGTCACTGGGCAACATACTATGTAACTGGGAAATATACTACGTGACTGGGCAATATACTACGTCACTGAAAAATATACTACGTGACTGGCCAATATACTACTTGGCTCTGTGCTGTATACTACGTCGCTGTGCAATATACAACGTGGCTCTGTGCTGTATTTTACTTCGCTGTGCAATATACTACGTGGCTCAGTGCTGTATACTACGTCACTGGGCAATATACTACGTCACTGGGCAATATACTACGTCACTAGGCAATATACTACGTAACTGGGCAATATACTACGTGGCTGGGCAATATACTACGTCACTGGGCAATATACTACGTGGTTGGGCAATAAACTACGTAGCTGGGCAATATACTATGTGGCTGGGCAATATACTACGTGGCTGGGCAATATACTACGTGACTGGGCAATATACTACGTCACTGGGCAATATACTACGTAACTGGGCAATATACTACGTGGCTCTGTGCTGTATACCACGTCACTGGGCAATATACTACGTCACTGGGCAATATACTACGTCACTAGGCAGTATACTACGTAACTGGGCAATATACTACGTGGCTGGGCAATATACTACGTCACTGGGCAATATACTACGTGGCTGGGCAATATACTACGTGACTGGGCAATATACTATGTGACTGTGCAATATACTACGTGGCTGGGCAATATACTACGTGGCTCTGTGCTGTATACTACGTGGCTGGGCAATATACTACGTGGCTCTGTGCTGTATACTCCGTCGCTGTGCAATATACTACGTAGCTGGCCAATATACTACGTGGTTGGGCAATATACTTCGTGGCTGAGCAATATACTACGTGACTGGCCAGTATACTACGTGGCTCTGTACTGTATACTACGTGGCTGGGCAATATACTATGTGGCTCTGTGCTGTATACTCCGTCGCTGTGCAATATACTACGTGGCTGGCCAATATACTACGTGGCTGGGCAATATACTACGTGGTTGGGCAATATACTACGTGACTGTGCAATATACTACGTGGACATACATATTCTAGAATACCCGATGCATTAGAATCGGGCCACCATCTAGTATATATATATGTCAGTGAGACACACACATACAGTATATACAGTTAGGGCCAGAAATATTTGGACAGTGACACAAGTTTTGTTATTTTAGCTGTTTACAAAAACATGTTCAGAAATACAATTATATATATAATATGGGCTGAAAGTGCACACTCCCAGCTGCAATATGATAGTTTCCACATCCAAATCGGAGAAAGGGTTTAGGAATCATAGCTCTGTAATGCATAGCGTCCTCTTTTTCAAGGGACCAAAAGTAATTGGACAATGGACTCTAAGGGCTGCAATAACTCTGAAGGCGTCTCCCTCGTTAACCTGTAATCAATGAAGTAGTTAAAAGGTCAGGGGTGGATTCCATGTGTGTGGTTTTGCATTTGGAAGCTGTTGCTGTGAGCAGACAACATGCGGTCAAAGGAACTCTCAATTGAGGTGAAGCAGAACATCCTGAGGCTGAAAAAAAAGAAAAAATCCATCAGAGAGATAGCAGACATGCTTGGAGTAGCAAAATCAACAGTTGGGTACATTCTGAGAAAAAAGGAATTGACTGGTGAGCTTGGGAACTCAAAAAGGCCTGGGCGTCCACGGATGACAACAGTGGTGGATGATCGCCGCATACTTAATTTGGTGAAGAAGAACCCGTTCACAACATCAACTGAAGTCCAGAACACTCTCAGTGAAGTAGGTGTATCTGTCTCTAAGTCAACAGTAAAGAGAAGACTCCATGACAGTAAATACAAAGGGTTCACATCTAGATGCAAACCATTCATCAATACCAAAAATAGACAGGCCAGAGTTAAATTTGCAGAAAAACACCTCAAGAAGCCAGCTCAGTTCTGGAAAAGTATTCTATGGACAGATGAGACAAAGATCAACCTGTACCAGAATGATGGGAAGAAAAAAGTTTGGAGAAGAAAGGGAACGGCACATGATCCAAGGCACACCACATCCTCTGTAAAACATGGTGGAGGCAACGTGATGGCATGGGCATGCATGGCTTTCAATGGCACTGGGTCACTTGTGTTTATTGATGACATAAGAGCAGACAAGAGTAGCCGGATGAATTCTGAAGTGTACCGGGATATACTTTCAGCCCAGATTCAGCCAAATGCTGCAAAGTTGATTGGACGGCGCTTCATAGTACAGATGGACAATGACCCCAAGCATACAGCCAAAGCTACCCAGGAGTTCATGAGTGCCAAAAAGTGGAACATTCTGCAATGGCCAAGTCAATCTCCAGATCTAAACCCAATTGAGCATGCATTTCACTTGCTCAAATCCAGACTTAAGACGGAAAGACCCACAAACAAGCAAGACCTGAAGGCTGCGGCTGTAAAGGCCTGGCAAAGCATTAAGAAGGAGGAAACCCAGCGTTTGGTGATGTCCATGGGTTCCAGACTTAAGGCAGTGATTGCCTCCAAAGGATTTGCAACAAAATATTGAAAATAAAAATATTTTGTTTGTATGTTTATTTGTCCAATTACTTTTGACCTCCTAAAATGTGGAGTGTTTGTAAAGAAATGTGTACAATTCCTACATTTTCTATCAGATATTTTTGTTCAACCCTTCAAATTAAACGTTACAATCTGCACTTGAATTCTGTTGTAGAGGTTTCATTTCAAATCCAATGTGGTGGCATGCAGAGCCCAACTCGCGAAAATTGTGTCACTGTCCAAATATTTCTGGCCCTAACTGTATATATATTAATATATCATACAGCGCTAGATAGCTTAAAAGCCGGTAATTCAGTTGCCGGCTTTTCCTATCTCCTTCTCAAACCCGACATGATATGAGACATGGTTTACATACAGTAAACCATGTCATATCCCTTTTTTTTTGCATAGTCCACACTACTAATGTTAGTAGTGTGTATGTGCAAAATTTGGGCGCATTGTACCATATGCAATCCGTATTTTTTGCACCTCTCATACATCCGTAAAACTCGCTAGTGTGAGGCCGGCCTTAGGGTAGGCCCATATGACCAATTTCTCAACAAATAAGAAAAAACAACCGATTATTTCTGATCAGAGTTTGATCAGAGTGGCAACAGTTTTTCTCATACATGGAAAGAAAAAAAAGTTTCTCCGCTTTGTCCTTTCTGTCAGTCCGTAAAGAAGTCATCTGAATGATGATATTCTAGTAGACACCAAGGAGAGCAGACGTGTCTGTCTGCTCTCTGCTGGATGAGGACAATAAGGCGCCGTGCTAGTGGCAGCCCATTGCAGCAGCAATAGTTTTGTTTTGTTTTAGTTTTGTTTTGTTTTATTTTGTTTTGTTCTACTTTACTTTATTTTATTTTGGAATTATTTTTGTTATGTGTGAACCTTTTTCTTTCTGAACCTCAGCTTTTTGGTACTCCTAAGGAATTTTCTTTTCCCCAATACCTTCTCCTTCTGAACTTGGATCCGCTGGAATGCTTCCCTTGGATCTATGCTGAACCCTTGGATTTATGCTGAACCCTTGGATTTCCCCTTGGCTGGTTGCTTCTGAACCTGGGATACTCTGATTTGTTTCCCCTGGATGCATACTGCTACCCACAGCTTTCTGGATGTATGCTTCTGATCCTTGGCTCCCCTGGAAGGTTTCCCTTGGATGTTTGCTGCTACCCGCAGCTATCTGGATTTACAGTGCATTTGTGATCTCCTTGCAACCTAGGACTGGTATTATACGCACCTACTGCCAGGCGGCCACTACCTGTCTGGGAATTGGTACAGTTATGTCTGGAGGCGTGCACTGTATACCTCCCTACACGGACAGGCTTAGTGCGACTAACATGGGCAAGGTTTTGATTGATGTCCCTAAGTCTGTTCATAAACGTGTTGCTTACTCAAGGGTCCGACTTCTGGAGCTGCGCAGGCTAATGCCTTCTCCTGCGGTGGGTAGACCATGTGTCCCGTGTGAGGTAAGGCGACCCTACAGAGGCTGCAGAGCGGGCAAAAAACTTAAGGCAAGGCGAAGACGGTTTAAACCTGTAGTTCCGTCCATCATCATGGGGAATGTTCAATCACTGGGTAATAAGTCGGATGAACTGCTGGCATTAATACGGACCCAGAGGGAATACAAGGAATGCAGTTTGATATGTTTTACTGAAACATGGTTACGTGGCGAGATCCCGGACTCAAGTGTTTCAGTACCAGGATTTCACATGGTCCGGGCGGATAGAGACACTATGAAGAGCGGCAAAAAAAAGGGTGGTGGAGTTATACTCTACATAAACAATGGTTGGTGCAATCAGGGGCATGTGACTGTAAGGGAGCGCCATTGTTGTCCGAACATTGAATTGCTAGCTGTTGGCCTCAGACCTTACTATATTCCTAGAGAATTCTCGCTTGTTATTGCAATAGTGTTGTACATACCACCAACTGCAAACCATGAGGCTGCAGGTGAAGTGCTGTCAGGAGTCATTGCCCGGCTCCAGATGAAACACCCCAACTCGCTTACTGTAATCTCTGGGGATTTTAACCGGGCTAAAATGTCTACTGCCTTACCTAAATTCTATCAATTTGTTAAATGTACAACACGTGACAAAATTACGTTGGACTTACTCTATGCGAATGTCAAGAATGCTTATTCATCGTCTACCCTGCCGCCCTTGGGGAAATCTGATCACAATCTTGTACTATTGTCACCAGTCTACCAACCTGTTGTTAGTACACAGCCTCCTAAGATTAAATCAGTTAGAATGTGGAATCCAACAAATGAACAGGCTTTACAGGATTGCTTTCATCTTACAGACTGGGATGTGCTGCTTGGGACAATGGACGAGTATACAAATGTTAATGAAGTGGTTGGTAGAGTGACTGACTACATTAACTTCTGCACTGATATGTTGGTGCCGACTAAAAAGATTAGGTGTTTTGCAAACAACAAGCCATGGATAACAAAGGAATTGAAGCATTTGCTCAACAGGAAAAAAAAGGCATTTAAACTGGGTGACAAAGAGGAAATTAAAATGATACAGCATGAATTGAAGCATAAAATAAAGGAGGCCCAGGAAGCCTTCAGAATTAAACTTGAAAAGAAACTGTCCCACAATAATACCAGAGAGGTTTGGGCAGGAATGAAATTACTGACTGGGCTTAAGCTGAGGCTTGAAAATGATCCAGGAACAATGGACAAGGCTAATGAGATGAATGAGTATTTCAACAGGTTCAGCAGTACATGTGTACATGTGCCAACTGATAGTGGAGGGGACCTGGGTGCAAATTCTGCAACATCGATATTGGAGGATGAGCAGACCAATTTTAGAGTATCCGAAAATGATGTGAGGAGGCAGTTTAAGTCACTTAACATTGGTAAAGCTGCAGGACCTGATGGACTCAGCTCACGTGTCCTTAAAGTTTGTGCAGACCAGCTGTGTACTGTCTTTACACGCCTATTTAATGGAAGTATACAAACACAGAGGGTACCGGTGTTATGGAAAACTTCCTGTCTGGTGCCGGTACCCAAGACTTCTTCTCCTGCAACCCTAAATGACTATCGTCCTGTAGCCTTAACATCTCATGCTATGAAGGCCTTGGAAAGATTAGTGCTTGCTCACTTAAGACCGAGGGTCAATGCTTTTATTGATCCCCTTCAGTTTGCTTACCGACATAGATTGGGGGTGGATGATGCTATTCTTTCTCTGTTACATAGGGTACATTCATTTCTGGAGAATGACGGAGCCACGGTGCGAGCGATGTTCTTCGATTTCTCGAGTGCATTTAACTCCCTGCAGCCACTTTTACTACACAAAAAGATGACTGATATGAAGGTGGAGGAGGGGATGAGAAATTGGATAACTGACTACCTATCAGATCGGCCACAGTTTGTACAGATGGGAGCAGTGGTGTCAAGCAGATTATTGAGCAGTGTAGGTGCCCCCCAGGGAACGGTGCTTGCGCCCTTTCTATTCACACTGTATACTTCAGACTTTCAGTATAAATCTGAACTTTGCCATCTTCAAAAATTTTCGGATGACTCTGTGGTTGTGGGATGCATTAGGGGAGATCAGGGGGATGAGGAATATAGAAGGGTGGTGTCGAATTTCGTGGATTGGTGCAATGGTAACTATCTGCAGCTAAATGTTAAGAAAACCAAGGAGTTGGTGGCCAACTATAGCAGGATAAAGTTGGAATGCTTACCGATCACTATTGCTGGTCAGGAGGTAGAGCAGGTGGAGAGTTACAAATATTTGGGGGTCCATTTGGATAGCAAACTGGACTGGAGATGCCACTCAGAGTTTGTCTACAAGAAGGGGATGAGCAGACTGTATTTCCTAAGGAAACTGAGGTCTTTTAATGTGTGTAGCAAAATGTTAGAAATGTTCTACCAATCTGTGGTGGCAAGTGCCATCTTTTTTGCAATCACGTGCTGGGGTAGTAGTGTGCGGGCCTCTGATGCTAATAAGCTGAATAAGATTATTAAGAAGGCAAGTTCTGCTGTGGGCTACAATCTGGACTCTTTTGGGGAGGTAGTGGAGAGAAGAACTCTGAAAAAGTGTATGGCAATTATGAACAATAATGCACATCCATTATATGAGCTATTCATGAGACAGAAGAGCACCTTCAGCAACCGGCTAATACTTCTGAGGTGTAAGAAGGAAAAATATAGGAAATCGTTTGTGCCAACTGCCATGGGAATGTACAACAATAACATTAGGGTTAAACCACCAAGGTGAATGTCTACTCATTTCTCTACATTCAGTTCACTCGTTGTGTATGTCCTATTCTAATGTATAATGTTCTTCTGTCAACAAACTGTCATGTCAACTATGGAATTCCTTTATGATTTTTATGATTTAAGTTGTGCTGCTGTGATACCATAATTTCCCACGGGATCAATAAAGTGTATCGTATCGTATCGTATCGAATGCGGTCTGATTTTTTTCCACAGATCCATAGACTTGCAATGGACATCTTTAATTTTATTCCATAGACCACTCAGTCTGTGGACGAAATCAGACATGTGCACAGCCCCACAGAATAGCATAGGTATGAGAGATATTTGTGAAAACCAGGATTAGTGCTTGTACGAGAAAATCGGTCGTGTGTACGAGCCCTCAGAGTAAGACATTTTAATGGATCATGCAAGTTTTTGTAATAAAAAGGCGCATAAAAAGAGTAAAAGTAAATGAGCATTTTTTAATATTGCGTAAAGGTCATGCACCATTTTTTATGAATTTGGTGAAAAAAAATGGTAACGCATACTACAAGAGAGGTAATAAAAGACATTTAGAAAAAAATGCTTGCGATGAGGCAGGGCCCAAAGTTTGCAATTTTTACCCATTGTCTCCCGTAAGAGCAGAGATTGCCAAATGGAAGGGGGCATTTTTTTTTTTTTTAAAGAGAAAAGTTCAAAGAAAGAGCTGTATTCTGGAGAATCCTTTCCAGGAGATCGGAAGTTGTCACCTGCAGACATATATTAGGGATGTGTGAACCTGGCCTAAAGGTACTGTCACACTAGACGATATCGCTAGCGATCCGTGACGTTGCAGCGTCCTCGCTAGCGATATCGTCCAGTGTGACAGGCAGCAGCGATCAGGCCCCTGCTGTGCTGTCGCTGGCCGGGGAAGAAAGTCCAGAACTTTATTTCGTCGCTGGACTCCCCGTAGACATCGCTGAATCGGCGTGTGTGACACCGATTCAGCGATGTCTTCGCTGGTAACCAGGGTAAACATCGGGTAACTAAGCGCAGGGCCGCGCTTAGTAACCCGATGTTTACCCTGGTTACCATCCTAAAAGTAAAAAAACAAACACTACATACTTACCTACAGCCGTCTGTCCTCCAGCGCTGTGCTCTGCACTCCTCCTGCTCTGGCTGTGAGCGTCGGTCAGCCGGAAAGCAGAGCGGTGACGTCACCGCTCTGCTTTCTGGCTGCCCGGCGCTCACAGCCAGACCAGAGAAGCAGAGCGCCGAGGACAGACAGCGGTAGGTAAGTATGTAGCGTTTGTTTTTTTACTTTTTAGGATGGTAACCAGGGTAAACATCGGGTTACTAAGCGCGGCCCTGCGCTTAGTTACCCGATGTTTACCCTGGTTACCGGGGACCTCGGGATCGTTGGTCGCTGGAGAGCGGTCTGTGTGACAGCTCTCCAGCGACCAAACAGCGACGCTGCAGCGATCCGGATCGTTGTCGGTATCGCTGCAGCGTCGCTATGTGTGACTGTACCTTAAGAGCAGCAAAGAATGTCTGTCCTTGACGGTATCGATTTGCCTCTTTCTGCCAAACGCAGACCTGCCGTGGTTCTTTATTTAGACACAGGGTACAACGGATTTGCCAGAATGAATAGCTGCTTCTATTTTAGCTTAAAGGTACCGTCACACTCAGCAACTTTGCAACGAGAACGACAACGATCCGTGACGTTGCAGCGTCCTGGATAGCGATCTCGTTGTGTTTGACAAGCAGCAGCGATCTGGATCCCGCTGTGACATCGCTAGTCGGAGCTAGAAGTCCAGAACTTTATTTCGTCGTCAGGTCGGCATGTATCGTCATGTTTGACATCAAAAGCAACGATGCCAGAAATGTTTTACATGGAGCTAACAACCAGCAAGAACGATAAGCGAGTCGCCGTTACGTCACAGGATCGCTCCTGCATCGTTCTGGAGTTGCCGTGTTTGACGTCTCTACAGCGACCTAAACAGCGACGCTGCAGCGATCGGCTCGTTGTCTATATCGCTGCAGCATCGCTGAGTGTGACGGTACCTTTAGTAGAGTAAAGGATTCAATGCTGCATAGGAAAAAAAAGTCAGAAGATAAGGATATACTGCTGCAAAGCAAGTGAGGGAGGTTTACCATTCATGAAGGCGGATAAGTTGGATGTGAACCCCTGAGGGATGTAAAGGGACTGTTCACACCACATTTGAGCCACATGTTTGTGACTCATCTGGGAATCCGTACGAATGCCCAAAAAAGCATAGATGACCACACTATAGATGAACACCATTGGAATGGAAGCCAGCCGGCATGCAAAGTATCTTCTACTGCCTCATTATAGTGAATGTGAACTTTACAGGGCATGGGGGGTCCAAATCCCGTCATTCTGAGGGTTCAGATGGAACCCCCTATAGAGTGGTTAATGTGTGGTCCAAACATGTGAGCAGGCAAATTTTCAGTATGAAACATTAAGATAAAGTCTCAATATGTACTTTAGTACTATAGTGAAGAATGCTATAGCTGCAATAACTGATAATTAGGGAATATCCGGTTGAACAATTTCCTAAAATAATCATTAAGGCGGTTCCAAACCAGACCTTCATGATTAAAGGTGTTTTCCTGGAGTTTAAAAAAAACCTAATGAGTTCTAAAAATACAAAGTACAACTGAAATATTCAGGTTTTATTATCTCTGAAGAGGCAATTTGCATATTGAATTTCCCAGAGGAGCATTGCATGGCAAATAAGTCTCCTTACATTGATATGCCAGGGCCGGTATGTCACTCTCCACAAGGAGAAACATTATCTTTTAGACCTCAGGTTTTATTCACAAATTCTTTTTTTATCCACCCTGTGCACCTGGTGCAATTCTTGTTATTTTTTTCTTCTTTTGAATGTGGCATGTCAGGAGCTCCAAAATACAATTTGTTGTTATCCACCACATATAAGTGTCTCAGGTTGTGCATGCGCAGTCTATAATATGCTCATGTGCACTGTTGAGATGTGCCGCTAGACCCGGCCAACGTATTTGGTTTCATTAGTAAGGACCCATAAATTTTAGGGGATAACTGGTCGGAACACGTAACTAGTAAGAGACTACAAAATGATAGTGTTGGCCCCCTTAAAAATGAAATGGTGGATGAAGATGAGGAAAAAGACAATATGCTAAATTACTTTTTTTCATCAGTATTTACACAAGAAAATCCCATGGCGGACAAAATGACTAGTGATAAAAATTCCCCATTAAATGTCACCTGCTTAACCCAGCAGGAAGTACGTCGGCGTCTAAAAATCACAAAAATTGACAAATCTCCAGGCCCGGATGGGATACACCCTCGAGTACTGCAGGAACTAAGTACAGTCATTGATAGACCATTATTTTTAATCTTTAAAGACTCCATAATAACAGGGTCTGTACCACAGGACTGGCGTATAGCAAATGTGGTGCCAATATTCAATAAGGGGACAAAAACTGAACTCGGAAATTATAGGCCAGTAAGCTTAACCTCTACTGTGGGTAAAATCCTGGAGGGTATTCTAAGGGATGCTATACTGGAGTATCTGAGGAGGAATAACCTCATGACCCAGTATCAGCACGGGTTTACTAGGGACCGTTCATAGAAGCTGATCAGATTAGTCTGACATGAAGAGGTAAGTTCCGGACTGGACCAAGGGAACCCAGTGGACGTAGTGCATATGGACTTTTCAAAAGCTTTTGATACGGTGCCACACAAAAGGTTGATACATAAAATGAGAATAATGGGGATAGGGGAAAATATGTGTAAGTGGGTTAAGAGCTGGCTCAGGGATAGGAAACAAAGGGTGGTTATTAATGGAGCACACTCGGACTGGGTAGCGGTTGGCAGTGGGGTACCACAGGGGTCAGTATTGGGCCCTCTTCTCTTTAACATATTTATTAATGACCTTGTAGGGGGCATTCAGAGTAGAATTTCAATATTTGCAGATGACACTAAACTCTGCAGGGTAATCAATACAGAGGAGAACAATTTTATATTACAGGATGATTTATGTAAACTAGAAGCTTGGGCTGATAAATGGCAAATGAGCTTTAATGGGGATAAATGTAAGGTCATGCACTTGGGTAGAAGTAATAAGATGTATAACTATGCGCTTAATTCTAAAACTCTGGGCAAAACCGTCAATGAAAAAGACCTGTGTGTATGGGTGGATGACAAACTCATATTCAGTGGCCAGTGTCAGGCAGCTGCTACAAAGGCAAATAAAATAATGGGATGCATTAAAAGAGGCATAGATGCTCATGAGGAGAACATAATTTTACCTCTATACAAGTCACTAGTTCGACCACACTTAGAATACTGTGTACAGTTCTGGTCTCCGGTGTATAAGAAAGACATAGCTGAACTAGAGCGGGTGCAGAGAAGAGTGACCAAGGTTATTAGAGGACTGGGGGGTCTGCAATACCAAGATAGGTTCTTACACTTGGGGCTATTTAGTTTGGAAAAACGAAGACTAAGGGGAGATCTTATTTTAATGTATAAATATATGAGGGGACAGTACAAAGACCTTTCTGATGATCTTTTTAATCATAGACCTCAGACAGGGACAAGGGGGCATCCTCTACGTCTGGAGGAAAGAAGGTTTAGGCATAATAACAGACGCGGGTTCTTTACTGTAAGAGCAGTGAGACTATGGAACTCTCTGCCATATGATGTAATGAGTGATTCGTTACTTAAATTTAAGAGGGGATTGGATGCCTTTCTTGAAAAGTATAATGTTGCAGGGTATATGTACTAGATTCCTTGATAGGGCGTTGATCCAGGGAACTAGTCTGATTGCCGTATGTGGAGTCGGGAAGGATTTTTTTTTCCCCAAAGTGGAGCTTACTATTTGCCACATGGGTTTTTTTGCCTTCCTCTGGATCAACATGTTAGGGCATGTTAGGTTAGGCTATGGGTTGAACTAGATGGACTTAAAGTTTTCCTTCAACCTTAATAACTATGTTACTATGTTACTATGTGATGAATGCACATTACAGGATATACCCAGAACAGAAAAGCAAAGAAAAAGTCAAGTAGGGACTATGGAATTAAAAATAGATTAAAATAAAAATTACGGTAAATAAGAAATTTATATAATAGTATGTGGTACTAAAATTATATGAGAATTTGTAATATTGTTGTTTATTTTTTTCCCCTTTTTGTTAAATATTGCTTTGACGTTCTACCCAGAAGGGTTAACGGGCTGAGGAGGAAGTTGTACAAGCTCCTATCTGTACTATGAAGCTTTCAGTATTTCTTCCCTCCACTATCTCCTCCCTGCTCTCGCTCCTCTCACATTATTATGCAGGTCACATCTTTAGAGCCTGCTGTCCTTTACAGGCCGTGATATGGTAAGAAATCCCAATCCCGGCATGCACCGCAGCACATAGCTATATATAGTGGCAAAAATAGCCAGGGCAGCTGCTTGAAGACACCGAGCCTTCTCATCCTTGGCCTTTGGGTTCCCCTTGCTTAGGCACGGACAGGTCAGTAATGCAGCAGTACCAGCAGCTCTGGGGTCGGACAATTAACAAGCCCTGATGCACATGACATTTAGATGCTCGGAACTTTATAATTGATGCCCTTTAATTATGGGTAGTGTTGCATTAAATGGGAATTATTCTCTGTTAGAGTCAGTAGCGTTAATGGTGGGTGCAGGAGCTGTCTGGACAGCGGGGGTCATTTGTGCAGAGAGCTGACTTATCTGTCTCCACCACCTGTTGCTCGGAGCCGTGTCTTAGAAGACTCGAGGATTTCATTCCCTTAATGACCGTACAGTGTTTGAACGTGGAGAATGACATTTTATTCCAGTCGTGATCTTCAATGTATTCGTTGATTTTTATTAGACGCTACAGTTAGCCATTTGTTGCTTTTTGATGGACACCATTTTTTTGCAAATCCCTTTGTGGGGATGATTTCTCTGATTCTCTATCCCATGGTTTCTGGATCTGGATATCACAAGGAATGGCAACTGTGTCCCCTCATAGAGATGTCACAGATGACAAACTGTACGGATCCGTCTCTGTATGGATCCCCATTAATGGAGTATAGGGGCCGCTAGCAAATTAAGAAGGGTCTTTTCACATTAGCGTCAAGGTTTCTGTTCTTGAAAGAGTCATGACATCTATCTCATATCCGGTTTGAAAAAGATCCTGATAGATCCTATTGACCTACAATAGGGTCACTGAGGTTTCCATCAGACGACGCTGTTCTTGGAAACCAGACAGATCAGTTTTGTACTGACTAATGCCCTATAAGCAAGGTGATTATTATAGGCTTTCGCTTTTACAGCGGGCACTGGATTGCATTTAGTGTAATTCTTCCCATGAACATCAACAAACATCAAGAAAAAGGGCTGACTTGATCTATTTTAACACATTTTTTCCACATTTTTTCCTTTCATCGGCCATGTACCAACTGCTAATCAATACACTGTATTCTAAAGTTTCTGGTACGATCGGATGATTACTCAAAAGGAGAAGATTTTTTTTAACATGTTTCTTCTACAGATGAACATAACTAGTTCATAGTTCTGCATCCTCTGGTTCTCCTGTTTCACCTTCAGTTAATCTCCCCAAAATACTTACACTATTGGAAGCACTCACGTCGCTGTGGCACATGTACGCGACGTCGCGTCTCCAATGCACAGAGGAGGGAGGGGCGCTCGAGCTAGGAAGCTACAGAAAAAAACATACGGTACCTTCCATACTTGGCAGAAAAATGGCAAAAGCAAAATTGATTGGGGTTCAATGGACCTCACGCAACTAAATGAAGGTTAACAGGATGTATAAACAACCCCTGTCTATACATTCTATAAAAAAAAAGACCTGATAGTTGTTAAAAAATATGTAGTTTATTTACCTGGTGTAAATGCCGCCGTTCTCCTGAATCCGGTGTTATTTTTCTTTTATTCCTGCGCCTCTCCATTCCTGAGATATGTATTCAAATCTAGTTGTTCTCCAACTGGGTGTGGTCATCAGATGGAAACAAAGATCCCGCCCACTTGGTTAACAAGACTAGATTTATACACAGGGAAGAGGAGGCCTTATCTCAGGAATGGAGAGGCGCAGAAATAAAAGAAAAACAACACCGGATTCAGGAGAACAGCAGCATTTACACCAGGTAGAAAAATACCACATTTATTACAAGTAACCAGCCCTTCTTTAATTTATAGATTTTATAAAGTGATCTGCTGCTAAAGGGGCAATGGTAAAATCTCTAACTGGTACCTTTCCAAGACTATATAGAGGAGGAGGGAACAGCATTTTGACAGATATACAGCGTATCCTTGTATTCCTCCCATCTTTGATTTCCCAAGATGAGCAGTAAGGTGACATTTTACTCGTCATCCTACAAAGGAAGAAGCCACCTTGGCAAAGAATGAGGCATGGGCGGGCATACCACCGGTTCAACCGCTGCAGCTGCAACGATGCCCAGAGGCTCCGGGTGGCCCCTGCAGGGCGGCTATTCATGAGGGCAATCTGACCAGTTTATCTGACCCTGAGGCTCCAGGGGCCCCTGGCCAGAATGCCCTTGTGCGGCAGGCATGGAGCAATCCCTGCAGCTCTGCTGCCTGTAAGAGAAAATGGCAGCGGAGCGAGCTGCAGGGAATGGATCCGTCCTGCTTCCTGCCCACACTTCCTGTCTCACACAGCAGCGGCTGAATGACATCATCATTCAGCGCCACAGCTGTGTGAGACAGGGAGCTGACGGCGATGGTGCGGCTTCAGGATACCTTGCGCAGAGGTGAGATGAGGTGTGTGTGTAGAGAGGTGAATGTCTGTGTGTGCGTAGGTGAAGGAGAGGGCAATGATGGGGGAATGGGGCAGAAGGCAATGATTGGGTTGACGGAGAGGGCAACGATGGGGGTGATGGGGGAGAAGGCAATGATGGTGGCAGTGGAAAGGACAATGATGGGGTGGTGGGGAGGAGGCAATGATGGAGGTGGTGGAATGGGCAATAATGGGGTTGTGGGGAGAAAGCAATGATGGAGGTGGTGAAGAGGGCAATCATGGGGGTTGGGGATTGGGATGGGAGGAAGGGGGATTTATAATGGATGTAGGAAAAGGGGGAGGTGGAGGAAGACATTATTAATCGATTACTATGTCTAACACGGTCCCTTAGTATAAAGGGTACTCACTTATGTATAGCACAGTCCCTTAGTGTATAGTGTACTCACTTATTATGTACAGTACAGATCAAAAGTTTGGACACACCTTCTCATTTTAAGATTTTTCTGTATTTTCATGACTATGAAAATTGTACATTCACACTGAAGGCATCAAAACTATGAATTAACACACGTGGAATTATATACTTAACAAAAAAGTGTGAAACAACTGAAAATATGTCTTATATTCTAGGTTCTTCAAAGTAGCCACCTTTTGCTTTGCACACTCTTGGCATTCTCTTAATGAGCTTCAAGAGGTCGTCACCGGGAATGGTTTTCACTTCACAGATGTGCCTTGTCAGGTTTAATAAGTGGGATTTCTTGCCTTATAAATGGGTTTGGGACCAAGAGTGTGCAAAGCAAAAGGTGGCTACTTTGAAGAACCTAGAATATAAGACATAATTTCAGTTGTTTCACACTTTTTGTTAAGTATATAATTCCACATGTGTTAGTTCATAGCTTTGATGCCTTTAGTGTGAATGTACAATTTTCATAGTCATGAAAATGCAGAAAAATCTTTAAATGAGAAGGTGTGCCCAAACTTTTGGTCCTGACTGTGTGTGTATGTATATATATATATATATATACTGTATATATATATATATATATATATATATATATATATGTATGTATATATATATATATATATATATATATATATATATGTATGTATATATATATATATATATATATATATATATATATATATATATATACATACATATATATTATGTCGCCTTAAAAGGAGGGGGGCCCAGACACATTTCCTGCCCAGGGGCCCCAAGCTGTCTGTGTCCACCCCTGGAATGAGGGTATAGGGAGCAGAAGCAACATATTTTTTTGAACCATGGGTGACTCCTTGATTAACTAATAGTTCCACAATTGCTGATATTGTCTGCTATAAGTTAATATTAAAGTGTTTTTTTTCCAGTCTATAATATTAGTAATCTATCTGTAGGATATCATCAATACCAGATAGATGTGATGTAGGACATCAGTATGAGATTGGTGGAGATCTGACTCCCGGCATCTCCACCGATCAATTGTTTGCAGGTGCAGAGTGGCACAGAGCTGTAGATTGTGTAGTGGCCACGAGTGGTACTGAAGCTATCACATTCACTTGTATGATATGGTAGAGAGCTTTGCAATTTCTATGTCAGCGCTGCCTCTTATATCAACTGATGGGTGGGGGATGATAGAAGTTACAATAATGTTTTGAGTAAGTTAAGGTTGGGGGATAAATGGATGATATTGTTATGATCCGGTGACCTTGGAGCAGCATGAAAGTTTCTCTGGAGTAGGTGGAAACTATACTGACCGCAAATCCTGAACTGACACCGCAACTAGAAGTAGCCGTGGGGTGTGTCTAACAAATCCTAGACACCTCGACACAGCCGGAGTACTAAATACCCCTATAGATGGAAATAGGAAATCTACCTTGCCTCAGAGCAGAACCCCAAAGGATAGGCAGCCCCCCACAAATATTGACTGTGAGTAGTAGAGGAAAAGACACACACAGGCAGGAAACAGGATTTAGCAAAAGAGGCCACTCTAGCTAAAATAGGAAAGGATAGGACAGAATACTAAGCGGTCAGTATTAAAACCCTTCCAAAAATATCCACAGCAGAAAATACAAAAAATTCCACCATCTAACTAAAGATGTGGAGCGTATATCTGCAACTCCAGAGAATCCAACAAGACTGAGAAAACACTGACACAATCTAAGCTGGACAAGAGAAAACAAATGAATAGCACAGAATTATTAAGCACACAGCATGTGTGCCACAGAAACAAAAACCAGACACTTATCTTTGCTGAATTGGCAGCAAGGCAGGAGGAACCAGACAAAGATCCAAAACCTCCCAGAACCATGGACAACTGGCAAAGACTAATGAATCCTGCACACCTAAATATCCCAGTCAGAACTGCAATCAGCAGATACACCTGGCCAGGACTGCAACTCAGGGACAACTGCATTCCCACCTACAACCACTGAAGGGAACCCAAAAGCAGAATTCACAACAGATATAGAGGACACAGAGAAAGAAAGACAATTTTCCATGCACATAAGGTTTGTACATTTGCTAGTTGAGCTATAAATGACTGTTTTAGTAAATTATTAGTCATTTATGAAAAAAAAAATTGCAATGATTACCCCTTCATGACCGGGGGATTTTTCGTTTTTCCGTGTTCGTTTTTCGCTCCCCTCCTTCCCAGAGCCATAACTTTTTTATTTTTCCGTCAATTTGGCCATGTGAGGGCTTATTTTTTGCGGGACGAGTTGTACTTTTGAACGACATCATTGGTTTTAGCATGTCGTGTACTAGAAAACGGGAAAAAAATTCCAAGTGCGGTGAAATTGCAAAAAAAGTGCAATCCCACACTTGTTTTTTGTTTGGCTTTTTTGCTATGTTCACTAAATGCTAAAAATGACCTGCCATTATGATTCTCCAGGTCATTACGAGTTCATAGACACCAAACATGACTAGGTTATTTTTTATCTAAAGTGGTGAAAAAAAATTCCAAACTTTGCTAAAAATTAAAAAAAAAAATTGCGCCATTTTCCGATACTCGTAGCGTCTCCATTTTTCGTGATCTGGGGTCAGTTGAGGGCTTATTTTTTGCGTGCCGAGATGACGTTTTTAATGATAGCATTTCGGTGCAGATACGTTCTTTTGATCGCCCGTTATTGCATTTTAATGCAATGTCGCGGCGACAAAAAAACGTAATTCTGGCGTTTCGAGTTTTTTTCCCGCTACGCTGTTTAGCGATCAGGTTAATACTTTTTTTTATTTGATAGATCGGGCAATTCTGAGCGCGGCGATACCAAATATGCGTAGATTTGATATTTGTTTTATTGATTTATTTTGATTGGGGCGAAAGGGGGGTGATTTAAACTTTTATGTTTTTTTTATTTTTTTCACATTTTTTTTAACTTTTTTTTTTAACTTTTGCCATGCTTCAATAGCCTCCATGGGAGGCTAGAAGAAGGCACAGCACGATCGGCTCTGCTACATAGCAGCGATCTGCTGATCGCTGCTATGTAGCAGAATTGCACGTGTGCTGTGAGCGCCGACCACAGGGTGGCGCTCACAGCGACGGGCAATCAGTAACCATAGAGGTCTCAAGGACCTCTATGGCTACAATGGAGACGCATCGCCGACCCCCGGACATGTGACGGGGGTCGGCGATGACGTCATTTCCGGCCGCCCGGCCGGAAGCGGTAGTTAAATGCCGCTGTCTGCGTTTGACAGCGGCATTTAACTAGTTAATAGGTGCGGGCAGATCGCGATTCTGCCCGCGCCTATTACGGGCACATGTCAGCTGTTCAAAACAGCTGACATGTCCCGGCTTTGGTGCGGGCTCACCGCGGAGCCCTGCATCAAAGCAGGGGAGCCGGCATCGGACGGTATAGTACGTCCGATGCCGGTAAGGGGTTAACATCTCCACTGGGATGAAAAAAAATGCAAATGAGAGAGTTTCCGGAGTGCAGCCTCGTGGAGTATTCCAGCAGGTTATGGTAATGATATTCCCTGAAGTCAGTACTACACCAGTGCTGGGAATCATTAGTCTCACATACACGTCTTCTCTGGTCTTCATTTACATTTTACATGTGAGAATGTACAGCATATTGTGCTCAAATTGGTAACTGTTTCCTAATTATATCTATATGGTAGAAAACTATGTGACAAGTATAGAGCTGCCATTGTTTATAAGGCTACTTTCACACTTCCGTCTTTTGTCCTCCATCGCAATCCGTCGGTTTGGGCAAAAAACGGATCCTGCAAATGTGCTCGCAGAATGCGTTTTTTGCCCATAGACTTGTATTCGCGACGGATCACAACGGATCTGTCGTGTTTTTGCAGACGCGACACACAAAAGAAGTTCAATGTAACTTTTTTTTTGCGTCGCGTCCGCCATTTTCAACCACGCATGCGCGGCCGAAACTCCGCCCCCTCCTCCCCGGACTGCAGAATGGGCAGCGGATGTGTTGAAAAACTGTATCTGCTGCCCACGTCGTGCAGTAATTTCACAACTTCCGTCGGTACGTCGGCCCGACGAATTGTGACGGGCCCGTACTGACGGAAATGTGAAAGTAGCCTTACATACAAGTTGTCTCCTACTTTTCTTGGACCCCTGAATGGCGGTCAGGGTAGAATTTCAGCTGTTGGTCCTTGACTTCAAAGGTTTTCCATTAAAAGCGATGTACGAATTTACAAATCCTGTCTGCGTTCTTACAAAAAACAATGGCACTGTATTCGGGCTATGTGTGGTACTACCAAATTCACGTGAATAGGGCCGAGCAGCAGTACCAGACATATCCAGGAGACATGAGTGGCGCTGTTTTTGGAAGAAGGCTACCGTGTTTTTTGAATCTCGTACAAATCTTCAAAAAGGGTTATCTGACAAGGGTCATTCTTTGAATAATCAAAAGATATGCTATAAATATTTTTGGATGTCAGTACCACATATGGATTTAAAAAAACTGACCATCACATCCAAACATAGAATAAGTGTGAACAGGTGCTGAACCTAGAGTCACCAACTCGTATAAAGTCAAATAAATAAGGCAGCACACTGCGGCACTAAAACATGCAAACATGAAAATTGAACTGCATTACTGCACTAGAAATATGAAAAAATGAGAGCATTTAGACTTTATGAAGCGATGGCCGGGGGGCCACCACTGTGCAGGATGACTACTGTACACAAGATGAGGTGCAAACAACAAAGGGTTGATTTATTAGAAGGCAAGGAATGAAGGGAATGAGGAAGATGCAAACAGGGGTTTACAATGGCAAAAGACAATGTACATGTGTTATCTTTCCTGTAAAATAGCACAGTGCTACAACTATTACAGACTCAGAATATGTCTCACAAGCAAGTTTAAACAATTAACAAATAACGATGCTACTCTATGTATAACCTCCCTGGCCTTTACTAAGCAGGCCACACGGCTCCCGTGTACTGACTATTGAAGCCTACACTAGGCCCTAACAGGTGCACCAAACAAAAACAGACTCACGGTGATGTTGGGGACTCAGGTCCAGTCCCAGGGGGCCCCCAGAAGTCCAATATGGTGGTGTGCACGGCTTTCTGTCAGCTCTGTGAAACGTGGTCTTCTCCTTGCTTATGGATCCTAGGGATGCTCCTGGAAACTGTAAGTCCCTTTCTCAGTATCTTTGTGGCTTCACAAACTAGCACAGGACAGCCACCTTTGCTGTACCCGGAAAAGTCTTGCAAATTTCACAAGTAAACTTCGTCCCAAGCTGTAGGACCTTTCTTGTAGCAAACAGCACACAGTTCTCAGTCTCTAGCAGCTTCAGCTCACACACACAGTTCAGGCTCAACTCCTCCCCTCATCCTAGGGCAGTTTATCTTCACCGTCTATCGCAGGGGGAAGCAGGATATTCCATCGCACCAGACAAGGGGGTGCTGTCTCTTAAAGTGGCAGCGTGTTACTGTTCATAACAGCACTACCCTCTTACATTTATATGAGTCACAGGTGTTTTAATCGCAGCAGGTCCATTACCCCTCCACAGAGAGAGAGAAATTTAGTCTAAAGGTACCGTCACATTAAGCAACGCTGCAGCGATATAGACAACGATGCCAATCGCTGCAGCGTCGCTGTTTAGTCGTTGTGTGGTCGCTGGAGAGCTGTCACACAGACAGCTCTCCAGCGACCAACGATGCCGAAGTCCCCAGGTAACCAGGGTAAACATCGGGTTACTAAGCGCAGGGCCGCGCTTAGTAACCCGATGTTTACCCTGGTTACCATTGTAAATGTAAAGAAAAAAAACACTAACATACTTACATTCCGGTGTCTGTCACGTCCCCCGGCGTCAGCTTCTCTGCACTGTGTAAGCGCCGGCCGTAAAGCAGAGCGGTGACGTCACCGCTGTGCTCTGCTTTACGGCCGGCCAGTGCTGACACAGTGCAGGGAAGCTGACATCGGGGGACGCGACAGACACCGGAATGTAAGTATGTAGTGGTTTTTTTTTTTACATTCACAATGGTAACCAGGGTAAATATTGGGTTACTAAGCGTGGCCCTGCGCTTAGTAACCCGATGTTTACCCTGGTTACAAGTGAACACATCGCTGGATCGGCGTCACACACGCCGATTCAGCGATGTCAGCGGGTGATCCAGCGACGAAATAAAGTTCTGGCCTTCTAGCTCCGACCAGCGATGTCACAGCAGGATCCTGATCGCTGCTGCGTGTCAAACACAACGATATTGCTATCCAGGATGCTGCAACGTCACAGATCGCTATCGTTATCGTTCTAAAGTTGCTCAGTGTGAAGGTACCTTTAGAAGAGGTTTCACAAGTACCCATTCAGATGAAGACGTTTATTCTAAGCGAGGAAAGGCAAGTGTGGGACCTGGTATAAGAGAGATGCCCTAATGTGGCTACCAGGTACACATAAATTTGGCCAATTTATGCGCTAAACGCTCTCATTTTTTCATATTTCTAGTGCAGTAATGCAGTTCAATTTTCATGTTTCATGTTTGCATGTTTTAGCGCCGCAGTGTGCTGCCTTATTTGAGTACCACATATGGGGCCTGCACCTATATCTAAAATAGGGGGGTTTCCCACCTGTGTCCGCCACTCTGAGCAGTGGTGCAGACAGGAGGCCACTGGCCGCAGAAGGAAGCCAGAGATGAGAGCCCACAGTGACACTCAGGGAGCGCGGCTGGGCTCCTGTAGGGTCCATACTGAGGTGCAGAATCACTCATTGGGTACAGGCAGTGCTCGCTTCAGCGCTATTAATCAAAATATGACAAAGGGCTCAGTATACAAAAGGAGAGGGAGTAACAGTGCACCAATGATGCACCAAAGCCCGCTCATTTGAATAAAAAATGTTTTTTTCTGCCAAAGGAACCACTAATATCTATACTACAGATATGATTTTAATAGAGGCTAAGTCCCCTACATATATAAGTAGTTTAATTAGCGTACTTGGGGGATAACAGTCTCCCTTTCAGACCCTTTATTACTGCTTATTTTATAATTGTAGGGGGACGTTTTAGGAGCGGAGATCAATAAAAAAAAAAGTTTGATTTCCCCAGATACAATGCCACTCTTGTCTATCTCCTGTGTCTAGTTTTGAAGCTCAGCCTTATACACAGTAGTTACAATCCATAATATCAAATGGACAATGAAGAGAAAGCTTTGCTTCCAGGTGGTTTTTGCATTGCTTAGACTCTTTTATCGTAGACTTTACACGATTTCTCTATCTAATGGAATTGTCTTTTTTTCTATTCCTTTATACATTGCGGTAGGCGCATCCAAATGTTTACAGATTTTTACTTAAAAAAGCATGTCTGAAAGCCTCCCCATGAGCCAGGTCCACGTGCTCATTATTTATTTCAGTGACATGATGCCTGGGATATTCTAGATCTTGTAAGATGTAATTATATTTCTCTGTGTGATTATATAAATATTCATCCAGCCGCTGAAGCCCGGAGCAAAGTCAAATCCACAGAAAGGACTAAGAGGGATAAAGTGGGGTAGACCACTCTGCATGAAGAGAATAAATGCAATACTTTATTACACTATGGCTTTATTATTTACTTTATGTTACATTACATTTTTATATTATGCAACTATAAGTTCAGGCAATTGCATTCAATCTGTTATTTGGTGAGAGTCTGGTTTCTGGTAAAGTCTGGAAAATAATCTGGTTAGTTTTTTTTTTTTAACTGTTGCTTATATCCTTCCTGCAAATAATTAAAGGCTTTTTTTTATATTTTAATGCTAGTTGTTTTTTTTTTTCAATAGTATATCTTATTATTTATATCCTGGCAGATTTTCTCTTGCTATGGGTGATGTAGTGCTCAAACTCCTCTTCTGGTAAGGCTACTTTCACACTTCCGTCATTTGGGCTGTGTCGCAATGCGTCGTTTTGGAGAAAAACGCATCCTGCAAAGTTGCCCGCAGGATGCGTTTTTTCTCCATAGACTTGCATTTACAACGCATTGCGACATATGGCCACACATTGCATCCGTTGTACGACGGATGCGTCGTGTTTTGGCGAACCGTCGGCACAAAAAAAGTTCAATGTAACTTTTTATGCGACGTGTCCACCATTTTCGACAGCGCATGCGCGGCTGGAACTCCGCCCCCTCCTCCCTGCTCATCACAATGGGCAGCGGATGCATTGTAAAACTGCATCCGCTGCCCACGTTGTGCTAAATTTAGCACAACATCCGTCGGTACGTCGGGCCGACGGTTTGCGACGGCCCCGTACCGACGGAAGTGTGAAAGTAGCCTTACTTGTTCGGTCACATGCTATACATCATGCTCAGAATTTATCCCATATAATTGACAAAGGCTCAATTGCTCTTAGCGCATGTGCTGTTTAATCATTGCACATGCGCTGTTTAATCGTTGCACATGTGCGGTTTAATAGTTGTGCATGCGCCAGGAGAAAAAGCACTTTAGTATGTGACATCATCTACCAAAAATATCACAAATGCACAAAAATTAAATTTTACAGTGTATATACCTTCATGGTTGATACGTTGCTGCCGACTCAACTCTATAGTATAATCCATAGTTCTTTTTAGAAAAATACATATGTCCATCAGAATCAACAAGGGTATAGAATTAGATTTAAATAAAGGTGAAGAATAAGTCTTAGAAGCTTATATCTGTCTTACGGGTATGTAACCAAGTTCCTGCAAAATTTCAGCAGTGTAAAAACTTCAGTGAAACCCAAAGATGTAAATAGTGCTGTGGATTTCATTGGGAAAATTGTGCAAATTTTCTGCAATGCGATGTCTGAAATACACACTGACCAACGAAATTGACATGTTGTGGATTTCTGCAACTCAGGTCAATTTCCACACTGAATTATTTCCGCAGCAAGATAATGAGATTTAGTTAAATCTCATTCCCGTCTCTGCGTCTTTAATTGTTTTCTCAAACAATCAGCTGAGCTCAGAAGTTCAGTGACTCGTGTGTAATAACCTGCAGATGATAAATATGTTTATGGGCGCTGTGAAACCAGAAAGTCAGTGACCAGCTTGGGTAAGGTGACACTATCTGTATCTGGAGCAGGTAACGGATCATTTCACCTTCCCGTGTGACATTTCACTCCCTCTAAGAAGGACAGTCACGGATATTATGTAAGAGCCTGTGTGCACACTACTCAGCCCATCATGTGACTGTGACCCTTTAAAGCAGTGTTTCTCAACTCCAGTCCTCAAAACCCCACAACAGGTCATGTTTTCAGGATTTCCTTAGTATTGCATAGGCGATGGAATTAATGCTTGAGCAGGTGATGAAATTATCACCTGTGCAATACTAAGGATATCCTGAAAACATGACCTGTTGTGGGGTCTTGAGGACTGGAGATGAGAAACACTGAGAACCTGTAAGGAGACAAGGTTGGTGGCCATTTTGACCATTGGTATTAGCGTGCATGTATGTGCAGCTGTAGTGATACTAGACGAGGGTGATCCATACTTAGAACCTGTAAGGAGACAAGGTTGGTGGCCATTTTGACCCTATTAGGTAGGAGCTCTGGGCCAGGATGTAATGTGACCTAGGTCTAGGAATCTGAAGAGGTGACAGGATGTGGAGGGTCCATGAAGGGCAGCAGCTGTTCACAGCCCCCATTCATCTTCCTGACATTTACTGTTATATATGAGTGTTTGAACATATAGATTGGCTGCAATTATGTGTTCTAGAAACGCCTCCCATATATATAGTTGTTTTATATTTTTGTGCATTTCTATATATAGTGCCAACATAGATGACTGCAAATTATATTCACGTTGGTCACAGTTTTCACTGGACTCATAATCTAGCCTACAAACATGTATATAGCAGTATGTTTAACTAGTCGGTGTGCAAATATTACATTCACACCTTAAAGAGCTACACCTAGCTAGATAGGAAATCAGGATTGTAGGAAGAATCGTTCAATGACCGTCAGCTTGCCAAGCTTTCTAATTTTGCACAGAAAATCCCTGCGAACCCAGTCCAACAGTGTGCATTACTGTATGTTTTGGTGAAGCCTTGAATGCATACATCAGTTTGGGGCATTCAGATATTGGTCAGTAGATTGTACTCTGGGCTGATTGGGATTCACTGCAGAACAGCAACTGTCTTTTAAATGGGGTCGTCATGAATAAACTTCACATCAATCAGTCTCTCAACCTCAGATTACTCTGATCACCAGGAGTTGTCCGGTGAAGAGACATGATCGCCGATCCTCGAGATAGATGTTAACATATAGATCAATGGAGATCTGACTGCTTGGACCTGCATGATCCGCAGAATGGGGCAGTAGTGTGCATACTCAGCTGCCGCTCCATTTATTTTCTATGGGACTGTCGATCGCAGCACTCACTTTTTCTAGCAGACCAATAAAGAATGAATGGAGCACTGCTGGTCCATACTACTTGGGATAAAACTTCACTATTCTGCAGATCGGTGCAGGTCGGACTCCCGCTGATCTACAGTATGTTATCTATGATGTCATCACACAACCCCTTTAATTGGCACTCAGCTAGGCCCAAGAATAAGGAGGCTGGACAGCACTCAAATTATACCAAACACACGATGGAGGACTTATTTGAACATCGGTGATATGTCCATGGACCCGAAATTATTCCCAAAATCAATATGCTGTAGCAACGATAAACTGCCCAAGCTTTTTAACACTGAATAGAGATCTCCATAACTTGACATCGCTGACTTGGTGCCCCTGTTTGTGGTGACAAACCTTCTATGTCTCATCTCCTGTCTGATTTCCTGTTGGTCACAGCTCTCCTCCTCCCCCTCTCTGCATAATGACCTCTGCATAGGTCACAGAGCATGCCCATAATAGCCTCTAATAGATGTCACTGTGTCATCTCCAGCCTGAAGGTTCCTCCATGTGGCTGCTGTAAAGCGTATCTCTGAATGAGCCACATTGTCAGGATCATTGGGGTCCCAGCAGACAGTAATGTATTCTCCATCGTACAGATAAAAGATAACTTACTATCCTGGGAATAAACTTTTCTAAAAAAAAGTAATAGTGTGGGCTGCTGCCCCCTGTGGATAAACTAGGTATGACATGCCCCACCACAAGATTATGCTGTACAGTATATGAAGACTTCTGTGCAGGATCCTTATAACGCTCTGCACAAGGAGCTTCAGGGAATGATCACTGGAAATGAAGAGCGGCAGTGAAGGGCTGTTGTGACAGCACAAATTAGGTTTATTCTTTCAGCTCATTAAATATAGATAGAAAAAGCATTAGCGCCTGGTAGTATTAGCAGAAGCAGCTCATGGCCAGACAGGCGGGAGAGAAGCAAGACAGGAGCACGGTAAGGTAAAACTTATGTCACATTATCAGCAGCCAATGCGTCTATATTCTACCGTAATGGACAGTGTTATAGAAAAATAGCTGTGTATAGGGCCTGGGGAGGTTTGTCCTAGGGATATGTACACACACGTACAAGAAAATCCAAAACATGTGCACAACTATATATGCCCTAGGCATAGCGCTAAGAGTGGGTTTTAGTAGGTATTATTTTTTTGTTTATTTTTCTGTGTTTTTTTGCAAAATATGCTATGTCCAGATGTTTGCTGGGAGGCAAGAGAGAAATATTAGCATTTAATTTTTTTGTTTTTGTTTTGTACTTCTATTTCCCCCCCCACTTTTTTTGTATTTCTGGGAGCATGCTACAGGTATGTTTTTTTTTATTTTTCTTAGTGCATTTTGTTGCGTTTTTCTCTCATATACTTCTATGGTTTTTTTTCTTCTATGTTAATCTGAACGGCCTTTTTGGTGTCTTTTTTTTAGTTATATATTTGACATAAATCATGTGATTCTATGAGAAAGCTCTGAATTAATGATTTATGAATCACATGACTTGTCATGTTAAAAGCGCTACTAAAAGAAAAGCAACAGAAAAAAAAACTTTGGTTCTAAAATACATTAAAGAAAAGAAATAAAAAAGAAAAGAAAAAGAAAATATAGTGCAAAAAATGTGACTAGGCTAGTGTTGTTACGTGCATTTTAGGCCAGGGTCACACGAGAGTGGAATACGGATGACGGAGAGGAGCAAAAACAACACATTGCACTCGGACCAATGTTTCTCTATGGAGCAGCTTCCATCAGCCGTATATTTCTCAGCCGTATTTAACGGGCTGAGAAAATCGCGGCATGCTGCGATTGTCAGCGTATTCCTACAAAAATCCGCCAATGCAAGTCTATGGGGGCGAGAACAATAGGGATTACACACGGACCACATGTCTGCCTTGCGTGAAATACGCACCAGTGTTCTATAGAAAAGCTGGTAATTCAGTGCGGTGTACAGTAAAATCACACTGACAGGTTAGAAGAGAATAGATAGAATAAATGTGTACACATAGTATAGGTATATAAATATATGTCATTAAGACACATATATTTATATATCATACAGCGCCAGGTAGCATAAAAGACGGTACTTCAATTGCCGGCTTTTGCTATCTCCTTACCAAACCAGAGAGGATATGAGGCATGGTTTACATACAGTAAACCTATTTCATATCTATTACATTTTTACATATCTCTCACTAATAATGTTAGTAGTGTGTGTGGGCAAACTTTGGGAGCTCTAGGTGTTAAAATAAAGGGTTAAATCACGGGAAAAACTGGCGTGGGCTCCTGCGCAATTTTCTCCGCCAGAGTGGGAAAGCTAGTGACTGTGGACAGATATTAATAGCCTAGAGAGGCTCCCAGGTGGCAAAAAACTCATATGAACTGTAGCGTGAGAAAATATTCAGAAAAATTCCCACGCTACAGTTCAAATGAGTTTATGCTAGTCACCGAAGCTACGTTACCTTCATTTCATTCATTCCCCAGTCTTTTACAGCCTGGAGCAGCAGCATTAGCAGCACTCTTGGTTATAACTGTACTTAACCCCCTTCAGATGGATTTACAGCCTGGGACATGACTATGGCGAACAGGTATGGGATATTGGTGCTTTTTTATTTTGGATTTTTTTTCAGGAGAACGAGGGTGTTCTGTTGGATTGAGAGTACAATAAAGAATAATAAAACCCTGTGTCTTTCTTTCTTTCATTAAAATACTTTATTCTTAATGTGTGTGTGTTTTTTGTAACCCTTTCAGACTAGTGGCTTAATAATGGATATGTGTCTTATTGACACATCTCCATTATTAACCAGGCTTAATGTCACCTTACAATAGCAAGGTGACATTAACCCCTTATTACCCCATATCCCACCACTACAGGGGATTGGGAAGAGAGAGGCTAAGTGCCGTAATAGGCGCATCTTACAGATGTGCCTTTTCTGGGGTGGCTGGGGGCAGATGTTTTTAGCCGGGGGGGGGGGCCAATAACCATGACCCCTCTCTAGGCTATTAATATTTGTCCTCAGTCACTGGCTTTCCCACTCTGGCGGAGAAAATTACACGGGAGCCCACGCCAGTTTTTTCCGTGATTTAACCCTTTATTTTAACACCTAGAGCTCCCAAATTTTGCACACACACACTACTAACATTATTAGTGAGGGATATGTAAAAATCTAACAGATATGAAATGGTTTACTGTATGTAAACCATGTCTCATATCCTGTCGGGTTTGGTAAGGACTTAGCAAAAGCCGGCAATTGAATTACCGGCTTTTATGCTGTCTAGCTCTGTATGAGATATATATATATATATATATATATATATATGTTTTCATGAATATTTGAGCCCATGGATCCATTATATGAAGAAAATCTTGCCGTACGGATGACACACGGATATTTTTTGGTGAAAAAAAATCGCATCCTCGCATTGAATACGGATCACTGTTCAGGAAATTATCCACTTATCTCGGCCATAAAAAACAAACCGTATTTTTATACTTTAGGTGTGACCCCGGCCTTAAACTCCATATCAGCAGGGGTTTATGAGGAATCGCTCCTGTCAAACCAATCTAATCAGTTTTTATGAATAGGTAAGCTATAGATTGGATCAAGGTGAGTCATTGGACGTGGAATATCTTGATTTTGCCAAAGCGTTTGATACCGTGCCGCACAAGAGGTTGGTGCACAAAATGAGAATGCTGGGTCTGGGGGAAAATGTGTGTAAATGGGTAAGTAACTGGCTTAGTGATCGTAAGCAGATGGTGGTTATAAATGGTATATTCTCTAACTGGGTCGCTGTGACCAGTGGGGTACCGCCGGGGTCAGTGTTGGGACCTATTCTCTTCAACATATTTATTAATGACCTGGTAGAAGGTTTACACAGTAAAATATTGATATTTGCAAATGATACAAAACTATAAAGCAGTCAATACATGAGAAGATCGTATTCTGCCACAGATGGATGTGGGTAAGTTGGAAACTTGGGCCGATAGGTGGCAGACGCGGTTTAACAATGATAAATGTAAGGTTATGCACATGGGAAGAAAGAATCAATATCACCATTACACACTGAACAGGAAACCACTTGGTAAATCTGACATGGAGAAGGACTTGGGGATCCTAGTTAATGATAAACTTACCTGGAGCAGCCAGTGCCAGGCAGCGGCTGCCAAGGCAAACAGGATCATGGGGTGCATTAAAAGAGGTCTGGATACACAAGATGAGAGCATTATACTGCCTCTGTACAAATCCCTGGTTAGACCACTCATGGAGTACTGTGCACAGTTTTGGGCTCCGGTGCTCAGGAAGGATATAACAGAAGTAGAGCGAGTACAAAGGAGGACAACAAAATTAACAAAGGGGATCTGGGAACTACAATACCCAGAGAGATTAGCAAAATTAGGATTATTTAGTCTAGAAAAAAGACGACTGAGGGACGATCTAATAACCATGTATAAGTATATAAGGGGACAATACAAATATCTCTCTGAGGATCTGTTTATACCAAGGAAGGTGACGGTTACAAGGGGACATTCTCTGCGTCTGGAGGAGAGAAGGTTTTTCCACCAACATAGAAGAGGATTCTTTACCGTTAGGGCAGTGAGAATCTGGAATTCCTTGCCTGAGGAGGTGGTGATGGCGAACTCAGTCGAGGGGTTCAAGAGAGGCCTGGATGTCTTCCTGGAGCGTAACAATATTGTATCTTACAGTAATTAGGATTAGTGATGAGCGAGTGTACTCGTTGCTCGGGTTTTCCCGAGCACTCTTGGGTGATCTCCGAGTATTTGTTATTGCTTGGAGATATAGTTTTCATCGCCTCAGTTGCATGATTTACGGCTGCGAGATACGCTGAATACATGTGAGGAATGCCTGTTTATTAGGGAATTCCCACATGTATTTAGCCTGTCCAGCAGTTGTAAATCATGCAACTGAGGCGATGAAAACTATACCTCTGAGCAATAACAAATACTCGGGAAAACCCGAGCAACGGGTACACTCGCTCATTACTAATTAGGTTCTTTAGAAGGACATAGATCTGGGGATTTATTCTGACGGAATATAGGCTGAACTGAATGGACAAATGTCTTTTTGAGGCCTTGCTAACTATGTTACTATGCTACTATGTTATGTAGTAGAACACCAAAAAGTGGTAGTGATCCTTGTATCTTTCCGCCTGAGGGAAAAGGAAATTTAAAGCCCAACTTAGCACCGGTGTAACAGGCCATACTATACCCCAATTCCAGACTATACCTGGGGTTAAAGCTGCCTAGGTTTGATTAATACCCTGGGTATATTATGGCCTAGGTCAATTTATATTACGGGGTATAAATTGGCCTAGGCCATTTCATATCTCCTCATGCCAGATTATACCCCCCTTGATATCAGCAGCGCTGAGTGATATACACAAGAATTACTTAATTTTTCAACATGTTATTAGGGGTTCAGGTGTTTCAGGTAAGTTATGTGAGACAGTAAGACTTAAATCTTAAAGTCCTAAACACATAGACTTTTATAACTCGAACCAGAAAAACTTCAATCAGTAAAAATATTAGACTTCCACAAAGATATGAGGTAAAGAATCCTGCCGCACTTCTTAGTAGTTACACATTACAAGCAGCTGTGTCTCTGAATTGGATAGAAAGAGATCTGCACACTTTGCAACCAATCAGACTAAGGCCGGGGTCACACTTGCGAGTGTGATGCGAGAAACTCGCGCCTCAGTACCCGGCACTGCAGCGTGCCACTGCATGTACACCCTGGCCTAAGGGTGAGAAAACCAGTGAAGTGATAAGATCCAGTTACAATTGCATTCTAAGGTAAAAACACTTATCTTAGGCTGCTTTCACACTTGCGTCGGTACGGGGCCGTCGCAATGCGTCGGCCCGACGTACGTTGTGCAAATTCGGCACAACGTGGGCAGCGGATGCAATTGTTCAACGCATGCGCTGCCCATTCTATGTCCCGGGGAGGAGGGGGCGGAGTTCCATCCGCGCATGCGCAGTCGGAAATGGCGGATCCGACGTACGAAAAAATGTTACATTGAACGTTTTTTCGTGACGACGGTCCGCCAAAACAAGACGGATCCAGTGCACGACGGACACGACGTATGGCCATACTTCGCGATCCGTCGGCAATACAAGTCTATGGGCAAAAAACGCATCCTGCGGGCACATTTGCAGGATCCGTTTTTGCCCCAAAACGATGCATTGCGACGGATAAAAAAAAACGCAAGTGTGAAAGTAGCCTTACTGGACAACAGTGTAATCTCAGATTACCAGTCACAATGTATTGCAAGATCAATCTTCATTATGTGATTAACAACACAAATACCTTCCCACCATGTGTAAGTCAGTTTTAAGTTATCAAAAAATGCTATCTAAAATCTGTCTCACAAGGGCTCATAAAATAGAGGAGTGTATTATAGCCTGGGGGGTATAGTTAAGCCTAGGCTATTTTACACCCCCAGGTAGAGTTTGGCCTAGGACAGTATTTTTCCACGGGGTATACTCTGGCCTGGGCCAAGCTATACCCGAGTTTATTCTGGACAGGGATTAACGTGGCCTGTTACACTGGAACGCACTAACCCACCTCACTGTGTCCACTTTTGGGGTGCAGTTTACGTAAATCCTGCCCCTTTTCAGGCTGGAGCTGCTGAAATTTTCCAGGACTGTCTAGAATTTTTTGATACAGTCCCCGCAATTTTGTGTGCCCCAGACTGAAAAGGCTCCAGTGGGCTTTCTGGGGTCGGTTGAGGCTTTTCCCTGCAGGGCCAGGGTGGCCAAATTCAGGACAGTTGGCAAATATCATATACTTACACTGTTTATCTGTAAACGCTGGTGCTTTTGACTACTTTTATAACTAAGGAAATATTTGAGTTCATAACAATATTGTCCACGACAAAACAGGAGGATTCCTGCTCCCACTGAAAACACCTTACATAACTGTAGGCTGAACACTTGACTACTGCAAGCTCTTCCAAAAAGTATACACTGTTGGCCAGACGGTGGGAGAAGCAGACAAGCAGCCTGTCAGTCATTGGCTTCTTTGCCTTGTATACAAAGGATTGGACATGTTGAGATCCAACTTGGTTGATCCTTATTTTCCCCAGCTTTTGTTGGGGGAGACTCTGGTGACCCTCACACACATAATGTAGTCACTGAAATCTAGAGGGCATCCTAATTCAACCACCAAAAGCGTGGACTTATTTGACATTGCCAGGTATTCAGTTTTATTGCTGCAACACAGGGCATCACCTCCTATACTTAGGCCCCCTTCACACATCTGTATAAAACCGCTGCTGGAAAAAAACAGTATTAGGCCAGTCTCACACGTCCAGATATTTCCGGTACCGGAAGAAACGGTCCCGGAGCTATTCGTGTCCGTGTGTGCACGTAGGCCATCCGTGTGTCATCTGTGTGCTATCCGTGTGTCCGTGTTTATCGTCCGTGTGCTGTCAGTGTGTCCGTGTATTGAAACAATTTGTTTAAATTTTAACCCTATGACTTTAAAAAAAAGCACACAGACAGCACACGGACGGCATCCATGTGCGGTACGTGTTTACACGCACATATTTACTTTAATGGGTCCGTGTGATCCGTGTGCTCCCACGAACACTGGCATGTCTCCGTGTTTTGCACACGGACACACAGTCCGTGAAAACACGCTGACATCTGCAGAGACATATTTATTTTAATGTGTCTACGTGAGTCAGTGTCTCCGGTACGTGAGGAAACTGTCGCCACATGCACCGGAGCCAGTGACGTGTGAAACCAGCCGTAGGCTATGTGCACACGTAAAATGGTACCCTGCGGATTTTTCTGCTGCAGATTTGATAAATCCGCAGTGGAAAACCGCTGCGGATTTATCGCGGTTTTTCTGCGGTTTTCACTGCGGTTTTACAACTGCGGTTTTCCATAGGGGCAGTTGTAATGCGCAGAAAGAAGTGACATGCTGCGGAATCTAAACCGCTGCGTTTCCGCGCGTTTTTTTCCGCAGCATGTGCACAGCGTTTTTTGTTTCCCATAGGTTTACATTGAACTGTAAACGCATGGGAAACTGCTGCGGATCCGCAGCTGCGGAAACGCTGCGGATCCGCAGCAAAATCTGCATCGTGTGCACATAACCGTAGTGTCATAAGTGTTTTGGACCAGTATGCAATCAATGTTTTTGTGGTATCACATGATACTGATGACATTTCCTGTATAAAACTGTGTGTGAAACCACTGTAGGGTATGTGCACATGACATCTTTTTTAGGCGAATTCCGCCACGGAAACTGGTTGTTTTTTGGAGTGTTTTTGTTTTTTAAAAAAATGCTAGCAATTTTCTTCATTATTCAATGGGGAGGAAATAAAAAGTGGAAAATGACTGTAAGAAAAATGTTCATAAAAACCATAAGAAAACCCTCCCAAAAAATGCTGGCTGAAAACAACAACAACAAAAAAGTCTGCAGAACACTCAGGAATAACCGTAAAATCAACACAAAAGATGCTTCAGGAATAAGAAAAAATTCCAGAGTCTTCTGCTTGAAATTCTCGGTTTGCCTGAGTTTCAAAGAAGTTGCGTGCACAGAGCTATGTGAGGAATTTTTTTTAGTTTGTTTTTTTTTTACTGAAAAAGTTTTGAGAATGCAAATCGGAAAAAAAAAATTGTGCGGGTCACTTTGAAGCAGATACTGATAGACCCTGTACAATCAAAGCCAAGCAAAAAAAATTCATAAAAAAAAATTGTTTCCAAACTTTTGAAAGGTATATGAATAAGATGTTGGTCTTTTCAAAGCTGGTCGCTCCTTAATTCACTCAAAAAAGCTCTAAATAAATGCTAAACGAATGAACATATGCACTGCAATGTAAAAATGACTTTATTTCAGTCTTTGGAGCTTCTTTTAAAGGCTTCACATTTCCAAATATGCAAATGTGATAAAATAAGTGATCTTAGGGCAGTGGTCCCCAACTCCAGGCCTCGAGGGCCGCCAACAGTGCAGGTTTTCAGGATTTCCTTAGTATTGCACAGGGGTTGGAATCATCACCTGTGCAGATGGTCACATTACCACCGATGCAATACTAAAGAAATCCTGAAAACCTGCACTGTTGGCGGCCCTCGAGGCCTGGAGTTGGGGACCCCTGTCTTAGGGTATGTACACACGTAGGTGGGATGTCTACGGATTTTTCCGCACCTGTTTTTGTAAATCCGCAGGTAAACCACACTGCGGACTACCTGCGGAATTACCGCGTTTTTTGTGCGGATTCCACCTGCGGTTTTACACCTGCGGATTCCTATTATGGAGCAGGTGTAAACCGCAGCGGAACCCGCACAGAGAATTGACATGCTGCGGAATAATAAACGAAGCATTTCCGCGCGTTTTTTTCCGAAGCATGTGCACTGCAGATTTTGTTTTCGATAGGTTTACATGGTACTGTAAACTCATGGAAAACAGCTGCAGATCCACAGCATCAAAACCGTTGCGGATCCGCAGCAAAATCCGCAGCGTGTGCACATACTCTGACCGTTCTTCACTTCCGCTAATTTACACAGTACAAGTTAAAACAAAAACACCAACAGTGAAAACATCGCAAAAACGACCGAAAAGACTGCAAAAGCTTCCTTAGTTGAAAAACAGCCGGCGTTTACAGAAACCTTTTTTGTTTGAAAAAGTTCTGACTTTTGGAAGAAGGGAGGAATAAATGAAAATGCAAAAATGAAAATTGGCTGTCACGGGAAGGGATTAATTATACAGAAGGAATAAGATTTATGTATGAAATTAATTTCCGGAAATCAGATCACAGGATGTGGAAGTTTCACAATATGTTTTCCAGAAATATATAGAGTATTTATCAATTCTTGTCAGGATAAGCGCCTCCCATATTAAGGTGTGAGATCAGAGATCAGGTAATAGCAGACAGATGGAGCTCAGCAGGTGAACCTTCGCTTTCAGCTTGGAAGCCCAAGAGTTAACTCCTTTAGCTCCATCACAGCCTGCGTCATTCTGATTCTTGCTCTCAGCCTCCGCTCTTCTGCAGCTCCCTGTTCTCCTGAATGTTAGTTATCTCATGTATGGCAAAAGGCTGACATGCTGAGCCCTGCCATCCCACTGCACCGCTCACCTGTCAGCTGAGGAGGCGCCCTCTGCAACATCAAGGTCATCAGTGTTTTCTCTAGGTAACGTGTGCACCTACAGTATATGTATAGCTCTCCTATAGTATATATGCATTTTATCATTGGGTTCCCTTTGTAAGGCATGTGTCTGATCTGTAGGCATTATTGCATTTACATGGGGTTTGAGCTTTGCTCTTCGACTTGCGTGAATGCTGCCAGGTCTTGTGTTTGGTGCCTGCACAGGCGTGGGGGAAATTCTCCATAAAACAAAGGTGTCATTGTTCAATGCTCTAATAAATGCTACTATATCATCCAGTGCTGATATTTATTGGGCACATGGTGCCAAACATAGAAAATCCTCTCCATAATATATAGGTGAGACATGGCCATGTGGGGGTTGGCATACATGGACCCAAGTTGTATTTTGTTGATTTGGGGATTTTAGTGTTTACATGAAATCAAGACATTTCTGCACCAAAAAGAAATCTCTAGGCAGGAAAATCTATGCTTTAAAATATGCATTTTTGGTGTGGTTTTTACACTTTTTATTTGTGTGAAAAATGCTCCAAAAATACTAAAATAATTTACATGTTGAGGACGTGTGTGCAAGAGCTTTCAGAAACATAATTTACTTTGTTGGTATTGTAAAACGGTGTTTCCCCACCCTACAGAAAAATACAACATGTCAACAGTTCCTAAGAGGACCCATGTTTTGCCAAAAAATAAATGGGTCTAAATTTCATCAGTGATTTTTTTTGATCAGTGTCTCATCAGTTTGGTCAGTGTCAGTGTGATGAAACTCTCCTTGTTCTTGTGCAAACCACTCAGTCCAAGGAAAAAAATCTGACACATGAAGTACCCCATAGACCAGGGGTGGGCAATTAATTTTCCTGAGGGGCTACGTGAGAGACCGTGACTCGTGTAGGCCAAGCCAATAGACTGAAATTAATTCTGCTCAATATTAATATTAACATATTAATTATAATTATCAATTGTAACACTTAACATTGATCAAAATTAAGTATGCTGACATCCCCCTATATACCGTGTGAGCCCACTTTATGCAGTATTGAGCCCCCATATATCCTCTCTATATACAGTATTGAGCCCCTAAGTAGCCTCCAATATATTGTATTGAGCCTCCACTATACAGTACTGAGCCTCCAATATAGCCTTCAATATACAGTATTGAGCCCCCCACAGTGCCTCCAATATACAGTATTGAGCCCCCCACAGTACCTCCTATATACAGTATTTAGCCTCGATACAGCCTCCTATATAGAGTATGAGCCCTCACAGAACCTCCTACATTCCGCGTGAGCCCCCCTCACATAGCTTCCTACATTCCGCGTGAGCCCCCTCACATAGCTTCCTACATTCCGCGTGAGCCCCCCTCACATAGCTTCCTACATTCCGCGTGAGCCCCCCTCACATAGCTTCCTACATTCCGCGTGAGCCCCCCTCACATAGCTTCCTACATTCCGCGTGAGCCCCCCTCACATAGCTTCCTACATTCCGCGTGAGCCCCCCTCACATAGCTTCCTACATTCCGCGTGAGCCCCCCTCACATAGCTTCCTACATTCCGCGTGAGCCCCCCTCACATAGCTTCCTACATTCCGCGTGAGCCCCCCTCACATAGCTTCCTACATTCCGCGTGAGCCCCCCTCACATAGCTTCCTGCATTCCGCGTGAGCCCCCCTCACATAGCTTCCTGCATTCCGCGTGAGCCCCCTCACATAGCTTCCTGCATTCATGTTGAGCCCCCACATATTTTCTTGTATACATGCAAATATCTCATACGCATGAAAAAACCCAAACACATTACTCTCCTCGCTCCCATTCCCCCAGCGCTCTGTTCCTGTCTCCTGTGCACAGTGTCTCCGCAGCAATGCGATGAAATTATGACATCATGTCTGCTGAATCACACACTGTGGAAGATGGAGCCGGCGGCCCCATCCTCCACCAATGTATTCACTGCTGTCTGCATTTTGGTGGTGGCGGATGGACAGCAGGTGGGGGTACAGCCAGTAGGCCACTGTTTCAGCCCTTCGGCTGTCTCAGTCTGCGGGCCGATTTGCCCAGGTCTGCCATACACTATCATAGGTGCGAGCTCTATATGTGAAAAATACTGATATCACTCATACAAGAAAAACTGACATCTGACTGAGCCCTCATGTTGTATCTACAGCATTTTGCCTAACAACATCGCAGGGCGGCAACCCTATGGGGCTGCACGTTGCTTCATCATGTGTTGACCCACATCATGTGTCACCGGGACTGACCCACAGGCTGAGGTCAAATGCCACTACCTTCCAAAATACAGCCTAGATAAACATAAGGTGTCATTTACACATGCATTGCAGTAAAACATAAGGTACATTCTCAACAAGAATGGTGCTGCTCTGACGTGGATGGGGGAACCTCAAATTTCACATAGGACTTAGAGTATTTAGCCATTTATCACTGTCATGTATATACAGTATATGATGCTACAAGGGTTAACATAAGAAACAAAAATATCAGGGGGACGATGATGATATGACCTCTAGAGACATGCTGCTCACAGCCACAAACTCTGGGGAGGAAATACATTATTTCCCAGGACAGTACAAAGATAATGTAGATTTTACAAGACTCTTGGTCAGCACTCAAAGTAACATAACGCAGATCGGTAGAAGTAAGAATTGTATTTAACGTATTTACTTTTTGGACATTTGAAATTTCTTTTTATACATTTATTTGGATCTAACAAATGTTGGACTTTCTAAGCTGACTAGTAGGAATAGCAGCCACAGAGCCCAAAGGAGTGGTGACTCTGAGGCCATGAATGGCGTATGAAGCCAAGCTTGGAGTTTCTTGGGCCTAATACTAAAATTATACCAAGGGTCCCAAGAGGTATACCAAGGTTCAATATAGGCTGTTCCAGTTTCTACCAAAATTCAGCCACCATCTGTCTGATTTTTGCTTGCTTTTAGAAAAGTTAGAACTATAAAATATTTTAATAAAGTTTTGTGTTTTTATAATTAATTTTTTTCCCTTTCCAGATAGAGGTTACCTTGAGCCCCAATCCTACAGAAATGGCAGGTAAGATCATTACTCTCTCCTCTGCTCCATTATTTTGACTATGTCTGTGCCATAATCTTCCTTTGGCTTCCACATATTGACAGTGATGCCACAGTATGTTCTCCAGCCAGTATAAATGGTGTGATGAGTAACGCAGTAAATTAAGCTAAAATTACATTAATTTGGCCAATGTTTGGTTTTTTTTTCTTTGCGAAAAATATCAATAACAAGGCTGATGGTTGCAGATAGTCAGTGACGTGCTGCATAAATAAAGATGAGATATGTTAATATACACGATTAGAGTGGACCAGATTTTTATGTATCCAGTCCTTTGTTTTCATGGAAATAAGCAGGGTGGGCACCTGGAAGACTCATATCTCCCTCAATATAAAAAGTTAGTTTGCCCAAGCAGAGCACTCTGTTTCTTTCCCCATGTATGAGCCACTCTTTTCACCTCACCTGCTTTCTGAATTTGACATTCAATTTAAAAAAAAAAAAAAAAAAAGTCCAGTTAAACTCGCTCTTTAGAGAGACTGCCAGCACAGTGAGGGGTCAGGTTACATCCCTTATTATACTCTATAGTTAGGAGAGGGTGGTGGAGGAGATAAATGCAGAGTGAGACACAGAAAGATCGTGCTGAGCTTCCTAACAAGTGTTTTACTTCACCCCAGAGCTGGATTCACATGTGCACAGCTCAGAGCTGCTCCTGTCTATGTGCTAACTAAGTAATGAAGTGCAGGAATCCCTTTGTGTGTGCTGAGCTGCATATGGGAGAGATCAAAGCAGTTAGTCTACTCCCGGCAGAGTCAATTGCACATTCAGAGAAGGAGCCTGCGGAAGGAAAAACTGAGGAAAATGCAGAATATTAGCTATATAATGGCCAGAAATGGTGTTATTGCGCACATGCAACTTTTTGTCAGAAAAGTTACTTGAAAGTACATTTGCCCTTTAATTTCTTGGAGTAATAACAGAGGATCGGCACAATGCGGAATCATTAGAAATGATGCTCCAGAACTGTTATTTCATTGGGAATATAAGTATTTATTAAAGCAGATATGCCAGGACAGGTGAGAGGTCCCCTTTAAGTGGAATAGACATGGAGCATCTGGTATTCCCACTACACAGATCTTTCAGCCAAAAATGTGATACTTTGTAGTCAGGCAAATGTTAACAGCAGCAGCAGCCTCCCCTCCCCACCTCTGCCTTATTTATAGCTGTGTAAGTACATGTTTCAGCAACATGTGTTATTCCAAATACCAAGCTTACAACATTGCATATGCGCTACTGCAAAATCCTCCCTGATTCTAGAGGTTGCATCTGCACATCTGTGATCCGTGGGCTGTTCTTATCCATTACATTAAGCATTAGTCCCTTCAAAATGAGGAGTCAATTGGCTATTAGTGTTTATTGCTTAATGTCCAACCAGGAGCGACTCCAGGTTTATGCCGGCCCGTGGGCAATAGTCCTAAGTGGCCTCTTTCTTTTTCATTTTTCAGTCTCCGAGTCCAAAAGTTAGAATTTTGTTACTTTATTTTTTTGATGGCTTCAGTTGTATCAGGGCCTGGTGTTTCAGCTGCGCAAGCCGTAGTTGTCATCATTACCATTTTGGGGTCCATAAAACTTTCTGATCTTTTTTTTTTTTTTTTTCTCTCATGGAGAGGTTATTTGACTAAAATATTATTCTGCTATTTCAGAATTTATTTTATGTTCCTTTTTTCCACCTTATGGAGCAAATATTATGATATATTATTTGTCCATACAGATACACATGTGGTGATAACAAATATCTTTTATTTTGTGTACTTTTCAATTTTGTTTATGTTCTGGGAAATATATATAATCCTGCATCCGTCATACACGGAAAGATAAGTCACAAGTGGAAACCTGGGCATAGTGAGCTCCATCCCTTGCTTGGGCTTGCCAGTTACAGGCCCTGGGTCTAAGGTTAGATTTTGCTGATCCGATGTCTTGATTCCTCCAAGATGAGCAGCATCGGTAGTTTGATTAAGCCGCTTGTTTCCCCCTGTACATCAGTTGTGACAATATGGCTGCCATTATAGCTCTCGTATTGATTGATTGTCTCAAAGCTTTCCCAAATCTATGAGTCTGTAAATGTAGTCATTTTCCATAACCGTTTAGATCTGGACATTACTGCCATTATGGCCCTCAGATAAGTTGGGAAATTTCCTGTGAGATCTGTTTTATTGGACATATATTTCAGAAAGTGGTCTCCGATTCAAAGACGCCAAAATTACTAGGTGAGATAGGAAAATTCTTCCTCTCTTCTAAATCTAGGTTCACATAATGGCACTGGATGGCTCTTGTGTGCAATGATGAGGAGAGTAGTAGCAGAGTCGTTTACTGTTGTTTACTATTGATGTGGGTAACTGTCCACCAACTGTCTCCTGAGTAACCGGCACGCCGCCACTAACCACAGGTCCCGGCCTCAGGGAGGGGAGCAGTGGTTGCCAGAACAGCACACAACTAAACACACTCCTACTTTTTTGAGAATCTGCGATGTCAGCACCAAGCCATTAGTGTACAGGTGTAAGAAAGCATCAGAGGTCACAGCCAAAATGGGAGCATGCTGCACGTGCCATCGTAGAGCCAAAACGTGTCCAGAGGCCACAGGAGCAGGTAAACCTAAAGTAGTTGTCAGATTGTGTCTAATATTTAGGCCGAAGACACACTAGCGTTTATAAAATCAGTCTGATTTTGTTCCTGAGAAGTCGGACAAGTGTCATGCATTTTTCATGAGTACAATCTGATTTTTACCACCTAGCATCCAATTTACAAGTGAATGTGATCCAACTGCAAAGCAATTTTAACATGAGCTTTTACATTGAGCAATTCTCTATGTAATTTACACATAATTTTCCAAGAAAATATTCAAGAGATGTGAGTGATATAATCAGTGCTTTGTGTGTAGTTTACTGTACATGTTTTTTTAGTAAATGAATTCCTTTCAGAAAACAAAAGGCGTGGGACATCCCAACATTTTTTTTTTTTTAACCAGCAGAGGGAAAGTAGACAGCTGGTGGGAGATGTTTATAGCTTGGGAAGGGGGTAATGCCCATGAAGCTTCACAGGATATTAATATCAGCTCGCAGCTGTATACTTAGCCTTTCCTGGCTATTAAAATGTAGACCCCCCCCCCTCCAAAAAAAAAATGGCATAGGGTCACCCTATAATTAACCCCTTCATGACCTTGGGATTTTCTGTTTTTCCGTGTTCGTTTTTCGCTCCCCTCCTTACCAGAGCCATAACTTTTTTTTATTTTTCCATCAATTTGGCCATGTGAGGGCTTATTTTTTGCGGGACGAGTTGTACTTTTGAAAGACATCATTGGTTTTACCATGTCGTGTACTATAAAACGGGAAAAAAATTCCAAGTGCGGTGAAATTGCAAAAAAAGTGCAATCCCACACTTGTTTTTTGCTTGGCTTTTTTGCTTAAACAGCTGACATGTCCCGGCTTTGATGCAGGCTCACCGCCGGAGCCCGCATCAAAGCGGGGCTTCTGACCTCGGACGTACTATCCCGTCTGAGGTCAGAAAGGGGTTAATAACAAACAAAGGCTAGACAGACAACTGCATGGTGCATGATGTGACTATACAGCCTGCCATCCAGCAGACTCACTGAGCTGCGCGTGCTTGCTCAGCTCAGTGTATCGCAGTGAACTCTCAACTCACTGATGTCACCGCAAGTGGGAGAAAGTTCTTATGCTCGCGGTGATGCCAGAAAGGTCCTGGGAGTTCATAGCCAATGAATTCAGTTCAACTCACTGATGTCAGCGCAAGCACAGTTAGAACTTTTCCCATGGTCCTCGCTCTGATGTAAGTTGAAATGAGTTCAGTGACTGTGAACTCCCAGAACCTTTCTGATGGCACCGCGAGCATGAGAACTTTCTCACCTTTGCGGTGACATCAGAGAGGTGAAAGAAGTATACCGAGAGGCACTGAGCTGAGCAAGCATGCACAGCTCAGTTTCTCTGCTAGATGACAGGGTGTATAGTCACATCATGCAACAATGCAGCCTGTCATCTGTATGTAGCAGAGCTAGACGCATCGTGGGACAAATTGATTATTATCTTCTTGTCGGCTAAGTGAAGAATATGGTTGTTTATTATTTAAATTCTTTTACAGGTGACTATGGCTTCAGTGGATTGGGCATTGATGTTAGTATATGGGTTTTTGGTAAATGTAGATTCATTAAAGGAGTCTGTGTCATTATTTCAAGTAAAGAACTTTATTCTGGGTGTCACTTTTTTTTAACAATTTGACTATGGTGTTAGTAATGGGGGTGTCTTATAGACGCCTCTCCTTTTCTAATCTCTGGGCTTGCTATCACCCACCTGACAATACAAAGGTGACATCAACCTCAATATTCTCACCCCACTTGCCAATACACTAGGGCAAGTGGGAACAGTGAGGCTAAGTGCCAGAATCTTACGGATGCACCTTTTCTGGGGCGGCTGAGAGATGATGTTTTTAGTCTGGGAGGGGGCCCGTTCCTAGGCTATTAATATCAACCACCAGCCGTCTGCCTTTACCTTACTGGTTATTTCCAATTATAGAGGGACCCTACATAATTTCTTTCCCTTTTTTTTTGTGCTTCCCCATTTTAATAACCAGGAATGGCTAAGTATAAAGCTACATTAGTCCGATTTAAACGCAAGTGAGAGCAAGCCCTTAGGCTGAAAGTGGCCGCCACCATAACAATATTGATTGTATGAGTAATGGTATGATATCGATAGAGAACAGGGCGGGTAGGACACCACTTATCTACAATGTATTGGTTACTAGTTTTATTTAGATTAGGGGTGAACTATAACAAGCATTAATGTCTATGGCAGCTTTAGTATACCATTCGCATGTTGAGGCTTCAGTTTTTACTGCAGACTTTACAGGCTTTTTGTGTTTGAAGGTTCTTTTCTGGCTGAAAAATTGTACATAAATAAATCACCATGCGTGCGCACAATAGGCTTGTTTCCTACTGAAGTGAATAATAAGGTGCTTTCAAAGAGAGTGTCTTGAAGTATTTTTATGTGGATTTTGATGTAGTATTTGCTCCAAAAGTCATGTAAAAGTGATCTGTGAGGATACCCCAGTTTTTCAATAAGAAACCGCTTGTAAAAAATAAATAAATAAAAAATATAAAAAAAAATATATATAATATTTATTATACACATATATACTTTTTTTTTTGGCCATTCTTAGGCTATGTTCACAGCGTTTTTTTTTGTGTTTGTTAATGCAAATATTCAGTTGTGTTTCACAGTACCAGCAAAGTCTGGTTTTTCAGAAATCTCATGCACCCACATTGTTTTTTTTTCATGACTGTTTTGTCAAAGAGCTGTGCAAAAAATACAGGAATCAGGTTTTTCTGCGTTTTTGGTATCAAAGCCTAATGACGTTTATTTAGATTATTTTTTTTTATGCACTTAACTTAGCATGCACAAGAGACTAATGTATCCCTACCAAAAGCCAGCAAAGACACAGCAAAACCTGCTTTTTGTAAGCAGCTTAAATTTGCCTAAAAAAACAAGCTGCAAAAACGCAACATGTGAACATAGCCTTAGAGTGGATTTGCCCCAAATCTTCAAACAATTGAAGCTTCTTCCTATTCATTTCTATGGTAAATCTAATTTGCGGTTCACATGAGATTTTTTTTTTTCCCCTGGTTTTGAAAAAACTAATTTAAGAAAAACATATGTCACTTCTTTGACGCAAATGGTGATTGAAGTCACTCCAGACAAGGCACTGTCCAATCAAAAGCTTGCAAATAAGAATGCTTTGGGGAAAAAAAACTTTCAAAACCTCTTCAGGAAAAGAAAAACTTCTCATAAAAGAAATGTTTGAATATCTATAAAACACAAAAACACTCCGTGAACTTAGCCTCATAGAATTCTAGAATGGGGTTGCATGAGAAATAATGGGAGCTTACAAAATTTGGGGACTGCTGCAGGAAACCATATGAAGCAAAGATTGGTCTAACGGCTGCGTATATTGAGGCAAAATATAGAAAGAAAAATGTCAGAAGTTGGAGATACACAAGTCTTTCTCTCATTTATTTCCTAATTCAATGTGCTTTGTAATAGGCAAGGCTGACTCCAGAACTTCAGATCTATCCGAGCCCTTGAGATTAATATATTGTGTTTCTATCTTTTCAGAAAAATTAAAGAACAGTAAGATCATCTTTGTGGTTGGTAAGTATCGCCTATACTGAGGATCTAGTTCAGGACAAAGACTGATGCTCCATGCATCATTTTGTACAACAAACACTTGGGATAAGAAGATGATGCACATATCTCAATTACTTAACTTTTAGCATTGCAGCAACTTTTTATTTTTGATCAAGACAATAATTTACTTAATTTCATCCAACAGCACACAGACCTATAGAATTTCATGGATCTATTCACATATCTGAGAAAATCACTCCGTGTGTGTTCTATTATCCGAATTTGAGCATCAGAATAGAACATACACAATGGGTCTATCTACTGCATGTGCTCTCGGAACAAAAATAATCAAACCTGTCGGGATCACACTCAGTCGGAGCAGCCTTTGGAAGTGGTGAATCACCAGAAATAATACACAAGACACGTCTTGTATAGTGTATCACTGGGAAGTCTCTGAAGCACGCCTCCCTTCAATGTGCTATCCCTTCTTTATATAGCTGTTTCAGTAGGTTTAGTGGTTATACAAGTTTTGCATGTTTAAACAAAGAGACAAAACAGGAAAGAAAGAAAAGAAAAGAAAACAGTTTCGTGGGCGGCAGTTTCACAACAAACAGTACAAAGGCAATTCCACAGACAAGAAAAACAGGATTTCATACTATAGCTAAAATGTCCTTGAATGGACAGGTCAATATTTATCACAAATTCTTTTTTTTTATTTTTGTTCATTGAGGTAATCATTTTTGTTCTGCTCTTCACAATCCCCCCTTTGACATATTCCATTCAAAACCTTGTCGATCATTTTAGTCATTCTTTTTGTGATATTACAAAAAAAAACTTTATATTCTCGCATCCATTACACAAAATTTATTTGTGCATACCGAGATACCCTTGAGTACAACCTTGAATAATACATATATAATTACAATAACCATAACTGTATGTATTAGGCTTTGCATAATCCCGGTAACCCACCCACCGATCCCTCTGAACCAATTGGCCGGGTTAAAAAAAGAAAAGGTATCTGACCACCAGCTATCCTTATTTTGGTCATTGTCTTTGTCATACTGATCCCTGAGTCGTTGTACGTCTTTTAATTTAAATCTCATACTCATAGTACTATTCGGGTCTATATAATGACAGCAGGTGGGTCCGATGATTTGACACATACCCCCTTGTGAGGCAGTTAGGTAATCCAATACCAGGGTATGTTGGTTAGTGACTATTATAAGCTGATTCTGTACAGCTATACTAGTATTTAATATGTCCAATATATCCCAAATCTGATCATCTAGATAATCCGTGGCTCTAACTAATTTATCCCACATTTGTGTTAACATAGGATAAATAAAAATGGTACTAGCAATTTTGTTGGGAATTCCCATTTGTACTATATGCGGCCTCCCCGAGGGACGTGGTGAGTTATCTGCAGCTCTTTTATACAGTGTGTGCTTAGGCACGGCTTGCATATTCACTTGTTTATTTGAAATTATGAAAGTAGCCGGGGTTAGGCGTTCTAATGTACAAGTACCCTTTATACCTACGGGAAGCCATTTATATGCTCCTTCTCCGCATATCCAAAATGTACCCTCAGGCAGATCCCACAAAGCTGAGTGCTGCAATACCAATCTGTGAGCCAAATCCACAAAACTAGATACATTCTGAAGCATACACCAAGAGGGTTTTTGTCCCAAGGGGCTACAGTACCCGGCTGCGGGATTCCCACATACATGCATTCCGTTGACATACTCATTGGATTCATTACAAACCAGGTTCCCCGGCTTACTTGTACAACTGTTTGCATCACCTTGGGGGAACAACTCAGAATGTTCCCATTTTCTATTATGTATGTATCTTTCCAATACTGTAGGTTTGAAAGCATCAGAGGAAGGGGTGGTTGTACTGAAACTGAGCTGTAGATTTTCAGTGGGGACCTGTCCTAAATCAGTTAATCCAGTCTTATTCCTAGGTACCCATTTTCCTCCCTTGAATGCTAAATATTGTAAGTTGTCTATTTTTCCTGTAAGATTGCCCTGCCACCAAGGAAATTCTACCCATCCCACAATTGGTATGGCGATTGTAGTATTCCATAGTCTAGTATTGCCAGGTTGGTTGTTGGCCAGGTTGTCTGAACAATTAGGCCAAGCGAATATTTCTTCAGCTGACACGGGAACTGCTAGAAAAGGTATACTTGTGGCTGATACTGGTGAATGGGTACAGATCCAACAATCTGCCAGGGGTTGCGTATTATTTAACAAGTCATGCACTAATTTTCTATGATGTTGTACGAATCTATTGTTCAAAGGGGCTAGAGAATTCAGTCTTTCCCATGCCTCCGTTGAGGTTAACATTATTAACATCAATATCATGAGTCTTATACTGCTTTTTTGCAATGGCTTGCATGTATCCATGATGCCTTTCCTTCAAGCTTGACTGCTGTTGGAGTTGTTAACAGGACTTGGAAAGGTCCGTCAAATCTCGGTTCCAGAGTCTTTCTGGTGTGTCTTTTCACGTAGACTTGATCACCAGGTTCCAACTTGTGGCCTCCTTCGAGATTTTCTGGATCTGGAAGGGAAGCAAAAACTTGCGAATGCACTTTAGTTAAACGTTTTTGTAATTCTTGTACATAAGCAGTTAAAGTCTCAGTATTCAACATCAGTTGTTGTGGAAAATAACAACCCAAATTTGCTGCTCTACCAAAAAGAATCTCATGTGGTGACAGCTTAGCCTTCCCCCTTGGGGTGTTTCGGATGGAATACAGGGCAAGTGGTAGACACTCGGTCCAAGGCTTTCCTGTTTCTGCCATGGCCTTCTGGATTTTTAATTTTATTGTCCCATTTAATCTTTCCACTTTACCTGAACTCTGTGGATGATATGGAGTGTGAAACTGGTTTTCTACTCCCAACATTTTCATAACATTCTGGAATATTTCCCCAGTAAAATGGGTACCCCTATCTGACTCGATCACCTCAGGCATGCCGTAACGGGGTATCAGTTCATGTGCTATTTTAATGGCAGTAGTTTTTGCTGAGGCTTTACGAACTGGATAAGCCTCTGGCCACCCTGAGAACATGTCCACACACACAAGCACATATTCGTATCCATTGTACCTAGGAAGTTGGATGTAGTCGATCTGGAGTCTTTGAAAGGGATACAGTGGTCTTACATGATGTTTGGTTGGGGTTTTAATGGCCTGACCTGGATTGTGTGCCAGGCATATAGCGCATGCAGCACACATGTTCCGAGCAAAATTACCAAATCCTGGAGCCAACCACCTTTCTTTTACCTTGAGCGTCATACCATTTGCCGACACATGCGTGGGTAGGTGGAGGTCACTTGCCACTGCGGGGTACCAGGCTCTGGGTAAACACAACAAAGTTCCTTTTTTCCATAATCCTTGCTGATCTTCTGCCCCTTTTTTCTGCCACTGCCCTCGTTCTTCGTCGTCTACCTGTTTCTGAGCTTCCTTCAATCTTTCCTCATCATCTTCAGAGCTATCTAGTGTGTGGGCATGATGTAAGGGTTTACGTGCTGCCTGTTTTGCTGCCTTATCGGCTTTATCGTTACCCCTGGCTTCCTCGGTGTCGAGTCTCACATGTGCAGCTACCTTTATCACCGCTATTTCTTTAGTTTCTTGTGCTGCCTCCAGAATCTGTCTAATGAGGGAGGCATGTTTAACAGGTTGGCCTGAAGCAGTCATATAACCTCTGGCTCTCCATATTACGCCAAAATCGAAAATAATGCCATGTGCATATCTAGAATCAGTGTATATGTTTGCTGTCTGATCTTTGGCTATTTTTAGAGCTTCAACTAATGTCGTAAGTTCTGCTTCTTGTGCAGACTGATTAGCAGGGAGAGGTTCTGCTTTCAGCACTTCATGCTGAGTTACTACCGCATAACCTGTATGAAATTGTCCATTCATATCTGCATATCTACTGCCATCTATGAAAAGTTCAAATGTAGCATTACAGAGTGGCTTGTCACGTACATTACATAAGCCCTGAGTCTCTTGTTCCATTAATTGTACAGCTTACAAAGAGAAAAAAAAACCCCTAAAAAAGATACTTTATTAAATAACACAAAATAGAACAAAACCCCAAAAAGACAAGAAAGCCCTAAATACTCGGGCAATCCACCAAGGGAGAAAAAATTCTACCCACCTAGATAGTCTATTGGTAGGCTGGAAGACTATATAAAATAGGACCAATGTATAAACTGATAATATACTGGTGGTACAAACGTGTGTTAACCTACATCAAATACCAAGGGTGCAAGGATATATGTGAAATTATCCCTACAGTAGATGAAAAAAAATATCACTGAGACTGTACACCTACCTAGATGCGGAGGTTGGCACCCTAGAAGATGAAACGAGAATGGCGCCCCCGCTCGTGCGATGGCTGACCCTAATCTCCTACTATCTCCCTATAAGGAGTAGAGCAGGAAAGAGAGGCCAGATGGCTGATAATGTTCAATGAAGTTTATGTGTTATGTGATTTACTAACACAGTCGGTCCTCCCCTCCAATGTGATGTTAGAAAAAAGGGATAGTACTTATAGATAAACCACGCACATATCACAAATCAAATCTTGGCATACCTAGTAATATGCCCTTATACACAGTACCAAGTGCAACAGAGATCCTATCCTCACCAGTCCCACCACAAATACATAAAAAGCCAAATACAAAACAGGTAAATATGCCGCGCCTAATATCCAAGAGTGTCACCACATATAACCACTCCACATAGCAGTACAAAGAATGTACAATATGCACAAAACGATACTTATCTGCTATGTTCGTATCAAATCAGTAGTGGACAGACCAATCCGGTGACACTTAGGCGGCTACAGGCACATAAACGACTCTCAACGCGTTTCCCCCAACACGGGTTCATCAGGAGAGGTAAGAAAATAACATAGCAGTAGATAACATGGCAGTATGGAATTGTCCAGAAAATAGGGCTGCAAACGCTTACCCGCGGGTTCCACTGAAATAGTCGCGCCAATCACGCTAGCTTCCTGTTTAGAGAACATCCGTCAATACATCCGGTTTACAAGTAACAGGCCAGTGCGGTCAGATAACCAGAATAGAGCGACGCCATTGTACTGGAGCCGACAGACCACTCAGCCGAACGTATCAAACGCTAGAGGCTGCCAGGCCTGAAAACTAGGTGCAGCGCATGCGCAGGCGACAAAAGGCTTTAAACTAGCAGCCGCTACCGCGCACGCGCAAACAAGGCAAAGCGCCCTCCGCACAGTGTAGCAAGATATCAGCGCTACAAAAGAAAAGACCCCTGCGCTGACAACCTGAGGACCACAAATAAAGAATATATATACGGTATGTAAACGAGGAAAACACGAAATACATAAAACATAAATAATAATTAAACAGGAAGAAAAGATATAACACTGATGAAACTATGAAAGTAGCAGCTCGATGTGTACACCACAATGTATATATAACACTGACAATTGCCAGCATACGAACCTCATAATGGTGGACCCTATACATAAGCGTGCATAAATCTATAGTAAATAACACCAAATGATAAAGAAAAGAATAAAAATAGAAAACCGGACAAAATACACCGGTAAAACTAGCTAGTGATAATGGACCACTGATTCAAAGAAAGCCGCAATAATTTTGCTGCTCATTAAGACCGTCCGGAACAAGAGTACGTAGTCTAAATATCCATTGACATTCTTTTTGAAGGAGTAGTTTGTCAACATCCCCACCACGTGGGTTACGTCGCACCACCTCAAGTACACAGAAGGAGATAGCTCTATTATCATTAAGATGAGCTATCCTAACATGCTTGGCCACAGGTGTATCCCGTTTATGTTTTATATCGCCCAGATGTTCACCAATACGTCTCCGCAATTCCCTCTTGGTTTTACCAATGTAATTAAAGGGAACCTGTCACCCCGTTTTTTGAGATTGAGCTATAAATACTGTTAAATAGGGCCTGCGCTGTGTGTTCCTATAGTGTATGTAGTGTACCCCGATTCCCCATGTATGCTGAGAAATAACTTACCAAAGTCGCCGTTTTCGCCTGTCAATCAGGCTGGTCAGGTCGGGAGGGCGTGGTGACATCGCTGGTTCTTCCTCAGCTTTACGTTGGTGGCGTAGTGGTGAAGACACAGCGCGCGATCTGCGCTGTCATCCCTTTCGTCGGTGGGGGCGGCCATCTTCCTGGGGCCGCGCGTGCGCAGATCGAGTGCTCTGCTGCACGGGCTTCAGGAAAATGGCCGCGGGATGCCGCGCGTGCGCATTAGAGATCGCGGCGGCCATTTTCCCAAAGCCGAGATGCAAACTCGGCTTTGGGAAAATGGCCGCCGCGATCTCTAATGCGCACGCGCGGCATCCCGCGGCCATTTTCCTGAAGCCCCGTGCAGCAGAGCACTCGATCTGCGCACGCGCGGCCCCAGGAAGATGGCCGCCCCCACCGACGAAAGGGATGACAGCGCAGATCGCGCGCTGTGTCTTCACCACTACGCCACTACGCCACCAACGTAAAGCTGAGGAAGAACCAGCGATGTCACCACGCCCTCCCGACCTGACCAGCCTGATTGACAGGCGAAAACGGCGACTTTGGTAAGTTATTTCTCAGCATACATGGGGAATCGGGGTACACTACATACACTATAGGAACACACAGCGCAGGCCCTATTTAACAGTATTTATAGCTCAATCTCAAAAAACGGGGTGACAGGTTCCCTTTAAGTGGACACAAACAGGTGGCCATATATATAACCCCTTCAGTTTGACAATTCGCAGAATCCCTCATGCAATAGATCCTAGCCGAGGTGGTACCCTTAAAGACTTTCTCTTTCCTTACCCATGTACAGAACTTACAATCTCCACATCTAAGTGTACCACAGGGTTTCCGATCCAACCAGGTACCAGGTGGGTTAGGTTTATCATATAGACTATGAACCAAACGGTCCTTGATAGATCTACCTTTCCTGTATGTGATCATAGGCATAGGTGGGATAAAGTCTTTTAAGTCAGGGTCAGCTCTGAGGATCCCCCAATGTCTATTCAAGATGGTACGTACCCTACTTGATTGATCATCAAACATCCCAATAATCCTAGGGACATCAGGCTCACTCGATTTGGGCAATTTATGCGCATCAGGAGGAATTGCTCCGATAATCACGAGTTTACTGCGCAGGCCCATGATCTTAAGATAAGATTTGGACAAAGGGGTTACCCAGGAGCGGTCCTTGATGGAGCTTGGAGACATGCGGAAGGATGTGCTCGCCATGATTTGTTATATCCATTGCCCAAATCGAGTGAGCCTGATGTCCCTAGGATTATTGGGATGTTTGATGATCAATCAAGTAGGGTACGTACCATCTTGAATAGACATTGGGGGATCCTCAGAGCTGACCCTGACTTAAAAGACTTTATCCCACCTATGCCTATGATCACATACAGGAAAGGTAGATCTATCAAGGACCGTTTGGTTCATAGTCTATATGATAAACCTAAGCCACCTGGTACCTGGTTGGATCGGAAACCCTGTGGTACATTTAGATGTGGAGATTGTAAGTTCTGTACATGGGTAAGGAAAGAGAAAGTCTTTAAGGGTACCACCTCGGCTAGGATCTATTGCATGAGGGATTTTGCGAATTGTCAAACTGAAGGGGTTATATATATGGCCACCTGTTTGTGTCCACTTAATTACATTGGTAAAACCAAGAGGGAATTGCGGCGACGTATTGGTGAACATCTGGGCGATATAAAACATAAACGGGATACACCTGTGGCCAAGCATGTTAGGATAGCTCATCTTAATGATAATAGAGCTATCTCCTTCTGTGTACTTGAGGTGGTGCGACGTAACCCACGTGTTGGGGATGTTGACAAACTACTCCTTCAAAAAGAATGTCAATGGATATTTAGACTACGTACTCTTGTTCCGGACGGTCTTAATGAGCAGCAAAATTATTGCTGCTTTCTTTGAATCAGTGGTCCATTATCACTAGCTAGTTTTACCGGTGTATTTTGTCCGGTTTTCTATTTTTATTCTTTTCTTTATCATTTGGTGTTATTTACTATAGATTTATGCACGCTTATGTATAGGGTCCACCATTATGAGGTTCGTATGCTGGCAATTGTCAGTGTTATATATACATTGTGGTGTACACATCGAGCTGCTACTTTCATAGTTTCATCAGTGTTATATCTTTTCTTCCTGTTTAATTATTATTTATGTTTTATGTATTTCGTGTTTTCCTCGTTTACATACCGTATATATATTCTTTATTTGTGGTCCTCAGGTTGTCAGCGCAGGCGCAGGGGTCTTTTCTTTTGTAGCGCTGATATCTTGCTACACTGTGCGGAGGGCGCTTTGCCTTGTTTGCGCGTGCGCGGTAGCGGCTGCTAGTTTAAAGCCTTTTGTCGCCTGCGCATGCGCTGCACCTAGTTTTCAGGCCTGGCAGCCTCTAGCATTTGATACGTTCGGCTGAGTGGTCTGTCGGCTCCAGTACAATGGCGTCGCTCTATTCTGGTTATCTGACCGCACTGGCCTGTTACTTGTAAACCGGATGTATTGACGGATGTTCTCTAAACAGGAAGCTAGCGTGATTGGCGCGACTATTTCAGTGGAACCCGCGGGTAAGCGTTTGCAGCCCTATTTTCTGGACAATTCCATACTGCCATGTTATCTACTGCCATGTTATCTTCTTACCTCTCCTGATGAACCCGTGTTGGGGGAAACGCGTTGAGAGTCGTTTATGTGCCTGTAGCCGCCTAAGTGTCACCGGATTGGTCTGTCCACTACTGATTTGATACGAACATAGCAGATAAGTATCGTTTTGTGCATATTGTACATTCTTTGTACTGCTATGTGGAGTGGTTATATGTGGTGACACTCTTGGATATTAGGCGCGGCATATTTACCTGTTTTGTATTTGGCTTTTTATGTATTTGTGGTGGGACTGGTGAGGATAGGATCTCTGTTGCACTTGGTACTGTGTATAAGGGCATATTACTAGGTATGCCAAGATTTGATTTGTGATATGTGCGTGGTTTATCTATAAGTACTATCCCTTTTTTCTAACATCACATTGGAGGGGAGGACCGACTGTGTTAGTAAATCACATAACACATAAACTTCATTGAACATTATCAGCCATCTGGCCTCTCTTTCCTGCTCTACTCCTTATAGGGAGATAGTAGGAGATTAGGGTCAGCCATCGCACGAGCGGGGGCGCCATTCTCGTTTCATCTTCTAGGGTGCCAACCTAACATAGTAACATAGTAACATAGTTAGTAAGGCCGAAAAAAGACATTTGTCCATCCAGTTCAGCCTATATTCCATCATAATAAATACCCAGATCTACGTCCTTCTACAGAACCTAATAATTGTATGATACAATATTGCTCTGCTCCAGGAAGACATCCAGGCCTCTCTTGAACCCCTCGACTGAGTTCGCCATCACCACCTCCTCAGGCAAGCAATTCCAGATTCTCACTGCCCTAACAGTAAAGAATCCTCTTCTATGTTGGTGGAAAAACCTTCTCTCCTCCAGACGCAAAGAATGCCCCCTTGTGCCCGTCACCTTCCTTGGTATAAACAGATCCTCAGCGAGATATTTGTATTGTCCCCTTATATACTTATACATGGTTATTAGATCGCCCCTCAGTCGTCTTTTTTCTAGACTAAATAATCCTAATTTCGCTAATCTATCTGGGTATTGTAGTTCTCCCATCCCCTTTATTAATTTTGTTGCCCTCCTTTGTACTCTCTCTAGTTCCATTATATCCTTCCTGAGCACCGGTGCCCAAAACTGGACACAGTACTCCATGTGCGGTCTAACTAGGGATTTGTACAGAGGCAGTATAATGCTCTCATCATGTGTATCCAGACCTCTTTTAATGCACCCCATGATCCTGTTTGCCTTGGCAGCTGCTGCCTGGCACTGGCTGCTCCAGGTAAGTTTATCATTAACTAGGATCCCCAAGTCCTTCTCCCTGTCAGATTTACCCAGTGGTTTCCCGTTCAGTGTGTAATGGTGATATTGATTCCCTCTTCCCATGTGTATAACCTTACATTTATCATTGTTAAACCTCATCTGCCACCTTTCAGCCCAAGTTTCCAACTTATCCAGATCCATCTGTAGCAGAATACTATCTTCTCTTGTATTAACTGCTTTACATAGTTTTGTATCATCTGCAAATATCGATATTTTACTGTGTAAACCTTCTACCAGATCATTAATGAATATGTTGAAGAGAACAGGTCCCAATACTGACCCCTGCGGTACCCCACTGGTCACAGCGACCCAGTTAGAGACTATACCATTTATAACCACCCTCTGCTTTCTATCACTAAGCCAGTTACTAACCCATTTACACACATTTTCCCCCAGACCAAGCATTCTCATTTTGTGTACCAACCTCTTGTGCGGCACGGTATCAAACGCTTTGGAAAAATCGAGATATACCACGTCCAATGACTCACCGTGGTCCAGTCTATAGCTTACCTCTTCATAAAAACTGATTAGATTGGTTTGACAGGAGCGATTTCTCATAAACCCATGCTGATATGGAGTTAAACAGTTATTCTCATTGAGATAATCCAGAATAACATCCCTCAGAAACCCTTCAAATATTTTACCAACAATAGAGGTTAGACTTACTGGCCTATAATTTCCAGGTTCACTTTTAGAGCCCTTTTTGAATATTGGCACCACATTTGCTATGCGCCAGTCCTGCGGAACAGACCCTGTCGCTATAGAGTCACTAAAAATAAGAAATAATGGTTTATCTATTACATTACTTAGTTCTCTTAGTACTCGTGGGTGTATGCCATCCGGACCCGGAGATTTATCTATTTTAATCTTATTTAGCCTCCGCATCTAGGTAGGTGTACAGTCTCAGTGATATTTTTTTTCATCTACTGTAGGGATAATTTCACATATATCCTTGCACCCTTGGTATTTGATGTAGGTTAACACACGTTTGTACCACCAGTATATTATCAGTTTATACATTGGTCCTATTTTATATAGTCTTCCAGCCTACCAATAGACTATCTAGGTGGGTAGAATTTTTTCTCCCTTGGTGGATTGCCCGAGTATTTAGGGCTTTCTTGTCTTTTTGGGGTTTTGTTCTATTTTGTGTTATTTAATAAAGTATCTTTTTTAGGGGTTTTTTTTTTCTCTTTGTAAGCGGTTATTTCCCTTTCGTTATTCATTATTTGTGAGCCCATTAATTGTACACAATCATGCATTGACTTTGATGGGTCAAAGGAGTTGGAGAGTGCAGTTGCAGTTTCCTCAGGTATGGTACCCCCCTCAGACTCTAAAGGGAGCAAAGACGCGAGATTAAGAGTCTGAATCCTGGCAAAGGAAATGTTGGGCGGCAGTAGTAGGGAACATTGGAGACGGAGGTGTCTGGCCATTGAAATATGTTTAGGTTGGACCTGGTTAAGAATGCCATGTACATCATGAGTGGTCTGAACTAGAAGTGGGTGATCAAGAACAATCTCAGAAGCTTTATCTAATAACAGTGAAATTGCGGCTACTACTCTTACACAAGAAGGTGCGGCTCTAGCTACAGGGTCCAGATGAGCTGATATGTATGCCACAGGTCTCTGTTTGTTTCCATGTTTTTGTGTGAGCACCCCTGTGGCAGCTGAGATATCCTCACATGCTATCAATTGAAAAGGTTTAGTGTAGTCTGGGAGTCCCAAAGCCGGAGCTGATACCAATGACTGTTTAGCCTCTTCACTGAGTGAATATGGTGTGTTGGCAATACAGTCATATAAAGGCTGCATGAGTTGACTTGCATGTATGATCCACTGTCTACAGTGTGAAACAATACCTAGGAAAACACGCAGCTGTTTGTGATTCCTGGGTTCAAGCATGTTACGTATGGCTTCCGTAAGTTGAGGTGTGAGGTGTCTGATGCCCTGTGATATGCAGTGACCTAAAAACACGACTGTTTGTTGACAAGCCTGGAGTTTCTGTCTATTTACTTTACAGCCTTCTTGCGCTAGGAAAATTAAGAAATTAACAGTTGAGGTAACTGCCGTCTGCTCATCAGGGCAACAAATAAGTAAGTCATCTACATACTGTAGAATGACTACTCCTGGTTCTGGGATGAAATTTTTTAGCACGGTCTGCATTGCTTCAGAGTACAAAGTTGGTGAGTGTACCATACCTTGTGGCAATCTTGTCCATGCTAATTGTTTACCCTTGAATGTAAAGGCAAACAAATGCCAACAGTTCTTATGTAGTGGCACAGAAAAAAATGCGTTTGATAAGTCAATTACCGTAAAATATGCAGCAGTGCTGGGAATTTGAGACAGTAAGGTATGAGGATTCTGTACCACAGGGGTGACCGGTGCCAAAACCTTATTGATTTCCCGTAAGTCGTGCACCATGCGATATTTCACCATAGTTTCTTTGGAGGACACTTTCTTTTTAACAGGATATAAGGGTGTATTGGCGGGTGACCTGATTTCTACCAAAACACCTTGTAACACATAATCCTGAATTTGTTGAGAAATCGCCTGTTCTTGCTGGGCGCTGATGGGGTATTGCCTAAGCTGAGGTAATATGGTCCCTGGGGCAGTTTCTAACAGTATAGGAGCTACTGATAAAAATCCTACATCAGTGTCTCCTTTTGCCCATAGGCTGTCAGGAACCCGAGACAAGTCAATTTTTGCTTGTTGAGTGTAAATTTCGGGAAAATCCTCCATTGCCTGTATTCTAACATATGGTTCCAGAGTTTCTGCATCTTCAGGGATGGTCAGCATAACTGTGCCATCTTCTCTAAAATGGATGTTTGCATGCATTTTACTTAAGACATCAGTACCCAACAAGCAGGTAGGTGCACCTTTAGCAAATAAAAATTTGGATACAAAAGTTTTAGGGCCAAAGCTCACATTTAAAGGTTTTGTAAAGGGCAACGCCTGAATTTTACCATCATACCCTTCTGCATATGTAACCTTTGAGGATATATTGTCAGGATATGGTAAAAAGTCCTGATTTAAAATGGAGGATGTTGCTCCCGTATCTATCAGAAAAGGTACATTTTTACCCTCAACTTCAACTTGTATTATTGGTCTTCTAGAAGGAAGAGAGACCTGCATAACTTTCAGTCATTCTGAGCTGTCTGTTTGATCAGGCACTGGGTTATTTATCCTATTTTTGGGTACAAAGGTTCCTGAATCTATATCTGCTTTTCTCTTCCTACATTCCCTTTGGAAATGTCCTGGCTTCTTACAGTAATGACAAGTAAACTTTTGATTAGCAGAGCCAGTATTAGCCTGTGCAATTCTTACTGGCTTAGAATTTTCTCTTAAGTCCATTTCTATCCCTACAGCTTTCTGTCTAGCCAGGTGTGGGTCTTCCAAGGTTCTCCAATCAGGGGTTGCGGCCTTAAGCTTTTCCTTCACTTTTGGAGACAATCCATCTATAAAGGTTTTTGTAACTAACCTCATCATTCCTGGAGCGGTTAGATCCATGCCTTCATCTCTGAAATTATTTTCTACACTTAGATAATATTCGTCTACTGATTGTCCAGATTTCTGAGCCACCACTCCCGTTGTTCCTCTCTGCCTCTGTCTCTCCCTCATGAAAACCATTAAGTGATCTACAAATTGTGTACCTGATTCTATCGTTTGTAAGGCACCATCTCCTGCTTGGGGCCTATGTACCTGTAGATTTGCTAATAGCTCCTGGAAGAGTCCAGGAGTCATTTTCATTCTACATAATTCTTCTCCATCTGCCCAAACTCCAGCGTGAGTCTGCATAATTTGCTGTATATATTGTGCAAATCTAACTGGACACTGGGTGGGATCTGGTGCGTTGTGCAAGAGAGACATGCCTTCAGCGGGGGACCAAGGGAAATATTGTCGAGTTTGGTGATATCTAGTTCCCATTACTCCGTCAGCACCAGGTTCCCTAAAGGGTCTTGGTACTACCCTAACAGGGGCAAGTACAGCGCCATGTCTAGGTGTACCACAGGCTAGGCAATCATTTCTCCAGTCTGGATTTTGTTGTCCACAGTGCGGACATACCCATCCTCCTGGTCCGGCTAAACTTTGAGGTGGTGTTTGGAGAAAAGATGGGGCATGTGGGTTAAGGTATGGGGGTGGGGTATTTTTAGATTCCACATTTTGTTTTTCTCCACAGCCTGTGGGTCTAATACACCACTTTTTACTCTGTTGATTATATGTCCATCCCTCATTTTCTGCTACCCTAGAGACATCAATCAATGCTTGGATCTGATCTATCCATTTCTTGTCTCTGATTATGCCTTTTTTCCTTTCCTGAATTCCTTCCCATAGTTTTCCACTAAATGCTTCTGCCCTAGTAACTCCAAACTTACTAAAAATCTTTTTCAGCCCCTTAGTGGCATCTTCACCACTTCTCTCCTTTATGATAGTATAGATATCTAATTCTTCTGGTTCCGACTTTGTTTGCTTATTCCCCATTTTCTTATCCTGAGCTTTCTTGCCCTAGGTGGCGTTTGGGTATGAGAATACCTCGTTACCTTCTTCCTAAGGAGCTAGGATGTTTAAACTGTGTTGATGTAAGAAAATCCTGATTCCTACACCTATAGCAAACAACACAAATGCAACCAGACAGAAAAAGAAAAAGAACATACAACGTATCTTGTCCCAGGCTAATTTATCTGTCCTGGGCTTATACTATCACATACAACGTATTCTCGTCCCAGGCTAATTTATCTGTCCTGGGCTCATACTATCATACACTTATCCGTCACCAGGTTTTTGTCAAAGACAGGATCAGAGATTGAACATAGGCGCGGAGGTCTCCCCGAAAGGACGCAACCACGTTGCCCAGTGGGACAGTCACTTCTTCTGTTTCAACCCCCTGGGCGGCTTATAGGGCTATTCCCAACTTCCACACACCTTCTATTCACATTCACTCTCATTCAATGCCGTACTCCGTGAGGTGATCAATTCCTAAATAGTTCAAGAACCCGAGCTATAGGTATCCTCCTCTACTAGAACTACCCGCTAAAGAACACGACACAGAAAATCTTACGGACAGTGCAGGGCAGATATAAGAGATCTAACAGTGTCTCTTATCTGGCCAGGTTTTTGTTCATCTGCTGTCCATTATCCCAGATTCTCTTTTCGTTCGTATTCTGCCGGTGTTCTTGAAGGAATACACAGACCTCGGGTCCCTGTTCAGGCGCCAGGAAATGTCGGGATCACACTCAGTCGGAGCAGCCTTTGGAAGTGGTGAATCACCAGAAATAATACACAAGACACGTCTTGTATAGTGTATCACTGGGAAGTCTCTGAAGCACGCCTCCCTTCAATGTGCTATCCCTTCTTTATATAGCTGTTTCAGTAGGTTTAGTGGTTATACAAGTTTTGCATGTTTAAACAAAGACACAAAACAGGAAAGAAAGAAAAGAAAAGAAAACCGTTTCGTGGGCGGCAGTTTCACAACAAACAGTACAAAGGCAATTCCACAGACAAGAAAAACAGGATTTCATACTATAGCTAAAATGTCCTTGAATGGACAGGTCAATATTTATCACAAATTCTTTTTTTTTATTTTTGTTCATTGAGGTAATCATTTTTGTTCTGCTCTTCACAAACCATTCACATACACATCTGTGTGAATGTAGTCTAACGTCTTACATGCTGCGGTCGCTATTGACCATGACATCTAGGGATTACACAGCCAGTATCAGAGTTCCCTGGCATCCTAGTCCTTGGAGTAGGCTGTATGTTGCTGCCGGCTCCCCTCCTGACTCTGCTCCGTATCCGTTACTAGCCTATGGCAGCACTTTATGATCGGTGGTGGAGTTCGGTCACTTCATCATTCACTCAGTATTGTGACAAGTTTATATTGTTGTTGATTTCAGGAGGTCCAGGCTCTGGCAAGGGGACCCAGTGTGAGAGAATCGTGCAAAAATATGGCTACACTCATCTGTCCACTGGAGACCTACTAAGGGCAGAAGTTTCCTCCGGATCAGAGAGGGGGAAGACCCTGTCTGCCATCATGGAGAGAGGAGAGCTAGTGCCTTTGGTAAGTTCAATATCAAAGTACTTTAGATTTTGCATAGGAATTCGACAAGGAACATTGCAAGTGACTGAACTTGTAAAACATGGACGAGTGTTGAAAGCTCTGATCTAGTTGTCGGTGTGTTCTTCCTATTTTCCACTAGGTGGTGCTGCCTTCACATTATTCTGTCTGGACTCTAAGGGACATTGACTTTGACTTCTCCAGTATTAGAGCAAAGTACTTTTCTGTAAAATGTACCAAATATATATATATAGATATATAGATAAATCTATAAAGAAGTGTATATCTGAAGGAGGATATATCTGAGTCTATATGAAGGAGCATATTTGCACTAAAATTTATTGAAACTTCTGGTGTAAATTGTAACAAATCTTTAGGACCAGTGGTCCCTTCACTACCTTCTACCTATTTCCACACACTTTTCTGTTTTTTTGTTTCTTTTTAGTGAAAGTAAAAAGTTTGTTTTCCAATAACAAATTATATTGCGTTAGCCAGAAAAATTTATGTAAATACTTTTATGTCCAACGATGACAAAAGTATTCTCAGAGTGATACCTTTATTGGCTAACCAGAAAAAAATGTGTTTGTAAGCTTTCAGAGCAAACCTTGCAAACATATGTACGTTTTTTTTTCTGGTTAGCCAATAAAGGTATCACTCCGAGAATATTTGTCATTGTTGGGTATAAAAGTATTTACATAGATTTTAAAGGAAATATGTCATGAACAAAAATGTGTAGCTTTATCTCTTGTACGTTGTTTAACCCTGTCTTGATTGAGTGATTTTTATATTCTTTAACTTGTTTCCGTTTGTTTTCCAAGAGTCATAACCTCCTTCCATTCCCCCCCTGATTGTAGCTATGAGAGCTTGTTTTATTGTGGGAAATATTGTGTCAATGACAACATTCATTTTTTCATGATGTATTGAAAAAGAAAGACGAAAAAAAAAATTCCAAGTGTGGTAAAATAGTGACAGGGGGAAAAATGCCTCTAAATTTAGTTTTTACAGTGTCGCAGAGGTTGAATTCTCATCAGTCCCTGGCCAGAGCTCCTTGATTATACATTTCTCACTTGTCCTGTGGATAACTGTTTTAATAAACTCATCCATAGTTTTAGATCTTATTGACGACACCCTCCTCGTCTAATTGAGATCTTGCCTGTTATATACTGAATCACTAAGTCCTACTCTGAGCAACAGAACAGGGTCACGTATGGCGGGGTCACATATGGCTGGGTGACGTATGGCGGGGGTCACATATGGCTGGGTGACGGATGGCAGGGGTCTTATATGGCTGGGTGAGGTATGGCGGGGTTCACGTATGGCGGGGGTCACAAATGGCGGGGGTCACATATGGCTGGGTGACGTATGGCGGGGGTCACATATGGCTGGGTGACGTATGGCGGGGGTCACATATGGCTGGGTGACGTATGGCGGGGGTCTCATGGCTGGATGACGTATGGCAGGGGTCACATATGGCTGGGTGACATTTGGCGGGGTCACATATGGCTGGGGTCACAAATGGCGGGGTCACATCTGACTGGGTGAAGTATGCCGGGGTCACGTATGGCAGCCGACATTTGGTCGCCCCCCCGCTGTTGTGACCATGAATGCACCGATAAAGGATTTACTTTAATGAAGGTCAAAAACTTTAATTAGTCTAAGGAAATGGAGGAAATTGAAGTCGTTTTCTAAACAATGCAATGTGTCACCTGCAACAGGTCAGAGCGGTGTAAGATTTTTCCATGGGGGGGTTAATATCCTGTTTACATGGCTTTTGTTGTTATTATCGTGGTATGTGTCATTTACTCATTATTCTAAGAAAATTGTGCAATAATAGCAAATAAATCTTCATGTTCTCAAGTGTCTCTTCTTTCCCCAGGACACTGTTCTGGACATGTTGAGAGATGCTATGGTCGCCAAGGCTGACACCACCAAAGGATACCTCATAGACGGATACCCCCGTGAGGTTAAGCAGGGAGAAGAGTTTGAGAAGAAGGTAAGGAACGTTCTGTCTTTCGCCATACTTTCTTGTAACAGGCCAATTCCTACATGTTTAGATGCATCCAGTCTTGAAATAAGCAGAGCTAGGTCAAGTCATTGCCAGAGTAAAAGCACAACCCTGCTGCCCTGATCCCACGTAAGAAGGTACAGCTGGTTTTGGTGCTCATATCCATCTAATATGTCCAACAATTATCCCAATTCTCATGCTTTGTTACTGGCCATCCACTAGTTTTGAGGGGTGGAGGGTTCCTCTTAGCCAGCATTCTGCCAGTACTATAGGTACTACTACAGGTATGACTACAGCCTGAGCAAAACAATAATTTCAGCTGTTTTAGGCACCACAGCCAAAGCGCAACTGCAACCTCTGCACCCGCAATGGCATAGTTACCAACATTGGTGTTGGCAATGTAAGGATGCTTTAGTCCTGCTCCTAGCACCGTATGGGACCTCACCAGTCATGCCTTCTGTGGGCAGGGTTTGTATCAATCTTGCCCCTTTCAGCCTGAGACTGCAAACTTGCCAGGACAGTCCCAACAACTTCTGGACGGTTGACAAGTACACAATCGTTACACCACCTATACTTCCTGGCAATGAGAATTGGTGATGAAGTTGCTGCATGGTTGCTTTCACAGGTTTTCTTTTTTTCTTAAATCATTTTTATTTGGGGGGGAGGAATGATCTTCTATCGTGTTTGATGCCAAAAAAATAAATGAATAAAATGCTCGCCTTTCTTTTTTTTTTTTTTTTTAGCTGCATGATTTGCGCCTGCTAGAAAGCCTGAATACATGTAGGAATACCCTAACAAACAGGAAATCCATGCATGTATTCAGGCTGTCTAGCAGCCACAAATCATGCAGCTGCGGCGACAAAAGCTAAATCTCCGCGCGCGCCCGAATACTCGGAGCCCACCCGAGCATGCTCAGGAAATCTCAAGTAACGAGTATAATCGCTCATCACTAGTTGGCACCCTTGAAATTGTTTCAGAAAAAGTATTTCTTCAAGAAAATTATCGCAATTACACGTTTTGTATGTTTATTTTCTTTGTGTGTGTGTGTTGGAACAACCCCCAAAAAATGATTTAAAAAAAGGTAAATTAGACATCATTTCACATACAATCCCAAAAATGGTTCGGTCAAAATTGACACCTTTCCAAAATTGTGGGTAATCAACTTTGTTTCAAGCATGTGATGCTCGTTCAAACTCACCTGTGGCAAGTAACAGGTGTGGGCAATATGAAAATCACACCTGAAAGCAGATACACATTGTGGGTCTGTGTGTGCTACACTAAGCATGGCAAACAGCAAGAGGAGAATACAACAGTCTGAGGACTTGAGAACCAAAATTGTTAGACAATATAACAAGGTTACGAGTCCATCTCCAGATATCTTAATGTTCCTTTGTCCAGATTGACCAACACAATTTCGAAGTTTACAACTCTTGGCACTGTAGCTAATATCCCTGGATGGCAGAGAAAAATTGATGAAAGGTTACAATTCAGGATAGTCCGGATGGTGGATAAGCAGCCCAAATCAAGTTCCAAAGAAATTCAAATTGTCCTGCAGGCTCAGGGTGCATCAGTGTCAGCGTGAACTATCTGTTATCCTTTAAATTAAATGAAAAGCTATGGCAGGAGACCTAGGAGTACCCCACTGCTGACACAGAGACATAAAAAAGCTAGACTGAAGTTTCTAAAAATGTATGCGAGTAAGCCAAAATCCTTCAGAGAAATCATCTTGTGGACAGATGAGACCAAGATAGAGCTTTTTGGTAAAGCACTTACTGTATATACTCGAGTATAAGCCGACCCCCCCCCTAATTTTGCCACAAAAAACTGGGAAAACTTATTGACTCGAGTATAAACCTAGGGTGGGAAATGCAGCAGCTACCGGTGAATTTCAAAAATAAAAATAGATGCTCCATACCGTTCATTATGGCCCCATAGCTGTGCCATATAGTGCTCTGCACCGTTCATTATTGCCCCATAGCTGTGCCATATAGTGCTCTGCACCGTTCATTATTGCCCCATAGCTGTGCCATATAGTGCTCTGCACCGTTCATTATTGCCCCATAGATTTACCATAGAAAGCTGTGCCATATAGTGCTCTGCACCGTTCATTATTGCCCCATAGCTGTGCCATATATGCTCTGCACCGTTCATTATTGCCCCATAGCTGTGCCATATAGTGCTCTGCACCGTTCATTATTGCCCCATAGCTGTGCCATATAGTGCTCTGCACCGTTCATTATTGCCCCATAGCTGTGCCATATATGCTCTGCACCGTTCATTATTGCCCCATAGCTGTGCCATATAGTGCTCTGCACCATTCATTATTGCCCCATAGCTGTGCCATATAGTGCTCTGCACCGTTCATTATTGCCCCATATATGCTCCTTATAAAGCTGTGCCATATAGTGCTCTGCACCGTTCATTATTGCCCCATAGCTGTGCCATATATGCTCTGCACCGTTCATTATTGCCCCATAGATGTACCATAGAAAGCTGTGCCATATAGTGCTCTGCACCGTTCATTATTGCCCCATAGCTGTGCCATATAGTGCTCTGCACCATTCATTATTGCCCCATAGCTGTGCCATATAGTGTTCTGCACCGTTCATTATTGTGCCATAGCTGTGCCATATAGTGCTCTGCACCGTTCATTATTGCCCCATAGCTGTGCCATATAGTGCTCTGCACCGTTCATTATTGCCCCATATATGCTCCTTATAAAGCTGTGCCATTGCTGCTGCTGCTGCAGTAATAAAAAAAAAAAATGCCATACTCACCTCTCTTGCTTGCAGCTCCTCAGCGTCCCGTCCCGGCGTCTCTCCGCACTGACTGATCAGGCAGAGGGCGGCGCGCACACTATATGCGTCATCGCGCCCTCTGAGCGGCGCCCGGCGTGTGGAACGCGGACAGGTAAATATGTAATACTTACCTGCTCCCGGCGTCCCGCTCCTTCCCCCGGACAGCTGGTCTTTGGTGCCGCAGCCTCTTCCTCTATCAGTGGTCACCGTTACCGCTCGTTAGAGAAATGAATATGCGGCTCCACCCCTATGGGAGTAGAGTCCATATTCATTACTTTAATAAGCGGTCCCACGTGACCGCTGTACAGGGGAAGAGCTGCGGCACCCGGAGACCGTGGGACTGCAGGGACAGCGCCAGGAGCCCCGGAAGCAGGTAAGTATGCCTCAGCGCCCTCTCCCCCCTCACCCGCCGACCCTTCCGCCCACTGTAACTCGAGTATAAGCCGAGAGGGGCACTTTCAGCCCAAAAATTTTGGGCTGAAAATCTCGGCTTATACTCGAGTATATATGGTAATTCTACTGTTCACTGAAATCTGAATGAGGTCTACAAGGCAAAAAACACAATGCCTACAGTCAAATATGGTGGAGGTTCAAAGATGTTGTGGGTTGTTTTGCTGCCTTTGGCACTAGGTGCCTTGACTGTGTGCAAGGCATCATGAAATCTGATTACCAAAGGATTTTGAATCGCAATGCAGTGACCAGTGTCAGAAAGCTGGGTTTGCGTCCTAGGTCATGGGTTTTCTAGCAGGACAATGACCCCAAACATACTTCAAGGAGCCCCCAGAAAAGGATGGAAACAAAGCGCCGGAGAGTTCTGAATTGTCCAGCAATGAGTTCGGATATAAATCCCATTGAACACCTGTGGAGAGATCTTAACCCCTTCATGACCTTGGGATTTTTCGTTTTTCCGTGTTCGTTTTTCACTCCCCTCCTTCCCAGAGCCATAACTTTTTTATTTTTCCGTCAATTTGGCCATGTGAGGGCTTATTTTTTGCAGGACGAGTTGTACTTTTGAACGACATCATTGGTTTTAGCATGTCGTGTACTAGAAAACGGGAAAAAAATTCCAAGTGCGGTGAAATTGCAAAAAAAGTGCAATCCCACACTTGTTTTTTGTTTGGCTTTTTTGCTAGGTTCACTAAATGCTAAAACTGACCTGCCATTCTGATTCTCCAGGTCAGTACGAGTTCATAGACACTTAACATGACTAGGTTATTTTTTATCTAAGTGGTGAAAAAAAATTCCAAACTTTGCTTAAAAAAAAAAAAAAAAATTGCGCCATTTTCCGATACCCGTAGCGTCTCCATTTTTCGTGATCTGGGGTCGGTTGAGGGCTTATTTTTTGTGGGCCGAGATGACGTTTTAAATGATAGCATTTTGGTGCAGATACGTTCTTTTGATCGCCCGTTATTGCATTTTAATGCAATGTCGCGGCGACCAAAAAAACGTAATTCTGGCGTTTTGAATTTTTTTCCCGCTACGCTGTTTAGCGATCAGGTTAATGCTTTTTTTTAGCTGATAGATCGGGCGATTCTGAGCGCGGCGATACCAAATATGCGTAGATTTTATATTTTTTTTATTGATTTATTTTGATTGGGGCGAAAGGGGGGTGATTTAAACTTTTATATTTTTTTCACATTTTTTTCAACTTTATTTTTTTTTAACTTTTGCCATGCTTCAATAGCCTCGATGGGAGGCTAGAAGCAGGCACAACTCGATCGCCTCTGCTACATAGCAGCGATCTGCTGATCGCTGCTATGTAGCAGAAATAGAGGTGTGCTGTGAGCGCCGACCACAGGGTGGCGCTCACAGCCACCGGCGATCAGTAACCATAGAGGTCTCAAGGACCTCTATGGTTACATTGGAGACGCATCGCCGACCCCCGATCATGTGACGGGGGTCGGCGATGACGTCATTTCCGGCCGCCCGGCCGGATGCGGTAGTTAAATGCCGCTGTCTGCGTTTGACAGTGGCATTTAACTAGTTAATAGGTGCGGGCAGATCGCGATTCTGCCCGCGCCTATTACGGGCACATGTCAGCTGTTCAAAACAGCTGACATGTCCCGGCTTTGATGCGGGCTCACCGCGGAGCCCTGCGTCAAAGCAGGGGATCTGACCTCGGACGTACTATCCCGTCCGAGGTCAGATAGGGGTTAAAATTGCTGTTGGAAGAAGGTGCCTTCACATATGAGACCATGGGCAGTTTACAACTGGAATTTTGGATTATTCTTTGTTTGCAGAGTTGAGGAGCTTTATGATGGTTATAGGAATTGATTGATTGCAGTTATTTATTCCAAAGGGTACACTACCAAATATTAAATTGAAGGTGCCGATAATTTTGTCTGGCACATTTTGGGGGTTTCTTGTGAAATTATGTCCAATTTGATTTTTTTTACGTACACACAAAAGAAATAAACATGTGTAGTTGTAATAATTTTCTTGGAGAAACAATTTCTGGAACAATTTCAAGGGTGCCAACACTTTCGACTATTACTGTATATGGGATGACTTGTGTGGATTTCAGCTCACAGCAATATTTACAGTAGTGACTTACAAAAGTAAAAGTTGCATGACCTGGGAGATGAGGAAATCCTTCAAGATATTTTCTATTGTCTAATATCTTCACTACAGCCTCCCAATAAACACCGTGAACACTGATATAAAATATAGGAAGTTATCTGGTTACGTTTCAGCGGATTTTGTCCCCGTTCCCATATGGTTTTTTTTTTTTTGCAACGGCCCACTCATATCAGGCATAAGACAGCCGGTCCATGTTGTCACTTTTCAGACCCCTCATCAACCACCCGAATGCAAATAATTAATATAATTTGGACCACTACAACTCCTTTAATTATCTGTTGGGAAAGAGGGGATGGGGTTTGTCCAATCTAATTACCTTTCCTGAGCATTTGTAATCCATTTCAGATTGGTGGGGGTCTTCCATAATGCCTACAGTTAACATCTATGAAGCCGGGCCACCACCGCTCCGTACATTATGTAGTGGCCCGTTCTCGGTACAGCTCAGCGCCTATTGGAGTGAAAGGAGCTGACCTGCAGCATCTAAGAAAGGGTATCCTACGGCTAGGTCTTCAATATCTTAGTCTTGGTCAACCCTTTTAATGCCTTGGCTGCATCTTGTAATTCCCCTTGTCAGAGGAAGGGGACTGGTCCCCATAACGTGTCATTTACATTATGGTGTTAAAGACTTTGTTGTGCCAAGGGATTTATGGTGGCATTATACAGAGGCCAAAAAAACCCAGAACCTTGATTACCTTGTGTGGTTTGTACAGGATAATGGAAGAATGATGAACTTGCCCATTACAAGAGAAGCTGGAAGAGTTTCCACATGTACATGGCTCTGTTTTCCCTATAGAATATTGGACCCAAAATCTGCAAATCCATAGATATGCAATAAATGCTGATTTTTGGGTAATGAATTATGCTACAGCTTATGAATTCTCTGTCTGCTAGTACATATTATACAGTTAAATGGAGCCACACTTCATCAGACGTGATATACTGTAGTGGGTCCAAAGGACTTCTATAACCGGTAGCCATTTGCAATATGCCGCAAACTTTTTTTAAATTCTTTCCCCCATCTTGATACAGGAAAGAAATACAGTTAGGGCCAGAAATATTTGGACAGTGACACAATTTTCGCGATTTGGGCTCTGCATGCCACCACATTGGATTTGAAATGAAACCTCTACAACAGAATTCAAGTGCAGATTGTAACGTTTAATTTGAAGGGTTGAACAAAAATATCTGATAGAAAATGTAGGAATTGTACACATTTCTTTACAAACACTCCACATTTTAGGAGGTCAAAAGTAATTGGACAAATAAACATAACCCAAACAAAATATTTTTATTTTCAATATTTTGTTGCAAATCCTTTGGAGGCAATCACTGCCTTAAGTCTGGAACCCATAGACATCACCAAACGCTGGGTTTCCTACTTCTTAATGCTTTGCCAGGCCTTTACAGCCGCAGCCTTCAGGTCTTGCTTGTTTGTGGGTCTTTCCGTCTTAAGTCTGGATTTGAGCAAGTGAAATGCATGCTCAATTGGGTTTAGATCTGGAGATTGACTCGGCCATTGCAGAATGTTCCACTTTTTGGCACTCATGAACTCCTGGGTAGCTTTGGCTGTATGCTTGGGGTCATTGTCCATCTGTACTATGAAGCGCCGTCCAATCAACTTTGCAGCATTTGGCTGAATCTGGGCTGAAAGTATATCCCGGTACACTTCAGAATTCATCCGGCTACTCTTGTCTGCTCTTATGTCATCAATAAACACAAGTGACCCAGTGCTATTGAAAGCCATGCATGCCCATGCCATCACGTTGCCTCCACCATGTTTTACAGAGGATGTGGTGTGCCTTGGATCATGTGCCGTTCCCTTTCTTCTCCAAACTTTTTTCTTCCCATCATTCTGGTACAGGTTGATCTTTGTCTCATCTGTCCATAGAATACTTTTCCAGAACTGAGCTGGCTTCTTGAGGTGTTTTTCTGCAAATTTAACTCTGGCCTGTCTATTTTTGGTATTGATGAATGGTTTGCATCTAGATGTGAACCCTTTGTATTTACTGTCATGGAGTCTTCTCTTTACTGTTGACTTAGAGACAGATACACCTACTTCACTGAGAGTGTTCTGGACTTCAGTTGATGTTGTGAACGGGTTCTTCTTCACCAAATTAAGTATGCGGCGATCATCCACCACTGTTGTCATCCATGGACGCCCAGGCCTTTTTGAGTTCCCAAGCTCACCAGTCAATTCCTTTTTTCTCAGAATGTACCCAACTGTTGATTTTGCTACTCCAAGCATGTCTGCTATCTTTCTGATGGATTTTTTCTTTTTTTTCAGCCTCAGGATGTTCTGCTTCACCTCAATTGAGAGTTCCTTTGACCGCATGTTGTCTGCTCACAGCAACAGCTTCCAAATGCAAAACCACACACCTGGAATCCACCCCTGACCTTTTAACTACTTCATTGATTACAGGTTAACGAGGGAGATGCCTTCAGAGTTAATTGCAGCCCTTAGAGTCCATTGTCCAATTACTTTTGGTCCCTTGAAAAAGAGGACGCTATGCATTACAGAGCTATGATTCCTAAACCCTTTCTCCGATTTGGATGTGGAAACTATCATATTGCAGCTGGGAGTGTGCACTTTCAGCCCATATTATATATATAATTGTATTTCTGAACATGTTTTTGTAAACAGCTAAAATAACAAAACTTGTGTCACTGTCCAAATATTTCTGGCCCTAACTGTATATCTTGGTACCGTGTTAGGCAGTAGATAGAAAAATATTTAGAATTGTGAGTCCTCAGTGGTTGATACCTTTTAATGGCGAACTGAAAAGATGGTAGCAAATTGCAAGCTTTCGAGACTACACAGGTCTCTTCATCAGGCAAAGACTAAAAGAAATTCTGAAGAATCACATATTTATGCACAACATTGCCGCTCAGACCATGTGTGGTCATCACAACAGAACTAGACCCCAATCAGAGGACAATAAAACATTCCTTATCTAAGGACTGGTCCAATATTGATACATAACTGTTTATCACTCATGGTAATTCTGCCTCACGTCACCTGTCTTATCCATGGTGGGGGGGTTTTGTGTTTTTTTTCTCTCTGTGCTATGTTGTGCATAAATATGTGATTCTTCAGAATTTCTTTTAGGCTTTGCCTGATGAAGAGACCTATGTAGTCTCGAAAGCTTGCAATTTGTTACCATCTTTTCAGTCAGCCATTAAGAGGGATCAACCACTGAGGACTCTCAATTCTAAATATTTTTCTAAATATTTTTCCCCCATCTGTAACACAAGTTTCACACTATGCCTGGACAGGCTGTGGGTCTCCTGACCTGAACTCAACAGCCTCTACTATCGAGTTCAGCTCAGGACACCTATGGTCGGTCTGGGACTTATCATCAGTGAGTTTAGTACACCGTGACGTGATGTCCTGCTGGACTAATCATGTCAATTTCCTTGGGCTTCTCATAATCCTCTATTGGATGTCTGCAACAAGAATGTGAAGACATGTGGCTGAGTGGTCATCCCTAGATACACACGTGAGAAACTTCTACTACATCTAACATGCCGGGGCCACCAGCTCCATTGACACTGCCCACTTTCTTCCTTGTATATCTTGTCATTTAACTCAATTATAATTATGGTAGTTCCTACGTTTTCATTGCAGATTGCTGCTCCTTCACTGTTGCTCTACATTGATGCTGGGGCTGACACGATGGTGAAGCGGTTAATGAAACGTGGTGAGACCAGTGGCAGGGCTGATGATAATGAAGAAACCATTAAGAAGAGACTGGAGACTTACTACAAAGCCACCGAACCCGTCATTGCCATGTATGAAGGCAGAGGCATTGTAAGAAAGGTATGCTATCCTTGCAAGTCACAGGCTATGGTCATAACCTAGAGGTGTGATTATGTTTTCCATACACCTGAAAGAGCTGTTGGCTGAGTGTTTGTACTATTACTTCTCTATATGCATGAACACTTAGGAGCGAAGGAATCAGCATGTTTAATGTGAGCTTTTTGGCAACTTATCCCACAGTATACCTATACAGTGGTCAACATTGCCAACATCTGTTGGAGGTATACAGTGGGGGAAATAAGTATTTGATCAAATCAAATGCTTATTTCTCACTGCAAAATGCAAATACATTTATATAATTTATACAATGTGACTTTCTGGATATTATTTTTGATATTCTATCTCTCAATGTTAAAATTAACCTACCCTTAAAATTATAGACTGTTCATGTCTTTGTCGGTGGGCAAACTTACAAAATCAGCAAGGGATCAAATATTTCCCCCACTGTATGTTGCGTAATCCTCCACTTATAGATAACTGACAAGACTCAAACACTATGTGCCAGAGACAGATTAATCTATGTGGGAACCTCTATGAACGCTCATTCTGCTCTTGCTGTATCTCCGATCATTTCCATTCAGACATGGTCTTTCGGAGCAGTGGGGACATTGCTGATCAGATCCACAAGTTATCGCTTGTCCTGTGGATAACTTTAACTGTTGCCGATAACCTTGTAAGGGTAGGTCCACATGAGTGAAGTACGGTAAGTTATGTAGCAAATGTGATGAAAATCTATAAGCAAGTCTAGAAAACAAATCCTCACTGGATTTTGTTGGAAATTTTATGCAGATTTGCTGTGAAATATAAAAATCCATAATTGTGGATTTTGCTGCAAAATTGCCACTAATACGTTTTCTTTTTTTTTTCTCTCCCCCCCCCCCCCCCCAAAACCTCGCCCACCATTTAAATTGATGGTAAAAATCTGCAACAACGTGCAGACATTTTTTTAAAATGGTCACCAATCCCAGTGTATAGTATATAAAATAAACGGACGTGTCAAGCAGGAGATAAATAAAAAGTGTCAGCTGTCTTGGAGCAGTGGTGCCTCACTTGATTATTAGGTGTGATACTGCAGTCTAGTTCAGGTGGAAGTACCGTAATACATAATTGAAACATTATCACCAGAGCCCTTCATTTATTGTTTCTCTTAACAGATGAACGCAGAAGGATCAGTGGACGACGTCTTCAAACAAGTCAGCGCAGCCCTTGACGCCCTTAAATAAACAACAAAGCCGAACAAAAAAACAAAAAAACAAATATGCCTTATTCTTATCTGTCCGTGACTTTTTTTTTTTGCCTTATTCTCTGCCCTACCCCCCTCCCCCTCTAAAAAATAAAAAAAATAATAGAGATCACATTTACACAAGCAGAAGAATTTTGGCACGGAGTGTTTGGACATTCAGGTCAGTGTCGCTCTGTCTGCCAATCGCTGGTCTCACACGTCATCTAATCCCATCCAGAGACTTGAAAGAATTTGCCCTTCTTCCTGTAGGAAGGTGCATTCTTCAACCCCAATCCCCTTCTGTCTGTCCTTAGATTGTTGATATCCTTAACTCTCTTCCTGTTTTCCTGAGCAGTAAACGACTTCAAGGAAACATTTGAGGTCCCCTGACTTGACTCCTTTTTTTCATATTTTTTTTTCCCCCTCCAGTTTTCCACTTTTCTCCAGCTGGAGACATTCCTTTCCAGAACAGGAAACGCTTGTTTAAAAAATAAAAAGCGCCACCTTGCTGTCTCACCATGACTGCTGGTTTACTCGCGTGGCCTCGGTCAAAGTGACACCATCAAAGGAGCCTCAGAGAGAAGGGTTAATCTGAAGTTAGCGCTCAGTCTATTTCCTCTTGGAAGCCTGCTATCTCCTTGCAGAAAGCTGTAAAGTCACCTTTGACATTGATATGAAGGAACTGGCTAGAGGGGGGCTGCTCCAGAGAGGAAGACCAGTAGACCGGATACCACATTGTCTTCTGGGACACGTCCAACGTGAAATGAGGCATTTGTCACATATTATTTCAGCAGAAAGTGATACTAAGTAACTATAGCATAATTCCAATGGAATGTTAAGGCAGGAAAAGATACTTAACCTCTTAACTGCCCAGGGTCACAGATTGTTGTTTTTGGTGAATTTAGCTCATAATCATTTGTGAGATGCTCATTCCTTAACTTCTTTTTAATCCAAGAGTCTATATGGTCTACCAATCTTGGCCTTCAGGTCTCCGGTCATCGTCCCTCATATATGCCAAGAAAAGAAGAATGTCAGAGCCAAGAACTGAGAACTAACTGTGCCAATAGAAAATCGCATAAAAAATGCAACACTGACCCAGTATTGTAGACTAGTCAGGTCCCAAGTGGTTTGAGAAGAGTCCAGTGGTGCAACAACCCTTCCAATTAATTAATTATTTTGTTACAATTTTTTTTTTATCCCTTCAGTCTTGTGTGAGATATCTGCCCCTTTTGTCTCACATGTATAAATATATTGGGGTCGTTTTATGTGTCAGTGGGTTGTCCTATGCACAAAATTTATTGTGTATTCACAAGATCGATGGTAAACCTCAAAATCAAAGATGGGGGGGACAATAAAACATTGGCGATCAGCCCACAATAAACTAAGTGTGGAGCAAAAGTGCAAACTGTATCGAATTAATTTGTGTTTGTGGAGACAAACGCAAGCGGACCCCTGAGCAAGAACAGGATATGGACCCCACTGTGAGTCTGTGACAGAATTTGATTTATAGGCGGAAGTGGGCCTCTTTACCTCTTAGAGTCTAAGACTTAGGGTACCGTCACACTGAAACGACGCTGCAGCGATACGACAACGATGTCGATCGCTGCAGCATCGCTGTTTGGTCGCTGGAGAGCTGTCACACAGACAGCTCTCCAGCGACCAACGATCCCGAAGTCCCCTGGTAACCAGGGTAAACATCGGGTTACTAAGCGCAGGGCCGCGCTTAGCAACCCGATGTTTACCCTGGTTACCATCGTAAAAGTAAAAAAAACAAACAGTACATACTTACCTACCACTGTCTGTCCCTGGCGCTCTGCTTTCCTGCACTGACTGTGAGCACAGCGGCTGGAAAGCAGAGCGGTGACGTCACCGCTTTGCTTTCCGGCTGGCTGGCGCTGACACAGGATGCAGGAGGAGTGCAGAGAAGCACAGCGCCGGGGACAGACAGTGGTAGGTAAGTATGTACTGTTTGTTTTTTTTACTTTTACGATGGTAACCAGGGTAAACATCGGGTTACTAAGCGCGGCCCTGCGCTTAGTAACCCGATGTTTACCCTGGTTACCAGTGAAGACATCGCTGAATCGGCGTCACACACGCCGATTCAGCGATGTCAGCGGGAGATCCAGCGACAAAAGAAAGTTTCAAACGATCTGCTACGACGTAGGATTCTCAGCGGGGTCCCTGATCGCAGGAGCGTGTCAGACACAGCGAGATCGTAACGATATCGCTGGAACATCACGAATCGTCTCGCCGTAGCGATCAAAATGCCACTTGTGTGACGGTACCCTTAGACAATGATATGTCAGCTCCTGGAATGAATAAATCACAGTAAACAAAATGTCCTACCCAGCAGGAGAGGACAATAAAAATATAGAGGAGGTGATAAGGTATCAAAAAGAAAATGCACGGAGTAAAGAATAATTGTAAAGGTTTGAGACTGTAATGGAGGTAAGTATTAGGATATACAGATGGTAACATATCTATGCAAGTCCTCTCCTACTGGAATGGTGTCATCCCCATTGCGCATTTCTGCAAATTTCCTTTGTCTTGGGATGACGTCATCCCAGCAAGAAATTACATAAATGCAAATCACTGCTGTCTCAGGGAAGTCATGTGGCCTCATGTATCCACAACGCATGTCGGCTTCTGTGATCCTCAGACCGTCCAACCACCCTGGTCATGGTGCGCGACACAACGGGCAGTGACCAGAGGTTGCCATGTGCCTCAGAAGAGGCGCACACCATTGAGAGAGGCCCAACACAGAGAGCAAGCATATAATGATAATAAAGTGTTGTGTATATATATATATTAACGCCCAGAATTGCATAATAGAGGATCTATATATATATATATATATATATATATATATATATATATATATATATATATATATATATATATATTTTACACAATACATATGCAACAAGATAGATGGTACAGTAAATATGACTGCTGGAAGCCCAGCTACTGAGACCCCCACTGATTCCGAGAGCAAGAGGTCCATCTGTGAGAATTTGTGACCACTATTGGAGTGGTGGTCACACATGCTCACGGTTACTCTATTCACATTGGGCCCCTTGTTTTCGGGATGAGTGGGATGTCGGCTGCCAACAATCATACATTTATCATCATTCCTGTGGATGTGTTATAAATATTTTGGGATTACCCCTGTAAGAATAATGGTAATAAAGTAGATTTCACTTGGCCAAACATTGGAGGACAAGACGAAAATAATATTCCATTTATGGACAATGTAAGAGATGAGATACTCTGCTGGATCTTATTAATGTCTGTAAAACAAAGTTGTGGTGTTTTGTTGTTTTTTTTACAAAATTCAAAAGAAGCAGCATGGGCTCTTGCTATGGATTTGTAGTGCAGTGCCGATAGAAATCTAGTGGTCCATACTGTACCTCTAAATAATTCCATGCAGAGTATTTTATAGGTGTAAGGGCTCTTTCAGACATCAGTGTGTCTGGTACGTGTGGTGACCGTTTTCAGGTGAATGGATCTGTGCACATGTCAGTGTGTTTCAATGGACCGTATGTCCATGGGCAAAACACGCTGACATGTCTGTTTTTTAACAGCAGCACGGACCGCAAAATGTCATGCACGCGGATGTCATCCATGTGTCATCAAGCGTGACCCGTGCCGGCGCCTGGTAAGTTACTGTTAGCGCTATTCCCCGCTGAGGGGTTCTGAAGACTGCTCACATCATTCTCCCCTGCTCGTGCTGCAATCAGTGGAGAATTGTATTTAACTGATAAGAGCGAGAGCAGGCAGCTGCTGATGGGACTACTACTCCCATCAGCCTACACCTGCTGTCGCTAATCAAAGCGAGTATTCATCAGCCACTGCCTTAGCTATAAATAAATAAATTTAAAAAGGGGCGTGGGTTCCACTGTATTTTTAATAACCAGCCAGGCAAAACTGACAACTGAAGGCTGCAACCCTCAGCTGTCAGCTTTAGCAAGGTTGGTTATCAAGAATAAAGGGATCCAATTTGGTACTTAATGACCGAGCCACTTTTTACAATTCTGACCACTGTCACTTTATGAGGTTATAACTCTGGAATGCTTTAACAGATCCCGCTGATTCAGAGAATGTTTTTTCGTGACATATTGTACTTCATGTTAGTGGTAACATTTCTTCAATATTACTTGTGATTATTTATGAAAAAAAACGGAAATATGGCGAAAACTTTAAAAATTTTACAATTTTCAAAGTTTGTATTTTTATGCCCTTAAATTAGAGAGATATGTCACAAAAAAATAGTTAATAAATAACATTTCCCACATGTCTAATTTACATCAGCACAATTTTGGAAACAAATTTTTTTTTTTTGTTAGGGAGTTATAAGGGTTAAAAGGTAAGCAGCAATTTCTCATTTTTACAACACTTTTTTTTTAGGGACCACATCACATTTGAAGTCATTTTGAGGGATCTATATGATAGAAAATAACCAAGTGTGACACCATTCAAAAAACTGCACCCCTCAAGGTTCTCAAAACTACATTCAAGAAGTTTATTAACCCTTTACATGCTTCACAGGAACTGAAATAATGTGGAAGGAAAAAATGAACATTTAACTTTTTTTTGCAAACATTTTATTTCAGAACCATTTTTTTAATTTTCTGTTGTAAAAACAGAAATTTAACCATAAATTTTGTTGTCCAATTTCTCCTGAGTACGTCGATACCTCATATGTGGGGGTAAACCACTGTTTGGGTGCACGGCAGAGCTTGGAAGGGAAGGAACGCCGTTTGACTTTTTCAATGCAGAATTGGCTGGAATTGAGACCGGACGCCATGTTGCGTTTGGAGAGCCCCTGATGTGCCTAAACAGAGGAAACCCCCCACAAGTGACACCATTTTGGAAACTAGACCCACTAAGGAACTTATCTAGATGTGTGGTGAGCATTTTGAACCCCCAAGTGCTTCACAGAAATTTATAAAGTATAGCCGTGAAAATAAAAAATCCTTTTTTTTCCTTCAAAAATGATTTTTTTAGCCTGCAATTTTTTATTTTCTCAAGGGTAACAGGAGACATTGGACCCCAAAATTTGTTGACCAGTTTATCCTGAGTATGCTGATACCTCATATGTGGGGGGGACCACTGTTTGGGCGCATGGCAGAGCTCGGAAGGGAAGGAGCGCCGTTTTGGAATGCAGACTTTGATAGAATGGTCTGCGGGCGTTATGTTGCGTTTGCAGAGCCCCTGATGTACCTAAACAGTAGAAACCCCCCACAAGTGACCCCCCTTTTGGAAACTAGACCCCCCAAGGAACTTATCTAGATGTGTGGTGAGAACTTTAAATGCCCAAGTGCTAAACAGAAGTTTATAATATAGAGTTGTAAAAATAAAAAATAATTTTTTTCCATTAAAAAGATTTTTTTTAGCCCCCAAGTTTTTATTTTCACAAGGGTAACAGGAGAAATTGGACCCCAAAAGAAGTTGTCCAATTTATCCCGAACACGCTGATGCCCCATATGTGGTGTAAAACCACTGTTTGGGCGCACGGCAGAGCTCAGAAGGGAGGGAGCACCATTTGACTTTTTGAGCGCAAAATTAGCTGTCGAGTTTGGAGACCCCCTGATGTACCTAAACTGTGGAAACCCCCCAATTCTAACTCCAACCCTAACCCCAACACACCCCTAACCCCAACCCGATCCATAATCCTAATTACAACCCTAACGATAATCACAACCCTAACCCCAAAACAACCCTAATCAAAACCCTAAATCCAACACACCCCTAATCCTAATCTCAACTCTAACCTCAAACCTAACCCTAATCCCAATACACCCCTAACCCCAATCCCAACCCTAACCTTAACCCTAATCCCAAACGTAACCCTAATGCCAACCGTAACCCTAATACCAACCCTAATCGAAACCCTAATCCCAACTCTAACCCTAACTTTAACCGCAACCCTAGCCTTAACTTAAGCCCTAACCCTAGCCCTAAATTTAGCCCCAACCCTAACCCTAACTTTAGCCCTAACCCTAGCCCAAACCCTAGCTTTAGCCCAACTCCTCTAGCTGCCGGCTGGATTTTCTTACCGGATGAAGAAGCCAGCGGCCAGGAGGGGACGCAGTAGGACACCGGTAAGTATAACAGGGTCCCCGAATCCCCCTATTTCTCTGTCCTCTGATGTGCGATCACATCAGAGGACAGAGAATGATCATGTTCTTTGGGGTCTCGACTACCCGCAGTAGCCAAGACCCCAAAGATCTCCAGGGTGCTGGCCGGCAGGCGCACTGTGCATGCGCCCATTATTTTTTGGCAGGAACAAGATGGCGCCCATCGGGAGCCACGAGGAGTACCAGGGGAGACAGGTGAGAATTGGGGGGGAGGGGCGCGATCGGAGACCCCATTTCTCTGTCCTCTGATGTGCAATCACATCGGAGGACAGAGAAATTAAATGGGAGATCGCGTTTTTTTTTTTTTTTTTTGCAACCACCGGTAAACGGCTAATTACCGGCGATCGCAACCCGGGGGTCGGTAGGAAACCCCTGAATCATGTTCTCTGGGGTCTCTGCTACCCCCAGCAACTGAGACCCCGAGAAAATCAGACTCTGGGGGGCGCTATTCACTTATTCCACAGCGCCGTTAATTAACGGCGCTGTGGTTTAGGTACCCTTAACTGCCGCCGTTAAAAGGCGTATCGGCGGTCGTTAAGGGGTTAAATAATAAAAATAATAAAATACAGCATGGGGTCCCCCAATTTTTGACAACCAGCTTTGTTAAAGCAGACAGCTAGGGACTGGTATTTTTAGGCAGGTAAGGGGCCATGGATATCCCCCCAGCCTAAAAATAGCAGCCCAGAAAAGGCGCATCTATTAGGTGGTGGCAAGTGGGTTTCAGATTTGTGGGGTTGATGTGACGTTTGCATTGTCTGGTGACATCAAGCCCATGGATTGGTAGTGGAGAGGCATCTATAATTTCCATTACTGATCCTACAGTTGTATGGTAAATAAACACACAGCAAGTAAAAATCTTTCATTTGAAATAAAAATAAAACACACTTTTCTCATGGTGATCTGCAGTGAACTCACTGACTCTTTCTCATGGTGCTGAGGTCACCGCAGTTCAGCCCGGCTGGGAACGCAGCCTCAGTGACCCACAGTAACCTTGTTGATGTCACCAGTGGTCATTGACACTGCAACTCCTCCCAGTGGTTCTCAGCCTGGACGGTCGCCTCTTTATCCCCAGACATGGAATACAGCGTAGGACAGAAATAAGGAAAGTTGAGGGATATGGTTGTTATTTATTTTTTGTTTTATTACAGTAGACGAAGGCTTCAATGGAATGGGTGTTATTGAAGCGATGGCCGAGGGACCACCACGGTGCAGGAAGACTACTGTACACAAGATGAGGTGCAAACAACAAAGGACAGATTTATTGGGAGACAGGGAATGGAAGGGACAAGGAAGGTGCAAACAGGGGATTACAATAACAAAAGATAATGCACATGAGTAATCTTCTCTGTAAAATAACACAGTGCTTAAACAATTAGAAACTCAGTATCTGTCTCACAAGCAACTTTACACAATAAAAAGTATATTGATGCTACTCTGCATAAACTTTTCTGGCCTTTACTACGCAGGCCACACGGCTACCGTGCTCTAACTACTGAAGCCTGCACTAGGCCCTAACAGGTGCACCAAACAGGAACAACTCACGGTGATGTTGGGGACACCAGTACAGTCCCAGGGGGCCCACGAAGTCCAAAACGGTGGTGCGCACAGATTCCTGTCAGCTCTGCGAAGCGTGGTCTTTTCCTTGCCTCTGGAACCTAGGGATGCTCCCGGAAATTGTAAGTCCCCTTCTCAGTATCTTCGTGGCTTCACAAACTAGCACAGGACAGCCACCTCTGCTGTAACCCAGAAAAGTCTTGCAAAGTTCACAAGTAAACTTTCGTCCCAAGCTGTGGGACCTTTCTTGTAGCAAAATAACACACAGTTCTCTCTCTCTTGCAGCTTCTGATCACAAGCACAGTTCAGGCTCAACTCCTCCCCTCCTCCTGGGGCAGTTTATCTCCACCGTCTAGCAGGGGAAAGCAGGACATTCCATTGTACCAGACAAGGGGGTGCTGTCTATTAAAGTGGCAGCGTGTTTCCGTCCATAACAGCACTACCCTCTTACATGCCTCCCTTCTTAATGATGGTTGTCCTCGACCATCACAGAATCAAGGTTGAAGCGTAATGAAAGAACATGAAATGCAGAACAGCACCTATAGAGGAGGCAACAAAGGTGTAAAAACAGACAGAGCACACTGTTCTACATATCGGACCGGTAGAACCCCTGCATTAGACCTCTGGGATCTCCGAAGCTCTTGGCTGTCAGGCAAGGCTTGACTATCTTCCAGAGGAACACTTGTTGCAGAAGACATTGTGAGCTCTTTTCCGGTCTCATCCTCGCATGGCGGTGCTGGTACATCCATGGGATCACTGTCTCTGGGCGGCTGAGAACCCCCTACTGTGTCGGGGACGGTCCACCACTCATCATCGATTTGGCCATCAGGCATGACAGATTCAGGAAGTGGAGTGTCGCCTTCAGGCGACAATGGCGTAGAACAGACCTCAGACCGGCAAGGCCGCAGCATATTTCTGTGAAGTACACTAGGGGCGGATGCCCCATTCTCAATCTGTACCTTGTAGACAGGGCCGTTAGCATACACTCGCTCGATAACCTTGTACGGCTGTACTTCCCATCTCTCACTTAGTTTTCCTTTAGGGCGTTTCTCTCTGACCAGTACCCGGTCTCCAGGTTGGAGCGGTAACTCCTTGAATCGGTTTGCGGGCCGTGTGTTCTTTTTCTTGCAGTTGCTGACCCGCCCACCGCTGTATCTTTGCAAACATTGCCGATGCTCTTTCACCCATGAGGTGACAGTTCGCTCCATCAGCTCCTCTGGCTGTTCCAAATTCAGCTCGATGATCTCTCGTCCAGCTCTTCCAAACAGCAGTAGATAGGGGGTATAACCCGTGGTGGAGTGGACCCGATTGTTGTAGGTCCAGACCAATTCTGGCAGATAGTCTGGCCAACACACCTTCTTATCCTCCTCCAATGTTCTCAGCATCTGAAGCAAGGTTCTGTTGAAGCGCTCGCAAGCTCCATTGCCTTGAGGATGGTAAGGGGTGGTCCGGGACCGCTCGATGCCATACATGTGATACAATTCTTCCATCACCTTGCCTTGGAAACATGCGCCTTGGTCGGAGTGGATGCGCTTTGGGCACCCATACACCTGGATGAAGTCTTGACAGATGGCTTGCGCCGCCGATTCCGCAGTCTGGTCTCTAGTCGGAGTGACTACTGCGAACTTAGAGAAATGATCGGTCATCACCAAACAGTATTGCAACCCCCAGGCCGAGTGTCCCACGAGGAGATAGTCGATCATCAAGACTTCCAACGGTTCCTTAGTTTGTATGGTCTGGATGGGTGCCCTCTGTTCAGTACTCTTAATGAGGTCACATACTCGACACTGCCGGCAAACCTCTTCCACCACAAGCTCCAACCGGGGGCAATACACATACCGCTGCAACCATTGGTAGGTCTTTGTGGGGCCGAAGAGTGCTCCGAATTCGTGGGCTTCTTTAGCTATTTCTTGAGCCATTCTTCCTGGGATAGTAACATAGTAACATAGTTAGTAAGGCCGAAAAAAGACATTTGTCCATCCAGTTCAGCCTATATTCCATCATAATAAATACCCAGATCTACGTCCTTCTACAGAACCTAATAATTGTATGATACAATATTGTTCTGCTCCAGGAAGACATCCAGGCCTCTCTTGAACCCCTCGACTGAGTTCGCCATCACCACCTCCTCAGGCAAGCAATTCCAGATTCTCACTGCCCTAACAGTAAAGAATCCTCTTCTATGTTGGTGGAAAAACCTTCTCTCCTCCAGACGCAAAGAATGCCCCCTTGTGCCCGTCACCTTCCTTGGTATAAACAGATCCTCAGCGAGATATTTGTATTGTCCCCTTATATACTTATACATGGTTATTAGATCGCCCCTCAGTCGTCTTTTTTCTAGACTAAATAATCCTAATTTCGCTAATCTATCTGGGTATTGTAGTTCTCCCATCCCCTTTATTAATTTTGTTGCCCTCCTTTGTACTCTCTCTAGTTCCATTATATCCTTCCTGAGCACCGGTGCCCAAAACTGGACACAGTACTCCATGTGCGGTCTAACTAGGGATTTGTACAGAGGCAGTATAATGCTCTCATCATGTGTATCCAGACCTCTTTTAATGCACCCCATGATCCTGTTTGCCTTGGCAGCTGCTGCCTGGCACTGGCTGCTCCAGGTAAGTTTATCATTAACTAGGATCCCCAAGTCCTTCTCCCTGTCAGATTTACCCAGTGGTTTCCCGTTCAGTGTGTAATGGTGATATTGATTCCCTCTTCCCATGTGTATAACCTTACATTTATCATTGTTAAACCTCATCTGCCACCTTTCAGCCCAAGTTTCCAACTTATCCAGATCCATCTGTAGCAGAATACTATCTTCTCTTGTATTAACTGCTTTACATAGTTTTGTATCATCTGCAAATATCGATATTTTACTGTGTAAACTTTCTACCAGATCATTAATGAATATGTTGAAGAGAACAGGTCCCAATACTGACCCCTGCGGTACCCCACTGGTCACAGCGACCCAGTTAGAGACTATACCATTTATAACCACCCTCTGCTTTCTATCACTAAGCCAGTTACTAACCCATTTACACACATTTTCCCCCAGACCAAGCATTCTCATTTTGTGTACCAACCTCTTGTGCGGCACGGTATCAAACGCTTTGGAAAAATCGAGATATACCACGTCCAATGACTCACCGTGGTCCAGTCTATAGCTTACCTCTTCATAAAAACTGATTAGATTGGTTTGACAGGAGCGATTTCTCATAAACCCATGCTGATATGGAGTTAAACAGTTATTCTCATTGAGATAATCCAGAATAACATCCCTCAGAAACCCTTCAAATATTTTACCAACAATAGAGGTTAGACTTACTGGCCTATAATTTCCAGGTTCACTTTTAGAGCCCTTTTTGAATATTGGCACCACATTTGCTATGCGCCAGTCCTGCGGAACAGACCCTGTCGCTATAGAGTCACTAAAAATAAGAAATAATGGTTTATCTATTACATTACTTAGTTCTCTTAGTACTCGTGGGTGTATGCCATCCGGACCCGGAGATTTATCTATTTTAATCTTATTTAGCCGGTTTCGCACCTCTTCTTGGGTTAGATTGGTGACCCTTAATATAGGGTTTTCATTGTTTCTTGGGATTTCACCTAGCATTTCATTTTCCACCGTGAATACCGTGGAGAAGAAGGTGTTTAATATGTTAGCTTTTTCCTCGTCATCTACAACCATTCTTTCCTCACTATTTTTTAAGGGGCCTACATTTTCAGTTTTTATTCTTTTACTATTGAAATAGTTGAAGAACAGTTTGGGATTAGTTTTACTCTCCTTAGCAATGTGCTTCTCTGTTTCCTTTTTGGCAGCTTTAATTAGTTTTTTAGATAAAGTATTTTTCTCCCTATAGTTTTTTAGAGCTTCAATGGTGCCATCCTGCTTTAGTAGTGCAAATGCTTTCTTTTTACTGTTAATTGCCTGTCTTACTTCTTTGTTTAGCCACATTGGGTTTTTCCTATTTCTAGTCCTTTTATTCCCACAAGGTATAAACCGTTTACACTGCCTATTTAGGATGTTCTTAAACATTTCCCATTTATTATCTGTATTCTCATTTCTGAGGATATTGTCCCAGTCTACCAGATTAAGGGCATCTCTAAGCTGTTCAAACTTTGCCTTCCTAAAGTTCAATGTTTTTGTGACTCCCTGACAAGTCCCCCTAGTGAAAGACAGGTGAAACTGCACAATATTGTGGTCGCTATTTCCTAAATGCCCAACCACCTGCAGATTTGTTATTCTGTCAGGTCTATTAGATAGTATTAGGTCTAAAAGTGCTGCTCCTCTGGTTGGATTCTGCACCAATTGTGAAAGATAATTTTTCTTGGTTATTAGCAGAAACCTGTTGCCTTTATGGGATGACCACTTGCCACCTTCCATATCTTTTGGCTGTTGTCTCTTACGATATAGTACTGACTCTCGCACTTCCAGTCTATCCCACTGGAAGGTATACTATAGTTTCTCGCTCGGGAGGTAGGATTACAGGTTCTTTACCAGGAGCCCGGATGACCCCTACCGTCTGATAAGATGGTACACTCTTCTGCGTCCCACAGACGCGGATCAGTCGTTGAAGGGCTTCTTGAGTAGGCTTATGTGGAGTAGCCTTCTTCCAATATCCAGGTCCCCGTTTGGTAAACATAATCTGATCGAGTTCACGTAGGATATTCATTCCCAGTACTACAGGCACATCTTCCTTGACAGGCTCAGGGACTAGCAGGATCCCTTTTCTTCCAACTTCTTGCCCACAGATTCGAATATTCATCCACACGACCCCTGTGACCGGAATCGGTTGTTGGTTGGCAGCAAACAAGCGAATCAATGTCTCTTTTTCTGGCTTGGCCAGGTTCTGGAAATGCTGCTTGAAGTACGCTTCTGGCATCGTTGTCACTTGTGACCCGGTATCTACCAGGCAATCCACCAAAACTCCTTCAAATTCAGAACGTAGGATGGGGCTCCCAGCGATCAAGTGTTCGTTATGATATGGAGCGGCCTCTCTTCTCGCCTCCCCCGCAGAGTGCCGCACTACTGCGGGGGTTGGTAGTTTAACGGCGGCTTCCACTGGCCTTGAGTATAGTTCCGACAGTCTCTGGCAAGGTGCCCCCGTCCTCCACACTCCCAGCATTGAATGCCTTCTCGCCGAGGGGTACTTCGAGCCTGTCCTCGTGCCGCCGAAGCCTGACGGGAGGGGGCTTGTTCCCACTGATCCCTTGTCGATCGGGCTGAAGAATGGTTGCATGAGTATGGTGGGTCAGTCTCTTGTAGTTCCCCCACTCTTCGCTCCATCTGGGTCATTTTCTCTTGCATGTTAACAAGGGACCGCTGCAAGTCTTGCACTACCTGGACCAGCACCTCTTGATGGTTTGGGTCCCCTCTGGAATTGGCGCCCTGGACACGCATCACTCCAGACGCATAGCTTTCTTCTTTACTTCGGGCCACTGTTTCCGCCAGAACTTGACAAAACGTAAGGGCTGGATCTGCCCGGACCCGTTCTGACAGTGCTCGCCTCAAGGATGTGCTGTGTAGTCCCAGGATGAATTGCTCCCGGAGTATCCGGACTTTAGAGCCCATGCCGCCAAATCCATCTGCCTCCTTTCTCTGCACCTCTTCGAACACTTCTTGCAGTGCTGTTGCATACTGAGAAATTCCTTCTTCTTCCCGCTGCAGCCTAGAGAAAAATTTGTCGCGAAGATGTCCCGCGCTAGCAGTCTCGCCGTAGATCTCTTCCAGGAACTTCACTAGCTCCTTCAGGGTACTGCGGGTGAGATCTGGTTGTAGGCAGACGTTTCTGCGGGCTTCCCCCTCTAGGGAAGTTAAAGCAATGTCCGCTTCAAGGTCTGGGCTGATGTTATAAATCTTCAGGGTGCATTGCAGCCGGGACACCCAGTCGGACAGTGGCATATTCTTGCCGTCAAACTTTGGGAGCACACTAAATATGGTGCCCTGTTGTGAATTTTGTGGCAGAGCTCCCTCCTGTGGTCACAAGTGGTACTTCGGCTGATTCTCTCTGTGAGCTTCCGTTGGTGGAGGAAAGTGGTACTGCGGCTTCTGAGTTTCCTTCCTCAGGTGATGTGGTGAAGTCGTTAGGTGCTGCTCTATTTAACTCCACCTAGTGCTTTGATCCTGGCCTCCAGTCAATGTTCTAGTATTGGACCTGTTTCCTCCTGGATCGTTCCTGTGGCCTGCTGCTCTTCATAGCTAAGTTCTGCTTTGCTATTTTGTTTGCTGTTTTTTTTCTATCCAGCTTGTCTATTGATTTTTCTTGCTTGCTGGAAGCTCTGGGACGCAGAGGGTGTACCTCCGTGCCGTTAGTTCGGTATGGAGGGTCTTTTTGCCCCCTTTGCGTGGTTGTTTGTAGAGTTTTGTGTTGACCGCAAAGTTACCTTTCCTATCCTCGCTCTGTTTAGTAAGTCGGGCCTCACTTTGCTAAATCTATTTCATCTCTACGTTTGTCTTTTCATCTTAACTCACAGTCATTATATGTGGGGGCTGCCTTTTCCTTTGGGGTATTTCTCTGAGGCAAGGTAGGCTTATTTTCTATCTTCAGGCTAGCTAGTTTCTCAGGCTGTGCCGAGTTGCATAGGGAGCGTTAGGCGCAATCCACGGCTGCCTCTAATGTGGTTGGAGAGGATTAGGGATTGCGGTCAGCAGAGTTCCCACGTCTCAGAGCTCGTTCTATGTTTTTGGGTTATTGTCAGATCACTGTATGTGCTCTGACTTCTATGTCCATTGTGGTACTGAATTACCTCATCATAACAGTACTGGAGGCGCAAAGTACTAATGCTTCTCAATAGAGGGAAAAGTGAAGTTCTGAGACCATTTTTTTTTCTTTGCACTGTGTTTTGCCTTTTTTTTCCCCTAGACATTTGGGTGGTTCAGGACACAGGTGTAGCGATGGACATTAAAGGTCTGTCTTCATGTGTGGATCAGCTCACGGCAAGAGTACAAAATATTCAAGACTTTGTGGTCCAGAATTCTATGTTATAACCGAGAATTCCTATTCCTGATTTTTTTTTTGGAGATAGAACTAAATTTCTGAGTTTCAAAAATAATTGTAAACTATTTCTGGCTTTGAAACCTCGCTCCTCTGGTGACCCAGTTCAACAAGTTAGGATCATTATTTCTTTTTTACGTGGCGACCCTCAGGATTGGGCATTTTCTCTTGCGTCAGGAGATCCTGCATTAAGTAATATCGGTGCGTTTTTCCTGGCACTCGGATTGCTGTACGATGAACCTAATTCAGTGGATCAGGCAGAGAAAAATTTGCTGGCTCTGTGTCAGGGTCAGGATGAGATAGAGGTATATTGTCAGAAATTTAGAAAGTGGTCCGTACTCACTCAATGGAATGAAGGTGCGCTCGCAGCTATTTTCAGAAAAGGTCTCTCTGAAGCCCTTAAGGATGTCATGATGGGATTTCCTATGCCTGCTGGTCTGAATGAGTCTGTCTTTGGCCATTCAGATCGGTCGACGCTTGCGTGAGCGTAAATCTGTGCACCATTTGGCGGTATTTCCTGAGCTTAAACCTGAGCCTATGCAGTGCGATAGGACTTTGACCAGAGTTGAACGGCAAGAACACAGACGTCTGAATGGGCTGTGTTTCTACTGTGGTGATTCTACTCATGCTATCTCTGATTGTCCTAAGCGCACTAAGCGGTTCGCTAGGTCTGCCACCATTGGTACGGTACAGTCAAAATTTCTTCTGTCCGTTACCTTGATCTGCTCTTTGTCATCGTATTCTGTCATAGCATTTGTGGATTCAGGCGCTGCCCTGAATTTGATGGACTTGGAGTATGCTAGGCATTGTGGGTTTTTCTTGGAGCCCTTGCAGTGTCCTATTCCATTGAGAGGAATTGATGCTACGCCTTTGGCCAAGAATAAGCCTCAGTACTGGACCCAGCTCACTATGTGCATGGCTCCTGCACATCAGGAGGTTATTCGCTTTCTGGTGTTGCATAATCTGCATGATGTGGTCGTGTTGGGGTTGCCATGGCTACAAGTCCATAATCCAGTATTAGATTGGAAATCCATGTCTGTGTCCAGATGGGGTTGTCAGGGGGTACATGGTGATATCCCATTTCTGACTATTTCGTCATCCACCCCTTCTGAGGTTCCAGAGTTCTTGTCTGATTACCGGGATGTATTTGATGAGCCCAAGTCCGATACCCTACCTCCGCATAGGGATTGTGATTGTGCTATCGATTTGATTCCTGGTAGTAAATTCCCAAAAGGTCGACTGTTTAATTTATCTGTGCCTGAGCACGCCGCTATGCGGAGTTATGTGAAGGAGTCCTTGGAGAAGGGGCATATTCGCCCGTCATCGTCGCCATTAGGAGCAGGGTTCTTTTTTGTAGCCAAGAAGGATGGTTCACTGAGACCTTGTATAGATTACCGCCTTCTAAATAAGATCACGGTTAAATTTCAGTACCCCTTGCCGTTGTTATCTGATTTGTTTGCTCGGATTAAGGGGGCTAGTTGGTTCACCAAGATAGATCTTCGTGGGGCGTATAATCTTGTGCGTATTAAGCGAGGCGATGAATGGAAAACTGCATTTAATACGCCCGAGGGCCATTTTGAGTATCTAGTAATGTCATTCGGACTTGCCAATGCTCCATCAGTGTTTCAGTCCTTTATGCATGACATCTTCCGAGAGTACCTGGATAAATTCCTTGTGTACTTGGATGACATTTTGATCTTCTCGGATGATTGGGAGTCTCATGTGAAGCAGGTCAGAACGGTGTGTCAGGTCCTGCGTGCTAATTCTTTGTTTGTGAAGGGATCAAAGTGTCTCTTTGGTGTTCAGAAGGTTTCATTTTTGGGGTTCATCTTTTCCCCTTCTACTATCGAGATGGACCCTGTTAAGGTCCAAGCCATCCATGATTGGACTCAGCCGACATCTCTGAAAAGTCTGCAAAAGTTCCTGGGCTTTGCTAATTTTTATCGTCGCTTCATCTGCAATTTTTCTAGTATTACTAAACCATTGACCGATTTGACCAAGAAGGGTGCTGATGTGGTCAATTGGTCTTCTGCTGCTGTGGAAGCTTTTCAAGAGTTGAAGCGTTGTTTTTCTTCTGCCCCTGTGTTGTGTCAACCAGATGTTTCGCTTCCGTTACAGGTCGAGGTTGATGCTTCTGAGATTGGAGCAGGGGCTGTTTTGTCGCAGAGAAGTTCTGATTGCTCGGTGATGAAACCATGCGCCTTCTTTTCCAGGAAGTTTTCGCCTGCTGAGCGAAATTATGATGTGGGCAATCGAGAGTCGCTGGCCATGAAGTGGGCATTCGAGGAGTGGCGTCATTGGCTTGAAGGAGCTAAGCATCGCGTGGTGGTCTTGACTGATCATAAGAACTTGACTTATCTCGAGTCTGCCAAGCGGTTGAATCCTAGACCGGCTCGTTGGTCGCTGTTTTTTGCCCGTTTTGACTTTGTGATTTCGTACCTTCCGGGCTCTAAAAATGTGAAGGCGGATGCTCTGTCTAGGAGTTTTGTGCCCGACTCTCCGGGTTTATCTGAGCCGGCGGGTATCCTCAAAGAGGGAGTAATTGTGTCTGCCATCTCTCCTGATTTGCGGCGGGTGCTGCAAAAATTTCAGGCTAATAAACCTGATCGTTGCCCAGCGGAGAAACTGTTTGTCCCTGATAGGTGGACGAATAAAGTTATCTCTGAGGTTCATTGTTCGGTGTTGGCTGGTCATCCTGGAATCTTTGGTACCAGATATTTAGTGGCTAGATCCTTTTGGTGGCCATCTCTGTCGCGGGATGTGCGTACTTTTGTGCAGTCCTGTGGGATTTGTGCTCGGGCTAAGCCCTGCTGTTCTCGTGCCAGTGGGTTGCTTTTGCCCTTGCCGGTCCCGAAGAGGCCTTGGACACATATCTCTATGGATTTTATTTCAGATCTTCCCGTCTCTCAAAAGATGTCAGTCATTTGGGTGGTCTGTGATCGCTTCTCTAAGATGGTCCATTTGGTACCCTTGTCTAAATTACCTTCCTCCTCTGATTTGGTGCCATTGTTCTTCCAGCATGTGGTTCGTTTACATAGCATTCCAGAGAATATCGTTTCTGACAGAGGTTCCCAGTTTGTTTTGAGGTTTTGGCGAGCCTTTTGTGGTAGGATGGGCATTGACTTGTCTTTTTCCTCGGCTTTCCATCCTCAGACTAATGGCCAAACCGAACGAACCAATCAGACCTTGGAAACATATCTGAGATGCTTTGTTTCTGCTGATCAGGATGACTGGGTGTCCTTTTTGCCTTTGGCTGAGTTCGCCCTTAATAATCGGGCCAGCTCGGCTACCTTGGTTTCGCCATTTTTCTGCAACTCTGGGTTCCATCCTCGTTTCTCTTCAGGGCAGGTTGAGTCTTCGGACTGTCCTGGTGTGGATACTGTGGTGGACAGGTTGCAGCAGATTTGGACTCATGTAGTGGACAATTTGACCTTGTCCCAGGAGAAGGCTCAACATTTCGCTAATCTCAGACGCTGTGTGGGTCCCCGACTTTATGTTGGGGATTTGGTTTTGTTATCTTCTCGTCATATTCCTATGAAGGTTTCCTCTCCTAAGTTTAAACCTCGTTTCATTGGTCCGTATAGGATTTCTGAGGTTCTTAATCCTGTGTCTTTTCGTCTGACCCTTCCAGATTCTTTTTCCATACATAACGTATTCCATAGGTCATTGTTGCGGAGATACGTGGCACCTATGGTTCCATCTGTTGATCCTCCTGCCCCGGTTTTGGTGGAGGGGGAGTTGGAGTATATTGTGGAGAAGATTTTGGATTCTCGTGTTTCAAGACGGAAACTCCAGTATCTGGTTAAGTGGAAGGGTTATGCTCAGGAAGATAATTCCTGGGTCTTTGCCTCTGATGTCCATGCTCCCGATCTTGTTCGTGCCTTTCATATGGCTCATCCTGGTCGTCCTGGGGGCTCTGGTGAGGGTTCGGTGACCCCTCCTCAAGGGGGGGTACTGTTGTGAATTCTGTGGCAGAGCTCCCTCCTGTGGTCACAAGTGGTACTTCGGCTGATTCTCTCTGTGAGCTTCCGTTGGTGGAGGAAAGTGGTACTGCGGCTTCTGAGTTTCCTTCCTCAGGTGATGTGGTGAAGTCGTTAGGTGCTGCTCTATTTAACTCCACCTTGTGCTTTGATCCTGGCCTCCAGTCAATGTTCTAGTATTGGACCTGTTTCCTCCTGGATCGTTCCTGTGGCCTGCTGCTCTTCATAGCTAAGTTCTGCTTTGCTATTTTGTTTGCTGTTTTTTTTCTGTCCAGCTTGTCTATTGATTTTTCTTGCTTGCTGGAAGCTCTGGGACGCAGAGGGTGTACCTCCGTGCCGTTAGTTCGGTACGGAGGGTCTTTTTGCCCCCTTTGCGTGGTTGTTTGTAGAGTTTTGTGTTGACCGCAAAGTTACCTTTCCTATCCTCGCTCTGTTTAGTAAGTCGGGCCTCACTTTGCTAAATCTATTTCATCTCTACGTTTGTCTTTTCATCTTAACTCACAGTCATTATATGTGGGGGCTGCCTTTTCCTTTGGGGTATTTCTCTGAGGCAAGGTAGGCTTATTTTCTATCTTCAGGCTAGCTAGTTTCTCAGGCTGTGCCGAGTTGCATAGGGAGCGTTAGGCGCAATCCACGGCTGCCTCTAGTGTGGTTGGAGAGGATTAGGGATTGCGGTCAGCAGAGTTCCCACGTCTCAGAGCTCGTTCTATGTTTTTGGGTTATTGTCAGATCACTGTATGTGCTCTGACTTCTATGTCCATTGTGGTACTGAATTACCTCATCATAACAGTGCCCATAGGGAGTGTCCTTGCAGGGGTTCCACCAATACCCACAGCCTCCCCATTAATGTTAGCATTCCCGCCATTTCTGTCTGCTGCCTCCATCTTGGTGACAGTACCCTGCTCGCAGCGCCACTTGAAGCGATGGCCGAGGGACCACCACGGTGCAGGAAGACTACTGTACACAAGATGAGGTGCAAACAACAAAGGACAGATTTATTGGGAGACAGGGAATGGAAGGGACAAGGAAGGTGCAAACAGGGGATTACAATAACAAAAGATAATGCACATGAGTAATCTTCTCTGTAAAATAACAGTGCTTAAACAATTAGAAACTCAGTATCTGTCTCACAAGCAACTTTACACAATAAAAAGTATATTGATGCTACTCTGCATAAACCTTCCTGGCCTTTACTACGCAGGCCACACGGCTACCGTGCTCTAACTACTGAAGCCTGCACTAGGCCCTAACAGGTGCACCAAACAGGAAAAACTCACGGTGATGTTGGGGACACCAGTACAGTCCCAGGGGGCCCCCGAAGTCCAAAACGGTGGTGCGCACAGATTCCTGTCAGCTCTGCGAAGCGTGGTCTTCTCCTTGCCTCTGGATCCTAGGGATGCTCCCGGAAATTGTAAGTCCCCTTCTCAGTATCTTCGTGGCTTCACAAACTAGCACAGGACAGCCACCTCTGCTGTAACCCAGAAAAGTCTTGCAAAGTTCACAAGTAAACTTTCGTCCCAAGCTGTGGGACCTTTTTTGTAGCAAAATAACACACAGTTCTCTCTCTATTGCAGCTTCTGATCACAAGCACAGTTCAGGCTCAACTCCTCCCCTCCTCCTAGGGCAGTTTATCTCCACCGTCTAGCAGGGGGAAGCAGGACATTCCATCGTACCAGACAAGGGAGTGCTGTCTATTAAAGTGGCAGCGTGTTTCCGTCCATAACAGCACTACCCTCTTACATTATGCTCACCTCTTTGTTATTTTGAAATAAAATTGTGTTTTGTTTTTAATTCAAATAAAAGACTTTATAATTGCTGTGTGTTTACCATGCAACTATAGGAAATGGTAATGGATAGGTTTCTTGTAGACGTCTCTTCATTACGATTCTATGAGCTTGATCTCACCGGACAAATCCAAATGTGACATCAACCCCAGAAATATAAATCCCACTTGTCACCGCCACAGAGCAAGTAGGAAGAACCAGGCAAAGCACTAGAATTGGCGCATCTAATAGATGAGCCTTTTCTGGGCGGCTGCAGGCTGCTATTTTTAGGCTGGGAGGGCCAATATCCATTGCTCCTTACCAGCCTGAGAATACCAGCCCTTAGCTGTCTGCTTTAGCTTGGCTGCTTGCTCTATTCTTGATAACCAACCTTGCTAAAGTTTTGCTTGGCTGGTTAAATAAATCAAAACCCGGTTTGGGTTCCTGTATTTTTGATACAGTGCAGGTGGCAGCTGATGAATACTCCCATCAGCCGATGCCTGCTTTCACTGTTATCAGTTGAATACAACTCTCAACATTCTCCCACACTAGCCCTAATCCCAGCACGAGCAGGTGAGAGTGATAACAGCTGTCTTCAGCAGTCGGCGCTGGGGAACAGAGCTAACAGTACTGCTGCTTCACATGCGATGGTACGTGTGATACTAATGCGGCACACGATTGCCCGGTACTGTTTTTTCCAGTACAGGAAATATCCGGACTTGTTAAAAGAGCCCTAAGAGAGATTTTCTCATGAATGTAATTCCTCGAAGCCTCGTACTGTGGCACTACAGGACCCATACACATTTCACGGAGACCCTCGCATTATGGCTATACTGTATGTGCTATGCATCTCCAGTATCATGCCAAGTTCCAACAATAGGCCTCCACTGTTATAGAGACTGAGGTGTTTTTTTAAGAATAATATTAAGCCATATTCCATTAGAGTATTGGGGAGGCACTATATGGCAGCACACATGGTGCCATACACATCAGATGAATGTTGGTTCAACTCGTGTGTTTTTGGGTGGGCAAACTGACAATTCAGTGTGTATAGGCTCTTCTAAGGCACCAGATGTTGGAAAGGGGAACATGCTAAACTGCAGACTTTAAATATGTAAAAGCTTCATCCTCAGCAGAAATCATTTCCTCATAAGTGCAGATGTCAGGACTAGTGGGTTAAACAGCTGAGCTTTAGCTTCATCACTTCTATGGCTCCATGAATACAGCATATATAAAAAAGTGAAATTTGCAACAATGTGCTTTTAGGCCGGAGTTACACTACTGTAGACATAGCATAGCACTCGGCCCAGTGTTAATCTATGGGACCGCTCATATCACCGTTTATTTTCTCAGGTGTATTCGACGTGCGTAGAAAATCACAGCATGCTGCGATTGTCACTGAGACTCGCCAGTGCAAGCCTATGGGTGCGAGAAAAAATTGCACAGCACGCGGCCCATGTAAGTGCTGTTCGATTTTTACACACCGGTGTCCTTTGAAAAGTCGGCAATTCATGTGTCGCATACAGTAAAATCACTGTGAGCAGGAGAACTTTCTCACGGTCGTGGTGCGCTCAGACAGGGAATAGGAGATCACAGACAGACACCGAGCACACACTGCTCAGTGTTTCTCCTGGATGACAGACTGTATGGTCGCGTCATGTAACCATGCAGTCTGCCATCTAGATGTAGCAAAGCTAGACCCATCATTGAACAAATGGATTAGCAGCATCTCTGCGGAAAGGTGAGGAATATTGTTTTTGTTTAGGTTGCTAATCTATGATCTATGGAATTTCACTTATTGGAACACATTTACCTTTCTCATACATAGCCTATCACACAATCCTTTTTTTTTAACTGGGGCTTTAACGTACTGCAGTGTAAAGCATGGAAAACAGACAGACCAGCAGTCTGATCCTCTGAAGAGATAGATGGACTGCAGCCAGGGCCGCCATCAGGGCATTATTGACCTGACTGGCGTATGAGGACCAGTGGGCAGAGGGGGCCCGCATCGGGCCCCGTCTTATCTGCTCACTGAGCCCCTACCGGCAGGCTAAACCGGGCCCTTAGCGGCGCAGCGGCAGTTTAACGCTATTGACGTGTGGGCCCGCACATCAATAGCTATCAGCCACCAGCCAATCGGAGGCTGGTGGAGTGCCCCCAGACACAGGGCCACGCGTTTCGGTACCGGACCTCTCTGGTTCGGTTCTGAGGCTGTCATGGTGGCTAGACCCGGTCCGCGACCCTGCTAAGGGGCGTCCAATGAAAGTAGTAAAGCAGTCTGTCAGTGGTACGTTAAGTAAATAAGGCAGCACACTGCAGCGCTAGAACATACAAACTTGAAAAACGAAATTTGAACTGCATTACCGCTCTAGAAATATGAAAAATGAGAGCTTTTAGCGCATAAAAATGGCCAATTTTATGTGTACCTGGTAGCCCCTTTATGGCATCTCTCTTATACCAGGTCCTACGCTTGCCTTACCTCGCTGAGAATAAACGTCTCCATCTGAATGGGTACATGTGAAACCTCTTCTTAGACTAGAATTCTCTCTCTCTGTGGAGGGGTATTAGACCTGCTGTAATTAAAACACCTGTAGGCTAGGAGGCGGAGTGCACGATCAGAAGGCTAGAGAATACATTTCAAAAACCTGACCTGCACATCCAAACATAGACTCAGTGTGAACAGGTGCTGAACCTACAGTCGCCAACTCGTATGTAGTTAAGTAAATAAGGCAGCACACTCAGGGCTGCCACTAGAAATTTCGGGGCCCCATACTGGCAAAATTTTCGGGGCCCCCTTGAAACTCCGCCCAGGCTCCACCCCAGCCCCGCCTCCAGGCTCCACCCCACGAACTGTCCACAGTCCCACCACTCTCTCTTGGAAAATCTCCACTTCTCACCTATCACACATTAACAGTTCCCATCACCAGATCACACATATAGCCGGCAGCTTTTGTTTTGGCCAAAAGATTTTTTAAGCCGCCACCACAACAAGGTAGACACTTTTGGCCGGGCCCTACTCTACTGTAACCTACTAAATATTTGTTAAAATATGCAATACAATTTAGGTATATTTTTATTTATTTTTCAATTTTTAAAATGACCTATAATACTACATACAAGGAACAAATACCACAGCACTATGACCAGATGACATATTACCACCACAGTGATCGAATAATATAAAATACAAGGAACAAATACCGCTACACCATGACCAGACCGCATATTACCTCCACATCATGACCAGACCACATATTACCAACAATGACTGAATACTACAATACTGATCAGTAATACAAAAAAAACCCACAATACTATCACCATCAGTGCCATTATGCACAGGAGATCTGTAATTAGTAAGCAGTGTCTGTGTACAGGTAATACAGTGATCACTGGTGACATTACACACAGGAGCTCTGTATATAATGTATAGATAATACAGTGATCACTGGTGACATTGTACACAGGACCTCTGTATATAGTATACAGTGTATAGTGTAAGTGTAAGTGTATAGGTAACACTGACTCACCAGTGACGTCTCTAGGTGAAGTCCTTCATCTTTCATCCAGCACAGACCGCCATCACTTTATCCAGCCAGGACTCGTCTCTGCAGGAAATAAAACAGTTATCTCGAGTTCCGCTTGTAGAACACATTACTTAATTTTCCCAACTTCTACATTACACCACATGAAGAAGGCAACATAGTATCACTCTACACAGTAACAGGACCGCCCCCCCATTTAAAACAGTATACTCAAAAAATAAAATAAATACATCACTGCAATAATAATATCCCTTAATTAGCCCCTATGGTAATATTCGCCATCCTGGCCACCGTGTGTCTCATTTCAGGCTCCAGCCATATGTTCTCTCATCCTGCCCTCATGAGTATCCATTCTACCCCATATGATCTCCCCATCCTGCCCCATCTGTCTCCATCGTATCCATCCTGCCCCATCTGTTTCCAATCCTGCCCCATCTCTGTCCAGCACTCTGCCCCATCTCTGTCCAGCACTCTGCCCCATCTCTGTCCAGCACTCTGCCCCATCTCTGTCCAGCACTCTGCCCCATCTCTGTCCAGCACTCTGCCCCATCTCTGTCCAGCACTCTGCCCAGCACTCTGCCCCATCTCTGTCCAGCACTCTGCCCCATCTCTGTCCAGCACTCTGCCCCATCTCTGTCCAGCACTCTGCCCAGCACTCTGCCCCATCTCTGTCCAGCACTCTGCCCCATCTCTGTCCAGCACTCTGCCCCATCTCTGTCCAGCACTCTGCCCCATCTCTGTCCAGCACTCTGCCCCATCTCTGTCCAGCACTCTGCCCCATCTCTGTCCAGCACTCTGCCCCGTGTCCAGCTTTCTGCCCCCCATGTGTCCAGCTTTCTGCCCCCCATGTGTCCAGCTTTCTGCCCCCCCCCCGTGTCCAGCATTCTGCCCCCCCCGTGTCCAGCTTTCTGCCCCCCCCCCCCGTGTCCAGCTTTACTGCCCCCTCTGTGTCCAGATTTACTGCCCCCTCTGTGTCCAGATTTACTGCCCCCTCTGTGTCCAGATTTACTGCCCCGTGTCCAGCTTTACTGCCCCCTGTGTCCAGCTTTACTGCCCCCTGTGTCCAGCTTTACTGCCCCCTCTGTGTCCAGCCTTCTGCCCCCCTGTGTCCAGCCTTCTGCCCCCCGTGTCCAGCTGCCTTCTGCCCCCTCTGTGTCCAGCTGCCTTCTGCCCCCCTGTGTCCAGCTGCCTTCTGCCCCCCTGTGTCCAGCTGCCTTCTGCCCCCTCTGTGTCCAGCTGCCTTCTGCCCCCCTGTGTCCAGCTGCCTTCTGCCCCCCTGTGTCCAGCTGCCTTCTGCCCCCTCTGTGTCCAGCTGCCTTCTGCCCCCTCTGTGTCCAGCTGCCTTCTGCCCCCCTGTGTCCAGCTGCCTTCTGCCCCCTCTGTGTCCAGCTGCCTTCTGCCCCCCTGTGTCCAGCTGCCTTCTGCCCCCGTGTCCAGCTGCCTTCTGCCCCCTCTGTGTCCAGCTGCCTTCTGCCCCCTCTGTGTCCAGCTGCCTTCTGCCCCCTCTGTGTCCAGCTGCCTTCTGCCCCCTCTGTGTCCAGCTGCCTTCTGCCCAAACCTCCCCCCCCCCCCAATCGCCGCTCTCCGCTCTTCGCTCTTAATAGAAAAAAAAAAAGTTCTACTTACCTGCCGCGCTCCTGATCTCTCCACGCAGCTGCACTGTGCACTCGCCGGCGACTGACAATGACGTCAGACGCCGGCGACCTGCACGCTGCAGCTGGCGGCTGTTAACTATTGACATGCGGGCGCGGGCCCGCATGTCAATAGCGTACAGCTGCAGCGCCGGCCGCCGCTAAGGGCCCGGTTCAGCCTGCGGCTGCCGGTAGGGGCCCGGTGAGCAGGTAAGAGGGGGCCCGATGCGGGCCCCCTCTGCTCACCGGGCCCCTTACGCCAGTCACGGCTGTAATGCCCTGATGGCGGCCCTGAGCACACTGCAGCACTAGAACATACAAACTTGAAAAACGAAATTTGAACTGCATTACTGCTCTAGAAATATGAAAAATGAGAGCTTTTAGCGCATAAAAATGGCCAATTTTATGTGTACCTGGTAGCCCCTTTACGGCATCTCTCTTATACCAGGTCCTACGCTTGCCTTACCTCGCTGAGAATAAACGTCTCCATCTGAATGGGTACATGTGAAACCTCTGCTTAGACTAGAATTCTCTCTCTCTGTGGAGGGGTATTAGACCTGCTGTAATTAAAACACCTGTAGGCTAGGAGGCAGAGTGCACGATCAGAAGGCTAGAGAATACATTTCAAAAACCTGACCTGCACATCCAAACATAGACTCAGTGTGAACAGGTGCTGAACCTAGAGTCGCCAACTCGTATGTAGTTAAGTAAATAAGGCAGCACACTGCAGCGCTAGAACATACAAACTTGAAAAACGAAATTTGAACTGCATTACCGCTCTAGAAATATGAAAAATGAGAGCTTTTAGCGCATAAAAATGGCCAATTTTATGTGTACCTGGTAGCCCCTTTACGGCATCTCTCTTATACCAGGTCCTACGCTTGCCTTACCTCGCTGAGAATAAACGTCTCCATCTGAATGGGTACATGTGAAACCTCTTCTTAGACTAGAATTCTCTCTCTCTGTGGAGGGGTATTAGACCTGCTGTAATTAAAACACCTGTAGGCTAGGAGGCGGAGTGCAGGATCAGAAGGCTAGAGAACACATTTCAAAAACCTGACCTGCACATCCAAACATAGACTCAGTGTGAACAGGTGCTGAACCTAGAGTCGCCAACTCGTATGTAGTTAAGTAAATAAGGCAGCACACTGCAGCCCTAGAACATACAAACCACCAAGGGGTGGTTTCCACGTTAATGACCGGGCCAATTTTTACAATTCTGACCACTGTCCCTTTATGAGGTTATAACTCTGGAACGCTTCAACAGATCCCAGTGATTCTGACATTATTTTCTCGTGACATATTGTACTTCATGATAGTGATAAAAATTCTTTGATAGTACCTGCGTTTATTTGTGAAAAAAACGGAAATTTGGCGAAAATTATGAAAATTTCGCAATTTTCCAACTTTGAATTTTTATGCAATTAACTCCTTTCTGCCAATGGACGTACTATTCCGTCCATGTGGGGTGGGCCTACTTCCCAAGGACGGAATAGTACGTCCAGCGCGATCGGCCGCGCTCACGGGGGGAGCGCGGCCGATCGCGGCCGGGTGTCAGCTGCCTATCGCAGCTGACATCTGGCACTATGTGCCAGGAGCGGTCACGGACCGCCCCCGGCACATTAACCCCCGGCACACCGCGATCAAACATGATCGCGGTGTGCCGGCGGTACAGGGAAGCATCCCGCAGGGAAGGGGCTCCCTGCGGGCTTCCCTGAGCCCCCCGCAGCAATGCGATGTGATGCGAGGGTCTGCTCACCTCCCTCCCTGCTCCAGGCCCGGATCTAAGATGGCCGCGGCATCTGGGTCCTGCAGGGAGGGAGGTGGCTTCACAGAGCCTGCTCAGAGCAGGCACTGTGAAGCCTGTAGTGCTGCAAGTCAGATCGGTGATCTGACAGAGTGCTGTGCACACTTTCAGATCACCGATCTGTGATGTCCCCCCCTGGGACAAAGTAAAAAAATTTTTAAAAAAATTTCCACATGTGTAAAAAAAAAAAAAAAAATCCTAAATAATGAAAAAAAATATATATATTATTCCCATAAATTCATTTCTTTATCTAAATAAAAAAGACCCAAACAATAAAAGTACACATATTTAGTATCGCCGCGTTTGTAACGACCCCACCTATAAAACTATTTCACTAGTTAACCCCTTCAGTAAACCGTAAGAAAAAAAAAAGAAAACGAGGCAAAAAACAACGCTTTATTATCATACCACCGAACAAAAAGTGGAATAACGCGCGATCAAAAAGACAGATATAAATAACCATGGTACCGCTGAAAGCGTCATCCTGTCCCGCAAAAAACGAGCCACCATACAGCATCATCAGCAAAAAAATAAAAAAGTTATAGTCCTCAGAATAAAGCGATGCAAAAATAATTATTTTTTCTATAAAATAGTTTTTATCGTATAAAAGCGCCAAAACATAAAAAAATGATATAAATGAGGTATCGCTGTAATCATACTGACCCGAAGAATAAAACTGCTTTATCCATTTTACCAAACGTGGAATGGTATAAACGCCTCCCCCAAAAGAAATTCATGAATAGCTGGTTTTTGGTCATTCTGCCTCACAAAAATCGGAATAAAAAGCGATCAAAAAATGTCACGTGCCCAAAAATGTTACCAATAAAAATGTCAACTCGTGCCGCAAAAAACAAGACCTTACATGACTCTGTGGACCAAAATATGGAAAAATTATAGCTCTCAAAATGTTGTAACGCAAAAAATATTTTTTGCAATAAAAAGCGTCTTTTAGTGTGTGACGGCTGCCAATCATAAAAATCTGCTAAAAAACCAGCTATAAAAGTAAATCAAACCCCCTTCATCACCCCCTTAGTTAGGGAAAAATTAAAAATTGTAAAAAATGTATTTATTTCCATTCTCCCATTAGGGCTAGGGTTAGGGCTAGGGTTAGGGTTAGGGTTAGGGCTAGGGTTAGGGTTGGGGCTAGGGTTAAGGCTACAGTTAGGGTTAGGGTTTGGATTACATTTACGGTTGGGAATAGGGTTGGGATTAGGGTTAGGGGTGTGTCTGGGTTAGAGGTGTGGTTAGGGCTACCGTTGGGATTAGGGTTAGGGGTGTGTTTGGATTAGGGTTTCAGTTATAATTGGGGGGTTTCCACTGTTTAGGCACATCAGGGGCTCTCCAAACGCGACATGGCGTCCGATCTCAATTCCAGCCAATTCTGCGTTGAAAAAGTAAAACAGTGCTCCTTCCCTTCCGAGCTCTCCTGTGTGCCCAAACAGGGGTTTACCCCAACATATGGGGTATCAGCGTACTCAGGACAAATTGGACAACAACTTTTGTGGTCCAATTTCTCCTGTTACCCTTGGGAAAATACAAAACTGGGGGCTAAAAAATATTTTTTATTTTCACGGCTCTGCAATATAAACTTTAGTGAAACACTTGGGGGTTCAAAGTTCTCACAACACATCTAGATAAGTTCCTTGGGGGGTCTAGTTTCCAATATGGGGTCACTTGTGGGGGGTTTCTACTGTTTAGGTACATATGGTGCTCTGCAAACGCAATGTGACGCCTGCAGACCAATCCATCTAAGTCTGCATTCCAAATGATGCTCCTTCCCTTCCGAGCTCTGCCATGCGCTCAAACGGTGGTTCCCCCCCACATATCAGGTATCAGCGTACTCAGGACAAATTGGACAACAATATTTAGGGTCCAATTTCTCCTGTTACCCTTGGAAAATACAAAACTGGGGGCTAAAAAATAATTTTTGTGGAAAAAAAATATTTTTTATTTGCGCGGTTCTGCGTTATAAACTGTAGTGAAACCCTTGGGGGTTCAAAGCTCTCACGTCATATCTAGATGAGTTCCTTAGGGGGTCTACTTTCCAAAATGGTGTCACTTGTGGGGGGTTTCTACTGTTTAGGTACATTAGGGGCTGCAAACGCAATGTGACGCCTGCAGAAAATTCCATCTAAGTCTGCATTCCAAACGGCGCTCCTTCCCTTCCGAGCTCTCCCATGCGCCCAAACAGTGGTTTACCCCCACATATGGGGTATCAACGTACTCAGCACAAATTGTACAACAACTTTTGGGGTCCAATTTCTTCTCTTACCCTTGGGAAAATAAAAAATTGGGGGCAAAAAGATAATTTTTGTGAAAAAAAAATGATTTTTTATTTTTACTGTTCTGCATTATAAACTTCTGTGAAGCACTTGGTGGGTCAAAGTGCTCACTACACCTCTAGATAAGTTCCTTAGGGGGTCTACTTTCCAAAATGGTGTCTCTTGTGGGGGGTTTCAATGTTTAGGCACATCAGTGGCTCTCCAAACGCAACATGGTGTCCCATCTCAATTCCTGTCAATTTTGCATTGAAAAGTCAAACGGCGCTCCTTCCCTTCCGAGCTCTCCTATGCGCCCAAACAGTGGTTTACTCCCACATATGGGGTATCAGCGTACTCAGGACAAATTGTACAACGACGTTTGGGGTCCATTTTCTCCTGTTACCCTTGGTAAAATAAAACAAATTGGAGCTGAAGTAAATTTTTTGTGAAAAAAAGTTAAATGTTCATTTTTATTTAAACATTCCAAAAATTCCTGTGAAGCACCAGAAGGGTTAATAAACTTCTTGAATATGGCTTTGAGCACCTTGAGGGGTGCAGTTTTTAGAATGGTGTCACACTTGGGTATTTTCTATCATATAGACCCCTCAAAATGACTTCAAATGAGATGTGGTCCCTAAAAAAAAAAAATGGTGTTGTAAAAATGAGAAATTGCTGGTCAACTTTTAACTCTTATAACTCCCTAACCAAAAAAATTTTTGGTTCCAAAATTGTGCTGATGTAAAGTAGACATGTGGGAAATGTTACTTATTAAGTATTTTGCGTGACATATCATGCCTCCCGTGTGTCATCTGAGTAATGTCTGATTTTGGAATGGATAGGAGAGCTTTGGAGAGTTTTTCTTAATTTTTTTCATGTGACAAGAAAGGAAGCCACACCAAGGGCTCGCTCACACAAGCGTATAACATGGCCGCGTGCTATGCGCTGTTTTATTGGCTAGCAGTCAGCCCAATGTTATTCTACTGGGCAGTGCAGATCTGCAATTATTTTTCTCATGGTGATTTCACACTCAGTCTATATGTGCGTGTGAAACATCGGACTGCACTCGGATGTCATCTGAGTGCAGTCTGAAGTATGCAAACATAGACAATCGAGAAATTTTCTCCATCTTCTCCGCACTTGTGCTATGATCCTCTCACATGAGAGAATCGGATCACAGTAAGAAGACTCTCCGAGTGACATTAGCATAATTGGCCCGATTCTCTCACATGAGAGAAAATACAGCAGTGTGATGGACGCACTGACTAAAACTGGATCAAAATTGAATCCATTAAATGAAAAACATTTTTTCTGGTAGGCAAAAACTGAACATTGGAATAAGGCCATATCCAAAACTGACATCTGCTGCTAGCAACACAGTTGTCTGTCCCTTAGGTTCACATTGTGTTAGTGCAGTCCGTTCAATGCATACGTTAGCGCAGTCCGTTTAACGCAAGTGCCGACTTTGCACAGCACTAGCGCAGATGGAGCATCTTCTAGCTCCATCTGTGCTAGCAGTGACGGACCCGGAAACGCTGCAGCCCGCGTCTCGGGTCCGTCACTCAATGGCGGCGTTAACGGACTACGTTACACCGCGTTATGCCGCGGTGTAACGTAGTCCGTTTAACAGAGACACTGAACGCAGTGTGAACCCAGAGCAGTAACTCCTGCACACAGCTCTACAACATAGCCCCATTGTAATAGTGACTGCCATGCAAACCACAGGTTAGGGGTTCATCTGTGCAAATCGGTCCGGGCACAGACCGCTACTGCATAGACCGGTCTTCTTTTGTTTCATTCAGGCTGTCACGCTCGGGTCGGGAGAGCCGCTGCCAGTCCGCGCATTGTTGTCAGATCTCGGACCAATTTGCACGGACATCTGAGTGAGCCGTTAATATGTGACTAAATCCAGAACTTCATTTCAGTTCTCTGTTTTATGCGACAGCCAAACTGATATTGGACATGACACTACATAAAAATTAACTTCATCTGGGGGGAAAAGGTTATCTTTACAAATGTACAGAACCCAGATAAATGAATCTGATATTTCTGCATAATTAATTTATATATAAATGCATCATATGAAGGGTTTAAGGTTAACTGGGGTGATACCAGAGTGCTCTCAATATATTCCTTACATTTGTGAGTGCAAATTGTTCCTCCACTGCATGCTCTATTTCTTTCCTTTGTCAGCCAGTTATAGTCTTGAATTTCAACTATTACTTTGTCACATAGTCACCTGGGGGTAGCTGAAATACCCTGCTCTCCTCTCTCTCATGCCTTCCTTGCTCTTCGGCTTCCCCTATAAAAGTCATTATGATGAGTTAAAATTTAGAAAAACCACATTGTTTCATCTGTTTGCCTCCAAATCCAAGCACCAAAACATTGTAACACTGCTCATCCTGCACCTCCTGGTTCATGACTACAATGACAGAGGGACTGACACACGCACTGGTGTACGGCTGTAGGAGAGAACAAATTAGAAGGCAATAGAAATCTGGGTGAGGATCCCGATGGGACACGCGATGACACTACTGTTAACCTTGGAGGAGACTTAAGAATAATACGATTAAAATAGAATATTAAAGGTCTTCTCACAACATGGGATGACTCTAGGACTTTTATTTCCATGTATTTTTTCCACTTGAGGGGGAAATGCTCTTTAATACTGAGAACAAAAGCTGGAAGTAATTTGTCAATTACGAGACGGCAATTTGGAATAGAAATTTTTTTTTTGCCTAAAACATTATTGCTGACAGGGACACCTATGGGTTCAGTTTATTTGCTAAGATTGCAAGTATCATGTAAGTATCAATTAAATGAGGAGGAATCAGCAAATATTATTAGAGGAAGGAAATATTTTTAAAAGTTCAGTTGTTCTTTAATTTGACCACTAGGGGCACTGTGTTAAAAGGATTTTCAGTGCACAAAAGCAGCTAGGAAGTGTTGTCTCTGGGACACAGGCAGAGAATCTCCTCTAGTAGACAGCAAGTAGCTCATACTTACCTGTTAATGCCCATATGGTGAGGTGGATCCTTGAGCATTTGGTCCGTAAGACCAGATCTTATGCAGCATGATATTGGTGCAGCAGAGTGATCCAGTTGGAACAATGGAGTCTGATGTAGCTGAATGGCAATTCACGTAACAGAGGGAAGACATGGAAATTGGTGAAGCAGAAATCTTTTAGTAATAAGAAACTTTTGAAGCAGAGCTGTGTGATATAAGAAGTTCAGTGACAAAACTGGTCCAGCAGTGTCGCAGAGCTGCATTTGAGTCGAAAATAGAGCTGGCACAGCAATAAGACAGGGTTACCCAGCGATATAACAGAGATACATATGCCATGGAGTTCAGTGACTTAGAAGAGTGAGGGTATGTTCCACGGTCAATAAACGCTCCGCAGCGTCCAATTCGCAGCAACCAGATGTTACAGCATAGTGGATGAGATTTGAAGAAATCCCATGTCCACTATGCGTGCACCGATGCCCGCGGCTTACCTGCGGAGACGGACATGCAGTGCGTCTTTCCAGACCGCAGCATGTCAATTTATCTTGCGGAGACGCGAGTCTCCGCAAGATAAATTTCACCCATCCAATGTATTGGGTGTGGTGATTCCGCATGGTTCAATTAACACATGCGGATTCACCTGTGTTCAAAAGCAGGCAGCGCTTTGGACGGAGCGGACATGTGATGCTTCCAAAGCGCTCCCGATTACTGACTTTGAGAACATACCCTTACCCAGCAAAGTATCAGATGTAGAAGGGCTTGGTTTGTTGCCTCTTGGGCCTTTTAGGTCTGAGTATGTGGTGTCACCAGATCACACAGCAATCTGATGCACAAAAGAGAAGAGGTGGTGGCCAATGCAGGTGCACAAACAGTTACAAGTTGTGGTAGGGAGTATTCACTCATAACAGCAGTGTCACTTTGCTGTGCAGCCAGAGACTCCAGAAAAACACACATGATCTTATTACAAATTGCCAAGTAAAATGTTATTCAATTTTAGAAAACCGCTGACTGTGCAACTAGAACCCCGGCCCAAATGCTATGCATGAAGATATTTTAACACTGTAACACGCCAAGCACTTGTGTTCAGAAAGGCTTCCAGCCTCTGACTGTGAACAAGACCGGAACCATTGTGAGGCCGGGGTCACACTTGCGAGAATCTCGCACGCAAGCTCGGACTGGCCCACTGGAGAACCGGAGGATTCTCTGGTGGGCCCAGGCACTGACACCTGCTGGCATACTGGCCAGCAGCTGCCTTGGGCCCCCACTGCTTCAAGGGCCCCCACTTCTCCAGGGACCCCCAGCCAGTGGCTATGGGGCCCCAGAGTCAAAGGGGCCCGCCTTGTGCCAGCCTAGCAGCAGCTGGAGACAGAATCCTGTCCCCGCTGCTAAAGCAAAATGAATATTCACGCTTCCCCACGTCCCTATGGGAGAGGCGTGAATACTATTTTTCTTTAATAGCGGGCAGCGTTAGCCGCAGGCTGCAGCTAACACTGCCCGCATGTAAAACCCCACCACCGCACCACACAAACACAAAGCACCACATACACACACGCAGGCACACAACGCAGCACATTCCGAGGTCCTACTTCCTGTCTGAGACAGCCCAGCTGGATGACGTCATCATCCTGCGCGCTGTCTCAGACAGAAAGCTGCCGGCGAGGAGGAGGCTGCCGGGATGTGCTGCTGTGGGACGGTGAGCTGTGCTGTGTGTGTGTATGTGTGTGTGAGAGGGGTGGTGGGGAAGGACAATGATATTGGTGGGGGGAGGCAATGATGGAGGTGATGGGCAATGATGGCGGTGGGGGGAGGCAATGATGGAGGTGATGGGCAATGATGTTGAGGGGAGGCAATGATGGAAGTGATGGGCAATGATGATGGGGGAGGCAATGATGGCGGTGATAGGCAATGATGGTGGGGGGAGGCAATGATGGAGGTGATAGGCAATGATGGTGGGGGAGGCAATGATGGAGGTGATAGGCAATGATGGAGGTGATGGCCAATGGTGGGGGAGGCAATGATGGAAGTGATGGGCAATGATGGTGGGGGGAGGCAATGATGGTGGTGATAGGCAATGATGGCGATGATAGGCAATGATGGTGGGGGAGGCAATGATGGAGGTGATAGGCAATGATGGGGGAGGCAATGATGGAGGTGATAGGCAATGATGGTGGGGGAGGCAATGATGGAGGTGATGGCCAATGATGGTGGGGGGAGGCAATGATGGAATTGATGGGCAATGATGGTGGGGGGAGGCAATGATGGTGGTGATAGGCAATGATGGCGGTGATAGGCAATGATGGTGGGGGAGGCAATGATGAGGTGATAGGCAATGATGGGGGAGGCAATGATGGAGGTGATGGCCAATGATGGTGGGGGGAGGCAATGATGGAATTGATGGGCAATGATGGTGGGGGGAGGCAATGATGGTGGTGATAGGCAATGATGGCGGTGATAGGCAATGATGGTGGGGGAGGCAATGATGGAGGTGATGGGCAATGATGGTGGGGGAGGCAATGATGGCGGTGATAGGCAATGATGGTGGGGGAGGCAATGATAATGTTGATAGGCAATGATGGTGGGGGAGGCAATGATGGAGCTGATAGGCAATGATGGTGGGAGAGGCAATGACGGAGGTGATTAGGCAATGATGGTGGGGGAGGCAATGATGGAGGTGATGGCCAATGATGTTGGGGGGAGGCAATAATGCAGTTGATTAGGCAATGATGGAGGTGATGGGCAATGATGGAGGTGATGGGCAATGATGGTGGTGGGAGGAGGCAATGATGGAGGTGGTGGAATGGGCAGTGGTGGGGGAGAATGATAGGGGTGGTGGGGAGAAGACAATGATGGTGGTGGTGATGAGGACAATGATGGGGTGGAGAGGGGCTACATTATACTTTATGAGGGGGCTGCATTATATTCTGTGTGGGGACTGCTTTATTCTCAGGGGAATACATTATATTCTGGGGGGCTACAGTATACTCTATGGGAGGCTGCATTATTCTCTCAGGGGACTACATAGGGCAGTACTGTGGCGCAGTGGTTAGCACTGCAGCCTTGCAGCGCTGGAGTCATGGGTTCAAACCCCACCAAGGACAACATCTGCAAAGAGTTTGTATGTTCTCTTTGTGTTTGTGTGGCTTTCCTCCGGGTACTCCGGTTTTCTCCCACATTACAAAGACATACTGATAGGGAATTTAGATTGTGAGCCCCAACGGGTACAGGGATGATAATGTGTGCTAACTGTAAAGCGCTGCGGGATATCTTAGCGCTATATAAAAATAAAGATTATTATTACACTATATTCTGGGGGTTACACATTACTATATGAGGGGGCTACAGTATACTCTATGGGGGGCTGCATTATATTCTGTGGTAGGGCTGCATTATTCTCTCGGTGGACTAGATTATATTTTGGGGGCCACATCATACTATATGAGGGGGGCAGCATTATGCCCTATGAGGGGGCTACAGTGTTCTCTATGGGGGGCTGCATTATATTCTGTGGTGGGCTGCATTATATTATATGAGAGGGGCTGCATTATACCCTATGAGGGTGCTACATTATATTCTATGGTGGGGACTGCGTTATACCTGAGGGGGTTGGATTATATTTTGTGGGGTGCTGCATTATATTCTATGAGAGAGGGCTGCATTATATTTTATGAGGGGGGCTACATTATTCTATGAGGGGGCGACATTATATTCTATGAGGGGGCTACCCCTCTATGATTCTACCCCAACCCCTGCTACATAATTAAGACGTGTACTACCTTATACCCTGATAGTAGCATGTTTTACCAGGTCTTGTATTTATTTCTATGTAGCTACATAGTGGGCCCAAGGTGCTCCAGTCCGACACTGCTCACACGAAGCTCGCACCTCAGTACCCAGCACTGCCGCTGGCACACGGGACCGGAGCATGCAGCTGCATGTATTTCTATGCAGCTGAATGCTCTAGTCCGAGTGTTTTTCTTTAGTGCACGTAAGTACTAAGATGTTTAGTGCAGTTGGCTCAGGGTTGCATGTAGCTATGAGAGATGGGCGGGTCTGGCTACCCAAATACCTCACGCGTGGGTGTGGTTACAGCCTACCTAATGGAGGCTGTTGCTTGTCACATGGTCTGTGTCTTTGGAGGGAAAAGCCATCCTGTGTGTGAGGCTCCAGAGCGAGCCTGCATGCTGGACATTGCCCACAGGCCTGAGGGAGCACAACCCGACTAAGGACATTTTTGTGTTGTTTTGCTGGCTCTAAAGGCCATTTACCTTTTAGTTATTGCCTAGGAGTTTATGGAGCAAGTAAACCCACATGGACTTTTTAAAGAAACGCGCCTCCTGTCTTCCTCCTGCCGCACCTGAGTGAGTACGATCTCTACATCATAAAAATCCTGGAGCATCATAGCAGAGGTCCTGATTATCATCCTGATGGGTCCTGCAATTGTGTTATAAGGGCTCAGTGAGGTCACTGAGGACTCCCTCATCCATGTAACCTATTAAATGCCATGGCGGCTGTTCACCTAAGGCCGGTTTCACACGTCAGTGTCTCCGGTACACACCGTGTGTCCGTGTGCAAACACGCAGACATGTCAGTTTTTACCCGGACACATGGGCCGCAAAACGTGCCACACACGTGCACCCAGATAACAGTGTACACTGTCCTCCGTGTGCACGGACGGCCGCAGGGGAAGCAGAGCTACTGTAAGCGCTGTTCCCCTGCAGGTGGTGCTGAAGCCGGCTGTCATCCTTTCTCCCATGCTTGGCCAACGAGCTGTAAACTACTGGGGAATGAATGAGAACCAGCGAGCACAGACTCTGTGACGTCACCGCTAGTTACTGAACCTGCCCCGCAGCTTCTCATTCATTCCCCAGTAGTTTACAGCCGGGAGTGGTTGCATTAGCACCGCTCCCGGTTGTAAACTGTACATTCCCCAGACATGGATTATGGCGTGGGACTGACTGTATGCTGGACAGGTATGGGTATATTTTTGGTCTTTTATTTTGATTTGTTTTTACAGGAGATCGAGGGCTTCGCTTGGATTGGCAGGCTAATAAAGATGGAAAAACTGTGTTTATTGTTTTATTTCATTAAAATACTTTATTCTTACTGTGTTGTGTTTTATTAACCCTTTAACAACTATAGGATTAGTAATGGAGAGGTGTCTTATTGACACCTCTCCATTACTAAGCAGGCTTCATGTCACCTTACAATAGGAAGGTGACATTAACCCCTCATTACCCCAATTGCCACCACTACAGGGCAAGTGGGAAGGATCCAGCAAAGCTACAGAATTGGGACCACCATGAGGTGGGACCACCCGCTGCCAAACCCCATGCAGTCATGTTGACGATACACCACTACTCTAATGTCAACTTTATAGGAGGCTGGATTATATGGACTCTATTATCACGTCAAAGACCTGGCAGTACAGAGAATCTCCCAGTCATAAAAACTGTGTGATCGCCAGCCTAAGATGCCTCCATTGCGGTGTATGGCTACTATGCCTCTGTAAGGAAAGATGAAGGATCTGTTTAGTGCTGTAATTGTTGACATTGCCCATCTGAAGTCTGGTCTCTGTATAATAAATCCATCATCATCTTCTCCACTACACAGAATATCTTGTGTATTACAGAAAATCCCACAATGTGCCCTGACTGTTCTGGATTAGTCAGCTGTCTCGTGTCTGTATATGACGTATTTCCCCTCGTCCATGTTTTCTAGTATTTAGCAGCAGCCATGTGCTCCCCCCTTCTCCCTCTGACACCATGTCTCTTGACTTATTTGGATAGGACGCAGTTATAAGGGACGCAGACAGGGCACTTCCTGACCCTTAGCTGTCGCCACTCATATGTTGGGTGACAGACGGGAAATGCCCCCTGCCATTTATTCCTATTGTGAGTTACTTGCACAATTATATCCAAAAAATATCTGTCTCTCTGTTTCCTGCAGGGAGCATGTTCAGACCAGCAATGTCTCCCAAGCCACTCAAAAACACCCAGCTTGGAGGGCAGCAGGCGAGCGTTGGGGTCCCTGATATGGTTGTGTAGTGAGGTCATTTATTAGATATTTTCCTATTTGTATGTGTGTGATCTCTACATCTCTGGTGCTGCTCTGTTTCTTCAGTCCCTCCCTTGTACTGTTCACTTTCCGTGTCACCTGCTATTGTTTGCTATGTGCGATATTGTTTAGGGAACTGTTTACATTGCGTGTAAATTTAGTTTTTCGTGAAACAGTGGCTTTCATCTGGTAGACGTGTGAACCCCCCCACGGCGTCTCGCGCATTAAATCATTCTTTTTTGTCCTGTTGCTATTAGAGGGGTGTAAGAAAATATACAAAAAAAATTGTTTGGATTTCTTTTTATTATTATATATACTATTTCATTTTCTTCCGAGTCTGGGAAAACCGTGAAAATATGTTCAGGATTACTACACTATACATAAGTATTAGGACACCTACACATTACACTTTTTATGACATCCCATTCTAAATCTGTAGCCATGATTATAGGGTTGATCTCCCATTGGCTATTATAACGGCTCCTGCTCCTCTGGGAATGATTTCTTCAAGATTTTTTACTACATTACTTCACACCCTAGACAAAGACCCCAGAACAAGTATAAACCCAGGAAAAAAAATACAAATACCAGACTCCCTAAACTATTGGGGTATTTGTCCACGGGCCGGACTACATCCGGATTAGCTGCGGATTGAACGCTGTGTACAACCGCACCGTTCAACCCGCAGCATCCAGATGTTACAGCATAGTGGAGGGGATTTTATGAAATCTCGTCTCCACTATGCGCATCCACATCTGGCGGCCCTGCGTTTCCGGACATGCGGCACGTCTTTTTAGAACGCAGTATGCCTGTTTACCTTGCGGTGACGCTCCGTCACCGCAAGGTAAATAACAGGGTCCTGTGTATAGCGTGCGGCGATTCCGGATGTGTGCAATGAACACATTCGGAATCACCGCGCGTACAGAAGGGGGTGGCGCTTTGGGCGGAGCAGGTTTTCCGCTCCGTCCAAAGCGCAATCAATCCGGACAGTGGACTCATACCCTTACAGTACTAAGAGCAGAACTACACAGCCGGAAGCCCCTTTACTTATTACAGGGTCTGACTGTGGGGGCTGCCTTATTACAGGGTCTGACTATGGGGGTGCTGCCTTATTACAGGGTCTGACTATGGGGGTGCTGCCTTATTAGAGGGTCTGCCTATAGGGGTGCTGCCTTATTACAGGGTCTGCCTATGGGGGGCTGCCTCATTACAGGGTCTGCCTATGGGGTTGCTGCCTCATTACAGGATCTGACTATGGGGGTGCTGCCTTACTACAGGGTCTGCCTATGGGTGGGCTGATTTGTTACACGGTCTGCCTATGGGGGTGCTGCCTTATTACAGGGTCTGACTATAAGGGTGCTGCCTCATTACAGGGTCTAACTATAGGGGTGCTGCCTCATTACAGGGTCTGCCTATAGGGGTGCTGCCTTATTACAGGGTCTGCCTATGGGGGGCTGCCTCATTACAGGGCCTGCCTATGGGGTTGCTGCCTCATTACAGGATCTGACAATGGGGGTGCTGCCTTACTACAGGGTCTGCCTATGGGGGGGCTGACTTGTTACACGGTCTGCCTATGGGGGTGCTGCCTTATTACAGGGTCTGACTATAAGGGTGCTGCCTCATTACAGGGTCTGACTATAGGGGTGCTGCCTCATTACAGGGTCTGATTATAGGGGTGCTGCCTCATTACAGGGTCTGACTATAGGGGTGCTGCCTCATTGAAAGGCTGCTTACATGTGGCTGACAAGATTGTTACAAAAGAACAGCCATATAATCACTGACCAGCGATTATATGGCTGTTCTTTTGTAACAGTCTTGTCAGCCACATGTAAGCAGCCTTTCAATTTTAAAGATGTTGAAATAAAAAAAAAAATGTTTTTGAATTTTATTCCGGAGATGGATTTCCTCTTTTTCTACATATGAAACTGTGAACGTTGAGCAGTGACGTTTTCCGTGCTCGGATTTCCTATGGACTATTAAGATTTCATCAATAGGGGTGAACTGAATTACTTACCTTTTTTCCTTGTGCTGCCTCATTACAGGGTCTGACTATGGGAGTGCTGCCTTATTACAGGGTCTGCCTATAGGGGTGCTGCTTTATTACAGGGTCTGCCTATAGGGGTGCTGCTTTATTACAGGGTCTGCCTATAGGGGTGCTGCCTTATTACAGGGTCTGCCTATAGGGGTGCTGCCTTATTACAGGGTCTGCCTATAGGGGTGCTGCCTTATTACAGGGGCTGCCTATGGGGGCTGCCTTATTACAGGGTCTGCCTTATTACAGGGTCTGCCTATAGGGGTGCTGCCTTATTACAGGGTCTGCCTATAGGGGTGCTGCCTTATTACAAGGTCTGCCTATAGGGGTGCTGCCTTATTACAGGGTCTGAATATGGGGGTGCTGCCTTATTACAGGGTCTGCTTATAGTGGTGCTGCCTTATTACAGGGTCTCCCTATAGGGGTGCTGCCTTATTACAGGGTCTGCCTATAGGGGTGCTGCCTTATTACAGGGTCTGCCTATGGGGGTGCTGCCTCATTACAGGGTATGCCTATAGGGGTGCTGCCTCATTACAGGGTCTGCCTATAGGGGTGCTGCCTTATCACAGGGTCTGCCTATAGGGGTGCTGCCTTATCACAGAGTCTGCCTATAGGGGTGCTGCCTTATTACAGGGTCTGCCTATGGGGTGATGCCTTATTACAGGGTCTGACTAAGGGGGCTGCCTCATTTCAGGGTCTTACTATAGGGGTGCTGCCTCATTACAGGGTCTGACTATAGGGGTGCTGCCTCATTACAGGGTCTGACTATGGTGGCTGCCTTATTACAGGGTCTGACTATGGGGGCTGCCTTATTACAGGGTCTGACTACAGGGGGGCTGCCTTATTACAGGGTACGCCTATAGGGGTGCTGCCTCATTACAGGGTCTGACTATGGGGGTGCTGCCTCATTACAGGGTCTGACTATGGGGGTGCTGCCTCATTACAGGGTCTGACTATGGGGGTGCTGCCTTATTACAGGGTCTGACTATGGGGGCTGCCTTATTACAGGGTCTGACTATGGGGGTGCTGCCTTATTACAGGTCCTGCCACCTTATTACAGGGTCTGCCTATGGGGGTGCTGCCTTATACTACAAAGACTGCCTTATTACAGGGTCTGCCTATATGGGGGTGCTGCCTTATTACAGTGTCTGCCTATGGGGGCTGCCGTATGCTATAGAGTCTGCCTATGGGGGAGTGCATTATACTATATTGTGGACTATTTGGTGCATTATGCTACTATATATGGAGGCTATCTAGGGGGCCATCATACAGTATGGAGATTACAGTGTGGGGGTCATTATACATTGTTGGAGCCATCAAACAGTTTGGGGGCTACTAAGGGGTCAGTATACTGTGTGGGTGGTACTATACAGTGAGGGGGCATTATACTGTGTATACTGTAAGAGAGAATCATACTGTGTAAAGGGGAGCTGTACAGGGGGAGACTTGGGACTTTATTAAATGTAAAGTGGGCACTTATTGTTTTAGGGGAACTCAGGTTACTGTAACTATCAAAGGGGCACACAGGGCATTATTACTTTCTAGGGGCAAAATATGGGCACTGTTTTCTAGGGCACTTGTACCTGGCATTACTATATTGTAGAAAGTTGCTTTAGAATTTAGAGGGCACAGAGAACCACACACCAGGTGCAGTAATAGGGTCACATACGGCAGCAGCGGCTCAGTATTGGGCTATCAGGAGCAGTAATAGGGACACATACGGCAGCAGCAGCTCAGTATTGGGGTATCAGGTGCAGTAATACGGACACATACGGCAGCAGCAGCTCAGTATTGGGGTATCGGGGGCAGTAATAGGGTCACATGCAGCAGCAGCTCAGTATTGGGGTATCAGGGGCAGTAATAGGGACACATACGGCAGCAGCAGCCCAGTATTGGGGTATCAGGTGCAGTAATAGGGACATATACGGCAGCAGCAGCTCAGTATTGGGGTATCAGGTGCAGTAATAGGGACACATACGGCAGCAGCAGCCCAGTATTGGGGTATCAGGTGCAGTAATAGGGACACATACGGCAGCAGCAGCTCAGTATTGGGGTATCAGGTGCAGTAATAGGGACACACATGGCAGCAGCAGCTCAGTATTGGGGTATCAGGGGCAGTAACAGGGACACATACGGCAGCAGCTGCTCAGTATCTGGGTATCAGGGGCAGCAATAGGGACACATACGGCAGCAGCAGCACAGTATCGGGGTATCAGGGGAAGTAATAGGGACACATACGGCATCAGCGGCTCAGTATTGGGGTATCAGGTGCAGTAATAGGGACACATAAGGCAGCAGCAGCTCAGTATTGGGGTATCAGGGGCAGTAATAGGGACACATACGGCAGCAGCTGCTCAGTATCGGGGTATCAGGGGCAGTAATAGGGACACATACGGCAGCAGCAGCTCAGTATCGGGGTATCAGGGGAAGTAATAGGGACACATACGGCATCAGCGGCTCAGTATTGGGGTATCAGGTGCAGTAATAGGGACACATACGGCAGCAGCAGCTCAATATTGGGGTATCAGGGGCAGTAATACTAATAAGACTGATTTATAAATTTCATAAGATACACAGACTATTGTATACATCACAAAGAATACACCAAAACAATATACTGAGACTGCCATACACATCACATAGAATATACTGAGACTGCTGTATACATCACAAAGATATACTGAAACAGCTGTATACATCACACAGGATACACTGAGACTCTGCTGTATATGTCACATATGATATACTGAGACTTGGCTATATGCATTACATAGGATACATTGAGACTGCTGCATATATATATCAGATAGGATATGCTGATATTCTGCTGTATACATCACAAAGGATACACTTTAACTTCTTGCGGTTCTACCTGGCTCTGCTCCTTGCGGTTCTACGTCTTTAGCTCTTGGCGTTACCTCCTGCGGTTCTGCTCTTGGCTCTGCCTCCAGCGTCTCCGCTCTTGGCTCTGCCTCCAGCGTCTCCGCTCTTGGCTTCGCCTCCAGCATCTCTGCTCTTGGCTCCGCCTCCTGCGGCTCCGTCCTTGGCTCTGCCTTCTCCTTCTCTACTCTCTGCTCTGCCTTCTCCTTCTCTACTCTCTGCTCTGCCTTCTCCTTCTCTACTCTCTGCTCTGCCTTCTCCTTCTCTACTCTCTGCTCTGCCTTCTCCTTCTCTACTCTCTGCTCTGCCTTCTCCTTCTCTGCTCATAGCTCTGCCTTCTCCTTCTCTTCTCTTAGCTCCACCTTCTACTGTTACTCCGCCTCCTGCGATTCAGCTTTGCTTCCACTCTCGCTCTATCTTTATTCTGCTACTTTCCATACAGGTCTCTACCTGTTCCTTTATATTCTCCAGTCTGAACAGGTTCTTACCTGTTTCCACACATCCATCTGAATACCAGTTCCTACCAGAGTATCAGTCCTGTCTGCCAGTGCCAGCCGTGCCCGCCTGTCTGCCTGAGTGCCAGCCGCGCCCATCTGCCTGCTTGTATCTCCGTCAAGCCAGTCCGCCCGTCAGGGCCTCTGCCATACCCGTCTGTCAGCCAGTGTCACAGCCGTGCCTGCCCGTGTCTTGTCCCCGGTGGGATCAGCATCCACAGTCCGACTCCACCCTGGAGTGGTACCTGGTAGCTTCCTATTGCACAAGTCTGACCTCACCATCAGAGGCTCCAGCGAACACCTAGGAAGCTACTTAGTTACGCCCCTTCCAGGGAAGTTCGGTCTGTGGTCCAGTGGGGCCACACCCCCAGGCGCCAGCACCAACCAGTCTCGGCGCGAGCGTTACAGCCGATAATGTATGTAAAATGCTGTGGAATTAATGGCCCTATATAAGTGAGTAAAATAAATATAATATAGAGACTGCTGTGTTCATCACATAGCATACACTGAGACTCTGCTATATATATATGGAGCGCCCCCAAGGGCTGTGGGGTACTCGGATCCGGGCCCTTCTGTTCTCAGTGGGGATGTCACGGTGGCTGACCCGGTCCGTGGCCCTCGGGAGGTCCGTTGATGAAATGGGGGAAAGGTCTTTAAAGGGATAATGTTCGTGACGCCACCTATGATATTCGGTCAGGGTGACCGACGCTGCTTAGGGGTCCGCTGGGGTGATGTTATGGCAGCCAGATGGTATACCTTCCCACAGGTGAAGTGTGTCCCCAGGGCTTCCCAGAGTGTAGTTGGTAGATGGCGGATGTTGTAAGGCGCAGAGAATAACGAGGACACAAGGTTGCAGTCTCTTTACCTTTACTGAAGGCTTCAACATCCACAGTCCAGGGCACCAGACCACAGGGTAGGCAGAGTCCGGCCGGTCTGAAGGCAACTCCAGAGTCCCCTTATCCAGGTGGAATTCAGTAGCCTTCCTACTAGCACCTGGGTGTTGTAGTACCTCCCTGCTGAGCAACTCGGTAAGGTCCTCACAACTGTTGTAGATGTTCTAGATGTTATTTCTTCCTGTCTGTCCCCCAGATGGTGTGGATAGGACAAACCCGTATGACTGATGGCCTGAGGCTTGTTTATAGGGACCCTAGAGACGCCCCAACCCCCACAATTTGCCACCGTGTCTTCTTAGGTATTAAGGTCGGGCAGCCAACTTGGAATTGACTGTCCTGCCGGTCTCTGAAGTAAAGCGTAGAGTCTATTACTCCCTTGGTGTTCCGGCCACCGGCTACGCGCCTCAGAAGGAGGCAGCCTCTCTCAGGGCAGAACTCCTTCTGGTTTTCTTCTCCTTGTGCTATGACTTTGTTTCTCACTCTCTACAATACAATTCTCTTCGTATCCTTTCTTAGGATGCTGCCGCACGTGGGGCAGGCGCAGCTCCGTGTCTTTCTGTCTAGGTCTCTGACAGGATCCCACCCCTGTCTGGGGCCCTCTGTCTGCAGCTTTGTGGTATTCCTCCTTTCCTGCTGTTTGCCTGACAGATGTTGCCTGGGCCAAGCCCAGTCAGCTTCTGACTAACTTTCTATCCAACCCACCAGTTTTACCCTAATGTGAGGAGTGCCCTAGTAGATAGGAGCAAGGGTCCCCCTGGTGGACTGGAGTGTGAAGTGTAGTGTATGGTTTGTGATACCTGGCAAGGTGAACTCCTTTAGTGCCATCAGACGTAATATCACTCCCCCTGCTGGAAGAATAACATTACTGCAACGAACCAGGACTCTGGGGCGCAGCATACATAACATAGTATACACTGAGACTGCTGTATACATCACATAGCATACACTGATACTCTGCTATATACATCACATAGGATACATGAAGCGTGACTCAGTGGTCTCCTGTTCTATGTCATGGTTTCTTCATGACTGCCATGAGAGATGTCTCAGAGCAGTGCAACTGCAGTGTGATGAGACTCCCTCCCCGCCTCAAAACCAGGAGCATCATGGAAATATAGTCTGCATTAGGAGCACCATATCAGAGGGGAAGAAGGAGTTTAGATGACAGACAACTAAAAAATAATAAATTTTGACAATATGAATATTTATTGTGAAGCAAACACAAAAGCCTAAACAAAACACAAAGAAATATTTAAAAATGTGCACGTTGCTCCTGAATCTGTTAGGTCAAGATCTAGCACTAGGATGGGATTCAACCCATATAACCTGCTTGATAACCAATAGAGCCACATAGATATAACGAATATGTAAAATACATATGAGTGGACATTAGTTCTGCTGCTGTGACCTGGAGATAACATGGCAGTATGTGGTATATGATAGGCAGTATGTAGTATATGATAGGTTATTTCCAGGTCACAGCAGCAGAGCTTCCACCTTCACATGTTCACGACAACTGTATTAACATTGTAAGGCTTTGCTTCAACCTTAGATTCCCTGCACGCAAAGGGAAAAACTGGAAAATGCTCAAAATATTCCAATATGTTTGACATTTATCTGAGAATATTGCTAGCAATACATGACTGCTTCACTGGTTGGTTAGTGATTGACTAATGTAGCATTTGTACCCAGGGTCAGACTGGCCCACCAGGGAACAGGAGGATTCTTCCCATGGGCCCAAGCACTTAGACCTGCTGGCATACAGGGCTGGCAGCTGCCTAGGGCCCCCCGCTGCTCCAGGGGCCCCCAGCCAGTGGCGTATCGCTAACAGCGGCACACCCAGCTGCTACGGGAGCCTGTCCGCGCTGCTAAAGAGAAATTAATATTCCCGCTTCCCCACGCCCCCATGGGCATGGAGAGCAGTGAATATTCATTTTAGTTTAACCCCTTTCTGACATCGGACGTACTATCCCGTCCATGTGGGGTGGGCCCCTATGACCATGGACGGGATAGTACGTCCAGCGCGATCGGCGGCGCTCACGGGGGGAGCGCCGCCGATCGCAGCCGGGTGTCAGCTGCCTATCGCAGCTGACATCCGGCACTATGTGCCAGGAGCGGTCACGGACCGCCCCCGGCACATTAACCCCCGGCACACCGCGATCAAAGATGATCGCGATGTGCCGGCGGTACAGGGAAGCCTCCCGCAGGGAGGGGGCTCCCTGCGGGCTTCCCTGAGCCCCCCGCAGCAACGCGATGTGATCGCGTTGCTGCGAGGGTCTCACCTCCCTCCCTGCTCCCTCCAGCCCCGGATCCAAGATGGCCGCGGATCCGGGTCCTGCAGGGAGGGAGGTGGCTTCACAGAGCCTGCTTAGAGCAGGCACTGTGAAGGCTGCAGCGCTGCATGTCAGATCAGTGATCTGACAGAGTGCTGTGCAAACTGTCAGATCACTGATCTGTGATGTCCCCCCTTGGGACAAAGTAAAAAAGTAAAAAAAAAAATTTCAAATGTGTAAAAAAAAAATATTCCAAAATAATGAAAAAAAATATATATATTATTCCCATAAATACAATTCTTTATCTAAATAAAAAAAAAAAAACAATAAAAGTACACATATTTAGTATCGCCGCGTCCGTAACGGCCCGACCTATAAAACTGGCCCACTAGTTAACCCCTTCAGTAAACACCGTAAGAAAAAAAAAAAAAAAACGAAGCAAAAAACAACGCTTTATTATAATACCGCCGAACAAAAAGTGGAATAACACGCGATCGAAAAGACAGATATAAATAACCATGGTACCGCTGAAAACGTCATCTTGTCCCGCAAAAAACGAGCCGCCATACAGCATCATCAGCAAAAAAATAAAAAAGTTATAGTCCTGAGAATAAAGCGATGTCAAAATAATTATTTTTTCTATAAAATAGTTTTTATCGTATAAAAGCGCCAAAACATAAAAAAATCATATAAATGAGGTGTCGCTGTAATCGTACTGACCCGAAGAATAAAACTGCTTTATCAATTTTACCAAACGCGGAACGGTATAAACGCCTCCCCCAAAAGAAATTCATGAATAGCTGGTTTTTAGTCATTCTGCCTCACAAAAATCGGAATAAAAAGCGATCAAAAAGTGTCACGTGCCCGAAAATGTTACCAATAAAAACGTCAACTCGTCCCGCAAAAAACAAGACCTCACATGACTCTGTGGACTCAAATATGGAAAAATTATAGCTCTCAAAATGTGGTAACACAAAAAATATTTTTTGCAATAAAAAGCGTCTTTCAGTGTGTGACGGCTGCCAATCATAAAAATCCGCTAAAAAACCCGCTATAAAAGTAAATCAAACCCCCCTTCATCACCCCCTTAGTTAGGGAAAAATTAAAAAAATTTATTTATTTCCATTTTCCCATTAGGGCTAGGGTTAGGACTAGGGTTAGGGCTAGGGCTAGGGTTAGGGCTAGGGCTAGGGTTAGGGCTAGGGCTAGGGTTAGGGCTAGGGTTAGGGCTAGGGTTAGGGCTAGGGTTAGGGCTAGGGTTAGGGCTAGGGCTAGGGTTAGGGCTAGGGTTAGGGCTAGGGTTAGGGCTAGGGTTAGGATTAGGGTTAGGATTAGGGTTAGGGCTAGGGCTACAGTTTGGGTTGGGGCTAAAGTTACAGTTAGGGTTTAGATTACATTTACGGTTGGGAATAGGGTTGGGATTAGGGTTAGGGGTGTGTCAGGGTTAGAGGTGTGGTTAGGGTTACTGTTGGGATTAGGGTTAGGGATGTGTTTGGATTAGGGTTTCAGTTATAATTGTCGGGTTTCCACTGTTTAGGCACATCAGGGGCTCTCCAAACGCGACATGGCGTCCGATCTCAATTCCAGCCAATTCTGCGTTGAAAAAGTAAAACAGTGCTTCTTCCCTTCCGAGCTCTCCCGTGTGCCCAAACAGGGGTTTACCCCAACATATGGGGTATCAGCGTACTCAGGACAAATAGGACAACAACTTTTGGGGTCCAATTTCTCCTGTTACCCTTGGGAAAATACAAAACTCGGGGCTAAAACATATTTTTTGTGGGAAAAAAAAGATTTTTTATTTTCACGGCTCTGCGTTATAAACTGTAGTGAAACACTAGGGGGTTCAAAGTTCTCACAACACATCTAGATTAGTTCCCTGGGGGGTCTAGTTTCCAATATGGGGTCACTTGTGGGGGGTTTCTACTGTTTAGGTACATTAGGGGTTCTGCAAACGCAATGTGACGTCTGCAGACCATTCCATCTAAGTCTGCATTCCAAATGGCGCTCCTTCCCTTCCGAGCTCTGCCATGCGCTCAAACGGTGGTTTCCCCCAACATACGGGGTATCAGCGTACTCAGGACAAATTGGACAACAACTTTTGGGGTCGAATTTCTCCTCTTACCCTCGGGAAAATTCAAAACTGGGGGCTAAAAAATAATTTTTGGGGGAAAGATTTTTTTTTTTAATTTTCACGGCTCTGCGTTACAAACTGTAGTGAAACACTTGGGGGTTCAAAGCTATCACAACACATCTAGATGAGTTCCTTAGGGGGTCTAGTTTCCAAAATGGTGTCACTTGTGGGAGGTTTCTACTGTTTAGGTACATTAGGGGCTCTGCAAATGCAATGTGACACCTGCAGACCATTCCATCTAAGTCCTCATTCCAAATGGAGCTCCTTCCCTTCCGAGCCCTCCCATGCGCCCAAACAGTGGTTCTCCCCCACATATGGGGTATCAGCGCACTCAGGACAAATTGGACAACAAATTTTGGGGTCGAATTTCTCCTGTTACCCTCGGGAAAATACAAAACTGGGGGCTAAAAAATAATTTTTGTGGGAAAAAATTTTTGTTTTATTTTTACGGCTCTGCATTATAAACTTCTGTGAAGCACTTGGTGGGTCAAAGTGCTCACCACACCTCTAGATAAGTTCCTTAGGGGGTCTACTTTCCAAAATGGTGTCATTTGTGGGGGGTTTCAATGTTTAGGCACATCAGTGGCTCTTCAAACGCAACATGGCGTCCCATCTCAATTCCTGTCAATTTTGCTTTGAAAAGTCAAACGGCGCTCCTTCCCTTCCGAGCTCTCCCATCCGCCCAAACAGTGGTTTACCCCCACATATGGGCTATCAGCGTACTCAGGACAAATTGTACAACAACTTTTGGGGTACAATTTCTTCTCTTACCCTTGGGAAAATAAAAAATTGGGGGCGAAAAGATAATTTTTGTGAAAAAATATGATTTTTTATTTTTACGGTTCTACATTATAAACTTCTGTGAAGCACTTGGTGGGTCAAAGTGCTCACCACACCTCTAGATAAGTTCCTTAGGGGGTCTACTTTCCAAAATGGTGTCACTTGTGGGGGGTTTCAATGTTTAGCCACATCAGGGGCTCTCCAAACGAAACATGGCGTCCCATCTCAATTCCAGTCAATTTTGCATTGAAAAGTCAAATGGCACTCCTTCGCTTCCGAGCTCTGCCATGCGCCCAAACAGTGGTTTACCCCCACATGTGGGGTATTGGCATACTCAGGACAAATTGTACAACAATGTTTGGGGTCCATTTTCTCCTGTTACCCTTGGTAAAATAAAACAAATTGGAGCTGAATTAAATGTTTTGTGAAAAAAAGTTAAATGTTCATTTTTATTTAAACATTCAAAAAATTCCTGTGAAGCACCAGAAGGGTTAATAAACTTGAATATGGTTTTGAGCACCTTGAGGGGTGTAGTTTTTAGAATGGTGTCACACTTGGGTATTTTCTATCATATAGACCCCTCAAAATGACTTCAAATGAGATGTGGTCCCTAAAATAAAATGGTGTTGTAGAAATGAGAAATTGCTGGTCAACTTTTAACCCTTATAACTCCCTAACAAAAAAAAATTTTGGTTCCGAAATTGTGCTTATGTAAAGTAGACATGTGGGAAATGTTACTTATTAAGTATTTTGTGTGACATATCTCTGTGATTTAATTGCATAAAAATTCAAAGTTGGAAAATTGCGAAATTTTCATAATTTTCGCCAAATTTCCGTTTTTTTCACAAATAAACGCAGGTACTCTCAAAGAATTTTTACCATTGTCATGAAGTACAATATGTCACGAGAAAACAATGTCAGAATCACCAGGATCCATTGAAGCGTTGCAGAGTTATAACCTCATAAAGGGACAGTGGTCAGAATTGTAAAAATTGGCCCGGTCATTAACGTGCAAACCACCATTGGGGGTAAAGGGGTTAATAGCGGCCGGTGTTAGCTGCAGGTTGAGGCTAACACTGCCTGCAGGGTAGACGCTAGAATGTAAGGGCTGCTTCCAAGTATGATGTCATTTCTGGGAGATAGCTAGAATGTATGGGGCTGTAGTCAGAAACTGGAAGGAGCCCATACATTGTAGCTACAACCGAGAAAGCTGCCGGCGACGAAGATGCTGTCAGGATGTGCTGCTGCTACGGGAAACGTGCGGAGAGGTGAGTGGTGCTGTGTCTGTGTGTGCGTGCGGGAGTGGTGCTGTGTGTGTGTGTGGGGGGCTGCATTATACCTTATGAGGGGGTTGCATTATACTCTGAGGTGGCTACATTATATTCAGTGGGGGGGGGGCTGCATTATACTATATGAGGAAGGCTGCATTATATCCTATGAGGGGACTACATTATATTCTATGGGGGGGCTGCGTTATACCTTATGAGGGAGTTGCATTACATTTTGTGGGAGGTTGCATCATACCATATGAGGGGGGCTGCATTATATTCTATGATGGGGCTGAATTATATTCTATGAGGGGGCTACATTATATTCTATGAGGAAGCTACTTTATATTCTATGAGGGGGCTACCCCAACCCCTGCTACATAATTAAGATGTGAAGACACAAAAGAGAATAGTAAAACCAAAAACACTCAGTTTGAAAAAATGTTGCAGTAATCCGCAAGTGCTAGTAAAAGATGTAAAAAACAGGGTATTTGGTTGATACGTTTTTTGCAAAAAATGTATACTAAGCTGCTCTACCAATCTTCACGGTATACCCTTATCAGAGCAGTCCTAACTAATGTATGCAATCCCTATCTGATGTATTTAAAAACCTGATCATCTGTATATAACCTGTGTGAACAGGGTTCAGAGAGGAAAAATCCATGTGTGCATACAGGGTAGAACAGCTTTTGTGCAGATAGCCCAAGAGGAGTGGTGGAACTCCCCAGTCTTGTAGACACAAGAGAACAATTATGGAAACAGGAACACATGGGCTACTTGCACAGTGAACAAGTCTGTATGATCATGTTCACACACCACCAAGAAACCTGAAGACACAAAAGAGAATAGTAAAACCAAAAACACTCAGTTTGAAAAAATGTTGCAGTAATCCGCAAGTGCTAGTAAAAGATGTAAAAAACAGGGTATTTGGTTGATACGTTTTTTGCAAAAAATGTATACTAAGCTGCTCTACCAATCTTCACGGTATACCCTTATCAGAGCAGTCCTAACTAATGTATGCACACATGGATTTTTCCTCTCTGAACCCTGTTCACACAGGTTATATACAGATGATCAGGTTTTTAAATACATCAGATAGGGATTGCATACATTAGTTAGGACTGCTCTGATAAGGGTATACCGTGAAGATTGGTAGAGCAGCTTAGTATACATTTTTTGCAAAAAACGTATCAACCAAATACCCTGTTTTTTACATCTTTTACTAGCACTTGCGGATTACTGCAACATTTTTTCAAACTGAGTGTTTTTGGTTTTACTATTCTCTTTTGTGTCTTCAGGTTTCTTGGTGGTGTGTGAACATGATCATACAGACTTGTTCACTGTGCAAGTAGCCCATGTGTTCCTGTTTCCATAATTGTTCTCTTGTGTCTACAAGACTGGGGAGTTCCACCACTCCTCTTGGGCTATCTGCACAAAAGCTGTTCTACCCTGTATGCACACATGGATTTTTCCTCTCTGAACCCTGTTCACACAGGTTATATACAGATGATCAGGTTTTTAAATACATCAGATAGGGATTGCATACATTAGTTAGGACTGCTCTGATAAGGGTATACCGTGAAGATTGGTAGAGCAGCTTAGTATACATTTTTTGCAAAAAACGTATCAACCAAATACCCTGTTTTTTACATCTTTTACTAGCACTTGCGGATTACTGCAACATTTTTTCAAACTGAGTGTTTTTGGTTTTACTATTCTCTTTTGTGTCTTCAGGTTTCTTGGTGGTGTGTGAACATGATCATACAGACTTGTTCACTGTGCAAGTAGCCCATGTGTTCTTGTTTCCATAATTGTTCTCTTGTGTCTACAAGACTGGGGAGTTCCACCACTCCTCTTGGGCTATCTGCACAAAAGCTGTTCTACCCTGTATGCACACATGGATTTTTCCTCTCTGAACCCTGTTCACACAGGTTATATACAGATGATCAGGTTTTTAAATACATCAGATAGGGATTGCATACATTAGTTAGGACTGCTCTGATAAGGGTATACCGTGAAGATTGGTAGAGCAGCTTAGTATACATTTTTTGCAAAAAACGTATCAACCAAATACCCTGTTTTTTACATCTTTTACTAGCACTTGCGGATTACTGCAACATTTTTTCAAACTGAGTGTTTTTGGTTTTACTATTCTCTTTTGTGTCTTCAGGTTTCTTGGTGGTGTGTGAACATGATCATACAGACTTGTTCACTGTGCAAGTAGCCCATGTGTTCCTGTTTCCATAATTAAGATGTGTACTACCTTATATTATACTCTGATATTAGCGTGTTTTACCACACAATTGGTGGTCTTGTATTTATTTCTATGTAGCTACATAGTGTGCCCCAAGTATGATTTTCTCTGGTGGGCTCAAAGTGCTCCAGTCCAACGCTGTTTGTACCCATTGGACCAGCAGGGAGGTAACCTGCTACCCACCGAGCCAAAACAACGACAAATTCCAGGCAAATATAACATTAATCAGATAATGATAACATCATTCGCATTCCAGACCGGCTATTTGTGACCAGACTATACGTGTTCATATTGTGTCTTTCATAGCATTTTTTTCTGTTACCTATCACTTGATACATCTGGACCCATTGTAAAAGTCCCATTGTCATGTCAGTCCATATGAGTAACTGAGCGACACTTCAAAAGCAGTGACACAAACATTAAGTCCATCCTCAATGGGGGTGCTAGCCTTAAGTAACGTACACCACGCCTTCTGGACGTGTGTTAGGAGGAGGGGGGTCTGTTTTTCTGGTATTCGGGCTCCTTGGAGAATTTCTTTACTTGTGTAAAAGGCATTTCCTCCTCGGTGATATCCAGCTACATAAGACCTCCCCAGTCCTAGCTTGTTTCCTGGACAGAGCTCATCAGATAGTGCTGATTGTCAGAGTAGAGCAGAGCAATCTGGACGGCTGTCCACTAATCATCTCCTACATCTCCTCTGACTTCATAAACTTCCCCTCTTTGTATCTTTATGTATCTCTTCTTTTGCTTATAAACAGTCGGTCTTCTCAAGAGGGACGAAATCTGGATTTCTGTCACCGTCTGACTGATCCCAGCTCCGTGTCAGCCCAAAGTGCTGTGATCTCACTTTGGCGCTTGATCAGAGCTTTGTCTGAGCCAACGCTCCTGGACACAGGCTAAGAAAGGACTTCCACGAAGCAGAAAAGGAGACGTCTGAGAAAGATGAAGGTTCTTCAGATGATTCTTCTTGTTCTTGGTCTCCGAATGGGACATTCAAGTAAGTCCATAGGAAGAATGATGCCTATTATTATGGATAGTGGTTACCAGAGCCATAGCTAAGCTTTCCTTCACCATGTCACTGCCTAACCCTACATCTAAATGCCTTGGCGAAAGCAAAGAGGCTGTTAGCGCCTACCCTGGCACCCAAGGTGCTCCAAAGTTATACCCCTAGAGGTGACATATTACTCAACATCTTGTGCCCGTATTCATGCCATCTCTATTCATCCTATTTCTCAAAGTCAACTCAACTTTAAGCATCATCTATCACGGTTGGGTTGATCTTCGTGGGAATATTATGGCTAAAAATTTGGGTGGACTTGAGTCGATGAAATAGAAGTGATTGATGTTCAGGTGATTTGGAACTACTTGTGCAGGTATTAATACTTCAACCATAAGATTGCAGCTAGAAAAAAAAACAACCTTTTGAGCATTGGACGCTGGCTTCTCATTTAACTGGTGGGAATGATGCACTGAAATAGTTAATTTTTGGATCTCCACTAAAGACCCTAGTACTACTTGTATCTCATAATATGGATTCAATTTGTAGTTGTCTCAGCACCCCTTGGGAACTGTAGCTCACAACATCTTGTTAGTAATACGTTTTTTAATCTTGAGTTAAACGGTCCCAGAATTTTGGAAAACATGGTTACTATCACGTAGAAGACATACCCAGGACGACCATGCTATGCACGCAAACAGATGTTTGTTAGTTTGGGAGGAATGTTTTATAGACTGTTAAAAGCAAAACAGGAACAAAATATTTAAAATGAGGAAACAAAGTTCACTGACATTTCTGAAGTTTGTGACTTCAACTTCATCTTACATTCACCAGTATTTGAAGATATCATAAAGTCAAATCTATTGCAAAGAAGGCAATGTGATTTTGTGAAAAGTCATTAGGTTGGGGGGACCATAGAGTAGTGGTCTATAACCTGTGACTGTCCAGTTTATGCAAAACTGCAGCTCCAGCCGATGGCTGTCAGGACATGCTGGAAGTGGTAGTTTAGCCACAGGTTGAAGACCACTGCCCCAAACTATTGTAGATTATGCCACTGATCCAGCGTAATCTTCTATATGAGAAAACCCATCATATTCACTCTGTAAAGTCAACTACGTATCACATTGGTGTCACGCTTGATTTTAAGGGGGTAGAATTATCCAACCACAATATCTAGTGTGATCCTGTTCTGTAAATGGTGCAGTCCTTATACACAAAAGTGGTCATGTATGGTCGTCATGTATTATTCATGGTGTAGATTTTATTGTCACATTTTGCAGTGAACACAGGATGTGACCACCACAAATAATAAACAGTTTGTCTAGAAAGGGCTCCTATTTCCTGTTGACATGAAAACATTGTATAACATTATACTGTATGGGATTTTTTTTTCCAGTTTTTCTTTAGTAACTCCTATAAATAGCTAATAGTGCCTATTCCAGACTTCCTTCCGTCCTACCAGTGTTACCAAGACCAGAACTCAGGGGCCGGTTTTCAACAAGTCAGATTATATCCTGTGTTCAGCTATCTGAAAGCTAATCCATGGTCCCATCATAACTGGTGCTATGTATGCTATACATTATCGTGGAGTAAAATGAGCCAGATGTATTAAGTTTTGTGACATCTGTCTGCCACCGTGCACGCGCATAAGAAAAGGGAGTGTTATACATTTCTGTCATACATTTCTGTTGTAAATTATAAAGATTTAGTCAGCTGTAGTTGGCACCACCCCTTCCCATTAAGCTCAGCCACTTATCAAAAAGTTGTTAGAACTGGTGTAAAAAAACCTCCCCCAGTGATTCCTAAGTTTGCACGTTCTGAAAGTACCTCCTAACTTTTCAGGTTCCCCCAGTGCTTTCTAAACTATGCAGACTCACATAGAACCATCTAACTACTCCCATTTTTAGAACTCCCATAGAAGTGACCACCTCTCCCTCCAATCATTCTCAGTACGATGCAAGTTGTGGCCCCCTTCTCAAGATAGATTCAGATCCAAACATGAAATCATTTATTTATGACTTATCCTTTGGATATGCAGTAAATGTCCAAGATCGGACAATCCCTTTAATTAAAGCTGTACCCTATTCTACAATGAGTATTGGTCTAACGCTTATTTATCCAACAGTTGTTACGTTAGATCCCCTCATGCACATGTATGTTCGCTTGGAGAGGGAAGTAAGCTTCCGCCTGATATCCCTCTTTATTTGGCAGCGGCTTATCTTCCCTGAGAACAATAGGATTGGGCATTGAAAATTAACATGTCTGATCCTTCTTTCCACAGCATCATCCATCACATGTCAGGTCGCCCCCATACATGTAAGACAGTTGGTTCCGTTGAAATGTGATATGTATAGTGGTCTTAAGCTATTCAAATTGCAATCATGCAATCTCAGTTTTACAATTACTGTCTTACCAGGCTCGGACTGGCCCACATGGGAACAGGGGAATCCCCCGGTGGGCCCCTGTTGAGCTCTAGACCCCCAACCTTACTGTATGGGCAGTACTTGTCATAATTTACTTGATTCTCTCTGTACAGAAAAAAGCAGGATCCCATCATTCATTAACCAAACTACCCAGTTCATTATTATATAGATATAGATAAATTTGTGAACAAGGGTCATGTAATATTTGTATGCAGGGGAAAAGTGGGCCCCCCCAAAGTCAATGTTACTGGTGGGCCCTTGGCACCCCAGTCCGACAGTGCTTACTAATATAAATAATTTTTACTGCAAACACTCATATAGATAAAAAAAATCATAGTTTCTTTCTTCCAAAAAGAGCGCCACTCTTGTCTACAGATTTTGCGTTGTATTGCAGCTCAGCTTCATTCAAATGACTGCAATACCAAATGGAGCCATTTTGCCTAACCAACAGGTAATCCATGCATGTGTTGCAGTTGTCGAGCAGCCTTGAGACATGCAGCGGAGGTGACTCGAACATTTTGTTCGAGCACGCTGAAAATACTCAACACCTTATCTGAGCATGCTCGCTAATTGCTAGGAGCCAATGGACAAGAGTGCAGTGAGTTTTGGAAGAAACCTCAAAGTCTTGGATGGTAAATGAGTTTGCATGACAGAAGAATCTTCTGGAGGAAAGGGGGCATCTCCAAGGTCAAACTGGCTCCATCTGAGGTGAATCTGACATCATTTCACAAGCTGCTGTCTGCTGTGGCTGTGTGACTGATGAATAACAGTGATGAGAGGATATGGAGGAGGGAGCGACATGATGGAGCCGACACCAGCTTTAATTCAGCTGTAATTAATCCAATCATGTCAATGTATGTCCTCTGAGTTCTCCAGCAGATGTGAGGAAGGAAGGTCGCCCTCAGTCACCTCACTGGAGCCAAGCCCAAGGGAAAGTCACATTTTGTGTGTTGTAGATGACTGTTCTGCACACCACAGCAGTAGCAGATGCATAAGCAGCCCTGGTTTCTGAGGGTACCCAAAACCATTTTACCATTTAAGACGACAACCCTAATACAAGCGGCACATGGCAGATGTGGGGCCCTGATACAGATTTTGCATTTTTTTGGAACCCATGACCTTAAAGTCAGGGACAAGCTATGTGCATTTGCCCACCATTAACCTTTCTCAAATTTAATTTAGGACTTCAGTTTCTTAAGATATTAATTTGCTCATTTTCATGCAGACACATATAGCAAAAACTTTTCCAGTGGGTGACGTTTTTCTTAAGCTTCATTCACACAGCCGTGTGCCTATCTGTGATTCACACAAAGGACCTGAAGTTGTCAAGTTCAGTTTGGGAAACTTATGGCCAGTCCATCATGATACTCACATCGCGACACACGAATGTGTGAATCCGCCACTAAGCTTATCCTGAGATATTTGAGGCCAAAAGAGATAAGGAAGGGCACATCTATATACTGTTATATAAGACAACACAATGTATAGATGTAATAATACAGTATAACATAGACATTAGCAGGGCTATATGTTCCTTTGTGTCCTGCGTCCTATAACAGGCTAGCGACAGGCAGAAAAGCGGAGTTTAATTCCCCGAGAAACTTGTCTCAAGCGCCGTGTCGGTCCGTCTGCCTGGCTCCATCCTGTTAACATTTACTCAGGGTTGAAGTGCTCTTCCATCCTGTTTCTGGCTCAGCTCTGAGGATTGGGAGTCTACGCTCTCAGCTCCAGAGCAGACATTCAGGGTTCAGCTCAGAGTTCCTGAGTTTCAAGTGCTTGCTAAAACTTTTACATAATTTTGGACTCCAGTCTATTGTGAAATAATGCAGAATGATCGCCTACATCCCTAGACGAATCATTGTAAGATTTACAATATTCTCACATTTAACCTCTAGCCTTTTGATGTGTGGGACCAATCACATGTGAGAGTATTTCATAAAGAGCAATTCCCTCATATGTTCCTATTGTCAGAAATTCTCCACTGTTAGCCTAGGAACAAAATGCCATCTGCTGTTTATTGAGCGGGAGACACCGGATGTCATAAAATGTCCTGACTCTGAGACAGGCGAGATGGGGCCGCCACTGGGAATCCGTTTTCCTACTGAACAACAATAGGATAGTGCTGACCCTGTCATCTGTATTGTTTTAGGCTGCAGTCAGGTAGTCAAAATCTTAAAGTGGACAACAATCCTCCAAAATGAAATTGACCCAATTGTTCCCCAACCACATGTGGCTTCCACCTGACATTTTCCAAAACCTCTTCAGGTATAAGAAAAGCTCACAAACTCCTCACATCTATTGACAAAAAACTTTTTGGGGACATACCCTAGGGGCTTGTTCACCCGCTACATGTTTGCCGCTTTTTTCCCCCATTTTTCAAGAGTAAAAACACTACACTTTACAGTACCAAAAGAGTGAAGGAGACTTCTGAAATTTCATGTGCACGCAGTTTTTTTTTCCTCACAGATTTGAACCATATAAAGCATTTTTCCAAACCATGTAGCATGTCAATTTTTTCACCGATTCAAGTTATTTATTAGTATTATTATTATAATCCAATTTTATAGCGCCATTTATTCCATGGCGCTTTACATGTGAAAAGGGGGCAAACATAGACAAGTACAATAAATATGAGCAAAAACAAGGCACTAACAGGTACAGAAGGAGGAAGGACCCTGCCCACGAGGGCTCACAGTCTACAGGGGATGGGTGAGAATACACTAGGAGAGGGTAGAGCTGGTTTGAAAAACACATGTAAAAATGCATAAAAACATGCATATCTTGCCCTGCATTTTTACTCAATGTTTGCACATACCCTAAGGGGTGAAGTTTCTCCAATTAGGCATAGAGAGACCTATAGGCCGTACAATCCTCCCTTGGGAAATTAAGCATGCAGATAGCCTCCAACTAAAAGCTCTCCATAAGAGGAAACATTACTAAAGCTACATTCACATTTGCGTTGTTGGGGGCAGCGTCGGCGACGCGACGCAACCAACAACGCATGTGCACAATGCTGCGTTTTGCGATGCATGCATTGTCATAAGAAAGCACAGAGCAGGAATTTTGGCGCAGGGAAAACGCCACAAGTAGCGTCCTCTGCGCTCTGTCTGTGCGTCTATATGACGCATGCGTCGTAAAACGCAGTACAACGCATACCGGCGCATGTCCATGCGCCCCCCATGTTAAAGATAGGGGCGCATAACGCATGCGTCGGTATGCGTCGACAATGTTGCGCCCCAAGGCGCAAATGTGAACGTAGCCTAAGCCCTCCTGAAATAAGTGTAATTATTCAGAGGAAAATTCCATTTTCTTTTTGATGTAAGTCCTGTGTTTTCTGATATTAGCCCATTGCCAAGTTGTGTTCTGATACCTCCAAATGAACCCAATTGAAATCTCCATTCTTGGAGTTGTTTTGCTGATTGGTTCTTGGCTTTAGGCTACGTGCACACATTCAAGATTTCTTGCAGAAATTTCCTGAGCAAAAGCGGACATTTTCTGCAAGAAATCCGCATGCGTTTCTTTCGCTTTTTTTGCGCGTTTTTCTCGCATTTTTTTGCAGATTTTTCCAGAGATTTCCCAATGCAATGATAAAGTGGGAAATCCGCAAAAAATCCGCAAAATTAATTAACATGCTGCATTTTTTTTCACGGAAAAAAAACGCATCAGGTACACAAAAATTGCGGAATGCATTCTAAATGATGGGATGCATAATGTATGCGTTTTTATAGCGAACAAACGCAAAAAAAAAGCGAAAAATCCGCAACGTGTGCACACAGACTTAGGCAGACTCTAAGACGCGTCATGATGGGGGAGGAGGGAATACATTTATTTTCCAGAGAACTTCCGTTGTTGCATTTTCCTCCCTATCTGATCTACCGAGCGCCTCTGTCCAGGCACCCGCCTGTGTGGCTTTATCTGATAATGACATAATGTGGTGCCAGCTGGACTGTGGGTGACGCAGGGAACAGCACTGCAGGAGACTGGCCATGACACCAAGCCTTTGGGGAAGAGCCACCAAGCTTCACCCTTCACTTTGATACTGACAATTATTCTAGGGAAGTGGTAAAAGTAAGATTTAGTAGGACGTTATTTGTACTTGGTTTACTAGAATGGGCGCACGGCGTGCTGAGTCAGTGTAGGATGTGGCCTGAAGTCTTAGTATACCAAGGAGCAGCAAGCCGGGAGGTTGTGTAAGGAGCCGGTCTGGTGCATCCAGATAAGAGTTGTTTTTTGTGCTGGCAGGAAACGGCGCACAATAGTGACTACTCTGGTCTGTGACCCGCTCCAGGGTTTGGATGGGAGCCCCAGTCATTAATTAAAGCTCCTATTAATCCAGTGTGGAGCTTCCGTGTGTCCATCCTCACCCCTGCTAGGAGGAAGTTGCCCACACATCCAGGGGGCAGGATGCTATTTTTACCATGCGTCTGACTGAAGAACACGTGGTGACACACAGGGGAACTACAGCTCCCTAATATTGCCCCACCTGCTGTTGAGTGACATAGTAAGACTTGTCTGTCAGTCAGTGACTGTTCATAGAAACAGAAGGAAAACTAGCCGTCTCACTGCCACTGTCGGCACTAGTATCCACAGACAGCTGTTTCGGGTTCTTGCCCCTAATCAATCCAGAGTAAGGTACTCGTTGGCTGACATTTGATGATGGTTTAGGTGGAACTGTTTCTTTTTGTGGAGATGATGACTAAGTCGGCAAGAAGCAATAATTACAAAAGGCTTGGCTAAATATCCTAAGTCATGTGGCTTGTTAAAGAGGTCCAGTGTAGCTATTGCCAAAACTGTGACATTAGACAGCCAGCTTCCTTCCTTTTGGATAAGAGCTAATTTGCATACCCAATTCTCAGGAAGCATTGCCTGATCTATAAGACTCCCTATGCCAGCTAGGCAGCCTCCAGAAATAGAAACAATATCATCATGTCCTCTCTACTATAATGCACTCCTACTAAAGAATATAAAGCAATGATAAATAGAGGCTCCGGAAGTAATTATACCGTAATATGGGATTTAGATATCTCAAAAGAAAGTATGATAGGTGTTATAAAGCAAAAAAAAAAAAAGCTTACCACGCCATGCAATGCAAAGTCCTGGTTAATTTAATCCTGGAGGGTGGTCTTCCAGTCGGTGATTACGGCAATGTAAGGCAGGAGGGGAGGGTGAAGTTCAGCACAGCCATCCAGATAATAAAATCCAAAATTTTAAAGAGAAAAAATAAAATTTGAAAACAAAAGCTGATGAGTTTCTGGCACGTCAGTGTCCTTAGTCATAGGATACATAGTGATAACGGTATAGCAATGCTTATATACATATGAAAAATCAACCCACAAATGTGACAGTAGTTGGGAATTAAATGAGACAACCATGACAAGATGTGTGAACTAGTACATGATAAGATATGCTAAACTGCCAGCCTAAAACAAATATAAGTTTGTTTTGGAATGCAGGGTATGATGAAATGAATTTATTTCTATGATATAGATCAAACAATGAGTTCATGCCATTTGGATACTTACTATCCAAATGGACAATCCAGATGATAGGTGTTGATGGAGTTTAGTATGAGAATCTCATTAGTTTCCAAACGGGTGTCAGATCTCTACCCTTTAGCTTTCATTTACGGTTTCCATATTTTGGAAAGTCTTATGTCTTAAGGGAGATTCTAAAATGTACAAATCCTCAAACAAAGTTCATGGTGCCCAAACCACTGGCATGAAATCTCACTAAGGTCCTTACTTATAGTAAGTAATGGTTTATCAAAATCTGCTGCAGAATTTCAGAAAAAAAAATATTTGTAAAAGTGAGCCAGACACGATGTCTGTACACAGGGAGAAGTGTCTCATTGGCTTTTCCCTACCTTGACAGCTCTTTTCCAATTAATAAATAGGGTTAGATCTGTCAATGAAATCACCCAGTGGACTCTTCTCACTATTGCCAGACTTTTCTCCTAGTGCCAATTAGTTTTCAGGAGCTTTTCAGAGTAGACAATATCTCTTTATGACTATTGAGAGGAACTATGAGGGGGAGCCCCATTAGAGAATCAATGGTGTCCCAACTCAGACACCCACCAATGCCAACTTTTGTGTCAAATTAGTAACAAATGTGATAGGATCAACAATGGCTGGGCCCCTTTTTTCATAGGAACTAAAGCAGCGCTAAAGGTACCTTCACACTCAGCGACGCTGCAGCGATACCGACAACGGTGTCGATCGCTGCAACGTCGCTGTTTGGTCGCTGGAGAGCTGTCACACAGACAGCTCTCCAGCGACCAACGATGCCGGTAACCAGGGTAAACATCGGGTTACTAAGCGCAGGGCCGCGCTTAGTAACCCGATGTTTACCCTGGTTACCATCGTAAAAGTAAAAAAACCAAACACTACATACTTACCTTCCGCTGTCTGTCCCCGGCGCTGTGCTTTCCTGCACTGACTGTGAGCACAGCGGCCGGAAAGCAGAGCGGTGACGTCACCGCTGTGCTTTCCGGCTGGCCGGCGCTCACAGCCAGTGCAGAGAAGCACAGCGGGGGACAGACAGTAGTCCAGAAAATCTAATAGATATGTAGTGAATTTACATAGCAAGATAGTAAGCAATCTTCCCTGTAATAGTCCAGTGATCCAAAATTTTGATAAGTCCTAGTAATATCTGAATTGTATCAACTGTTGTGGGATATATAGATGGGTGTTAAATTTCTAGTGTGCAAATTTTTGTCTTAGAATATGATACTCTTGTGGTGCAGTTTTTAATAGAAATTTTTTATTCCAGTTCCAATACCTTCCAGTGGCTTCCAAAATGATGATACCAGCGGTATTGTGTCAGAAGCTGTGGCCAAACATTCCCTCACTAAAAAGGGTTGTATTGGCAAGTTTTCAAGTCAAGAAGTTTACGTGCTTAATGTTCATTTTTCAAACAAAGATTCGGTGAGTATTATCACTTCTGCGTGTTCATAACTAAGGAAATCTCAATGTTACATATACCGGTAAATAATTTGTAGCTGATATCAGAATTACAAATCTTTAGTTCCATATACTCTATCAGTGTAATCAGTGGAGAAACGCCAAAATTAGCTTGACTTTCCCAATGAAATCTCCAGTATCTCAGGTCTTTCAACTTGTAGCCTTCTTAACAGGGTCGGCTCCAGACTTAGGGTCCCTGTGGTCCACCTCCTCACTATTGTTTTTTTCTTCTCAGCTCCTATGGGTATGTGAACAAGATAAGTATTTGCTGCAGAAATCTCTGCATTGTTTCTGCATTTCTTGGCAGGAAAATGCTGTTTAAAATAGGCATGTTTTTGATGCGTTTTTTTTACTTGTGCTTTTGGTGCAGATTTTTCCCCACGCATTAGTATGGGTGAAATCTGCAGTAAAAGCGGACAGAATTGACATCATGCACATTTAAATGTGCACCAAATCTGCAAGTCAAAAATAAGAAGCATGTGCGTGAGACTTCAAGGGTATGTGCACACTTTGAGGATTTTGCTGCGGATCCACAGTGGATTGGCCGCTGCGGATTCGCTGCAGTTTTCCATGAGTTTACAGTACCATGTAAACCTATGGAAAACCAAATCCGCAGTACACATGCTGTGGAAAAAAACGCGTGGAAACGTAGCATTGCTTATTTCGCAGCATGTCAATTCTTTGTGCGGATTCCGCAGCGGTTTACACCTGCTCCTCAATAGGAATCCGCAGGTGGAATCCGCACAAAAACCACGGTATATCCGTGGTAATTCCACAGTAAATCCGCAGTGCGGATTTACCAAAATCAATGCGGAAAAACCTGCACACCTTTCCGCAACGTGTGGACATACCCCAAGATTCTCATTCACTTTGCTGGCATCATTAAGCCCTTGAGGTTTTGTGACAAATCTGCGCAGAAGTAAAGCGACAAATCTGCAGTGTGTGCACATACCCTAACTGATAGCATAATTTTTTTTTCTGGTTGATAGCATTGTTTAGGGCTTTATTTTTGAGGTTTGAGCTTTAGTTTTTATTATTACCATTTTCAGGTCCATATCACTTTCTGATCTCAAGAGTCTACATGTGGGTAAACTACAGAATGGGAGGAATAGAACTAAGCAACATCACCTGTGAAAAAGACTTGGGTAAACTAATAGATCAAGGACTGCACATGAGTCAATAGTGTGATACAGCAGCAAAAAAGGCAAACACAGTTCTAGGATGAATTAAGAGAAGCATAGAGTCTAGATAACGTGAAGTAATTATCCCCCTCTACTTCTCCTTGGTCAGGCCGCATCTGGAATATTGTGTCCAGTTCTGGGCACCACATTTAAAAAAACATTGAAAATCTGGAGCAAGTTCAGAGAAGAGCTACCAGGATGGTGAGCGGACTACAAAGTATGAGGAAAGGTTAAATGATCTGGGAATTTTTAGCTTGCAAAAAAGAAGGCTACTAGGAGATTTAATAGAGGTTTGCAAATATATAAAGGGATGTCACAGTGTAGAGGGGTCATCCTTATTCTAATTTGCACATAGAAACACGAGAAACAATGGAACTAAACTGAAAGATACAGATTAGATATTAGAAAAAAACTTTTTGACAGTGAGGGTGATCAATGAGTGGAACAGGCTGCCATGAGAGGTGGTGACTTGAGTTCTCCTTGAATGGAAGTCTTCAGAGGCTGGACAGACATCTGTCTGAGATGGTTTAGTGAATAATGCACTGAATTGAGCAGGGAATTGGACACAATTACCCTTGAGGTCCCTTCCAACTCTAACATTCTATGATTCTATGGGTGACCATTGCTTCCCTTCAATACATGTAATTCCCAGTAGATAGCAATTCACTATAGTCATGCTGATACAAGCCCTTCTCATTCAATCCTCTTAAAGTTGGCCTTTTACTTCCCCTGGTTTAAGATCGGTAGTGTTTAGGTGGCCTCTCTGGCCTGGGTTCCATTTCGTCAGATCTCCCTGTCACCCTTCCTTGGTCCTTAGGACGTATTATCTGATGTTCTGCAATCTTCCCTCTTTACACAGAACACACTATATAACATGTCAGTCTGCCAACCTAAGCCCTTAGATCTGTCTCTACTGACTATCAGGAAGTCTTCTCTCTTCCCCATTCTGGGATAGTCCCAGCTGTAAGGCTGGGTTCACACTGCGTCTCCCCAGTCCGTTAGACGGACTACATTACACCGCGGCATCACGTGGTGTAACGTAGTCCGGTAACGCCACCATTGAATGCAATGTCGGATGAATCGCTAGCGCACGTCCACAATGGGCATGCGCTAGCGATGTGCCGTCATTGAGTGACGGACCCTGAGACGCTGCAGCGTTTCCGGGTCCTTCATCGCTAGCGCAGATAGAGCTAGCAGATTCTCTATCTGTGCTAGTGTGCTGCATGACCGGCACTTGCGTTTACAGCGGCCCGTTACGTATGTGTTGAACCGGCCGCTGTAAACGCAATGTGAACCCAGCCTTAGCTATCTATTCTCCAACAAAGTGCATGTAAGTTACTAAACAGATAAAATCATATTTATAACAGTGCAATCCATTATATAACAACAAATATATCTTCCTTACATATGCATTAAAGTCAGTTTTGAGATATACAGTGGGGCAAAAAAGTATTTAGTCAGTCAGCAATAGTGCAAGTTCCACCACTTAAAAAGATGAGAGGCGTCTGTAATTTACATCATAGGTAGACCTCAACTATGGGAGACAAACTGAGAAAAAAAAAATCCAGAAAATCACATTGTCTGTTTTTTTAACATTTTATTTGCATATTATGGTGGAAAATAAGTGTTTGGTCAGAAACAAACAATCAAGATTTCTGGCTCTCACAGACCTGTAACTTCTTCTTTAAGAGTCTCCTCTTTCCTCCACTCATTACCTGTAGTAATGGCACCTGTTTAAACTTGTTATCAGTATAAAAAGACACCTGTGCACACCCTCAAACAGTCTGACTCCAAACTCCACTATGGTGAAGACCAAAGAGCTGTCAAAGGACACCAGAAACAAAATTGTAGCCCTGCACCAGGCTGGGAAGACTGAATCTGCAATAGCCAACCAGCTTGGAGTGAAGAAATCAACAGTGGGAGCAATAATTAGAAAATGGAAGACATACAAGACCACTGATAATCTCCCTCGATCTGGGGCTCCACGCAAAATCCCACCCCGTGGGGTCAGAATGATCACAAGAACGGTGAGCAAAAATCCCAGAACCACGCGGGGGGACCTAGTGAATGAACTGCAGAGAGCTGGGACCAATGTAACAAGGCCTACCATAAGTAACACACTACGCCACCATGGACTCAGATCCTGCAGTGCCAGACGTGTCCCACTGCTTAAGCCAGTACATGTCCGGGCCCGTCTGAAGTTTGCTAGAGAGCATTTGGATGATCCAGAGGAGTTTTGGGAGAATGTCCTATGGTCTGATGAAACCAAACTGGAACTGTTTGGTAGAAACACAACTTGTCGTGTTTGGAGGAAAAAGAATACTGAGTTGCATCCATCAAACACCATACCTACTGTAAAGCATGGTGGTGGAAACATCATGCTTTGGGGCTGTTTCTCTGCAAAGGGGCCAGGACGACTGATCCGGGTACATGAAAGAATGAATGGGGCCATGTATCGTGAGATTTTGAGTGCAAACCTCCTTCCATCAGCAAGGACATTGAAGATGAAACGTGGCTGGGTCTTTCAACATGACAATGATCCAAAGCACACCGCCAGGGCAATGAAGGAGTGGCTTCGTAAGAAGCATTTCAAGGTCCTGGAGTGGCCTAGCCAGTCTCCAGATCTCAACCCTATAGAAAACCTTTGGAGGGAGTTGAAAGTCCGTGTTGCCAAGCGAAAAGCCAAAAACATCACTGCTCTAGAGGAGATCTGCATGGAGGAATGGGCCAACATACCAACAACAGTGTGTGGCAACCTTGTGAAGACTTACAGAAAACGTTTGACCTCTGTCATTGCCAACAAAGGATATATTACAAAGTATTGAGATGAAATTTTGTTTCTGACCAAATACTTATTTTCCACCATAATATGCAAATAAAATGTTAAAAAAAACAGACAATGTGATTTTCTGGATTTTTTTTTCTCAGTTTGTCTCCCATAGTTGAGGTCTACCTATGATGTAAATTACAGACGCCTCTCATCTTTTTAAGTGGTGGAACTTGCACTATTGCTGACTGACTAAATACTTTTTTGCCCCACTGTATATATATATATATATATGTGATATATACTATGACAATACTGTAAATAATATATATATATATTGTTTTGCTTGGTATGATAGTACTATTTGTGTAATGTCTAGCAGTACTTTTTTGAGCCCCGTAAGGTGGTACTATCTGAGTATTGTACAGTGGTACTATTAGAGCACCACGTGGTGGTAATATATTTGCATTGCATGGTTTACTATGTGTGGGTAACGTGTGGTTACACTTTTTGAATATTCACCAATTGCTGAATCGAGATATGAATTGTATGTTTTTGGTGGGACTACCTGTGCACTGTATGGCAGTAATATTTGTGCATCATATGGTGGTATTATTTTTTGCACCATATAATGTATTATTTGTGTAATGTATAGAGGTAATATTTGTGCAGTGTATGATGGTACTAATTTAGTAATGCATTTTTGCACGGTATGGCAGCGTTACTTGTAATATATTATGGAAGTATCAGGGTATGTGCACACGTAGAATGGTCTTCTGCAGATTTTTTCTGCAGCGGATTTGATAAATCTGCAGGGCAAAAATGCTGCATTTTTGCTGCAGATTTACCACGGATTTACCGCGGTTTTTCTGCGGATTTCACTGCGGTTTTCTATTGGAGCAGCTGTAAAACCGCTGCGGAATCCGCAGAAAGAAGTGACATGCTGCGGAATGTAAACCGCTGCGTTTCCGCGCGTTTTTTTCCGCAGCATGGGCACAGCGTTTTCTGTTTCCCATAGGTTTACATTGTAATGTTAACTCATGGGAAACCGCTGCGGATCCGCAGCTGCGGAAACGCTGCGGATCCGCAGCAAAATCCGCATCGTGTGCACATAGCCTCAGAATATTAGCCGATCGCCTCTGGCTCGTGGCTATTAGCCTTTAGTCCTTAGAATATATCTGGGTGGTTTACTGTCTCATAGATATCTTTTAGAAATTAAAATCTATAATTTAATATAGAAACTACATATGTCGCAGATAGTATGTTTTTTTATCTCAGGGCATGGAGTTAATATTTTTAGTTTAACGCTGCACCTACCAAGGGGTAGATTACATGGTGCTATTACTGATTTACAGTTACAGAGTAGTCTTAATTTTTCTCTAAACTGCACAATACAGGACCAAGCTTAATGATAGAGGTCATTGATAAATGTCTGAAGTTTTAATTGGTGGGGTTTGAGTGCTGAGACTTCATTGATTGTTGAGCTCTATCCCTGACTAGACTAAAGACTGACTCAAAAGATAAGTTGTAAGCGTTTGTGGAGGCCAGAGCTCGACTGAGAACTTCTGATCCTCTGTTCTAGCATTTGGTAGGGGTTTCAGAATCTCATAGATCAAAACTTCTAATCATGTGTTTTTACGACAAGTTTTGTGCCATTAAACTTTAGCTTAAAGTATATGAACACCTTCAAAGGCAATTTACCGTAATTTGAACCCAAGTGCTTGTATTTTTGGCAAAAAAAATCACGCATTTTGCACTGTTTGCCATTTATGTGTTTGTGTTGTACAGTAAATTGCTTTCCGTAGAATGAGTTTAGAGAGAATCCATTAGTGAGCTCATTTGACCTAGTAATTTTTATCATCCATCTTCTAAGCTCCTTTCAGATGATTTATGAACACACAAAAGTTGAGCTGAATGCTATTGTCAGAAATCAGCTGAGAGGAGCTCAAAAGAAGAAAGAAAACAATTATAAATGCTCCGGTCATAAGGAGCTGGCTGGCAGATTCTCAGTTAATTGACAGTGCAATACAGTGACTATAGAATGCCAATGTGGAGTATAAACGAAAAGAAAGCGGCAGCACTCACCGGTCTTCTTGCAGGTTATTTATTGGTGAGAAAAATCTTCACGGCACGGGGGTGTGTGGTTACAAAGACATGTGGGGGCTGAACGACGGCCGTTTCGCACCTCCCAGGTGCTTCAACGGGTTCCTGGAACCGGGTTCCTGCCGTGAAGATTTTTCTCACCAATAAATAACCTGCAAGAAGACCGGTGAGTGCTGCCGCTTTCTTTTCGTTTATACTCCACATGGCATGTTTTCAGGCTATTAGCACCCGAGGTCTGCGATCCAGCGTAGGTGATCTGACCAGGAAGTAACCACAGTGGGTGGTCGGTGGTGCGGGTTGCTGTTTTCTTTTACGATTTATAGAATGCCAATGGTGCAACATTTTAATGAAATTCAATTGCAAAGACTATTTTCATCTACGAATACATCAAATTGCTCTGAAAGGTGTTTGTGTCCTTTAAAAAGGGGTGTATTGGAGATGTAGACTTGCTCAGGTGAAATTTGTGGACCTAATTCCTAACTGTTCCTTTGTGTTGTTTACATGAGGCCTACACAGTATATAGTGCAAAGGGTATACTGTATTGGGTGGGGGAAAGAGACCATTCTCGGCTCAGAGAAGAATTACTGGAAATGCAGCTTAAATTATAGTACTAATTCAGTTCAGGGGAAACAATGTCTGAAACTTCACTGGATAAAATTAGAAAATGAGTCGAATCACCAGGCGGCATCATTCAGGGCGACACTGTGTCGTTACGGGATGCAAATCTCTGCGTCATTCTGGTGACAAAAACTCCCTCCTTTGTACACAGTCAAAAACCCCCATGGGCCTTCTGCTTCGGAGGGGGGAAGATTAATTCCTGGACAAGATTTTTTTTTTTTACACCAAGATGTTCGCTTTTACATTTTGTAATGTTAAGTGAAAACAAATGTTTTGGCTGCAACATGAGAGGCCTGAATCAGGGAATGTTTTAGGCGTAAAACCCATTTTCCTAAAATAAAGCTTGCTGTACAGAAAATACATCTAGAGATTCACAATCTAACTTCCCATCCGCATTCTATCTTGACCATTATACCTCGACCCCCATGTTTCCAGAGAACCAGCACAGAGCCCTAAAAATAATTTTCTCTTTGATCCTCTTGTTTTTGCTCGACCCCAGTCCGTCCAGTTACAAAGGGTGACTGCACAGTTCATAACGCTTCTTAGTACTCGGCTTTAATACGGAGTCTCTAAACATGCCAGACTTCTCTGCCCAGTTTCTGTGGGAGACCACACGCCGATCAGTTCATTATATCCACTGGAGAAGCTGCCTAAAGGGGACCACTAACTTGCCAGACACATATACACCAGTCTGTTCTCTTCCCCCACGCAGTAGCTGTCACCGGCTCTGCAGATCCATGGCCTCACTTTGTGCTCTTCAGGGATCCGGTCCACACACAGGAAGTCCCAAATACAGAGGCCACTCAGGTTCATGGCCTCACCTCGTGCTCTTCAAGGATCCGGTCCACACGCAGGACCTCCGAGCACAGAGGCCACTCAGGATCATGGCCTCACCAGGTGCTCTTCAGGGATCTGGTCCCCACTCTGGACCTCCCAACACCCAAGCCTTTCCTCTCACAGGACCTTACAACCAAGGAACCATTCAGGTCCATACCCAGGAACCATGTGACTTACCCTGGTCACCTTATGAAGCTGTAACCACTCCCATAGGTAGGAGGTGTGTAGTTAGCCAGACCCGCCCAGCTCTCCGACTAACCCTGCAAGCCTCCCTTTAAAACTACACAAATACTTGTGAGACTGCAGGTCCCAGAACAACCTTACTTCAGGCTTACAGCGCAGAGTATCTTCCTCTGTGACACATACCGGCCAGTTAAATAATGCCGGACGTTGTCTCATCACCACAGTTATGCCTGCGACTGCCATGCATTCCAAAGGCCTCAATACGCCTCCGTGCATATTCTGAGGAGACCATGCAGCGCCCCCTACCTGTAACAGGGGTCACTGCATCACTATATATATAAATGCACATACATATATATTTATTACTTTTTTATTAATTTCTTTTTTAAATAACTATTTTATTTCTCTAGCTCTAAACCTAATCGTAGACATATCCTTAAACCTAATGCTAGTCTAATCCTAGCTCTAACAATAGGACTGCCTAACCCTAGCGCTACCCCTAAAAATAACCCTAACCCTAAGCTTAACCCTAAACTTAACCCTAGCTCTATCCCTAGGGACTGGTACTGTACCAAGCGATTAGCTTTGTGCCAATGTGCAGCCCATTTTCAAAAAGGGCTCCAATTCTTTCACAGGTGATTGTAGACCAATAAACTTTTAACATTCATTGTGGGAACTTGTAGGGAATTATATACAGGAGTATATGACTGAAAATAATATCACGATTTATCGCCAAAACGGCTTTTTGAAGGACAAAAGTTATCAAACTACCCTGATTAATTTTTATGAAGAGGTAAGTAGAAAATTGGACAGAGGGGTAGCTGTGAATATAGTGTTTTTGGAACTTTGGAAATGCATCTGATACTGTCCCACATAGACACCCAATGCATAAATTAAGGTCTATAGAATTAGAAAGCTTGGAAAGAAAATGGGTAAAAGAGCGATCGCACCCAGAGAGTTGTGGTGAATGACTGCTACTCTGAATGGTCTTCGCTTATAAGTGGTGGCCCCAAAGGTCAGTGCTTGGTCCGCTATTATTAAACTTATTTACATGGAAGGCAGGATTAATAGTGTTGCTTCTATTTTTTCAGATGACACAAGCTATGCAGTATAGTGAAGTCTATGGAAAATGTGCATAAGTTACTTCTGACAAATTGAGTTTTTAGGCATCCACTTGGCAGATGAGGGTCAATATGGAGAAGTGTTAAGCTATGCACATGGGCACTAATAATATGCAGGCATCATAAGTGAGTAAAACTAGGAGAGTCATTTGTAGAGAAGGATCTGAGTGTACTTCTTGATCGCAGTCTAAATAACAGCATGCAATGTCATTAGGCAGCTCCTACAGCCAGCAGGATATTGTCATGTATTAAGAGGTATGAGCTTGCAGGACAGGGATGTAATACCACCACTTTAGTGTTAGTGCAACCTCATCCGGAAAATGCAGTATGGAAAGTATGCCTTGGAGCTAGAAAAGGTACAAAGAAGAGTCACAAAACTGATAAGGGACATGGATGGAAGAGCTTGATTATCAGGAAAGACTAAAAAAATTACATTTATTTACTTTTGACAATAAATATCTAAGCAGGGACCTTCGTCTGGAGAAAGTAAGGTTCTTTGTCACAAGTAGGATTAAGCTGTCGAATAGTCTACCACAAGACTAGAAGGTAACCATCAATTGTTTAAAAAAAGGCTCAGTTGCTTTTTATGAGAAAATAACAAACAATTATATAAAGGTGTAAAGTTATTTTCTGAATGTTTAGTTGGATTAATAATTGGGATCAGGAGGTAGAGCTTAGCTTTTGGGGGCAGAATAGATCAGGCATTGTGATTGTGCATATAACCATTCCTTTTATCCTTTTATCCTTTCTCTCGGATGATCATAATGGACATTTGCCTTTTTTCAACTATATTATCTATGTAACCCTAGTCCTATCCCTAACCCACCCATAATACCAGCCATATCCATAACCCTATTCCTAGCACTATTACTAGCCCAGATGAAGCAGGACATGGCAGTGCATTGGATCAGTTTACAGTGGTGATGGATGGGAAGCAGAAGGCAGAGTTTTGTGTCTCCATATTTGTTCCACAGAACAACCATCAGGCCTCATTTAAAAAGTTTTTTTTTTCTTAGAAAACATATAGAATCAGCAAAACTGCTTAGATTGGATGAAGCATAATGATGTATAAAGTTGATTAAAAATATAATACATCATTTTTCCATTCCTTTAGCCAATGGTGAAAAGAGTAGTTGTATTGTATATAAAGGTCTCTATTGATGATGGTATCGATTATCCAGCTTGTATTAAATTAATTTCTAATGTTTTTTTGTAGGCTTTTGACTACCTGACGATGGAGGTCTCCCGAGAGGATGCGGATGGAGATATGTCAGAGAAGCCCCCTGTGTTTATTATAAATGCAAACACCCAAGTGTTCACAGTTATCACCGGCAGTGCCATCAACTACCCAATCAACTTGTATGTAAGTATAAGCCTCGTCTCTTATTACTGTCATTCTGGACATACTTAATAAGTATACAATGGATTTTATGGGAGTGATAAAAAAATTGCTATCTATCTATCTATCTATCTATCTATCTATCTATCTATCTATCTATCTATCTATCTAACTTATGGACTTGATACCATTGTAGCAACTGTTCAGTTGTGGGGACAGAGGTTAAGTTTTTTTTCTGAATCTGAATATATTTATCTATTTACAAATTATCTTCTATTTAATATATTTATGCATACATAAACCTCAAAACTACCTATCCCATATCTAATCTATGTATCTATTTATCTATCTACTGTATGTATCTATCATCTTATGGACTGAACACTATGTAACAAACTTCCACTTGTTTGAGCTGTACTAGATCAAGAAGTTTTTTTCAGTCTTTGAAATTGTCTGTCTGTCTGTTTGACTATCTGTATGTCTGTCTGCCTGCCTGTCTGTCTATCCATCAGAACCACGTAAAGATATGGGTTTTCAAAATGTAGACAAGAATGTTTCCAATCTTTTTTCTGTGAATTAATAAAGGTGTTGTATGAAATGAAAACAAGAGTTTGGCATTTTTCCTTCTTGTTTATAAACTAAGATCTTAGAGAGCTGTATGTTTCATCATTCATTACAAAATGTGAAGGGCCTGTGCACTTGAGCGTAGAAATCAGACGAGTGCTATCCGATTTTCCATGTTATTCAATGATGGACGATTTTTTTTCACTGACAAAATCTATGAAAACAATCGCAGCATACTGTGATTTGATTCTGGAATTGAATTATGCTCACCCTTTCAAGTCATTGGGTGTGAGAAAAAAATCTAATGCCTCAGTAGGGCATCTGCTTTTTACGGATACATTGAAATTCTGTAACACAGGAAACTGTATATGGTTTTGTAAATCATTAATAGGTGCTACATATGTATCTAATTGTTATTGGTGTATGTTATGTGATCTATCTCCTTTTCATAAGATATTCTTCATGCTTCATTTATTTTGGTGCCAGCACTTAGTTGTGTCTTTATTTCAGCTTTCCTCATCTGTGAAAACAACAAGTGGTGAAAACCCAAAATGGAGCATTTCTGAAGAAAATCTGCCTATAAATAGTGAGGAGCTTCTGCAGTGGGCAAAGGCAAATTACTCAGAAGTTACCTTTTTTGCTGAACTGCAAAATCCAAAGAGAATTTTCCTGGATCTGAGGAGGGGTGAGCAGCAACATTATCCTTCAGTAATATATCCAACAGATTGGATATACGGTACACAACCAGTAAATTATATGTCTGTAATACATAGGTATGAGTAATGTTCTGTTGTAATCAAACTACTCATGCCCCCACTGCAAATTAGGTTTATTAGTAAAACTGACAAACTTTCTGCTGTTTGCAATGATCCAATCGTCAAATATGATGCATAGCCAATCACCAGCCTCTGGCAATGTTCCTGAGGAATCTTATCCCATTGCTCATGGATAAATGGCCTCCGGTTTACTAATATTCTTGGGTCCGCCTGATGAAACTGCCTTCTTCAAATCCCAACAAATGTTTTCTATCAGGATCAAGTTCAGCAATGCGATGGCTATTCAGAATCGTCGAGAACTTCTAAAACCAAGTCTTGGTTAACTGTGAGTTATGCTTGGGATCCTGTTGAATGACAGCAAACATTCAGCTTCCTCACAGAAGGCATGCCATTTTCTTCTAGGATCGCCTGATTCTTGACTGAATCCATCTTGACTGCCACACCCTGCACGTTCCCAGTGCCAGTGGAAGCAAAGTAGCCCAAGATAATCACTGAGCCACCATCATTTTTCTTTGTAGGCATCACCGAACCACCAAAATTCTTTAATGTAAGGCTACTTTCACACTAGCGTTGGACTTGGCCCGTCGCAGTGCGTCGGGGCGAGGTTCCGACGCTAGCAGTGAAACGGAGGCACAACGGAGGCAGCAGATGCATTTTTCCTGCGCATCCACTGCCCCATTGTAAGGTGCGGGAGGTGGGGTCCGTCGGCAGTAAAAACATGTAACGTTTTTTGCTCCCGGCGATCCGCCACAACATGGCGCAACTGCCGCACGACGGTTGCAACGTGTGTCAATGCATCGCAATGCGTCGCTAATGTTAATCTATGGGGCAAAAACGCATCCTGCAAACAACTTTGCAGGATGCGTTTTCTCCCATAAATGACGCATTGCGACGTATTGCAAAAAACGCTAGTGTGAAAGTAGCCTAAGCATTACTGAGCCACTGCCATGCCTCAGCATAGCGTGCTCTTTCCAGGCGTACGTTTCAGTCTTCCTTCTCCAGACAATTCCGAAAATGTACAGTTCTGTTTCATTGTTCCACACACCTGAATCCCAAATCTTCTGTGGCTTATTTATATAGTTTTGACTACATTGAAGCAACTTTTCTTGTGCTTTTGGGTCAGTGTGAGTCTTAAGTTCAGGAATAGAGACCTTTAGCATTTAGTATGCTCCTTACTGTGCAAATTGAAACCTAAGTGCCTGCTGCCACCAAATCTTCCAGTTGTCCTTTGCAGGCACTCAAGTACTTTTGACCACCTGTCTCCTCAGAAATCTGGTGGCAGCTGGTGACAGCTTCCTTTTGATGTCATGTACAATGTTCTTGTAACTTTGAACTTTTGATCTCTGCCTCCGACTGTATCTCTAGCAACATTCAACTCCTTTGTATCTTGTCGTTTCCCTTTGTTTGTGAACGACAACGACCTGTTCTCCTTTTTGGACCACTCTCTTGACTTTGCCATTTTTCTAACATGAAATCAAACTTCAAAGTTAACAAAATCATGATTATTTTGTGTTATATTTGGAGAAATCACTTGCTATATTACCGTAGTCGTGTTAAGCTATTTAAATTGTTCTTGTTTCATTGGTTTATTGCAAAACCCCCCAGAAAGTTTGTTATTTGCAATGGGAGATGGGGTTGAAAATTTTCGATATGTGATATGATGATTTGTAGACATAGAAAGGTGCAGTATAGTTTCAAAGGCTTTTATGAGTGCCATATTATAACTTGACACGATAGCAAGGCCAATTTTTAAAGGGACACTGTCACCTGAATTTGGAGGGAACAATCTTCAGCCATGGAGGCGGGGTTTTTGTGTTTTTGATTCACCCTTTCCTTACCCGCTGGCTGCATACTGGCTGCAATATTGGATTGAAGTTCATTCTCTGTCCTCCGTAGTACATGCCTGCACAAAGCAATCTTGCCTTGCGCAGGCGTGTACTATGGAGGACAGAGAATGAACTTCAACCCCTTGTAGATTGTGAGCCCTCGCGGGCAGGGTCCTCATTCCTCCTGTACCAGTTATGACTTGTATTGTTTAAGATTATTGTACTTGTTTTCATTATGTATACCCCTCCTCACATGTAAAGCGCCATGGAATAAATGGCGCTATAACAATAAATAATAATAATAATAATAATAATAATAATAATCCAATATTGCAGCCAGCATGCAGCCAGCGGGTAAGGAAAGAGTGAATCAAAAACCCCGCCTCCATGGCTGAAGATTGTTCCCTCCAAATTCAGGTGACAGTGTCCCTTTAAATACAGATTTCTTAGTTAATAAATAGCGATGCCAGGCAGGCTTCAATCTTCCTGTTACGGTGCCGCAGGAGAACAGAAGTGAAACGAGAGCGACTACATATGTTTTCTGTCTTTGGAGGGCTCAGCACACCTATACATTACAAGAGCACCTCATTGATTTGAGTGGGAACTATGTAAGGTTTCATTCCTCCAATGGTGGTAAAAAACTGAAATTTGCAAGGATCGGCTACTTAAAGATTTTGTTTTTCTCTTTCTCATGCTACCTGGAGAGTTCAGCACATCTGTACAGTAACAATTTATTAATTTCAACAAGAAGTCTACAATGCTTCACTTCTCCTGTGGTGGCACCACTGGAAAATTAAACACTTGCTGCGGGATTCCCTAGGAACTGATCACAGTGATCAACCTATTATTTCTAACCAAACTGGATTTTTTTTTTTTTAAATGAGATAAACCTTATTTAAGAGGCTAAGATCACAAACGTACTATTTGCCCTCACAATAATGTTTAAGTTGCTTGGGTAAAGTAAAAAAAAAATCCCAAACATATAAAACTTATTGCAGATCACTGCGGCTAAAGAGATTAATCCGTTTATTAGCTTTCCGTAATGTTATGGTTTATTTCTCTGTAGATAAAACCGGACCAGAGACGTGTCAGCTGCAGGATAACTTCCACGTTACAAATGTTCTCCAAGCAGACTATCTTATGACAGACATAGAGACATATGATGTCCAGAATACAGAGTCTGTGAAAAATGCTTATATCTTACATGTCACTCATCAACACCCTTATCCAAGGTACGCAGCAGTAATTTTTGGGGAACGTACACTTTATTGAACGCCTTTACTTTACAACCCATTCCTACTGAGCATATACTGACCGACTCCCATGTGTACTGTGTGCCAAGCCCCGCACCTATCACATCTTTATAACCAGGCTTGGATGTGGACACTGATCAGTCAGTACTGCATGTCTCAGACATGGGTACAAAAGACAGGTACGATAAAGCAATGCAGAACCCTGCCTTTGAAAGCTGATCACATAGTGTCCTGTTGTTGACTGACAGCTCTCAGCTGGACATGGAAAACAAGCAAGAACTTTTGCTGTAACATCAGAACAGGGGAAAAAGCATTACGTAGTGCCCTTTAAAATCAATTGATGCATGGACACATTGGCTCCTCCAGAGTAAAAGGCAGTATGCAAAGTCAAATGTCCACTTTGGCTAATGGATAGGTCTAAATATGGGAAGTAAAATCTTTCTGGGGAGTCAGTCTACTGACAGGACTTATTTGGAGTCGGTAACTATAGATCTTTCAGAGGAACCGATTTCCCCATGGAGAATGCTAGATGATATAGGAATTCTTACTCACCAGAAAATACTCCCTTTGGGGAAAAAAGGTATTCAAATTGGCTCTCCTCCAGAAGGAAGAACACTATTTTGCAGTCTTTGCTTTCAAGAGCTCCTGTTCTCCTCCGTTGCTGCAGAGGCAAAACCGCCTTTGCTTGAAGCACGGAAGCGCTCACAGTTCAGACCAGTGACTAGTCCAAACTGTCAATGTGCCATCTGTAAGTAGCTACCTTGTAGGTTAATTACAGAGTCTTGAATTTTTTGAAAAATATAGTCTCTTCCTGAAGAAATAAAAATCATGCACCTGCGGGTAGGTGTTTCAGTTTTTTTCCCCTTCATCAGTACAAAGCTGGGTAGAAGGACAGTGTTTTGTTGTAGCTTTTGAATTAGCTCTTCTATAAGTGTTTATTATAGAGACAGTTCTTCCTTCTGGAAACAATCTAATTTGCATATGTGTAACCATGGCGACTTTTTTTTGCAAAGTGTGTAATGAATATTTCTTTCTTGTCCATGTGCAGTCACAAGGTAATAGATATTAATCTGACAGTCACCAATGGTCCATGTGACAATCCACCAATGGTGTATCTGAAGAGTGAGGACGGCTATAGTTGGAACATTCGAAACACAGAGGACATTTCAATATTGGTACGTTGTCGACCTCTGTAAGGGAGATACAATATCAGTCTCTGCAGATATCTTCAAATTTACAGATGGTTCCCTTCAGCTCCCACCTGCTACACATGTCAATACAGGTCCACTTGACACCGTCATATTTACCATTGAAAAGGCCATTTGCACAATTGCATATTTGGCCACCTGTAGGGCTGCAAAAGTGTGCAAAGCAAAGTGTGGGTCCAGGCTGCGGAAATCATCACCCCCAAGGACCTCACCAACATTAATCCTGGTCTGTCCTACCAACTTGACCATCAGATAGACTACTTGGCACTGCTCAGACTATGCTATTCTCTGCCTAATAAAACTTGAAAAATTAGAATATCAATTTTAAACTGAAATTTGTCTTTTTTTTAGGTCTCTGGCAATTATACACTGAATTATTTTAACATACCCGGCCAGAATCTGCCAGAAACTAAAGATGAGCTGCTTGCCCTGGCTAGATCTTCTGCCACATATCTGAAAAGCATATCATATGCACATGTCTCTGATGCCATGTCTGTGAATCTACCTGTCTCCTGTGGTAAGGGTGTATTTTATTTCATAAGTTTTACACTCTTTAAGGATTGTACCAAGTATGATATATTAACCCCTTCCCGACCTTTGACACAGCGTATGCGTCATGAAAACCCGTGCCAATCCGACCTGTGACACAGCATATGCGTCATGGCCGGATTGGGCTCCTGCAGGCCGGGTGAAAGGGTTAACTCCAATTTCACCCGGTCTGCAGGGACAGGGGGAGTGGTAGTTTAGCCCAAGGGGGGTGGCTTCACCCCCCCCGTGGCTACGATCGCTCTGATTGGCTGTTGAAAGTGAAACTGCCAATCAGAGCGATTTGTAATATTTCACCTAAAAAACTGGTGAAATATTACAATCCAGCCATGGCCGATGCTGCAATATCATCGGCCATGGCTGGAAACACTGATGTGCCCCCACCCCACCCCACCGATCGGCCCCCCCCAGCCCCCCGATCTGTGGTCCGCTCCCCTCTGTCCTGTGCTCCGCTCCCCCGTCCTCCTGTCCGCTCCCCCCGTGCTCCAATCCCACCCCCCCGTGCTCCAATCCACCCCCCCTGCACACCGATTCACCCGCCCGCACACCGATCCACCCCCCCATGCTCCGATCCACCCCCCTGTGCTCCAACGCCCCCCCCCGTGCCCTGATCTCCCCCCCTTATACTTACCGAGCCTCCCGGGGTCCGTCCGTCTTCTTTCCTGGGCGCCGCCATGTTCCAAAATGGCGGGCGCATGCGCAGTGCGTCCGCCGAATCTGCCGGCCGGCAGATTTGTTCCAATGTGAATTTTGATCACTGTGATAAAACCTATCGCAGTGATCAAAATAAAAAAAAACAGTAAATGACCCACCCCCCCTTTGTTTAGGTAGGGACAATAATAAAATAAAGATTTTTTTTTTTCCACTAAGGTTGGAGTTAGAACTAGGGTTAGGGGTAGGGTTAGGGTTAGGGGTAGGGTTAGGGCTAGGGTTAGGGGTAGAGTTAGGGTTTCGGTTTCGGTGCACACGTATTCTGGTCCTCTGCGGATTTTTCCGCAGCGGATTTGATAAATCCACAGTGCTAAACCGCTGCGGATTTATGGCGGATTTACCGCGGTTTTTCTGCACATTTCACTGTGGTTTTACAACTGCGATTTTTCTATTGGAGCAGTTGTAAAACCGCTGTGGAATCAGCAGAAAGAAGTGACATGCTGCGGAATGTAAACACCTGCGTTTCCGTGCAGTTTTTCCGCAGCATGTGTACAGCGATTTTTGTTTCCCATAGGTTTACATTGAAATGTAAACTCATGGGAAACTTCTGCGGATCCGCAGCATTTTCCGGAGCGTGTGCACATACCTTTAGAATTAGGCTATGTGCAGACGTTGCGGATTTGGCTGCGGATCCGCAGCGGATTGGCCGCTGCGGATTCGCAGCAGTGTTCCATCAGGTTTACAGTACCATGTAAACCTATGGAAAACCAAATCCGCTGTGCCCATGGTGCAGAAAATACCACGCGGAAACGCTGCGTTGTATTTTCCGCAGCATGTCAATTCTTTGTGCGGATTCCGCAGCGTTTTACACCTGATCCTCAATAGGAATCCGCAGGTGAAATCCGCACAAAAAACACTGGAAATCCGCGGTAAGTCCGCAGGTAAAACGTAGTGCCTTTTACCCGCGGATTTTTAAAAAATAGTGCGGAAAAATCTCACACGAACCAGCAACGTGGGCACATAGCCTTAGGGTTAGGGTTGGGTTGGAATTAGGGTTGTGGTTAGGGTTAGGGGTGTGTTGGGGTTAGGGTTGTGGTTAGGGTTACGGCTACAGTTGGGATAAGGGTTAGGGGTGTGTTGGCGTTAGAATTGAGGGGTTTCCACTGTTTAGGCACATCAGGGGGTCTCCAAACGCAACATGGCGCCACCATTGATTCCAGCCAATCTTTTATTCAAAAAGTCAAATCGTGCTCCCTCCCTTCCGAGCCCCGACGTGTGCCCAAACAGTGGTTTACCCCCACATATGGGGTACCAGCACAGTCAGGACAAACTGCGCAACAATTACTGGGGTCCAATTTCTCCTGTTACCCTTGAGAAAATAAAAAATTGCTTGCTAAAACATCATTTTTGAGGAAAGAAAAATGATTTTTTATTTTCACGGCTCTGCGTTGTAAACGTCTGTGAAGCACTTGGGGGTTCAAAGTGCTCACCACATCTATATATATAATTGTCTAAGGGTTTTTCCGTCTGTCTGTCTGTCTGTCTTTCTGTCTGTCTGTCCTGGAAATCCCACGTCTTTGATTGGTCGAGGCCGCCAGGCCTCGACCAATCAGCGACGGGCACAGCGATGATGTCATAAAGGACGTAGACATCCCACGTCTCTGATTGGTCGAGGCCGCCAGGCCTCGACCAATCAGCAACGGGCACAGCGATGATGTCATAAAGGACGTAGACATCCCACGTCTCTGATTGGTCGAGGCCGCCAGGCCTCGACCAATCAGCAACGGGCACAGCGACGATGATGTCATAATGGTTGCCATGGCGATGATGATGTCATAAAGGTTGCCTTGATCAATCAGCGACGGACACAGTCTGCCGCGAATTCTGGAATCATCATTGTCCATATACTACGGGGACATGCATATTCTAGAATACCCGATGCGTTAGAATCGGGCCACAATCTAGTATCTAGATAAGTTCCTTGGGGGGTCTAGTTTCCAAAATGGGGTCACTTGTGGGGGGTTTCTACTGTTTAGGCACACCAGGGGCTCTGCAAACGCAACGTGACACCCGCAGACCATTCCATCAAAGTCTGCATTTCAAAAGTCACTACTTCCCTTCTGAGCCCCGACGTGTGCCCAAACAGTGGTTTACCCCCACACATGGGGTATCAGCGTACTCAGGAGAAACTGGACAACAACTTTTGGGGTCCAATTTCTCCTGTAACCCTTGGGAAAATAAAAAATTCTGGGCTAAAAATTATTTTTGAGGAAAGAAAACGTATTTATTATTTTCACGGCTCTGCGTTATAAACTTCTGTGAAGCACTTGGGGGTTGAAAGTGCTCACCACATATCTAGATTAGTTCCTTTCGGGGTCTAGTTTCCAAAATGGGGTCACTTGTGGGGGGTTTCTACTGTTTAGCCACATCAGGGGCTCTGCAAACGCAACGTGACGCCCGTAGAGCATTCCATCAAAGTCTGCATTTCAAAACTTCACTACTTCACTTCCGAGCCCCGGCATGTGCCCAAACAGTAGTTTACCCCCACATATGGGGTATCACCGTACTCGGGAGAAACTGGACAACAAATATTGGGGTCAAATTTCTCCTATTACCCTTGGGAAAATAAAAAATTGCGGGCTAAAAAATCATTATTGAGAAAAGAAATTTTTTTTTTATTTTCATGGCTCTGCGTTATAAACTTCTGTGAAGCACTTGAGGGTTCAAAGTGCTCACCACACATCTAGATTAGTTCCTTTGGGGGTCTAGTTTCCAAAATGGGGTCATTTGTGGGGGATCTCCAATGTTTAGGCACACAGGGGCTCTCCAAACATGGTGTCCGCTAATGATTGGAGCTAATTTTCCATTTAAAAAGCCAAATGGCGTGCCTTCCCTTCCGAGCCCTGCCGTGCACCCAAACAGAGGTTTACCCCCACATATGGGGTATCTGCGTACTCAAGACAAACTGGACAACAACATTTATGGTCCAATTTCTCCTATTACCGTTGGCAAAATAGGAAATTCCAGGCTAAAAAATCATTTTTGAGGAAAGAAAAATTATTTTTTATTTTCATGGCTCTGCGTTATAAACTTCTGTGAAGCACCTGGGAGTTTAAAGTGCTCACTATGCATCTAGATAAGTTCCTTGGGGGGTCTAGTTTCCAAAATGGGGTCACTTGTGGGGGAGCTCCAATGCATAGGCACACAGGGGCTCTCCAAACGCGACATGGTGTCCGCTAACAATTGGAGCTAATTTTCCATTCAAAAAGTCAAAAGGCGCGCCTTCCCTTCCGAGCCCTGCCGTGTGCCCAAACAGTGGTTTACCCCCACATATGAGGTATCGGCGTACTCAGGGGAAATTGCCCAACAAATTTTAGGATCCATTTTATCCTATTTCCCATTTGAAAATGAAAAAAATTGAGGCGAAAAGAAATTTTTTGTGAAAAAAAAGTACTTTTTCATTTTTACGGATCAATTTGTGAAGCACCTGAGGGTTTAAAGTGCTCATTAGGCATCTAGATAAGTTCCTTGGGGGGTCCAGTTTCCAAAATGGGGTCACTTGTGGGGGAGCTCCAATGTTTAGGCACACAGGGTCTCTCCAAACGCGACATGGTGTCCGCTAACGATGGAGATAATTTTTCATTCAAAAAGCCAAATGGTGCTCCTTCCCTTCCGAGCCTTACCATGTGCCCAAACAGTGGTTTACCCCCACATGTGAGGTATCAGTGTACTCAGGAGAATTTGCCCAACAAATTTTAGGATCCATTTTATCCTGTTGCCCATGTGAAAATGAAAAAATTGAGGCTAAAAGAATTTTTTTGTGAAAAAAAAGTACTTTTTCATTTTTACGGATCAATTTGTGAAGCACCTGGGGCTTTAAAGTGCTCACTATGCATCTAGATAAGTTCCTTGGGGCGTCTAGTTTCAAAAATGGGGTCACTTGTGGGGAAGCTCCAATTTTTAGGCACACGGGGGCTCTCCAAATGTGACATGGTGTCCGCTAAAGAGTGCAGCCAATTTTTCATTCAAAAAGTCAAATGGCGCTCCTTCCCTTCCAAGCCCTGCCGTGCGCACAAACAGTGGTTTACCCCCACATATGAAGTATCAGCGTACTCAGGACAAATTGGACAACAACTTTCATGGTTCAGTTTCTCCTTTTACCATTGGGAAAATAAAAAAATCATTTTTGTGACTAAAAAGTTAAATGTTCATTTTTTCCTTCCATGTTGCTTCTGCTGCTGTGAAGCACCTGAAGGGTTAATAAACTTCTTGAATGTGGTTTTGTGCACCTTGAGGGGTGCAGTTTTTAGAATGGTGTCACTTTTGGGTATTTTCAGCCATATAGACCCCTCAATCTGACTTCAAATGTGAGGTGGTCCCTAAAAAAAATGGTTTTGTAATTTCGTTGTAAAAATGAGAAATCGCTGGTCAAATTTTAACCCTTATAACTTCCTAGCAAAAAAAAATTTTGTTTCCAAAATTGTGCTGATGTAAAGTATACAAGTGGGAAATGTTATTTATTAACTATTTTGTGTAACTCTCTGGTTTAACAGAATAAAAATTCAAAATGTGAAAATTGCGAAATTTTCGAAATTTTCGCCAAATTTCCGTTTTTATCACAAATAAACACAGAATTTATTGACCTAAATTTACCACTAACATGAAGCCCAATATGTCACGAAAAAACAATCTCAGAACCGCTAGGATCCGTTGAAGCGTTCCTGAGTTATTACCTCATAAAGGGACACTGGTCAGAATTGCAAAAAACGGCAAGGTCTTTAAGGTCAAAATAGGCTGGGTCATAAAGGGGTTGAAGAACTCTAGAGAGGGGCAAAAGCGCACACAATAGGGAAGTTCCGTTTCACCTGGTGGTGGTGTGTTAAGGCACAACACCTGCTTATGTATGAATATCCTGTGCTGCTGTACCATGGCTGTAGGAGATATCTTCCAGATGTGTATTTACCAGAATGGAGAGATTCACGTTTGACCGACATTTGTTTTTTTGACCTTGAGAAAGGCGGCTGTTTGGTGTCAAAAAGCGTTGGTACTAAGAAAATCCTTATCTGAATCTTCAAGGTGTCAAGGACCCCGGGTGTAAGGGAGCCCAGAGCAGAACGATGGAGAACTAACCGGGTAGCAAGCAGGACCTGAACCATGTGACAGAGGGGGGAGTGGCAAGGCACTGGGGTGTAAAGGTGGCGAACGGCACCGGAGAGTAGTCAACTGTGCTGAGGTCAATACCCGGTAGATAATCGAGGTACTGGAGGGTGGAAGCCGGAGGTCAGAAAGCCGAGTAAATCAAACAGACCAGATCGAGCACGGAGAGCAAACAAATAACACAGTATACACATGCACACCAGGGGGTCAGGCACACAGACAGAACGAAAGTATAACTGACAGAGCCAGCATGGGTATAAATATCCCTCCCAGATCCAAAAGGAGGCCACAACAATTAACCCTGAGAGGGCAAGGCATTAACCCTGTCCAAACCATGACACAAGGCTCCTCATTTCCTGCAACGTAGCTCGGCTAACATGGTTCTCTACATTCCGGTATACCTCCCAACTTTTAAAGAACTGAAAGAGGGACAAATTATGTGGCAAGCATAGTGGCAAATATTGACCACGCCCATGGCCACACTCCCAATCCAAGCCCATTTACCATTTTTTTTCTTCCATGCCAGGAAGAGATGTCAGAGGGGCGCTGGCAGAGAGAGACATTCAGCAGATGCCTGTTTTTCCAGGGCATAGACTAGGGGTCTCAAACTGCATTCCTCGAGGGGCTCAAACCATGTGTGTTTTCAAGATTTCCTTAGCATTGCACAAGGTGCTAGAAGAATCATTCTATGAAGGTGATTAAATTATCACCTGTGCAATACAAGGAAATCCTGAAAACATGACCTGTTTGCAGCCCTCGAGGAATGCAGTTTGAGACCTCTGGCATAGACCCAAATCCTGGACTGTCCACTGTATTCAGGACTGTTGGGACTGAGATGAGAGGATCGATTAACTGGACTCCGATCCAGTGTCCAAGTCAGTGCTACCTAGCTGGAGGGAGGCCCACGAATCCCTTACCTTCTTCTGGCTTAACCCGAGCAGCTTTTGATTAGCCAGGGCCCTTGCTACTTTATCTAGGGGTCTTGCTCATCTCTAGTTCAGACCTGTGTATTTATTTTGTGTTGATTCATTCACAGTTGGAGACACCAGAACTTTCTCATCTTGATGTAACTTCACTATATGACATCTGGATTTTTGGTGTCTGTAAGGCCGTGTTCACAGGTTCCATAAATACTGTGTGTTTTTGTTCTCTGTTGATGTCCACACCAAACTATGTAATCACAATCTCCTCTGGTTATTGCATTTTTGATGCATTTTTTATGTTTTTATGCCTTTTCCCTCTTTTTTTATGTCTTTTTTTTGTGTGCAGATGTGAAGCTGTGTTTTAATAAATTTGTATAGTTTAGTAAAGCTTTTGATTCTGCACTTAAAAAAGTAACTGCAGTTTGTGACACGTGCATTTTGTAGGCTCCACGTAGAAGCCTCCATATATGTGCACACGTTGCAGATTTGCCTGTGGAATTTCCTGTGCAGATTCTGAATTTCTTGGCACAAAACGCAGGTCAGAATCTGCTCCTTTTTTTTGGTCTGTGCACACGTTGCAGATTTTTGTGCAGGTTTCTTCCTTTTTTTACCCCTGCAGATTTCTATTATGGAATGGGTGCAGAAACGCAGCAGAACTGCACAAAAGAAGTGACATGCTCCTTTTTTTAATCTGCTGCGTTTTTAGTGCAGATTTTTCCGCACCATCAGCACAGCATTTTTGTTTTGCCATTGATTTACATTGTACTGTAAATCACTTGCAGATCTGCAGCGTTTCTGCGCGGAAAAAAAAGCTGCAGTTCTGCAGTGAATCTGCAACGTGTGTTAGGCCAGTCTCACACGTCCAGATAATTCCGGTACCGGAAAAATCGGTACCGGAGTTATCCGTGTCCGTGAGCTCACGTAGGCCATCCGTGTGGCCTATGGGAGGTGGAGCCGCATATTCATGACTGTAATCGGCGGCACCACGTGACCGCTCATACAGGAGACGTTGAGACGAGGACAGGACGCTGCGAGGGAGCCAGGTAAGTATTTTATTAACAGCGGGCGGGCGCACAGGGGGTGGGAGGGGGGTGTTAACAGGGATCTTTATTTTAAACACGAAAAAAAAAAGGATTTTTCATATCTTCTCTCCAGCGAACGCTGCTGGAGAGAAGATATGAATGGCGGCTTCAGCACCACGTTGGGGGGACAGCGCTTACTGTAGCGCTGTCTCCTGCACGGCACATGGACTGCACACGGACAGCGTCCGTGTGCGGTACGTGTTTTACACGGACCCATTGACTTTAATGGGTCCGTGTAATCCGTGCGCTCCCACGAACACTGACATGTCTCCGTATTTTGCACACGGACACACGGTCCGTGAAAACACGCTGACATGTGCAGAGACACATTGATTTCAATGTGTCTACGTGAGTCAGTGTCTCCGGTACGTGAGGAAACTGTCACCTCACGTACCGGAGCCATTGACGTGTGAAACCGGCCTTAGAGACATACAAGGAGCGCTGTTTTTATGAAATCACATCCACTTTGCTTGGACAGTTCAACACAGCAGAATTTCTGTGCAAATAAAGCAGCAGAAAATATACAGCATTTTCGCTACATATGAACATTGTCTAAAAGTTCAAGCACAGTGGATGTGATTTTATGAAATCTCCTGCCTTTGGTGCGTCTAAAGACTCTGCTGAACTGTGTAATTTAAGTGCTTTTTTTCTTCTATAGGCTTCTATGTGGAGACAGAAAAAAACGCATGTTAAAAAAAAAAAAACGCTGTTGTATTTTTAGGCACAGAATTAAAGCTTTTCTGTACTACTATAACAGCATAAAAAAGCGGATTCACATCTGCATAAAAAAGCGGATTCACATCTGCCACACGCATAAAAGAAAAGTAGCAAACACACAATAATCAGAGAAGATAGTTATTGTGTTGTGTGGTGCTGACACCTACAGAAAATGTGCAGAAATAACGCAGTAGAAACAGAGTAGCATTTACGCTATGTGTGAACACGGCCTCAGAGTTACATTTTTAATACATTTTTTAAGGGTTTAATAGAGAAAAAAATATCAATCACACCATTTTTTACGCCATTTACCAATCCCCATAAATAATCTGATCGCTGTGTGGTGTGGGTCATTACGATTACAGGGACACCAAATATGTCCATCTTATTTGCTAATTTGTGATGTTTATTTATTTTTATTTTTTAAAGTGCAGTAATTTCTGTAATTGTTTTTAATTAATTTTTAGTAATTTTATAGGAATAAAAAATATGTATTTAATTCTCCCTCTAAAGTATAGAATATAGAGACATAAAAATACACTGTTATATACAATGTATCTCTTTATCTCAATATAATCTACCTGTGGGGTTAGTGGCTGCAATACAGATCAAGTATGCAAAATTTTCCCAGTGACACCACCAAAGCATGTGGCTCTATAGCTTTAGCACCTGCCTGCAATTATAGAGCTTGTCAGTTCGAGTCCAGAAGAGATTCACAGAAAAGAGAAAAAAAATATTTTGTAATTGATTTTCATTATTTTTAGTAGTATTATAGGAACAAAAAAAAAAAATACTTTTTCTTCACTTGTAGAATACAAATACATAGAAATGCACTGCTGTATAGAATGTATCTCTATGTACATGTATAATCTGCTTCTGGGTTCACTAACTGCAATACAGCTCAAGATTACCAAATCCTCCTATTTGCGTCATTGTCGCCTGTGGCTCATCGCTAGAGCTGCTTCCTGCGAATATGAGATAGTCCGTTTGAGTATTGAGGAGAGCAGAGCACAAGACAAGAAGGGAATAGTTTAATTTAATTTATGCACATAGCAGAGATGCGGCCCCGCCCCCAGAGGAGGAGGAGCTACGAAGTCGGGAGATGGGACAAAGCCCTGACGGACTGGGATGGCAGGACTGAGCCCTCAAGTTGGGACAGTAACACTGAATCCTGGACAGTTGGGAGCTATGATTCTGTTATTAAAGGTGTTGACTCACTATTTTTAAATGAAGCAGTTATGGTAATCAGCTGAGCAGCCTCCTCTATTATTGGCGGGGAAGTCAACTGACTGCGTTGCCATGGGAGCAGTGCAGTAGGTTTTCTTTTAAAAAATAAAGGTGTTATTGAGTAAAGGAGCCCGGGGATTGGAAGAGTAGGATTTGGGGTGGGGATTTATGCAAAAAGGGAGGTGGGGGCTTGGGAAAGTGCGGGAAAAGGGGAGATCAGTTACCTTAGACGGGCGAAGTGAGTGGACCTGCTGCCACATCCCTCTCACCATGTCTTCTGTGGACAGCCTGGTAGCTCAGCTTCGTCGGGAGGCCAGTTCCAGGAGGGCCGGATGGCTGGAGGAGCAGCTCACAGGGCTGCTCGGAGGCAGTGGGAGCCAGGACAGCGGGAGCCGGGGCAGCAGAACCAGGCGGTCTAGGCCGCCAGACAGGCTGTCCCCCGACACTACACCGCGCGGCAGGCGCAGGCCGCGGAGCCCCTACAGGGACCCTGCGGGGGCTGGGGGACGCGGCCGATCCACCTTGCCCGCCCCCTCCCCCGGCAGGAATCCACCTGGCGGCCCTGCCGGCGCGAGGCGGCGCGGTGCTGGGCGAGCGGTGCAGACGCGGCAGGACGCCGGCGCTGCACAGGATGTCAGGGCCGCACTTCCGGTGCGGCCTAGCAGAGGGCGCGGCGGCGCCACAGCACCGATAGCAGCAGCTTCTACCCGCCGGGGAGCACCTCCCGCGGTGGCGGCAACACGAGCAGGGGGACGGGGAAGGAGCCCAGCGGCGGCGGCAGCATCCACCAGGCAGGAGCCGGGGAGTATCGCGGCGGGCGCAATTGCGGCGGGGGCACCCGGATCCCATCCCCCCAGTGCACCTGGCTCTGCGACAGGACGGCAGAGCAGACTATCGGGCAGGACAGCGGCGGCATCACGGCAAGGAGCGGGTCGCGGTCGGGCCGCAGGAGCGGCATCCAGAGGAGACAGTCCAGCGGCTGGAGGCAGAGGAATCACGGAGCCGGACAGATCCAGATCCAGCAGGAGGTCGAGGGACCGGTCGCCTTCGCCAGTCTCGGTCCCCCCTGGTGACGTGGAGGCCAGGGGCGCGGGCCTGGGGCAGATGAGCGGCAGCGATGATTCCGGGAACGAACATCGCGACGAAATGGACCAGCAGGATTCAGGAAGCACGGCTGGTGGGGACACAGCACCTGCGCAGCCACGTGAGTACATGTCCAGTCTTTCCCCAGTGCCGGGTGTTTCGGGTGTGGTGGAGCGGGGTGGGGGCTGTAATGAGGTCCCGGGGGTCAGAGAACTTCTAGCGGGTATGTCGCAGATTTTGCGTAGATTGGATGGGGGCGGGGGTAGCTCAGTTGCTAACAGTGTGGGATCGTCGCCCGCTGGTGCCTGGGTGTCAGTTGCCGGGGGCGTAGCAGGGGGTTCGAACGAGATTGCGAGCTCGGGTAGCGGGACACCTGTTTCTGTGGCGGGGGTGTCGGTGTCGGTACAAACGGAAACGGGAAAAGGTGATACCGTTAAGTTAGACGACAGGGCAAAAGGCGAGGTATATGTGTGTTTTGAGGGTCCGCTGGGGACCCATTTGAAGAAAGAAGTCAAGGAAAAGATTTGGAAAGATGAATACGTAGAGATTTTCTCTCTCCTTCCTTTAGAAAAATTTAACTTGGATAAAGGAAAGAAAGACGACAGCAAAAAGGAAGAGGAAGAAAAGAGGCGTTGGCGCCTTATTCCTCAGACGTTCGTTAACTGGCAGCAGGCCTTTGCCATTCTAGCGAGTGTTATAGGGGAGAAATTCCCCGAGAATTGCTCGGGCCTGTTTTGTTATTTGGATGCTATTGGTGAAGCGCATCGTACCTACGGGGGCCAGGCTTGGCTGAGATACGATGAACAGTTCAGGCAGCGAAAAGCAGTGAGGCCGGAGATAAGGTGGGACCAAAAAGACATCGGGTTGTGGCTGAAGGTGATGGCTCCGGTGCGTTATGGGCAGTCCTTTCAGGGGGGAGGGGGGGGTAGCAGTCAGCAGTCAGGACAAAGTGGAGGACACGGGTCTCAGGGTTCAAAGGAAGAATCTGGGACATGCTGGCAGTTTAATGAGGGCCAGTGCAAGTATGGCACCACTTGTAAATTTAAACACGTGTGCTCCCATTGCAACGGGGCCTCTCACGGAGCCGCTAAGTGTTTCAAGAAATCACGTGGTAAGCCATCAGTGGGTGGCGGTCAAGGGGGTGACTCCGGTGAGGGTTCAAAAGATGGCCCCCTATCTAAGTAGATACCCGGATGTTAAAAAGGCGGAGGTTATTAGGGATGGTTTTCTTGAGGGGTTTAAGATCCCTCACCCGATGCATGTTGTTCCTTTTTCTACAAAAAATTTGAGATCAGCTGGCTTGCATGCGGAGGTGGTTTCGGCTAAATTGGCAAAAGAGGTTGAGCTGGGAAGAATGGCGGGGCCTTTTAGTTCGTTGCCCATGGCGGGTGTAATTGTTTCCCCGCTTGGGGTGGTGCCCAAGAAGGAGCCGAACAAGTTCCGGCTAATTCAGCATCTTTCATATCCCAAAGGATCCTCGGTTAATGACGGGATTGCGGAGGAGTTGTGCTCCGTTGTTTACACATCGTTTGATGCGGCTGTTCGGTGGGTGCGAATGTACGGGCCTGGAGCATTGCTGGCAAAAACGGACATCGAGTCGGCATTTAGGCTCTTGCCGGTGCACCCGCAGAGCATTCCTTTGTTAGGTTGTTGGTGGGAGGGTGGTTTTTACTTGGATAGGTGTTTGCCTATGGGATGTTCTATTTCCTGTGCATTGTTTGAGACTTTCAGTACCTTTTTAGAGTGGGTAGTGAGAGATGTATCGGCCGTTCCTTCTGTCATTCACTATTTGGATGATTTTTTGTTTGTTGGTCCACCGGATTCAGCAGTGTGCTGTCATTTACTTGGGACCATGGAATGGGTGGCCGGACAGTTTGGTGTTCCTTTGGCACAGGGAAAAACGGAGGGCCCCTGCACGGTCTTGAGTTTCTTAGGGATTCTCATTGATTCTGAGAAAATGGAGTGTAGGTTGCCTGATGATAAGTTGGAGTTGCTTAAGCGAGAGGTGAGTCGGATTGGAAAATTGCGGAAGACTTCATTGAAGGAGTTGCAGTCGCTGCTGGGCCGCCTGAATTTTGCTTGTCGTATTATGCCAATGGGCAGGATATTTTGCCGCAGATTGTCCAGGGCGACGGCTGGAGTTCGGTCGGCTCATCATTTTATTCGTTTGGGTAGAGAGCATAAGGAGGACCTTCTTGTTTGGCAACGTTTTTTGGAAGGCTATAATGGCAGGTCGCTTATTCAGCAGGAGGATCTGAATGCTTTTGATTGCGAGATCTACACAGACGCAGCAGGTGGAGTTGGTTATGGGGCCTACTGTGGAGGAAAATGGAGCGTCGGGGTGTGGCCAAAGGATTGGCGAAAGAAGGGGCTCACCAAGAATTTGGCATTGTTGGAGTTGTTCCCGATTGTGGTGTCAGTGTTTGTTTGGGGTGACAGCTTTCGTGATCGGCGAGTACGTTTCCATTGCGATAACTCGAGCGTGGTGGCCGTGATTAACAGCTTATCTTCTTCTTCCCCTCCAGTAATTAGGTTGGTCAGGGAGTTGGTACTGAGATGCTTGGAGTTGAATGCATGGATTACGGCGGTGCACGTGCCAGGAGTTCAGAACAATATAGCTGATGCTTTGTCTCGTTTGCAGTGGGACCGATTCCGGGATTTGGCTCCAGATTCGGAGGCGGCAGGAGCAGCATGTCCTTTGCATCTGTGGCAGGTGGTTACGGAAGGGGAGGCCGATTGATCCAAGCCTCGGTGTCAAACAGGACATGGTCAGATTATGCGGCGTCATGGGCCATGTGGGAAAGTTGGTTGTTTCAATGCGGCTCGGCTGAGTCAGATAGCGACAGGGCAATGGCGTTATTGGCACTGGTAGGTAAGGTCGTGGAGTGGGGTTGGTCCGTGTCTAGGTTAAACAAGTTTATAGCAGGTTTGGCTTTTGGTTTTCAGTTGCAAGGATTGAGGGACGTCACAAAGGACTTTGTTATACGGCAGGCGTTGAAAGGTTTTCGTAAGGGTAATTCGACTTTTGATAAGCGCAGGCCCATTTCTTTTGGGTTGTGGCAGCGGTTAGGGGAGGCCTTGGGCGTAATTTGTTCATCTCAGTTTGAGGTGGTACTGTTTCAATTGGCCTTTTCTCTAGCGTTTTTTGGTGCTTTGCGTCTGGGTGAATTGGTTTCCCCGAGCAAGGACAGGTCAGGTGGTCTTTTGGCGGAAGATGTGGTTTTTTGGGAAGGGGGAGTTGCCTTTTGGATAAGGCGTTCAAAGACGGATCAGCTAGGTAGGGGAAAGAAAGTAGTGCTAGGAAGGGTGGCGGGTAGCGGGATGTGTCCGCAACGCTGCTTAGAGGCATATTGGAATTTGTCATCAGTCAGGTCAGGCCCTCTGTTGCAACACCAAGAGGGGGATTTCTTGTCACGTTTCCAGTTTGTAGCCATTTTGAAGAAGGGCTTGGGTTTGCTGGGTGTTAACCCGGAAAATTTCGGCTCGCATTCTTTTAGGATTGGGGCCGCATCTGAGGCCGATGGTTTGGGCCTTGGGCCGGAGGTGATCAAGAAAATAGGCAGATGGAGTTCTAATCGTTACCTGTCTTATGTGCGGCATTAAATCAACAATGCGGGGTGAAGAGGGACGTCTTTGCGGATTGTTAATTATGGTTGTGTTTTTCAGGTCGTACCCCTCTTTTGGCGTGGATTGTCGGACACTCTTTCGTTTATTGGGGCGCCCTCCGGGCCGATGCACGTGCGAATGGTAGGCAACTGGGTTTCGGCCGAGAGGCAGTGATCATCCGTTGGATGGGGACTCGTGGTATGTCGTGGCGTAGTTTTTTGCCGGAATTCTCCCGCGCCGCCCGTCTGGATCGCCCTCCGGATATTTTAGTGGTTCACTTGGGGGGTAATGATTTAGGGGCAAAACCCGTGAGGGAACTCATTCGGGATATCCGTTATGACTTGTTGAGGCTGTGGGTATCTTTTCCCGGTATGCTGACTGTGTGGTCAGACATTGTGCCGCGGAAGACGTGGCGGGAGGCCCGTTCCCATAAAGGGATTAACAGAGCCAGGGTAAAATTGAACAGGATGGTGGCGAGTTTTGTGTCCCGGAATGGGGGTATTGCCGTGAGGCATTTCGAGCTGGAGGCCGGGGTCGGTAATTTTTGGAGGGATGATGGAGTGCATCTTAACGAGATCGGGATGGATTTATGGGCGCTCGGTCTACAGGAAGGAGTTGAAAGAGCTTTGGCGGTGGTGGGGCACTCACGAGCCTGAGGTGGTCAGGGCTGTTCGTGTGTGGCGGGGGGTGGGGTTCTTGGAGTTGGTGATGATGCTGATAGGGTTGATCTGGCTTTTGGTACGGGCTCTGGACGGGGTGTTTACCTCGGGAGCTTTGTGGTTGGTTTGCCCGAAATGGGTTACATGGTGCCCTCGAGCTGGTGGTTACGGCTGAGGGTAAATACGTGTTTTTTGTAAAAATTTTGGGTAGGCTCTCTGCCTATTATGAGCCAGATTTTTTAGCTCCAAGAGCCCCCCCCTCGAGGTTTTATATATTTACTGTTTACATGTTGTTATTTATGTATTTGTTTGTTAATAAAATGGCCGCTGTGGCCAAATTATCCAAAAAGAAATTAACGTGGTGGTGTGTTTTCCTGGGTAATAGATGGAGGGGTTAAGAGGGGCAAGGTAGTTGGGGGTGGGGGATGCTTTACGGAAAGGATCCTTTATTGGCCATACGCGGTCATGTACATTCCTTTACTTGTCATTTAACTAAATGAATCTTGCATTTTCTTTTCTCGGTGCCATAGTTAAAACGGACATAGAATTAACAACTGAGCAACCAAAAGACCGATGCAGAGAACTATTAGAGTCTACCATGCACTACATGTGCAATGATGAACAGCTGATCATTTCAGTGAGCAAGGAGATCATGAAGGTAAATCATTGTAAAAGAATTTAAAGGCTTTGTACACCTACACACACATTACCAGTATTATTATTTATTTCCTTCCTAAATGCAAAGTTAAGCAACATTTAAATAGTCAATATTAAATATTTTCTGCCATGTTGCTGCTGCACAGTCATATGTCTTTTATCTAGCTGACAATCTATTAGTTATGGTGACCCTGATGCTTTCCTCACTCTTATGTGTTAGGCCTCATTCACACATGAGTGATTTTTCTTGTATGCAAAAAACAGTCCGAGTTTCATCAAGGATTTTGATTCGACTTTCATCAGATGTTGATCAAGTGTCGAGTTTTATCAGTTTTTATTGTGAGAAAAAAAAGGATGGAGGTTTCTTATTCTTCTCCTATCAAACAGTTCTTGAAAAACAGACAGCGGAGTACTGTCCAGACACAAAGATATGCATTGTCGAGGTTGGTCCGTGACTAGGATCTAGATCGGACATGACTCTGATTTTGTGCAGACTACTCATCATGCAAAAATATATGGACATGTAACCAGCCTCATAGACAATAAAAAGCACAGATAGAATTTGTTCATGAAAATCTAACATCTGAATGAGTCCTTAGGCTAAGTACACGTAAATGTGGGAAAAAAATGTCCGCTTTTCATCCAGAAAAAATGGTCAATTTTCCACATACTTTTATACATCAGGAGTAAATAAAATGTATCAGATTCAGACCAAATTAATTTTCTGTTACAGCAGTTGCAATGACAGACATATTCGTTAATATTGAATATTATTTTATCATCATCACTGTAATAAATTCTTTTTGATCATTTTTCCATATTGTAGGTCTGCAATCTGCAAAGTGTTGAAGATATAACTTTTCAAGAGTCTCAGTGCTCAGCTAAAATTCTAGAAAACTATATTGTGTTGGCAACATCAAAGACAGATTGTCAGACTGCCGTGTCTGGGAATCATATCATCAACAGTGTGAGTGATCTAAGACATTAAAACCTTTCTGTACCTTTCTGAGACCTCAGCGCCTCCTGCAATACCAACCACAGAGCCCCGAAATAGTGTCAGCCTTCAGACCGCGATAAAATGCCAATCACTGGGCCAGAATTAAGGACCAGCCTCATTGCCTCCATTTATTGGCAGTCATAGAGATCATTACAGAGGTGAAGATATAGGAGGTGCAAAGGTAGCACTTTCTCTCAATTTCATGTGCTCTTAAGCAGATTGTAGCATAAGAGAGTAAGTCAGAAAACACTTTGCTCCACCATAGTTTTTCACCTGATCTGCTTGCTGTGGATCCACCTGATCTACTGTCTCCTTTCGAACTGGCCCAGTCATGTATGTACTCCCAATCACTTTGGGCATACCCCCAAATGTGGCAGAGAAACTGCAAGCTACACTTATAAGCCTCTACATGCAACTTCCTTAAAATGGCTTGCACCAACTTTAATCCTCTTTGTAGTCTTAAGTTTTACGCTGTCTGAAAAATTAGACAGGATTTGTAAATTTTCATCAGTATACCACTTTCACTTGCTTTAAGGACCCCCAATACACATTAGGGTAAAGTCAGCCAAAGCGTTCTGCATTGGCCTACTCTCAATTGTGTATGGAACCTTACTGACTGTCTTTCCCTGCTAAAAGATGATGTTGGGGTATGGAAAGATCTGGGACGTCAGATTTCTGAAGACTGAGCCTTTTGTTCTCTGGGAAAGAAAACACTACCAGGGTCTCATAAAAAAACACAGGCGCATTCAGTCCATCTGAGTATTCCTATGCATGGGGGACTCGGGAAAGATAACTGCCAGCTGAGCCATGGTTCGGCTGACAGCTATCTAATATATATGGGGGACTTAAATATTCCTATAAGGCAGAAGAAAGGAATGTCACTTTGTACTTATGTTCTTGCAATTTGATAAGCACTTTCTTTATGTTTTTTTGCATCTTTTATTCTTTCTCTAGTTACAAGTAAAAAGAAATGGCAGCACTTTTTTCGATGTAAGTAATACCATATATTATTATGTTACAATATAGTTTTGTATGATACATGTGCCGCTTGAGTTTGGTCGCATCGTTCTTCTTGCTAGTTTGTATATAGAACAGATGATTAAGTATCAATAGAATCTGCAAAAATCTTACTGTATGTATTTTTACTTAGAAAATAGTTTTCTGCAACATTCCCAAGATCAAAGTAGAAGTATTTCAAAGTGCTGATTTCATCCAGCCTACCAACATATTCGATGCTGACCAGACCACCTATGTGCGGGTAGGTTCTTATGGCTTGGTAATCTAATAAGATGTTAATATATTGTCAAAGCCAATCACGGGCACAGTGATAATGCCACACACATATTAGCAGGAATGTGGCTATTGGGGCCGTGGACAAAGCAGTCAAAACAATGCCCAGGTTCCCGAAAAGGCCTAAAAGTCATACTTGCCAACCTTTTCAAATGATAAAGGTCAACACCATTTCCAAGCCCCATTCTTCAATTTCCTATCCCCTGAATGTGTCATTGGATACCTAGGGGCACTGTCTACTGATGGAGTATCCCATTGAAGGAAAACTTCTGGGAGAGCTGTATTCCAAGATTTACTGAGCCCAGTTCCAGCGCCAAGGAGAATAGACCACTCTAAGGCCACATTCACACGTTCCTTTTTTATCCTGCGGGTTCTCCCGCAGTGGATTTGATAAATCTGCAGGGCAAACCCGCTGCGGTTATCCCTGCAGATTTATGGCGGTTTGTCCTGCGGGTTCCGCTGCGGGATTTACCCCTACTATTGATGCTGCATATGCAGCAATATGCAGCTTCAATAGTAATGTTAAAAATAATAAAATCATGATGATATACTCACCCTCTGACGTCCCGATCTCCTGGGCGCTGCAGGCGGCGGTCCGGTTCCAAAGATGCTGTGTGACCAGGACCTTCGGTGACGTCACGGTCATGTGACCGCGACGTCACCGAAGGTCCTGGTCGCATAGCAAACCTGAGACCGGACGGCCGCGTGCAGCGCTGAGACTTCAGAGGTGAGTATAACATGATTTTTTATTTTAATTCTTTTTTTTTTAATACAAATATGGTTCCCGGGGCCTGGAGGAGACTCTCCTCTCCTCCACCCCGGGTATAACCCACACATTATCCACATTACTTCCCGCATGGTGGGCACAGCCCCATGCGGGAAGTAAGCGGATCAATGCATTTCTATGGGTGCAGAATCGCTGCGATTCTGCACAAAGAAGTGACATGGTCCTTCTTTTTTTCCGCAGCAATTCTGCGCGTTTTTTTTGGGGTTTTTCCGCATCATGTGCACTGCGGTTTCTGTTTTCCATAGGGTAACATTGTACTGTACCCTGCATGGAAAACAGCTGCGGACCCGCAGCGGCAAAATCACTGCGGTTCCGCAGTAAAAACCGCATAGTGTGAACATGGCCTTATGGGTGTCCAAGAGGTCTCCTTTTTTTCCGTCTGCCTCTTGGATATTCAAAAACAGTAGGCAGTATTATAAATGACATGGTACGTGGGAGCCATTACATTGGGTTTAGGAATTTCAAGCTGCACCACTGAATATAAGCTGAGTATATGCCTCGAGAATAGCAGAAGCATCAGAGAAGGTTTTCATCAAAATATCTGTTCAGCCAAACTGAACATTTCTCCTATATTCTCCCTCACAGAAGACCCAATCAACTTTAATCCAGCCTGAATTACATAAGGCCTCCCATCTCAGTGACCACATTTTCATATTTTTAGTTATTGTTCTTCCAGATTGTCACTTTTGGGGCATGTTCACACATACAGTATTTCATCAGTATTTTACATCAGTATTTGTAAGCCAAAACCAGGAGTGGGTGAAAAATGCAGAAGTGGTGACGTGTTTCTTATATACTTTTCCTCTCATTGTTCCACTCCTGGTCTTGGCTTACAAATACTGAGGCTAAATACTAACCCAATACTGAGCATGTGAACGTGGCCTTAGGACATGAATGTGGGGAAGGGGTGGCATAGAATATGTCCTCTTCTACACTTTGTATATGAGATGTTGGCCAAGGTTTGACATGTTCTTTTCTCTCTGTTCTTCTGAAAGGTGAATACTGAACTCAAAAACCGATCGATAAGTAACTGTGATTTATTGGCGGGCGACAAGACACTGATGCTGAACAAAAGCCGACCCCAGGTTACTAGTAAAAGTTTCTCCTGGATATTTAACACTCAAGGATTGTCACTGCCAGCCACAACCTCTGCCAAACTCAGCTGTGCCTTCTGTTACGGATATGATATCCCACTGGTAAGTTCTGGGAGACCTACAGGGGCATGGGGAATGCACCAGTTGAAACTGAGCCCTGCTGCCTGAGTAGAACACTGACTCCTCTGCCATATAAGATGATACTAGTATTATAAATTACACTGAGATCATGTTACAGATTGTGCATTTAAGACTCAAAACATCAAGTTACATTTCTGAATACATAAAGCTCAATGTACAAAACACAGTTTTGATCAGTTATTGATAATAGCTGGTGGATATGGGTCCTTGGTTGGAAAAGTCACAGTGGGCCTCCTATTTAGCCAAATCTTACTTTCTCTAGTAAAAAGCTTGGTTGCTGAGGTCACAAAAGGGCCCGTAAATCTAATGGGTCTTGGCATCTGATTTGTGCTGTGGCAAACTTTTAAGACTCATTTGATGTAGATGCCAAAAAAATAGCCATAAATATTGAAATAGATTTCGCATATTTTATTTATCTTTTTCAGAAATATATAATACATTATTGAAATTAATTTGAAACATGTCTAAATGCACCGGTCCTCCAGAGTGAGAGTGGACCTATTGCTAAAGAGGTTCTGATTAGGCAAAACTATAAAGGTCGCCTCAATAAATAAAATGATACTGTGAAAAATTAGGTTGGCCAATAGAAAGGAGCAAATCAATTTTCAGGATCGTAGTCTTGCGGCCACTGAACTGGAGTTCTGAGATCTACCTCCTACCTGCCAGAATCCCAATGCCTCTTCTGATTTGTAGGCTCTGCGCAATGTTATTGTTGCAGTATCATACACCCATGACGTGGCACTACAAATCATGCCGGCGGCCACAGACTACTGATCTGATAGCTGGACCAGGGTCCAGTGAATCAATTGGCTCATTTCTATTGGTCTACTATATCAAAATGTAGAGGACAAATTACATAATTGGGGACTGAGTGAAAGCACCAGGAACCCAAGAGCACCAGGCTGTACCTACATATCCAACACATTTAATATCTGCAGTCAGAGCTTTCTCATTGTCATGTAGCTGCTGTGTATTAGGTATTCGCTCTTATGTCCTTCTCATTTTGTCCTAGGATTGCTGTGTGTACGAGTCGTTGAATGTAACTATCGTCAGCAAGTCGAACCATCATAGTAAGTGGTATTATCATTTATATTATATCGTAGCCTAATGTGAGCCTTAATTATTATCAGGTTTATTATTAAGAGTTTAAGCAATGGTAAAGATGTAGTTTAGCTTACTGTATATGGCAAGAGAGAGGAACCAATGTGAAAAATACTTGTTGAACAAAGAAGAAGAGCATGACACAAAAATTCTCTTTCATTTCCTACGCCAAGCGCCTCAAGCCCAACATTAGGAATAATATATTTCAGATTTGTCTGCAGTGTCCCCATTAAAGAGTAACTGAACTTTCGAAAACATTTGTCGAATTATAGACATATGACAGCCATTTTGAATAGTGGTGGTCTGGGTTATTAGACCTCCCCTGAAAACTAAAACAGAGGCACAAGTACCCGGTCATGAGGGGTTAAATAAAAAGTTTATGAGTTGGTCAGTTTCAGAGAAGAGCAGCACTCCTCACATCTTTTCTGACGCTCTGTTTTTTGCATTCGTACTGGGGTTTCAGCCCCCAGACACCCACCAATCAAAGCTTTTGAAAAGCTTCTGAAGATTTTAAAATGTAGGTATTATTAAGATTAGTGCCTGAAAATAATTATTTATAACCAGTTTTGAACCCCACAATTGAATGAGGAATAAACAAAAAAAAAAAAATTAACCTAAAAGGTCTTATTGAAATAGAAATGTTTTATCTGAATGTCATAGGGTGATTTTATAGAGTTTGAAACAGACATGAATTGTACGATTATCACTTCCCTGGTCTGATGACCAGTCCTCTGTGGCAGCTGGTGTTCTCCTCTGCACCAGTCATCCCAGGTGCCTTTTCTGCGTAATAGATCCCCCAACATCATGACGTTAAGGCATGATGCACATTGTTGCATCGAGAGGCTTACTGAAGGCAAGAAGCGCCAAGGATGCCAGGCTATGGATGCTTGGTGCAGAAGTGGAGTCTGGCTGGAGAACTCAATTGATTGCTGGACAAGGGAGGTAGAATTCAATCTCTATTATTCCCAATACAAAAATGTAAGTCCAATGCACAGTGTCAATGGAATTAATTGATAGACCCAATTCATCATTATAGGATCAATATAATCTGAAACACATGCATATTATAGATCATAGTACTTTAAACAGCCTAATGCCCAAATCATGGCTGTAGTGAATTCTCCACTAGGACACTCCTTAATAGATAATTCCTACAAAAGACATGGAGTCCAAGTCCATACGTATGTAAAATATATCAACATTTATTACATAAAGGTACAACATAAACAGGCAACAATTAGACATAATTATAAAAAACAGTCTTCAAAATTGCGAGAACACAAGTATTTATGGAATGTGGTCCACAAAAGTGTCGGGCTTGAGTGGTTTAAGACCTAAACATATATAAGATTATGTAGGAGTAGTGATATATCGCTACCCCCATGTAATGACATGAGTAAGGATTTACAAATGAATTAGAAAAAATCCCATGTCTGAACTGATATATCTAATAAAGTGCATGTGCATTTGAACTGGGAACATAAAGCATGTAAGTCATTAACCAGACTCTATGCATTGAAACAATTCAAATCACATGAATTAGTGTAAAGATAATTATACATTTTTCGGCCTTACTATGTTACTATGTTACTATATCATACAATTAGGTTCTGTAGAAGGACGTAGATCTGGGGATTTATTATGATGGAATATAGGCTGAACTGGATGGACAAATGTCTTTTTTCGGCCTTACTATGTTACTATGTTACTAATGGGGAAAAAAATTGGCACCAAAGTAAAGGAACAACTTAGCCATCATAAACCTGCGTGGACCCGCGGTAACAGCATCCCCAACGCTCGTTTCGCGTGGGTTTCTTCTAATTCATCATTCTATATGATCAAATTTTGGGGTTGTAGTAAACTGCTCTATTTACATTCAAAATTACTGAGGTTACTCTCAGATAGAAGCCAACATTTCTCTTCCTCTGGGACTAGTGATGTCACCGGCAGGGAGCAGTCGGCACAAGGGTTACAGCTGCCCTCAGGAAGCAGTGTGTGCTGACCCCAGTACATGGGGAATGGGGAGATCTGAGGGCAGGAAGGAAGCAACCAGAAGCCAAAGCAAACACACCGCTATTAGAAAGGAAAAGAGGAAGAGACACTGAATGCTCTTCAGCTTAAACAGGGAGAGGAGAGTGATCAGGCCATGGGCAAGCGACGGAAGTAGGTTGGCAGCATGTAACATGCAGAATATGTCAAATACTTACAGCAGGAACATAAACACATAGAACATGTGCATTGTAAAGGGTACAAAATGTAGATAAAACACAGGTCCCTAATGTTGTGTCTTTACAGAGGGAGGCCTTGGCATGGAGTCAGTCCTGGGGATCACATTTGGAGCGTTCCTGATTGGAGCATTGCTTACAGCTGCCTTGTGGTTCATCTATACCCGCACACGTGAGTACAAAACTCTGCTTGAGTTTGCATTTAAGGGGTTAGCAGCAGTGGCCGAAGTCGGCTCCAATCGCTGTTGTTAGAGGCAGATGCCGGCTGTATAACACAGCCAGCACCAGCCCCGTGTGAAGCGGGGTCAGCTCCATATATATGCTTCATGTGGGGTGAAAGGGTTAATAACCTATAGGGAAACATGGCAGTATTTTCTCCTGTAGCGTGACCATGGGATACATAAAGCATTACACAGTACTCATTAAAATCAATTATCTATCCTTATAATACAAGGATAGTCTTGGTCGCTCTTTCCTCCTCTTCCCTTTCTGGATAATAGATAGTTCTTCTCTTCTGAAGCAGACATATCATTTAACAAAAAAATCTTAAGTAACATCTCGTTCAATTTTTTCCTCGTAGGCTCGTCTTTTAAGATGCAACCTGTCCCAACATTGCCTGGAGGCTCGGACAGCAGCAGCACAAACCACAGTATCGACAGCACACAAAGTACCCCCTGCAGCACCAGCAGCCGAGCGTAACTGCGGTGCATGGTAACCTATGGACTACTGCCATACGGAGACATTAACAATGGAATTTATAAAGCTTTGATTTTATTGTGAGGGTCCTAAAACAGATGTCTTCTGCCATGTTCATCTCCATCAAGTGTGGAAGCAACATGGAAGAATAACCTTCTTAAAACAGGCATGGAAGCAAGATCAGCCATTAACATTATATTAGGCCAATTTCTACTTGACAGTCAAAAAATCCACTATCTTGGAAAGAAGACGATTTCTAGAAAGATTTTCTCTGAGAAAGAGTAAGATGGACACTTACCTCAGGACTGGCCTGATGGTGGAGAGTGGACAGTTGCAATTATTACATTTTTTATTAAGCTACATAACCAACCTAAGTATAAACCTCTGAATCCAACCTGCAATATTTGTTTTTACATATCAGAAGGCTTGACAGTCATTTGCATCAGTCACGTATCATCATGTGAATGTGCCTGGTAGCCATTTATCAACCATCTATAATACATATTGTAGCAGATGACAAATACCTCAGGAACATTTGCAAATGAATACAATAAGATTCCCAAAATACATAAAAGTAGTAATGATTACTGACCTTCTCATCAATTATCCTATCATCAAACCTTAACAGGGCTGTTGGGTGAAAACAAGTTATCATCTTTCCACAGCATAGGTAGTCATTGATCGGCGGGTGTCTGACCACTGAGACCTGCACTGAATGGCAGAAGAGGGAACTGTTATCCCCATTAGAATGGAGTGCCAGACAGCTCCTCTATTCATTCTCTATGGGGCTGCTGAGCGCTGTCATAAGCTTTTTCCAACAGTCTCTCAGAGAAAGAACGGAGCGGCGATTGGGCATCCGACCTACCCATTCTATAAAGAGGATAAAATTGCTGCTTTCCGCCGAACAGTGTGTGTCCTAGTGATCAGACTGCCATCGATCAATAAGTTATCACTTATCCAATGGATAGGTAATAACTTGTTTTCACCAGACAACCCCTTTAAAGGAGGGACATGTTATCATATCTTCAAAATGGAGAGAGGGCACAATATGTGGGCCATGGGCCCTTCACGATATAGCAAGGTGCATGCAGTGTGACATTATAGAGATGAGCGGTTCAATTCACGCTGTCCTGTTCCGACACCCGGTCTGGTACTTCATGGTGGTCTTCTGAGTCTGGCATCCTTGGCCTGGCATCCAGGGTGCCTTTGATGATGATAACTAGATTCCCTGGCGTCAGGATGTTGCGTCGGGTCTATTCATGCGATGTCATGACTTTTCGAGCCCAGTAATCATCAAGGATACTAGCAGAGAACTGAAGATTGGCTGCTAAGGAGGACCGGTTCTGGACACCATACCATGGCAATATGAATCAAATTGCTCATCTCTTAGTGGCATGAACCAGCATCTAGAGGTCACCCATTTTGACACTCGCAATGGGGCGATGTTATCTCTGGATAAAATGACGGACACCATGATAGGACCAGATAGACCCTAGTATAGGTCATTTTGGTCCATTTTCTGCCATTTGTGTCTGCTACGCTAAGAATCCAGCTCCCCATCAATTTCATTATTTTTATCCCATGATGGAGCAAAACATTGCCTAAGGCTATTTTTTTGTTCTACTTTATTATAAGTCAATGAAGAAAAAAAATGGGTCTGTGTAACAGATCGATCAAGATGGATTTGCCATGACTCCTGAAAAAATATAAATCATGATGTCACAATGAGCCTATTAAACTGGATGCTTAGATCTATAGAAAATACACAAGTCACTGCTCATAGGTATTGCCTAACTATTAACTTTCTGTAATCCACCTACTCTCTAAGGCTACGTTCACATTAGCGTTTTGCGTTTTTGCGTCGGGCGACGCAGCGGCGACGCATGCGTCATGCGCCCCTATATTTAACATGGGGGACGCATGGACATGCGTTGTGCGACGCATCCGTTTTTTTTGCCGCAAGCGTCGGCGCAGAAAACGCAACAAGTTGTATTTTTCTTGCGTCCAAATTTCGGCAAAAAACGACGCATGCGTCGCAAAACGCAGCGTTTTTGCGTGCGTTTTGATGCGTTTTTATTTGCGTTGTGAACGTAGCCTAAGTGTATCCTCCTTCCTGCTTTACACTGCAGCTCTGACCTGCCCACCAGGAAGTCATGGAGCATAGATTTCCATCAGCACTGTCCATAGCACTACAAATTTAGGGCACATCTCCCACCCCCCCATATTGTATTGGAGGTCAACATTTTCCTCCCATTTACATATACTTCACTCCATTGTGGGCCTCTTTCGATGCAAGTCTGCTCACTTATACCAGTCTGTAAAAAAAACTCCTCAATGTGTTTAATTTATTTATTTTTACTATGTAAAAGCTATTAGTGTGTTTATAGTATTTTATAAGGCTAGAGCTAGTCCGTGACGTGTGCAATGCAGGGGTATATTTCAAATGAAGTCAGGATCAGGTTACATGACCTTGCTTTCCTTAGTGAATAATCACAGTGCAATTTTTATTTTATTCATAGCTATTTGAAGCGGTTATCCATCTTTTGTTAACATATTTTTTTTTTACTTACATTATTTTTGCAATTGGGTTTCATAAAAAGTTTTACATCGTTTTGCTTTTGCAAGCTCTTTGGCTTCCTGCACATTCAACTTTGATGTAATCTGTAGTCATAGATCAGATGAGAGGAGCTCAGAAAAAGAGTGATGAAAGGGCTCGCTGTCAGATTCTCCGTTAACTCATTCTACATCCAGCAATAGAAAGTTTAACACAGAGGCTATAGAAAGCAAATGGTGCAAAATTGTTAATGAAACCCAATTGCAAAGATGATTTTTATTTCAAAGATACATTGTCCCCAAAAGGTTTACCAGCTCTGGTTGGCTGTCATGGGCAAAATTCTGCTTTTTGGAGGACATTGAAACATAGAATCTTCTGTAGCAATTGATCACATTCTAGCGATTATCTGTAGTGCAAAGATTAAAGCTGGAATCTGGTCGATGGAAGTACATTCTTAGAGGGAAGGCCAGGTCCAAAGGAGACTGATGCAGTCAGATGATCACAGCGGATGTCAGACATCATGTAGCTCTGGTCGCGGCTTAGCTCTAGCCCAAAGGTTGGATATATGTATTAACCAGTATTGTTACTTTTGTATAATTATTGGAGTCATGATGGCTGCTTATTATGGCTGTAAATGGCTCTAGGGGCCTTCGTCTGTAAAGAGAGCTGACAACGGTTGTATATATTTATTAATGACATTTTATTATTTGTAAGGTTGTAGAAAATATATTTTACCTTGTTTTGATTATTTGTCTATATATGCTGGTTCTTGGTACCGTATATATTGTGTATGTCCCCATGTTGCACTATATCCATTCCAAGAAGAAAGTATCATAAAGTGCACGAAACATAGAGCACAAAGAGTTGAAAACTCATAGGAGTAAGTAATAAGCTATGGTGATCTACTGGGGACCAGACATGATGGGATAACTGTATTATTACTGGAGTTAGCCACGCATCTACAGAGTAACATGACAACATCCGGTATAATGGTCCGCGCCCCACCCTGATATAATGGTTAGCACTAAAATGTTACGTATCTGTTGTTACAACCACAATAACTGTATAAGTTACCCACAATGTTATTTACAAAGTGTAACATCTAAATAAAGATTCTTATTCAATATTTATTTTATCATTATCTATCCCAGAAATATACACTCACACCGCACCACGGCCTCCATAGAGAATCACTGCACTGACAGGAAAGACATGGAGCAGCACTCAGTCCTCACTCTGCTGAGGTAAAGTAAAAGCTGAGCTCTGATTGGTTCTCTGCTATGAGGAAAACCAAGCTTGAGAAAGGCAGAGAAATCTGCCGAAACGTTGCTGTTAATGGTTCAGTAAAGCCACGGTTTTTTACTTTTATATTTTGGAGTGTTGCCTGTTTTATTATGATTATCTACCTCTCATATCTATCTGTCTATCTATTATCTATCTCATTCCTTCTATCTATCTACGGTATCTATCTACGGTATCTATCTATCTATGTACGGTATTTATCTATCTATCTATGTACGGTATCTATCTATGTACGGTATCTATCTATGTACGGTATCTATCTATCTATGTACGGTATCTATCTATCTATCTATCTATCTATCTATCTATCTATCTATCTATCTATCTATCTATCTATCTATCTATCTATCTATCTATCTATCTAGTAAAAAAGGAACAGCACAATAGTTCACAGCAGGTGCCAGGCCTCCAGGCAAAAACAGTCTGATACTTGCCAAACAGAAGAAAAAAAATGAAGGTGGCACTCCAATTGTTTCAGGTGGAAAAAAGTGAAAAAACTTCATATTCTGCCACACTCATCCTGGGCAACGTTTCGGCTCCTCCTGAGCCTTTGTCAAGCAGGGGGTATTACAATCAAGTGTGCTTTTATAGCCATATTCAACAGTCTCAAGTGCACACAATCAATATAATTATCTTAAAATGTTATAAAAACAAAACATCACCATATAATTTATATAGCTGAGCTTCATACATAAAGTGCTTTGGTGCCAAAACATTATTTTACTCCATGACAAATATTCTAGTGTTACCATGTGATTGCTGCAATGCTTATCCGCATAACGTCTGATCGCAGCTGTGTACATAATTAAAATTAAGTATTATACCTGTCGGGGATCAAGCATGTCAGCATGGAGGACGCCATCCCCGCTTATCCCAGCGTTCACCTATAGCTACTGCGCATGTCTCAATGTTTCCTTAGCATCACAAGGACTAACAGCCAATAAAAAACATTGTGTGGCGTTTTTATAAGTGCGCATGCGCACTCGCACTATATCATCTCCTCAACGCCATCTTGGAAGAGGCAAACATAGAAAAAATGCATATCTCAGGTATTATAAAGAGAAATACTGCTGAAACCATACAGAGTGATAGAGTGATATTCCTTGTTACTTAGTGCTAATCTAGTACTTATAAATACAATATCACCACCATACTATATATGGGTAAATTTTCATTCATTATAAAAAGGAGTATACAGGTTTTTTACAGCATTATGTAACTACCCTGACGCAACGGACGGCACCCTCCTCAGGCTACCTCAGCTCACCAATAGTGCCATAGTGGTACACAGGACCCTTCCGGACCCTAGTGATCCAACTTAGGCTACTATAAAGGTAGAAATGCCCATAACCCTATAACTTCTTCAAACTCCTTCAATCCTGAAAAAATCATACATATATATATATATATATATATAAAAGATTGACCGAGAACTTTATCTGTAGATATTTATTCAATAAGTGTTTTTTAACAATGAAAAATTATTTTTTTTAAACATTTTTTTTAGAAAAAAAAATGTGTTTAGAAAAAAATCTTGGCAGTTATAAATAGTCCTCCATACATCCATTTTTCCTCTCCGAACCAGTATGGTGACAGGTGACACTAAGTGTCTTATCTATAAAAAATAAAATTAAAATATAATTATTTACCACATAAATAACTACATATATAGAACCTGGATCCCAATTAGCCAATTAAAAAGAGCAAAATATCTAGAAGGATTGCTAAATAACTGAATGAATTTTGAAATCTGCATTAAGTCCTGCTGGTTTTAGAGTATTGAGTTCAGATATCCATTCACGCTTCTTTAGAAGGCGCTCTCTGTCGCCCCCTCTTCTTTGTGGTGGAATTGCATCAATGATTTTAAATCTAAGTTGTTTCTCCATATGTTTCAAATCCAAAAAATGTTTAGGCACTGGAAGAGCCACTCTGTTTTTTTCTGATGGTATATCGGTGCTGGTTGATCCTTGTTTTAAAATCACAAGTGGTTTCACCGATATACCACAGATTGCAAGGACATTGGAGGAGATATACGACATAGTCTGAATTACAGGTAAAAAATTGTTTAATATTATATACATTCTGTGTAATAGGATGTATGAAAGTTGGACCCTTTAACATAAGTTCACAATTCAAACATGACAAGCAGGGGTAACAGCCTTTCCTATTGCTACCCGTTAATGTAGGTTGACAATTTCTTTTAAAAGAGCCTATATCTGGTTTAACCAGAAATTCTTTAATGCTCTTGTTCCTCTTATAAGAAAGGAGAGGTGGCAATCTAAATCCTTCTATACCAGGAAGACATTTAGTAAGCATCCTCAATGTTTTTTAACAACATTGGCTATTGCTCCACTCTCCTCCGTATAAGTGGTCACAAATGGGATGCGTGTTAAATTCTTCTCCTTAGGTTAAATTTGTAACAAATCCATCCTCTCATGCTTAATGACTATTCTTTTTGTTCTTTGTAAAAGATCACTCCGGTAGCCCCTATTCAAAAATTTCTTAATAAAAAAATCCATCATATCATTTTTTTCACTCATTTCATTTACAATCCGCTGTACCCTCAAAAGTTGACTCAAAAGAATAGATCTCACCATGTTTCGTGGATGTTGACTGTCATATATTAATAAATTGTTTTTATCAGTCTCCTTCACAAATAAAGTTGTACTCAATTGTCCATCTACCTGTTTTATCAGGACATCCAAAAACTGAATTTTCGTTTCAGATGCTACCAAAGTGAACTTGATGGTCTGGTTAATCCCATTAAGGAATACATAGAACTCATTCAATTCTTCATGGGTACCCGTACATAGGAGGAAGACGTCATGTATGTACCTCCACCACACCAATGCATGTCGGAAGTGGAGGGATAAATAGATAAGGTCCTCCTCCAAGACCCCCATAACAAGGTTTGCATAAGAAGGGGCCATATTGGCCCCCATGGTGGTACCCCGCTTTTGTCCATAGAAAGCGTCCCCAAAAAGGAAATTAAAATAATTTCCAACATTTTCAAAATAAAATCCTACAATCCTCCACTGTCATTCCCACTGTATTTAACTTTTTCTCTATGGCTTGTAAGCCATATTCATGATCAATCATGTATAGAGGGAGATGACATCAAGTGATGCCAATATTATGTTACTCTTCAATTATACCGAACTCAGCTTATTTATAAGTCTGTATCACGAATATAAGAAGCACAGTTCCTAGCTATAGGGTTTAAGATTTTATCTGAAAAAAATCCCATTTCTGTTAAACACAGAGCCCACCCCCGATATCTATCTATCTATCTATCTATATATTAGCTACCTCATATCTATCTATTATCTACCCATCTATCTTTCTTTTTTTGTAAATCAAGTTTATTGAATTGCATGTAAACAACACAGTAACAATCAGATGTTCAAATGCAGTTATAGGCACATACAGGATTGTAAAAGTGATTCAAGAATCAACAGCTGAATACTAAAAGTTTCAACATTTAAACATTAATCGTCAAATCAATAAAGTTGTAACTTTGTGAAGAAATTACCTCTGGCTTAATCAGAGGTCTAATAGTTTATAAATATTGCTTACGATGCATGTATCAGAAGCTCCCACTATTCAGCCAGCGACCAGCTCCAGCTGGGGCTAAGCCGCCGGATGAAAGCGAGAGTGCCTAGGCTCGTCCGAGCACTCAATGTCGGTTATGGAGTCTATATGAGGCCGGCCAGGCGAAGAAAAAGTAATGAAGAGAGGTGGAGAGAAAAGAAAGAGAGGAAGAGAAGGGGGAGAAGAAGAAGAGGAGAGAGTGAGAAAGGGAGAGAAAAGAGAGCAGAAAGAAAAAAAAAAAAAAAAGGAGGGGGGGAGAGGTAAGGAGGGGTGGGGGGTGCTATAAGGGTAGGGATAATCTGGTCTTCAGTCCCGACTAAATTGAGACTGTTGTTCTTTTATGCTAAGGTAAGGCTGTTAATGCAAAATTTACTGCCTAGGGGAGTTAAGGTACCGTCACACTAAGCGACGCTGCAGCGATACCAACAACGATGTCGATCGCTGCAGCGTCGCTGTTTGGTCGCTGGAGAGCTGTCACACAGACAGCTCTCCAGCGACCAACGATCCCGAGGTCCCCGGTAACCAGGGTAAACATCGGGTTACTAAGCGCAGGGTCGCGCTTAGTAACCCGATGTTTACCCTGGTTACCAGCGTAAACGTTAAAAAAACAAACATTACATACTTACATTCCGTGTCTGTCCTCCGGCGCTCTGCTTTCCTTTGCACTGTCAGCACCGGTCAGCCGGAAAGCAGAGCGGTGATGTCACCGCTGTGCTTTCCGGCTGGCTGGCGCTGACACAGGATGCAGGAGGAGTGCAGAGAAGCAGACCGCCGGGGACAGACAGCTGAAGGTAAGTATGTAGTGTTTGTTTTTTTAACGTTTACGCTGGTAACCAGGGTAAACATCGGGTTACTAAGCGCGGCCCTGCGCTTAGTAACCCGATGTTTACCCTGGTTACCAGTGAAGACATCGCTGGATCGGTGTCACAGCGATGTCAGCGGGAAGTCCAGCGACGAAATAAAGTTCTGGACTTTCCTCAGCGACCAACGATCTCCCAGCAGGGGCCTGATCGTTGGTCGCTGTCACACATAACGATTTCCTTAACAATATCATTGCTACGTCACAAAAAGCAACGATATCGTTAACGATATCGTTATGTGTGACGGTACCTTTATGGTTACAGGCCGCAAGGGGGCTAATAGGATCAATCAATGTAGCCAAGTGTTCAGTTCCTCAGATTCTCTGAAAAGCAATCCAGGGAGACCAAGTGTTAAACACTTTATCTGCGGTTCTAGTATCCTGGCCAACCAGTTGCTCCATCCTATAAATGTGATTTAGTTCAACCACGAAGTCAGCACGTGAGGGGGACAATGACTGTTTCCAGAAGCGAGGGATCACGTTACGTGCGGCTGTTAGAAAATGTCGTAATAGACCTTTTTTGAATTTGGCGATGGAGAGGTCGCATACAGACAACAGGGCTAATTTCATGGTGGGCTGGACTCTATGGAGAGATAATTTGTTATAAAGTGCAAAGATGCCCACCCAGAAGTCGTGAATAGGCGGGCAGGACCACCAGATGTGGGGGTATGTACCTCTGTCACTCCAGCACCTCCAGCAAGTATCAGGGGTGGTGGGGAACATAAGGTGAATACTAGACGGACATCTGTACCATCTGGCCAGGAGTTTATAGCTCCTTTCTTGGTAATCTGAGCAAAGTGAAGATCTGAAGGTAAATAACAGACTCTTGAGGCGTTCCTCTGGAGTCAGGTGGGTGCTTAATTCATTGTCCCATTTTAAGAAAAATGAAGGAGGATCGAGTGAGGTTGGCTGATAGCCCTGGAACATTCTATAAAGCAATGATATTGTGTGGGACAAGGGGCTCCCACCCAGGCACACGGATTCAAAAGAAGTTAGCTGTCTAAAGATGTCAGCCCGCCTAGATAACACTGTGAGATAGCTTTTGATTTGCTCATAGAAGAACCACGAGCCCGGCGGCGGCTGTCCATCAGCAAAGATGGCCCCCAAGGTCTCAATTGAGGTTCGATCTACGTAGTCATGGACCACTGGACAACTGTCTCTATGTTTGTGAAGGAACATGGTCCTGTCCTGCCCTGCTGGAAAGTGTGGGTTTTCAAAAATTGGTGTCAGGGGGCCTGGTATAAAGGAGAAATTTAATTTTTGGATGCCATGTTTAACGAACTGAGTTAGATGTCTAGTAACGAAAGGCAGGTCATCTCCCCGGATTCCCCCAATGCCCTCTCTCCAGAAGTGCGTCGCCGAGCCATGTCCCAAGAGCTTCATCTCTAGGCCTACCCATTTCTTACTTGATTTGTGATGGAACAGGTCGAGAACGCAGGTTCCAAGAAAGGCATAGCTATAGAGCAAGAAATCCGGGAGGCCCAGTCCTCCGGACTGTTTATTCCTGCACAGGAGATGATATGATAGCCATGAATGTTTACTGGACCACACAAATCTTATTATCGCTGATTTGAGCCTGGAGAAGAAGGAGGCTGGAAGATACAGAGGGATGGTCTGGAAGAAATAAAGGAGGCGAGGCAGAAGATCCATTTTGATTGCGTTAATTCTCCCAAGCCAAGATAAGTGCAGTTTGTTCCACTTCTCCAGGTCAAGCTCTGCGTTGTGTAGTGCAATTTTATGGTTAGCATCATATAGATGCGAGGACTTAGCAGTTAAGTGTATACCTAAATAGGCAAGGGAATCTGAGCGCCATCTAAATGGGAACGAGGAGCATAACTGTGAAACTAAGGAGGGCGGTAACGAAATATTTAGCATTTCAGATTTATGCGTGTTAATTTTAAAATTACTTAGGGCTCCATAGCAGTTTAATTTTGATAAAATATTAGGTAGGCTAGTGATAGGGGAGGTGACATACATGAGTATGTCGTCAGCGAATAAAGCTAATTTGTGGTTTTCTGATTGGAACTTCATTCCTGCTATGGAAGGGTTATTGCGGATTGCGAATGCCAGGTGTTCCATGGTTAACACATAGAGTAAAGGGGACAGCGGACACCCCTGCCTCGTGCCGTTCCGTATGCAGAAAGCGTTAGACAATGAGCCGTTTACCCTGACCCGGGCAGAAGGGGACTCGTAGAGGGTTTTTATACCCCACAATGCTTTTTTCCGTAGTCCGATGCCTTTGAGCGTTTGGCACATAAATTCCCAATTGACCCTATCGAAAGCTTTTTCTGCATCTATCGATAGTATACACAATGGGTCACCTTTTTTGTTGGCTCTGTCAATCAGGAAAATAGATCTAATGGTATTGTCCCTAGCCTCCCTTCCAGGCACGAAGCCCACCTGTTCCTGGTTAATTAGGAGGGGCAAGAGGCAATTAGGGGGAGAAGGGAAAAGAAGGGGGGAGGGGGGAGGGTAGGATGGAAGGACGGGGAGGGGAGGAGGGAAGAAGGGGGAGAGGAGGAGAGGGGGAAAAGGGGGGGAGGAGGAGGGGAGGGGAGGGGGGGAAGAAAAAGAGGGGAAGATTAATAGATAAACCAACAATTCACTAATACTATCTCAGAGTCCAGTAGCTACGTCTATGAACTATTAAGAAGTTGTGCACGACGAGGTGCGTACAGGTCAAAACCAAATCGGTGTATAAATCAGTGGAACTTATAACAAACTATTAAGGTGTAAAAGAGAACATCACTGGAGAAGACAGCGTTTGGCGAAGGCTCCTCTCAAGTTGGGTCCGGGGGAGGACTAGTGTTCTGCCCATTCTAGCGAAGGTCAGGTTTCGTATCTAGCTTTAAAAAGGTTTAATACCATAGTTTTGGTTTTGCTGTGTTATAGCACCACCCAGTGGTGGTTAAATTTATTACCTGTGTTTTTCAGTAACTATTAGAGTGTTGCATTCTGGGATTCACCAAGGTATCATGGGAAGGGGAAACTCCATTTTCTCTCTGTGTATTTCCCTGGACACACGTGTTAATCTGCTGTGTTGAACTACCTCACTTACTTGCCATTCCGGTTAAGATTATCCGGTAAGACCATTATCCCTGTTCTTGCTATGTAATGTTGTACAGAGTGTGATTAACTGTATAGCAGCTAGTACACAGGAAATGTGATTTTTGGTTACCTGCTGTATGTAGTTATTATAGAAGTTGCATCATCCTGTATGCTTTCCCTGTTAGTTGCAGTCATGTTATTATTTGCCCAATACTTATACAATTCATTTGTATTCTTATAGTTTTACCGCGCTCATGTTTACCAATAAACAAGTTAGACTACAGAGAACAGTCTGCTTATTTGGGAGACAGAAGTGGTTTATGCCGTATGTCGGATCACACACACCGTATTAACGTGTATGAAGACAGAACAGTAAAACGGATTCTTGACGCCAGCTTGGCCAGTAAAACGGATTCTTGACGCCAGCGGAGGCCAGTAAAACGCAGGCTAGATACCAGCAAGCAGTAAAACAGAAGCTAAATACCAGCGGAGGCTAGTAAAACCAGGCTAGACGCCAGCAATAACAAGACCACTTACACAGCCGCTTGTACCTCACCGCAACGCCTGCAAATACCGCAGCGGCCGCCATATTGCCCGCCAAGCGCTACACGTCTCAGTCTACGCTGAAGTCATTCCTACCCGCTCTGAGACGTCCTACAGCCTGCAAACGGACACACGATGTCTGCAAGTCGAGCATCCTCAGTCAGGACGAGGTCTCAAACAAGCCGCTCTAGCAAGTCTTCCTTGAAAAGGTCTGTCACCCTCGCCCGAGCAGAAGCTGAGGCGGCGAAGGTAAGATCCTCCTTCGCTGCACAAGAGATGCAGTTAAAGTTAAGACAAGCAGAGCAAGAAGCAGAAAGAGCCCGCCTGCAAGCAGATAGAGAAGCAGAAAGAGCCCGCCTGCAAGCAGAGCAAGAAGCAGAAAGAGCCCGCCTGCAAGCAGATAGAGAAGCAGAAAGAGCCTGCCAAGAAGCAGAAAGCCCGCCTGCAAGCCGAGCAAGAAGCAGAAAGAGCCCGCCTGCAAGCCGATAGAGACGCAGATACAGCACGCCTGCGAGCGACCTTAGAAAGGCTTTCCGCCGAAAAAGAAGCAGCAGCCGCAATAGCCAAAGCTGAGTTCTTAGAAGCCGTGGAGTTTCCCGAATCCGAGCGTGACAGCGACGTACGTGGACCAGACCTTGATCGTCAGGACCCTGCTCAACGCGTCTCAGAATATGTCCACCAACATCCCGGAATTGAAGACAACTCTGATCCGTTACACCAACCAGCCTATACAGATTACCAGAGATCCTTCCCCCAAACACCGTACTGGAAGCAGGAAGGTATACTGCGAAACGACGTTGACCACCACTATCGTCTTACAGAACAGAAGGTACGGCCTCCTCCCAGACTGACAGGGACACCCTTCGCTTCAGAACGGTTTTATACAGACTTTCCTAAGCCAGAAGCTCCTACCAGGTATGAGGATGCACCACACACACTGCATGACAACAGCATACCAGCTCATGTTGACACTGACTCAGCCACTATGAACTTTGCAAGGTTCTTTACCCGCCGGGAGCTGGTGACCAAGGGACTTGTAAAGTTCACCGATCGAGCTGAAAGCTACAGAGCTTGGCGAGCCTCCTTCCAGAACGCCATCAGAGACTTGCATCTTTCCAGTAGTGAAGAGTTAGATCTGTTGGTTAAGTGGCTTGGGAACGAGTCAGCTGAACATGCCAAAAGAATCAGGAACATTAACATAAAGTACCCACACACAGGACTTCGCATGGTGTGGGAGAGACTCGAAGAATGTTATGGGTCAATAGAAGCTATAGAAAATGCTTTGTATAAAAGAATTGATGATTTCCCCAAGATAGCAAATAAGGGTTATCAAAAGCTCAGGGAACTGAGCGACTTGTTAATGGAGGTACATGCTGCTCAGGCAGAAGGTGACCTACCAGGGTTGGCATTCCTGGACACTGCCAGAGGTGTCAACCCGATTGTCCAAAAGCTCCCTTACAATTTACAAGAAAAGTGGGTCAGTCACGGGTCCCGTTACAAACAGGCTCATAAGGTGCCATTTCCTCCTTTCAGGGTGTTTGTAGACTTTGTTGCTCAGCAGGCTAAAGTTAGAAATGACCCCAGTTTTGATTTCACTATGTCATGTACCACTGCCTCCGGTGTAAAACCCAGTAAAACACCAGTGGCAGTACACAAAACTAATGTTACCTCCACAGGTTTTCCTTACAGGGCAAGTAAGTCCTCTTCAGAGGAGGACAAACCTCAGGATCTCAGCAAACACTGCCCCCTACACAAGAAACCTCATCCTCTACTAAAATGTAGAGCCTTCAGGGAGAAGCCTCTAGAAGACCGTAAGAGCTTCCTAAGGGAAAACAAGATATGCTTCAGATGCTGCGCGACTACCTCACACTTCGCCAAGAACTGTGAAACCAGTGTGAAATGCGCAGAATGCAGTAGTGTGGAGCACAACACGGCTTTACACCCTGGACCACCCTCAGGGGTATCGTCACGAGTAGAAGAGTCTGCCGAAAAACAGACGGACACTGACATTGACACCCAGATCTGCAAGGAATTTGTAGCAGGGAGATCCTGCTCGAAGATCTGTCTTGTCAGAGTATTCCCAGTGAGCCAACGGGATAAGGCAATCAAGGTATATGCAATATTGGACGATCAGAGCAACAGGTCTCTAGCTAAGTCCTTTTTCTTCAACACCTTCAACATTGCTGGTCCCGGCTCTCCGTACTCCTTCAAGACATGTGCAGGTACTGTCGAGACGGCGGGGAGAAAGGCGACCGGATTCAAAGTAGAGTCTATAGACGGTCAAACCTGCTTATCCTTGCCATCGATACTGGAGTGCAATCAAATTGCCAACAACAGGTCGGAGATACCTACACCAGAGGTAGCAGCTCATCATACCCACTTGAAATGTATAGCTCACCTGATACCGGAGCTTGACCAAGGAGCTCCTATCGTCTTACTCCTCGGAAGAGACATTTTACAGGTCCACAAGGCTAGAGGACAGATCAACGGCCCACAAAACGCCCCATATGCTCAGAGACTTGACCTAGGATGGGTCATTGTGGGAGACGTCTGTTTGGGTGGAGCACACAGGCAGACACCAGTCAACAGCATGCTCACCAATACCCTCGAGAATGGACGCCCGTCTCTCTTCCAGCCATGCGAGAGCAGTTTCCTGATTAAAGAATTGCCACACAACGCCCTTCCACCTTGTCCGTTAGCTGATCCTTCCTGTGAAGACCATGCATGCGATGGTGAGGAAGATCATATAGGGTGCACAGTTTTCCACAGGACAAGAGAAGACAACCAGGTAGCAACGTCCATAGAGGACAGACTGTTCTTGGACATCATAGAGCGGGAGATAGTAAGAGATGAATCAAAGAGTTGGGTCGCACCTTTACCATTCAAACCACAGAGGCAACGCTTACCCAACAACAGAGAACTTGTGTACAGTCGATTTGTCTCCCTTACACGCAAACTGCAGAAGTCACCAGAGACAAAAGAACACTTCTTTACCTTCATGGAGAGAATATTCCAGAGTGGCCACGTGGAAATTGCACCTGTACTTCAAGACTCCGAGGAATGTTGGTACTTACCTATTTTCGGCGTGTATCATCCGAAGAAACCTGGTCAGATAAGAGTGGTATTTGACTCAAGTGCCAGATACGAAGGTGTTTCTTTAAACGACGTCTTTCTATCTTGTCCAGACCTCAACAACAGACTTCTGGGAGTACTTCTTCGTTTCCGCAAAGATGCAGTAGCATTTATGGCCGACATACAACAGATGTTTCACTGCTTCCTTGTTAAAGAAGAACACAGAAACTACTTGAAGTTTTTCTGGTACCGCGATAATGACCCCTACAGGGCCATCGTGGAATATCGTATGAAGGTACACATCTTCGGGAACAGCCCTTCCCCTGCTGTCGCTATCTATGGGCTTAGACATTCAGCCAGAGAGGGTGAAGCAAAGTACGGATCGGATGTAAGATCTTTTGTGGAAAAGGTTTTCTACGTAGATGACTGCCTGAAATCCACACCGACAGATGAGTCGGCAGTCAGTATCCTGAAAAGGGCGCAAGAAATGCTCGCTTCATCCAATTTGAGGTTGCACAAAATTGCTTCCAACAGCCAAAAACTAATGGCAGCCTTTCCCTCTCAAGATTACTCAACCGATATAAAAGACTTGGATTTAAGCACGGACTCCCTCCCTATGCAGCGGAGCCTGGGTTTACTTTGGGATTTGAAAAGGGATGCATTCACCTTCCAGATCAGCGAAGAAGAGAAACCTTTCACGCGTAGAGGCGTCCTGTCCGTTGTGAACAGCTTGTACGATCCTCTGGGATTTGTAACTCCTGTAACTATCCAAGGTAAAATGATGTTGAGAGACTTCACCCAAGAGACGTCCGATTGGGATGATCCACTTCCCAGTGAGAAAAGAGACTTGTGGGTAAGATGGAAGAACTCGTTAGAAGCCCTGTCAAGTCTCTACGTTGCACGACCATATGCTTCTGTGCCATCAACAGAAATCAAGATGCAAAGGCTTTGTATCTTCTGCAATGCCTCAACCAAAGCAATTGCAGCAGTGGCGTATTTGAAAACTACTGACATCAATGAACAATGCCACGTGAGGCTTGTTATGAGCCTACAAAATTGGCCCCACTCCGTGAACACACAGTACCCAGACTGGAACTCTGTGCAGCTGTGTTAGCAGTAGAGTTAGCTGAGCTTATCTCGACAGAAATGGACCTGGAGGTCAAAGAAATCGAGTTCTACACCGACAGCAAGGTAGTGTTGGGGTACATTTGCAATGAAACTCGTCGTTTCTATGTCTACGTCAGCAATCGGGTGCTAAGGATCAGGAGATCCACTGACCCTAAACAGTGGCATTATGTGTCCACAAACCACAACCCTGCGGACCACGCAACCAGATCCATTGAAGCAAGACACCTTAAGGACACAACCTGGTTTACTGGCCCAACATTCTTATACCGTTCGACGCCATACACGGACGAGTCAAACATCTTTGAGCTGGTAGATCCGGAGGCAGATGAAGAAATCCGCCCTCAGGTATCCGTCCTACGTACGGGGACTAAAGACAATCACCTCAAATCCCACCGTTTCAATAGGTTCTCAACTTGGAACTCGCTTGTTCGTGCCCTCGCTTGTTTAATTCATGCGGCTCGATCCTACAAGTCAACGTCACCCGCCATCCAGGAACCTTGCAAAGGTTGGCACCACTGCAAGCTTGCCTTTACCGTTCCAAACATGGAAAATGCCAAGAACGTTATAATTCGTACCATACAACGTGAATGTTACGCCAAATAAATAGATAACCTCAATAAAAACCAACCTGTCTCTAGAGACAGTGTCTTGAAAAAGCTTGATCCAAGCATCGACCAAGATGGGCTGTTAAGAATTGGAGGTCGTCTTCAAGAAGCTGAAGTGGAATTTGGGGAGAAACACCCTATAATAATTCCTGGACATCATCATGTCACGACCCTGCTTGTGCAACACCACCACGTCTTGGTGAAACATCAGGGCCGACTGTTTACCGAAGGAAATCTACGAACTGCTGGACTATGGATAGTTGGAGCAAAGCGGTGCGTGAGTAAACTCATTTACAACTGCGTGATTTGTCGCAAACTCCATGGCGGGACTCAAAAGCCAAAGATGGCCAATCTCCCACCAGACAGACTTAGTACAGAACCTCCTTTTACCAACGTCGGACTGGACGTATTCGGGCCATGGTCTGTGGTTGCACGGCACACTAGAAGAGTCCAAGCCAACGCCAAACGCTGGGCGGTTATGTTCACCTGTATGTCCATCAGAGCAGTCCACATCGAAGTAATTTAGTCCATGGACACTTCAGGGTTTATAAATGCACTCCGACGTTTCATCGCCATCAGAGGGCCCGTGAAGCACATACGCTCCGATAGAGGTACCAACTTTGTAGGAGCAGTGAAAGAACTTCAAATTCCTTCTAACCTAGACACCACCAGTGTGGAAAGATACTTGAATGAGCAGGGATGCACCTGGACTTTCAATCTTCCACACTCTTCTCACATGGGAGGCACTTGGGAGAGGATGATAGGAATGGCACGCAGAATCCTTGACTCCATGTTCTTGCAAGCAGGTAGCGCAAGACTCACACATGAAAGTTTGACCACATTCCTGGCAGAAGTTTCGGCCATTATTAATGCTAGACCATTGACTTCACTTTCTAGTGACTCTTAGGATCCGACCATTCTCACTCCTGCCATGTTACTTACTCAGAAAGCCAGCGTTCTCAGCGCTCCACCTGGAGAATTTAGCAACAAGGACCTCTACAGACGACAATGGAGACAAGTCCAAAGTCTCTCCAATACCTTCTGGGACAGATGGAGGAAGCAGTACCTCTCTACCTTACAACCCAGGAAGAAGTGGCAGACCGACAAACCAAACATCAAAACCGGTGATGTCGTTCTCATGAAAGACAGCCAGAGTCACAGTAATGAGTGGCCACTAGGCCTCATCACTAAGATACTCCCAAGCAAAGATGGGAAGGTGCGTAAGGTCGAGGTCAAAGTAGGCAAGTCCGGGGAGAGTAAACTATTCCTCAGACCAGATGCGGAACTTGTCTTACTGTTTTCGCCAAAAGAACCTGTGGGTGGCATCGGTTGATGCCAAGCGGGGAGTGTTCTGCCCATTCTAGCGAAGGTCAGGTTTCGTATCTAGCTTTAAAAAGGTTTAATACCATAGTTTTGGTTTTGCTGTGTTATAGCACCACCCAGTGGTGGTTAAATTTATTACCTGTGTTTTTCAGTAACTATTAGAGTGTTGCATTCTGGGATTCACCAAGGTATCATGGGAAGGGGAAACTCCATTTTCTCTCTGTGTATTTCCCTGGACACACGTGTTAATCTGCTGTGTTGAACTACCTCACTTACTTGCCATTCCGGTTAAGATTATCCGGTAAGACCATTATCCCTGTTCTTGCTATGTAATGTTGTACAGAGTGTGATTAACTGTATAGCAGCTAGTACACAGGAAATGTGATTTTTGGTTACCTGCTGTATGTAGTTATTATAGAAGTTGCATCATCCTGTATGCTTTCCCTGTTAGTTGCAGTCATGTTATTATTTGCCCAATACTTATACAATTCATTTGTATTCTTATAGTTTTACCGCGCTCATGTTTACCAATAAACAAGTTAGACTACAGAGAACAGTCTGCTTATTTGGGAGACCGAAGTGGTTTATGCCGTATGTCGGATCACACACACCGTATTAACGTGTATGAAGACAGAACAACTAGTCTTCTTACGCTGCTTAGAATGCTGTGCTTTTAGCCATCTTGGGGGAATGTCTGGAAGTTGGGGCGAGCGCGGCCAGTCAGGGAGGTCAGTCATTGGCAGCTCAAAGATTCCTAGCAAGTTGGCCAGGTCAACCAGGTTGCGGAAAATGGCCATCTTCCCGCCCTTGAAGGCAATCAGCTGGAACGGGAATCCCCGTCTATAAGTAATTTCTCTGTCCTTGAGGAGAGACAGTAAGGGGCGTAATGCTCTCCTAAGCTGTAGCGTGCACCTAGATAGATCGGACAGTAGTAGAATTTGAGTTCCACAGTAGTCTATGGTGCCCCTCCGTCTGGCAGCTAGCATGATGGCCTCCTTGGTTCTATAGTAATGAACTCTACAGATGACGTCCCTAGGTCTTGATTCTGATGTCGGTTTGGGTCCCAGGGATCTGTGTATACGGTCGAACACGATTGAGCCGCCTTCCTCACCATCTAGAAGGTCAAGAAATATTTTCTGAACAGTAGAGTCTAAGTCAGGGGGGGGTTTACTGATTCAGGAAGGCCACCGATTCTAATATTATTACGTCTGTTGCGATTTTCTAAGTCTTCCATTCCTGTCGCAAACTCCTCCAGTCTTTGAGCGTGGCTAGCTATAACCTCCCTGTGGGTTTGTAATTCTTGTAGAATAATGTCCTGGGACTTCTCGACCTCTTCCACCCGAGTTGTGAATTCTGATTTGAGAGTGTAACAACAACCAACGTAATACACCATGGGACAAAGTATACACAATTTAAACCAAGGCAGGGAATATGGAAAATATATGGCTTTATTTATTAGGGTGCCTATGATTACATATCACAAAAATAAATCAATACATTAAACAAGCAAAAATTACATAAAATAAATAGAATGCGTACACTGACAGATTATAAAAAAAGGGGGCTATATATGTTTATCTTTATAGCAATAAAACCACCAACAGGATAAAATATAAGACTCCAAAGATTGGATATTTTATGTAGCAGCACCAGAAGTTCACAAGAAAAAATATGAAATTTATAAAAAATAACCCTAAGAAACAGGGGGATAGGCTCTGTATTTTATATATAAAAATATAATATATATATGGGGAGAAGGAAAAATATTATTAAGTCCACAACTGTTGAATTAAGTACGTGTGGAGTAAAGTGACAAGTGCAACTGAAAACAATAAGAAAGGGGCTCTCAATAGATCAATAGAATAAATTACTGGCTGGTCATAATCGCACTATAATACCACACAGCCAATGTGTAAAAAGGGAGGGGAAAAGGATATATATAGTGAATTAAAATTATATTGTGTATCTAATATATAATTGCCTAGAATACTACTTCCTGCAATTTGTGCCAACTTCCGTGGCTTTGTCCGGAGCTAATGTCCGGAGCTAATGTCCGGAGATAATGTCCGGAGCTAATGTCCGGAGATAAGTGATGTCAACAGTGTCCAGTGTCTGATTGGTTGCCGCCTGCTGCGAGCGTCCAATCAGAAACGTGCCGTACTGTGACACACTCCGCCCGCCATTTTGGTGTGATTTTTGAATTTTTACCTCACAGCAAGTTTCTACTGCGTGGAGGCGGGCCCAGTGACGTTGCTCTTCAAGCTCCTGCCGAATTTCGTCAAAAAAATGATAATACCATTTACCAAAACTATATATATTTAGTTGTGAAGTGGTTCAGTGACATTTTCACACCAATTTTGAACTTTTGTTTGGTGTTTTCTCCATATACTGCCTATTATTTTTGTTCTTTCTTACTATTATTTATTAATTGTATTATTCTTACATTTGAATAAATAAAGTATATATGGATTCTAGACTCCCGATTCTTTAGAATCGGGCTGCCATCTAGTCTAATATATAATTGCCTAGAATACTACTTCCTGCAATTTGTGCCAACTTCCGTGGCTTTGTCCGGAGCTAATGTCCGGAGCTAATGTCCGGAGATTAATTGCCTAGAATACTACTTCCTGCAATTTGTGCCAACTTCCATGGCTTTGTCCGGAGCTAATGTCCGGAGCTAATGTCCGGAGCTAATGTGCGGAGATAATGTCCGGAGCTAATGTCCGGAGCTAATGTCCGGAGCTAATGTCCGGAGATAAGTGACGTCAACAGTGTCCAGTGTCTGATTGGTTGCCGCCTGCTGCGAGCGACCAATCAGAAACGTGCCGTACTGTGACACACTCCGCCCGCCATTTTGGTGTGATTTTTGAATTTTTACCTCACAGCAAGTTTCTACTGCGTGGAGGCGGGCCCAGTGACGTTGCTCTTCAAGCTCCTGCCGAATTTCGTAAAAAAAATGATAATACCATTTACCAAAACTATATATATTTAGTTGTGAAGTGGTTCAGTGACATTTTCACACCAATTTTGAACTTTTGTTTGGTGTTTTCTCCATATACTGCCTATTATTTTTGTTCTTTCTTACTATTATTTATTAATTGTATTATTCTTACATTTGAATAAATAAAGTATATATGGATTCTAGACTCCCGATTCTTTAGAATCGGGCTGCCATCTAGTAAGAAAATAAGTTCCATATATGTGCCTCACAACGTAATGTGCAAATATGCCAACTAAAGTGATAAAGTGCAAAGCGAGGAAAGGGAGCCAATAGAACTAAAGCCACACTACTCCTATTAGGCTAAATCAGGGACTACAAATAGACTGGGTGGGAAAAACTCCAACCGGAGTTGTGAACGTGATGAAGGTAAAGTGCACCTGTGCAGTCTAATGACTAAAATAGCATGGTGCCCATGAACAGAGACTAAGCTCCTGGTGCCTCAATAAAAATTGCTATGTACCTGAGGTGGTTCTGCCAGTGTGCGCGCTGACCCGACGCGCGTTTCGGAATGTATATTCTTTCCTTCGTCAAGGGTTGCCAGGGTATGTGCTGCGACGCTATATATAGCATCTTAATCCAAGCGCTGCGGCCCGGGTATAACCGGCGCATGCGTAGTCAGGAGGTCCAGGACTTCCGGTCCCCGCGTCACATGACCGGCCGCATGGGGATGGAGTGCCCAGCGTAACCACAGTAACATGGACGCGGGGAACCGGAACCGCAGGACACAGACCACGCATGCGCACAGCCAGGGGCGCAGCGTGGGAGAAGCGGATGGACAGATAATATAGTGAGAGACGCTGGGAATACAGGGACAGGGGAAAGATGAAAAAGAACTACTACTACCGCAATTATCTGAATACTGGGATCATGACTGTACTAGTGTATTAATGTGCTACACCGCCCTTACTAACATACATTATTAAATATTAATAATATAAAAGATGAATCAATATGTATTCATATTCATATACATACATATTCATATGTATGTATATGTAATCAATATTTAATATTTATATTATTAATATTTAATAATGTATGTTAGTAAGGGCGGTGTAGCACATTAATACACTAATACAGTCATGATCCCAGTATTCAGATAATTGCGGTAGTAGTAGTTTGTCGGGATCACACTCAGTCGGAGCAGCCTTTGGAAGTGTGGAATCACCAGAAATAATACACAAGACACGTCTTGTATAGTGTATCACTGGGAAGTCTCTGATGCACGCCTGCCCTCAGAGTGCTATCCCTTCTTTATATAGCTGTTTCAGCAGGCTTAGTGGTTATACAAGTTTTGCATGTTTAAACAAAGAGACAAAACAGGAAAGAAAGAAAAGAAAAGAAAACAGTTTCGTGGGCGGCAGTTTCACAACAAACAGTACAAAGGCAATTCCACAGACAGGAAAAACAGGATTTCATACTATAGCTAAAATGTCCTTGAATGGACAGGTCAATATTTATCACAAATTCTTTTTTTTTTTTTTTTGTTCATTGAGGTAATCATTTTTGTTCTGCTCTTCACAATCCCCCCTTTGACATATTCCATTCAAAACCTTGTCGATCATTTTAGTCATTCTTTTTGTGATATTACAAAAAAAAAACTTTATATTCTCGCATCCATTACACAAAATTTATTTGTGCATACCGAGATACCCTTGAGTACAACCTTGAATAATACATATATAATTACAATAACCATAACTGTATGTATTAGGCTTTGCATAATCCCGGTAACCCACCCACCGATCCCTCTGAACCAATTGGCCGGGTTAAGAAAAGAAAAGGTATCTGACCACCAGCTATCCTTATTTTGGTCATTGTCTTTGTCATACTGATCCCTGAGTCGTTGTACGTCTTTTAATTTAAATCTCATACTCATAGTACTATTCGGGTCTATATAATGACAGCAGGTGGGTCCGATGATTTGACACATACCCCCTTGTGAGGCAGTTAGGTAATCCAATACCAGGGTATGTTGGTTAGTGACTATTATAAGCTGATTCTGTACAGCTATACTAGTATTTAATATGTCCAATATATCCCAAATCTGATCATCTAGATAATCCGTGGCTCTAACTAATTTATCCCACATTTGTGTTAACATAGGATAAATAAAAATGGTACTAGCAATTTTGTTGGGAATTCCCATTTGTACTATATGCGGCCTCCCCGAGGGACGTGGTGAGTTATCTGCAGCTCTTTTATACAGTGTGTGCTTGGGCACGGCTTGCATATTCACTTGTTTATTTGAAATTATGAAAGTAGCCGGGGTTAGGCGTTCTAATGTACAAGTACCCTTTATACCTACGGGAAGCCATTTATATGCTCCTTCTCCGCATATCCAAAATGTACCCTCAGGCAGATCCCACAAAGCTGAGTGCTGCAATACCAATCTGTGAGCCAAATCCACAAAACTAGATACATTCTGAAGCATACACCAAGAGGGTTTTTGTCCCAAGGGGCTACAGTACCCGGCTGCGGGATTCCCACATATATGCATTCCGTTGAGGTTAACATTATTAACATCAATATCATGAGTCTTATACTGCTTTTTTGCAATGGCTTGCATGTATCATAGTAACATAGTAACATAGTAACATAGTTAGTAAGGCCGAAAAAAGACATTTGTCCATCCAGTTCAGCCTATATTCCATCATAATAAATCCCCAGATCTACGTCCTTCTACAGAACCTAATAATTGTATGATACAATATTGTTCTGCTCCAGGAAGACATCCAGGCCTCTCTTGAACCCCTCGACTGAGTTCGCCATCACCACCTCCTCAGGCAAGCAATTCCAGATTCTCACTGCCCTAACAGTAAAGAATCCTCTTCTATGTTGGTGGAAAAACCTTCTCTCCTCCAGACGCAAAGAATGCCCCCTTGTGCCCGTCACCTTTCTTGGTATAAACAGATCCTCAGCGAGATATTTGTATTGTCCCCTTATATACTTATACATGGTTATTAGATCGCCCCTCAGTCGTCTTTTTTCTAGACTAAATAATTCTAATTTCGCTAATCTATCTGGGTATTGTAGTTCTCCCATCCCCTTTATTAATTTTGTTGCCCTCCTTTGTACTCTCTCTAGTTCCATTATATCCTTCATGAGCACCGGTGCCCAAAACTGGACACAGTACTCCATGTGCGGTCTGACTAGGGATTTGTACAGAGGCAGTATAATGCTCTCATCATGTGTATCCAGACCTCTTTTAATGCACCCCATGATCCTGTTTGCCTTGGCAGCTGCTGCCTGGCACTGGCTGCTCCAGGTAAGTTTATCATTAACTAGGATCCCCAAGTCCTTCTCCCTGTCAGATTTACCCAGTGGTTTCCCATTCAGTGTGTAATGGTGATATTGATTCCTTCTTCCCATGTGTATAACCTTACATTTATCATTGTTAAACCTCATCTGCCACCTTTCAGCCCAAGTTTCCAACTTACCCAGATCCATCTGTAGCAGAATACTATCTTCTCTTGTATTAACTGCTTTACATAGTTTTGTATCATCTGCAAATATCGATATTTTACTGTGTAAACCTTCTACCAGATCATTAATGAATATGTTGAAGAGAACAGGTCCCAATACCGACCCCTGCGGTACCCCACTGGTCACAGCGACCCAGTTAGAGACTATACCATTTATAACCACCCTCTGCTTTCTATCACTAAGCCAGTTACTAACCCATTTACACACATTTTCCCCCAGAACAAGCATTCTCATTTTGTGTACCAACCTCTTGTGCGGCACGGTATCAAACGCTTTGGAAAAATCGAGATATACCACGTCCAATGACTCACCGTGGTCCAGCCGTGGCATCCATGATGCCTTTCCTTCAAGCTTGACTGCTGTTGGAGTTGTTAACAGGACTTGGAAAGGTCCGTCAAATCTCGGTTCCAGAGTCTTTCTGGTGTGTCTTTTCACGTAGACTTGATCACCAGGTTCCAACTTGTGGCCTCCTTCGAGATTTTCTGGATCTGGAAGGGAAGCAAAAACTTGCGAATGCACTTTAGTTAAACGTTTTTGTAATTCTTGTACATAAGCAGTTAAAGTCTCAGTATTCAACATCAGTTGTTGTGGAAAATAACAACCCAAATTTGCTGCTCTACCAAAAAGAATCTCATGTGGTGACAGCTTAGCCTTCCCCCTTGGGGTGTTTCGGATGGAATACAGGGCAAGTGGTAGACACTCGGTCCAAGGCTTTCCTGTTTCTGCCATGGCCTTCTGGATTTTTAATTTTATTGTCCCATTTAATCTTTCCACTTTACCTGAACTCTGTGGATGATATGGAGTGTGAAACTGTTTTTTTACTCCCAACATTTTCATAACATTCTGGAATATTTCCCCAGTAAAATGGGTACCCCTATCTGACTCGACCACCTCAGGCATGCCGTAACAGGGTATCAGTTCATGTGCTATTTTAATGGCAGTAGTTTTTGCTGAGGCTTTACGAACTGGATAAGCCTCTGGCCACCCTGAGAACATGTCCACACACACAAGCACATATTCGTATCCATTGTACCTAGGAAGTTGGATGTAGTCGATCTGGAGTCTTTGAAAGGGATACAGTGGTCTTACATGATGTTTGGTTGGGGTTTTAATGGCCTGACCTGGATTGTGTGCCAGGCATATAGCGCATGCAGCACACATGTTCCGAGCAAAATTACCAAATCCTGGAGCCAACCACCTTTCTTTTACCTTGAGCGTCATACCATTTGCCGACACATGCGTGGGTAGGTGGAGGTCACTTGCCACTGCGGGGTACCAGGCTCTGGGTAAACACAACAAAGTTCCTTTTTTCCATAATCCTTGCTGATCTCCTGCCCCTTTTTTCTGCCACTGCCCTCGTTCTTCGTCGTCTACCTGTTTCTGAGCTTCCTTCAATCTTTCCTCATCATCTTCAGAGCTATCTAGTGTGTGGGCATGATGTAAGGGTTTACGTGCTGCCTGTTTTGCTGCCTTATCGGCTTTATCGTTACCCCTGGCTTCCTCGGTGTCGAGTCTCACATGTGCAGCTACCTTTATCACCGCTATTTCTTTAGTTTCTTGTGCTGCCTCCAGAATCTGTCTAATGAGGGAGGCATGTTTAACAGGTTGGCCTGAAGCAGTCATATAACCTCTGGCTCTCCATATTACGCCAAAATCGAAAATAATGCCATGTGCATATCTAGAATCAGTGTATATGTTTGCTGTCTGATCTTTGGCTATTTTTAGAGCTTCAACTAATGCCGTAAGTTCTGCTTCTTGTGCAGACTGATTAGCAGGGAGAGGTTCTGCTTTCAGCACTTCATGCTGAGTTACTACCGCATAACCTGTATGAAATTGTCCATTCATATCTGCATATCTACTGCCATCTATGAAAAGTTAAAATGTAGCATTACAGAGTGGCTTGTCACGTACATTACATAAGCCCTGAGTCTCTTGTTCCATTAATTGTACACAATCATGCATTGACTTTGATGGGTCAAAGGAGTTGGAGAGTGCAGTTGCAGTTTCCTCAGGTATGGTACCCCCCTCAGACTCTAAAGGGAGCAAAGACGCGAGATTAAGAGTCTGAATCGTGGCAAAGGAAATGTTGGGCGGCAGTAGTAGGGAACATTGGAGACGGAGGTGTCTGGCCATTGAAATATGTTTAGGTTGGACCTGGTTAAGAATGCCATGTACATCATGAGTGGTCTGAACTAGAAGTGGGTGATCAAGAACAATCTCAGAAGCTTTATCTAATAACAGTGAAATTGCGGCTACTACTCTTACACAAGAAGGTGCGGCTCTAGCTACAGGGTCCAGATGAGCTGATATGTATGCCACAGGTCTCTGTTTGTTTCCTTGTTTTTGTGTGAGCACCCCTGTAGCATGTGAGGATATCTCAGCTGCCATCAATTGAAAAGGTTTAGTGTAGTCTGGGAGTCCCAAAGCCGGAGCTGATACCAATGACTGTTTAGCCTCTTCACTGAGTGAATATGGTGTGTTGGCAATACAGTCATATAAAGGCTGCATGAGTTGACTTGCATGTATGATCCACTGTCTACAGTGTGAAACAATACCTAGGAAAGCACGCAGCTGTTTGTGATTCCTGGGTTCAAGCATGTTACGTATGGCTTCCGTAAGTTGAGGTGTGAGGTGTCTGATGCCCTGTGATATGCAGTGACCTAAAAACACGACTGTTTGTTGACAAGCCTGGAGTTTCTGTCTATTTACTTTACAGCCTTCTTGCGCTAGGAAAATTAAGAAATTAACAGTTGAGGTAACTGCCGTCTGCTCATCAGGGCAACAAATAAGTAAGTCATCTACATACTGTAGAATGACTACTCCTGGTTCTGGGATGAAATTTTTTAGCACGGTCTGCATTGCTTCAGAGTACAAAGTTGGTGAGTGTACCATACCTTGTGGCAATCTTGTCCATGCTAATTGTTTACCCTTGAATGTAAAGGCAAACAAATGCCAACAGTTCTTATGTAGTGGCACAGAAAAAAATGCGTTTGATAAGTCAATTACCGTAAAATATGCAGCAGTGCTGGGAATTTGAGACAGTAAGGTATGAGGATTCGGTACCACAGGGGTGACCGGTGCCAAAACCTTATTGATTTCCCGTAAGTCGTGCACCATGCGATATTTCACCATAGTTTCTTTGGAGGACACTTTCTTTTTAACAGGATATAAGGGTGTATTGGCGGGTGACCTGATTTCTACCAAAACACCTTGTAACACATAATCCTGAATTTGTTGAGAAATCGCCTGTTCTTGCTGGGCGCTGATGGGGTATTGCCTAAGCTGAGGTAATATGGTCCCCGGGGCAGTTTCTAACAGTATAGGAGCTACTGATAAAAATCCTACATCAGTGTCTCCTTTTGCCCCTGAATTTTACCATCATACCCTTCTGCATATGTAACCTTTGAGGATATATGGTCAGGATATGGTAAAAAGTCCTGATTTAAAATGGAGGATGTTGCTCCCGTATCTATCAGAAAAGGTACATTTTTACCCTCAACTTCAACTTGTATTATTGGTCTTCTAGAAGGAAGAGAGACCTGCATAACTTTCAGTCATTCTGAGCTGTCTGTTTGATCAGACACTGGGTTATTTATCCTATTTTTGGGTACAAAGGTTCCTGAATCTATATCTGCTTTTCTCTTCCTACATTCCCTTTGGAAATGTCCTGGCTTCTTACAGTAATGACAAGTAAACTTTTGATTAGCAGAGCCAGTATTAGCCTGTGCAATTCTTACTGGCTTAGAATTTTCTCTTAAGTCCATTTCTATCCCTACAGCTTTCTGTCTAGCCAGGTGTGGGTCTTCCAAGGTTCTCCAATCAGGGGTTGCGGCCTTAAGCTTTTCCTTCACTTTTGGAGAAAAACCATCTATAAAGGTTTTTGTAACTAACCTCATCATTCCTGGAGCGGTTAGATCCATGCCTTCATCTCTGAAATTATTTTCTACACTTAGATAATATTCGTCTACTGATTGTCCAGATTTCTGAGCCACCACTCCCGTTGTTCCTCTCTGCCTCTGTCTCTCCCTCATGAAAACCATTAAGTGATCTACAAATTGTGTACCTGATTCTATCGTTTGTAAGGCACCATCTCCTGCTTGGGGCCTATGTACCTGTAGATTTGCTAATAGCTCCTGGAAGAGTCCAGGAGTCATTTTCATTCTACATAATTCTTCTCCATCTGCCCAAACTCCAGCGTGAGTCTGCATAATTTGCTGTATATATTGTGCAAATCTAACTGGACACTGGGTGGGATCTGGTGCGTTATGCAAGAGAGACATGCCTTCAGCGGGGGACCAAGGGAAATATTGTCGAGTTTGGTGATATCTAGTTCCCATTACTCCGTCAGCACCAGGTTCCCTAAAGGGTCTTGGTACTACCCTAACAGGGGCAAGTACAGCGCCATGTCTAGGTGTACCACAGGCTAGGCAATCATTTCTCCAGTCTGGATTTTGTTGTCCACAGTGCGGACATACCCATCCTCCTGGTCCGGCTAAACTTTGAGGTGGTGTTTGGAGAAAAGATGGGGCATGTGGGTTAAGGTATGGGGGTGGGGTATTTTTAGATTCCACATTTTGTTTTTCTCCACAGCCTGTGGGTCTAATACACCACTTTTTACTCTGTTGATTATATGTCCATCCCTCATTTTCTGCTACCCTAGAGACATCAATCAATGCTTGGATCTGATCTATCCATTTCTTGTCTCTGATTATGCCTTTTTTCCTTTCCTGAATTCCTTCCCATAGTTTTCTACTAAAAGCTTCTGCCCTAGTAACTCCAAACTTACTAAAAAATCTTTTTCAGCCCCTTAGTGGCATCTTCACCACTTCTCTCCTTTATGATAGTATAGATATCTAATTCTTCTGGTTCCGACTTTGTTTGCTTATTCCCCATTTTCTTATCCTGAGCTTTCTTGCCCTAGGTGGCGTTTGGGTATGAGAATACCTCGTTACCTTCTTCCTAAGGAGCTAGGATGTCTTTTTCTTGCCCTAGGTGGCGTTTGGGTATGAGAATACCTCGTTACCTTCTTCCTAAGGAGCTAGGATGTTTAAACTGTGTTGATGTAAGAAAATCCTGATTCCTACACCTATAGCAAACAACACAAATGCAACCAGACAGAAAAAGAAAAAGAACATACAACGTATCTTGTCCCAGGCTAATTTATCTGTCCTGGGCTTATACTATCACATACAACGTATTCTTGTCCCAGGCTAATTTATCTGTCCTGGGCTCATACTATCATACACTTATCCGTCACCAGGTTTTTGTCAAAGACAGGATCAGAGATTTAACATAGGCACGGAGGTCTCCCCGAAAGGACGCAACCACGTTGCCCAGTGGGACAGTCACTTCTTCTGTTTCAACCCCCTGGGCGGCTTATAGGGCTATTCCCAACTTCCACACACCTTCTATTCACATTCACTCTCATTCAATGCCGTACTCCGTGAGGTGATCAATTCCTAAATAGTTCAAGAACCCGAGCTATAGGTATCCTCCTCTACTAGAACTACCCGCTAAAGAACACAACACAGAAAATCTTATGGACAGTGCAGGGCAGATATAAGAGATCTAACAGTGTCTCTTACCTGGCCAGGTTTTTGTTCATCTGCCGTCCATTATCCCAGATTCTCTTTTCGTTCGTATTCTGCCGGTGTTCTTGAAGGAATACACAGACCTCGGGTCCCTGTTCAGGCGCCAGGAAATGTCGGGATCACACTCAGTCGGAGCAGCCTTTGGAAGTGTGGAATCACCAGAAATAATACACAAGACACGTCTTGTATAGTGTATCACTGGGAAGTCTCTGATGCACGCCTGCCCTCAGAGTGCTATCCCTTCTTTATATAGCCGTTTCAGCAGGCTTAGTGGTTATACAATTTTGCATGTTTAAACAAAGAGACAAAACAGGAAAGAAAGAAAAGAAAAGAAAACAGTTTCGTGGGCGGCAGTTTCACAACAAACAGTACAAAGGCAATTCCACAGACAGGAAAAACAGGATTTCATACTATAGCTAAAATGTCCTTGAATGGACAGGTCAATATTTATCACAAATTCTTTTTTTTTTATTTTTGTTCATTGAGGTAATCATTTTTGTTCTGCTCTTCACAAGTTCTTTTTCATCTTTCCCCTGTCCCTGTATTCCCAGCGTCTCTCACTATATTATCTGTCCATCCGCTTCTCCCACGCTGCGCCCCTGGCTGTGCGCGTGCGTGGTCTGTGTCCTGGGGTTCCGGTTCCCCGCGTCCATGTTACTGTGGTTACGCTGGGCACTCCATCCCCATGCGGCCGGTCATGTGACGCGGGGACCGGAAGTCCTGGACCTCCTGACTGCGCATGCGCCGGTTATACCCGGGCCGCAGCGCTCGGATTAAGACGCTATATATAGCGTCGCAGCACATACCCTGGCAACCCCTGACGAAGGAAAGAATATACATTCCGAAACGCGCGTCGGGTCAGCGCGCACACTGGCAGAACCACCTCAGGTACATAGCAATTTTTATTGAGGCACCAGGAGCTTAGTCTCTGTTCATGGGCACCATGCTATTTTAGTCATTAGACTGCACAGGTGCACTTTACCTTCATCACGTTCACAACTCCGGTTGGAGTTTTTCACCACCCAGTCTATTTGTATTCCCTGATTTAGCCTAATAGGAGTAGTGTGGCTTTAGTTCTATTGGCTCCCTTTCCTCGCTTTGCACTTTATCACTTTAGTTGGCATATTTGCACATTACGTTGTGAGACACATATATGGAACTTATTTTCTTATACACAATATAATTTTAATTCACTATATATATCCTTTTCCCCTCCCTTTTTACACATTGGCTGTGTGGTATTATAGTGCGATTATGACCAGCCAGTAATTTATTCTATTGATCTATTGAGAGCCCCTTTCTTATTGTTTTCAGTTGCACTTGTCACTTTACTCCACACGTACTTAATTCAACAGTTGTGGACTTAATAATATTTTTCCTTCTCCCCATATATATATTATATTTTTATATATAAAATACAGAGCCTATCCCCCTGTTTCTTAGGGTTATTTTTTATAAATTTCATATTTTTTCTTGTGAACTTCTGGTGCTGCTACATAAAATATCCAATCTTTGGAGTCTTATATTTTATCCTGTTGGTGGTTTTATTGCTATAAAGATAAACATATATAGCCCCCTTTTTTTATAATCTGTCAGTGTACGCATTCTATTTATTTTATGTAATTTTTGCTTGTTTAATGTATTGATTTATTTTTGTGATATGTAATCATTGGCACCCTATTAATAAAGCCATATATTTTCCATATTCCCTGCCTTGGTTTAAATTGTGTATACTTTGTCCCATGGTGTATTACGTTGGTTGTTGGTTCTCCTTTCACAGTGGTTTCTCCACTGTACCTCTTCACAGCACACCCTGATGATTTTGGTTATTATTCTATTTAGATTATAATAAGTTATCATTTTTATGATTCTTGGGTGTACTGTGTATTTTTGATTTGAGAGTGTGTAGCTCTTTTTTGTATGAGTTTTCAATACGGCAGGCGAAAGCCTCCAAGTCTGATTTAGTAGGGAGAGATCTGATGAATTTGCTAAGCTCGTTAACAGACACGTCATCTGGGAGTTCGTTATTATCATCTCCTTCATTGATCATTCTGTTGGGGGAGCCCTGGTGGGCTGGTGGGTCCTGTGTGTTAGAGCTATCCCCTGAGATCTTGGTGGAGGATTTGGATCTTGTGTTCCTGTGTTGGCCATTTGTATTAAGAAAACGATCCATGTTGTCAGGGAGAGGGTCAGATTCTGGAGGCAGTCCAGTACGCTTTTTGGTCTTGCCCATACGCACCCGCGAGCTTTTAATTGCTAATAGGTGGTTACGGGGGGGATCTAGAGGGCATGTGTAACTACATTAGACAGGCAGACCTCTCAACAGCAGGTTCCTCTCCCCTATAGGAATCCTGAGTTCAATGGGGAGTTAGGCCTGAGGTGTTGTGGCCTGTGAGCGGGTCAGTGAAGAGAGACCTAATTGTGGTTAGGAGGCTAATCTCTTATGCGGACCCTGTGTTTGGTGCCAATAATGGGGGGAGGTGGAAGCCACCCAAGTCCTGAAATGGCCCCACACTGAGCCCTCCACTCCAGTCCAGTGAGACAGTGGGATCGCGAGGGGACGGTAGAGACGGGCAGCAGGGGTGACCAGAAGGCAGACTGTGCCTAGAGCTGGTGGCTGACGGCAGCAGGATGGGCACCGCCGTAATCAGCGTCTACCTCCCGTGCCCCCGGCACTCCCACACACGCTCGGGCCCACTGTGCTGTGCCGCGGTCTCCCTCCCTGCCTCGCGTCCCGGTACCTGAGGTGTGGGCCCGACCGCCTCTGTGTTCTGACCTCCTCCAGGGACCCGCAGCGAGGTGGCAGCAGAGTCTCCTTTTCTGGAAACTGAGGGCGCCGGTCAATGCTCCTCCGCCCTGGGGTCCCTCCAGCCGGTGGGACCACGTGCAGGATAAGCACTGCCGCTTCCAGGTGCGCCGCCTCCTCAGCCGCTGCTCCAGGTGTCGCCACCGCCGGCCGCAGCGGCGGCCCCAGCAGTGGCACAGAGAGGGCGCCGAGGCGATCACCGCCGACCCCCGGTCCTCTCCGCGGTGCGCCGAAGCAGGATCCTCTGCAGAGAGCCAGGTGGCTCTGACGCTGCGGCCAGACTCCCGCGACCCAGGCAGGGGAAGGATCGCTGGGTGGGCGTCTCGCTCCTTGGCGCAGTCCTCTGGCGATCATGCCCCCTGCTGCTCAGTGTTCAGGGGAGACTCCTGGTTTTTGATGGTCCCCGGTGTCGCTCCTCCGGCAGAGGTGAGTCCGGCTCCGGGTCCGAGGTGTGCCTCAGCCTGAGTTGGGGTAGTCCAAGGGCCTGCAGAGAAGGCTACGACGGTTAGCCCTCAGGGCTGTAATGTAAAGGCGGGAAGGCCTCCGCCATGCGGCCTGCGGGCCCAAATCTTCAGGGGGCAAGTTTTGTAGTCCGGGGCCCAAAAGGGGGTCAATATTGGGATCGAACTGATCCTGATGGGATCTCGGATAGAAAGCTGCCTATAGCTAAGTGGTGGGAACGTTTTTTGGGGAGATGAATGTGGATTCCCACAGGAGCTCAGGAGCCGCACATCTCCTCCGTAGCAGTCCTAGGCCACGCCCCCTACCCATCTATCTTTCTATCCATCTATCTATATATTATCTATCTATTATCTATCTATCTATCTATTGTCTGTCATCTATCTATCTATCTAGAACATATCTATGTATCAAATTCAAAGAAGCTTTATTTTATTGGAAGGACTAAATACACATTAGATTTGCAAAAGCAAGTGTCCAATAGGGTTAGGGACTGTGGGGATCATGTGAGGGGACTGTAGAAAGGATGGATTGGGGCTATGGAATTCCATGGCATATCATAGTTGTCTTTCTTCGCAGCCTATAGTATGCACTTATAAGGAGGAAAACCGGGCTGCAGGTACCTGTACCGAGCCTGGGTTCGGAACTGTTGAGGCTGCCTCCCTGTTCCTGGGGCTGTGGGAGAGGGACCTCTCCCTGCCGGATCTCCCGTCATCAATGGACCGCGTCCTTTTTTGGATGTGGTACTGGAGCGCCCCCAGACACAGGGCCACAGGTCACTCGGTACCGGTCCTTTCTGCTTCGGTTACATGGTTGTCATGGTGGCTGGACCCGGTTGTGACCCTGCTAAGGGGCGTCCAATAAAGGTTTTGGTACAGTCTGTCAGGGGTTCGTGACGCCACCTGTGGTGTTCGGTCAGGGTGACCGACGCTGCTGTGGGGTCCGCTGGGGCGATGGAATAGCAGCGGGATGGTATAACTTCCCACAGGTGAAGTGTGTCCCCAGGGCTTCCCAGATCTGTAGATGGTGATGGTGTCAGGTGCAGTCAATAATGAGGACACAAGGTTGCAGTCTCTTTACCTCTTTACTGAAGGCTTCAATATCCTCAATCCAGAGCACGTTCAACCAGGCTCTCAGAGACCGGCCGGTCCGATGGGCACATCCAGAGTTTCCTTCACAGATGGAAATCGTTGCCTACCAATCAGGGCCGGCTCCAGGTTTTTGTGGGCCCCGGGCGAAAGAGCCTCAGTGGGCCCCCCTCTTTAACACATACCATGATTCATGATGCACAGATACAGCAGAGAAATATACCACAGCCAGGTAGCATATAACACAGCCCACGTAGCATATAACACAGCCATGTAGCATATAACAGCCACGTAGCATATAGCACAGCCATGTAGTATATAGCACAGCCACGTAGTATATAACACAGCCCACATAGTATATAGCACAGCCCACGCAGTGTATAACACAGCCCACGTAGTATATAGCACAGCCCACGCACTGTATAACACAGCCCACGTATTATATAGCACAGCCCACGCAGTGTATAGCACAGCCCACCCAGTGTATAGCCCAGCCCACGCAGTATATAGCCCAGCCCACGTATTATATAACACAGGCCACGTAGTATATAACACAGCCCACATAGTATATAACAGAGCCACGTAGTATATTGCCAAGCCACGTAGTATATAGCACATCCATGTAGTATATAGGACAGCCACATAGTATATAGCACAGCCACGTAGTATATTGCACAGCTACGTAGTATATTGCACAGCTACGTAGTATATAGCACATCCCACGTAGTATATAGCACAGCTCAATAGTATATAGCACAGCTCACGCAGTATATAACGAAGCCACGTAGTATATTGCCCAGCCACGTAATATATTGCTCAGCTACGTAGTATATAGCACAGCTCACGTAGTGTATAGCACAGCCCACGCAGACGCAGTATATAGCACAACCCACGTAGTATATAGCGCACAGACTGCCAGCCATTTAGTATAGACAGTCTAGGCTAGGACTAGTCAACCAGGCCTGGCTCACAGCAGGCTGCCATAAAGACCCCCCCATCCCCGCAATGCATTGGGACCAGGTCCATGAACTTGGAGGAAGACTCACTCACTCGCCGTTGTTTCCATTGGGGACACAGCCTGCGCCTGGGACCGGGTGCACCGTCCGTGCACCTGACTGCTGCTCCTGCCTCCTGCTCCGCTCGTCTTTCTTCTTGGCGCTGCCACTGCACCTGCGCTGCCGCTGGACTCCTGGATGGTGGACGCGTGGATTACAGCAGCCGGAAGTGTCAGGACAGAGCGACCGCCGCCGCCGGCCCGGAAGTGACTCGTATCCATGGTGATGGCGGCGCCGGCGGTGACTGGTGAGTATTGCAGGCAGCTGTGTGAAACTCAGTCCCAGCAGCAGGCACGGCCCGGAAGTGACTCTGGCTGCGTATCCATGGTGACAGACGGTCCCGACTCCCAGAGGTGAGTATTCCGGCTGCAGCTGCGCACCGTAAATGGGCCCCCCCCATCTCGCCAGGGCCCCGCTACCAATAGTGCCTGTGTGTTGTAGTCCTATCCTGCTGAGCATTCGGAATAGTCCTCACAACTACTGCTCTCGTTCGTTCGTTCTCTACAGCTTTCTCTCTCTCTCTCTTTGGTTCCAGATGTTACTAGTTTCTAACGTCCCCCAGATATGTTATGGCTAGGACGCCACCCGGCCACCGACTACGCGCCTCAGTAAGATGTTGCCTTCCTCACTCGGCATGACTCTTACTGGCTCTCCTTTGTGCTGATCTCGTTTACACTGTTCCACAATATTCTTCCCTTCGTGTCTCTCTCCTGGATACCGCCGCAGGGTGTGCAGGCGCGGTTCCGTTACGTTCTGTTCTGTTCTCTAGGCACCTGCCAGGTTCCCACGCCTGACAGGGACCCCCCCTGTGCCTTCTCCCTGCAACACCCCCTGCCACGGAATGTTGCCTGAATCCAACCAAGTCAGCTTCTGACTAACTTCCTCCCCAGCCCCTAGTTTTACCAGTGTGAGGAGTGGCCCAATAAATAAAGCCTTTTTCTCCCCCTAGTGGCCGGAGTGTGAAGTGTAATGTGTTCTAGTGATACCTGGTCAGGAGAACTCCTTAGTGCCATCAGATGTACCGCTGCCCCCCTTAGCGGCAGAGCGCCATACTGCAATGACCAGGTCTCTGGGGCGCTGCAGTACATTGATGACATTTTGATGATCTGGCAGGGATCGAGTGAATGCCTCCAGGACTTTGTCATCCTTGAACAGAAATTATCGTAATATTTATAAAACATATTCAAGTGACAGGGATAGAATCGAGTTCCTGGATGTTATATTGAAACGTGATTCCAATGGGGAGTTGCAAACAGATATATATCGTAAGCCGACGTCCACAAATATATTGTTGCATGCCTCCTCCTTACACTCTGGCCACATGATCCAATCTATCCCCACTAATCAGTTCTTACGGCTTCGGAGATTATGTTCCACCCATGATGATTTTCTTATACAGGCTGAAGAGCTTAAAAGAAGGTTGGTCGAACGTGATTATAGCAACCGCATGATCAAAAAAGCCTTCAATAGGGCAAAACATACATCTAGACATACCCTCCTGAATGAGACTAAAAACGAAGGATCAGGATATTGTCCGATTTGTTGCTAATTTTCACTCTCAGTTTCCATTGATGTGAAGGATTCTGGATAAATCCTGGCACATCCTTAAGGGTGACCCAATAATTTCCCGATTCCTACCTGAGAGGGCTGGCAATGCAGCCAGACAATCTAGAAACCTGTGGGACCTTTTGGTCCGTAGTCATTATACCAACGAACCAGTGAAAACATTTCTTGATTCCATGGCGGGGAGACATGGATGTGGTCCTTGTGGCCACTGTGTCGCTTGTCCTAACATCGACCGATGCGATACATTTACTAATTCTAGTGGATCCTGCCAATTATGAGAAAGTGGATCACATGTACCAGCAAAAACATTATCTATTACGCACTATGCCCATGTAATAAAATTTACATTGGTATGACAACACGTCAACTAAAAGTACGGATTAGAGAGCATGTTCGGAGTATCGCCGCAGCGGCCACGAATGAGGACATATCCATGTTGAAAACATTACCCCACCATTGCAGGAAATTTCATGGATGCGATGCCAGTCTTCTCAGAATTAGGGGTATTGCCATGCTTGAGGTCGGGATTTGAGGCGGTGGAGTCTTCAAATGAGTTGCCCAGCTAGAATCCAGATGGATTTGGACCCTTGATACGGTCCATCCAATGGGACTTAATGAGAATATTAGTTATGCCCCCTGTTACAGAACCCCCAGCACCAAGAATATGTTATGCAGTATATATTATGTATAATAGGTTCCATGTGAAATGCATCAGTCCACAGGCTGCGCCCCTGGACAGAGAGGACAAGATATCCTCCTTCTGTCCTCCCCCACCTTTGTAATTCCCCCAGTAAATATCAGCAGGCTCCGGCCCCCTGCGGCTATTGTAATGTATGTCTGGCCTGCTTTTTCTATTGGCCTGCCCTGTGTATCTGTGTTATATATTCTGTGTGCTGTAAATAAAGTGAGTTCTTTTAGACTGGAAATACGTGGGGTAGCAGTCAGCTTTTATATGCTCTCATGTAACCAAGGAATTCCAGCCAGCGTCCTTCATTCAGAATCCAGAAAAAGCAGAGTGGACCTCCTGAAACATGGGGTGGTACTGAAAGAGGTACCCCAGCTTGTTAGACCCCGTTACACCCCCTTCTTGTGATCACTGTCTAATGCTGATCACAGTAACCATTGCTTCCCAAGGTGCTGTTGTATTTATTTGTGTTTTATGTTTTTTATTGTTTAGTTTCAGATTGCATACCTGCACGTTTTCATCTTGGTCCCTTCATCATGTGGACCGTAATTATACCTTAGTAGTGATCTTGACTGCAATCTTTATGAAGATTCAAGGAACCCTACCAGCGTCGGACTGGAGCACCTTGGGCCCACCAGAGAAAATCATTCTTGGGGCCCACTATGTAGCTACATAGAAATAAATACAAGACCACCAATTGTGCGGTAAAGCACGCTAATATCAGGGTATAATTTAAGGTAGTACACGTCTTAATTATGTATTAGGGGTTGGGGTAGCCCCCTCATAGAAAATAAAGTAGCCCCCTCATAGGGTACAATGTATCCCCCTCACAGAATATAATGCAGCCCCCTATAGAATATAATGTAGCCCCCCATAGAATATAATGCAACCAGCCTCAGAGTATAATGCAGCTCCCCATAGGGTATAATGTAGCCCCCATAGAGTATAGTGCAGCCCCCCTCATAAGGTATAATGCAGCCCCTTCATGGAATATAATGCAGCCCCCTCATAGGGTATCGCGCTGCCCCCTCTCATAGGGTATCATGCAGCTCACCCTCATAGGGCATCATACAGCTCCCCCATAGGGTATCATGCAGCTCACTCCCCCCATAGGGTAACATGCAGCTCACTCCCCATAGGGCATCATGCAGCTCACCCTTGCCCCATAGGGCATCATGCAGCTCACCCTTGCCCCATAGGGCATCATGCAGCTCACCCTTGCCCCATATGGCATCATGCAGCTCACCCTTGCCCCATAGGGCATCATGCAACTCACCCTTGCCCCATAGGGCATCATGCAGCTCATCCTTGCCCCATAAGGCATCATGCAGCTCACCCTTGCCCCATAGGGCATCATGCAGATCACCCTCTTGCCCCATAGGGCATCATGAAGCTCACCACCCCTTGCCCCATAGGACATCATGCAGATCACCCCCTTTGCCCCATAGGGCATCATGAAGCTCAACCCCCTTGCCCCATAGGGCATCATGCAGCTCACCCCCCCTTGCCCCATAGGGCATCATGCAGCTCACCCCCCTTACCCCATAGAGCATCATGCAGCTCACCCCCCCTTGCCTCATAGGGCATCATGCAGCTCACCCCCCCTTGCCCCATAGGGCATCATGCAGCTCACCTCCCCCCCATACACCCAGGACTCAAAAAAAACACAAAAAAACACAATACTCACCTCTCCTCCTCGCTCCCACGCTGACTCAAGCAGCAGCTCTGCTTCGATGTCAGGAGCTGCGCTGCTGTCGGCCTCATACACAGCAGGTACGTGATGAAGTGACGTCATCGCGCACCCACTGTGTGTCTGCGGCAAGGGGACTCATGGGAGACTGAACGTCATCTGATGTTCTCTCCCCATTAAAGAGCACTGGGGGCGGCGTTGGCGCCAGGACCCCTGGCTTATGGCCCCATAGCGGCCGTGAGAGCTGGGGGCCCCTGAGGGAGAAGGGGGGGCCCTGCTCTGACTGCGGGCACTGATAGCTGGCAGTGTTTAGCCGCAATTTGCGGCAAACGCTGCCCGCTATTATAGTGAAATGAATTCACTCCTCTCCACGCCCATGGGGGCGTGGGGAAGCGTGAATATTCATTTCACTTTAGCAGCGGGGACAGGCTTAGGCTTCCTGTCACCCGCTGCTACTCTGCTGGTACCGGGGGCCCCATAGCAGCTGCATGGTGTGCGCTATTAGCGACACCCCACTTGCTGGAGGCCCCTGGAGCAGCGGGGGCCCTAGGCAGCTACTGGCACTGTATGCCAGCAGGTGTCAGGGCCTAGGCCCACCGGAGAATCCTCTGGCTCTCCGGTGGGCCAGTCCGACTCTGAACCCTACTGTCTTGGAATATGGAGAGATATTGTATTCCTGCATGGCTATGTAAATTTATATATGTTTATGCTGTTCCGTTTTGATATTAAGATTGTTAATTATGGTACTGGTAAATGTATTAATTTTGTGATGGTTTCCACTGACTATCTTACAGTGGTTCTTTGATTTTGATTATTTGTGCCCTTATTGGGTTGAATAAGTGCTCATGGCGGTTTTATAGTGACTTTGTCTAAATTTATAGTTTGAATTATTTACCGGTTCATTTTTGCACTGTCTGAATGGACTAGTATATGAGCAGAGTCAATATACTTTCGCAATGCTATTCTGGGGTAATGCTACTGAGGCGATGGCCGGGGGACCACCTCGGTGCAGGATGACTACTGTACACAAGATGAGGAGCAAACAACAAAGGGTAGATTTATTGGAAGGCAAGGAATGAAGTGAATGAGGAAGATGCAAACAGGGGCAGCACGGTGGCGCAGTGGTTAGCACAGCAGCCTTGGCAAAAGACAATTTACAAGAGTTATAAACTTTATCTTTTCCGTAAAATAGCACAGACTTTCTCACTATGAGGGATTGAAATATAGGGTCTGCCACTACCATTCGTCCTATCGGAATAATTATATGTGATAGTTGTCCTGTTACGCGCACAGTTATATTGTTTTTATTGTTTTATTTGCCACTATTAATATTAAATAAAGGCATAATATATTATTATTATTATTATTATTATACATTTTTACAGCGCCATTTATTCCATGGCGCTTTACATGTGAATACGGGGCAAATATAGACAAATACATTAAACATGAGCAGATAACAAGGCACACGAGTACATAAGGAGGGAGGACCCTGCCCGCGAGGGCTCACAGTCTGCAGGGGGTGGGTGAGGATACACTAGGAGAGGGAAGAGCTGGCTGTGCGGCTGTTCAGTAGGTTGAGGATCACTGCAGGCTGTAGGCTTGTCGGAAGAGATGAGTCTTCAGGTTCTTTTTGAAGGTTTCTATGGTAGGCGCAAGTCTGATGTGTTGGGGTAGAGAGTTCCAGAGTATGGGGGAAGCACGGGAGAAGTCTTGGATGCGGTTATGGGAAGAAGAGATGAGAGGGGAGTAGAGAAGGAGGTCTTGGGAGGACCGGAGGTCGCGTGTAGGTAGGTACCGGGAGACCATGTCACAGATGTATGGAGGAGACAGGTTGTGGATGGCTTTGTATGTCAGTGTGAGGGTTTTGAACTGGAGTCTCTGGGCGATAGGAAGCCAGTGAAGGGCTTGACACAGGGGAGAGGCTGGGGAATAGCGGGGGGACAGGTGGATTAGTCGGGCAGCAGAGTGTAGGATGGATTGGAGTGGTGCCAGAGTGCTAGAGGGGAGTCCAGAGAGTAGGAGGTTGCAGTAGTCGAGGCGGGAGATGATAAGGGCATGCACTAGCGTTTTTGCAGTGTTGCGGTCAAGGAAATATAATACATTTCCTGCGTGGTGGTTCTCTGGTTATCCATAGGCCGGTTGGGTGGTTTCTCTCCTTATCTGGTGGTATCCACCTACTTTCACAGTGCACTTGGATTATTGTAACTTTATTTTACATATATATATATATATATATATAATTCATTTTATTTTTGCAGTGATCTGTTGTGCATCTGTGTTTTAACAATACTTATTTTAATTGTATTTTATTATGTTTCTGAATAAATATTGCATTTTATTCTTGGGACTTTTTCGCTCTCCTTTTTCTTTGTGTAGTTATGTTCCTTGAGAGTGTCCTTGGCTACTTTAGCCTCCCAGCAACAAGTACAGCAACTGGCAAGTGTATGTCTGGTACCCGGCTTTTTCCCTTCTGCACGTGCACGGTACTCACGGTCGCCGAGCACACAGCACCTCTCTCTCCTACAGTCACTGGGCGCACAGCACCTCTCTCTCCAACAGTCACGCGGCAGACGGAGGGAGCCGCCAAACACAGCCTGCCGCAGCGCCGGTACTCGGGGGACAGAGCACATTGCTCACCCTGCTGCACGCTGCTGGTTCGCGCAAACTGCCTGCCGCTTAGCGCGTTTTTTCTTTTACCTGGCCCCTCCTACCCAGGTCATGAGGTTGGTCCGGTTCCTCATTCCTTCCCCCAGGCAAAATAGTAACATAGTAACATAGTTAGTAAGGCCGAAAAAAGACATTTGTCCATCCAGTTCAGCCTATATTCCATCATAATAAATCCCCAGATTTATGTCCTTCTACAGAACCCAATAATTGTATGATACAATATTGTTCTAATCAATGAAGAGAAAAAAAAGTATTGCTGCACAGCCTGAATGTAACGTACTGGTAAGAACACAGTCACTTGTGGGTGTAGGGCTTCAGTAACTGGAGGTGCTCGCATACGAAAAAACAAACAATCCAGTATAAATATGAAAAAAGAAGAACTGCGGCAGCACTCACCAGATTGCGTAGATCAAACCTTTATTGAAGGTAAAAAATCCATCATGACGTGTTCACGGCTCGGGGGAGTGCGGACATAGTGGAAGTGAGCAGGGGAAGACAACAGCTGTTTCGCGCTCTACCAGCGCTTCTACAGGTCTAGCAAACTGGGAAGTGACGCCGGCTGAAGTAGGTGAGTCACAAATGGACCCTCCCACTCAAACCATGCACACCAGATCCAGTAATTGCCAGGTACACCTTTGTGAAAAGACAAACACATGACTACATCAATTACATCATGTTGCAAAACACATTTACAATAAAAACAAATGTACAGAAGACACCTGAATAAAATTAGTACAACCAATAAGAGGACCAACTGATGAAAAATCATCTTTCCCTATAAAACAGTCTGGAACTAATCCAAAATAATTATAAGCATTAGAAGGGATAATAATGAACCTCCTGCCCTCCTGCATTTTAACATCATCCTGCCCACACTAAACGTGCCTTACCCTTTAGTCAACTACTCCGGACACGGAGAATAAATAGCACACAAGAAGGTTTCGAACAACAGTCTGAGGAATTGTGCCAAAGATTCCGAGAAAGAGGTTATCCGGAGTCTTTGTTACAAGATGCTAGGAGCCGGGTGCAAGAGGGCTCACAAGCCCACATTCATAAAAAAAGTAATGAACCACGGTTCAATTTTTGTTTTAGGTATGGCCCATTAGATCAAGCACTACGAGCCTCGTTCCGTAGGCATTGGCACATTTTAGAACGAGATAAAGATCTTGCGGGGAAGGCTGTAGGGGGTCCTTTGATCTCTAAAAGAAGGAGCACTCGGATCAGGGATATATTGGTCCATAATCGGTTGTCAGATACATGGTCTAATTGGTTGGAACAATTGCCCCCTAAAGGCAATTTTCGTTGCGGCCATTGCAACTATTGCAGTTGCCATATTACTGGGCGTACTATTAGTGTGGGTCCGGTACAACACACAGTTCAACAATTCATCTCGTGCAGGACGGACTATGTTGTTTACGTCATTTTCTGTCCTTGCAGGAGATTTTATGTGGGAAAAACTAAACACCCGATGTTTGTGCGCTTTAGAGAGCACCTTAGATCTATCTGGACAGGTAAGGGGGTACCTCGGCTGATTGACCATATTAGGAACACACATGATGGTAAGTCTGAGGTCCTCACTTTTGCGGGGATAGAAAGGGTTAAATTACCTGCTCGAGGTGGTGACCTCCATAGACTTCTCCTGAGACGTGAAGCATGGTGGATCCTACAGACACAAGCAGCAGGTGCTGCCGGGCTGAATGAAAGAACTGACCTGTCGGTGTTCTTATGATTGGTGCCGTACATTGCTACTTTGCTGGAAAAAGGTTTTTTTTTTTTTTTTCCTGGCCGCTTCATGTTGTTTAGTTTGCCTCTTGTGTGTGAGCAGATAAATACAAATACAAATGACTGCTACCACATGCGCAGCATTTTCATAGCATATTCGTTGAAACTAGGCTAGTCAGGAGGAAGGTTGTCCTTTGTATTTAGGTTCATTATTATCCCTTCTAATGCTTATAATTATTTTGGATTAGTTCCAGACTGTTTTATAGGGAAAGATGATTTTTCATCAGTTGGTCCTCTTATTGGTTGTACTAATTTTATTCAGGTGTCTTCTGTACATTTGTTTTTATTGTAAATGTGTTTTGCAACATGATGTAATTGATGTAGTCATGTGTTTGTCTTTTCACAAAGGTGTACCTGGCAATTACTGGATCTGGTGTGCATGGTTTGAGTGGGAGGGTCCATTTGTGACTCACCTACTTCAGCCGGCGTCACTTCCCAGTTTGCTAGACCTGTAGAAGCGCTGGTAGAGCGCGAAACAGCTGTTGTCTTCCCCTGCTCACTTCCACTATGTCCGCACTCCCCCGAGCCGTGAACACGTCATGATGGATTTTTTACCTTCAATAAAGGTTTGATCTACGCAATCTGGTGAGTGCTGCCGCAGTTCTTTTTTCATATTTATACTGGATTGTTTGTTTTTTCGTATGCGAGCACCTCCAGTTACTGAAGCCCTACACCCACAAGTGACTGTGTTCTTACCAGTACGTTACATTCAGGCTGTGCAGCAATACTTTTTTTTCTCTTCATTGATTGGATTTTCATGCTGTTTTTGGGCTAGCACGCCTGGTTTTGAACTGAGTGGGTTGTGTGTCCATTGATATACAGTGATTGCTGTGTCATGGACCCTGAAGTTTCTTCAGTGTATGTGGGTCTACTAGCCGGCCGGGAGGATGTAGCCGGTTATTTTAAGGAATGTGAGCAGGCGGATCAGGTACAGATGCTAAGTACCAAGGCCCTGGAATACAAATTAATTAATTTATCTGAAAGAGAAATTCGGCTTTTTTGGACCAACAATTCTCTGCAGTCTTATGTGGACAATGACCGGGTCCCTAGAGGACTTCGGGTGTGGAAGGAGATATCCCACTTCAATCACGATGCCACTTTCAAGTCTGAATGGGAGCAGATAATGTTAAAGAGCTCTCAGGAGTTACTGGCGTTAGTCTTGAAATCTAACATCCAGAACTATGAGGTTTTGAATACAGAGATTGTGAAAACTCAGTCTGAATTGAAAAGCAGACTTACTGAGAGTCAATGGGCGTCATTTACAAAGAAACTGGATGGGAAACTCATTCCACTCCAAGCGGAGATTAAGCAGAAAAAAAGAGACAAATTCTTAAGAGATAAAAGTGACTATGATGCAGGACAAGTCTTTTCTTGGCATAAGCAACAAAGGGAGAGTCGGACTTTTTCCTCTAATATAAGTCAATCAAACAACAAGAGACGTAGACACAAAAAGCGGAATCAATATCGCCGCAAAGATTATTTAACAACAGAGTCGGACTCCAGTCTGAGCGAAGGAGAAAGAACGTCTCCTGGAGACAGGAGCAGTAGTATCCATACCAGTGGAGGAATGTATCATCAATTTAAAGGACCGCGTTTTAACACCAGCGCAATCAGACTTATTAGCAAAAGGCTTAAATTATTGTGTCCCTGAGAAATTTAATTTCTCAGAATTTCGGATAGATCTATTTAAAGGCATTAGAAAAATACATTTGTATAAGGCTTTTCTTAATGGTACTAGTAATAACACTGTGTTAGAAGGGGAACAACCGTGTAAAATAGGACCTTTAGGCTTCCTTGCAGGATCTACTGAAGAAGCACTCGCTGATTTTCATGAGGATGCCGCTTTACTTATGAGCTTGGGGGAGCAGATCATTCCATCTAGTGTAGTTTTGCCTGAAACTTCGACCCCGTTTTTAGGGGGGGTTCCATCCACATATATGCCACAGACATCTCCAGGCAATATGATAGACCTGTTTGAGACTCTAGTTCTGAAGGATATGGAGGCATTAGTGTATAAAAGAGCACCACATAATCTGGATGGTGCAGAAAGGGCAGCATTGAAGGAGATGGCAAGTTGGTCCGATACCATTATACGTCCGGCCGACAAGGGTGGAAAGACAGTTTTGTTACCAAAGGAGGCATACTTAATGGAAGCTGGTCGGCAACTCTCGGATGGTGATATCTACCAAAGATTGCCTAGCGACCCTATTAACAAATTCAAAAAAGAACTACAGTCTTTTCTTAGGGTATCTGTTGAAAAGAGAATTATAACCCAGAAAAAAGCTGAAAAACTTTTTCCACAATTCCCTACCAAACCGTACTGGTATTACCTCCCAAAGGTACACAAATCAGTCACCCAACCCCCAGGCAGACCTATTGCGTCGGGTCTGGGTTCCCTGACCGAACCACTCTCCCAATATTTAGAATGGATTTTGCATCCTTTGCTTCACTCTGTCCCGTCCTACATCAGGGACACTGACTCGTTTTTGAAACATATCCGCGATTTTGCATGGCAGCCGGGGTTCTCCATGGCATCCATTGATGTGGTCAATTTGTACACTAGCATTCCACAGCGTCTGGGGGTGGACACTATCAGGCGTGTTCTGAACACGACTGATAGGAGTGGTGCCTTTATTGACTTTGTGTGTGGGGGGTTAACCTTCATCCTCACTCACAATGCTTTTACTTTTTTGGAGAATTGGTATCTCCAGACCACTGGGACTGCCATGGGGACCCCGTTTGCGTGCACTTTCGCTAATTTATATTTGGCGGTTTTTGAGGAAGATTTTGTTTACTCTGAAAGGAATGCCTTCCTGAAACACATAAAACTTTTCTTAAGATATGTCGACGACGTGTTCCTGGTGTGGGACGGGACCGAGGAGGTTTTTGGAGAGTTTGTGGATTATCTTAATGTCACCAACAATATGGGGATGCGTTTCACCTCCGTGTTTGGGGTAGATAAATTAGAATTTCTAGATGTGTCGGTCACAATTCAGGATGGGGATTTATGTACATCCATCTATCGAAAACCAACTGCCTCCAATGCCCTCCTGCATTTTAACAGTTATCATCCTGCCCACACTAAATGTGCCTTACCCTTTAGTCAACTACTCCGGACACGGAGAATAAATAGCACACAAGAAGGTTTCGAACAACAGTCTGAGGAATTGTGCCAAAGATTCCGAGAAAGAGGTTATCCGGAGTCTTTGTTACAAGATGCTAGGAGCCGGGTGCAAGAGGGCTCACAAGCCCACATTCATAAAAAAAGTAATGAACCACGGTTCAATTTTTGTTTTAGGTATGGCCCATTAGATCAAGCACTACGAGCCTCGTTCCGTAGGCATTGGCACATTTTAGAACGAGATAAAGATCTTGCGGGGAAGGCTGTAGGGGGTCCTTTGATCTCTAACAGAAGGAGCACTCGGATCAGGGATATATTGGTCCATAATCGGTTGTCAGATACACGGTCTAATTGGTTGGAACAATTGCCCCCTAAAGGCAATTTTCGTTGCGGCCATTGCAACTATTGCTGAAGCAGCGTGTATGAGCTGAGGCTGCTGCAGAGAGGACTTTTTGTGCTGATAGCTGAAAGAGAGAAGAACTGTGTCCTGATATGGCTGCAAGAGAGCCACAAAGATACAGAGAAAGGGATTTACAGTTTCCAGGAGCATCCCTAGGATCCAGAAGCAAGGAGAAGACCACGTTTCACAGAGCTGACAGAAAGCCGTGCGCACCACCGTATTAGACTGCGGTGGGCCCCCCTGGGACTGGATCTGATTCTCCAACATGACCGTGAGTCTGTTCCTGTTTGGTGCACATGTTAGGGCCTAGTGTAGGCTTCAATAGTCAGTACACGGGAGCCGTGTGGCCTACTTAGTAAAGGCCAGGGAGGTTATATGTAGAGTAGCATCATCACTTGTTTATTGTTTACATTTGCTTGTTAGACATATTTTGAGTCTGTAATAGTTTTAACACCGTGCTATTTTACGGAAAAGATAAAGTTTATAACTCTTGTAAATTGTCTTTTGCCATTGTATACCTCTATTTGCATCTTCCTCATTCACTTCATTCCTTGCCTTCCAATAAATCTACCCTTTGTTGTTTGCATCTCATCTTGTGTACAATAGTCTTCCTGCACCGTGGTGGTCCCCCGGCCATCGCTTCAAGTGGCGCTGCGAGCAGGGTACTGTCACCAAGATGGAGGCAGCAGATAGCAATGGCGGGAATGCTAATGTTAATGGAGATGCTGTGGGCATTGGTGGAACCTCTGCAAGGACACTCCCTATGGGAACCATATTTAGTGTGCTACCAAAGTTTGACGGCAAGAATATCCCACTGTCCAACTGGGTGTCCCGGCTGCAAAGCACCCTGAAGATTTATAACATCAGCCCAGACCTTGAAGTGGACATTGCATTAACTGCCCTAGAGGGAGAAGCCCCTAGAAACGTCTGCCTACAACCAGAACTCACCCGCAGTACCCTGAGGGAGCTAGTGAAGTTCCTGGAAGAGATCTACGGCGAGACTGCTAGCGCCGGACACCTTCGCGCCAAATTTTTCTCTAGGCTGCAGCAGAAAGTTGAAGAAGGAATTTCTCAGTATGCAACAGCACTGCAAGAAATCTTAGCAGAGGTGCAGAGAAAGGAGGCAGATGGATTTGGCAGCATGGGCTCTAAAGACCGGATACTTCGGGAGTAATTCATTCTGGGACTGCACAGCACATCCTTGAGGCGAGCACTGTCAGAACGGGTCCGGGCAGATCCGGCTCTTACATTTCGTCAAATCCTGGCGGAAACAGTGGCCCGAAGTAAAGAAGAGAGCTATGCGTCTGGGGTGATGCGTGTCCAGGGCGCCAATACCAGAGGGGACGCAAACCATCAGGACGTGCTGGTCCATGTGGTGCAAGACTTGCAGCGGTCCCTTGTCAACGTGCAAGAGAAACTGACTCAGATGGAGCGAAGAGTGGGGGAACTACAACAGTCTGACCTATTGTACTCATGCAACCATTCTTCAACCCGACCGATAAGGGATCAGTGGGAGCAAGCCCCCTCCCGTCAGGCATCAGAGGCACGAGAACAGGCTTGAGGTACCCCTAGGCGAGGAGGAGGCATCCAATCCTGGGAATGTGGAGGAAGGGGGCACCTTGCCAGAGACTGTCGGAACTATACTCAAGGCCAGCGGAAGCTGCCGTTAAACTACCAACCCCCACAGTAGTGCGGCACTCTGCGGGGGAGGCAAGAGGCCGCTCCATATCATAACGAACACTTGATTGCTGGGAGCCTCCTACATGCAGAATTCGAAGGAGTTCTAGTGGATTGCCTGATAAATACCGGGACACAAGTGACAACGATGCCAGAAGCGTATTTCAAGCAGCATTTCCAGGACCTGGCCAAGCCAGAAAAAGAGACATTGATCCGGTTGTTTGCTGCAACCAACAACCGATCCCGGTCACAGGGGTCGTGTGAATAAATATTCGAATATGTGGGCAAGAAGTTGGGAGAAAAGGGATCCTGCTAGTCCCTGAGCCTATCAAGGAAGATGTGCCTGTAGTACTGGGAATGAATATCCTACGTGAACTCGATCAGATTATGTTTACCAAACGGGGACCTGGATATTGGAAGAAGGCTACTACACATAAGCCTGCTCAAGAAGCCCTTCAACGACTGATCCGCGTCTGTGGGATGCAGAAGACTGTGCCATCTTATCAGACGGTAGGGGTCATCAGGGCTCCTGGTAAAGAACCTGTAATCCTACCTCCCGAGCGAGAAACTATAGTATACCTTCCAGTGGGGACTCACCGCAACCTTGATGGGTTGGAAGTGGTTGTTCAGCCTGTGGTAGGCGGAGGAGTGGACCAAGAAGTCATGATAGCCCGTACGATAGCTGTGGTCCAGCGAGGACATGTCCCCATAAGAGCTTTGAATGTGGGCCCCGGGGAGGTCACCTTGCCACGAGGGACAGATCTGGCCCTGGTGTACCTACATAAGGGTGAAGTGGTGAGTCAGAAGGAGATGTCTTTATCACCGAAAGAAGGCATGGGATGGACCCTTGCAGTTGCTGCGGGGGACGAAGAGACGCCATCCCCGAAGTGGAGTGGACGGGTCATCCTTGATCAAATGGTAGTGGATGTGAAGGCTCTGGGCCCTGAGCGTGTGCCAGCAATAGAAACTATGCTGGGGGAAAATCAGGCTGCATTCGCCCGTCACGCCGAAGATTTCGGCTGTACTGAAGCCATCACGCATGAGATACCGACTGGGGAAGCTCGTCCAATTCGAGAACGATACCGGCAGATCCCGCCAAAGATGTATCAACAGGTGAAAACATTACTGAGGCAGATGCTGGATTCAGGAGTGGTGCAGAGTAGTCAGAGCCCTTGGGCAGCCCCGGTGGTGCTCGTCAAGAAAAAGGATGGGACCATCCGGTTCTGTGTAGATTACAGGAAACTCAATGCCTGCACTGTTCGAGACTCATATCCGTTGCCCCGCATCGAGGAATCCCTGACAGCATTGGGGAAAGCCAAGTACTTCTCCACCCTGGACCTAGCAAGCGGATACTGGCAAGTAGCCGTGGCAGAGAAATACAAAGAGAGGCACAGTCCAGGAGGAGAGGTATCTAACAGTGTGTGTGGAGCGCCCCCAGACGCAGGGCCGTGGGTGACTCGGTACCGGTCCTCTGCTGGCTCAGGTCTGGGGATGTCACGGTGGCTGGACCCAGTCCGTGACCCTGCTAAGGGGCGTCCAATGAAAGGTGATACGAGTCTGTCAAGGTTTAGTGACGCCACCTGTGGTATTCGGTCAGGGTGACCGACGCTGCTTGGGGTCCACTGGGGTGATGTGATGGCAGCTAGATGGTATACCTTCCCACAGGTGAAGTATGTCCTCAGGGCTTCCCAGTATGATGGATGGTGATGGTGTGGGGTGCAGACAATAACGAAGACACAAGGTTGCAGTCTCTTTACTTCTTTACTGAAGACTTCAGGATCCTCAATCCAGAGCACAGTTAACAGGGCTGTCTGAGACCGGCCGGTCCGAAGGCACATCCAGAGTTCCCTTTACAGGTGGAAATCGTTGCCTACCACTAGCGCCTGTGTGTTGTAGTGCTTCCCTGCTGAGCATTCGGGATAGTCCTCACAACTTCTATTCTCGTTCGTTCTAATTCGTTCCAGTTCTTTCTAGTTCTCCATCCCCCAGGTATGTTATGGCTAGGACACACCCGTTTGACGGGTAGGCTCGGAGTTCTTCCGGGACCCTAGAGACGCCCCTCTCCACGCATTGCCCCCTATGTCTGCTTAGGTGATGTAAGGTAGACAGCCAACCTATAATTAACTGTCCTGTGGCGTTTGAAGTAAGGCATAGAGTCAGTTACTTCCTCGGTGTTCTGGCCACCGGCTACGTGCCTCAGTAGGATGTTGCCGTTCTCCGGGCACGACTCCTACTGGCTCTCCTTTGTGCTTGATCTCGTTTCTCACTGTCCACAATATCCTTCGCTTCGTGTCTCTTTCTTAGGATACTGCCATGGGTAGTGCAGGCGCGGTTCTGTAACGTTCTGTTCTTGTCGCTAGGTACCTGCCAGGTTCCCACGCCTGACAGGGACCCCCCTGAATCTTCTCCCTGCAACACCCCCTGCCACGGGATGTTGCCTGAATCCAACCCAGTCAGCTTCTGACTAACTTCCTATCCAACCCCTAGTTTTACCAGTGTGAGGAGTGGCCTAATAAATAAAACCTTTTGCTCCCCCTAGTGGCCGGAGTATGAAGTGTAATGTGTGCTGGTGATACCTGGTCAGAAGAACTCCTTTAGTGCCATCAGACGTACCATCACTCCCCTTAGTGGCAGAGCAACGTTACTGCAACGACCAGGTCTCTGGGGCGCTGCATGTGCAAAATACACTGGAGCGCAAAAGTGTGTTTATAGTGCAGGACTATGACAAGGCTATGTGGGGATAATCTATAGAGGATAATACCAATATATAATATGATAGTAAGTTGCAAAGATGTCACGGACTGTATATATATATATATACTACTAGGACCAAATAATTAAACAATAATTAATATGTCTAGATCTATACGTAGTTGTTAACAAAGCTATAACACAACTAGATGGTGGCCCGATTCTAACGCATCGAGTATTCTAGAATATGCATGTCCATGTAGTATATTGCACAGCCCACGTAGGATATTGCCTAGCCACGTAGTATATTGCCCAACCACGTAGTTTATTGCCCAGTCACGTACTATATTGCCCAGTCACATAGTATATTGCCCAGCCACGTAGTATATTGCCCAGCCACGCAGTATATTGCCCAGCCACGTAGTATGTTGCCCAGTCACGTGCTATATTGCCCAGCCACATAGTATATTGCCTAGTCACGTAGTATATTGCCCAGTCACGTACTATATTGCCCAGCCACATAGTATATTATATTAGTATGTACTGCTACATACTTAGGCAGTTAACTGGTTCATGCAGCTTTACATGAACACCCGAGCCTTACACTATGGCCGGTCCGAATAACTAAAGCAATTGTTACCATCCACCTCTCGTGTCTCCCCTTTTCCTCATAGTCTGTAAGCTTGCGAGCAGGGCCCTTATTCCTCCTGGTATCTGTTTTGAACTGTATTTCTGTTATGCTGTAATGTCTATTGTCTGTACAAGTCCCCTCTATAATTTGTAAAGCGCTGCGGAATATGTTGGCGCTATATAAATAAAAATTATTATTATTATTATTATTATATTGCCCAGCCACATAGTATATTGCCCAGTCACGTACTATATTGCCCAGCCACATAGTATATTGCCCAGCCACGTAGTATATTGCCCAGTCACGTAGTATATTGCCCAGTCACGTAGTATATTACCCAGTCACGTAGTATATTGCACAGCCCGCGTAGTATATTGCCCATCACGCGTAGAATATTGCACAGCCCGCGTAGTACATTGTGCAGCCCGCGTAGTATATTGCACAGCCCACGTAGTATATAGCAATGTGGGCATCACATCCCGGTTAAAAAAAAAAAATAAAATAAACAATCGTTATATACTCACCTTCCGTTGGCCCCTGGATCCAGGAAGCGTTTACCGACGCTACTCGCGCGCTCCGGTCTCAAGAGTGCATTGCGGTCTCACGAAATGATGACGTAGCGGTCTTGCGAGACCGCTACGTCATCATCTCGCGAGATCGGAATGCATGGACCGGTCACCGGAGCGTCGCGAGGAGCGGGAAAGGCGCCGGAAGGTGAGTATATGATGGTTTTTTATTTTTTTTATTATTTTTAACATTAGATCTTTCTACTATTAATGCTGCATAGGCAGCATCAATAGTAAAAAAGTTGGTCACACAGGGTTAATAGCAGAGTTAATGGAGTGCGTTACACCGCGGCATAACGCGGGCCATTAGCGCTGCCATTAACCCTGTGTGAGCGCTGACTGGAGGGGAGTATGGAGCGGGCACTGACTGCGGGGAGGAAGGAGCGGCCATGTTGCCGCCGGACTGCGCCCATCGCTGATTGGTCGTGGCAATGGTCGTGGGCGTTTTGCCACAACCAATCAGCGACTTGGATTCCATGACAGACAGAGGCCGCGACCAATGAATATCCGGGACAGACAGAAAGGCGGAAGTGACCATTAGACAATTATATAGTAGATAATCCATACGATGCAATAGCCATATATAACTAAGTTATAACACATTAAAAAAAAAAACATCATGGGCTATATAATATATACCTAAAAAGTGAATTCAACATATATAAAATATAAATAGATTATACATGAAACCGTGACATCTTTGCAACTTACTATCATATTATATATTGGTATTATCCTCTATAGATTATCCCCACATAGCCTTGTCATAGTCCTGCACTAGAAGCACACTTTTGTTCTCCAGCGTATTTTGCACACACTGTTAGATACCACTCCTCCTGGACTGTGCCTCTGGTTGTGAGCATACCCGATCTGTGATCTGGGGTCCTGGCGCGCCGCGTCCTCGTGTCCTTGGAGACATCGGGTACTCAGTACGTCCGGTCACGTGGCGCGGGCGCTTGGACTTCCGGGTCCTCCTGACCGCGCATTCGCCACTGACACCTGGGCCACAGTGATAGGAGGACGTATGATACAAAACATCTTCGGACATCACAATAGCCACCCCCTGATGAACGAAATCTTCCGAAACGCGCGTCGGGGTGCACGATCACGGTACATGGCGACCCTTAAAGGTATATACCTACAACTTTCTAAAACCCTCCATGCACGCTGCACTTTTGTTTGTATTTTTTTGTCGTATGATTACCCATTGAGATGCTTTTTGATGATCTTGCACATTGCACTTTATATATTATATTCAGAGTTGATACACTCAGTCACAGGAGTCATTTGAGTGCACTGCTTTATAGTATGGTTTATTTTTAATTGCACATTATTTGTTTTATCACTATGAGGGATTGAATACTGAAATATAGGGTCTGCCACTACCATTCGTCCTATTGGAATAATTATATGTGATAATTGTAGTCCTGTTACGCGCACAGTTATATTGTTTTTATTGTTTTATTTGCCACTATTAATAATAAATAAAGGCATTAAATATAATACATTTTCTGCGTGGCGTTTTTCTGGTTATCCATAGGTTGGTTGGTTGGTTTGTTTCTCTAATTAAAATAAGTAGTAATAATCAATTGAAGATATAGCGAAATAGTGAATATCACAGGTGTAAGACACTGAGACCACCAGAGTTCTAGTGGAGGGGGTGGGGTGGGGGGCAGAAAAAAGCAGCAAATAAAGTGCAAGTGCAACCCAGAAACAGGTGTTCCCATATTAATGTAACACATGCAGTTTGAAACAAGCTTATTAACAGGTAACCATTGTGGGAAAGTCAAATTACTCATATAAGGCAAAAATAGGCACAATAGATGCTGCAAATCAGCACCACACAGTCATATTAGCATACTACTAAGGAAGTGTATATCACTTTAAGGGAACTTAAAGTGTCCCCCTTCCTCCACTAGAACTCTGGTGGACTCAGTTTCTTACACCTGTGATATTCACTATTTCTCTTTATGTTCAATTGACTATTACTACTTATTTTAATTGTATTGTTTATGTTTCTGAATAAATATTGTATTTTATTCTTGGGACTCTTTTGCTCTCCTTTTTCTTTGTGTGTAGTTATGGGGCCAGTCTGTAGCCTCTCTGTAGACTCTGGTACATGGTCAATTTTTGTGAGATGATATCGTTCCTCCAGTCACTGACATACCTCTCCTGGCCCTCGTCTACCATCTTCCTAATTCTGGCTTTTGTCAGGCAGCTGTGATTGGTGTCTTGGTCCAGTTGAGTTTGAGTGGACTGTTCCAGGGGTCCTGTTTGTGTGGACCATTTACCTGTAGCAGGTGTGCACTACTCTGTATATAATGAATCTATTGTATTTGTTTATGAATTACAGATATAGAATTTAATTGATGTATTGACTGATGCACCTATAAAAATTTGGCATATGCACTTTAACCCCTTAGTGACCTGGACAAATTTTTTAAATCTGACCATTATCATTTTATCTAATATATAAAGCTGAATGTGTGTGTGTGTGTGTGTGTGTGTGTGTGTGTGTGTGTGTGTGTGTGTGTGTGTGTGTGTGTGTGTGTGTGTGTGTGTGTGTATGTATGTATGTCCGGGATTGGCATCTGCACCGTCGCAGCTACAGCCACAAAATTTTGCACAGTCACACGTCTGGATCCCGAGAGCGTCATAGACTATGTTGTGAGGTAAAATTTTAACCCCGCGCTTTCCAATTCACCAAACAATTTTGCCCCTATCTACATAATGGGGAAAAGTGAAAGGAAAAGTGTTGGAGGCAAATTGACAGCTGCCAGATGTGAACAAGGGGGACTTAAAGAATGAGAGCGATGGCGCCAAAGAGTATATACCGTACAGTTGCTAAGGTGGGCCCCCGACATGGGATACTCACCACACGGGGATATGAATACACACACAAAATGCACCACAAACTACCACGTGCTTGAACATATATACCACCCTCAGCACACATTTCACCACACATACACCAACCTCGCCACAAAAGTCGAAACACAAAAGTCGCCGCTCAAAACTCGCCATGCGCAAAATTCGCCACATGCAAAAACTAGGCTCACGCAAAACTCGCCACAAGTGCAAAACTCACCTCATGGAAAACTCGCCACATACAAAACTTGCACTCGTGGAAAAATTGCCACATGCACAAAAGTTGCAACACATGCAAAAGTTGCCTCATACAAAACTTGCACATACTCAAAAGGCACCACACATAAAACTCGCCACGCGCAAAACTCATCATGCGCAAAACTTGCTGCACACAACTTGCTACACTAACCTGTCACATGCAACTCGACACACAAAAAGTTGCTACACGCATGTTGCCACACAAAACTCATCTCACAAAAGTCGCTACATGCATGTCGCCACACGCAACTCAACACACACAACTTGACAAACGAAACTCGCCCTAAAACACACACAAGTCTGGTATTATCCTTCAAAAATAAATAAAAATCTGATTAATAAGCAGACAAACTACAAGAGCAACAAATGTACCATATAGGAAATACGGCAGCTGTCAGTCATGTGTATGTGCGAGCTAATATATACTGCCAGGGGGAGGGCTTCCTGTTGCCTGGGGATTTATCAGGCTGCCAATTTAGCTTACAAATACTGAGGTAAAAATACTGAGCAAATAACGTGTGAACGAGGTCTAATACAGGAGGAGATGACACACAGGTATATACTATATACAGGGGAGATGACACACAGATATATACTATATACAGGACAGATGACACACAGGTATATACTATATAGAGGAGGAGATGACATACAGGTACATACTACTACTCCCCTCTTCCCTGGGTGGGGGAAGGGTAGAGACTGAAGGTGGATTCAGGAGCTAAGGCAAGATAGTCCCGGTGTCTTCACGATCAGAAGTAATCTGGGGAACAGGGTGAGCTAGGGCGCCCCTAGCATTATAGGGACAGGGAAGGAGCCCCAGGTCCCAGGACACCCGACAAAAGAGTCGCAACAATCTATCTATCCAAAAGCTATCTATTTATCTGTCTCGTATCTATTGGACATTCATACCATAATGTTAGATCATGTCTCCTGATGAAAGGGGACCCAGATCTGATGGGTCCCATGAGGCAAGAATCTGTTTCAGACTAAATGCTTTGTTAGCAAGAGGGTGGAGATTTATTCCAAGAGTCATTGCTCCGGATTTCCACTTCCACCCGGGTTAGGAACGCGGTACAGTACCGCACATATACCCGCTGCACCTCCACAGTACAGTGATTTTTTTTAGCTGAATCACTACCGTGTGTACAGCAATGTGCGCTCGGTCTTTCCATTTCCGGCCACCAGCCTAGCTACCTTATTGGCCACATCTCTTTACAGTCCCACCCCTTCCCTTCTTATATGGGCACACTGACACTATATGGCCAGACAAGCACTACAGCTCCAGGTAACGTATTTAACTCCCCCTTCAATATCCCCGGTCTTTTTTCTTTTATTATAAGTTGTCACTTCCTATTGCCTCCTTAGGAATTTCCCTATTTGCTCATAGCAGGTTTGCCTACAACAACCACGCTGAACTTATCTTGATATATGTAAGTGGACCAGATTTTCCTATAACTACTTGGCACCTACACATGTAGTCCACTTACTTCACTCTTATCTGTATACAGGATCGTGCAGCGATTAAATTCCCGTTACCGGTTTTTATTAAACAACTTCCTGGTATGTCCCTTTTGACCTATCCGGGCACTTCTTCACTTTCTCTTGATTATAGATTCAACATTTGAGATTGGAATTGGTATTGTGCTTGATTCCCAGCTCTGCCAGTATATTGTTATGTGATATTATGACCCTATATTGTTTTCTATGTTCTTTGTATATATTTTGTTATTGTTATTATTTTGTTTGTCATTTTTTCCTTATACCGACACAGATGTCTGTGTTTTTGTAGTAATTGATGAAGGTCACAATTGACCGAAACGTTTTCCTGTATTTACTACAATACATTTTCCTGCTGCATCTTACCTAAAGTTGAGTGCTAGGTCTCTTACTATTTATTCTCCTGGAGAAAGGGGACCCAGATCTGATGGGTCCCATGAGTATTGGTGGCAAGTCTGTTACAGACTAACTGCTTTGTTAGCAAGAGTGTGGATATTTATTCCAAGAGTCATGGAGAGGGTATGGGTATGGGTGGTAAGACTTGGCACCATCATGGGCAGCCTATTTTCATCATAGTTATAGTTCTATTATGTGTACCATTTATCTTGATTTAGCACAAGACCAAGGACAAAGTATTTAAATAATACCTCTACAATTAAATACTAAATTACGGGTGTGGTAATGTCACAACACCGGCAGTACTTCAACTTATCTGGTGCCTAAAGTACTACATTCAGTGTTTATAGAATACCGCCATAAAATTCTTCCGTTCTTCCATTCACATTTGGGTCCTAAGCCCATCCATATTGAAGAGTAAGGATTTAAAGATCAGTCATAAACAATGATCCAGGCCAGTGAATGGCAAAAGCCTCTGATCGCTGGCAGGGCCGGACTGGGACTAAAATTTAGCCCTGGCATTTGAAGTTACAAAGGCCCACTTGCCACATGGTGACTTTATAATATCTTTGTACACTTGTAGGTTACAAGTGAGGGGAGTATAACACGACTATATAACATATACAGTCATGGCCAAAAGTATTGACACCCCTGCAATTCTGTCAGATAATACTCATTTTCTTGCTGAAAATGATTGCAAACACAAATTATTTGGTATTATTATCTTCATTTAATTTGTCTTAAATGAAAAAACACAAAAAGAATTGTCCTAAAGCCAAATTGGATATAATTCCACACCAAACATTAAAAAGGGGGTGGACAAAAGTATTGGCACTGTTCGAAAAATCATGTGATGCTTCTCTAATTTGTGTAATTAACAGCACCTGTAACTTACCTGTGGCACCTAACAGGTGTTGGCAATAACTAAATCACGCTTGCAGCCGGTTGACATGGATTAAAGTTGACTCAACCGCTGTCCTGTGTCCTTGTGTGTACCACATTGAGCATGGAGAAAAGAAAGACCAAAGAACTGTCTGAGGACTTGAGAAACCAAATTGTGAGGAAGCATGAGCAATCTCAAGGCTACAAGTCCATCTCCAAAGACCTGAATGTTCCTGTGTCTACCGTGCGCAGTGTCATCAAGAAGTTTAAAGCCCATGGCACTGTGGCTAACCTCCCTAGATGTGGACGGAAAAGAAAAATTGACAAGAGATTTCAACACAAGATTGTGCGAATGTTGGATAAAGAACCTCAACTAACATCCAAACAAGTTCAAGCTGCCCTGCAGTCCGAGGGTACAACAGTGTCAACCCGTACTATCCGTCGGCGTCTGAATGAAAAGGGACTGTATGGTAGGAGTCCCAGGAAGACCCCACTTCTTACCCCGAGACATAAAAACGCCAGGCTGGAGTTTGCCAAAACTTACCTGAAAAAGCCTAAAACGTTTTGGAAGAATGTTCTCTGCTCAGATGAGACAAAAGTAGAGCTTTTTGGGCAAAGGCATCAACATAGAGTTTACAGGAGAAAAAAAAGAGGCATTCAAAGAAAAGAGCACGGTCCTTACAGTCAAACATGGCAGAGGTTCCCTGATGTTCTGGGGTTGCTTTGCTGCCTCTGGCACTGGACTGCTTGACTGTGTGCATGGTATTATGAAGTCTGAAGACTTCCAACAAATTTTGCAGCATAATGTAGGGCCCAGTGTGAGAGAGCTGGGTCTCCCTCAGAGGTCATGGGTCTTCTAGCAGGACAATGACCAAAACACACTTCAAAAAGCACTAGAAAATGGTTTGAGAGAAAGCACTTGAGACTTCTATGGTGGCCAGCAATGAGTCCAGACCTGAATCCCATAGAACACCTGTGGAGAGATCTAAAAATGGCAGTTTGGAGAAGGCACCATTGAAATATCAGGGACCTGGAGCAGTTTGCCACAGAAGAATGGTCTAAAATTCCAACAGAGCATTGTAAGAAACTCATTGATGGTTACCAGAAGTGGTTGGTCGCAGTAGTTATTTTGGCTAAAGTTTGTGCAACCAAGTATTAGGCTGGGGGTGCCAATACTTTTGTCTGGCCAATTTTTGGAGTTTTGTGTGAAATGATCAATGTTTTGTTTTTTTGCTTCATTCTCTTTTGTGTTTTTTCATTTAAGACAAATTAAATGAAGATAATAATACCAAATAATTTGTGTTTGCAATCATTTTCAGCAAGAAAATGAGTATTATCTGACAGAATTGCAGGGGTGTCAGTACTTTTGGCCATGACTGTAATTACAGCTGTATCCAGCATTACAGCTCAGTCCTATTCATGGCTTTTAGTTGCAGTACCAAGTACCTACATAACTGGATCTTGTAGATAATGAAGGGATTGAGACGACCAAAGGCTATGGAACCTAATTCTGATGCTCCATATACTTTGCCTACAGTCACTTTTGGTTCCGCTGCGCAGCACGAGACCCGGTGACTCTGAAGAGCGGTGACATTAGTAATGTCACCGCTCTTCAGATATTCCTGGTCTTGCGCTGAGCTCGGCAACTGTGAAGAGCGGTATTTTTACTACCGTCACCGCTCTTCAGAGTTGCTGGATCTCGCCCGGTCTGGGCTAGTAGTGGGGGTGTCTGATAGTCACCTCTCCATTACTTACACCAGGGATTGATAGCAGCTGACATTAAGCAGCTGACATCAACCCTAAAAATCATTACACATACCAGAATTAAATGCTCTGGTGGCTGGGGAAGGCAGAAGAGTTAGCGCTATTCCCAGGCGCTGGGTGCTAACTACAACTGTCATCATCCTTGCCTGGTCTCCCTGCGAAGCATTTCTGTTGTATTTACATGCGCTGATCTCAGGCCACTAAACGAGTGTGATCGACAATACTGAAGTCGTTCGCTTGTGTCTCTTTATACCAACTGAGAAAGAATGAAGGGAACATAGCAATCACAATTAGATCAATCTGTCCCCATACAGTATCATGTTATCAGCAGCACAACTACATTTTACACCAGCGATGTGCTGCTGAGAACAAGGATTTCTGTTCCCACATAAACAATCCAATCACTTGATGAATAGGCAGCATTTTGCTTGTCTAGTATAATACACCCCATAGTCCTCCATATGTTATAATGTGCACCTCAGTCCTCCATATAGTATAATACACTCCTCCATATAGTATAATATACAGTTAGGTCCATATATATTTGGACAGAGACAACATTTTTCTAATTTTGGTTATAGACATTAGCATAATGAATTTTAAACAAAACAATTCAGATGCAGTTGAAGTTCAGACTTTCAGCTTTCATTTGAGGGTATCCACATTAAAATTGGATGAAGGGTTTAGGAGTTTCAGCTCCTTAACATGTGCCACTCTGTTTTTAAAGGGACCAATAGTAATTGGACAGATTCAATAATTTTAAATAAAATGTACCGTTTTAGTACTTGGTTTAAAACCCTTTGTTGGCAATGACTGCCTGAAGTCTTGAACTCATGGACATCACCAGACGCTGTGTTTCCTCCTTTTTGATGCTCTGCCAGGCCTTCACTGCGGTGGTTTTCAGTTGCTGTTTGTTTGTGGGCCTTTCTGTCTGAAGTTTAGTCTTTAACAAGTGAAATGCATGCTCAATTGGGTTGAGATCAGGTGACTGACTTGGCCATTCAAGAATATTCCACTTCTTTGCTTTAATAAACTCCTGGGTTGCTTTGGCTTTATGTTTTGGGTCATTGTCCATCTGTAGTATGAAAGGACGACCAATCAGTTTGGCTCATTTGGCTGGATCTGAGCACACAGTATGTCTCTGAATACCTCAGAATTCATTCGGCTGCTTCTGTCCTGTGTCACATCATCAATAAACACTAGTGACCCAGTGCCACTGGCAGCCATGCATGCCCAAGCCATCACACTGCCTCCACCGTGTTTTACAGATGATGTGGTATGCTTTGGATCATGAGCTGTACCATGCCTTTGCCATACTTTTCTCTTTCCATCATTCTGGTAGAGGTTGATCTTGGTTTCATCTGTCCATAGAATGTTCTTCCAGAACTGTGCTGGCTTTTTTATATGTTTTTTTAGCATAGTCCAGTCTAGCCTTTTTATTCTTGATGCTTATGAGTGGCTTGCACCTTGCAGTGAACCCTCTGTATTTACTTTCATGCAGTCTTCTCTTTATGGTAGATTTGGATATTGATACGCCTACCTCCTGGAGAGTGTTGTTCACTTGGTTGGCTGTTGTGAAGGGGTTTCTCTTCACCATGGAGATTATTCTGCGATCATCCACCACTGTTGTCTTCCGTGGGCGCCCAGGTCTTTTTGCATTGATGAGTTCACCAGTGCTTTCTTTCTTTCTCAGGATGTACCAAACTGTAGATTTTGCCACTCCTAATATTGTAGCAATTTCTCGGATGGGTTTTTTCTGTTTTCACAGCTTAAGGATGGCTTGTTTCACCTGCATGGAGAGCTCCTTTGACTGCATATTTACTTCACAGCAAAACCTTCCAAATGCAAGCACCACACCTCAAATCAACTCCAGGCCTTTTATCTGCTTAATTGATAATGACATAATGAAGGGATTGCCCACACCTGTCCATGAAATAGCCTTGGAGTCAATTGTCCAATTACTTTTGGTCCCTTTAAAAACAGGGTGGCACATGTTAAGGAGGTGAAACTCTTAAACCCGTCATCCAATTTGAATGTGGATACCCTCAAATGAAAGCTGAAAGTCTGAACTTCAACTGCATCTGAATTGTTTTGTTTAAAATTCATTGTGGCAATGTCTATAACCAAAATTAGAAAAATGTTGTCTATGTCCAAATATATATGGCCCTAACTGTACTCCTCATAGTCTTTCATGTAGTATAATACACTCCTCAGTCCTCCATATATTATAATACACTCCTCATAGTCCTCCATATATTAAAATACACTGCAATTCCTCCATATAGTATAATACACTCCTCAGTCCTCCATATAGTATAATGTACTGCCACAGTCCTCCAAATAGTATAATACATCATCGTCATTATCATTATCGTCATTTTCTGTCATGGCATTTGTGGATTCAGGCGCCGCTCTGAACTTAATGGACTTAGAATTTGCCAGACGTTGTGTTTCCCCTTGCAGCCTTTGCAGAACCCTATTCCTTTAAGGGGGATTGATGCAACACCGTTGGCTATAAATAAACCTCAGTTTTGGACACAGCTGACCATGCGCATGGCGCCAGCCCATCAGGAAGATTGTCGTTTTCTGGTGTTGCATAATTTGCATGATGATATTGTGCTGGGTTTTCCATGGTTACAGGTACATAATCCTGTTTTGGATTGGAAGTCTATGTCTGTGACTAGTTGGGGTTGTCAGGGGGTTCATGGTCACGTTCCTTTGATGTCAATTTCCTCTTCCCCCCAAATCCAGTTCCCTTCCACCACATAGGGACTGTGATTGTGCTATTGACTTGATTCCAGGTTGTAAGTTCCCTAAGGGCCGACTTTTCAACCTGTCTGTGCCAGAACATGCCGCCATGCGGAGCTATACTAAGGAGTCTTTGGAGAAGGGGCATATTCGGCCATCTTCTTCACCATTGGGAGCAGGTTTTTTTTTTGTTGCCAAGAAGGATGGTTCCTTGAGACCGTGTATTGATTATCGCCTCTTGAATAAGATCACGGTCAAATTTCAATACCCTTTGCCTTTGCTTACTGATTTGTTTGCTAGGATTAAGGGGGCTAGCTGGTTTACTAAGATTGACCTTCGAGGGGCATATAATCTTATTCGTATTAAGCAGGGTGACGAATGGAAAACTGCATTTAATACGCCCGAAGGCCATTTTGAATACCTTGTGATGCCATTCGGACTCTCTAATGCCCCATCTGTGTTCCAATCCTTCATGCATGATATCTTTCGGAGTTATCTTGATAAATTCATGGTTGTATATTTGGATGATATTTTGATTTTTTCCGATGATTGGGAGTCTCATGTGAAACAGGTCAGGATGGTATTTCAGATCCTCCGTAATAATGCTTTATTTGTGAAGGGGTCGAAGTGCCTCTTTGGAGTGCAGAAGATATCTTTTTTGGGCTTCATTTTTTCTCCTTCATCTATAGAAATGGATCCGGTTAAGGTTCAGGCCATTCATGATTGGATTCAGCCCACATCTGTGAAGAGCCTTCAGAAATTCTTGGGCTTTGCTAATTTTTATCGTCGTTTCATTGCCAACTTCTCCAGTGTGGTTAAACCTCTGACCGATTTGACGAAGAAAGGCGCTGATGTGACGAATTGGTCCTCTGCGGCTGTTTCTGCCTTTCAGGAGCTTAAACGCCGATTTACTTCTGCCCCTGTGTTGCGTCAGCCGGATGTTTCTCTTCCATTTCAGGTTGAGGTTGACGCGTCTGAGATTGGGGCAGCGGCCGTTTTGTCTCAGAGGAATTCTGATGGTTCCTTGATGAAACCGTGTGCCTTCTTTTCTTGGAAGTTTTCACCTGCGGAACGCAATTATGATGTCGGCAATCGGGAGTTGTTGGCTATGAAGTGGGCATTTGAGGAGTGGCGTCATTGGCTTGAGGGGGCCAAGCACCGTATTGTGGTCCTGACCGATCATAAGAATCTGATTTACCTCGAGTCTGCCAAACGACTGAATCCTAGACAGGCTTGATGGTCCCTGTTTTTCTCCCGTTTTGATTTTGTGGTCTCGTACCTTCCTGGTACTAAGAATGTTAAAGCGGATGCCCTTTCTAGGAGTTTTTTTCTTGATTCCCCTGGGGTTCTTGAGCCGGTCGGCATTCTGAAGGAAGGGGTGATTCTTTCTGCCATCTCCCCTGATTTACAACGGGTTCTTCAGGAATTTCAGGCTAATAAACCTGACCGCTGTCCAGTGGGGAAACTGTTTGTTCCTGATAGATGGACTAGTAAAGTGATTTCTGAGGTTCATTGTTCTGTGTTGGCTGGCCATCCTGGGATTTTTGGTACCAGAGATTTGGTTGGTAGGTCCTTTTGGTGGCCTTCTTTGTCGCGGGATGTGCGTTCTTTTGTGCAGTCCTGTGGGATTTGTGCGCGGGCTAAGCCTTGCTGTTCCCGCGCTAGTGGGTTGCTTCTGCCTTTGCCGGTCCCTGAGAGACCTTGGACGCATATTTCTATGGATTTTATTTCAGATCTTCCGGTTTCCCAGAGGATGTCGGTTATCTGGGTGGTTTGTGACCGGTTTTCTAAGATGGTTCATTTGGTACCTTTGCCTAAATTGCCTTCCTCTTCTGATTTGGTTCCGTTGTTTTTTCAGCATGTGGTTCGTTTGCATGGCATTCCGGAGAATATTGTGTCCGATAGAGGTTTCCAGTTTGTTTCTAGGTTTTGGCGGGCCTTTTGTGCTAGGCTGGGCATTGATTTGTCTTTTTCTTCTGCATTTCATCCTCAGACAAATGGCCAAACCGAGCGAACTAATCAGACTTTGGAAACCTATTTGAGATGCTTTGTGTCTGCTGATCAGGAAGATTGGGTGGCTTTCTTGCCATTGGCCGAGTTTGCCCTTAATAATCGGGCTAGTTCTGCTACCTTGGATTCGCCTTTTTTTGTAATTTTGGTTTTCATCCTCGTTTTTCTTCAGGGCAGATTGAGCCTTCTGATTGTCCTGGTGTGGATTCTGTGGTTGACAGGCTGCAGCAGATTTGGGCTCATGTGATGGACAATTTGGTGTTGACTCAGGAGGAGGCTCAGCGTTTTGCTAACCGTGGTCGGTGTGTTGGTTCCCGGCTTCAAGTTGGGGATTTGGTCTGGTTGTCTTCCCGTCATGTTCCTATGAAGGTTTCTTCCCCTAAGTTCAAGCCTCGGTTTATTGGTCCTTATAGGATTTCTGAGATTATCAATCCAGTGTCTTTTCGTTTGGCCCTTCCGGCCTCTTTTTCCATCCATAATGTGTTCCATAGATCTTTGTTGCGGAAGTATGTGGTGCCCGTTGTTCCCTCTGTTGATCCTCCGGCCCCGGTGTTGATTGATGGGAAGTTGGAGTATGTGGTTGAGAAGATTTTGGATTCTCGTTTTTCGAGGCGGAAGCTTCAGTATCTGGTCAAATGGAAGGGTTATGGCCAGGAGGATAATTCTTGGGTTGTTGCCTCCGATGTTCATGCTGACGATTTGGTTCGTGCCTTTCATTTGGCTCGTCCTGATCGGCCTGGGGGCTCTGGTGAGGGTTCAGTGACCCCTCCTCAAAGGTGGGGGGTACTGTTGTGAATTCTGCTCTTGGGCTCCCTCCGGTGGTTATGAGTGGTAGTGCTGCTGTCTTTGGATCGCAGCATTTATCAGGTGTATCCACTTTTTGCAATTTGGGCTGGGCTATTTAGTCCTGCTTTATCCTTTAGTCAGTGCCAGTTGTCCATTGTTTTTGGAGGATTCACATCCATACCTGGTCTCTCCTGTTTTGCTGTTCATTTCAACAAAGATAAGTTCTGGCTTTGTTTTTGCTGTCCACCTGCTGTGTACCTTATAGTTCTGTGCATTTTCATGTTTTGTCTTGTCCAGCTTTGTCTGTGAAGGATTTGTTTGCAGCCAAGCTGTGTCTCTGGAGATGCAGATATACCCTCCATGTCTTTAGTCTGATGTGGAGATTTGTATTTTCTGTGGTGGATATTTTCTAGTGTTTTAATACTGACCGCATAGTACTCTGTCCTATTCTTTCTTTTTAGCTAGAATGGCCTCCTATGCTAAATCCTGATTTCAAGTCTGCGTATGTTATTTCCCTCTCCTCTCACAGTCAATATTTGTGGGGGGCTGTCTATCCTTTGGGGATTTTCTCTGAGGCAAGATAGTTTTCCCGTTTCTGTCTTTAGGGGAAGTTAGTTCTTAGGCTGTGTCGAGGGGTCTAGGGAGTGTTAGGTACTCCCCACGGCTACTTCTAGTTGCAGTGCTAAGTTCAGGGTTTGCAGTCAGTACAGGTACCACCTTCTCCACAGTACGTCTCATGCTGCTCCAAGGCCACCAGATCATAACACTTCCCATAGTATAATGCACCCCATAGTTCTTCATATAGTATAATGTATTCCCCATAGTCCTCGATACAGCATAATGCAGCCCACATATAGTATAACAATGCCACCCCAGAGTATAATGCAGCCACCCCACAGAATATACTGTAGCCCTGAGTATAATGTAACCCCTCAGAGAATATAATGCAGCCCCCTCATATAGTATAATGCAGCCCCTGCATATATAACATATGGTAGCCCCCTCATAGAGCATAATGCAGCCCCCCATAGAATATAATGTAGCCCCTCCATAGAATACAATGCAGCCCTCCTCATATAGTATAATGCAGCTCCCCATAGAATATAGTGTAGCCCCCTCATAGAGTATGATGCAATCACCCCTCATAGAATATAATGCAGCCCTCCATAGAATATAATGTAGCCCCTAGAGAATGTAATACAGCCCCCCATAGAATATAATACAGACCCCCATAGAATATAATACAGCACCCCATAGAATGTAATACAGCCCCCCATAGAATGTAATACAGCCCACCTCCCCATAGAATATAATACAGCCCCCAATAGAATATAATGTAGCTCCCAGAGAATGTAATACTGCCCCTCATAGAATGTAATACAGCCCCCCATAGAATGTAATACAGCCCCCCCATAGAATGTAATACAGCACTCCCCCATAGAATGTAATGCAGCCAGCCCACATAGAATGTAATGCAGCCAGCCCCCATAGAATGTAATGCAGCCAGCCACCATAGAATGTAATGCAGCCAGCCCCCCATAGAATGTTATGCAGCCAGCCCCAATAGAATGTAATAAATCCCCCCATAGAATGTAATACAACACAGCGCCCATAGAATGTAATACAGCCCCCCCTAATAGCCCCCAATCCAGTTATCACTCATTGATATACTTTAAAAAAAAAAAAACCACTCTCCTCACCTCTCCTTGTGCTCAGTGCTCCTCCTGGCTCCGGACTCAGCGGCTGCAGTCTGCCCGGCACACAGCAGGTACGCAATGATATGACGTCATCGCGCACCCGCAGTGTCAGAGGCAGAGCGGGGAATGATGGGAGAGGGAGCGTCAGCATTGCATTCAATTGGCATTCTGATAACTGGCCCACTAGCCACCTCTTATAGTCATGCCCTGGTTGTCTCAGCAATGGGCAATCCAATCACCACCTGCAGGAATCTCTCAAGTTGGTCATGTTGTGAGGTTTGTCCACAAGACTCATCATGGGAGTTCATAGCAATGGCTATTTATATATCCAAGCTCAGCTTCAGGTATATTAAGGCCCTTTGGTGACAGAGTCCCAATAGATCCCTCTTTGCTTTCGATTTAGCATTTTGGGGTTCATATAATTTTCTGATTCCTCTCTGTTATTTTTTTTGTGAAGCAAATTGACCCCCAAAACATTAATTGAAAAAAAAAAAAAAAATTACCCTAATGGGATAAATATTATGATATTTTATCAGTTTGGACAGTTATGCAAACAGAAGTACCAAATCCAAATGTGTTATTATTTTTTTTTTATAGATTTTATCTATTTGCTTGTTAACCCCTTCATGACCCAGCCTATTTTGACCTTAAAGACCTTGCCGCTTTTTGCAATTCTGACCAGTGTCCCTTTATGAGGTAATAACTCAGGAACGCTTCAACGGATCCTAGCGGTTCTGAGAATGTTTTTTCGTGACATATTGGGCTTCATGTTAGTGGTAAATTTAGGTCAATAAATTCTGCGTTTATTTGTGATCAAAACGGAAATTTGGCGAAAATTTTGAAAATTTCGCAATTTTCACATTTTGAATTTTTATTCTGTTAAACCAGAGAGTTATGTGACACAAAATAGTTAATAAATAACATTTTCCACATCTATACTTTACATCAGCACAATTTTGGAAATTTACAAAACCACTTTTTTTAGGGACCACCTCACATTTGAAGTCAGTTTGAGGGGTCTATATGGCTGAAAATACCCAAAAGTGACACCATTCTAAAAACTGTACCCCTCAAGGTACTCAAAACCACATTCAAGAAGTTTATTAACCCTTCAGGTGCTTCACAGCAGCAGAAGCAACATGGAAGGAAAAAAATGAACATTTAACTTTTTAGTCACAAAAATGATCTTTCAGCAACAATTTTTTTATTTTCCCAATGGTAAAAGGAGAAACTGAACCATGAAAGTTGTTGTCCAATTTGTCCTGAGTACGCTGATACCTAAAAAACCAGGGATTCAAGCTTGAGGAGGCTAATTTGCATATTCCAGGTGCCTTCTGGGAAAAGCGAAGAGTCTCCCTAAGCTAGAAGATCGTTGGGTACAGCCGGGACCAGCTGCTTGGAAAGAATCACCAAACCAGGGATTCAAGCTTGAGGAGGCTAATTTGCATATTCCAGGTGCCTTCTGGGAAAAGCGAAGAGTCTCCCTAAGCTAGAAGATCGTTGGGTACAGCCGGGACCAGCTGCTTGGAAAGAATCACCAAACCAGCGATTCAAGCTTGAGGAGGCTAATTTGCATATTCCAGGTGCCTTCTGGGAAAAGCGAAGAGTCTCCCTAAGCTAGAAGATCGTTGGGTACAGCCGGGACCAGCTGCTTGGAAAGAATCACCAAACCAGTGATTCAAGCTTGAGGAGGCTAATTTGCATATTCCAGGTGCCTTCTGGGAAAAGCGAAGAGTCTCCCTAAGCTAGAAGATCGTTGGGTACAGCCGGGACCAGCTGCTTGGAAAGAATCACCAAACCAGGGATTCAAGCTTGAGGAGGCTAATTTGCATATTCCAGGTGCCTTCTGAGAAAAGCGAAGAGTCTCCCTAAGCTAGAAGATCGTTGGGTACAGCCGGGACCAGCTGCTTGGAAAGAATCACCAAACCAGCGATTCAAGCTTGAGGAGGCTAATTTGCATATTCCAGGTGCCTTCTGGGAAAAGCGAAGAGTCTCCCTAAGCTAGAAGATCGTTGGGTACAGCCGGGACCAGCTGCTTGGAAAGAATCACCAAACCAGGGATTCAAGCTTGAGGAGGCTAATTTGCATATTCCAGGTGCCTTCTGAGAAAAGCGAAGAGTCTCCCTAAGCTAGAAGATCGTTGGGTACAGCCGGGACCAGCTGCTTGGAAAGAATCACCAAACCAGGGATTCAAGCTTGAGGAGGCTAATTTGCATATTCCAGGTGCCTTCTGGGAAAAGCGAAGAGTCTCCCTAAGCTAGAAGATCGTTGGGTACAGCCGGGACCAGCTGCTTGGAAAGAATCACCAAACCAGGGATTCAAGCTTGAGGAGGCTAATTTGCATATTCCAGGTGCCTTCTGGGAAAAGCGAAGAGTCTCCCTAAGCTAGAAGATCGTTGGGTACAGCCGGGACCAGCTGCTTGGAAAGAATCACCAAACCAGGGATTCAAGCTTGAGGAGGCTAATTTGCATATTCCAGGTGCCTTCTGGGAAAAGCGAAGAGTCTCCCTAAGCTAGAAGATCGTTGGGTACAGCCGGGACCAGCTGCTTGGAAAGAATCACCAAACCAGGGATTCAAGCTTGAGGAGGCTAATTTGCATATTCCAGGTGCCTTCTGGGAAAAGCGAAGAGTCTCCCTAAGCTAGAAGATCGTTGGGTACAGCCGGGACCAGCTGCTTGGAAAGAATCACCAAACCAGGGATTCAAGCTTGAGGAGGCTAATTTGCATATTCCAGGTGCCTTCTGGGAAAAGCGAAGAGTCTCCCTAAGCTAGAAGATCGTTGGGTACAGCCGGGACCAGCTGCTTGGAAAGAATCACCAAACCAGGGATTCAAGCTTGAGGAGGCTAATTTGCATATTCCAGGTGCCTTCTGGGAAAAGCGAAGAGTCTCCCTAAGCTAGAAGATCGTTGGGTACAGCCGGGACCAGCTGCTTGGAAAGAATCACCAAACCAGGGATTCAAGCTTGAGGAGGCTAATTTGCATATTCCAGGTGCCTTCTGGGAAAAGCGAAGAGTCTCCCTAAGCTAGAAGATCGTTGGGTACAGCCGGGACCAGCTGCTTGGAAAGAATCACCAAACCAGGGATTCAAGCTTGAGGAGGCTAATTTGCATATTCCAGGTGCCTTCTGGGAAAAGCGAAGAGTCTCCCTAAGCTAGAAGATCGTTGGGTACAGCCGGGACCAGCTGCTTGGAAAGAATCACCAAACCAGGGATTCAAGCTTGAGGAGGCTAATTTGCATATTCCAGGTGCCTTCTGGGAAAAGCGAAGAGTCTCCCTAAGCTAGAAGATCGTTGGGTACAGCCGGGACCAGCTGCTTGGAAAGAATCACCAAACCAGGGATTCAAGCTTGAGGAGGCTAATTTGCATATTCCAGGTGCCTTCTGGGAAAAGCGAAGAGTCTCCCTAAGCTAGAAGATCGTTGGGTACAGCCGGGACCAGCTGCTTGGAAAGAATCACCAAACCAGGGATTCAAGCTTGAGGAGGCTAATTTGCATATTCCAGGTGCCTTCTGGGAAAAGCGAAGAGTCTCCCTAAGCTAGAAGATCGTTGGGTACAGCCGGGACCAGCTGCTTGGAAAGAATCACCAAACCAGGGATTCAAGCTTGAGGAGGCTAATTTGCATATTCCAGGTGCCTTCTGGGAAAAGCGAAGAGTCTCCCTAAGCTAGAAGATCGTTGGGTACAGCCGGGACCAGCTGCTTGGAAAGAATCACCAAACCAGGGATTCAAGCTTGAGGAGGCTAATTTGCATATTCCAGGTGCCTTCTGGGAAAAGCGAAGAGTCTCCCTAAGCTAGAAGATCGTTGGGTACAGCCGGGACCAGCTGCTTGGAAAGAATCACCAAACCAGGGATTCAAGCTTGAGGAGGCTAATTTGCATATTCCAGGTGCCTTCTGGGAAAAGCGAAGAGTCTCCCTAAGCTAGAAGATCGTTGGGTACAGCCGGGACCAGCTGCTTGGAAAGAATCACCAAACCAGGGATTCAAGCTTGAGGAGGCTAATTTGCATATTCCAGGTGCCTTCTGGGAAAAGCGAAGAGTCTCCCTAAGCTAGAAGATCGTTGGGTACAGCCGGGACCAGCTGCTTGGAAAGAATCACCAAACCAGGGATTCAAGCTTGAGGAGGCTAATTTGCATATTCCAGGTGCCTTCTGGGAAAAGCGAAGAGTCTCCCTAAGCTAGAAGATCGTTGGGTACAGCCGGGACCAGCTGCTTGGAAAGAATCACCAAACCAGGGATTCAAGCTTGAGGAGGCTAATTTGCATATTCCAGGTGCCTTCTGGGAAAAGCGAAGAGTCTCCCTAAGCTAGAAGATCGTTGGGTACAGCCGGGACCAGCTGCTTGGAAAGAATCACCAAACCGCGCGCCTTATGGCGCGCGAATTTTTGCCTGTAGGACATTATTGCAAGAGAGCTTGGCTGAGTAGATTACACAAGAAGGAAAACACACAGCAAGTCAGCAGCATCTAGGAGCAACATGGCAGATGTGACAACCTACATGGTGAGCTGCAGCATGTGCTACATGTTCACAGATCGACCAGAAGAAGAATTAAATTTCACCTGTCAGAAGTGTAGACTAGTGGCCCTTTTAGAAGAAAAGGTGCGGGGTCTGGAAGAAAGAATAGCAACTTTGAAACCCATCAAAGAGAATGAAGACTTTCTAGACAGAACAGAAGCATCTCTACTGGTCACAGAAGGTGAAAAAAGTGTCAGAGAACCTTCAAAAGCAGATGAGTGGAAGCATGTGACCAAAAGAAGCAAGAAGACCATGGAGAAATCACCAACCACACAACTGAAGAACCGATATCAAATCTTTGTAGAGGATGAAGATGGCACACCTAAGGATGAAGCAATACCAGCAAGCAAAAAAGAAAAGGGCACACAGCAACAAGTGACAGCAAAAAGTACAGCCAAGAAGCAACGAAGAGTGGTGGTGGTGGGAGACTCACTACTGAGAGGCACAGAAGCAGCCATCTGCAGACCGGACATAACTGCAAGAGAAGTATGCTGCCTTCCAGGTGCGATGATCAAGGATGTGACCGATAGGATACCAAAGCTCTTCAACTCCAAGGACGTCCGCCCATTTCTTCTGATACATGTTGGCACCAATGACACGGCAAGGAAGGACCTACCGACAATCTGCAAGGACTTTGAAGAGTTGGGGAAGAAAGTAAAGGAACTGGATGCACAGGTAGTTTTTTCTTCTATCCTTCCAGTAGACGGGCATGGCACCAGGAGATGGAACAGGATCCTTGATGCAAACAACTGGCTAAGGCGATGGTGCAGACAACAAGGATTCGGATTCCTGGACCACGGTGTGAATTACTTGTACGATGGACTCCTCACCAGAGACGGACTACACCTCAACAAACCTGGGAAACACACATTCGCCAGAAGACTCGCTACACTCATCAGGAGGGCGTTAAACTAGAAGAAGAGGGGACGGGAAGAAAAACATTAGACTTGAACAAAGAAGATCCAGGAAAACATACTCAGAAGGGAGGTAAGAACATTTCTAAAACAATCCACAGCGAGGAGATTGGAACAAAACAAAATCCTCTAAACTGCATGCTCGCAAACGCCAGAAGCCTGACAAACAAGATGGAAGAACTAGAAGCAGAAATATCTACAGGTAACTTTGACATAGTGGGAATAACCGAAACATGGTTAGATGAAAGCTATGACTGGGCAGTTAACTTACAGGGTTACAGTCTGTTTAGAAAGGATCGTAAAAATCGGAGAGGAGGAGGGGTTTGTCTCTATGTAAAGTCTTGTCTAAAGGCCACTTTAAGGGAGGATATTAGCGAAGGAAATGAGGATGTCGAGTCCATATGGGTCGAAATTCATGGAGGGAAAAATGGTAACAAAATTCTCATTGGGGTCTGTTACAAACCCCCAAATATAACAGAAACCATGGAAAGTCTACTTCTAAAGCAGATAGATGAAGCTGCAACCCATAATGAGGTCCTGGTTATGGGGGACTTTAACTACCCGGATATTAACTGGGAAACAGAAACCTGTGAAACCCATAAAGGCAACAGGTTTCTGCTAATAACCAAGAAAAATTATCTTTCACAATTGGTGCAGAATCCAACCAGAGGAGCAGCACTTTTAGACCTAATACTATCTAATAGACCTGACAGAATAACAAATCTGCAGGTGGTCGGGCATCTAGGAAATAGCGACCACAATATTGTACAGTTTCACCTGTCTTTCACTAGGGGGACTTGTCAGGGAGTCACAAAAACACTGAACTTTAGGAAGGCAAAGTTTGACCAGCTTAGAGATGCCCTTAATCTGGTAGACTGGGACAATATCCTCAGAAATAAGAATACAGATAATAAATGGGAAATGTTTAAGAACATCCTAAATAGGCAGTGTAAGCGGTTTATACCTTGTGGGAATAAAAGGACTAGAAATAGGAAAAACCCAATGTGGCTAAACAAAGAAGTAAGACAGGCAATTAACAGTAAAAAGAAAGCATTTGCACTACTAAAGCAGGATGGCACCATTGAAGCTCTAAAAAACTATAGGGAGAAAAATACTTTATCTAAAAAACTAATTAAAGCTGCCAAAAAGGAAACAGAGAAGCACATTGCTAAGGAGAGTAAAACTAATCCCAAACTGTTCTTCAACTATATCAATAGTAAAAGAATAAAAACTGAAAATGTAGGCCCCTTAAAAAATAGTGAGGAAAGAATGGTTGTAGATGACGAGGAAAAAGCTAACATATTAAACACCTTCTTCTCCACGGTATTCACGGTGGAAAATGAAATGCTAGGTGAAATCCCAAGAAACAATGAAAACCCTATATGAAGGGTCACCAATCTAACCCAAGAAGAGGTGCGAAACCGGCTAAATAAGATTAAAATAGATAAATCTCTGGGTCCGGATGGCATACACCCACGAGTACTAAGAGAACTAAGTAATGTAATAGATAAACCATTATTTCTTATTTTTAGGGACTCTATAGCGACAGGGTCTGTTCCGCAGGATTGGCGCATAGCAAATGTGGTGCCAATATTCAAAAAGGGCTCTAAAAGTGAACCTGGAAATTATAGGCCAGTAAGTCTAACCTCTATTGTTGGTAAAATATTTGAAGGGTTTCTGAGGGATGTTATTCTGGATTATCTCAATGAGAATAACTGTGTAACTCCATATCAGCATGGGTTTATGAGAAATCGCTCCTGTCAAACCAATCTAATCAGTTTTTATGAAGAGGTAAGCTATAGGCTGGACCACGGTGAGTCATTGGACGTGGTATATCTCGATTTTTCCAAAGCGTTTGATACCGTGCCGCACAAGAGGTTGGTACACAAAATGAGAATGCTTGGTCTGGGGGAAAATGTGTGTAAATGGGTTAGTAACTGGCTTAGTGATAGAAAGCAGAGGGTGGTTATAAATGGTATAGTCTCTAACTGGGTCGCTGTGACCAGTGGGGTACCGCAGGGGTCAGTATTGGGACCTGTTCTCTTCAACATATTCATTAATGATCTGGTAGAAGGTTTACACAGTAAAATATCGATATTTGCAGATGATACAAAACTATGTAAAGCAGTTAATACAAGAGAAGATAGTATTCTGCTACAGATGGATCTGGATAAGTTGGAAACTTGGGCTGAAAGGTGGCAGATGAGGTTTAACAATGATAAATGTAAGGTTATACACATGGGAAGAAGGAATCAATGTCACCATTACACACTGAATGGGAAACCACTGGGTAAATCTGACAGGGAGAAGGACTTGGGGATCCTAGTTAATGATAAACTTACCTGGAGCAGCCAGTGCCAGGCAGCAGCTGCCAAGGCAAACAGGATCATGGGGTGCATTAAAAGAGGTCTGGATACACATGATGAGAGCATTATACTGCCTCTGTACAAATCCCTAGTTAGACCGCACATGGAGTACTGTGTCCAGTTTTGGGCACCGGTGCTCAGGAAGGATATAATGGAACTAGAGAGAGTACAAAGGAGGGCAACAAAATTAATAAAGGGGATGGGAGAACTACAATACCCAGATAGATTAGCGAAATTAGGATTATTTAGTCTAGAAAAAAGACGACTGAGGGGCGATCTAATAACCATGTATAAGTATATAAGGGGACAATACAAATATCTCGCTGAGGATCTGTTTATACCAAGGAAGGTGACGGGCACAAGGGGGCATTCTTTGCGTCTGGAGGAGAGAAGGTTTTTCCACCAACATAGAAGAGGATTCTTTACTGTTAGGGCAGTGAGAATCTGGAATTGCTTGCCTGAGGAGGTGGTGATGGCGAACTCAGTCGAGGGGTTCAAGAGAGGCCTGGATGTCTTCCTGGAGCAGAACAATATTGTATCATACAATTAGGTTCTGTAGAAGGACGTAGATCTGGGTATTTATTATGATGGAATATAGGCTGAACTGGATGGACAAATGTCTTTTTTCGGCCTTACTAACTATGTTACTATGTTATATGTGGGGGTAAACCACTGTTTGGGCGCACGGCAGGGCTTGGAAGGGAAGGAGCGCCATTTGACTTTTTGAATGAAAAATTGGCTCCACTCTTTAGCGGACACCATGTCACGTTTGGAGAGCCCCCTTGTGCCTATAATTTGAAGCTCCCACACAAGTGACCCCATTTTGGAAACTAGACGCCCCAAGGAACTTATCTAGATGCATAGTGAGCACTTTGAACCCCCAGGTGCTTCACAAATTGATCCGTAAAAATTAAAAAGTACTTTTTTTTCACAAAAAAATTCTTTTAGCCTCAATTTTTTCATTTTCACATGGGCAACAGGATAAAATGGATCCTAAAATTTGTTGGGCAATTTCTCCTGAGTACACCAATACCTCACATGTGGGGGTAAACCACTGTTTGGGCACATGGTAAGGCTCGGAAGGGAAGGAGCGCCATTTGACTTTTTGAATGAAAAATTATCTCCATCGTTAGCGGACACCATGTCGCGTTTGGAGAGCCCCTGTGTGCCTAAACATTGGCGCTCCCCCACAAGTGACCCCATTTTGGAAACTAGACCCCCCAAGGAACTTATCTAGATGCCTAGTGAGCACTTTAAACCCTCAGGTGCTTCACAAATTGATCTGTAAAAATGAAAAAGTACTTTTTTTTCACAAAAAAATTCTTTTCGCCTCAATTTTTTCATTTTCACATGGGCAATAGGATAAAATGGATCATAAAATTTGTTGGGCAATTTCTCCCGAGTACGCCGATACCTCATATGTGGGGGTAAACCACTGTTTGGGCACTCGGCAGGGCTCGGAAGGGAAGGCGCGCCATTTGACTTTTTGAATGGAAAATTAGCTCCAATTGTTAGCGGACACCATGTCGCGTTTGGAGAGCCCCTGTGTGCCTAAACATTGGAGCTCCCCCACAAGTGACCCCATTTTGGAAACTAGACCCCCCAAGGAACTTATCTAGATGCATATTGAGCACTTTAAACCCCCAGGTGCTTCACAGAAGTTTATAACGCAGAGTCATGAAAATAAAAAATAATTTTTCTTTCCTCAAAAATGATTTTTTAGCCTGGAATTTCCTATTTTGCCAAGGGTAATAGGAGAAATTGGACCCCAAATGTTGTTGTCCAGTTTGTCCTGAGTACGCTGATACCCCATATGTGGGGGTAAACCACTGTTTGGGCGCACGGCAGGGCTCGGAATGGAAGGCACGCCATTTGGCTTTTTAAATGGAAAATTAGCTCCAATCATTAGCGGACACCATGTCACGTTTGGAGAGCCCCTGTGTGCCTAAACATTGGAGATCCCGCAGAAATGACCCGATTTTGGAAACTAGACCCCCAAAGGAACTAATCTAGATGTGTGGTGAGGACTTTGAACCCCCAAGTGCTTCACAGACGTTTATAACGCAGAGCCATGAAAATAAAAATAAAAAATTATTTTCTCAAAAATGATCTTTTAGCCTGCAATTTTTTTATTTTCCCAAGGGTATCAGGAGAAATTTGACCCCAAAAGTTGTTGTCCAGTTTCTCCTGAGTACGCTGATACCCCATATGTGGGGGTAAACCACTGTTTGGGCACATGCCGGGGCTCGGAAGTGAAGTAGTGACGTTTTGTAATGCAGACTTTGATGGAATGCTCTGCGGGCGTCACGTTGCATTTGCAGAGCCCCTGATGTGGCTAAACAGTAGAAACCCCCCACAAGTGACCCCATTTTGGAAACTAGACCCCGAAAGGAACTTATCTAGATGTGTGGTGAGCACTTTGAACCCCCAAGTGCTTCATAGAAGTTTATAATGCAGGGCCGTGAAAATAATAAATACGTTTTCTTTCCTCAAAAATTATTATTTAGCCCAGAATTTTTACAGGAGAAATTGGACCCCAAAAGTTGTTGTCCAGTTTCTCCTGAGTACGCTGATACCCCATGTGTGGAGGTAAACCACAGTTTGGGCACACGTCGGGGCTCAGAAGGGAAGTAGTGACTTTTGAAATGCAGACTTTGATGGAATGGTCTGCGGGCGTCACATTGCGTTTGCAGAGCCCCTGGTGTGCCTAAACAGTAGAAACCCCCCACAAGTGACCCCATTTTAGAAACTAGACCCCCCAAGGAACTTATCTAGATATGTGGTGAGCACTTTGATCCCCCAAGTGCTTCACAGATGTTTACAACAAAAAATCATTTTTCTTTCCTCAAAAATGATGTTTTAGCAAGCATTTTTTTATTTTCACAAGGGTAACAGGAGAAATTGGACCCCAGTAATTGTTGCGCAGTTTATCCTGAGTACACTGGTACCCCATATGTGGGGGTAAACCACTGTTTGGGCACACGTCGGGGCTCGGAATTGAGGGAGCACCATTTGACTTTTTGAATACGAGATTGGCTGGAATCAATGGTGGCGCCATGTTGCGTTTGGAGACCCCTGATGTGCCTAAACAGTGGAAACCCCTCAATTCTACCTCCAACACTAACCCCAACACACCCCTAACTCTAATCCCAACTGTAGCCATAACCCTAATCACACCCCTAACCACAACCCTAATTCCAACCCTAACCCTAAGGCTATGTGCCCACGTTGCGGATTCGTGTGAGATTTTTCAGCATCATTTTTGAAAAATCCGCGGGTAAAAGGCACTGCGTTTTACCTGCGGATTTTCCGCGGATTTCCAGTGTTTTTTGTGCGGATTTCACCTGCGGATTCCTATTGAGGAACAGGTGTAAAACACTGCGGAATCCGCACAAAGAATTGACATGCTGCGGAAAATACAACGCAGCGTTTCCGCGCGGTATTTTCCGCACTATGGGCACAGTGGATTTGGTTTTCCATAGGTTTACATGGTACTGTAAACCTGATGGAAAACTGCTACGAATCCGCAGTGGCCAATCCGCTGCGGATCCGCAGCCAAATCCGCACCGTGTGCACATGGCCTAATTCTAAAGGTATGTGCACACGCTGCGGAAAACGCTGCGGATCCGCAGCAGTTTCCCATGAGTTTACAGTTCAATGTAAACCTATGGGAAACAAAAATCGCTGTACACATGCTGCGGAAAAACTGCACGGAAACGCAGCGGTTTACATTCCGCAGCATGTCACTTCTTTCTGCGGATTCCGCAGCGGTTTTACAACTGCTCAAATAGAAAATCGCAGTTGTAAAACCGCAGTGAAATGCGCAGAAAAAATGCGGTAAATCCACCATAAATCCGCAGCGGTTTAGCACTGCGGATTTATCAAATCCGCAGCAGAAAAATCCGCAGAGGACCAGAATACGTGTGCACATACCGAAACGCTAACCCTAACCCTACCCCTAACCCCAGCCCTAGCCCTAACCCTAACCCTAACCCTACCCCTAACCCTAACCCTATTCTAACATTAGTGGGAAAAAAATTTATTTATTTTGTTATTGTCCCTACCTATGGGGGTGACAAAGGGGGGGGGGGGTCATTTATTATTTTTTTTATTTTGATCACTGAGATAGATTATATCTCAGTGATCAAAATGCACTTTGGAACGAATCTGCCGGCCATTTTGGAAGATGGCGGCGCCCAGGGAGAAGACGGACGGACCCCGGCAGGATCGGTAAGTATGATGCGGTGGGGGGGAGCACGGGGGGGGGGGGGGGATCGGAGCACGGGGGTGGATCGGAGCGCGGGAGGGGTGGAACGGAGCATGGGGGGGTGGAACGGAGCACGGGGGGGTGGAACAGAGCACGGGGGGGTGGATCGGAGTGCAGGGGGGGTGATTGGAGCACGGGGAGGGTGATTGGAGCACAGGGGGAGCGGACAAGAGCAAGGGGGGAGCGGACAAGAGCACGGGGGGAGCGGAGCACAGGACGGAGGGGAGCCGGAGCAGTGTACCGGACAGATCGGAGGGCTGGGGGGGCGATCGGTGGGGTGGGGTGGGGGCACATTAGTGTTTCCAGCCATGGCCGATGATATTGCAGCATCGGCCATGGCTGGATTGTAATATTTCACCAGCTATAATAGGTGAAATATTACAAATCGCTCTGATTGGCAGTTTCACTTTCAACAGCCAATCAGAGCGATCGTAGCCACGGGGGGGTGAAGCCACCCCCCCTGGGCTAAACTACCACTCCCCCTGTCCCTGCAGATCGGGTGGAATGGGAGTTAACCCTTTCACCCGATCTGCAGGGACGCGATCTTTCCATGACGCCACATAGGCGTCATGGGTCGGATTGGCACCAACTTTCATGACGCCTACGTGGCGTCATGGGTCGGGAAGGGGTTAAACAATGTGGGAGGGGGGAATTTTTACATTTGTTTCATTATAAAAATATATATATATATAAACATTTTTTGAACAAATATGGCAGACAAAGGGTGTCTTTAGTAGGCTTACCTGTTATGATCCGGTGACCTTGGAGCTGCATGAGAACTTTCACTGGAGAAAGTGGCCACTATACTGACCGCAAACCTGAACTTAACACCGCAACTAGAAGTAGCCGTGGAGTGTACCTAACACACCTAGACACCTCGTCACAGCCGGAGGACTAAATACCCCTAAAGATGGAAATCAGAATACTATCTTGCCTCAGAGAAAATCCCCAAAGGATAGACAGCTCCCCACAAATATTGGCGGTGAGTCGGAGAGGAAAAAACATACACAGGCAGAAAAAACAGGATTTAGCACAGGAGGCCACTCTAGCTAGATAGGACAGGATAGGACAGAGTTCTGTGCGGTCAGTATTAAAACCCTTCAAAAAAATCCACAGCAGAATATACAAAAAACTTCCTACATCTAACTAAAGATGTAGGAGCGTATATCTGCAACTCTAGTGAATCCTACAAACAGAGCAGGAATAAACTGAAACAAGCACACAACAGTGTGCCACAGATACAAAAACAAAACACTTATATTTGCTGAATTTGGCAGCAAGCAGGAGAAGCCAGAAAGAGATCCAACACTTCACAAGGAACATTGACAACGGGCAAGGGCTAAAGGATCCTGCACACCTAAATATCCCAGTCAGAATTGTAATTATCCGATACACCTGGCCAGGACTGCGAGTCAGAGACAACTGCATTCCCACCAACAACCACTGGAGGAAACCCAAGAGCAGAATTCACAGCACCTACCGGCGGCCATTAAGGTGCCATCAGCACCCGCAATCATATAGGGGAGGGTGGTAAGTGGGCTACAGCAGGTACACTTTCCCCCATTTCCAACTTCTTACAAGGAGACTTTCAGCCCAAATCCCAAGGTTGGACCCCTAATGATCAGCAGATAGCGCCTTTAAAAGTTAAAGTTATCACCTATCAGTAGTAGCCGAGTGCCCACTGAACACAGTAGTGCCAGCAGTTTCTCCTATAAACAATAATTGCACCTGAATGCCCATCATTAACAGTAGATGGGATGAGGAGCGCGTGGGGGTGCATTATAAACAGCGATGGAGACATGATGCAGGAACCCCTTTAGACTGCTGACATGGTGGAAAACAAGAACAATTACGCTACATTTTTTATCCCCCACGTAAATCCTGATAACAATAACAAACTTAAGTAGTGACAGGAAGAGTTATGCTATATTATTTATTATTCACTATCTATGTTCGTATACAACCTCTTTGAACCAGCTCGGATGTATAGATTGGACATGACGGCTGGGACGTCCCCTTCTGACCTCCTATAGATTTCAATCAACAGGGTGAAACTTTGAAACATTTCTGCAGATGTTTATCGTGTTATTTTCTAATTGTTACCAGTTTACAATAGTAATAATACCCTCTGCCAACTCCGAAATAATAGGCACTTTCTTTCCTTTGCGGTCTCTCTCTCGTCTGCCAGGAAATGCCCTACCCAAGACCATTCCAACCAAGATATACAATTTCATTCCTGTATATAGAAAAAGGTCACGTATCTCTTATATACATCCTAAAAAAATATCATATAGATGACAGCATCAACATGAAGAAAAAAAAAAGGCTTGTGGTACACGTGTCAGCATGTGAACACATAAAAAGACAGGTGCATTTTTTGCTCTGGTCTATTTTGCGTACAGAACTCGCCAATCTAAGTGAATGGGTCCCTCTCGGTTCTCGGGATGGGCACATCCCAGTCACTTGCTCTCTCAGCAACTAATTCTTAGCCCTGGCCTTCTTTCCCTGCTGTGGCTCTTCCTCACTTGCAGAACAGCTCCTTGGCCTGGCCCTCCCTGGTCTAGTACTCCGGGACTATCAACTAGCCTGTACTTCAGGTGGCAACCTCACACCACACTCTTGGTGTCACACCTCACGATCACAGATCACCAGTTCTCCTCACCCCCTGGCAGTTTTGTCTCATTTTGACCACATTCACACATTCAGTATTTGCTCAGCATTTTATATTAGTATTGGTAAGCCAAAATTAGGGGGAAAAGTATAATAGAAACATGTCACCACTTCTGCATTTTTCACGCGCTCCTGGTTTTGGCTTACAAATACTGATTTAAAATATTAACCAAATACTGAAGGTCTGAACATGGCCTTTCACTGAGACAGACATTACAGCAAATTTTTCCTTGGCTCTGACTTGCTATAGGGGCGGCTCTTCACAGTAGACAATGATTTTCCTCCATTCTGTACAGATACTGCAGCTTCACAATAGACATTCATAGACTCTACAGGGTAACCTGAAGCAACACAATGTATTTGTGGGTTATATCTGTAACTGAACATAGATGGAGGGGAATCCAGCCTGTAAAAAGGGCCAGGCCACATACAAGGATGCGTCCAGGGCCGGTTTTAGGCAAAATGGAGCCCCAAATGCTAACATATTGCACATCACACAGAAGCATTTCTGTTCTATTTACATGTGCTGAGTTCAGGCCGCTAAACAAGTAGTTTGCTTGTTTCCCAGCCTCTTTACACCAACTGAGAAAGAATGATGGAAACAGAACAATCACTATTAGATTAATCTGTCCCCATACAGTATCATGTTATCAGCAGCACATCTACAGTTTACACCGGCGATGTGCTGCTGAGAACAATGATTTTTGTTCCCGCATAAACAATCACTCGATGAATATGCAGCATTTTGCTTGTTTAGTATAATACACCCCATAGTCCTCGACATAGTATAATGTGCACCACAGTCCTCCATATTGTAAAATGCAAACCCCATAGTCCTCCATATAATATAATGTGCCCCACAGTCCTCCATATAGTATAATACACTCCCCATAGTCCTCAATATAGTATAATACACTCTCTAGTCCTCCATATATTATAGATGGTTATGATTAAGAACACTTTTGTTCGAAACGTGTAATCCCTCACTCACTAAAAACATGCTGTTAAAATAAAGGAATTGCAATAAAATGAAGTTTTTAATGTCCACTCAATAACCTGATTTTGGATGTTTGTTGCTGGAACCTTTTTGTTTCACGTCTATATATTAAAATACACTCCTCAGTCCTCCATATAGTATTATGCACTACTCATAGTCCTCCGTATACTATAATACACTCCTCATAGTCCTCCGTATAGTATAATACACTCCTCATAGTCCTCCATATATTAAATAAAAGCTCACCGACACAAAAAGAGGACTTACAAATCCTCCAAAAAAATTCAAAAAAAGTCACAGAAAAAAGCAGAGATGTTTTACCTGCTGAAGCCTCCAACTAAATGCACCAGCAGGGCGCAGCGGACCTGATAAATGATGGCAAACACACAGGTGCAAAAAATACCGATGAAACAACCACTTTCAATCCAGTGTTGGCTGTTTGGCATTACGGTACCGTCACACAGTGGCATTTTGATCGCTACGACGGCACGATCCGTGACGCTCCAGCATCGTAACAATATCGCTCCAGCGTCGTAGACTGCTGTCACACTTTGCAATGTACGACGCTGGAGCGATAATTTCATGACGTATGTGCGATGTAGAAGCCGTTGGTTACTATGCGCACATCGTATACAATATCGTGCACACCTTTGTTACACCATGCGATCATGCCGCCACAGCGGGACACTAGACGACGAAAGAAAGTTTCAAACGATCTGCTACGACGTACGATTCTCAGCGGGGTCCCTGATCGCAGGAGCGTGTCACACACAGCGAGATCGCTGGAACGTCACGGATATATCGCTGGAACGTCACGGATCGTGCCGTCGTAGCGATCAAAATGCCACTGTGTGACGGTACCCTTAGTGCACAAAAAGATAAGAGATACTAGTCTGTATATGGCATAATTCACACACGCAATGCAAGGCATCTGGTTTGCAACCTATTAATAACGCACATACAGGCGGGCTGCCCAGTGCTACAAAATGCATGCTGTGTGAACAGAGGCCAATAGTTTACAGAGCCATCATGGTCCGACTGCGCCCTGCAAGATAAAGTGCAAAAAGAAAACCACATATCAATGTATGTAAGGTATTAGTTTATATTGGGGCCTCAATACGTAAGCTGGCAACCCACGTCACGGGTCCTTACAATTTGCCAGTCCTAACGCTAAACATTGAATAAAAGCTCACCGACACAAAAAGAGGACTTACAAATCCTCCAAAAAAATTCAAAAAAGTCACAGAAAAAAGCAGAGATGTTTTACCTGCTGAAGCCTCCAACTAAATGCACCAGCAGGGCGCAGCGGACCTGATAAATGATGGCAAACACACAGGTGCAAAAAATACCGATGAAACAACCACTTTCAATCCAGTGTTGGCTGTTTGGCATTAGTGCACAAAAAGATAAGAGATACTAGTCTGTATATGGCATAATTCACACACGCAATGCAAGGCATCTGGTTTGCAACCTATTAATAACGCACATACAGGCGGGCTGCCCAGTGCTACAAAATGCATGCTGTGTGAACAGAGGCCAATAGTTTACAGAGCCATCATGGTCCGACTGCGCCCTGCAAGATAAAGTGCAAAAAGAAAACCACATATCAATGTATGTAAGGTATTAGTTTATATTGGGGCCTCAGTACGTAAGCTGGCAACCCACGTCACAGGTCCTTACAATTTGCCAGTCCTAACACTAAACATTGAATAAAAGCTCACCGACACAAAAAGAGGACTTACAAATCCTCCAAAAAAATTCAAAAAAGTCACAGAAAAAAGCAGAGATGTTTTACCTCTATATATTAAAATACACTGCTCAGTCCTCCATATAGTATAATACACTCCTCAGTCCTCCATATAGTATAATATACTCCTCATAGTCCTCCATATATTAAAATACACTGCTCAGTCCTCCATATAGTATAATACACTCCTCAGTCCTCTGTATAGTATAATACACTCCTCAGTCCTCCATATAGTATAACACACTCCTCAGTCCTCTGTATAGTATAATACACTCCTCAGTCCTCCATATGGTATAACACACTCCTCAGTCCTCCATATAGTATAATACACTCCTCAGTCCTCTGTATAGTATAATACACTCCTCAGTCTTCCATATAGTATAATACACTCCTCAGTCCTCTGTATAGTATAATACACTCCTCAGTCCTCCATATAGTATAATACACTCCTCAGTCCTCTGTATAGTATAATACACTCCTCAGTCCTCCATATAGTATAACACACTCCTCAGTCCTCCATATAGTATAATACATTCCTCATAGTCCTCCATATATTAAAATACACTGCTCAGTCCTCCATATAGTATAATATACTCCTCAGTCCTCCATATAGTATAATACACTCCTCAGTCCTCTGTATAGTATAATACACTCCTCAGTCCTCCATATAGTATAACACACTCCTCAGTCCTCCATATAGTATAATACATTCCTCATAGTCCTCCATATATTAAAATACACTGCTCAGTCCTCCATATAGTATAATACGCTCCTCATAGTGCTCCATATAGTATAATGCACTGCCATAGTCATCCATGTAGTACAATTCACTTCCCATAGTATAATACACCCCATAGTTCTTCATATAGTATAATGTATTCCCCATAGTCTTCGATAAAGTATAATGCAGCCGACATATAGTATAATGCTGCCACCCCACAGAGTATAATGCAGCCACCCCACAGAATATAATGTAGCCCCCTGAGTATAATGCAGCCCCGCCATACAATATAATGTAACCCCCCATAGAATATAATGCAGCCCACTCATATAGTATAATGCAGCCCCTCCATAGAATTTAAGTTGCCGACTCAGAGTATAATGCAGCCCCCATAGGATATAATTCAGCCCCACATACAATATAATGTAGCCCCTCTATAGAATACAATGTAGCTCTCCTCATATAGTATAATGCAGCCCCACATAGAACATAATGTAGCCCACTCAGAGTATAAAGAAGCCCCACATACAGAGTTTGATGCAATCCTCCCCCATAGAATATAATACAGCCCCCATAGAATGTAATGTAGGCCCCCATAGAATATAATACAGCCCCCACACAGAATATAATACAGCCCCCCATAGAATATAATACAGCTCCCCAACAGAATATAATACAGCCCCCCATAGAACATAATACAGCCCCCACATAGAATATAATGTAGGCCCCCATAGAACATAATACAGCCCCCCATAGAATATAGTGTAGGCCCCCATAGAATCTAATACAGCCCCCCATAGAATATAATGTAGCTGACCCCCTTCCTTCACTCATTCATATATTTAAAAAAAACACAATCCTCAACTCTCCTTATGCACTGTGCTGCTCCCGGCTCGGCTCTGGTCTAAGCAGCTGCAGTCTGCCCGGCACACAGCATGTATGCGATGCTGTGATGTCGTCGCGCACCCGCAGTGTCAGAGGCAGAGGGGAATGATGGAGAGGGAGCGTCAACCGACATCTTAGGGACCTGTATAGTTGAATGAGTCGGCTCTGGTGGGGGGGCAGTCGGCGCTGGTGGGGGAGTCGGCGCTGGCAGCAGGCGACTGGCTGGAGTCCCCTGGGGGAGCGAGGGGCCCTAGGCAGCTGCCTGGTCTGCCTGCCGCTAACGCCGGCCCTGGTTGCGTACCTACGCAAACTCAAAGGGCACATTCTTTGCCTAGTCTTATTCCAAATTAAAAAAACCTACACCACCAGTACAGTTAGGGACACAGCTAGTCTCCAAGCCCCAGATACCCACAAGTTCCACCAAATATACAATGCCCGATCCAGTGCACAGAAAAAAACCATGTTGCAAGAACATATACTGTATATCCATAGGCTATCTGCCTAAAACATGGCAAAAAAAGAACCAACAACATACTGTATGTGATGGGCACAAGAAAGTGGGGAGAGTGTAGATGGACAACTGAAGGACACCAGTACTCTGTAAGAGGGTGAGCGCCATCAGTCCATTTTCAGCCCTCTTACAGACTGAAGGGACTTTACCCAAGAGGTCCCAAATCACTATCAGGCTATGTGCACACGTTCAGGTTTTTTCGCGTTTTTGTTTTGCGTTTTTTCGCGATAAAAACACTATAAAAACTCATTAAAAACACATACATTATGCATCCTATCATTTAGAATGCATTCTGCATGTTTTGTTTGTTTGTGCACATGATACGTTTTTTTCAGCGAAAATAACGCATCGCGGTAAAAAAAAGCAGCATGTTCATTAATTTAGCAGATTTTCTGGCTTTTTCCCGCTATTCTATGCATTTGGGAAAAACGCACAAAAAACGCATGAAAAAACGGGAAAAAAACGCATGCGGATTTCTGGCAGAAATGTCTGTTTTTTTGTCAGGAAAATTTCTGCAGGAAATCCTGACGTGTGCACATACCCTCAATCTGTTCTTATATTGTAGAGGGGTTGTCTTAGCAACACAGAGCTTCACCATTCTCTGTGTTAGTCAGGCAGAGATTGGAGGCCCATAGTGGGAAGAATGTCCAATGATTGTTATCACTTGAAGTCCCTTTCAACATGCTAGATACAATCTCCGGCAGAAGACATGTCTCACCAGCCTTCAGTGATTATAAGACATCTTACCATTCATCCTAAAGGTACCTTCACACATAACGATTTCGTTAACGATATCGTTGAAATGTCACGCTTTTTGTGACGTAGCAACGATCCCGCTAACAATCTCGTTATGTGAGACAGCGACCAACGATCAGGCCCCTGCTGGGAGATCGTTGGTCGCTGGGGAATGATCAGGACCTTTTTTTGGTCGCTGATCACCCGATGTCATCGCTGGATCGGCGTGTGTGACGCCGATCCAGCGATGTGTTCACTTGTAAAAAAGGGTAAATATCGGGTTACTAAGTGCAGGGCCGCGCTTAGTAACCCGATATTTACCCTGGTTACCATTGTAAAAGTTAAAAAAAAAACAAAAAACAGTACATACTCACATTCTGATGTCTGTCACGTCCCCCGCCATCAGCTTCCCTGCACTGACTGTCAGCGCCGGCCATACCCTGGTTACTTCCCGGGTACTTCGGCATCGTTGAAGACAGTTTCAACGATGCCAACGTCGTTCTCCTGATCGTTGGTCGCTGGAGAGAGCTGTCTGTGTGACAGCTCCCCAGCGACCACACAACAACTTACCAACGATCACGGCCAGGTCGTATCGCTGGTCGTGATCGTTGGTAAGTCGTTTAGTGTAACGGTACCTTTAGTCACCTATAGTGTACATGGGAATCTACTAGCACAAAAAAAGATAGAACACATTCCTAATAAGGTTACACAAATGGGAGATATCATGCGAGCATACTGGGGTAATGGGACTGTCTAGTGCAGAGGCGTAGCTAGGGTTGTGGTTCAGGGGGGCGAAGCTTCTGAGTGAGCCCCTAACCAGGTAACCTTGATTACAATTTGGTGACGCACCCTAATACTGGAAGAGAACCTCAGCAGATGACCGCGCTGTTACTGAAGATAATCTATATATATATAGACCAACATGGATATTAACGCCATATGGTCAGTGGTAGATACCAGCCCTACAGAACATATAAGAGATCACAGCACAGTTACAGATAATAACTTACCGCTGACGTCCTTTCTGATGGAATCATTCATTTTTCCCGTCTTTTCCATCTGGCCCAGACCGACATGACAACTTCTTCCAGCAACAACTGACCTGCAGAGAATACAACAAAGACACATTTCACTTCTCATATTCCAGCCCCATTTTATTATTATTATTATACATTTTTATAGCGCCATTTATTCCATGGCGCTTTACATGTGAATACGGGGCAAATATAGACAAATACATTAAACATGAGCAGATAACAAGGCACACGAGTACATAAGGAGGGAGGACCCTGCCCGCGAGGGCTCACAGTCTGCAGGGGGTGGGTGAGGATACACTAGGAGAGGGAAGAGCTGGCTGTGCGGCTGTTCAGTAGGTTGAGGATCACTGCAGGCTGTAGGCTTGTCGGAAGAGATGAGTCTTCAGGTTCTTTTTGAAGGTTTCTATGGTAGGCGCAAGTCTGATGTGTTGGGGTAGAGAGTTCCAGAGTATGGGGGAAGCACCATCTATTCCAAAACTGCACAACCTCCTTATCCTGCTGATACCCCAATACTGACCCACTGCTGCCGTATGTGTCCCTATTACATACTTACATTGTATTACTTACTGCTGTCTATCCATGCTGGGGTCACAGGAGATATTATCATGTTCAAGGTGTTAGAGCATATGTTTGCAGCCAGGTCTAGTGCCTTTGATCATGTAACCTCCCCTGGGGTGTTGGCCAATTGCTAATTTATCCCAAATAAGGACCCACAATCCCTCTCACCTGATCCTTTAGTCAGTCCTATAAATGTAGTAGCATCTTAAGGGGGATACGCGTGTGGGGTCAGGCATGCACATCCCTGCAGCAAAGCATCACGGCAGCTAAGCATACAGACGCCGCAGTTATTTCAACGGCAGTTAGTCACGGCAGGAGTCAGGACCCCACTCTATGTTCTGTTTCTTCTGGGTGCATCTTCTGAGTAAGCACTTCTTATTACTTGGATCTAGCTTTTCTATTAACCCATCTTATTTCTTCGCCATGTTTACCTATGCCCCTACAGTGTTTGCTCCACTAGTCCCCTCTCTCCTTCGCTATCACAAATCCCAGCACTCTCTAACCTAGTAATCATCTCCCCCTCCCTCTTACCTCCCCACCTGTCCTCTGCTGACCACTCCTCAACCTCAAATCTGTCCTACAAACACATAGAACAAGTCGGCCACTCTCTTTCTCCCACCTGCTCTCTCTCTCTCTGCTTCTCCTCACTGCTGGAGACATATCTCCCATCCCTGGACCCCCACATCTCATACCTCCCATTACTACTCCCTCCTTTCACTCCCTATCCAACATGAACTTCCGCAAACCCGTGCCCCTGACGCCCACCCCCCTGCTCCCTCTCTCTGGAGCACTCTGGAATGCCCGCTCAATCTGCAATAAGCTTCATGTGATTCACGACCTTTTTCTCTCCCGCAACCTTGCCTTCCTTGGCCTCACAGAAACATGGCTAACACCCTCTGACACCGCCTCCCCTGCTGCGCTGTGTTACGGAGGCCTCCACTTCACCCACACCCCTCGACCCGGCAACAAACATGGTGGAGGAGTGGGTCTTCTCCTTTCTTCAAACTGCACCTTTAATCCAATCCCACCTCTTCCCTCCCTTATCCTCCCCTCTTTTGAAGTCCATTCTGTCCGCATCTACTCTCCCTCCAACCTCCAAGTGGCCGTCATATACCGAATTCCGGGCCCGGCCACTGCCTTTATTGACCAATTCTCCACCTGGCTTCTTCACTTTCTCTCTGCTGACATTCCCACCATCATCATGGGTGACTTCAACATCCCCATTGATACCCTTCAGTCAACAGCCTCCAAACTTCTGTCCCTTACCTCATCCTTTGGACTTACTCACTGCTCCTCCGCAGCCACCCACATGGATGGGCATACACTAGACCTGGTATTCACCCGTCTCTGCTCTCTATCTAACTTCACCAACTCCCCTCTCCCTCTATCCGACCACCATCTGCTCACCTTCTCATCCCTGTCCTCCTCACCAGTCATCCATGTCCAGCAACATGCGCACCCACGCAGAAACCTTGCACACCTAGACACCCACAAACTCTCTGACTCCATCCTACCACTGGCATCCATATCCTCACTCCACGACACAGACACTGCCACTGCTTTCTACAATGCCACTCTCGCATCAGCTATTGACACGGTTGCCCCTCTCGTCCATGGCAGAGTGCGACGTATCAATAGACAACCTTGGCACAATAACACCACCAAAAAGCTCCGGCAAGTGTCCAGAGTTGCGGAGTAGCATTGGAAGAAAACACACTCGCAAGATGACTTCACTGTATTCAAACAAGCAACACTCGCTTTTAAATCTGCACTCACCTCTGCTAAACAGGCCTACTTCACAACCCTCGTATCTTCCCTATCCTACAACCCCAAACAGTTATTCAAAACCTTTAACTCCCTCCTCCGCCCCCCACTGCCCCCTCCAACCTCCCTCATCTCTGCTGAGGACTTTGCCACACACTTTAAAAATAAGATCGACCAGACAAGGCAAGTCTTCATTGTTCAACCCCCACAACCCCTTTGTATACCAGACCAATGCCCAAACCCCATAGCCTCCCTATCCAACATCACTGAAGGGGGGCTTAATTGTCTCCTCTCCAAATCGCACCTCACCACCTGTGCGCTCGACCCCATCCCATCCCACCTCCTCCCCGACCTCACCACCACACTTATCCCATCCCTAACCCACCTCTTCAACCTATCACTAACTTCTGCCACCTTCCCCTCTGCGTTCAAACATGCCACAATCACGCCTATCCTTAAAAAGCCAACCCTCGATCCAACTGCTATGTCCAGCTATCGCCCAATATCGCTGCTCCCATTCGCTTCCAAACTCCTGGAGCAGCACGTCCATGCTGAACTCTCCTCCCACCTCATCTAACTTGTTGTTCGACAATCTACAAGCTGGTTTCCACCCCCACCACTCAACTGAGACTGCCCAAAATCACTAACGACCTACTTACCGCCAAAGCTACTGGACAATACTCTGTACTCCTCCTTCTAGACCTGTCATCTGCTTTCGACACAGTTGACCACTGCCTCCTACTACAGATCCTCTCCTCCTTTGGCATCAAAGACCTCACCCTATCCTGGATCGCCTCGTACCTTTCCAACCGCACATTCAGCGTCTCCCACTCCCATACTACCTCCTCATCCCACCCTCTCTCTGTTGGAGTCCCCCAAGGCTCTGTTCTAGGACCCCTACTCTTCTCAATCTATACACTTGGCTTGGGACAACTCATAAAGTCCCATAGATTCCAGTACCACCTCTATGCTGATGACACTCAGATCTACCTCTCTGGCCCAGACGTCACCGCTCTGCTGTCCAGAATCCCAGAGTGCCTATCAGCCATATCCTCCTTCTTCTCCTCTCGCTTCCTCAAACTCAATGTGGACAAATCTGAACTCATCATCTTTCCTCCATCCCACAAATCTTCCTTACCTGACCTATCTATCGCAGTCAATGACATCATGCTTTCCCCCGTACCCGAAGTCCGCTGCCTCGGAGTAACCTTCGACTCTGCCATGTCCATCGAACCACACATCCAAGCTCTTTCCACCTCCTGTCGCCTCCAGCTCAAAAATATCTCCAGGATCCGTCCTTTCCTCAACCCCCAATCTACTAAAATGCTTGTGCACGCCCTCATCATCTCCCGCCTTGACTACTGCAACATCCTTTTCTGTGGCCTCCCTGCTAACACCCTTGCACCTCTCCAGTCCATCCTTAACTCTACTAATCCATCTCTCTCCTCGCTATTCCTCCGCTTCCCCCCCTCTGCAAATCTCTTCACTGGCTCCCATTCCCTCAGCGTATCCAGCTCAAATTACTAATACTGACCTAGAAAGCCATCCACAACCTGTCTTCTCCATATATCTCTGAACTAATCTCCCGATATCTTCCCTCACATGATCTCCGGTCCTCCCAAGACCTCCTTCTCTCCTCCACACTTATTCGCTCCTCATCCAATCACCTCAAAGACTTCTCCCGAATATCCCCCATCCTCTGGAACTTTCTGCCCCAACAAGTCCGACTATCAACCACAGTCGGATCCTTCAGACGGAACCTGAAAACTCATCTCTTCAGGAAAGCCTACAGCCTGTACTGACACCGCTGCCGCCTCATCACTATCGAAGCTACCGCCTCACCAACATCGGAGCTCCTGCAACCCTCAACCTACTGTCTCCTTCCCCATAATCCTGTAGAATGTAAGCCCGCAAGGGCAGGGTCCTCGCCCCTCTGTATCCGTCCGTCATTGTTAGTTTGTTTACTGTATGTGATATCTGTAACTTGGATGTAACCCCTTCTCATGTACAGCACCATGGAATCAATGGTGCTATATAAATAAATAATAATAATAATATTACTGCTCCTAATACCCCAATACTGAGCCGCTGCTGCCGTATGTGTCCCTATTACTGCTCCTGATACCCCAATACTGAGCCGCTGCTGCCGTATGTGTCCCTATTACTGCTCCTGATACCCCAATACTGAGCCACTGCTGCCGTATTTGTCCATATTATTGCACCTGATACCCCAATACTAAGCCACTGCTACCGTGTGTGACCCTATTACTGCCCCTGATACCCCAATACTGAGCCGCTGCTGCCGTATGTGTCCCTATTACTGCACCTGATACCCCAATACTGAGCCGCTGCTGCCGTATGTGTCCCTATTACTGCACCTGATACCCCAATACTGAGCCGCTGCTGCCGTATGTGTCCCTATTACTGCCCCTGCTGTGTGGTTCTTTGTGCCCTCTAAATTCTAAAGCACCCCTCTATAATATAGTAATGCCAGGTGCTAGTGCCCTAGAAAACGGTGCCCATATTTTGCCCCCTAGAAAGTAATAATGCCCTGTGTGCCCCTTTGATAGCTACAGTAACCTGAGTTCCCCTATAACAAGAAGTGCCCACTTTACATTTAATAATGTCCCGAGTCTCCCCCCTCTACAGCTTCCCTATACACAGCATGATGCTCTCTTATACACAATATAATGCCCCCTCATTGTATAGTACCACCCACACAATACACTGACTCCTTAGTAAATAAATAAATAAATACTCACCTCTCTTCTTCCTGGTTCCTGCGCTGCTTCCGCTGATCTCCTGACAGTGGGCGCCGGGGAGTGATGTCATCACGCCCGCTGCCTGTGTCGGCGATGTCAGACACTGACACTGACAGGGGGATGATGGGAGAAGGAGCGCAGTGCTCCTGCTCCCATCATTGCGATCAGCTGTATAGGCTAAATGCCGGTACAGCTGATCTTCCGATGACGGTGGGGGGCCCCATAGTGGCAGAGCAGGGAGATCGATTCTCCCTGCTCTGCCACAGAATGTAACTATATTGGCGCGCGCAGCACAGTTACAGTAGCGTAGATAGTTACAGTAGCGTAGCTCCGGGTGGGCCCCCGCATAGCACCGAGCCCGGGGTGCCTGCACCCTCTGCCCCCCCAGGTAGCTACGCTACTGGTCTAGTGACTGTCCCAAGAGATGAACCTTCCTTCTAGTAAGTGAACTTGTATAAGTCAATAATAATTTATATTGGGTTGTTCATGCATACTCTCCTGGCAGATCCAGCATTGATGTTGAGAGACACAAGTTCACACTGGACTGCACAGTTTCTGAGACAACTGTCATACAGCATGCATCATGCATGGCTCCTATTCTAATTATTCTCCAGGAATATGGTTAACCAAAGTATTAGCAGAAGTGTATGTGTATGCTAGAGCGGGGCAGTAACCGAGGGCAAAGCACTCAGCTGTGGAACCCTAGCACATTTCATGAAAGTGGAGGTCCTGGCTGGGTGTGTGGACTTGTGCTGTGAGGGCAATACACCTGTGCAGGTTGCATGTAACCGATGTTGTTGGTTTGCCAAGACCAGATGTTTTGCCTATTATCTTCTGCATTACAAGCCCAAGGTCTCGTGGCTAGGCATCATCTCCCAGGACCAGTTTCCAGAAGGCCACTCTGTCCCTCTGTCACTTTTCCTCAGGATATCACTATCCCTTCTCTTCATTTCAAAAACCTGACCGGCACATCCAAACATAGACTCAGTGTGAACAGGTGCTGAACCTAGAGTCGCCAACTCGTATATAGTTAAGTAAATAAGGCAGCACACTGCAGCGCTAGAACATACAAACTTTAAAAAATGAAATTTGAACTGCATTACTGCACTAGAAATATGAAAAATGAGAGCGTTTAGCGCATAAAAATGGCCAATTTTATGTGTACCTGGTAGCCTCTTTACAGCATCTCTCTTATACCAGGTCCTACACTTGCCTTACCTCGCTGAGAATAAACGTCTCCATCTGAATGGGTGCATGTGAAACCTCTTCCTAGACTAAAATTCTCTCTCTCTGTGGAGGGGTATTGGACCTGCTGTAATAAAAACACCTGTGGCTACGAGGCGGACTGCACGATCAGAAGGCTAGAGAATACATTTCAAAAACCTGACCGGCACATCCAAACATAGACTCAGTGTGAACAGGTGCTGAACCTAGAGTCGCCAACTCGTATATAGTTAAGTAAATAAGGCAGCACACTGCAGCGCTAGAACATACAAACTTGAAAAACTAAATTTGAACTGCAGTACTGCACTAGAAATATGAAAAATGAGAGCGTTTAGCGCATAAAAATGGCCAATTTTATGTGTACCTGGTTTTCATATTTCTAGTGCAGTAATGCAGTTCAAATTTCGTGTTTTCAAGTTTACATGTTTTAGCGCTGCAGTGTGCTGCCTTATTTACTTAACTATATACGAGTTGGCGACTCTAGGTTCAGCACCTGTTCACACTTAGTCTATGTTTGGATGTGCCGGTCAGGTTATTGAAATGTATTCTTTAGCCTTCTGGTTGTGCACTCCGCCTCCTAGCTTCAGGTGTTTTAATTACAGCAGGTCCAATACCCCTCCACAGAGAGAGAGAATTTTAGTCTAGGAAGAGGTTTCACATGTACCCATTCAGATGGAGACGTTTATTCTCAGCGAGGTAAGGCAAGTTTAGGACCTGGTATAAGAGAGATGCCGTAAAGGGGCTACCAGGTACACATAAAATTGGCCATTTTTATGCGCTAAACGCTCTAATTTTTCATATTTCTAGTGCAGTAATGCAGTTCAAATTTCGTTTTTCAAGTTTGTATGTTCTAGCGCTGCAGTGTGCTGCCTTATTTACTTAACTATATACGAGTTGGCGACTCTAGGTTCAGCACCTGTTCACACTGAGTCTATGTTTGGATGTGCCGGTCAGGTTTTTGAAATGTATTCTCTAGCCTTCTGATCGTGCACTCCGCCTCCTAGCCACAGGTGTTTTTATTACAGCAGGTCCAATACCCCTCCACAGAGAGAGAAAATTTTAGTCTAGGAAGAGGTTTCACATGCACCCATTCAGATGGAGACGTTTATTCTCAGCGAGGTGTTATGGACCTGGTGGTTAGAAGCACCCGGAACGACCTGATGGTTAAACTAACACAGAACAAGCTCTGGGAAGTGGGAGCTCTGCTGACCGCAACCCCTAATCCTATCACACACACTAGAAATAGCCGTGGAGCGTACCTAACTCTACCTAGATGTCTCTTCACAGCCTAAGAGCCAACTAGCCCTACAGAAAGAAAATAAAGCCTACCTTGCCTCAGAGAAATTCCCCAAAGGAAAAGGCAGCCCCCCACATATATTGACTGTGAGTTAAGATGAAAGTCACAAACACAGGAATGAAACAAGTTTCCGCAAAGGGAGGCCAGACTAACTAAACAGACTGAGGATAGGAAAGGTATCTTTGCGGTCAGCACAAAAAACTACAAAAAGACCACGCAGAGTGTGCAAAAAGACCTCCGCACCGACTCACGGTGCGGAGGTGCCACTCTGCATCCCAGAGCTTCCAGCTAGCAAGGCAAAATCATGATAGCAAGCTGGACAAGAAAACAATGAACAAATAATAAACTAGCAGGGACTTAGCTTCTGCTGGAGTAGACAGGTCACCCGAAAGATCCAAGAGCGAACTGAACCAGTACAAGAACATTGACAGCTGGCATGGAGTAACGATCTGAGTGGAGTTAAATAGAGCAGCCAGCCAAAGAATAAACTACGTCACCTGTGGAAGGAACCTCAGAAGCAGCAGCTCCACTCACAGCCACCAGAGGGAGTCCATGGACAGAACTCGCCGAAGTACCATTCATGACCACAGGAGGGAGTTCAATAACAGAATTCACAACAGCGAGGTAAGGCAAGTGTAGGACCTGGTATAAGAGAGATGCCGTAAAGGGGCTACCAGGTACACATAAAATTGGCCATTTTTATGCGCTAAACGCTCTCATTTTTCATATTTCTAGTGCAGTAATGCAGTTCAAATTTCGTTTTTCAAGTTTGTATGTTCTAGCGCTGCAGTGTGCTGCCTTATTTACTTGTCCCTTCTCTTCAGTCTCCTCTCACTCAGGATCACCCTCTAATGCGGCGCTGCTCATGATGAACCTCTCAGTCTGCTCACTTTGCACTCTCGACCCATTCTGACTTCCTAGCAAGAAGGAGTCACTTTACCTTACACTAGCCCCTGCAACTGTGGGCTATTCACAACTATCAGCTCTTAACTTACCCTATAATCTAACTACACATAGCTGTAAATCCCTTCACTGGCTTCTCATTGCCGAGAGACTCCTGCTCAAAAAATTCTAACCATGGCATACAAATCCATTCACAACATGTCTCCTCCATATATCTGTGACTTAGTCTCTTGGTACTCACCTGCACACAACCTCCGATCCTCACAAGATTTCCTTCTCTACTCTCCTTTTTTCTACTCTTCCCACAATCACATATAAGATTTCTCCCACGCATCTCCCCCTACTTTGGAACTCTCTACCCCAACATATCAGACTCTCGCCTACCGTGGAAACCTTGAAAAGGGACCTGAAGACTTACCTCTTCTGACAAGCCTACAACCTGCAGCAACCACCAATCCACCAAACCTCTGCACGACCAGCTCTACCCTCACCTACTGTATCCTCACCATCCCTTATAGATTGTAAGCCCTCATGGGCAGGTTCCTCTCTTTCCTCCTGTACCAGTCGGTAACTTGTTTTGTTCAAGATTACTGTACTTGTTTTTATTATGTACACCACTCCTAACATGTAAAGTGCCATGGAATAAATGGCGCTATAATAATAAATAATAATTATGACACAATACACATTACATGGTACTGTGAGATAGTGCTACCTGAGTGTGTTGAGGGATACTCGCTTGGCAACTGGATTAAAGCACTCAGGCAGCATAGTTTCTCACAAAAACAGTCTATTTGGTTTATTTAGGAATCATAAACCACACAGTAGGCCATGTTGCACATCACAGGCCTACACATAGACCATAGCACTTTAACTCGCCGAACAGTTCATTAACATCCACAGAACACAACAAGCGCCATCAGTCTGTTCCAATGGCAGATAGGCAAATACTTCTCTGCCCGTAACCCCTTTTATCTGGAGTTCCCTTACAGGAGCTCCTGCTCCACACACCAGCTCCTGTAAATCCTGGTTCCTAGGGAAGCTGCTGATCTAGGATCACCGTCCTTTTGACCAGGGCACTTCAGATATTCCAGACCCGCAGATGGAACTGTAGCTTCCCCAACACAGTAGCCATCACAGGCTCTGCAGATACGGCCTCTCCGTGTGCTATTCAGAAAGTCCAGGCCCAGGCACTTGCAACCCACAGGCCCTCAGCACATAGCCTCACCTCGTGCTTCCAGGAATCCAGTCCACTCCAGGACATTCCAACACACAGGCCATTCACAGGACCTCACACTCTGACCATTACAGTCCATACACTCTGAACATGTGACCCAAACCCTGGTAAAATTATGTACCTGTAACCACCCCCATAGGTGGGAGGTGTGTGGTTAGCCAGTCTCACCCAACTCTCCAGCTAGCCCTGCAAGCCTCCCTTTTAAATAAAACACAAATACTTGTGGGACTACAGGTCCCAGAATGACAATACTACAGGCTTACAGTGCAGACTCCCTCTGTGAAACATACCGGCCATTTACCATCATGCCGGACACTGTTTCATTATTACCACTACAGATATGCCTTCATGTGTATCTTGAGAAGCACATACAGCGCCACCTGGCTGTTACATGGGTCACTGCATCACAGTACTTACAAAAAACTCTATACATTATTCACATTACAACATGTAACACAATCGGTGTCTTCAGGGGTAGGAAAGTGACAGTCATTGTCCACCACCCTTACATATGTACATATAGGTACATAATAATTTGCAATTTGTAGCCAGATGAGCAGTTCAGAGAGCAATACCAATAGGATTCACTGTACTGACCTAGTAGTGCCCTCCGTTCTACAAATGAGCTAAGACTAACATCCCCCATAATCCGAACCTCACACCTCCGTCTCCAAGACTTCTCTCGTGCTGCGCCAGCTCTCTGGAATGCACTTCCCCAGACGATCAGACTGATACCTAGCCCCGACCTATTCAAGCGCGCTTTAAAACCCCATCTCTTCAAACAAGCCTACCACATCAACTACTCAGTAGACTAACTTTGTCCTGTTCCCTCCTTCCAAATATTATCTGCATGTGAATCTGCACCCTACTATTCATCTGTCTCCACACCCTCCATGCACACGATAACTGCACTTGATACTTGACTATTGAACTTAAACACACGGGCTGATGACCGGATCATGCAGCTTCATATGAAAATCCCTATTTATTATAATTGCCAGACCTGAAATAACAAACACTTTTCACCTATTGTGTCCCCCCATTTCCTTGTAGATTGTAAGCTTGCGAGCAGGGACCTCACCCCTAATGTCACTGTTTAAATTGTCTTAACTTGTACTGAATTTATTGTCTGTACATGTCCCCGCTTAATTGTAAAGTGCTGCGGAATATGTTGGCGCTATATAAATAAAAATTATTATAAAAATTATTATTAGTAGTAGAAGTAGTAGATGGTTGCTGTAAAGCAGGCAGGTTAACCATCTGCTTGAAGCCAAGTGTGAATTAGATGGGATTAATTCCTGGAAAAGGATGTGCTATCCTTTCCTGAATACTCAGGCAACACATGGCTGCCTAAGCCAGCCTTAAAAGGTCTAGGGTGATGACATCAGAGATGTTTGCCAGTGGCTGGTACAGATGAAGTCGGCTGTAGGAGAACGGAGCAAGGCTCAGCACAGGAGCCGAGGCAGGTGAGTGACAACTAAATTCAATACTGGACTGATGGAAGAGAGTCATTAAGAGCACGGGCTAGAGGGACCATGTTACTTGCTTTGTCCCAGGCGCTGGCAATCCATTCCATTCCACAGGTATTATAGACAAGCGTTATGCTGTCATATGCAGCCTCCACAAAAATACAGTATTTATCTATAGAAGTAAGTCTTATAGGAATACCTCCCTAACACATCATAATGATAAATAATGAATAAATAATGGTAATATGATATAATACGGACTAAAACAATAAATCTTCATCAACAAGACGCCTAAGGCTACTTTCACACTAGCGTTGGTACAGGGCCGTCGCCATGCGTCGGCCCGACGTACCGACGCAAACTGCGAAAAAAATTAACAACGGGGGCAGCGGATGCAGTTTCACAACGCATCCGCTGCCCCATTGTAAAGTCCGGGGAGGAGGGGGCGGAGTTCCGGCCGCGCATGAGCGGTCGAAAATGGCGGACAACGACGCACAAAAAAGTTACATGCAACTTTTTTTGTGCCGACGGTCCGCCAAAACACGACGCATCCGTCGCACGATGGATGCAACGTGTGGCCATACGTCGCAATGCGTTGGCTAATACAAGTCCATGGAAAAAAACGCATCCTGCGGGCAACTTTGCAGGATGCGTTTTTTCTCCAAAAGACGCATTGCAACGTACGTCTCACAACGCTAGTGTGAAAGTAGCCTAACTTGTCCTGAGTCCAGATTTCAGTTCTTCCAGCCTCTGCTGTTGTAACTTTCTGCACACATCAGATGGCACAGTCCAGCCAAGTCTGTATTTTGGCTGCGGCTGCTACGTGAAGTCATGGCACCACACACAACGCCCGGTGCTGCATTGTTTGGCTGCCCAGCACTTTTACTGATAGCTGACTCAGCCTCAGCGGCTGGTGAGGTCGGGACTCTGACAGAGACATCTCCTGGAGCAGTCTGCGTCCTAGTGGCCCTAACGTGGCGCCTTATTCTTGAGATGTTATCCCCCTTTATTTGAGACGCTCATATCCTGGAATGTTTCTTCAAAGCAATTGTGTTAGTTTTCTTGAAGTTAACACGCTGTAACATTTCCTGGACTAATTACAGAAGAATATATGTCTATATATTGAAAGGAAGAATTAAATGAAATTGTCTGGTTTGGACACCTCCGGAGTTATTGGAAGAGACCCCCCGATGACAAGTTGATATGCTGGTATAGATAAAGGAAGCCGCCTGGGAATTATATCAGGGCATTATACAGATAGCCTAATGATATCAGTGGAACTGAACCTGTCAAAAACTGAACTCCTTGTGTTTTCTCCCTCTATTAACCTACCTTTGCCTGACATTGCCATCTCCGTGTGCGGTTCCACCATTATTCCAAAGCAACATGCCCGCTGCCTTGGGGTCATACTTGATTCCGAGCTTTCATTCACCCCCCACATCCTATCACTGGCTCGCTCTTCTCATCTCAAAAACATTTCTAGAATTTGCCCTTTTCTTACTTTCGACTCAGCAAAAACTCTTACTGTTTCACTTAAGCTACATTCACATTTGCGTTGTGCGCCGCTGCGTCGGCGACGCAACGCACAACGCAAATAAAAACGTACCAAAACACACGCTAAAACGCTGCGTCTTGCGACGCATGCGTCCTTTTTTGCCGAAATTTGGACGCAAAAAAAATGCAACTTGTTGCGTTTTCTGCGCCCAACACTTGCGGCAAAAAAAACGCAAGCGTCGCACAACGCAGCACAACGCATGTCCATGCGCCCCCCATGTTAAATATAGGGGCGCATGACGCATGCGTCGCCGCTGCTGCGCCCGATACAAAACGCTAATGTGAACGTAGCCTTATTCATTCCCGTCTGAACTATTGTAACTCTTTCTTAATCGGCCTCCCTCTTACCAAACTCTCCCCGCTCCAATCTGCCCTGAATGCGGCTGCCAGGATCATATTCCTCACCAACCGTTACACCGATGCCTATACCTTGTGCCAGTCATTACACTGGTTACCCATCCACTCAAGAATCCAGTACAAAACTACTACCCTCATCCACAAAGCACTCCTCTCTGGTCACAGTCTACCACCCTACCCGTGCCCTCCGCTCCGCTAATGACCTCAGGTTAGCATCCTCAATAATCAGAACCTTACACTCCCGTCTCCAAGACTTTACACGTGTTGCACTGATTCTTTGGAATGCACTACCCAGGTTAATATGATTAATCCCCAATCGCCCCAGTTTTAAGCGTGCCCTAAAAACACATTTGTTCAGATTGGCCTCCCGCCTCAACGCATAACCTAACTATATGTGTGTGGCCCATTAAAAAAAAAAAATAAGAAACTTAAACCATAATCAGGTTCCTCGCATCATGTTCTCATACACTTTATGCAGTTAATAGCCTCTGTGTCTGTACTGCTACATACTTAGGCAGTTAACTGGTTCATTAGACCTAATATTAGATTCCTATTGGGTACATGGACATTATTAGCAATAGACTTACTGAGACAGTGTGTGTTTGCATTGAAACTTTATCTGAGCATGCGCTAATCTGTTCACAGGTCATTGTCAAAGGAGGGGGAGGAGGTGAGCTGTGACACCACCTATTGTGAATGGTGGAGCCGAAGTAATCTATGTATATAGAGGTGTTATGTCCTATTTAAAGTGGTTAATCCTATTACAATAGGTGCCAACTCCCATACTCAAATTCAATTTAACACAACATCCCAGATAGGTATAGCACCACAGGATAAAGGAGTGAAGCTAAATCCATAATTCAAAAAATATTATTTTTTATTGAATCAAAAATATGATAAAATACAGATGTAAAAATACTAAGAAAGGTGCAGAAAAAGTAAAGGAGAGACTTAGGACTCAAATTAATAAAATTTCTGTCTAGTAAATAGCATGATCAAACCTCAAACTCAAAGTACCGTAATCAAGAAATCCACGTACTGAGACTAATGAGTGATTCTGTGCTAAGTGCGATAAGCACTGAGAATAACTTACAGACCTTTAATAAATACCGTATGTAGTATACAAATTATTGCATCTATGCAATTCTTTGCAGAGGCCTAGATGCTTACCTAATATTACAATCTCATTACCAAATTGGTATTTTTAACCTATAGCAAATGCATCTTAAGGTACCTTCACACTGAGCAACTTTTGAACGATAACGATAGCGATCCGTGACGTTGCAGCGTCCTGGATAGCAATCTCGTTGTGTTTGACACGCAGCAGCGATCAGGATCCTGCTGTGACATCGCTGGTCGGAGCTAGAAGGCCAGAACTTTATTTCACTTGTAACCAGGGTAAACATCGGGTTACTAAGCACAGGGCCGCGCTTAGTAACCCGATATTTATCCTGGTTACCATTGTAAATGTAAAAAAAACAAAACACAACATACTCACATTCCGGTGTCTGTCACGTCCCCCGGCGTCAGCTTCCCGCACTGACTGTGTCAGCGCCGGCCGGCCGTAAAGCAGAGCACAGCGGTGACGTCATGACGTCACCGCTGTGCTCTGCTTTACGGCCGGCCGGCGCTGACAGTCAGTGCGGGAAGGTGATGGCGGGGGACGTGACAGACACCGGAATGTGAGTATGTAGTGTTTTTTTTTTTTTTACATTTACAATGGTAACCAGGGTAAACATCGGGTTACTAAGCGCGGCCCTGCGCTTAGTAACCCGATGTTTACCCTGGTTACCCAGGGACTTCGGCATCGTTGGTCGCTGGAGAGCTGTCTGTGTGACAGCTCTCCAGCGACCACACAACGACTTACCAACGATCACGGCCAGGTCGTATCGCTGGTCGTGATCGTTGGTAAATCGTTTAGTGTAACGGTACCTTTAGTGTTTGCAAAACAAAGCACCCAACCTACATGTATCCTTGTTGGAGCCAAAACACAAATATGGGGTTACAAAAACCACCCATAGAATTACAGTACTTTGATTTCATCAAGTACAATGGCACAATATAAAAGGAAGGTCATGACATTATTACCTGGATCCAGGCAGCGTAACGGGGCTTGTAAATGAGTCCTGTCCCTCTGCCCCGACGCACAGGGTGCGAGATAAAATATAAAGCAAAAAGCATTACACTGAGCAATTTTAGGCTCCAGGTTAGATGCATTTTGGGTGGAATTACCCTTTAAGCTTTATGTTCAATATAACTGCATTCATGTAATATCTCATATGAATTATGACTACAAAAGTTTCAAATTCCAAGGCAGGGAGAGAGTTAATACATAAGAATTTGGTTTCTTCACAGCAGTAATTTCCTTCCTAGCGCTGTAAGGCTTTGATCCTTTGTTCTTGGCGCAATTTAATTTTGATTTTGTTTGTTTCTATAAACAGTTTTATGGAATAAAAATTTGGCTGGCGAATATTTTTTTCTCAACATACCGAATTAAAATGATATATCTGACGGGATGTATCTATCTAATTAAACATATAGTATACATACAGTTTAGGTTTAAATGCAAAATGCAAAGAAATATTCCAGAACTGAGAGATCAGTTTACAGCTCTGTCCTTATTTGCCCTAATTAACCCCTTGCCCTCCATCCTGGCATGATAAAAGAAATGTCTCAAGGGTTCGTGATCAAACTGGAAAATGTCGAAATGTTTGTTTTTCACGAGATCATCTCACATTCATGTGAGGACTATTGTTTTATACCGGAAATCTATGGTATTAAACAGAGGCGCTGCAGATTTTTTTCAGTTAGGAACTGAAATGTCGCTGTCTTTGTTCTAAGTCCAATCGTTCTATGATGAAGGTGACAAAATTTTATGAAATATGTTGAGTTTATGGTTTATAGCCTGTGATCTTTATTTTTTAGAATGTCATTGTGCCTTTGTATTAAAGGGGTAGCTACATTCAGACAATCCCTATTTTGTCAGAAGGGTCATTTAATGATTAATTGATTGCAGGGTGTTGCTGGGATCCATAGTGATCATCTAAGGCAGGGGTCCCCAACTCCAGTCCTCAAGGCCCACCAACATGTCATGTTTTCAGGATTTCCTTAGTCTTGCCCAGGTAATAATTGCATCACCTGTGCAATGCAAAGGAAATCCTGAAAACATGACCTGTTGGTGGGCCTTGAGGACTGGAGTTGGGGACCCCTGATCTAAGGTACCTTTTCCGTAGGTATTCAATTTCTCTGCAGCACCCCCACAGGACAAATTAAGTATTACACATTTACTATTAAAATATATTGCCTTGTCTGTCTAATTTTGGGTTCAACAAAGCAAAGAAATTGCACTACATCCTTAATAATAAGAATTATAATAATAATCTCTTTATTTATATAGCGCCAACATATTCCGCAGCGCTTTACAATTTGCACACATTATCATCACTGTCCCCAATGGGACCACAATCTAGATTACCTATCAGTATGCCTTTGGAGTGTGGGAGGAAACCCACGCAAACACGGGGAGGACATACAAACTCCTTGCAGATGTTTTCCTGTGGGATTTGAACCCAGGACTCCAGCACTGCAAGGCTGCAGTGCTAACCACTGAGTCACCGTGCTGCCCTAAACATTCAAATAACTCAAAATGGGATCTTCCTCTCTTTCATAAACATACCCTGCTAAGAAAACATATAAGGGAACACTTAAAGGGATTGTCCTCTTAAAACAAGTTAACAACTATCCACAGGATAGGTGATAACTTCTTGATCATGGAGGTCTGACCACTGGGACCCGCACTAATCATCAGAAAGGGGCACTTATACCCCATTAGATTGGATCGGTAATGTCCATTTGTTATGGGATTGCCAAGTGCTTCACTTGGCTTTTTCAAAGCAAGGAATAGAGCAACGGTCAAACATCCGACTTTCCACAATACATTGTAATGTGCATATAAGCTCCCCAATCAGTATGGATCCTAATAGTCGGACCACCATCGATTAAATTACTACCTACCCAATGGATAGATCATAATTTATTTTAAATTGGACAATCCCTTTAAGCATCACAGGCCCACCAATGGAGCTACATTCTCTTCAGATAAGAGCAAATTCACATTAATTGGATATGACATATGAGAAAGAGTGTGGAAATGCTATGGCCAAACCGTGCAATTTGAAGGGTCATTCAAAGCTAATTATGATAGCTAACAGTACCCTGATGAAATCCTTGGATTACTACAATGGCACCAGGTTCCTCCTGGTACGGGACAATGTCTGACAATGTTCCTATTGATCAGCAATATCAATGTAATGGACAACCCCTTTAAAAATAAAACAGCCATATATTGAGCAGTTAAGCATGTCTGTGCTGGATGTATTCGTATTGAGAGAAAATTTATATGTATGTATATATCTAATATATAATTGCCTAGAATACTACTTCCTGCAATTTGTGCCAACTTCCGTGGCTTTGTCCGGAGCTAATGTCCGGAGCTAATGTCCGGAGCTAATGTCCGGAGCTAATGTCCGGAGATAAGTGACGTCAACAGTGTCCAGTGTCTGATTGGTTGCCGCCTGCTGCGAGCGACCAATCAGAAACGTGCCGTACTGTGACACACTCCGCCCGCCATTTTGGTGTGATTTTTGAATTTTTACCTCACAGCAAGTTTCTACTGCGTGGAGGCGGGCCCAGTGACGTTGCTCTTCAAGCTCCTGCCGAATTTCGTAAAAAAAATGATAATACCATTTACCAAAACTATATATATTTAGTTGTGAAGTGGTTCAGTGACATTTTCACACCAATTTTGAACTTTTGTTTGGTGTTTTCTCCATATACTGCCTATTATTTTTGTTCTTTCTTACTATTATTTATTAATTGTATTATTCTTACATTTGAATAAATAAAGTATATATGGATTCTAGACTCCCGATTCTTTAGAATCGGGCTGCCATCTAGTATATATATATATATATATATATATATATATATATATATATATATATATATATAGCTCTAGAGTGCAAATTGTGCTTTGATTCCATATCTTGGCTGAAAATCAAAGAGCCGACTGCACTGGGGAAACAGAAGAGTCACGTAGCAGGAGGTGGAATTTTCCATCTGGCGCAGACTCTACGTCTGTGTGGGGCGACTCAACGGAGGGGTCAAAAATAAAGAAAAAAAAAAAAGATTAGGAAGAGTCGTTATCAGAATGAAATTTTCAGCTGCGTCAGACACAAGAATTTTTAAACAACCAAAAAAAAAGTTATGTTTCCCCTTCAGGCTCATTGACAACAAAGGGGGTCCCCATGGCGCCATGTGTGCGGGTCACAGCTCAATAGAGGCAGCAGGCGGTGCTCAGAGCTGGGCATGACGCCAGGCTGTGGCTTCCTTACAATACACAGCACAGGAAGGCCTCAAGCTTTGCACTAACTTCCAAGGACGCGACTGGAAGGAAAAAAGTGTTATATACAGAACATATTTTACATCCATATCAACCTGATGGAATGTCAATAGGGAGACACTACAGTGCCATCAGTTGTGTACATGAAGAACATAGAGATATTAGGTACCTTTCTGGGGTTTATCGTTGCCATCACATTTATAACAACCCCTAATAAAAGGTGCTGGAAAGCCTATTTTCATTATTTGCCCTTCAGAAATATGGGTTAGTCCTTATGGAACAAGTATCCTAGTTGAATAAAAATGATACCTTGATATTTGTGATCCGATGTCTTATTCGTACATGCCCATATAGACGGCTTAGGAAGGCTGATCCTACTGCAGATTCCCTTTAACCCCTTTGCAACCTATGGCGCACCTATACGTCATAGGTCATATCTTCCCCTTTGATGCAGGCTAAGCATCTTTTCAGGCACATGATAGATGATTTGATCAGCTGACTTGTGGCCCTAACAGCCGCCGGTGGAATCGCGATCCACTTGCTGCTGTTAATTTGTTAAATGCCACTGTCAATCTCAGATTTAACATGGTCGCACTGGAAGCACAACACTAACCCCGCCTTTCGGTGCCCCTTTCACATGATCATGGGGCGCCGATGGGTTGGCATGAAATCCAGAGGTCTACAGGAGACGCTCCATGCTTGTTATTCCAGATCTGCTATAAACGCTGCCCCGTGGCTGGCATTTATAGCAGACTAGATGGTGGCCCAATTCTAACGCATCGGGTATTCTAGAATATGTATGTAGTATATAGCACAGCCCACGTAATATATAACACAGGCCACACAGTATATAACACAGCCCACGTAGTTCATTGCACAGCCACGTAGTAAATGAAACACCCCACGTACTATATAGCACATCGACGTAGTATAAAACACAGCCCACGTAGTATATTGCACAGCCCATGCAGTATATAACACAGCCCACGTAGTATATAGCACAGCGACGTAGTATATAACACAGCCCACGCAGTATACAACACAGCCCACACAGTATATAACACAGCCCACATAGTATATAGCAGTGTGGGCACCATATCCCTGTTAAAAAAAAACAATTAAAATGAAAAATAGTTATATACTCACCTTCTGTCGGACCCCGGATCCAGCCCAGGCCTTTAGCGATGCTCCTCGCGACGCTCCGTTCCCAGTAATGCCTTGCGGCAATAACTCGTGATAATGTAGCGGTCTCGCGAAACCGCTACGTCATCATCTCGCGAGACTGCTACGTGATCTCGAGTCATTGCCGCAATGCATTCTTGGGACCGGAGCATCTCGATGAGCGGGAAAAGGTGCCGCGGACACCGGAAGGTGAGAATATGATGTTTTGTTTTTATTATTATTTTTAACATTATATGTTTTTACTATTAATGCTGCATAGGCAGCACCAATAGTAAAAATCGAAGCAGTGTTTAAATCCCGCCCCAATATCGCTGAATCAGCGACCCGGGATTTCCGTTACAGAAGTTACAAACAGGCGGAAGCACCCCTTAGACAATTATATATATAGCTGAGCATTTGTGCTACACATAGCAGGGCCGATCAGAAGATCGCAGCTTCAAGTCTCCTAAGGAGACTGTTGAAGCAAGTAAAAAAGTTTAAAAAAAAAAAAAATTAAAAAAAGTTTAAATCACACCCCCTTTTGCCCCATTTAAAATAAAACAATTAAAAAAAAAATCAAAACCACATATTTGATATTGTCGCGTTCAGAAACCCCCGATCTATGAAAATATAAAAATAAGGAATCCGATCAGTAAACGGTGTAACAAGAAAAAAAATCAAAAGGCCAGAATTACGTTTTTTTGGTTGCTGCAACATTACAATAAAATGCAAAATCAGGCGATCAAAACATCGTATGTACCAAAAAATGATATAGCTAAAAACATCATCTTGGTGCACAAAAAGTAAGCTTCACCCATCTCCTGAGCCAGAAAAATTGAGACGCTACAAGTCTTGGAAATTGATGCCTTTTTATTTATTTTTATTTTCTTTTTTCACCAATTAAATAAAAAAGAAGCTATACCTGTTTGGTATATGAAAACTCGTAATGACCTGGAGAATCATAATGGCAGGTCAGTTTTAGCATGTAGTGAACATGGTAAAAAAAAAAATGTAAAAAAAAATTATGGGATTGCACTTTTTTTTTGCAATTTCACCGCACTTGGAATTTTTTTCCTGTTTTCCAGTACACTATATGGTAAAAAGTACAACTTGTCCCGCAAAAAAACAAGCCTTGACACAGCCATTTTGACAGAAAGAAAAAATAAGTTATGGCTCTGGAAAGAAAAAAATGAAAACGGAAAATCTCAAGGTGGTAAAGGGGTTAAATCAACAGTAATTCATATAATGCTGGGGACAAGTTCACTAATATTGCTAAAGACTGGTCTTTGATGACTAAAGTAATGATTTGTTTACCCAATTGTGAATTCTGATAATTAGAAAGAATTACAAACTTTCCACAACTAATATACTAAGTTATTTCTTCAAGGTCAACACAAAGCGTCACTTTTATTGACTACTGAAGACTCAGAATTATTCATCCCTTACAAGACAAGCACTAGTACTTAGTAAAGCCCCCTCGTCTGATATAACCTGCAGTACGCATGATGAACACACCAGCTACTGAAGAATTGAGACTGCCCTTGGCGCTGAGTTTGGAGAAGTCTCGTTATAGTACTGTTGGACAATTCACCTTTTCGTTGTTTGATTAGTTTATTGCAGACGACAAAAGGTTTATACATTTTGCTAATAAACCAAATATGCAAGGAGGAGGTGAGATGGGGGGTATGAATAATTTTGATTACAACTGTAGCTCAGAGAATACAAAAATATTATTTTCAATATCTAAGATGTTATGGAAAAGGTCTCACTTGGTGAGATTGCTCCTCTATGTCCAAAATCCGGGTGGTCACAAGTGTCAGTGCAGTAGGTGGGTGTTGCACGCAGGAAACAGGTAGCAGAGTTACTGGAAGATGTATGCCATAGGCAGACTGGAGACGTCCTGGAGACTGCAGACAGGTAGCAGCAGGGTTACTGGAAGATGCTGGCAGACCAGAGACATCCGGAAGACCACAGATAGGGAGCAGAGTTACAGGAAGCCGCATGCAGACAGGAGATGTCCGGGACATTACGGACAGTGCAGAGGAGATGCTGGAGACCGTAAGCAGGCAGATGTCCTGGAGACCACACATAGGTAGCTGGGATGCTGGAAACCCCAACCGGACAAGAGAGGTCCTGTAGACCGCAGGCAGCCAGCAGAGCTGGTCAGGGTGTACAGACAAACAGTCTTGGCACTGAAATCTTAATACTATGATCCAGGTGTGTCTCTTTGTGAGCCCAGAGATATAGGCCCAGGCAGTTAACCACTTGGGAGCACGGGTTTTCCGACATCAGAAAACCTCTTTAAGGAGATGATATTGGATTGTATGTATATCTCGCAATATAGTCACCATGAAGCAACATTGTTTTATGAAATGGAAGTTTTTTTACTTTTTTAAAGAAACAGTAAGCAGCAATCACCAGTAAATGTAACATACTTCGAAGGTTCTACAGCACTTCATACTGTCTCTTGCATACAATTATTCCACTAGTTAAAGGTCTATTGGATTAAAGGGGTACGAGTAAACAGATAGCAGCTTACACAACTCTGTCATGAGAATTATTTCCTCTCTGGACTGCAGGGGGCACATTCTTTTCCATGGAACAAATTGCTGATTGTTTAAAACCAGTAAAACATTATATTACAGGCAGAAAGGTCTCCGGTGTTGTAGGTTTAGACATTTTCCAAAAATATAGCAGATATTCCAACACCTACAGTGGCATGTAAAAGTTCAGGCACCCCTGCTAAAAATTACTGTTATTATGAACAGTTAAGCAAGTTGAAGATGTAATGATCTCTAAAAGGCCTGAAGTTAAGACTGACACATTTCCTTTGTATATTAGGCAAAAAAAAAAAAAATCGTATTGCCCATTTACATTTTAAAAACTACAAAAAGGAAAATGGGCCGATGCAAAAGTTTGGGTAACCTGTATGGTTAGTACCTAGCAATACCCCTTTTGAAAGTATCAGAGCTTGTAAATGCTTTTTGTATCCAGACAAGAGTCTTTCAATTATCATTTGAGGATTTTGTATCCATTTCTCCTTGAAAAATTGTTCCAGTTCTGTGAGATTCCTTGGTCGACTTGCATCTTCTGCTATTTTGAGGTCAAGCCACAGATTTTCAATTATGTTCAGATGAGTGGACTGTGAGGGCCATTGTAAAACATTCAACTTGCACCTTTTGAGATCATCTATTGTGGACTTTGAGGTGTGTTTAGGATGATTATCCATTTCTAGAAGCCACCCTCTTTCATCCTCACCCTTTTTACAGATGGTGTTATGGTTGCATCAAGAATTTGTTGAAATTTAATTGGATCAATTCTTCCCACTACACATGAAATGTTCCCCATGCCATTGGCTGTAACACAATCCCAAAGCATGATTCATCCACCCCTATGCTTAATGGTTGGCGAGATGGTCACTTCCTGAAATTCTGTGCCCTTTTTTCTCCACACATACAAATGCTTCTCACTAAATAAGAATGTTATCAAAAAGTCAATTTTGTTTCTGTTCTTCAATACAAAAAGTGACAAAAGTGAAACTCATTATATAGTCATTGATCTACAGGGTGGGCCATGTATTATTATTTATTATTATAGCGCCATTTATTCCATGGCGCTTTACATGTGAGGAGGGGTATACATAATAAAACAAGTACAATAAGCTTGAACAATACAAGTCACAACTGGTACAGGAGGAGAGAGGACCCTGCCCGCGAGGGCTCACAATCTACAAGGGATGGGTGAGGATACAGTAGGTGAGGGTAGAGCTGGCCGTGCAGTGGTTTGGTCAATCGGTGGTTACTGCAGGTTGTAGGCTTGTCGGAAGAGGTGGGTCTTCAGGTTCTTTTTGAAGGTTTCGATGGTAGGCGAGAGTCTGATATGTTGTGGTAGAGAATTCCAGAGTAGGGGGGATGCACGAGAGAAATCTTGTATGCGATTGTGGAGATAATAGGGGAGTAGAGAAGGAGATCTTGTGAGGATCGGAGGTTGCGTGCAGGAAAGTACCGGGAGACGAGGTCACAGATGTATGGAGGAGACAGGTTGTGGATGGCTTTGTATGTCATGGTTAGGCTTTTGTACTGGAGTCTCTGGGTGATGGGGAGCCAGTGCAGGGATTGACAGAGGGGAGAGGCCGGGGAATAGCGGGGGGACAGGTGGATTAGTCGGGCAGCAGAGTTTAGAATAGATTGGAGGGGTGCAAGAGTGTTAGAGGGGAGGCCACAGAGCAGGAGGTTACAGTAGTCAAGGCGTGAGATGATGAGGGCATGGACTAGGGTCTTTGCAGACTCTTGGTTTAGGAATGTGCGGATCCGTGAAATATTTTTGAGTTGGAGGCGGCAGGAAGTGGAAAGGGTTTGGACATGTGGTTTAAAGGAGAGATCAGTGTCAAGGATTACCCCAAGACAGCGGGCTTGTGGGACTGGGGAGAGCGGGCAGCCGTTTACTGTAATGGATAGGTTCGTTGGGGAGGTCGTGTGAGATGGGGGAAAGATGATGAATTCTGCTTTGTCCATGTTAAGTTTTAGAAATCTAGTGGAGAAGGATGAAATAGCAGACATACATTGAGGGATTCTGGTTAGTAGGGAGGTGATATCTGGTCCAGAGATGTAGATCTGTGTGTCATCAGCGTAGAGATGATACTGAAAGCCGTGAGATTCTATGAGCTGTCCCAGGCCAAAGGTGTAAATGGAGAAGAGCAGGGGTCCTAGAACTGAACCTTGCGGGACTCCGACAGATAGGGGGCGAGGTGAGGAGGTGGTGTGTGAGTGGGAGACGCTGAATGTACCGTCAGTTAGGTATGATGAGATCCAGGATAGGGCCTATTCTGTGATTCCAAGGGATGAGAGGGTCTGCAGCAGCAGGGAATGGCCCACTGTGTCAAAGGCAGAGGACAGGTCCAGGAGGAGGAGGATAGAGAAGTGTCGCTTGCTCTTGGCGGTTAATAGGTCATTGGTGACCTTAGTTAGGGCAGTTTCAGTGGAGTGGTGTGACCGGAAGCCTGATTGAAAGCGGTCGAAGAAGGAGCAGGAAGATAGATGGGAGGACAGTTCAAGATGGACATGTTGTTCCAGTAGTTTTGAGGCAAAGGGGAGAAGTGATATAGGGCGATAGCTAGATACAGAGGATGGGTCAAGAGAGGGCTTTTTTAGGATAGGTGTGATTGAGGCATGTTTAAAGCTTGAGGGGAAAATGCCAGTTGTTAGTGATAGGTTGAAGAGATGGGTTATGGTTGGGATGAAGACTGTGGTGAGGTTTGGGATGAAGTGGGATGGGAGTGGGTCAAGTGCACAGGTGGTGAGATGCGATCTTGAGAGTAGAGTGGAGAGTCCGTCTTCTGTAATGGTGGAGAAGTTGGTTTTGGAGGTGGAGGGCTGGGTAGTTGGATACACCTAAAAAAAAATGGGAATGGTTGGTGAGATCAACTTCCTGTTTGTGGCACATTAGTATATGGGAGGGGATAAACTTTTCAGGATGGGTGGTGACCATGGCGGCCATTTTGGATCCAACTTTTTTTTTCCCAATGGGAATAGAGTCATGTGACATCAAACATATTGAGAATTTCACAAGAAAAACAATGGTGTGCTTGGTTTTAATGTAACTTTATTCTTTCATGAGTTATTTACAAGTTTCTCTTTGCTTACAGCCATTGACATGTTGCAGAGGTTAACACATGAGGAGCGGATAGAAATTGTGTTCATGTACCCGGGTCATTGCAGCAGATTTCAATGCAAGACACCCTACGCCAGAAAACTGTCACTACTCCCATGTTATTTAAGTGTATCCATATAAATGGCCCACCCAAAAAAGTTTGCCTCATCACTGAACATAAACTGAGGGTCCTGTTCCAATCTTTGTTTTGCCCTTTCTGCAAATTCTGCGCACCGATCTGGCATAAGTCGAACATCCCTTCGGCGGATATTAGCTACTCACAATTGGCACCCTTACAAAATCCAAGTATTGAGTGCATTTACTGAACATACATTTCAGTAGGCCAACATTATGAATTTTATAATCACTTTTCAAGCTAGTGTTATAAAGTATTCTAATTTACTGAGAAATACTGTTAGGTTTTCATTGGCTGTAAGCCATAATCATCAATATTAACAGAAACACTTGAAATAGATCACTCTATATATGAATTACACTTTTTGCATTGAAGAACTAAAAATAAATGAACTTTTTGATGATATTCTAATTTAGTGAGAAGCACTGGTACCTTTGATCATTACGGCTAAAGAGTTCCATAGGACTTGTTTCCAAAATGCATCAGGTTTGTTTAGACATTCCCTTGCATTCTTCTGACGCTGGATTTTATGGTGAGGATGCAGCAGAGGTTTTCGTCTGATGACTTTTCCATGAACGTCATATTTGTGCAGGTGAATCTGAACAGTAGACCAATGTACCACAGCTACAGAGTCTCCTAAATCTGTCTGAAAGTCTTTTGCAGTCAAGCGGGGGTTCTGATTTGCCTAACAATTCTATGAGCAGCTGTCACTGAAATATTGTTTGGTCTTCCAAACCTTATCTTGACCTCCACTGTTTATTGCCATTAATTACATTTCAAATTGAGGAAAGGGCAACTTGAAAATGCTTTACCATCATCTTATATAGTCTTCTACTTTGTGGGCCTCCACCATTTTCAGAGTGCTAGACAGCTTCTTAGAAACCATGGCTGCTGTTTTTTTGGCACAAGGTTAGAGGAGGCTGAGTTTTTATAAAGCTGGGAAATTTGCTTCACCTGGCCTTTCCTAACAATGATAAGGAACAAGCCATAGCCCTAACAAGCTATTTGAGGTCTGAAACCTTGGTCAAAGTTATTTGAGCACAAATCTCCAAGAGTATCCAACCTTTTAAATTGGACCATTACCTTTTTTGTAATTTTTAAAATGTAAAAAAATGACTTTTTTGTCTAAGAAAGGAAATGTGTCATTTTAACTGTAGGCCTTTTAGAGATAGTTTCATCATCGTCAACTTGCTTAACTGTTCACAATAACTGTTATTTTGACCCGGAGTGCTTAAACTTTTACATGCCACTGTATATTAGTTATGTGTTTAAGTTATTCCTAGAATATCATCCATGTGACTGTAGATTTCAGATAAGTACCGGATGTAGGAGGAAATAATTCCTAAAAGAAGGCGGGCCAACATGATTGTGCAATTAAGGCCCTAACAGGTTTTTCTAATCTTCTATCTTCAGGGACACACCGCTACCCTGCCTCCCAGCTTCTTGCTTGCAGGGGAGTGGTGTGCACCTGAAGACTGAAAGCTCAGGCCAGCGGCACACCCATTCTTCTGGACCAAACAACGCATGTCAGATGCTGCTGCAGAGGATGTTTTGCTTCTGCAGCATTATTTGATGCCAATTCCCCTTTAAGCAGTAGTGGGAGGTGCATTAAAAGTCATGCCTTGTGTGTTTAAAGGACAGTCTAAAAAAAGAAAATAATAATTTTCTTCCTTCAAGAAAAGGCACCAATTTGGTCAGCAAGACATATTTGGTACAGCAGGTCATCTCTTGTCAAGTGAACAGAGCCGACTCGCAAAATCAGACATGCTCCATAGACAAAACTGGTTGGTTTTGGACAAACCACCTAATCTTAAGCTTTAGTCACACTAAACGACTTACTAACAATCTTACTAACAATCACGACCAGCGATACGACCTGGCTGTGATCGTTGGTAAGTCGTCGTGTGGTCGCTGGGGAGCGCTCACACAGACAGCTCTCTCCAGCGACCAACGATCAGGGGAACGACTTCGGCATCGTTGAAACTGTCTTCAACTATGCCGAAGTCCCCCTGCAGCACCAGGGTAACCATCGGGTTACTAAGTGCAGGGCCGCGCTTAGTAACCCGATATTTACCCTGGTTACCATTGTAAAAGTAAAAAAAAAAAAAAAAACACTACATACTCACATTCTGATGTCTGTCACATCCCCCGTCGTCAGCTTCCCTGCACTGTGTCAGCGCCGGCAGTAACAGCGATGACGTCACCGCTGTGCTCTGCTTTACGGCCGGCATTCACAGTCAGTGCGGGAAGCTGACGGCGGGGGACGTGACAGACATCAGAATGTGAGTATGTAGTTTTTTTTACAATGGTAACCAGGGTAAATATCGGGTTACTAAGCGCGGCCCTGCTCTTAGTAACCCGATGTTTACCCTGGTTACAAGTGAACACATCGCTGGATCGGCGTCACACACGCCGATCCAGCGAGTGATCAGTGACCAAAAAATGGTCCTGATCATTCCCCAACGATCTCCCAGCATGGGCCTGATCGTTGGTCGCTGTCACACATAACGAGATAGTTAGTGGGATCGTTGCTCCGTCACAAAAAGCATGACATTGCAACGATATCGTTATGTGTGACTCCAGCTTTACACACTCCTATAATTAGCCTTGTATGGCTAAAGTTTTTAGCTGTGGACAACTTGTCCACAAGTGGTTTTCTTTTCTTGCACGTTTAAAGCGCAAAAAAAAACTTCTGCACTTTCCAGTAGCAAAGTACCTCATACACATGCTGCTTATTTTTTTCCAGTAGCATATCAATTCTTTCAGTGTTTTTCACCTATATGAATGGGGGACAAAATGCACGTAAAAATCTAAACCGTGTGGTTTTCATATTTTTTCTACCAACACTGGTTTTTGTGCAGAAAAATCTTCTGCAAAATACACAAGGTGTGCACATAGCATCGAAGGAGCGCTCTCCCTCAGCTTCATCACTGACTTACCCGCATCTTACTTAGATCCGAACTCCTATAAAAGAATGGAGCTTTGCCCAAAATCTGGAAATGGGTGGACCATTACCCATTAATGATTCCCCCCTCCACTAGAGATGATGTCACGTCCGTTATTCATGAGAACACTGCTGCCATTCACTGGACTCAACAGTAACATTCGCGTATGGCACATGACCGCTGGGATCAGTAACTGGCTGCAGCGATCACATGAATGATGGACATGCGAAGACCAAAAGATTGAAAGTAGATTGAATAAGTAAGTAAAAGTTAAGGTACCTTCACACATAACGATATTGTTAACGATATCGTTGCTTTTTGTGACGTAGCAACGATATCGTTAAGGAAATCGTTCTGTGTGACAGCGACCAACGATCATGCCCCTGCTGGGAGATCGTTGGTCACTGAGGAAAGTCCAGAACTTTATTTCGTCGCTGGATCTCCCGCTGACATCGCTGGATCGGCGTGTGTGACACCGATCCAGCGATGTCTTCACTGGTAACCAGGGTAAACATCGGGTTACTAAGCGCAGGGCCGCGCTTAGTAACCCGATGTTTACCCTGGTTACCAGCGTAAAAGTAAATAAAAAAAACAAACACTACATACTTACCTACCGTTGTCTGTCCCCGGCGCTCTGCTTCTCTGCACTCCTCCTGCACTGGCTGTGAGCGTCGGTCAGCCGGAAAGCAGAGTGGTGACATCACCGCTGTGCTTTCCGGCCGCTGTGCTCACAGCCAGTACAGGAAAGCACAGCGCCGGGGACAGACAGCGGTAGGTAAGTATGTAGTGTTTGTTTTTTTTACTTTTACTCTGGTAACCAGGGTAAACATCGGGTTACTAAGCGCGGCCCTGCGCTTAGTAACCCGATGTTTACCCTGGTTACCCGGGGACCTCGGGATCGTTGGTCGCTGGAGAGCGGTCTGTGTGACAGCTCTCCAGCGACCAAACAGCGACGCTGCAGCGATCGACATCGTTGTCGGTATCGCTGCAGCGTCGCTGAGTGTGAAGGTACCTTAAGTCTATTGTGTTAACAAGTTTTCTTGGACAGTTTTCTTTCCCGTAACCAAGTGTAAGTCCAAATATCTGTATTTCTTATCCAGTCTGACTGTATTCTTTATATTATATATGATATGCGACCATTTATAACCTTTATCAGTTCATCCATAACCGTCCCCTATTGCATGAGCGCCACTTGCTGGAAAAATGAAGAATGACACCAGAAAGTAGAAACCACAAGCAATGTTAATAAATATATTCTGCAAGAAAGGAGGAAACAAAAAAAAAAAAAAAAAGTCAGCTTGAACCAAATATCTTCCAACTATGTACAGAGAAGATGTCAGTATTACTATCATTTTTAATTAATTGGGACATATGTAAAATAGCAGCCCTTTTTGTAAGAGATGGTCCAGTGGTAGACGGTTGAGGCTAATACTAGGAGCATGGTGTAAAATTACATTTTTATAGAATAAAAAAAAAAAAAAAAATGCTAGTCCCATGTCAGGCAGTATGAGGGTCCAACGTTCAAGTAAACCGTGTGCGTTACCGGACTAATAAACCGTGTCAGTCATTCAGTAAGAGACTGATCGATCAGTTTCAGAGCTCCTCCGACCAGATGCAGGCTTCCGGTGATGAGAATCTGGATTTGAGCAGCTTCCCGCAGCAGTACCGAGCCAGAACTGGCTACAGGATGGTGGTGGAGAAGATTAGCGTGTGGGCTAGGAAAGTCAGGGTCCCTACCCTGGGTGGCCCACTGCAGCGCATGAGAGATGCAAGGGAACACCAGAGAGTTACAGTTTAAGAGACGCTCTGAAGAAGGGGCGAGGAGCAGCGGCGTACCGCGTTGGCTGTCCTTAATCAGAGTATCAACCGGCAGGGAGGAGCTCCAGGGATCCAAACAACTTCTCTCCTCCATGAGAAGGTTCCACTTCTTCTGGTTCTCCAGACACCTGGTGAGGACGTTCTCCAAGGTCACATTGTAATTCTGCTGATCTGAAGACACAAAATGTTTAGAAGAGTTCACCCATACAGTGCCTTTCTCACTCCCGTATCAGGAACTGAGCAGCACTACTGCCCCAAACATCAGAATAGGGCAAGACCTGGCATAGAAATGTCAGCAGCACCTGTCCATGATGAAGGGAGTGATGCTGGATAACCTACCCGATCATTCTAAACAGTAAGAAAATTGCTTAAAAGACAGCTCCGTGCAAACAACCACTTGCTCATCACCAAAGATGGCCGTGCGCTTGATTGAAAGCTGAACATGAACACTGGGATTAATGGAGCATGAACAAAGTTATTGTTTTTTTTAATGATGGGGGGGTTTAGGAGCCCAAGCACTGCTAGTAACGCATCCCTTAGGGCCACTGGCAAATGACACCTTCCAGGCACAGTGAGGCTGTGTGCACACGTTCAGGATTTCTTGCAGAAATTTCCTGAGCAAAACAGGACATTTTCTGCAAGAAATCCGCATGCATTTTTCTCGCGTTTTAACCGTGTTTTTGGTGCGGTTTGATTTCCGGAGGTTACCAATGCAATAATATAGTGGGAAATCTGTATAATTAATAAACATGCTGCGTTTTTTTACCGCGATGCGGAATGCATTTTAAGTGATGGGATGCATAATTTATGCGTTTTTTTCGCGAAAAAACGTGAAAAATCTGCAACATGTGCACACAGCCCGAATCTAGTTGCTTCACACCCTGCAGAGCAGCAGATTAGGATTCTGGCAAGAGTGCAAAATTATTTCCATGGGGAGACAGGAATTTTAGCAGTATCGGCTGATTATCTTGTGTCTTTTTGGTGGGAAAGAAGTATTGGGCAGCTTTAATTTCCCCACCCGATGAGTTTTCCTTCCACCCCAGGAGACAGGCCCCCGTCAGGGGTGTCTTCTTCCCCTCTCCTAATTATAACCATCATTATGGGGATGTACAGACACCATTGTGAGAGCCTCACTACGCTCTGTTCTGCAGAGACACAGACGAGATGGGCACGTGCATGGATTTTGGCAGCGGCACTTCATACATAACACAGGAATGTCCAAACTTTCTGCCAAGTGTCTGATTTACTTCCTAACGTTAGATCAGACATTGTTTAGCAGCGCAGGTTACAAAGGACACACAGATCGGGAGGAAAAGCACAAGGAACATCTGGTAAATAATTTTGCAGCGGTAAACAGACATTAAAAAGGCACACAACAACTATTTAGTTGTAAGTTCCATTTTGGTCCTAAAGACACTTAACATTAGCACAAGGGCACAGGCAGATTTAACGATTTATATTCCTGCGCTCTCATTATGCCGGATTTATGGAGCACCCGGAGTAGAAATCTCTTCTCTTTTTGGAGGAATGAATCAGGCTGCACAAGTCATTTATTGGACTAGTTTCATGGAGCGTGACAGGTGACTCTGCCCTACCAGAAGAGACGGATGTGACGCTTTCAGTACAGAAGTGCCCTCTTTGCTCCCCAGCAGATCGGGGTCTGGTGCACCCCCATAGGTGTCTTTAGTGCCTCATCTCCGGTGAAAAGGATCGGTTATGCTGGGAGTACCACTGATCGCAAATTGTGCAGCCACTGCCCCAGATTTACAAAAACAGGATCTAAATTCCACAGAGAGTTACTACTATGAGTAATATGCCCGACATAAAATGCTTACCTGCAATCCCCACACCGGACACCTCGCTGATGTTGGGACAGAAAACAGCATAGTCAAAGTGGCAGGGCTGAAAAATAGTAAGAAAGAAGTACTAAGAACTGAACTAGTGATGTACAATGCCATAACTGATTGCACTTAGGTTAGGTTCACACTGCACTTTTGCCCTACGGTTAAAGGGGTTCATCGGTGAAAACAAGATATCCACATAAGAAGTGATTATTTAACCCCTTCAAGACCCAGCCTATTTTGACCTTAAAGACCTTGCCGTTTTTTTGCAATTCTGACCAGTGTCCCTTTATGAGGTAATAACTCAGGAACGCTTCAACGGATCCTAGCGGTTCTGAGATTGTTTTTTCGTGACATATTGGGCTTCATGTTAGTGGTAAATTTAGGTCAATAAATTCTGCATTTATTTGTGATAAACACGGAAATTTGGCGAAAATTTTGAAAATTTCGCAATTTTCACATTTTGAATTTTTATTCTGTTAAACCAGAGAGATATGTGACACAAAATAGTTAATAAATAACATTTCCCACATGTTTACTTTACATCAGCACAATTTTGGAAACAAAATTTTTTTTTGTTAGGAAGTTATAAGGGTTAAAATTCGACCAGCGATTTGTCATTTTTACAACGAAATTTACAAAACCATTTTTTTTAGGGACCACCTCACATTTGAAGTCAGTTTGAGGGGTCTATTTGGCTGAAAATACCCAAAAGTTACACCATTCTAAAAACTGCACCCCTCAAGGTACTCAAAACCACATTCAAGAAGTTTATTAACCCTTCAGGTGCTTCACAGCAGCAGAAGCAACATGGAAGGAAAAAATGAACATTTAACTTTTTAGTCACAAAAATTATCTTTTAGCAACAATTTTTTTATTTTCCCAATGGTAAAAGGAGAAACTGAACCACGAAAGTTGTTGTCCAATTTGTTCTGAGTACGCTGATACCTCATATGTGGGGGTAAACCACTGTTTTGGCGCACGGCAGGGCTTGGAAGGGAAGGAGCGCCATTTGACTTTTTGAATCAAAAATTGGCTGCACTCTTTAGCGGACACCATGTCACGTTTGGAGAGCCCCCGTGTGCCTAAAAATTGGAGCTCCCCCACAAGTGACCCCATTTTGGAAACTAGACGCCCCAAGGAACTTATCTAGATGCATAGTGAGCACTTTGAACCCCCAGGTGCTTCACAAATTGATCCGTAAAAATGAAAAAGTACTTTTTTTTCACAAAAAAATTCTTTTAGCCTCAATTTTTTCATTTTCACATGGGCAACAGGATAAAATGGATCCTAAAATGTGTTGGGCAATTTCTCCTGAGTACACCAATACCTCACATGTGGAGGTAAACCACTGTTTGGGCACATGGTAAGGCTCGGAAGGGAAGGAGCGCCATTTGACTTTTTGAATGAAAAATTATTTCCATCGTTAGCGGACACCATGTCGCGTTTGGATAGCTCCTGTGTGCCTAAACATTGGCGCTCCCCCACAAGTGACCCCATTTTGGAAACTAGACCCCCCAAGGAACTAATTTAGATGCCTAGTGAGCACTTTAAACCCTCAGGTGCTTCACAAATTGATCTGTAAAAATGAAAAAGTAATTTTTTTTCACAAAAAAATTCTTTTCGCCTCAATTTTTTCATTTTCACATGGGCAGTAGGATAAAATGGATCATAAAATTTGTTGGGCAATTTCTCCCGAGTACGCCGATACCTCATATGTGGGGGTAAACCACTGTTTGGGCACTCGGCAGGGCTCGGAAGAGAAGGCGCGCCATTTGACTTTTTGAATGGAAAATTAGCTCCAATTGTTAGCGGACACCATGTCGCGTTTGGAGAGCCCCTGTGTGCCTAAACATTGGAGCTCCCGCACAAGTGACCCCATTTTGGAAACTAGACCCCCCAGGGAACTTATCTAGATGCATATTGAGCACTTTAAACCCCCAGGTGCTTCACAGAAGTTTATAACGCAGAGCCATGAAAATAAAAAATAATTTTTCTTTCCTCAAAAATTATTTTTTAGCCTGGAATTTCCTATTTTGCCAAGGATAATAGGAGAAATTGGACCCCAAATATTGTTGTCCAGTTTGTCCTGAGTACGCTGATACCCCATATGTGGGGGTAAACCACTGTTTGGGCGCACGGCAGGGCTCGGAAGGGATGGCACGCCATTTGGCTTTTTAAATGGAAAATTAGCTCCAATCATTAGCGGACACCATGTCACGTTTGGAGAGCCCCTGTGTGCCTAAACATTGGAGATCCCCCAGAAATGACACCATTTTAGAAACTAGACCCCCAAAGGAACTAATCTAGATGTGTGGTGAGGACTTTGAACCCCCAAGTGCTTCACAGAAGTTTATAACGCAGAGCCATGAAAATAAAAAAAAAAATTATTTTCTCAAAAATGATTATTTAGCCTGCAATTTTTTATTTTCCCAAGGGTAACAGGAGAAATTTGACCCCAAAAGTTGTTGTCCAGTTTCTCCTGAGTACGCTGATACCCCATATGTGGGGGTAAATCACTGTTTGGGCACATGCCGGGGCTCGGAAGTGAAGTAGTGACGTTTTGAAATGCAGACTTTGATGGAATGCTCTGTGGGCGTCACGTTGCGTTTGCAGAGCCCCTGATGTGGCTTAACAGTAGAAACCCCCCACAAGTGACCCCATTTTGGAAACTAGACCCCCAAAGGAACTTATCTAGATGTGTGGTGAGCACTTTGAACCCCCAAGTGCTTCATAGAAGTTTATAATGCAGAGCCGTGAAAATAATAAATACGTTTTCTTTCCTCAAAAATAATTATTTAGCCCAGAATTTTTTATTTTCCCAAGGGTTACAGGAGAAATTGGACCCCAAAAGTTGTTGTCCAGTTTCTCCTGAGTACGCTGATACCCCATATGTGGGGGTAAACCACTGTTTGGGCACACGTCGGGGTTCAGAAGGGAAGTAGTGACTTTTGAAATGCAGACTTTGATGGAATGGTCTGCGGGTGTCACGTTGCGTTTGCAGAGCCCCTGGTGTGCCTAAACAGTAGAAACCCCCCACAAGTGACCCCATTTTAGAAACTAGACCCCCCAAGGAACTTATCTAGATATGTGGTGAGCACTTTGAACCCCCAAGTGCTTCACAGACGTTTACAACGCAGAGCCGTGAAAATAAAAAATCATTTTTCTTTCCTTAAAAATTATGTTTTAGCAAGCATTTTTTTAGATTCACAAGGGTAACAGGAGAAATTGGACCCCAGTAATTGTTGCGCAGTTTGTCCTGAGTATGCTGGTACCCCATATGTGGGGGTAAACCACTGTTTGGGCACACGTCAGGGCTCGGAAGTGAGGGAGCACCATTTGACTTTTTGAATACGAGATTGGCTGGAATCAATGGTGGCGCCATGTTGCGTTTGGAGACCCCTGATGTGCCTAAACAGTGGTAACCCCTCAATTCTAACTCCAACACTAACCCCAACACACCCCTAACCCTAATCCCAACTGTAGCCATAATCCTAATCACAACCCTAACCCCAACACACCCCTAACCACAACCCTAACCCCAACACACCCCTAACCCTAACCACAACCCTAATTCCAACCCTAACCCTAAGGCTATGTGCCCACGTTGCGGATTCGTGTGAGATATTTCCGCACCATTTTTGAAAAATCTGCGGGTAAAAGGCAGTGTTTTACCTGCGGATTTTCCGCGGATTTCCAGTGTTTTTTGTGCGGATTTCACCTGCGGATTCCTATTGAGGAACAGGTGTAAAACGCTGCGGAATCCGCACAAAGAATTGACATGCTGCGGAAAATACAACGCAGCGTTCCCGCACGGTATTTTCCGCACCATGGGCACAGCGGATTTGGTTTTTCATATGTTTACATGGTACTGTAAACCTGATGGAACACTGCTGCGAATCCGCAGCCAAATCCGCACCGTGTGCACATAGCCTAATTCTAAAGGTATGTGCACACGCTGCGGAAAACGCTGCGGATCCGCAGCAGTTTCCCATGAGTTTACAGTTCAATGCAAACCTATGGAAAACAAAAATCGCTGTACACATGCTGCGGAAAAACTGCACGGAAACGCAGCGGTTTACATTCCGCAGCATGTCACTTCTTTGTGCGGATTCCGCAGCGGTTTTACAACTGCTCCAATAGAAAATCGCAATTGTAAAACCGCAGTGAAATGCGCAGAAAAAAACGCGGTAAATCCGCCATAAATCCGCAGCGGTTTAGCACTGCGGATTTATCAAATCCGCAGCGGAAAAATCCACAGAGGAACAGAATACGTGTGCACATTCCTAACCCTAACCCTAGCCCTAACCCTACCCCTAACCCTACCCCTAACCCTACCCCTAACCCTAACCCTAGCCCTACCCCTAACCCTACCCCTAACCCTAACCCTATTCTAACATTAGTGGAAAAAAAAAAATTTCTTTATTTTTTTTATTGTCCCTACCTATGGGGGTGACAAAGGGGGGGGGTCATTTATTATTTTTTTTATTTTGATCACTGAGATATAATCTATCTCAGTGATCAAAATGCACTTTGGAACGAATCTGCCGGCCGGCAGATTCGGCGGGCGCACTGCGCATGCGCCCGCCATTTTGGAAGATGGCGGCGCCCGGGAGAAGACGGACGGGACCACGGCTGGATCGGTAAGTATGATAGGGTGGGGGGGGGACCACGGGGGGGGGATCGGAGCACGGGGGGGGGAATCGGAGCGCGGGAGGGGTGGAACGGAGCGCGGGGGGCGTGGAACGGAGCACGGGGGGGCTGGAACGGAGCACGGGGGGGTGGAACGGAGCACGGGGGGGGGGGTGGATCGGAGTGCAGGGGGGGGTGATTGGAGCACGGGGGGAGCGGACACGAGCACGGGGGGGAGCGGAGCACTGGACGGAGGGGAGCCGGAGCAGTGTACTGGCCAGATCGGGGGGGTGGGGGGGCGATCGGAGGGGTGGGGTGGGGGCACACTAGTATTTCCAGCCATGGCCGATGATATTGCAGCATCGGCCATGGCTGGATTGTAATATTTCACCCGTTATAATGGGTGAAATATTACAAATCGCTCTGATTGGCAGTTTCACTTTCAACAGCCAATCAGAGCGATCGTAGCCACGAGGGGGTGAAGCCACCCCCCCTGGGCTAAACTACCACTCCCCCTGTCCCTGCAGATCGGGTGAAATGGGAGTTAACCCTTTCACCCGGTCTGCAGGGACGCGATCTTTCCATGACGCCGCATAGGCGTCATGGGTCGGATTGGCACCGACTTTCATGACGCCTACGTGGCGTCAAAGGTCGGGAAGGGGTTAATGATTGACGGAGGGAAAGGGGGGGGGGGGGGGGGGTAAGCCACACCGATTGGAAGAAAGATGCACTTTTATCCCAATAAGAAGGGATCAACAGTGCACGTTCTCTATCTCTGCTCCATTCATTACAAATGACGCTTCTGAGCTCTGCATTTAGCCTTTTCCAAAATCCCCATAGAGAATGAATGGAAAGTGGGCGAGCATTCCCCTCCATGCTAAAAGGGATATCAATGCAATGTTCTGCCGATTGGTGCAGGTCTTGGCGGTCAGAAACTTGCCGATCATGAAGTTATCACCCATTTTGTGACCAGATGATAAAAGTATTAACTGGTGAAGAGTGAACATGTCCCTAAGGAAAGCTCGCGGCATGCGTATTTCTGGTATCTGTAGGGTGGAATTAGCCTGGCAGAGGCCAAAAGTGTCCTTCTGATATCAGTTAGGCTGAAACATCAGTAATCTGCAAAAGTTAAGTATGAAAGTATAGATTAATTATGTATATATATTTCTATCAGGATTAGCACTGGTTCTGCCAGTGATAACATGTGGATAGGACTGCATAAATTAGTGCATATCCTCACTCACCTGCAGTAGTTTTAACAGAGCAGCAGTGTCCCTGTCCCCTGTGGCATTAAACACTAGCACCCGCACCACAGCACCTCTGCAAAAAGAGTAAGTCCACTGTATGATACACATAACCGACATCAAGTCACAGACCGAGTCCTACAAATTTATCAACTTCTGAGTAGCATTAACCCTGAATATTACCAGACTACAGCACAATGCCTCTGACTTATACAAATATTACCAAGAAATAAACTTACCCCCCAGCTTTTTCCTCGTTGAGCGCCACCTCCTGGAACCATCGGACACAAGCCTTCACACTGCTGCTGGTATGTGCACCATCAATATAATAGGATATGGGCCCGCGCTGCAATACCTGTGTACGACCCAGCCACAACGTGTGCTGCAATCCTAAAAGACCAAACAGAAAAAACTTCTAGGTAAAAGAGCAACAGGTGCGTAAACCATCCTTAACAAAATAAAACGTTATTTCATATGGACCGAATGCGCTGCGTATTTTACATCTACGTTGCAGATTTTACCCTTTGCAACACATAAGGTGAAAACCCAACAACTCTGGATTTTATTGAGGATTTTTATGCAGATCCACAGCAAAATCATCAGCAAATATTTGTATCAGCTAGTGTACACTAAAAAAACTTGGCTACACGGCGAGGTGTCACATTGCAACATCACACCTGTTGATTTTTTTTTATGGTGTCATATTGCGACCTATTGGGGCGGCAACAGACACAAAAGTTTACAAATGTGTTGAGAGTTTGCAGCTGGCCTTCAATGCTATCGTATGCGACTTGGTTGCAATTCAGCAGAAATCGCAGCAACAGTTTCAAACATTTTTGGTTGTGACACTTGCCTGAAAATTGCTGTCGCAAGACATGTCGCCATGTAGGTCCAGCCTTAAAGGGAATCCGTCAGCACAAAATAACTGTTGAAATCAAGCACAGATACTTGGTGCACCGGCATAGTCAAATATTTAAGTGCGTCTTTCAACCTGCTGGTTTTCCATCTATTCCCTTCTTTGGCTCTGTAAAGCCAAAGATATCAATCAAAAAAGAGGGGGAACAGAGAAAGATGGAAAACAAGTAGGTGGGAAGGTGCGCTAAAGTATTTAGCTACACCAAGGGCGCGCCGAGAGCCTGTACATGGCCTGAACCGCCATTCTGTGCCGACATACTCACTATAAAAGTTAGCAAATCTTACCTTGCACCATTGGAAGAGAAGGTCGGAAAACGGATGCCAGGGGCAGAGGCCACTTAATGTTAGGAAGGTGTGGGTTTAGATTTTTCATTTGTCCAAAACCTGTAGGATGAAAATCAACAGCGATAATATGGTTGTGTAAATGTAGACTACCTAGGTTAATACGATTAATCCCCAATCCCCACAGTTTTAAGCGTGCCCTAAAAACTCATTTGTTCAGACTGGCCTACCGCCTCAATGCATTAACCTAACGATCCCTGTGTGGCCTATTTATAATAAAAAAAAAAAAAAAAGGTTCCTCGCATCATGTTCTCATACACTTTATGCAGTATTAGCCCTCTGTGTCTGTACTGCTACATACTTAGGCAGGTAACTGGTTCATGCAGCTTTACATGAACACCTGAGCCTTACACTATAGCTGGTCCGAATAACTAAAGCAATTGTTACCATCCACCTCTCGTGTCTCCCCTTTTCCCCATAGTTTGTAAGCTTGCGAGCAGGGCCCTCACTCCTCCTGGTATCTGTTTTGAACTGTATTTCTGTTATGCTGTAATGTCTATTGTCTGTACAAGTCCCCTCTATAATTTGTAAAGCGCTGCGGAATATGTTGGCGCTATATAAATAAAATTATTATTATTATTATTATTATTATTATGTGGAAACCAACTGGATATCTGTGACAAGACATATGTACTCCTATTATCAGCTGTGTGCAAGAAACTCGGATTTAAGTAGTTGTTTAATGCATTAATGAGCCGAAAAGATTTCTCGGAATCCCTGTAGTGGATAACAATCTTACAGATGCACTCTACCTTGACAGCCTTGCCGCTGGAGCCACGTTTGTGCCAACTGCAGCGCGAGGGAGGCGTTACTTCTTTGATGATCTCCAGCCAAACCAAGATGAAGCGAGATGCCATCCTCCTCATACTCTGCCAAGTCTGGGCACATGTACAGTGGGCACTGGGACAACAAAGAAAAGGCTTGAAAAAAAAAAAAAAAAAAAAAACACACCCCAAAATATTCTGGACAGAGAAATGAGCTGCACAACGGGTATAGGCTTACCCCGATTTCCTGGGCTCGGTTTTGTAGCACCTTCAGGGGGCTCGCAGGCTGAGGAACAGTAAATGCTGGAACACCTGGCTGAGAGACAGAATAAATCAGAAGTATGCAGACTTTGGGAATTTAGGTGCGGAGTAAGGAGATAATTTCAGAACTTTCATCAATTGTTGGTCTGCAGGGTTGAATACCAAGGACTCCCTTGGTGCTTGGGATCACTGAAGCCTCTTCACTTTACAAAATGCTATCCACAGGGATGGAGTTGTGCCCAACACTGCAGATCGGATCCATGTGTCAAGTAAAATAGTGCAGGGGAGTGCCCCGTTGTTCACACATTTATTACCCATGATTGTCAACTTCTAATTACCATTGCAATATTTTAGCATTTGTTTTAATAGTTGTAACCATTACAGCTGATATCTCCAACAGAAACAACTTCTTTAGGAAAACTTTCAGTTTCAGTTGGAAATGTAAATGAAACAGATTAACTCCATTATCCCAACCTTAAATATGCCGCCTTTCTGCCAGGCAATCTTTTCAATGGTGTCCCCCAGGATGGCAGTGTGGTCGATGCCAAGAGAAGAAACCCCACAAACAATGGGCTTCCTGCAGGAATGAGAATAGTTCATATTTCAAAAGCAACGTCTATCACTTTCCAGAATGTTGGTCACTAGGTGGCAGTATGTGTAAAAAGTTATATAATATTAAATAATCTTTATTTTTATATAGCGCTAAAATATTCCGCAGCGTCTTACAGGTTGCACACATTATCGTCGCTGTCCTCGATGGGGCTCACAATCTAAATTCCCTATCAGTATGTCTTTGGAATGTGGGAGGAAACCGGAGTGCCCAGAGGAAACCCACGCAAACACGGAGAGAACATACAAACTCTTTGCAGATGTTGTCCTTAGTGGGGTTTGAACCCAGGACTCCAGCGCTACAAGGCTGCAGTGCTAACCACTGCGCCACCGTTATATAAAGATTTTATAAATATAAGCAGAACAAGTTACCCACCTAATGATATTTGTGCAGTCGTAGGCACCACCAATCCCAACTTCTAGCACTGCCAGGTCCACCTGCATCAGAGAGGAGGAAATGGTAAGAGGTAGCTTCAAAGACCATGTCCTTGAGTACAAAAGGCTAAGGGTCTGATAAGGCCACAGACCTTCTCCTGCAGAAACACGTGGAAGGCCATTATTGTCAAAAATCGGAAGTAAGCTGGCATGGAGCACATGTCATCGCTCTGAGGAAAAAAAATGCATAACAGATGAGAATATAAAATAAAAGACTGCATGATGTTCACAATTCAAGTTACATGATCTTGTCTCAAATTCTGAGACCTCCATCAATCTATTGATAGAGGGGATGTATCAGCAGAACAGCCAGCTATGTGAAGGAGCAGCACAGACTGTACAACAGCAACATGTCAGGAAACTTAGAGGATATTTCCATTTTATATTTTTTTTAAAGGATATCTTCTGATTTTCTGATGGGATCTGATCTCTGGGACTCCACCTCTCTTTAAAATGTACAAACAACAGCAATGATTCAGAGCTGCCTCCCTTTCTATGTTAACCACATGGATGTACAGGTATTGCACTGTCCAATTATCTTAAATAAAGCTTTGGTGCAGAGCCAGGACCACAAAAACTGTTAAAAAGCCTCAGTGTTACACCATGCTTTGCCACTTCATTTAGCATTGGTGAGGGTCTTGGAGACCATAGCAATATGCAAACACTTTCTAATGGAATTTCCATTTCGCGAACATTTCTGGAAGCTTTTCATCTTTATTAAAATAGAAAAAAACAAACACACGCATATAAGGAGGAAGCAGTCAGTACGATACACTGCAAGTAACCAGGGTATGAAGCACTGGCAGGAAGGGATACTGGTGCATGATGAAATGGGACTTATCCAATTAGTTCTGCACACAAGACCATTAAATATACCAACAACATAACAGAGGAATGTATTCATTTCCAAATTGAATACAACCTGTGACTTCTTAACAACTTATTAAATTTGGTCTCCCGTCTTGAGTTCAAGCAGGGTCACCGAGAATAGTTGTCGAGACCCCCATAGGTAACAAACTTAAAAGGGCTGAAGCCCTGAGCTTTAGGTCCACTTCCTAGAAACGAAAGTGCAGTGTAATGCTCGCTTCACAATCATGCAATCTAAAGGGCTGCCGATCACCCGACTAACGGACAAAACACTCGATAGTTGGGTGAAATGATCAAACATGTTGCCGGTCTATGATCATTTAATGTTATGCATTGTGCAGTGTAAAGGGGCCCTTCCTATTGAAAGCAAGCGGAGCGGTGTACGGACCCCCTGACCTCCTACTAAGGGCATATGCTGATCTGCTCAAGGATGAGGATAAGCTGAGCGTTTACAACTTTTGGTTCCAGTTATCAGATCAGCGGGATTTAAAGACCCAGATCTCTACTGATCAAAAAGAGGTGTAGCTGCACACGCATAAATCAGCATATAATCATGCATATTCCCGTACGAGACTCTTCATAATCAACTGATCTGCGCTGTCATGACTGCTGCTGCAAAAAAACTGCACATCATAACCTTCCACAGTTTATGCAACCAGGAAAAAAAGCTGAAGACTGCACAGCCACATCCTAGGCATTTACAGTGGTCAGACCCCCTATCATCAGACTCACATCATAGCAATGTTCTGCCAAGGTCAGTAGGGGGGGGAAGACACTGTAAAGGTACCGTCACACATAACGATATTGTTAACGATATCGTTGCTTTTTGTGACGTAGCAACGATATCGTTAAGGAAATCGTTATGTGTGACAGCGACCAACGATCAGGCCCCTGCTGGGAGATCGTTGCTCGCTGAGGAAAGTCCAGAACTTTATTTCGTCGCTGGATCTCCTGCTGACATCGCTGGATCGGCGTGTGTGACGCCGATCCAGCGATGTCTTCACTGGTAACCAGGGTAAACATCGGGTTACTAAGCGCAGGGCCGCGCTTAGTAACCCGATGTTTACCCTGGTTACCAGCGTAAACGTTAAAAAAAACAAACAGTACATACTTACCTTCAGCTGTCTGTCCCCGGCGCTCAGCTTCTCTGCACTCCTCCTGCATCCTGTGTCAGCACCGGCCAGCCGGAAAGCAGAGCGGTGACGTCACCGCTCTGCTTTCCGGTTGACCGGCGCTGACAGTGCAGAGGAAAGCAGAGCGCCGGAGGACAGACAGCTGAAGGTAAGTATGTAGTGTTTTTTTTTTTTTTTTACGTTTACACTGGTAACCATGGTAAACATCGGGTTACTAAGCGCGACCCTGCGCTTAGTAACCCGATGTTTACCCTGGTCACCCGGTGACTTCGGGATCGTTGGTCGCTGGAGAGCTGTCTGTGTGACAGCTCTCCAGCGACCAAACAGCGACGCTGCAGCGATCGGCATCGTTGTCGGTATCGCTGCTGCGTCGCTGAGTGTGACGGTACCTTAAGGAAAGAAATTACACCCGATTATCTGGAATGCATATGATAAGCAGGACTGAATGATTAAAGGTTAGATTAATTGGCCTTCGCTTTAAAATTCCTGATACATCAAAGCCGCAGATGCAGTCAGGTATGAGGCAGCACTTCTGTTCCCGTCCATTTTCATGGCTGATACTGGAATTATGTTATTTCCAAGCAGACCACACGACTATAACTTTCAGCATAGTATGGAAATATCCAAACTTTCTCAGAGTAGGATGATAGCAAGTTAATATCTTAAAAGGTGACATGTCTGTGTTACATCTTTGTAGACTTATACACCAAATTTAAACTTTCCATATTAAATTTTAAAGCCAAAAAACCCCACACGGAATAATTATCCCCTTTAGTGGCTGACCTTGGTTTCTTCCAAGCGATTGTACACTTGCCAGAAGTATTTGCTGAATAGCTCCTTGCTGATCGGCTGCCCATTGATGCGAATCCTCTCCCTCACCTGAACCAAATGTGGAGAGCTGGGAGGAAGCCAAGGAGAGGAAAAATTAACAGACTAAACTTTCATCAGACTCCTGAGATCATCTCAGTGTGTAAATGTAGTTCAAAGGTTTATTTCACTTTTTTTTTTTTTTTTTTTAATTGAAATAGTATAACCCTTGTTCCAAACTCAGAGACCTCCATGACAGAAAAAATGATAGGGTTGCTGTGCAGGTGTAGCAGCAGGACAGTAAGCCATGTGAAGGAGTAGCACAGACTACAGCAGCAAATATTTTGATCAAAAGGCTAGTAACAATAGCTCCCTTCTGCAAGCGTCAGCACTCAGCTCCTGCATGAGTGCAATCATAGAGCAGCGTACGGAGCCAAGGACTTCACTCCTGTATGAGCAATCTGACAGAGCAGTGTTGAGTAATGATGAGCGAACGTGCTTGGAAAAAGTGTTATGCGAGCATGCTCGGGTGCTAACCGAGTGTCTTCAGCGTGCTCGAAATACTATGTTCGAGTCACCGGGGCTGCATGTCTCGTGGCTGCATGTCTCGTGGCTGTTCGACAGCCGAATCATGTGCAAGCTGCAGCAAGTCGAACATAGTGTTCAAGCACGCCGAAGACACTCTTAGCACCCGAGCATGCTTGTATAAGGCGTTACTAGTGCTGAGCTGATACTTGCTGAATGGAGCCTTTGTGAGCAGTCTTCTACAAAGCCTATAATAATAAGCAAATCCTTACCTGTAGAATCCAGTCTTCAAGCCGCAGTTTCTAAGAATTTGCTCAGTAAAGGCACAAGTGGATCCCTTAAAAAAAGATCAAAATGTAAAAACAACAGTTTCCAATATATAGTGGGAATGAGGATAAAATATACAAAAATTATAGATGCACAATACCTAATGCCCATGGTTCTGTCACCTATATAAATGTACTCTGTGACTTTTTGCTTTTATACCAGCAATAGAGGGTGCGCCATCCCCTATATACATTTTACTTGATCATCATTTGGAGACCCCCATGTGTAGCAGCACAGGAGGTTATCCCACGACAAAGCTTTATCACTTCTATGCAGGATAGGTGATTACAGTAAATCAGAGCACCCCTCATGCATTTCAGCACTCATATCACCATCAGTCCCATAAACATTCAATGGAGAAACAGGGCGCTTGTGCGACCACTTGAGTTGGTGCAAATCGATTCGCACATCGCAGTCCGTCGGCCACGAAGCAAGGATGACGTCGCACCAGATTAAAGAGCTGTGGATGCAGTCAGGTGATAACAGCTGATCGGCGGGGGGTGCTGGGTGTCGGAACCTGACCGATCAGACATTGACGGATCCTTAGGATAGACCATCAATTAAAAAGTATTGGATAAGCTCTGTATGAGTCTTTTCCATCACTCACCTTCCCCTTGGTTCCAGTAACATGAATGATATTCAGCCGATCCAAGTCTTCTACCTGTAAGAAGAGGTAGACCGATAAAAAAAAAAAAAAAAAAGAATGAGACTACACACAGTATGTATATTTATGGAAGATCAAAGTTAAGTACAGGGCTGTATACACAAAACGGTGGGAGACTGTAATTTGAGACTTTGCAAAGTTCCCCGATGAAGCTAGAACAAGGCTGACATGAGCGCTCCCAGCACATGAGGTGTCACCTACCCGCAGGCCGCTTCTCTCCAGGAACCCCTTCATGGCCGCCATCTGCTCCTGGGGGTCATTGCGTTGTCTCTTCACCTGATCCAGGTAGCTGGCATTTGTCTGCAGGGTGTTGAGAGTGCGTATGGCATCCTAAAAGCAGAAACCACAAGATTATTCACTGATTCTCTGCAAATAATCTATGTAAGAAATAATCCGGCACCGCATCCTCTGCCGATGTGCATGTGACATCGCACAAGGCCGGCCAATCAAGAGAAGAGCCGCTGATGTTGGCAGGTAAGAGGAGCTTCTCCTGCCCCCGTCCAGCGGCCACCGATTACTGATTTGGGGCTGACGGGACAAAATCGATCAGTACCAGCTCTAAAAAGTTAAAAATAGACACAAAAAGTAAAAAAAAAAAAAAAAAAAAAAAAAACCACACACCTTTCTTGCTTTTCTGGAAAGAATTCATAAGCAGACAACATGTACAGAGTCCTGCTCACACAGCAGCATTATCAGTGCATGTGAGGCCTCGTCCTGCCATGTGTGTACCACGGCCGTGTACGGACTGCGACGTCTGGACCGGCCGAGGGTCTACTCCCCTGAAATTGAGACAGCCCCACAGGCATGTACAAGGCAGCCGAGGTCGGGACAGGAGACTTGCAGACAGGCCACACTTGGACTGTAATACACATGTCTGAAGGAGGCCTAAGGCCCAGTTCACACTACCCTACAACTCATAGTTGGGTTACCGCCATTTTAAAAGGCATAAATAAGGGCCACACGCTGCACTATTCTTGCCGCCAAAAGTGCCATAAACTTCTACGAAACCTCTAAGACTCTGATCACAGAAGAGCAATCGGCCTAGAAGAAAGTAGAAACGAGGGTAGCATGGATACCCCTTTAAAAGGGCTTGTTCTTTTATGCCTACTTTCGTGGGGTAGGTGACGTCACATGTAAAAGGTGCCTGCCAGGCCGAGCTCATAATCGGGAGGCATCGTCCATCCATTTTCTCCATAGCTGCCGACAACGAACCCGACCCTACGGGTGTCCGCAGACATGAGGTCACCCGCCACCCGTGGAAGTCAGTGGAAAAGCCCATGGTACATTGTAACGACACAGCAGCTGGGTAAACAGGACTAGATCTAGATGGGTTTTCGCTTCTGAAAGTAAATAATATTTATGGTACAGTCACTGACAACAATCAGATAGACGACATCGGTTACAGCCCATGGTACAGAGTTCTCAGCCATCTGCTGCCCATGGAAGTCTACGATCCAAGTCTTCATGTTACCCAGTGAAGTAGAGAAACAGACCGAGCAGCGGGCAGAGACTACGCCCCACAAATGGAGAATTCGCTATGGCTGTACTCCTGTAGGTGCCAGGTAGCGGGTGGCAGAGTGACCATCGTCTGTACATCACACAGAGCTCAGCATTTACCCTGGGGGGCTCGCTGCTGTGGGAACCCGGCTGCCTTCTGACAACTATTACACAACGGGCTGCGCTAGTAAAGTGCCATTCAGAGATTCCTGCCCCAGAAACCCGCTACGCCCCGTGCTGCAGCCCGTCCTGCCTGAGGAACATGAACGGACAGTGCCAAGAACGAGGCTGTATTGCAATGGCACACATTGTGTGATGGTGGAAAATGAGTCGAGACCCCCACTCACCTCCAAGACAAAGCAGATACAGTTCATGCAGCCGGACTAGAAACTGCGGCTGTCTGAATTAGGCCCTCAAGTCCTAATATTCCCAGCTGCTGAGCCGCGACAAAGGGGGGATACATACAACTGTGAATAATGTGAGGTGGGGAGGGGGGGTAGGAGGAGACACTGGGTGCCAAATTCAATGGGGGGACGAATAAATGTCACCCTACTCCACTGTCAAATGAGCCCGTGAGACGTGAGTGGACAAAGCTCTCAGTGCACGGAGACAAGTTGTCATCTTTTGTTGCTGCCTATGCAGAGCACAACAAGCTAAAGCAAACCAATCTCTAGCTCTGCACTCTGCATAGGCAGCAACAGAATCACACGTGTTGCACTGCACGTTCCTCTCGCTAGAAGTTTAGGCTTCTGATAGAAGAGATATGGGAGAACTGTCCCAAACTTAAAGGGACCCGTCAGCAACGGATAGATCCCCGTGATGTTGCGCGAGATCTCGTCTGGGGGAGCGAGTTACAGAGAAGAGTCAGGAGAAGTCCTGGACTGGGGTCAGCAGCTGGGGGGGCTCAGCATACTTGTGGGGTCCTATCAATGTACAGCACCGTGGAATCAATGGTGCTATATAAATAATAATAATTTCCCCCCATACATCACTACGAAGGGATGAGCTGTCACAGTCATCGCCCTCTGGAGCTGGCATGGTTCCCCGACACATTGCAACAAAATACAGAAATCCTAACACACAGCTAGGTAATATGTGGATAGCAGTGCATGCTGGGACTTGTAGTCCTCGTGCGTATCAGGCGCCCATGTGCTGCTACGAATAGTCACGTGTGTCCGGCTGATGTAATACCTGATACTCCATCCTGACAGCCAGGGCAGCCTGAGCGCTGAGACTTCGGACCTGTGATCTGGTACCGGGATATGGCAGCAGCCTGAGCACTGAATATAGTACCCGGTACCGTGGAGCCATGCTGCGGACACCAGACACACCTCCTGACCCCGCCGTAACCCAGAGTGCGGCGCCACAACGACGCCATGTTGCGTGTGGCAAAGAGACTAACTTGCGATGTGACGTCACCTGGCCCCGCCCCCTTTCGTATTTTGGCGCCATAGTCTCAAATTATCATGTGGTGACAGAATAGTTGTACATTAGTGATGATTGGCGCCATTTTATGTGATGACTGAGTACAAACCCCACTGCTGTAACCTGTATACATTATTATTACATTATTAACAGAAATTAAAATAAAGGGGGACACTGATGTTGGTGAGAGGTTGACCATTAAGTGGGATTTAACCTCCGGATAATCCCCCAAACATCCAAATAGAAATTCTGTTAATCCCGTAGGGGCTCACACATTTTCACTTTTGAGCTTTTCCCCTCCTTTTCTTCCACATGCCATATCTTTTTTTTTATTTTTAGGTCTATTAAGGCTAGTGTTTTTTTTGCAGGATGAGTTTAGTTCTGAATGTCACCATTTTACCAAATAATCTACTGAAAAAGGGAAAAAATATGTTGGCTAAAATAATATAAATGTAAAAACCAGCCCACAGTGCTGTGTTTTTTTTTCCCAAGTGCCTTTTTCCCCGCATATGAAGAGTCGTTTACTTGAAAAAAAATATATAGAACTCCAGATTTGACCAACAAAAACACATCAATTAACACTATAAAAAATTTTTTTTAACAGAATGGATTTTTCTGACTGAAGAATCGTTGTAAATAAAAAAAACTTTAGGTCCTGATTACTCATTTGTTTTTTCACTCAGTCGCTTTTCCTTTTTTTGTCTTTTATTCATTGACTTTCTGCAGCAGATAATTCAAAATGGAGTACGAGGACGTTCATGAATAGTAATCAAAATAAAAAAAGCTTTTTTTCAACTCATCTTTAATCCGTTTTACCACTTTTTAGCACAAAAGAGCAAGAAAACATCACTGTGTGCTATAGTGCTTTCCCATTGAAATGGATGAGAAGCCTATTAAAAAAGTGTTTCAATTTGAATTTTCAAGTGGATTTTTGAGCAGAATCTGCTCCAAAATTCACATCAAACAACTTCTTGTGAACATACATCAAATCGCTATGAATTCCCCACAAAGAGCTTGTTCACGTGCTGTGTTTTTGGCTAAGGCCGGGGTCACACTAGACCGTAATACGGCCGAGTGCAATGCGATAAAAAATCGCATTGCACTCGGACCAATGTTGCCATATGGGGCCGCTCCCACCAGCCGACTTTTTGTCGGCCGTTTTCCTCGGTCCGAGACAATCGCAGCATGCTGCGATTGTCTCGGACCGAGGAAAACTCTCGGCTCGCTCGCACCCATATAAGCCTATGGGTGCGAGTGAGACAGCGCACACCACTCGGATATCATCCGAGTGATGTGCGCTACAAGCGGACCCCAGCAATGGAGGAGATGGAGAAATTCATTTCTCCGCCTCCTCCGCAGCTGTGCTCCGATCCTCCCTGTGCGAGAGAATCTGAGCACAGACGCATGATACTCGGCTCCTGCTCTGCTTCAAGCAGGAGCCGAGTGTCATTAGCATATTGCATCCGATGCTTTCGCATCGGATGCAATACGCTAGTGTGACCCCGGCCTCATTTTTCCAATACCAGCAAAGTGAATGAAATTTCTGAAATCTCATGCACAATTTTTTGTCTTGCAGATTTTTGATCTTCAAATCATCTTTTCTACTCTGCAGCATCTCAATTTTTTCAGGGAGTTTTCAGCATTTTTCACCAATTCAAGTGAATAGACAAAAATGCATGCAAAAACACGTCTTTTTACACAGAGTTTTTCCTGTCAACAGTCAGGGTCACTATATTCTCCACATTTACTGCTTCATTGCAAAACATATATACTTGTATGTTACTAAAAAAAAAACTCACCCGTCTGACTAGTAAGTTTTTGTGGGAAAGCGAAGTATTTGCACAACCCTACATTTTCTGGCAAGGACACCATGTGTATAAGCAAACCGGTATCAGGTAGAAGTTAATCTTTGACTCTCACCTTGAATACTGAATGGAAATATTGAAAATTTGTATATTTATTTGTATTTCTACACCCCCGTAGGTGGTTAGCACGTTAATGACCAGGCCAATTTTTACAATTCTGACCACTGTCACTTTATGAGTTAATAACTCTGGAGCCCTTCACCATGCTGTGATTTTAATTACATCTAAACACAGTTGGTTCTGAGCTTCCTATAAAAGCAGGCTTTACCATGTTATTAGCCATAGGTAAGTGTTCACACTAGGCAGTCAGCTCAGGTACCCATCCGTTCTGAGATTACCTTGACGTTTGGTGGATGGGCTCACAACTTTTGGCCAAATCTTTTGCTAAGAATCTCGTGTTTTTTCATAAATTTCACAAGCCATTATGCCATTCACATTTCATGTATCGCACATTTCCTTGCTTTAGCACAGTACATTTTGAGTGCAGCCATTGATCTATTTGCTATATGACTTTTTTGGTTATGCACCAGTTCAGACTAGATTGCTGTTCAGTCAGTTTTCCTATATTTACTAGGTAAAATTTCTTCAATATGATTTGTGTTTGTAGAAAAAAATGAAATTTTTTTGAAAAATTATAATTTTTCGCAATTTTCAAATTTTGGTTTTCATGCCCTTAAATCACAGAGATGTGTCACACGAAATAGTTAATAAATAACATTTCCCACATGTCTACTTCTACATCAGCACAATTTTAGAACCCACATTTTATTTTCTTAGGGAGTTATAAGGGTTAAAAGTTGACCAGCAATTTCTCATTTTTCCAATAAACAAAACCATTTTTTTAGGGACCACATCACATTTGACGTCACTTTGAGGGGTCTACATGATATAAAATATCCTAAAGTGACACCGTTCTCAAAACTGCACCCTGCAAGATGCTCAAAACCACATTCAAGAAGTTTATTAACCCTTCAGGTGCTTCACAGGAATTTTTGGAATGTGGAAAACAAAATGTGCAAAAGGAAAACAAAATGAACATTTACCGTAACTTTTTTTCACAAACAGTTTACTTCAGATCCAATTTTTTTATTTTGACAAGGATAACGGAAAAATGGACCCCAATATTTGTTGTGTAATTTCTCCTGAGCATGCCGATACACAGTATGAGGGACAAAACCACTGTTTGGGCACACGGCAGAGCTCGGAAGGGAAGGAGCGCTATTTGACTTTTTTTAATGCAAAATTTGCTGGAACAATTGGCGGACACCATGTCGCGTTTCCCACAAATGACACCATTTTGGAAACTAGACCCCTCAGGGAACTGATCTAGATGTGTGGTGAGCACATTGAACCCTCAGGTGCTTCACAGAAGTTTATAACGTTAATCTGTGAAAATTAAAAAAAAATCACAATTTACCCACAAATAAGTTTTTAGCCCCAAATGTTGTATTTTCATAAGGGTAACAGAAGAAATTGCACTACGCAAGTGCAGCGTCCCAGAGATCTGGTCGTTGCAGTATGACACTCTGCTGCTAAGGGGAGTGATGGTACGTCTGATGGCACTGAAGGAATTCTACTGACCAGGTATCACCAGCACACATTACACTTCACACTCCGGCCACTAAGGGAGAAAAAGGCTTTATTTATTGGGCCACTCCTCACACTGGTAAAACTAGGGGTTGGATAGGAAGTTAGTCAGAAGCTGACTGGGTTGGATTCAGGCAACATCCCGTGGCATGGGGTGTTGCAGAAAGAAGACACAGGGGGTCCCTGTCAGGCGTGGGAACCTGGCAGGTGCCTAGCGAACAGAGCAGAACGATACGGAACCGCGCCTGCACACCCCGCGGCGGTGTCCTAAGAAAGTGACACGAAGGGAAGGATATTGTGGAACAGTGTAAACGAGATCAAGCACAAAGGAGAGCCAGTAGGAGTCGTGCCGTGAGACTGAGGCAACATCCTACTGAGGCGCGTAGCCGGTGGCCGGAACACCGCAGGAGTAACTGACTCTACGCCTTACTTCGAACTCCGCAGGACAGTTAATGATAGGTTGGCTGTCTACCTTAAATTTCCTACGAAGACATAGGGTGCAACGCGTGGAGAGGGGCGTCTCTATGGTCCCGGAAGAGCTCCGAGCCTTCCCGTCATACGGGTGCGTCCTAGCCATAACATACCTGGGGGACGAGAAACTAGTAACATCTGGAACAAGCGAGAGAGAATTAGAAAGAACGAACGAACGAGAACAGAAGTTGTGAGGACTATTCCGAATGCTCAGCAGGGTAGCACTACAACACACAGGCGCTAGTGGTAGGCACTGATTTCCACCTGCAAAGGGAACTCTGGATGTGCCCATCGGACCGGCCGGTCTCAGATAGCCCTGTTAAGCGTGCTCTGGATTGAGGATCCTGAAGTCTACAGTAAAGACGTAAAGAGACTGCAACCTTGTGTCCTCGTTATTGACTGCACCTCACACCATCACCATCTACCTTACTGGGAAGCCCTGGGGACATACTTCACCTGTGGGAAGGTATACCATCCAGCTGCCATTCCATCACCCCAGCGGACCCCACAGCAGCGTCGGTCACCCTGACCGAACACCACAGGTGGCGTCACGAATCCCTGATAGACTGTACCACCTTTATTGGACGCCCCTTAGCAGGGTCGCGGACCGGGTCTAGCCACCGTGACAGCCTCAGAACCGAACCAGAGAGGCCCGGTACCGAGAACTCATGGCCCTGTGTCTGGGGGCAATCCAACTTGGCGTCACGAACAGGATCGTACTTAAGCCTGAGAAGCAGGTCATGTGTGCCTTGGAATTGTGATTGAAACGTGTTTGGACTGTGATTTATTGCAAGGACTGTGTATTGCTGTTTGCTGCAAGATTCCTGCCAAAACCGCCGCCATTGCCGCGCCAAAGGGAGCGCAGGAGAAGAAGAAGGGCATGGAAGTGGGCGTGAAAGAACTGAAGAGCGCGAAAGATAATGGCCGCCCAGTCTAAATATTTCTGTACCTTGAGGACGTGTCCGTCAGCAGCTGAGATCCGCCTCCTGATCCTTAATGGAGGGCGGAGAAACAAGAAACGAAACCGCCGACGAAGGAGAGAGCGGGAAAAGGACAAGGAGGAAGAAGTTAACCACGTGGGAGACGCCATGGCCCGCAGACCGGGATCGGAGCGTGGGGTCGGAGCAGAGGACTCCCCCAGCTACCCAGAGAGATACCGCGGCCAGGCGTCACCTGTTGGCCCCGACTTCCTGCAGGCCGGAGTGGACGAGCTCAGCGATCAACTCCGGCGGACGCAGCTGAGCACTGAGGCCGGGTGGAAGGAGACCGTCATCAGGGGCCTCACCAGATGTCTGTCGGCAGCCTCGTGTGGTCCGGAGCGAGAAAGAAGTTCCAGCACTCCGAAGCCAGAAAGCAAGGCCCTGCCAGAAAGCGAGATACTGCAAACAGAGATGACAACGCCACAGCGCAAGGCCCCGCAGTCAGCGTTCCAGATCCCAGCGGAGACGGAGCAGGCCGGCACCGGAGGGACCGCATCTGAAGCAGGTATGAAGAACGACCCTGTCCCAGTGACAGAAGACCTACTGATAAGCTCCGTAGCAGCGCCACCTGCTACCATGACTAAGACCAACTCTGAACTGACAAATCCTAATACTACTACCACAGTGGGCATTATTGCCGCTACTGAACCTACTACCAAAACTGACATCCGAACCCAGATTATACCTGAAAAACCGATTAGTGACATTGATACCGCATCGGATGAGAAAAGAGATATGCAAAGCCATAAGACCCCCATCTGGAGTGAGGGAGCTCCTTATGTGGCACCTGGTAGCCGCCAGTATCCAGCTGGGCTACCCCCTGAGTTACAGCATTAAACCTCGAAACCCCAACAAATGTACATAGTTATTTAACTGTTTCCTGTTTTGCTGCTTTAGACCCGTCCAGGGTTATTTCTTAAAGGGATCCCTTTGTTGACCCGGGATCCCTACTGTTTTACATTTCTCTTTTTATTTCCTTTTGCACAAGTTATCATTGTTTCCAAAGACTGCCAGATCATGAACAGTGAATGATTCCAAGGCTGTTTTGTACATAGTTTGCACCTTCTTAAAGGTGCTCCCTACTGGTTTTACAAAGGAAAGAAGACTTTGCGAAGAGATTGTTTTTTGGACATGACGCAGAGGGTCTTGCTTTCGTTGGACTTGCAGACAGAGAGAATCTGCACTACCTCATAGAGACTTGGTTCCCTCCTAAAGGGAATGTTCACATGTAGCCTTAAGAAATGTTGAGTTATTTTTATAGTATTCTATAGTAGGCCTTTAGTGGGTTCAGCTTATACGCCCTTAAAGGAAAAGTTAAATTATTGTTCACTTAGTAGAATACCCGGCTGGGTAATGAGAGTTATTTATAGTACGTAGAATAGGATGTTATTTAAAAAAAATATTTAACCTTGTTTTGTTTGTAACGTTCAAGTGTCCTCACCTCCCATAAAGGGAAGCATTGTTCTATTTACTTGTTTTAAGCATTTCAAAATTTTGTATGTCTTTTGCTGAAATGTGTTGTTGTTCTTCTTCCCAGTCCAGGAGTACTGGATTTAACCGCGGGGGAGTGCAGCTCCCCAGAGATCTGGTTTTGCAGTATGACACTCTGCCGCTAAGGAGAGTGGCGGTACGTCTGATGGCACTAAGGAGTTCTCCTGACCAGGTATCACCAGAACACATTACACTTCACACTCCGGCCACTAGGGGGAGAAAAAGGCTTTATTTATTGGGCCACTCCTCACACTGGTAAAACTAGGGGTTGGATAGGAAGTTAGTCAGAAGCTGACTGGGTTGGATTCAGGCAACATCCCGTGGCAGGGGGTGTTGCAGGGAGAAGACACAGGGGGGTCCCTGTCAGGCGTGGGAACCTGGCAGGTGCCTAGGATATTGTGGAACAGTGGGAAACGAGATCAAGCACAAAGGAGAGCCAGTAGGAGTCGTGCCGTGAGACCGAGGCAACATCCTACTGAGGCGCGCAGCCGGTGGCCGGAACACCGCGGGAGTAACTGACTCTAGGCCTTACTTCGAACTCCGCAGGACAGTTAATTATAGGTTGGCTGTCTACCTTAAATTTCCTACGAAGACATAGGGGGCAACGCGTGGAGAGGGGCGTCTCTAGGGTCCCGGAAGAGCTCCGAGCCTTCCCATGATACGGCTGCGTCCTAGCCATAACATACCTGGGGGACGAGAAACTAGTAACATCTGGAACAAGTGAGAATTAGAAAGAACGAACGAACAAGAACAGAAGTTGTGAGGACTATTCCGAATGCTCAGCAGGGTAGCACTACAACACACAGGCGCTAGTGGTAGGCACTGATTTCCACCTGCAAAGGGAACTCTGGATGTGCCCATCGGACCGGCCGGTCTCAGATAGCCCTGTTAAGCGTGCTCTGGATTGAGGATCCTGAAGTCTACAGTAAAGAGGTAAAGAGACTGCAACCTTGTGTCCTCGTTATTGACTGCACCTCACACCATCACCATCTACCTTACTGGGAAGCCCTGGGAACATACTTCACCTGTGGGAAGGTATACCATCCAGCTGCCATTCCATCACCCCAGCGGACCCCACAGCAGCGTCGGTCACCCTGACCGAACACCACAGGTGGAGTCACGAATCCCTGATAGACTGTACCACCTTTATTGGACGCCCCTTAGCAGGGTCGCGGACCGGGTCTAGCCACTGTGACAGCCTCAGAACCAAACCAGAGAGGCCCGGTACCGAGAACTCGTGGCCCTGTGTCTGGGGGCGATCCACAATCTGTAGTGCAATTACTCCTGAGTGGGCCTCTAACCAGGTAACCTTGATTACAACTGGGTGACGCACCCTAATAGTTGAGGAGAATCTCAGCAGATCACCTTGCTGTTACTGAAGATAATCCCTATATAAAGACCAATATTGATATTACCGCCATATGGTCAGTGGTAGACAGGGCCGGACTGGCCATCGCGCAGTTCTGGCAAATGCCAGAAGGGCCGGTGCCAGTAGTGGGCCGCTGTACGCCGACTCACCCCCCCACCAGCGCCGCCGTCATATTCAACTATAGCGGCGTCTATGACACCGGTACAGTTGAATGCAATGATGGAGGAGAGCGTCTGCTGACGCTCCCTCTCCCATCATTCCCTGCTCTGACACTGCGGGTGCGCGCGCACTCACTGTGTCCCAGGCAGTGCAGCGGCAGCCGCCGAGACAGGAGCAAGGAGCAATGCGGGCACGAGGAGACAGTGAGGAGTGTTTTTTTTATTTTACTGGACTGTGGGGCCATTCTCGGCGAGGGGGAGATGCGGGCTGTGCTGTATACTACTATGTGGGCTGTGCTATATACTACTGTGTGGGCTGTGCTGTATACTACTATGTGGGCTGTGCTATATACTGTGTGTGGGCTGTGCTATATACTACTATGTGGGCTGTGCAATATACTACTATGTGGGCTGTGCTGTATACTACTATGTGGGCTGTGCTGTATACTATTGTGTGGGCTCTGCTATATACTACTGTGTGGGCTGTGCTGTATACTACTGTGTGGGCTGTGCTATATACTACTATTATGTGGGCTGTGCTATATACTACTATGTGGGCTGTGCTGTATACTACTGTGTGGGCTGTGCTATATACTACTATGTGGGCTGTGCTGTATACTACTGTGTTGGCTGTGATGTATACTACTGTGTGGGCAGTGCTGTATACTACTGTGTGGGCAGTGCTGTATACTACTGTGTGGGCTGTGCTATATGCTACTATGTGGACTGTGCTATATACTACTACGTGGGCTGTGCTGTATACTACTACGTGGGCTGTGCTGTATACTACTACGTGGGCTGTGCTATATACTGCTACGTGGTCTGTGCTGTATACTGCTACGTGGGCTGTGCTGTATACTGCTACGTGGGCTGTACTGTATACTGCTACGTGGGCTGTACTGTATACTACTGTGTGGGCTGTGCTGTATACTACTGTGTGGGCTGTGCTGTATACTACTGTGTGGGCTGTGCTCTGTATACTACTGTGTGGGCTGTGCTGTATACTGCTACGTGGGCTGTACTGTATACTGCTATGTGGGCTGTGCTGTATACTACTGTGTGGGCTGTGCTGTATACTACTGTGTGGGCTGTGCTGTATACTACTGTGTGGGCTGTGCTGTATACTACTACGTGGGCTGTGTTATCTGCTATGCAGGTTGTGCTACATGCTATGTGGGTTGTGCTATATACTATGCGGGTTGTGCTATATACTATGCGGGTTGTGCTATATACTATGCGGATTGTGCTATGTACTATGCGGGCTTTGCTATATACTATGTGGGCTTTGCTATATACTATGCAGGTTGTGCTATATACAATATGATCTTTGCTATATACTATGGGGGTATATTATATTCTATTGGGGAGGACGTGTTATATACTATGTGGCTGTGTTATATACTATTGTGGGGGTATAGTATATTCTATAGGGGAGGCTGTGTTATATACTATGGGGGTATATTATATTCTATGGGGGCTGCATTATATTCTATGGGGTCTACATTATATATTATGGGGAGGTGGACTGTATTATATTCTATGGGGGATGATTGCATCATACTTTTTGATGGGGCTGCATTATATTCTGTGGGGAGGTGAGCTGTATTCTATTCTATTCGGGGCTGCATTATATTCTATGGGGGGCTGTATTCTATTCTATTCGGGGCTACATTATATTCTATGGGGGGCTGTATTATATTTATATTCTTTGAGGGATGATTGCATCATACTCTATGAGGGGGCTGCATTAAACTAAGAGGGGGGCTGCATTATATTCTATGGGGTGGCTGCATTATACTCTGGGGTGGCTGCATTATATTCTGTAGGGTGGTGGTTGCATTATACTATATGTGGGCTGAATTATACTGTATTGAGGACTATGGGGCATACGTTATACTATATGAAGAACTATGGGGTGCATTATACCATGGGAAGTGAATTGTACTACCTGGATGTCTATGGCGGTGCATTATACTATATGGAGCACTATGACGAGTGTATTATGCTATATGGAGGACTGAGCAGTGTATTTTAATATATGGATGACTATAGGGAGTGTATTTTACTATATGGAGGACTATGGTGCACATTATAATATATGGAGGACTATGGGGTGTATTTTGCTAAATAAGTAAAATGCTGCATATTCAGATGGTTTTTGCTGGAACAAAAATCATTGTTCTCATCAGCACATCACCGGTGTAAACTGTAGATGTGCTGCTGATAACATGATACTGTATGGTGATCTGTTAGTGATCTATTAGTGATCGTTCTGTCCCATCATTATTCCTCAGCTGGTGGAAAGAGGCCGGGAAACAAGCGTTGAAGAACTTCAGTATTGTCGATCAAACTCATTTAGCGGCCTGAGATCAGCGCATGTAAATACATCCGAAATGCTTTTGTGTGATGTGCAATATGTTAGCATTTGGGGCCCCATTTTAAACTTTGCCTAGGGCCCCACTTTGCCTAAAACCGGCCCTGCCTACAAGTGTACAAAGATATTATACAGTCACTATGTGACAAGTGGGCCTGTGGAACTTCAAATGCCAGGGCTGAATTTTAGTCCCAGTCCGGCCCTGGTGGTAGATACCAGCCCTACGGAACATATAACAGATCAATGCAGAGTTACAGATAATGTCTTAGGGCTGAAGTTCTTTCTGATGGAATGGTTCATTTTTCCTGTCTTTTCTATCTGGCCCAGACCGACATGACAACCTCTTCCAGCTACAACTTGTCTGCAGAGAATACAACAAAGACACATTTAACTTCTCATATTCCAGCCATCAACATCTATTCCTAACCTGCACAAACTCCTCATCCTGCTGATACCCCAATACTGAGCCTCTGCTGCCATATGTGACCCTATTACTGCCCCTGATACCCCAATACTGAGCCGCTGCTGCCGTATGTGACCCTATTACTGCACCTGATACCCCAATACTGAGCCGCTGCTGCCGTATGTATCCCTATTACTCCACCTGATACCCCAAAACTGAGCCGCTGCTGCCGTATGTGTCCCTATTACTGCCCCCGATACCCCAATACTGAGCCGCTGCTGCTGTATGTGTCCCTATTACAGCACCTGCTGTGTGGTTCTCTGTGCCCTCTAAATTCTAAAGCATCCCTCTATAATATAGTAATACAGGGTGCAAGTGCCCTAGAAAACAGTGCCCATATTTTGCCCCCTAGAAAGTAAAAATGCCCTGTGTGCCCCTTTGATAGTAACCTGAGTTCCCCTATAACAATATGTGCCCACTTTACATTTAATAATGTCCCGAGTCGCTCCCCTATACAGCTACCCTATATACAGCATATAACCAAAAGAGAAATGACCTAGTTACAAATGGTGCTTCCAAAATAGCATACCACCTACAAATAAACTGAAGCATATGTCAAGTAAAAATTCAAAAAAATTTTTTATTTAACAAATATTGACTCACAACAGGTTTAAAAAGATTCAGTGGATGAATACACACATATGGACATGAAACCACAGGACAATGCCCTGTGTGCCCCATTGATAGCCACAGTAACCTGAGTTCCCCTATACCCACTTTACATTTAATAATGTCCCGAGTCGCTTCCCTATACAGCTACCCTATACACAGCATGATGCTCTCTTATACACAGTATAATGCCCCCTCACTGTATAGTACAACCCACACAGTATAGTGACCCCTTAGTAGCCCCCAAACTGTTTGATGGCTCCAACAATGCATAATGACCCCCACACTGTAATCTCCATACTGTATAATGGCCCCCTAGATAGCCTCCATATACAGTAGCATAATGCACCAAATAGTCCACAATATAGTATAATGCACTCCCCATAGGCAGACTCTATAGCATACGGCAGCCCCCATAGACAGACACTGTAATAAGGCAGCACCCCCATATAGGCAGACCCTGTAATAAGGCAGTACCCCCATATAGGCAGACCCTGTAATAAGGCAGCCCCAATAGTCAGACCCTGTAATAAGGCAGCCCCCATAGTCAAACCGTGTAATAAGTCAACCCCCGTAGTCAGACCCTGTAATAAAGCAGCACCCCTATAGGTAGACCCTGTAATAAGGCAGCAACCCGTAGTCATACCCTGTAATAAGGCAGCAACCCTGTGGTCATACCCTGTAATAAGGCAGCCCCATAGTTAGACCCTGTAATAAGACAGCACCCCCATAGTCAGACCCTGTAATAAGGCAGCACCCCTATCGGCAAACCCTGTAATAAGGCAGCACACCCATAGTCAGACCCTGTAATAAGGCAGCACCCCTATAGTCAGACCCTGTAATAAGGCAGCCCCCATAGTCAGACCCTGTAATAAGGCAGCACCCCTATAGGCAGACCCTGTAATAAGGCAGCAACCCCGTAGTCATACCCTATAATAAGGCAGCAACCCCGTAGTCATACCCTGTAATAAGGCAGCCCCCATAGTCAGACCCTGTAATAATAATAATAATCTTTATTTATATAGCGCCAACATATTCCGCAGCGCTTTACAGTTTAACAGTTTCAAACACAACAGTAACAACATTAACAATACAATAATTAAAGCGAAATAAAACAACCCTGCTCGTGAGAGCTTACAATCTACAATGAGGTGGGGGAGATACAAAGTCCAGGTTTGTATTTACAATGATGTATTTACAATGATGGTCCAGCCATCTTCAGGGGGTGGGGGATAGATGGAGATAGTGAATGGGCTACACACACACACAGACATAAAATGACTTTGATTACTCAATCTGATAGGCCGCTCTGAACAAATGTGTTTTGAGCGAGCGCCTAAAACTATGCAAGTTGTGGATGGTCCTAATATCTTGGGGTAGAGCATTCCAGAGGATTGGCGCAGCACGGGAGAAGTCTTGGAGTTGGGACTGGGAGGTACGGATTAATGCAGAGGTTAGTCGAAAGTCATTTGCAGAGAGCAGCGGTCGGTTAGGCCGATAGACAGAAATGAGGGAGGAGATTATGGGGGTGCCGCACTGTGGAGAGCTTTGTGGGTGAGAACAAGTACTTTGAATTGTATCCTGTAATGAATGGGCAGCCAGTGTAACGACTGGCGAAGAGCGGACGAGTCCGAGTAACGATTAGCCAGATGGACGACCCTGGCTGCTGCATTAAGGATAGACTGGAGAGGGGAAAGTCGAGTAAGGGGGATGCCAATTAGTAGAGCATTACAGTAGTCCATGCGGGAGTGGATCAGGGCGACAGTGAGGGTTTTTGTTTCCATGGTGAGAAAAGGGCGGAGTCTAGAGATGTTCTTTAGGTGTAAGCGGCACGAGCGGGCAAGAGATTGTATATGGAAGGTGAGGGAGAGATCGGAGTCAAACATAACACCCAGACAGCGTGCCTGCTGCCGGGGTGTTATTATGGTGTCACCCACGGAGAGGGAAATGTCAGATTTAGGGAGGTTAGTAGATGGCGGGAGCAGAAGAAGCTCAGTTTTGGAGAGGTTGAGTTTCAGATAGAGAGCAGACATGATGTTGGAGACTGCAGACAGACAGTCAGTGGCGTTCTGTAGTACAGCGAGGGTAAGGTCAGGGGAGGATGTGTATAGTTGTGTGTCATCGGCATAAAGATGGTACTGAAAGCCAAATCTGCTGATGGTCTGTCCAATTGGGGCCGTGTAGAGGGAGAAGAGAAGGGGGCCAAGGACTAAGCCCTGAGGTACCCCGACAGTGAGAGGAAGAGGAGATGAAGTGGAGCCAGAGAACAGAACACTGAAAGAGCGGTCAGAAAGATAGGAGGAGAACCAGGAGAGAGCAGTGCCCTTAATGCCTAGTGACTGGAGCCTAGAGAGTAGGAGAGGGTGGTCAACAGTGTCGAAAGCTGCAGAAAGGTCGAGAAGAATAAGCAGAGAGTGGTCACCGTTACGTTTTGCTGTCAAAAGGTCATTGGTCACTTTGATGAGTGCAGTTTCTGTCGAATGTAGGGGGTGGAAACCGGACTGTGAAGGGTCTATAATAAGGCAGCACCCCCATATTCAGACCCTGTAATAAGGCAGCACCCCCATTGTCAGACCCTGTAATAAGGCAGCTGTTGTGAATTCTGTTGTCGAACTCCCTCCTGTGGTCGTGAGTGGTACTTCGGCGAGTTCTGTCTATGGGCTCCCTCTGGTGGCTATGAGTGAAGCTGCTGCTTCTGAGGTTCCTTACACAGGTGACGTAATTTATCCTTTGGTTGGCTGCTCTATTTAACTCCTCTCAGATCGTTACTCCATGCCAGCTGTCAATGTTTTTGCATTGGTTCAGTTCGCTCCTGGATCTCTCTGGTGACCTGCCTTCTCCTGCAGAAGCTAAGTTCCTGATAGTCATTATTTGTTCACTGTTTTCTTGTCCAGCTGGTTATCATGATTTTGTCTTGCTAGCTGGAAGCTCTGGGATGCAGAGTGGCCCCTCCGCACCGTGAGTCGGTGCGGAGGTCCTTTTTGCACACTCTGCGTGGTCTTTTGTAGGTTTTTGTGCTGATCGCAAAGTTACCTTTCCTATCCTCTGTCTATTTAGTAAGTCTGGCCTCCCTTTGCTGAAACCTGTTTCATTTCTGCGTTTGTGACTTTCATCTTTACTCACAGTCAATATATGTGGGGGGCTTCCTTTACCTTTGGGGAATTTCTCTGAGGCAAGGTAGGCTTTATTTTCTATCTCTAGGGCTAGATAGTTCTTAGGCTGTGACGAGGCGCCTAGGTCTGGTCAGGAACGCTCCACGGCTATTTCTAGTGTGTGTGATAGGATTAGGGCTTGCAGTCAGCAGAGCTCCCACATCCCAGAGCTCATCCTGTATGAGGTTTAACTATCAGGTCATTCCGGGTGCTCCTAACCACCAGGTCATAACAGGCAGCACCCCTAAAGGCAGACCCTGTAATAAGGCAGCCCCCATAGTCAGACCCTGTAATAAGGCAGCACCCCTATAGTCAGACCCTGTAATAAGGCAGCACCCCTATAGGCGGCCCCCATAGTCAGACCCTGTAATAAGGCAGCACCCCCATAGTCAGACCCTGTAATAAGGAAGCCCCCAAAGGCAGACCCTGTAATAAGACAGCACCCCCATAGTCAAACCCTGTAATAAGGCAGCACCCTTGTAGGCAGCCCCCTGTTGTGAATTCGGTTGTCGGGCTCCCTCCTGTGGTCATGAATGGTACTTCGGCTGGTTCTGTCCATGGACTTCCTCTGGTGGGTGTTTCTGAGTTTCACAGGTGACGAGGTTAATTCGTTAGCTGCTGCTCTATTTAACTCCACTTAGATCTTTGCTCCATGCCACCTGTCAATGTTCCAGTATTGGTCTAGTTCACTCCTGGATCGTTCTTGTGACCTGTCTTCCCATCAGAAGCTAAGTTCCAGCTTGTATTTCTTTGGTTTTCTATTTTTCTGTCCAGCTTGCTATTTAATTTGTTGTCTTGCTTGCTGGAAGCTCTGGGACGCAGAGGGAGCGCCTCCGCACCGTGAGTCGGTGCGGAGGGTCTTTTTGCGCCCTCTGTGTGGTCTTTTTGTAGGTTTTTGTGCTGACCGCAAAGTAACCTTTCCTATCCTCGGTCTGTTCAGTAAGTCGGGCCTCACTTTGCTAAATCTATTTCATCTCTGTGTTTGTATTTTCATCTTTACTCACAGTCATTATATGTAGGGGGCTGCCTTTTCCTTTGGGGAATTTCTCTGAGGCAAGGTAGGCTTTATTTTTCTATCTTCAGGGTTAGCTAGTTTCTTAGGCTGTGCCGAGTTGCATAGGGAGCGTTAGGCGCAATCCACGGCTATTTCTAGTGTGTTTGATAGGTTTAGGGATTGCGGTCAGCAGAGTTCCCACGTCCCAGAGCTCGTCCTTATTATCAGTAACTATCGGGTCATTCCGTGTGCTCTTAACCACCAGATCCATTATTGTCCTGACCACCAGGTCATAACAGTACAGGTGGCCCAAAGTACTAATGCATCTCAATAGAGGGATAAGAGAAGTTCTGAGACCATTTTTTTTTCTTTGCAGTGTGTTTTGTCTCTATTTTCCCCTTTACCTCTGGGTGGTTCAGGACACTGGTGTAAACATGGACATTCAAGGTCTGTCCTCTTGGATGGATAATCTCATTACAAGGATACAAAACATTCAAGATTTTGTGGTTCAGAATCCGATGTCAGAGCCTAGGATTCCAATTCCTGATTTGTTTTTTGGTGATAGATCTAAGTTCTTGAATTTCAAAAATAATTGTAAATTGTTTCTTGCCTTGAAACCTCGCTCCTCAGGTGACCCTGTTCAACAAGTAAAGATCATTATTTCTTTGTTACGTGGTGACCCTCAAGACTGGGCATTTTCCCTTGCGCCAGGAGATCCGGCATTGCGTGATGTTGATGCGTTTTTCCTGGTGCTTGGATTGCTTTATGACGAACCTAATTCAGTAGATCAGGCAGAGAAAATCTTGCTGGCTCTGTGTCAGGGTCAGGATGAAGCGGAGATATATTGTCAGAAGTTTAGAAAGTGGTCTGTGCTCACTCAGTGGAATGAATGTGCCCTGGCAGCAATCTTCAGAAAGGGTCTCTCTGCAGCCCTTAAGGATGTCATGGTGGGGTTTCCCATGCCTGCTGGTCTGAACGAGTCTATGTCCTTGGCCATTCAGATCGATCGACGCTTGCGTGAGCGTAAAGCTGTGCACCATTTGGCGGTACTATCTGAGCATGGGCCTGAGCCTATGCAATGTGATAGGACTTTGACCAGAGCTGAACGGCAAGAACACAGACGTCGGAATGGGCTATGTTTTTACTGTGGTGATTCCACTCATGCTATCTCCGATTGTCCTAAGCGCACTAAGCGGTTCGCTAGGTCTTCCACCATTGGTACGGTACAGTCTAAATTTCTATTGTCTGTTACTCTGATTTGCTCTTTGTCATCCTATTCTGTTATGGCATTTGTGGATTCAGGCGCTGCCCTGAATGTGATGGACTTGGAGTATGCTAGGCGCTGTGGTTTTTTCTTGGAGCCCTTGCAGTATCCTATTCCATTGAGAGGAATTGATGCTACGCCTTTGGCCAAGAATAAGCCTCAGTATTGGACCCAATTGACCATGTTCATGGCTCCTGCACATCAGGAGGATATCCGCTTTCTGGTGTTGCATAATCTGCATGATGTGGTCGTTTTGGGGTTGCCATGGCTACAGGTTCATAATCCAGTATTGGACTGGAAATCTATGTCTGTGTCCAGCTGGGGTTGCCAGGGGGTACATGGTGATGTTCCATTTTTGTCTATTTCGTCTTCCACTCCTTCTGAAGTTCCAGAGTTTTTGTCGGATTATCGGGATGTATTTGATGAGCCCAAAGCCAGTGCCCTACCTCCTCATAGGGATTGCGATTGTGCAATTAATTTGATTCCTGGTAGTATGTTTCCTAAGGGCCGATTGTTCAATTTATCTGTGCCAGAACACGCCGCTATGTGGAGTTATATAAAGGAATCCTTGGAGAAAGGCCATATTAGCCCGTCGTCATCACCGTTAGGAGCAGGGTTCTTTTTTGTGGCCAAGAAGGATGGTTCTTTGAGACCTTGTATTGATTACCGCCTTCTTAATAAAATAAAATAGATCTTCGAGGGGCGTATAATCTTGTGCGTATTAAACAGGGCGATGAATGGAAAACAGCATTTAATACGCCCGAGGGCCATTTTGAGTACCTGGTTATGCCATTCGGGCTTTCCAATGCTCCATCAGTATTTCAGTCCCCAACACGAAGTCGAGGACCCACACAGCGCCTGCGGTTAGCAAAACGTTGAGCCTTCTCCTGGGACAAAGTCAAATTGTCCACTACATGAGTCCAAATCTGCTGCAACCTATCCACCCCAGTATCCACACCAGGACAGTCCGAAGACTCAACCTGCCCTGAAGAGAAACGAGGGTGGAACCCAGAATTGCAGAAAAACGGCGAAACCAAAGTAGCCAAGCTGGCCCGATTATTAAGGGCGAACTCAGCCAAAGGCAAAAAGGACACCCAATCATCCTGATCAGCAGAAACAAAACATCTCAGATATGTTTCCAAGGTCTGATTGGTTCGTTCAGTCTGGCCATTTGTCTGAGGATGGAAAGCCGAGGAAAAAGACAAATCAATGCCCATCCTAGCACAAAAGGCTCGCCAAAACCTCGAAACAAACTGGGAACCTCTGTCAGAAACGATGTTCTCTGGAATGCCATGTAAACGAACCACATGCTGGAAAAACAATGGCACCAAATCAGAGGAGGAAGGCAATTTAGACAAGGGTACCAAATGGACCATCTTAGAGAAGCGATCACAAACCACCCAAATGACCGACATTCTTTGAGAGACGGGGAGATCCGAAATAAAATCCATAGAGATATGTGTCCAAGGCCTCTTCGGGACCGGCAAGGGCAAAAGCAACCCACTGGCACGAGAACAGCAGGGCTTAGCCCGAGCACAAATCCCACAGGACTGCACGAAAGAACGCACATCCCGCGACAGAGACGGCCACCAAAAGGATCTAGCCACCAAATCTCTGGTACCAAAGATTCCAGGATGACCAGCCAACACCGAACAATGAACCTCAGAGATAACTTTATTCGTCCACCTATCAGGGACAAACAGTTTCTCCGCTGGGCAACGGTCAGGTCTATTAGCCTGAAATTTTTGCAGCACCCGCCGCAAATCAGGGGAGATGGCAGACAAAATTACCCCCTCTTTAAGAACACCCGCCGGCTCAGGCAAACCCGGAGAATCGGGCACAAAACTCCTAGACAGGGCATCCGCCTTCACATTTTTAGAGCCCGGAAGGTACGAAACCACAAAGTCAAAACGGGAGAAAAACAGCGACCAACGAGCCTGTCTAGGATTCAACCGTTTGGCAGACTCGAGATAAGTCAAGTTCTTGTGATCAGTCAAGACCACCACGCGATGCTTAGCTCCTTCAAGCCAATGATGCCACTCCTCGAATGCCCACTTCATGGCTAGCAACTCTCGATTGCCAACATCATAATTTCGCTCAGCAGGCGAAAATTTCCTGGAAAAGAAGGCGCATGGTTTCATCACCGAGCAATCAGAACTTCTCTGCGACAAAACAGCCCCTGCTCCAATTTCAGAAGCATCAACCTCGACCTGGAACGGAAGCGAAACATCTGGTTGGCACAACACAGGGGCAGAAGAAAAACGACGCTTCAACTCCTGAAAAGCTTCCACAGCAGCAGAAGACCAATTGACCACATCAGCACCCTTCTTGGTCAAATCAGTCAACGGTTTAGCAACAGTAGAAAAATTAGCGATGAAGCGCCGATAAAAATTAGCAAAGCCCAGGAACTTTTGCAGACTCTTCAGAGATGTTGGCTGAGTCCAATCATAAATGGCCTGGACTTTAACAGGGTCCATCTCGATAGTAGAAGGGGAAAAAATGAACCCCAGAAATGAAACCTTCTGAACTCCAAAGAGACACTTTGACCCCTTCACAAACAAGGAATTCGCACGAAGGACTTGGAACACCATTTTGACCTGCTTCACATGAGACTCCCAATCATCCGAAAAGACCAAAATATCATCCAAATACACAATCAGGAATTTATCCAGGTACTCTCGGAAGATGTCATGCATAAAGGACTGAAACACTGATGGAGCATTAGAAAGCCCGAATGGCATAACCAGGTACTCAAAATGGCCTTCGGGCGTATTAAATGCTGTTTTCCATTCATCGCCCCGTTTAATACGCACAAGATTATATGCACCACGAAGATCTATCTTGGTGAACCAACTAGCCCCCTTAATCCGAGCAAACAAATCAGACAGCAGCGGCAAGGGGTACTGAAATTTGACCGTAATTTTATTTAGAAGGCGGTAATCAATACAAGGTCTCAGCGAACCATCCTTCTTGGCCACAAAAAAGAACCCCGCTCCCAATGGCGACTATGACGGGCGAATATGACCCTTCTCCAAAGACTCCTTCACGTAACTCCGCATAGCGGCGTGCTCAGGTACAGATAAATTAAACAGTCGACCCTTAGGAAACTTACTACCAGGAATCAAATCGATAGCACAATCACAATCCCTATGCGGAGGTAGGGCATTGGACTTGGGCTCATCGAATACATCCCGGTAATCAGACAAGAACTCTGGGACCTCAGAAGGGGTGGATGATGAGATAGACAGAAATGGAACATCACCATGTACCCCCTGACAACCCCAGCTGGACACAGACATTGATTTCCAATCTAATACTGGGTTATGGACTTGTAGCCATGGCAACCCCAAGACAACCACATCATGCAGATTATGCAACACCAGAAAGCGAATATCCTCCTGGTGCGCAGGAGCCATGCACATGGTCAGCTGGGTCCAATACTGAGGCTTATTCTTGGCCAAAGGCGTAGCATCAATTCCTCTCAATGGAATAGGACACTGCAAGGGCTCCAAGACAAACCCACAGCGCCTAGCAAATTCCAAGTCCATCAAATTCAGGGCAACGCCTGAATCCACAAATGCCATCACAGAATAGGAAGACAAAGAGCAGATCAAAGTAACGGACAAAAGAAATTTCGACTGTACCGTACCAATGGTGGCAGACCTAGCGAACCGCTTAGTGCGCTTAGGACAATCGGAGATAGCATGAGTGGAATCACCACAGTAGAAACACAGCCCATTCTGACGTCTGTGTTCTTGCCTTTCAGCTCTGGTCAAAGTCCTATCGCACTGCATAGGCTGTTATGAAAGGTAATTCAGTACCACAATGGACATAGAGGTCAGCGCACATACAGTGACCTGGCAATAACCCAAAAAACAAGAACGAGCTCTGAGACTCTGTTGACCGCAATCCCTAATCCTTTCCAACCACACTAAAGGCAGCCGTGGATTGCGCCTATCGCTCCCTATGCAACTCGGCACGGCCTGAGAAACTAGCTAGCCTGAAGATAGAAAATAAGCCTACCTAGCCTCAGAGAAATACCCCAAAGGAAAAGGCAGCCCCCCACATATAATGACTGTGAGTTAAGATGAAAAGACAAACGTAGAGATGAAATAGATTTAGCAAAGTGAGGCCCGACTTTCTGAACAGAGCGAGGATAGGAAAGGTAACTTTGCGGTCAACACAAAACCCTACAAACAACCATGCAAAGGGGGCAAAAAGACCCTCCGTACCGAACTAACGGCACGGAGGTACACCCTCTGCGTCCCAGAGCTTCCAGCAAGCAGTAAAAAACAAAATGACAAGCTGGACAGAAAAAAACAGCAAACAAATAGCAAAGAGGAACTTAGCTATGCAGAGCAGCAGGCCACAGGAACAATCCAGGAGGAGACAGGTCCAATACTAGAACATTGACTGGAGGCCAGGATCAAAGCACTAGGTGGAGTTAAATAGAGCAGCAAATAACGACTTCACCACATTACCTGAGGAAGGAAACTCAGAAGCCGCAGTACCACTTTCCTCCACCAACGGAAGCTCACAGAGAGAACCAGCCGAAGTACCACTTGTGACCACAGGAGGGAGCTCTGCCACAGAATTCACAACAATAGGCTCAGGTTTATGCTCAGATAATACCGCCAAATGGTGCACAGATTTACGCTCACGCAAGCGTCGACCGATCTGAATGGCCAAAGACATAGACTCATTCAGACCAGCAGGCATAGGAAATCCCACCATGACATCCTTAAGGGCTTCAGAGAGACCCTTTCTGAAAATAGCTGCCAGCGCACATTCATTCCATTGAGTGAGCACGGACCACTTTCTAAACTTCTGACAATAAATCTCTATCTCATCCTGACCCTGACACAGAGCCAGCAAATTTTTCTCTGCCTGATCCACTGAATTAGGTTCATCGTACAGCAATCCGAGCGCCAGAAAAAACGCATCAATATTACATAATGCAGGATCTCCTGGCGCAAGGGAAAATGCCCAGTCTTGAGGGTCGCCACGTAATAAAGAAATAATGATCTTAACTTGTTGAACTGGGTCACCAGAGGAGCGGGGTTTCAAAGCCAAAAATAGTTTACAATTATTTTTAAAATTCAAAAACTTAGCTCTATCTCCAGAAAATAACTCAGGAATAGGAATTTTAGGTTCTAACATAGGATTCTGAACCACTAAATCTTGAATATTCTGTACATTTATAGCGAGATTATCCATCAAAGAGAACAGACCCTGAATGTCCATGTCCACACCTGTGTTCTGAACCACCCTGATGTAAAGTGGAAAAGAAAGACAGAACACAGTGCAAAGAAAAAAAAATGGTCTCAGAACTTCTCTTTTCCCTCTATTGAGAAGCATTAGTACTTTGGGCCTCCAGTACTGTTATGCACAGGTAATTCAGAACCACAATGGACCTTGAAGTTCAGAGCACACAAAGTGACCTGACAATTACCAAAAACATAGGACGAGCTCTGAGACGTGGGAACTCTGCTGACCGCAATCCCTAATCCTATCCAACCACACTAGAGGTAGCCGTGGAGCGCTCCTGACCAGTCCTATGCGCCTCGAGCACAGCCTGAGAAACTAGCTAGCCCTAAGAAAGAAAAATAAGCCTAGCTTGCCTCAGAGAAATACCCCAAAGGAAAAGGCAGCCCCCCACAAATAATGACTGTGAGTTGAGATGAAAATACAAACGCAGAGATGAAATAGATTTAGCAAAGTGAGGCCCAACTTACTGAACAGACCAAAGATAGGAAAGATTGCTTTGCGGTCAACACAAAACCCTACAAACAACCACGCAGAGGGGGCAAAAAGACCCTCCGCACCGACTAACGGTACGGAGGTGCTCCCTCTGCGTCCCAGAGCTTCCAGCAAGCAAGAAAAACCAATATAGCAAGCTGACAGAAAAAATAGCAAACAAAAATAACACAAGCAAAACTTAGCTTATGCAGGAAGACAGGCCACAGGAACGATCCAGGAGAAAGCAAGACCAATACTAGAACATTGACTGGAGGCCAGGATCAAAGCACTAGGTGGAGTTAAATAGAGCAGCCCTTAACGACTTAACCTCATCACCTGAGGAAGGAAACTCTGAAGCCGCAGTACCACTCTCATCTACCAAAGGAAGCTCATAGACAGAACCAGCCGAAGTACCACTCACGACCACAGGAGGGAGCTTGGCCACAGAATTCACAACAGTTGTCGTCTCGTTATGTTCCTATGAAGGTTTCCTCTCCTAAGTTTAAGCCTCGTTTCATTGGTCCGTATAAGATTTCTGAGGTTATCAATCCTGTGTCATTTCGTTTGGCCCTTCCTGCTTCTTTTGCCATCCATAATGTGTTCCATAGGTCGTTATTGCGGAGATACGTGGCGCCTGTGGTTCCATCCGTTGATCCTCCTGCCCCGGTGTTAGTTGAGGGGGAGTTGGAGTATGTGGTGGAGAAGATTTTGGATTCTCGTGTTTCGAGATGGAAACTCCAGTACCTGGTCAAGTGGAAGGGTTATGGTCAGGAAGATAATTCCTGGGTTTTTGCCTCTGATGTTCATGCTGCCGATCTGGTTCGTGCCTTTCATTTGGCTCATCCTGGTCGGCCTGGGGGCTCTGGTGAGGGTTCGGTGACCCCTCCTCAAGGGGGGGTACTGTTGTGAATTCGGTTGTCGGGCTCCCTCCTGTGGTCATGAATGGTACTACGGCTGGTTCTGTCCATGGACTTCCTCTGGTGGGTGTTTCTGAGTTTCACAGGTGACGAGGTTAATTCATTAGCTGCTGCTCTATTTAACTCCACTTAGATCTTTGCTCCATGCCACCTGTCAATGTTCCAGTATTGGTCTAGTTCACTCCTGGATCGTTCTTGTGACCTGTCTTCCCATCAGAAGCTAAGTTCCAGCTTGTATTTCTTTGATTTTCTATTTTTCTGTCCAGCTTGCTATTTAATTTGTTGTCTTGCTTGCTGGAAGCTCTGGGACGCAGAGGGAGCGCCTCCACACCGTGAGTCAGTGCGGAGGGTCTTTTTGCGCCCTCTGCGTGGTCTTTTTGTAGGTTTTTGTGCTGACCGCAAAGTAACCTTTCCTATCCTCGGTCTGTTCAGTAAGTCGGGCCTCACTTTGCTAAATCTATTTCATCTCTGTGTTTGTATTTTCATCTTTACTCACAGTCATTATATGTGGGGGGCTGCCTTTTCCTTTGGGGAATTTCTCTGAGGCAAGGTAGGCTTTATTTTTCTATCTTCAGGGCTAGCTAGTTTCTTAGGCTGTGCCGAGTTGCATAGGGAGCGTTAGGCGCAATCCACGGCTATTTCTAGTGTGTTTGATAGGTTTAGGGATTGCGGTCAGCAGAGTTCCCACGTCCCAGAGCTCGTCCTTATTATCAGTAACTATCAGGTCATTCCGTGTGCTCTTAACCACCAGATCCATTATTGTCCTGACCACCAGGTCATAACAGCCCCCATAGTCAGACCCTGTAATATGGCAGCCCCCATAGTCAGACCCTGTAATAAGGCAGCCCCCATAGTCAGAACCTGTAATAAGGCAGCCCCCATACTCAGACCCTGTAATAAGGCAGCACCCCTATAGTCAGACCCTGTAATAAGGCAGCACCCCTATAGGCGGCCCCCATAGTCAGACCCTGTAATAAGGCAGCCCCCATAGTCAGACCCTGTAATAAGGCAGCCCCCATAGTCAGACCCTGTAATAAGGCAGCCCCCATAGTCAGACCCTGCAATAAGGCAGCCCCCATAGTCAGACCCTGTAATAAGGCAGCCCCCATAGTCAGACCCTGTAATAAGGCAGCCCCCATAGTCAGACCCTGTAATAAGGCAGCACCCTTATAGGCAGCCCCCATAGTCAGACCCTGTAATAAGGCAGCCCCCATAGTCAGACCCTATAATAAGGCAGCCCCCATAGTCAGACCCTGTAATAAGGCAGACCCCATAGTCAGAGCCTGTAATAAGGCAGCCCCCATAGTCAGACCCTGCAATAAGGCAGCCCCCCATAGGCAGACCCTGTAATAAGGCAGCAGCACCCATAAAAAAAAATACTCACCTCTCTTCTTCCTGGTTCCTGTGCTGCTCCCACTGATCTCCGGACTGCGGGTGCCGGGCGGTGACGTCATCGCGCCAGCTGTCAGTGTCGGCGACGTCAGACGCCAATACTGACAGGGGGATGATGGGAGAAGGGGCGTAGCGCTCCTTCTCCCATCAATGCGATCAGCTGTATCGGATAAATGCCGGAACAGCTGATCTTCCAATGACGGCGGGGTGCCGACTGCTGGCACCGGGCCCCCCCCGCCTGCTCAGGGGCCCCAGAGCAGCCGGACGCAGAGCAGGGAGATCGATTGTCCCTGCTCTGCTGCAGAATGTAACTGTATCGTAGCTCCGGGTGGGCCCCCTCAGAACACCGGGCCGGGGTGACCGCACCCTCTGCCCCCCCCCCCCCCCCCAGTAGCTACGCTACTGCTCAGAAGGCAAGGAGCGCCAGATTTTACTGTCATGGTTTGCAGGTACCATGACCCACTGGGAGAGCCCATGAGGTGCCAGAACAGCAGAACCCACCATAAGTGACCCCATTTTACAAACTACACCTCTCAACGAATTCATCTAGGGATGCAGTGATCATATTAACACCACGGGTGTGTCACAGAATTTTACACCATTGGTACTGAATGTGGCAATACCACATCTGTGGCTGTACAGTACTACTTAGCAATACGGAGAGACTCGGGAGGAATGGAGTGCTATTTGTCTCCTGGAGCGCAGATTTTCCTAGAACAGTTTGCGGACTCCCTATACAGAACCCTTATTTGCTAGAAGAGCAGAATCTTCCCTAAAGTGACCCCATTTTGGAAATTATACCCCTTTGGGAATTTATCTACAGGTGTAGTGACGATTTTGATTCTGTATTTTCCAGAAACAACAGCAATGAATTTTGCCGAGTAGAAATTGCAAACTGCCATTATAGTGACCACCAGTATGCTGTAGTGACCAGTATGTTGCAGTCACCAGTTCGTTAAGCCCAGCCCGTACTTCTGGAGACATGCACCGGTAAGTTAGGTGGGTTTTCATAGTTGCAGAAATGGCAAATGTGGATGCTATATTTGGTTTAGGTATCATCGATACTAGAATAATATCATTTTTTTATGTTTGGCTGCTGTCACACACTAAAAGACGCTTTTTATTGCAAGAAATAGTTTTTGCATCACCATATTTTGAGCGCTATAATTTTTCCATATTTTGGCCCACAGAGTCATGTGATGGGCTGTTTTTTTTTGCGGGACAAGTTGACGTTTTTATTGGTACCATTTTCAGACACATGATGTTTTTTGATCGCTTTCTATTCCAATTTTTGGGAGGCAGAATGAACAAAAAAACAGCAATTCTGTAATTTTTTTTGGGGGGTGAGGGGGTTTATGTCATTTTGCATGTTGTAAAATTGATAAGGCAGTTTTATTCTTTGGCTCAGTAAGATTACAGCGATACCACATTTAAGATCGAAGAGCTGTGGATATTCTCTCCCAGGCCGGGAGAGATAACCTTCCCCCACTGGGGAAAGCCCCCATTAGGATTGCTTCCTGTTGTCATTGGGGGGTCTGTTGAACAAGAACCCTTTGGTTTTTCTTCTATCCTCCCCCTTCCTGGGGGGCTTCCTCCGGATAGTTCCTACTCTGGATTTCCTATAAGGGGTGTTGGAGAGGACAGGGAAGCAATTTTTATTATCCCCCGCTTTATCCAGAATATCATCAAGCATAGGCCCTAATAAAATTTCGCCCTCACAGGGAATGGAGCATGATTTTGACTTTGGAGGTCTCCTGGCCAACATTTAAGCCAGAAGGCTCGCTGGGATGCGTTAGAAAAAACTACCGATCTGGCTGCCAGCCTGACCGAGTCCACCAATGCGTCAGCCAAGAAGCAGCTGCCCCTTTCATTACTGGAATGGAGTCTAGTATAGCGTCCCTAGATGTTTTTTCCTCTCAGCCGTGATAGTCAGACCATCAGTGGTAGCGGTAGTGCCTCAGGACTCCGCACCAGCCGAGGCAAGGGAACCCTGCAGCCTGAATCAGTCTGGCCGGGCCTGGCATCCCACGATGATCCTTTTCTTCTTCTGCCTTACAGGCCCCCCGACTGTAGGTTCCCTGTCAAGGACTGGAAACCAACTGATGCGGGAGAGAGGTACCGCCCTTTGTATCTGTAGGTTTCCTGTCTTTGAAGGGCGGGTCCCCTCTCTCCGTGGTGCCGTCATGGGGGAAGGAGAAATAATTATTTTTGCATCACTTTATTCTGACAGCTATAACTTTTTTATTTTTCGGAGCTGTATCTTTGCTTGTGTTTTGGGAGACAAGATGACGTTTTCAGTGGTACCATGTTTATTTATATCCTTTTTTTTTACTGTAAATTTTTATTAAGGTTTTTAAAATGTTAACAAAGAACATGAGTTCAAACAAACAAAATATTCAAAAACATCCCACAATAAGTAATAAAGAGAAGGTTAGAAAAGTTAAAAAGTAATGTGAGGTTAAATACAGGGAATTACTCCCTCTAGAGGTAGAACACCCAATTGTAAAATGAAGCATTGAATACAAATTTCCAAGTATACTTATTAACATATATTCCCAGACCTTCCATTAGCTAGAACCAATCATCATTATACAGGAAAATAACATAAGAAAATTAACTTGGATAATATATAAATGTACCTCACATAGACGGAGAAAAGGACAAGACTCACATAAAGAGGGTAGGGAAATGGGGAGATACATGTTCCAAAAGAGGCAGTATGTAGTAAGAAAAGCCTAACTATTTCTCTGAGCCCAGTAATAATCCAATGGGTCCCAAACAGAATCAAATCCATCCACTCTCACTCCTAAAAGAGATGTCATGTACTCCATTTTACGAATGTCATCTTTTATATAATAATCTTTTATTTTATATAGCGCCATCATATTCCACAGCGCTTTACAGTTTACACACATTATCATCGCTGTCCCTGATGGTGCTCACAATCTAAATTCCCTATCAGTATGTCTTTGGAATGTGGGAGGAAACTGGAGTACCGGTCCTTGCAGATGTTGTCCTTGGTAAGATTTGAACCCAGGACTCCAGCGCTGCAAGGCTGCAGTGCTATCCACTGAGCCACCGTGCTGCCCTCTATTCAGTAAATGCTGGTGGGTAGAAAGAGTAGTTTGCTTCCAGTGAAGGGCTATCAAACACCATACCGCTGTAAGGATATGTAATAACAGCTTGGCTGAGTTTTTCCACATCACCTTAGGGGGAACATTTAACAAATATAGAATTGGGTCAAGCCCCATCGCGACATAGAGAACGCTGTTATTTGAAACTCTCACTTCTTCCCAAAAACCTGTGATCCCAGGACAAGACCAAAAAATATGGAATTGAGTGCCCACCTCTGAACCGCAATGCCAAAACAGATTTGAGAGTTGAGGGTTCAATCTGTGGAGGAGGTCAGGCGTGTGATACCAGAACATCAGTATTTTGTACTGATTTTCCTTATAAAAACTTATAAAAAGTGCAAATGGAGGACTTGGCTGCTTTCTCCCAAATGATGTGCCAACATTGAGGTGTTATCCCCCTTCTCAGGATAGACTCCCATCTGCTCATGTAGGAATGCTTTAGTTGTTGGCCTTCCTGAGGAAAACCTAGAATCCTATATTTTTCTGAGATTAATCCTTTGGTCGACAGACCTCTTCTGCAAATCCTGTGGAAATCAGTCGGCAAAGAGACATTTGGTATGCCATAGATAGAGCGAGGAAGCAAAATGTTTGACCTGCAAATACTGGAATAACTCTTTATTAGAGATGGCAAACTTGGACTTGATAGCTGTCAGGCTGCTGCAGTGCAGTACAGCGCAACTTCCACCAGGGGGAGCTTGAGAGGAAAGTGAGACTGCACACACAGGCCAGCAGAATAGACGCCACCAAGTGGCGAGAGAGTGGTCAGACAAGCCGAGTCAAAAGCACGAGATAGCACGACAGTATAATAGGATTAGACAGATGGATAGTCAGGATATAGCCAGAGATCAGTAAACCAGAACGGGCAATATACGGTACAATAGGGACAAAGAGTAACAAAGTAAATAACCAAGCCAGCAGATCAGAACCGGAGAGTCAAGCAGACAAATAGACAGAGAAATACTGGGAAAAGGGCAGAGGGAGTTAACAGACACAGGACAAGTCAGGGTCCACAGCAGGGCAAATCAAGAGCTACCAGCAGGGTCAGGTTAACACACCAAAGGCAGAACTATAGCTGACACTGCCAGCAAGATTCATGGGAGCTAAATAGCAAACCTGAACCCAGAATGAGGCAGAGCAAAGTTAAACCTTGACATGATCCATCCCAAAAAAAAGGGCAGACACTAATAAACCCTAGAACGGATCATGACAATAGCATGGAAGAAGCTATAGCATGTCCCCGTCTACTAGGTCCGAAAACCAAAATAATCCCGCAGAGGTCAACGCGTGAACCATTGCGTGGTCCATACTATTTGGTAACAAAGGTTGATATATGAAAGAAATAATTGGCGAGTTAGGGGAAGCCAGATTAAACCTCTTCATACATGAAAACCAGACCTCCCTCATGAACAGCATAGAGCCCAGCAAGAATAACGGGGTTCTAGAGGTCCTAACTGACCATAATAGCAGGTTCTGTTTAAATGCTGCTAGCCATAGCTTTTCTATTTCTGTCCATTTGTTGCATGCATATAATGAAGGCAATGAGGGAATCCTACGTAAATGAGCGGCCCAGTAATATTTAATAATGTCAGGGACTGCTGTTCCTGGCAGATCCAGACGATTCAGTAAGAGGGGCCATTGAAATTGTTGAGAGATTTGGTACTGTGTCGGGATTGACAATTAATTGGGATAAGTCGGTTCTTTTTAGGGTGGATGACGTAGGTGAGAATGTGAGTGAGGATGTTGGTGATGAAAGGTTACAGGTGGTTTCTAAATTTAAATACCTTGGAATTTATGTTTCGGTGCCAATTGCGGAGTACCTACAGAGGAATTTGGCTCCTGTTATGGGAGTACTCAAGGCGAAGGTAGATGCCTGGAATAAACTACATCTATCGGTCGTCGGTAGGGTAAACCTTATTAATATGGTCCTGATGCCTAAAATTCTATATGTTCTACATAACGCACCAATTTGGATCCCTCGGGGGAAGTTCAGGCAGATTAATGCTCTCTTTAGAAGTTTGATATGGGGAAGACAATATCCACGTATTAGCCTGGAGACGCTTCAGCGACCTAAGGAGGATGGTGGTTTGGCTTTGCCCAACCCGGAAATATACTTCCTTGCGGCACAGAGCCAGCATTTGAAGGGCTGGGCGCGGGGGGCGTCATCCAGTGCAGTACAACATCTAATGGAAGAGGTAACGGACCGACGACCGATGGCTAGGTATTTGGAAGATGGCTCTTTGGGCGCTTTGGGGAAAGTATACCCAACCCTGTTCCTGATTCGTAAAATATGGAATAGACTAAGGCAGATTCGTGGGGTTACAGGGTTGACTAAATTCACACCGATATGGTCTAATAGCAATTTAAAAGAATTTGAGGCTTTGGGAGGACTGATGGAATGGCAGAATAAGGGAATTTGTTTTGTTCACCAGATAATTCAGCAGCAAGCATTGAAGTCCTTTTCTCAATTGCAGGTAGAATTTGGGCTGCGATCCACAGGGGTATATCAGTACACGCAGATGAGACATGCCTTTAGAGCTCAGAAGAAGAAGGTTGATATCAGAGTTCAAGAGGATATTGTGTTGGAGTATATGTGTGGTGACGGGACTACAAGGGGAGTTATTTCTACTCTGTACAAGGACCTTATGCACACGTTTTTGCTAGATTTCCCTATAAAGGCGAGAGCTAAGTGGGAGAGGGAAGTAGGGCCGATGGAGAATGAAACCTGGGAATCGGTGATGGAGTGGGTTCCGCGACTATCCTTGAGTGAACCATATAGACTCTCGCAGTTATATATTCTGCATAGAGTATATAAATCTCCGGAAGTGCTATACAAAGCGGGATTGCGTGCCAACTCTGAGTGCCCGAGGTGTGCGAGTGAGAATGCAGGAATATATCATATGATGTGGACGTGTTCTAGGCTAGCTGCTTTTTGGGTGGTGGTTTTGAGCCGGGTTGAAGTAGCGTATAAGTGCAGAGTTCTTAGAGACCCGATAGTATGCGTGCTGGGATATGTGGAAGAAATTGGAGTTGACAATACTTGGAAGATTGCAATTGCTAGGTTACTCTACATGGCAAGGAAAGTAATAGCACGAAATTGGATTAATGTGGAACCACCTGCGAGAAGGGAATTTCTCCAATATGTTCAACATGGTTTGAAATTGGAAAAGGGGGTGTACAAAAAAAGGGGAAGAATAGAAATGTATAATAAGATGTGGTCTCCTTGGCTTGAATTGGATTGAGGAGTATAGACGTCGAGTTTCTTAAGACCTGGATAAGGATAAACTACACGAGGCAGGGAAGGCCTCAGTGGGGTGTAGATTGGGTATGAGCTGTCTTAGGGGGGAGGGGGGTAGTTGGGGTAATGTTGGGGTGTATTGAAATAAGAAAATGTGTATGTGACATAATGCAATGTTAATGGCTTCCGGATGGTCTTCTTTATATTGTTAATAAAAATCTATTTAAATAAAAAAAAAAAAATAATGTCAGGGACTAAAAGGACCCCTTATGACTTATGAGAGACAAGGACACTCTTGGACGTTTATCATTCCAAATGAACCTCATCATAGCTGCCTGAAGGGACTTAAGTTCGCTTAAGGGAACCTTGACCGGTAAAGTCTCAAAATAATAGAGTAGCTTAGGAAGGAGAGACATTTTAATTGAAGTAATACGGCCTATTAATGAGAGAGAGAGAGAGTGGTTTCCACTTGTCCATCAGTCTCCTTAATTCACTTAAATGTCGCAGAATGTTAGTGCAGCGCCCCAGAGACCTGGTCGTTGCAGTATGATGCTCTGCCACTAAGGGGAGTGATGGTACGTCTGATGGCACTAAAGGAGTTCTCCTGACCAGGTATCACCAGAACACATTACACTTCACACTCCGGCCACTAGGGGGAGCAAAAGGCTTTATTTATTGGGCCACTCCTCACACTGGTAAAACTAGGGGTTGGGGACGAAGTTAGTCAGAAGCTGACTGGGTTGGATTCAGGCAACATCCCGTGGCAGGGGGTGTTGCAGGGAGAAGACACAGGGGGGTCCCTGTCAGGCGTGGGAACCTTGCAGGTGTCTAGCGAACAGAGCAGAACGTAACGGAACCGCGCCTGCACACCCCACGGTGGCATCCTAAGAGAGACATGAAGGGAAGGATATTGTGGAACAGTGTAAACGAGATCAAGCACAAAGGAGTACCAGTAGGAGTCGTGCTGTGAGACTGAGGCAACATCCTACTGAGGCGCGTAGCCAGTGGCCGGAACACCGCGGGAGTAACTGACTCTAGGCCTTACTTCGAACTCCACAGGACAGTTAATCATAGGTTGGCTGTCTACCTTACTACACCTATGAAGACATAGGGGGCAACAGTGGGAGAGGGGCGTCTCTAGGGTCCCGGAAGACCTCCAGGCCTTCCCGTCATACGGGTGCGTCCTAGCCATAACATACCTGGGGGACGTTGAAACTAGAAACATCTGGAACCAAAGAGAGAGAGAGAGAGCTGTAGAGAACGAACTAACGAGAACAGCAGTTGTGAGGACTATTCCGAATGCTCAGCAGAGTAGGACTACAACACACAGGCGCTAGTGGTAGGCAACGATTTCCATCTGCGAAGGAAACCCTGGATGTGCCCATCGGATCGGCCAGTCTCGGATAGCCCTGTTAAGCGTGGATTGAGGATCCTGAAGTCTTCAGTAAAGAGACTGCAACCCTGTGTCCTTGTTATTGACTGCACCTCACACCATCACCATCCACCTTACTGGGAAGCCCTGGGACATACTTCACCTGTGGGAAGGTATACCATCCAGCTGCCATTCCATCACCCCAGCGGATCCCACAGCAGCGTCGGTCACCCTGACTGAACACCACAGGTGGCGTCACGAACCCCTGACAGACTGCACCACCTTTATTGGACGCCCCTTAGCAGGGTCACGGACCGGGTCTAGCCACTGTGACAGCCTCAGAACCGAACTAGAGAGGCCCGGTACCGAGAACTCGTGGCCCTGTGTCTGGGGGCGCTCCATTGGTACTATATAGATTACTGTAGGAAGAAGACAAGTTTACCTCAAGGTATTTAATGGCCTTGGACTTCCATCTAAATTTGAAGTTTAGCTTTAGATGATCTAATTCATCAGGAGGAATATTTAAAGGGAATCTGTCACCCCAAAATTCGCCTATAAGCTAATGCCACCGGCATCAGGGGCTTATCTAAAGAATTCTGTAATGCTGTATGTAACGGGGTCTAACAACCTGAGGTACCTCTTTCAGTACCACCCCGTGTTTCAGGAGGTCCACGCTGCTTTTGCTGGATTCTGAATGAAGGATGCTGGCTGGAATTCCTTGGTTACGTGAGAGCATATAAAAGCTGACTGCTACCCCACGTATTTCCAGTCTAAAAGAACACACTTTATTTTCAGCACACAAATATATAACACAGATACACAGGACAGGCCAATAGGAAAACAGCTGGCCAGACATACATTACAATAGCCGCAGGGGGCCAGAGCCTGCCACTATTTACTGTGGGAATTACAAAGGTGGGGGGAGGTCAGAAAGAGAATATCTTGTCCAGGGGCGCAGCCTGTGGACTGATGCATTTCACATGGAAACTATTATACATACATATACTGGATAACATTCTTGGTGCTGGGGGGTTCTGTAACACAACTCCCCTTTTCAGCGACGCGATCGGCATACACAGTCTGATCCTTAACGGATCGGTTTGGGGATGACCGAAGTTTATGGGGTTGGTACGAGTTCCGTTTGTCGACTTAGTCCATCGGCGTTACCGTTTTGTTTGCCGGGTCTGTAGTGGATGGTGAAGTCCAGAGGTTGTAGGGCTAAACTCCACCGCAGTAATCTGGCGTTGTCTCCGGAGACCCGATTAAGCCAGACTAGGGAATTATGGTCCGTTAGGAGGGAAAACTGTCGTCCATACAAATATGGTTGTAACTTTTTGAGTGCCCATACTATTGCCAGGCACTCCTTCTCGATGGCCGCATAGCTCACTTCACGGGGCAGTAGTTTCCGACTCAGGTAAGCTACTGTGTGTTCTTGGCCGTCTGGCCCGACTTGGCTCAGTACTGCCCCCAATCCAAACATAGAAGCGTCTGTGTGGACCAGGAAACGTTTAGTTGGATCGGGTGCGGCCAATACAGGGGTATTGGTGAGGGCGTCCTTTAGCTGGCGGAAGGCTTCCTCACACTCTGGGGTCCAGGTTACCTGGCGGGGTTGGTTCTTATGGGTCAGATCAGTGAGGGGCTTGGCTACGCTGCTGTAATTGGGAACGAATTTCCTGTAATACCCTGCTGTCCCTAGAAACGCCATGACCTGGGTTTTAGTGCGTGGGGTGGGCTATTTGGCTATGGCCTCAATCTTGGCTGGTTCTGGTCTCTGTTTCCCACTTCCCACCCAATGCCCTAAATACTGAACCTCTGCTTTGCCCATGTGACACTTGTTTGGGTTCAGGGTGATTCCGGCCTGGTGGATCCTGTCCAGTACTGTCTCTAGGTGATTTAGATGCTCTTCCCATGTCGCGCTGTAGATGGCGATGTCATCCAGGTAGGCACACGCATAGTCCTGGAGACCATCCAGAAGCCGGTCAGCCAGCCTCTGGAAGTTCGCCGGGGCAGTCTTCATCCCGAATGGCATAACTCGAAACTGGAATAAGCCAAACAGGGTGACAAATGCCGACTTGGGAATAGCATCAGGACTAAGGGGAATCTGCCAGTAGCCTTTGCATAGATCGATGGTGGTCAAATACTTTGCCCCCGCCAGCCGGTCTAACAAGTCATCCACACGCGGCATGGGATACGCATCCGTCACTGTTTTCTCATTGATCTTACGATAGTCTACACAAAACCGTGTAGTCCCATCCTTCTTGGGCACTAACACTACGGGGGATGCCCAGGGACTATCTGACTCTTCAATGACCCCTAAACGCAACATCTCTTGTATCTCTTGTCGCATCCCTTCTCGTACAGACTCATGGACGCGGAAGGGGGGTTGTCGCAGGGGGGTCTGATCCTGGGTCTCAACCTTGTGTTGTGCCAGGTGAGTGTACCCGGGTTTCCCCGAAAACATCCTCTGTCGCTGCCTCAACAACTCCTCCGCCTGCTGTCTCTCCCGGGGACCTAAGTCTTCACCCCAGTGTACCTGGTCCCATGTTTTAGACTGAGTCCTTTCCCCTAAGACATCAGGCAAGGGAAGTCCGGCTAAATCCTCTGCTTCAGGTGCACAGATGGCCACCACCTCTTCAGGGCGCTCCCGATAGGGCTTCAGCATATTCACGTGGAACATGCGGATAACCCTGGGGTCGTCACAATCGGCAACATTATAGGTGGTGTCGGCTATTTTCCCCACTACCTGGTAGGGCCCCTGCCATGCAGCTTGGAACTTGTTCTGCCTAGTGGGCTCTAACACCAGGACCTTCTGCCCTATTTCCAAGGTGCGCTCTCTGGCCCTCCGATCGTACCATACGCGCTGGCGCCGCTGGGCCACCTGCATGTTCCCACGTACAGCCTGGGTCAGCTCCTGTAGGCGGTCCCGGAATTCCAGCACATAGGGTACAATAGGTACTCCTTCTATGGTGCCCTCCCCTTCCCAGTGTTCTAGCACTAAGTATAGGGGTCCCCTTACCCGTCTCCCGTATACCAGTTCGAATGGGGAGAACCCCGTGGATTCTTGGGGCACCTCTCGATAGGCAAACAGGAGGAGAGGCAAGAATTTCTCCCAGTCCCTGTAGGTCCTGGTAAAAGTCCCAATGAGTTGTTTTAACGTCCCGTTAAAGCGTTCACACAACCCATTGGTTTGCGGGTGGTACGGGGCGCTTCTAATGGACTTTACGCCGCACAGCTTCCACAGTTGGTTGGTCACCTCTGCTGTAAACTGGGTACCCTGGTCTGAGATAATCTCCCGGGGAAATCCAACCCGTGAGAAAACCTGGAGCAAGGCAGCCGCCACCGTCTCTGCCAGTATGTTAGGCAACGCAACCGCCTCTGGATACCGTGTGGCATAATCTACCACTGTCAATATATACCTTTTTTCCTGACGGACTGGGTTTGGCTAACGGCCCTATCAGATCTACCGCTACTCGGCTAAATGGTTCCTCCACAATAGGGAGGGGGCGTAATTTGGCCTTGCATCGATCTCCCCTCTTGCCAATGCGCTGGCAACTGTCACAGGTCTGGCAGTATTGATGAACATCATAGGTTACCCCCGGCCAAAAGAAGTTTTGTGTCAGATGATGCCTGGTGCGACTGACGCCGAAGTGCCCGGCCAAGGGTATGTCATGAGAGATTCGCAGTAACTCCTGCCTATACTTCTTAGGAACTACCAGCTGTCGTTTTATAGTGGGGCTCGTCCCTGTGTGGTGCTGCTCTGTGATCCGGTAGAGGAGTCCCTGCTTCCATATAAACTGTTCCCCTTCCAGTACCCCTCTCCCCTCCTGTGCCTTCCCACAATATCCCTCCAATGAAGGATCCTCAAGTAACTCCCTCTTAAATTCATCTGGGGTGGCCCAAGAAATGTGTCTAGCTATGGGAATACGTGTAGGGCTGGGATGTCTTACCTGGGCCTCCTCTAAGTGTGATTCCGCCTCCGCAGCTCGAGCTTGTCTCCGGGTGGTCACAGGATATGTCTCAGCCAGAGGGGCAACCGAGAAGGCAGACAACATGGGCCCCAAGTCATTTCCCAGCAAAACGTCTGCAGGCAAGTCCTCCATCAAGCCGACCTCAACAAGGCCATCCCCAACTCCCCAGTTCAGGTGAATCCTGGCAGTGGGCAGTCGATGTATGGCTCCCCCTGCTACACGGACTGCCACTGTCCGGTCCGTCTTCTCTTGGTCCCGGACGAGATGAGGCTTCACAAGGGTCAAAGTGGCTCCGGAATCTCTTAGTCCCTGCATGCGTTTCCCATTAACCCACACGACCTGTCGATGCTGTTGTCGATTATCTGCCCGGGCTGCCTGCACGGGGTCTACTTCATGCAGCACTTTCTCCATGTCTTCCACCCCTTGGTTAGTTGTAGCCCCCAATGCCGGGTCAGCTTCGCCTTGGTAGCAGTGTACAGCGGCCCGGCGGAAGGTAGCTGTTCCCGCCTTTGGCCACTGGGTATGCTGAGTCCAGTTGGGACATTGTCTTTGCAGGTGGCCCAGCTGACGGCAGGTGTGGCATCGCGCCCCAGGGGAACTGTGGTAGGCTGGGTTTCTAGCTGGTCCCCCTACAATCTTCGGTGGTTTGGGGCCCTCCAGGTCCATGGGTGGACCCCTAGTGACCATCTTTGATCCTGACAACTGAGGCCTCCTGGCGTCATGATGTTCATCGGCCAGACGAGCGGCTTCCTCAAGAGTCATTGGCCGCCTGTCCCGAAGCCATTCCTGTGTCTCGGGGTTTAGTCCATTAAAGAATCGTTCTAACAAGAAGAGCTGGAGGATGTCCTCCTTAGTGGTTGCTTGGCTCCCTTGTACCCACTGTAGCAGTGACCGCCGTAATTTACAGGCCCATTCAGCGTGGTTATCAATTACTCGTTTTATAAGTCCGCGGAACTTTTGGCGGTATGCCTCTGGTGTCAGCGCATACCGGGCCAAGATCACTTCTTTGATCCACTCATAGTCCATACAGTCCTCATCAGGTACTGTGCGATAGGTGTCCGCTGCCCGGCCTGTCAGCTTGCTGGCCAGAATCTGAACCCGTTCCTCCGGCTTCACTTGATGAAGGGCACACTGCCGCTCAAAGTCCTGCAGAAAGCCATCAATGTCTTCCTCTGCCTCCCCCAACTGTCGGAAGGCATTATACTGGATCTTTTTGTGGCTTACTGTTGAAGGTACTTGGGCGGAAGCCAGAGCTCCCCCTGCTCGCTGACTCTCCTCTCTCCGCTCTGCCATCTCCATCTTGGCCAGTTCCACTTTGGTCTGTTCTGCCATCTCCATCTTGGCCAGCTCTATCCTGGTCCGCTCGGCCATCTTTTCCTTCAGATCAGTACACACATCAGCCATCACCTCTCGTATGATCTCTACTGCAGGGTTTGGGCCATAGAACGCCAGTCTGTTCTTTACCTCCCTCTGGAATTCAGTCTCCTCCACGTTCACATTGGGGGGCGCTGCACTGTCGTGTTCCATGATGGCTGCTATCAAATCCGCTTTTGTTTTGTTGCTGGCGATTAACCCTCGGGCTTCCACCAGATCTTTTAATGTAGTCCTCTTTAACTTCTGGTAGTTGTCTTCCATTCATTCCTTCCCTCCTGTAGTAGGGGTATCAGATCCCGCTGTCTGCCACCAGTGTAACGGGGTCTAACAAGCTGGAGTACCTCTTTCAGTACCACCCCGTGTTTCAGGAGGTCCACGCTGCTTTTGCTGGATTCTGAATGAAGGATGCTGGCTGGAATTCCTTGGTTACATGAGAGCATATAAAAGCTGACTGCTACCCCACGTATTTCCAGTCTAAAAGAACACACTTTATTTTCAGCACACAGAATATATAACACAGATACACAGGACAGGCCAATAGGAAAACAGCTGGCCAGACATACATTACAATAGCCGCAGGGGGCCGGAGCCTGCCGCTATTAACTGTGGGAATTACAAAGGTGGGGGGAGGTCAGAAAGAGAATATCTTGTCCAGGGGCGCAGCCTGTGGACTGATGCATTTCACATGGAAACTATTATACATACATATACTGCATAACATTCTTGGTGCTGGGGGGTTCTGTAACACTGTAGATAAGCCCCCGATGTAACCTGCAACATAAGAAAAATAAATTAGATTATACTCACCCAGGGGCGGTCCGGTGCGGTTCGTGTCCAATGGGCGTTGCGGTCCGGGTCCAGCGCCTCCCATCTTCATACGATGACATCCTCTTTTTTGCTTCCTGCCTCAGCTCCTGCCCAGGCATACTTTATCTGCCCTGTTGAGGGCAACGTAAAGTACTGCAGTGCGCAAGCGCCGGGCCTCTCTGACCTTTCCTGGCACCTGTGCACTGTAGTACTTTGCTCTGCCCTCAACAGCCAACCTTCTTTGATACAGTAACCCCTCATGACGGCCTTGTGAGCTTCCCATAAGACTGAAGGTTAGGAAACTGACCCCTCAATCAAATGGAAGAAGTCAGTGAGATGGTCTAATAAGGTCTTCCAGATACTTGGATCCTTAATTAGAAATTCATTCAACCGCCAATGACAAGCCCTAGTAAACAGTTGAGTGGATTTGAGGTCCAACACAATGGTGGCGTGCTCTGACCAGGTAATTTGGTCCATCTCGACCCTCACTATCATCTTAAAGGTCAATACATTTGCAAAAAAGAAAATCAATTCTGGTATGGGTGTGATGAGGGGGGAAGGAGAAGGCCCTGTCCCTAGAATGGTCTATTCTCCATATATCAAATAAGGAATTAGTCCTAATTAGTTTTCTGACATCTATAATCAAGTTTTGTGATGGAGGTTTATTAGTGACGGATTGTCTATCAAAAACCTCTGAAAAAGGGATATTAAAATCACCTCCAACCAATAAGGCTGCCGCTGTAAGTTTTTGAATATTCAGAAAAAAAAAACTTGGCACTCAAAAATTGAAAAAAGCAATGTTCATTTATTATGCATCCAAACAATAAATTGTTGAACGTTTTTGGTCCACTGCTGGACCTTCATCAGAACAGTCTTTTGTCCATGTGAAGAAATTACATGTGGGTAAAGAAGGAACATAAAAAGAATACATTTATATATCCAATGTTGCAAAAATTATATAAAGTCAAAGAATCTTGCAATGAAGTTAATATGTCAAAAAAGGAAAATTATCTCTGTGACTGTTGCTACGGCAATCATATCCCTGGTGGAGAGCATCGAGCCATGGGAATTGTATATAAGACATTAATGCATTTATAGGTTTAGCATAGAGGCAAGTTGGAAAGCGTGAAATGAAGATACCCACATTATATACAAAAGGATATACAACCCTTGCCAAAAATTATGTAAACAAACTCTTAAAAGAGGGTAAATCATCACGGAATGTTGCCAAAGATGTTGGTTGTTCACAGTCATCTGTGTCTAAAATCTGGTCCAAATACAAACAACATGGGAAGGTTGTTAAAGGCAAATATACTGGTAGACCAAGGAAGACATCAAAGCGTCAAGACCGGAAACTTAACGCAATATGTCTCCAAAACAGGAAATGCACAACAAAACAAATGAGGAACGAATGGGAGGAAACTGGTGTCCACGTCTGTGACCGAACTGTAAGAAACCACCTAAAGGAAATGGGAGTTACATACAGAAAAGCTAAGCGAAAACCATCATTAACACCTAAACAGAAAAAAACAAGGTTACAATGGGCTAAGGAAAAGCAAACATGGACTGTGGATGACTGGCTGAAAGTCATATTCAGTGATGAATTGCGAATCTGCATTGGGCAAGGTGATGATGATTGAACTTTTGTTGGGTGCCGTTCCAATGAAATTTATAAAGATGACTGCCTGAAGAGAACATGCAAATTTCCACAGTCATTGATGATATGGGGCTGCATGTCAGGTAAAGGCACTGGGGAGATGGCTGTCATTACATCTTCAATAAATGCACAAATTTATGTTGATATTTTGGATACTTTTCTTATCCCATCAATTGAAAGGATGTTTGGGGATGATGAAATCATTTTTCAAAATGATAATGCATCCTGCCATAGAGCAAAAACTGTGCAAACATTCCTTGAAAATAGACACATAAGTGTTGTGAATTCTGTTGTTAAGCTCCCTCCTGTGGTCATGAATGGTACTTCGGCTGGTTCTGTCCATGGGCTTCCTCTGGTGGTTGTGAGTGGGGCTGCGGCTTCTGAGGTTCCTTCCACAGGTGACGAGGTTAATTCGTTAGCTGGCTGCTCTATTTAACTCCACCTAGATCATTGCTCCATGCCACCTGTCAATGTTCCAGTATTGGTCTAGTTCGCTCCTGGATCGTTCTTGTGACCTGTCTTCCCAGCAGAAGCTAAGTTCCTGCTTGTTTTTCTCTGTTTGCTATTTTTTCTGTCCAGCTTGCTATTTTGATTTTTGTCTTGCTTGCTGGAAGCTCTGGGACGCAGAGGGAGTGCGGAGGGTCTTTTGCGCCCTCTGCGTGGTCTTTTTGTAGTTTTTTGTGCTGACCGCAAAGTTACCTTTCCTATCCTCTGTCTGTTCAGTAAGTCGGGCCTCACTTTGCTAAATCTATTTCATCTCTGTGTTTGTAATTTTCATCTTAACTCACAGTCATTATATGTGGGGGGCTGCCTGTTCCTTTGGGGAATTTCTCTGAGGCAAGGTAGGCTTTATTTTTCTATCTTTAGGGCTAGCTAGTTCCTTAGGCTGTGACGAGTTGCATAGGGAGCGTTAGGACCAATCCACGGCTATTTCTAGTGTGTGTGATAGGATTAGGGATTGCGGTCAGCAGAGTTCCCACGTCTCAGAGCTTGTCCTGTATTATTAGTAACTATCAGGTCATTCCGTGTGCTCTTAACCACCAGGTCCATTATTGTCCTCACCACCAGGTCATAACAGTACAGGTGGCCCAAAAGTATTAATGCATCTCAATAGAGGGATAAGAGAAGTTCTGAGACCATTTTTTTTTCTTTGCAGTGTGTTTTGTCTCTCTTTTCCCCTTTACCTCTGGGTGGTTCAGGATACAGGTGTAGATATGGACATTCAAGGTCTGTTCTCTTGTATGGATAATCTCACTGCAAGGGTACAAAACATTCAAGATTTTGTGGTTCAGAATCCGATGTTAGAGCCTAGGATTCCAATTCCTGATTTGTTTTTTGGGGATAGATCTAAGTTTCTGAATTTCAAAAATAATTGTAAATTGTTTCTTGCTTTGAAACCTCGCTCCTCAGGTGACCCTGTTCAACAAGTGAAAATCATTATTTCTTTGTTACATGGCGACCCTCAAGACTGGGCATTTTCCCTTGCGCCAGGAGATCCGGCATTGCGTGATGTTGATGCGTTTTTTTCTGGCGCTTGGATTGCTTTATGATGAACCAAATTCAGTGGATCAGGCAGAGAAAATCTTGCCAGCTCTGTGTCAGGGTCAGGATGAGGTAGAGATATATTGTCAGAAGTTTAGGAAGTGGTCTGTACTTACTCAGTGGAATGAATGTGCGCTGGCAGCAATTTTCAGAAAGGGTCTCTCTGAAGCCCTTAAGGATGTCATGGTGGGATTTCCCATGCCTGCTGGTCTGAATGAGTCTATGTCTTTGGCCATTCAGATCGATCGACGCTTGCGTGAGCGTAAAGTTGTGCACCATTTGGCGGTATTATCTGAGCATAGACCTGAGCCTATGCAATGTGATAGGACTTTGACCAGAGCTGAACGGCAAGAACACAGACGTCGGAATGGGCTGTGTTTTTACTGTGGTGATTCCACTCGTGCTATCTCCGATTGTCCTAAGCGCACTAAGCGTTTCGCTAGGTCTTCCACCATTGGTACGGTACAGTCGAAATTTCTTTTGTCCGTTACTCTGATTTGCTCTTTGTCATCCTATTCTGTTATGGCATTTGTGGATTCAGGCGCTGCCCTGAATTTGATGGACTTGGAGTTTGCTAGGCGCTGTGGTTTTTTCTTGGAGCCCTTGCAGTATCCTATTCCATTGAGAGGAATTGATGCTACGCCTTTGGCCAAGAATAAGCCCCAGTACTGGACCCAATTGACCATGTGCATGGCTCCTGCACATCAGGAGGATATTCGCTTTTTGGTGTTGCATAATCTGCATGATGTGGTCGTTTTGGGGTTGCCATGGCTACAGGTCCATAATCCAGTATTGGATTGGAAATCTATGTCTGTGTCCAGCTGGGGTTGTCAGGGGGTACATGGTGATGTTCCATTTTTGTCTATTTTGTCATCCACCCCTTCTGAAGTCCCAGAGTTTTTGTCGGATTACCGGGATGTATTTGATGAGCCCAAATCCAGTGCCCTACCTCCTCATAGGGATTGCGATTGTGCTATCAATTTGATTCCTGGTAGTAAGTTTCCTAAGGGCCGACTGTTCAATTTATCTGTGCCAGAACACGCCGCTATGCGGAGTTATATAAAGGAATCCTTGGAGAAGGGTCATATTCGCCCGTCGTCGTCACCATTGGGAGCAGGGTTCTTTTTTGTGGCCAAGAAGGATGGTTCTTTGAGACCTTGTATTGATTACCGCCTTCTTAATAAGATCACAGTCAAATTTCAGTACCCTTTGCCGCTGCTGTCTGATTTATTTGCTCGGATTAAGGGGGCTAGTTGGTTCACCAAGATAGATCTTCGTGGTGCGTATAATCTTGTGCGTATTAAACAGGGCGATGAATGGAAAACAGCATTTAATACGCCCGAGGGCCATTTTGAGTACCTGGTTATGCCATTCGGGCTTTCCAATGCTCCATCAGTATTTCAGTCCTTTATGCATGACATCTTCCGAGAGTACCTGGATAAATTCCTGATTCTATATTTGGATGATATTTTGGTCTTCTCGGATGATTGGGAGTCTCCTTTGTGCTAATTCTTTGTTTGTGAAGGGGTCTAAGTGTCTCTTTGGAGTTCAGAAGGTTTCATTTTTGGGTTTCATTTTTTCCCCTTCTACTATCGAGATGGACCCTGTTAAAGTCCAGGCCATTTATGATTGGACTCAGCCGACATCTGTGAAGAGTCTGCAAAAGTTCCTGGGCTTTGCTAATTTTTATCGTCGCTTCATCAGTAATTTTTCTAGTGTTGCTAAACCGTTGACTGATTTGACCAAGAAGGGTGCTGATGTGGTCAATTGGTCTTCTGCGGCTGTGGAAGCTTTTCAGGAGTTGAAGCGTCGTTTTTCTTCTGCCCCTGTGTTGTGCCAGCCAGATGTTTCGCTTCCGTTTCAGGTCGAGGTTGATTCTTCTGAAATTGGAGCAGGAGCTGTTTTGTCGCAAAGAAGTTCTGATGGCTCGGTGATGAAACCATGTGCCTTCTTTTCTAGAAAGTTTTCGCCTGCTAAGCGCAATTATGATGTTGGCAATCGAGAGTTGTTGGCCATGAAGTGGGCATTCGAGGAGTGGTGTCATTGGCTGGAAGGAGCCAAGCATCGCGTGGTGGTCTTGACGGATCACAAGAATTTGACTTATCTCGAGTCTGCCAAACGGTTGAATCCTAGACAGGCTCGTTGGTCGCTATTTTTCTCCCGTTTTGATTTTGTGGTTTCGTACCTTCCGGGCTCTAAGAATGTGAAGGCTGATGCCCTGTCAAGAAGTTTTGTGCCCGACTCTCCGGGTGTTCCTGAGCCGGCGGGTATTCTCAAAGAGGGGGTAATTTTGTCTGCCATCTCCCCTGATTTGCGGCGGGTGCTGCAAAAATTTCAGGCTGATAGACCTGACCGTTGCCCAGCGGAGAAACTGTTTGTCCCTGATAAATGGACTAGTAGAGTTATCTCTGAGGTTCATTGTTCGGTGTTGGTTGGGCATCCTGGAATCTTTGGTACCAGAGATTAGGTGGCTAGATCCTTTTGGTGGCCGTCTTTGTCGCGGGATGTGCGTTCTTTTGTGCAGTCCTGTGGGACTTGTGCTCGGGCTAAGCCCTGCTGTTCTCGTGCCAGTGGGTTGCTTTTGCCCTTGCCGGTCCCGAAGAGGCCCTGGACGCATCTTTCTTTGGATTTTATTTCAGATCTCCCTGTCTCTCAAAAGATGTCGGTCATTTGGGTGGTTTGTGATCGCTTCTCTAAGATGGTCCATTTGGTACCCTTGTCTAAATTGCCTTCCTCCTCTGATTTGGTGCCGTTGTTTTTCCAGCATGTGGTTCGTTTACATGGCATTCCGGAGAACATCGTTTCGGACAGAGGTTCCCAGTTTGTTTCGAGGTTTTGGCGATCCTTTTGTGCTAGGATGGGCATTGATTTATCTTTTTCCTCGGCTTTCCATCCTCAGACAAATGGCCAAACCGAACGTACTAATCAGACTTTGGGAACATATCTGAGATGCTTTGTTTCTGCTGATCAGGATGATTGGGTGTCCTTTTTGCCTTTGGCTGAGTTCGCCCTTAATAATCGGGCCAGCTCGGCTACTTTGGTTTCGCCGTTTTTCTGCAATTCTGGTTTCCATCCTCGTTTCTCTTCAGGGCAGGTTGAGTCTTCGGACTGTCCTGGTGTAGATACTGTGGTGGATAGGTTGCAGCAGATTTGGACTCATGTGGTGGACAATTTGACATTGTCCCAGGAGAAGGCTCAACGTTTCGCTAACCGCCGGCGCTGTGTGGGTCCCCGACTTCGTGTTGGGGATTTGGTTTGGTTGTCGTCTCGTTATGTTCCTATGAAGGTTTCCTCTCCTAAGTTTAAGCCTCGTTTCATTGGTCTGTATAAGATTTCTGAGGTTCTCAATCCTGTGTCATTTCGTTTGACCCTTCCAGCTTCTTTTGCCATCCATAATGTTTTCCATAGGTCGTTGTTGCGGAGATACGTGGCGCCTGTGGTTCCATCCGTTGATCCTCCTGCCCCGGTGTTGGTTGAGGGGGAGTTGGAGTATGTGGTGGAGAAGATTTTGGATTCTCGTATTTCGAGACGGAAACTCCAGTACCGGGTCAAGTGGAAGGGTTATGGTCAGGAAGATAATTCCTGGGTCTTTGCCTCTGATGTTCATGCTGCCGGTCTGGTTCGTGCCTTTCATTTGGCTCGTCCTGGTCGGCCTGGGGGCTCTGGTGAGGGTTCGGTGACCCCTCCTCAAGGGGGGGGTACTGTTGTGAATTTTGTTGTTAAGCTCCCTCCTGTGGTCATGAATGGTACTTCGGCTGCTTCTGTCCATGGGCTTCGTCTGGTGGTTGTTAGTGGGGCTGCGGCTTCTGAGGTTCCTTCCACAGGTGACGAGGTTAATTCGTTAGCTGGCTGCTCTATTTAACTCCACCTAGATCATTGCTCCATGCCACCTGTCAATGTTCCAGTATTGGTCTAGTTCGCTCCTGGATCGTTCTTGTGACCTGTCTTCCCAGCAGAAGCTAAGTTCCTGCTTGTTTTTCTCTGTTTGCTATTTTTTCTGTCCAGCTTGCTATTTTGATTTTTGTCTTGCTTGCTGGAAGCTCTGGGACGCAGAGGGAGTGCGGAGGGTCTTTTGCGCCCTCTGCGTGGTCTTTTTGTAGTTTTTTGTGCTGACCGCAAAGTTACCTTTCCTATCCTCTGTCTGTTCAGTAAGTCGGGCCTCACTTTGCTAAATCTATTTCATCTCTGTGTTTGTAATTTTCATCTTAACTCACAGTCATTATATGTGGGGGGCTGCCTGTTCCTTTGGGGAATTTCTCTGAGGCAAGGTAGGCTTTATTTTTCTATCTTTAGGGCTAGCTAGTTCCTTAGGCTGTGACGAGTTGCATAGGGAGCGTTAGGACCAATCCACGGCTATTTCTAGTGTGTGTGATAGGATTAGGGATTGCGGTCAGCAGAGTTCCCACGTCTCAGAGCTTGTCCTGTATTATTAGTAACTATCAGGTCATTCCGTGTGCTCTTAACCACCAGGTCCATTATTGTCCTCACCACCAGGTCATAACAGTACAGGTGGCCCAAAAGTATTAATGCATCTCAATAGAGGGATAAGAGAAGTTCTGAGACCATTTTTTTTTCTTTGCAGTGTGTTTTGTCTCTCTTTTCCCCTTTACCTCTGGGTGGTTCAGGATACAGGTGTAGATATGGACATTCAAGGTCTGTTCTCTTGTATGGATAATCTCACTGCAAGGGTACAAAACATTCAAGATTTTGTGGTTCAGAATCCGATGTTAGAGCCTAGGATTCCAATTCCTGATTTGTTTTTTGGGGATAGATCTAAGTTTCTGAATTTCAAAAATAATTGTAAATTGTTTCTTGCTTTGAAACCTCGCTCCTCAGGTGACCCTGTTCAACAAGTGAAAATCATTATTTCTTTGTTACATGGCGACCCTCAAGACTGGGCATTTTCCCTTGCGCCAGGAGATCCGGCATTGCGTGATGTTGATGCGTTTTTTTCTGGCGCTTGGATTGCTTTATGATGGTCATGAATGGTACTTCGGCTGCTTCTGTCCATGGGCTTCCTCTGGTGGTTGTTAGTGGGGCTGCGGCTTCTGAGGTTCCTTCCACAGGTGACGAGGTTAATTCGTTAGCTGGCTGCTCTATTTAACTCCACCTAGATCATTGCTCCATGCCACCTGTCAATGTTCCAGTATTGGTCTAGTTCGCTCCTGGATCGTTCTTGTGACCTGTCTTCCCAGCAGAAGCTAAGTTCCTGCTTGTTTTTCTCTGTTTGCTATTTTTTCTGTCCAGCTTGCTATTTTGATTTTTGTCTTGCTTGCTGGAAGCTCTGGGACGCAGAGGGAGCGCCTCCGCACCGTGAGTCGGTGCGGAGGGTCTTTTGCGCCCTCTGCGTGGTCTTTTTGTAGTTTTTTGTGCTGACCGCAAAGTAACCTTTCCTATCCTCTGTCTGTTCAGTAAGTCGGGCCTCACTTTGCTAAATCTATTTCATCTCTGTGTTTGTAATTTGCATCTTAACTCACAGTCATATGTGGGGGGCTGCCTGTTCCTTTGGGGAATTTCTCTGAGGCAAGGTAGGCTTTATTTTTCTATCTTTAGGGCTAGCTAGTTCCTTAGGCTGTGACGAGTTGCATAGGGAGCGTTAGGAGCAATCCACGGCTATTTCTAGTGTGTGTGATAGGATTAGGGATTGCGGTCAGCAGAGTTCCCACGTCTCAGAGCTTGTCCTGTATTATTAGTAACTATCAGGTCATTCCGTGTGCTCTTAACCACCAGGTCCATTATTGTCCTCACCACCAGGTCATAACACATAAGATCAATGTCATGGCCTGCAAATAGTCTGGATTTCAATCCAATTGAAAATCTTTGGTGGAAGTTGAAGAAAATGGTCCATGACAAGGCTCCAATCTGCAAAGCTGATCTGCCAACAGCAATCAGAGAAAGTTGGAGCCAGACTGATGAAGAGTCCTGTGTGACACTCATTAAGTCCATGCCTCAGAGACTGCAAGCTGTAATAAAAGCCAGAGGTGGTGCAACAAAATACTAGTGATGTGTTGGAGTGTTTTTTTGTTTGTTTGTTTTTCATGATTCCGTAATTTTTTCCCACATAATTGAGTGAGTTCATAATTTTTCCCCTCTGCTTGTCCTAAAAAAGTAACCATTACTGACTACAACATTTTTTGTTCTTTATTTCTTTTAGTGTTTATTAAAGCCAGAAAGTTGTCATTTGAAATGACTTTAGTTTTGTGCCATGTCTGTGATCTGCTTTTTTTCTACAAATTTAAACAACTGAATGAACATCCTCCAAGGACGGTGATTACATAATTTTTGCCAGGGGTTGTATGTGCTCCATGGTAGAGGTTTGTAGTAGAAGAGAATCCATTTGCACCTAGTTTACACAAAAGGGTACTTTACATGTGCGTCCACACATGTTTTTTTACATGATCAAGTGCCCATGTGGCTTAGCCTATATAGGGGAAACAACACAGGTGGTAAGAGATAGGATATCACAACATACCGTATATACTCGAGTATAAGCCGACCCGAGTATAAGCCGACCCCCCTAATTTTGCCACAAAAAACTGGGAAAACTTATTGACTCGAGTATAAGCCTAGGGTGGAAATGTAGCATTTACCGGTGAAATTCAAAAATAAAAATAGATCATTATTTCCCCATAGCTGTGCCATATAGTGCTCTGCACCGTTCATATTGCCCCATAGATGCTGCACAGATGCCCCATATAGTGCTGTGTGCCGTTCATACTGCCCCATAGATGCTGCACAAATGCCCCATATAGTGCTGTGTGCCGTTCATACTGCCCCCATATAGTGCTGTGTGCCGTTCATACTGCCCCCATAGATGCTGCACAGATGCCCCATATAGTGCTGTGTGCCGTTCATACTGCCCCCATATAGTGCTGTGTGCCGTTCATACTGCCCCCATATAGTGCTGTGTGCCGTTCATACTGCCCCCATATAGTGCTGTGTGCCGTTCATACTGCCCCCATATAGTGCTGTGTGCCGTTCATACTGCCCCCATATAGTGCTGTGTGCCGTTCATACTGCCCCCATATAGTGCTGTGTGCTGTTCATACTGCCCCCATATAGTGCTGTGTGCCGTTCATACTGCCCCCATAGATGCTGCACATAAATCTGTGCTGCCGCTGCTGCTGCTGCAATAAAAAAAAAAACCACATACTCACCTCCCTTGATTGCAGCTCCCAGCGTCCGGTCCCGGCGCCTCCATCTTCCCGGCGTCTCCGCTCTGACTGATCAGGCAGAGGGCGCCGCGCACACTATATGCGTCATCGCGCCCTCTGCCTGAACAGTCAGAGCGCAGACGCCGGGAAGATGGAGGCGCCGGGAAGATGGAGCGGCGCCCGGCGGCTGGAACGCGGACAGGTGAATATAACATACTTACCTAGTCCCAGCGATCCTCGCGCTGTCCCTGCCTTCCTCCCCATCTTCTGTGCTGCAGCATCTTCCTGTCAGCGGTCACCGGCACTGCTGATTAGAGAAATGAATAGGCGGCTCCGCCCCTATGGGAGGTGGAGCCGCTTATTCATTTCTGTAATGAGCGGTCCCACGTGACCGCTAAAGAGGGGAAGACGCTGCAGCACAGAAGACGGGGAGGAAGGCAGGGACAGCGCGAGGATCGCTGGGACTAGGTAAGTATACCTCAGCGCCCTCTCCCCCTCACCCGCCGTCCCCACCACTACCGTGACTCGAGTATAAGCCGAGGGGGGCACTTTCAGCCCAAAAATTTGGGCTGAAAATCTCGGCTTATACTCGAGTATATACGGTAAGTGTAATATAACATGCAATAGCGATCACCTCCCTCTCCCACATCATTTTCGAAGAATGGGCCACAACATAGCACAGCTTAGATTCCAGGTTCTGATGCAAATCGATCCTTGCAGAAGGGGTCAAAATAGGACTAAGATCCCAAAAAGGAGAGAAGCTTATTGGATCTTCACTCTACAAACCCTGGAACTGAAAGGACTCAATAGACTATGATGTAATAACTCTGGAACTCTTCATTGTAGCCCAGTGATTATGAGACTGTTTATTCGTGACATGTTGTACTTCATGTTAGTGGTAAATTTTGGTTGATATGATTTGCATTTATTTATGAAAATATAGAAAATTTGACAAAAAAATGTAATATTTAGCAATTTTCAACTTTACATTTTTATGCCCTTAAATAAGTTATAACGCACAAAATAATTAATAAATAAGATTTACCACATCTACTTTACATTAGTATAATTTTTAAGCATCATTTTTATTGGTCGGAAGTTAAAAGAGTGAAAAGTGTATAACTAGAATCAATTTTCAATTTTTTTCAACAAAATTTCCAAAACCAATTTTTCAGGGACCACAGCACATTTGAGGTTACTGTGAGTTGCCCCAAAAGTGACACCATCTTAAAAACTGCACCCTTCAAAGTGCTAAAAATCAAATTAAAATATGGTATAAAATGTTACTTTTACCCACAAAAAAAATATTGCTTTAGCCCCAAAGTTTTCATTTTCACAAGGATAACAGGAGAAAATGGACCATACAATTTGTTGTCCAATTTCTCCTGAGTGCACGGATACCCCATATGTGGTGGAAAACTACAGTTTGGGTGCACAGCAAGGAGCGAATGGGAAAGAGCACCATTTAACTTTTGGAGCACAAAATTGTCTGGAATAGATAGCGGATACCATGTCGCATTTGCAGAGCCACTGCTGTGTCTAAACAGTGGAAACCCAGCACATGTCACATCATTTTGGAAGCTACACCCCTTAAGGAATTTATCTAGAACTGTGATGAGCATCCCATAGGTGCACAGAATTTAAATCATTGGATTGTAAAAAAAATGTAATTTTTTTCCCCCACAAAATGCTGTCTTAGCCCCAAATTTTTCATTTTCACAGAGAAGGAAAATGGACCATACAATTTGTTGTACAATTTCTCTTAAGTACACCAATACCCCAAATATGCTGTGAGGCAGTGACCTGTGTCACAGGTAGGGGTCAGTGTTTGTTCTCCCCAAAATGCACACAGAGACGTATTGAGGCCATGGTGAAGCATTGCCAGCACAGGCGTAGCTGTGATTACAGTGAAGAGGTAGTGACCGATGTCATAGATATGGGTCCCTGTGTATTCTCCCCTGGTGGTGCACGGAGGCGTATGAAGGTCCATGGGATTGCATGGCAGTCACAAGTGTAGCTGTGACTGCAATGCAGATTACAAATAATAAAAATAAGTGTTAGTCTTGAACATGCTAGTGTCCAAGACAGATGTAGGGAAAACCTGCTGTGGGATATTGTGTTTTGAAACTGACTGCAGTATGTCAGTGGTGCAGTCTGTTTCATTCCCAGCCCAGGTTTTCCATGTGGCTGAAGGCCACTGGTTTCTATGTGGTATAGGGTAGGGGTGTGTCAGGTGTCAGGTCAATCCTTTGTCAGGGTCAGTGTGAATCTGGTGTTCTGCGAAAGTGCAGAGCAGAGGCCCTGCAGAGTGCTGGCTGTGTGTGAAGTGACACAACGAAGCGGAGCCGAACAGCCAAGGCTGCTGAAAAGTCTGGCACCCAGCGTACACACACGGTAACTGGTCTCGGAGGTGGACAATCTTGTGCCTGGAAGTGAACCGGAGGTAGACTGTCCTGTGCTCGAAGGAGGACTGGCGTGTGTAACGGCTGCAAACAGATGGATATGATTCCAGCTGTAATCTGGAGAATATCATGGACTGTGTACGGCTGAGTAAGACATTGATGCGGCGGTGTGGTCACCCACGGTAACAGGTCAGAAGTGGACTGGCATGTGTAGCGATTGCAAACTAAAGGATATCATGGACTGTGTTATGCTGTGAGTAAAACATTGACACGGCAGTGCAGTCGCCCACGGCAACTGGTCAAAGAGAGGTCCAGCATGTTTAGTGACTGTAGTATAAAGGATGCCATGCAGTATATAGTGCTGTGAAACGGACACTAATATTATATGCACTTGTGTGAATTTGAACTTTAATGCTGTGAAGAAAACATATTAAAGAGACTTTGTGTTTGAACTTTTTGGGTCCCTGCCTCTTCACTGCATACGGTGCTACCGCTGTACTACAGTGCTCAGAAACTCTTGTTTCTGCAAACAGCAGGGCTTAGAAGGGAAGGAGCGCTATTTGATTTTTGAATGCCATGTCACATTTGGAGAGTTGCCAAGGTTCCAGAAAACCAGAAAAGCCCATAAGTGACCCCATTTTGGAAACTACACATCTTGAAGAATTCCTCTAGGGATGTAGTGAACATTTTGAACCTACAGGCACTTCACAGCATTGTATAACATTGGGCTTCGAAAATGAAAAGTTACATTTTTTCCTCTAAAATGTTGTTTTAGTGACAAGTTTTTAAATTTCTAAAGGGATAATAGGAGAAAATGAACCACTAAGCTTGTTAGGCAAGCTCCTGAGTACGTCAATACCCCATATGTGGTAAAAAAATAACTTTTTAGGCACAGTGCAAAGCTCAGAAGTGAAGGAGCGTCATATCAGAGTGCAGGTTTGCCTGGAATGGTTTGTGGGTGCCAAGTCAGGTTGGCAAAGCCCCTATGGTGCTAGAACAACAAGCCCCCAATAAGTGACCTCATTTTACAAACTACATCTCTTAATTAAATCACCTAGGGGTGCAGTGATCATACTGACACCACAGGTGTGTCACAGAATTGTATACCATTGGGCGGTAAAGAAAAAATAATTACATTTTTACCACTATAATGTTTTAGCAACCAAATTTTACATTTTGACAAGGGGATATTTTCCCATAACCAGGTTACTTGTATCATGTTCCCACACACTTTATGCATTTTATAGCACTCTGTGTCTTTACTTTTACATATTCTGGTTGAAAACCAGTTCATGCAGCATTACAGGAACACCTGATTTCTTATAATATGGCTGCTCAGAACATTGAAAGCAATTGTTACAATCCACCTTTCGGGTCTCCCCTATTTCCTCATAGATTGTAAGCTTGCGAGCAGGGCCCTAATTCCTCTTGGTATTTGTGGATTTATGTGATTATTGTTATTCTGTAATGTATTTTATTGTCTGCACAAGTCCCCTCTAAAATGTAAAGTGCTGCGGGATATGTCGGCGCTATAGAAATAAAATTATTATTATTATTATTATTATTACATTGTGCCCAGCTTGTTCTTCTGGAGAGATAAATGGAAGAACTAGAAGTGTGTAAACAATGGCAACATAGTAAACAAAAATAAATTAATTAGATTTATTGAAATTCACAAATACAAGAAAGACAAAATGTTTTGTAAAAACAATTAAAAAAGCCAAAGGGCTACTGTAAATAACAACCGGAGGACCATAGAGTTTAAGGACTGTCCAGACTCCTCCACTGTGTGCATCGGAGTGTGCTATAAATATTGCACACTTAAAGTGTCCTGGGGAAGTAACTGTTCAAAAATCATGGCAGTCAATATAATACAATTCATAGGTTATAAACATGAACAAGTAGAGACAGAAAGATAATATAGTCTTAAGCCATTGAGCCCCCAAACAAGGATAATTCCTGAAAAGTAATAGGTGGGAAATAGGCAAATCTTGTGGTATACCAAGAATGAGGGATACAACACATACAATAGAAGGACAAGAGAATCCAGGAAAGCAAGACTGTATAAGACCTGTTTGGTAGAGGTATTAAATGGAAATCAAATCACCCGTTCACACCAGGATGTGTGGAGGAAAAAGCCCCACGCGTATCACCACAAAGTGTGGCTTCCTCAAAGGAAAGTAGAGAAGGAAGAGTTGTTTGTCAACTTATATAATCAAATAAATTACCTATGAGACAGGTGTGTAGAGGTAGGGTAGCATCCGGAAGCAGCAACAGCACAAGTGCGCAGAAGAAAGGCGGTCACTTCCAAGAAAATGCTGGATGGCATAAGTGCGCTTGCGCATCCCAGATACCCTAATTACATCAAAAGCGGCGCATGCACATAAGCAGAACAACTAACAGGACCTGTGGGTCACATGTAAGCCCATGTGCAATGTGAAAATCCCTTTGGCGTGACCTAAAGAATGAATGAAGGGACCTGTATAGAACAGGACCTTGTGGTCACGTGTCGGCACAAGCGCACTAAATGTAAAAAATGACCTGTAAGTAACATATTAGCACATGCGCAATGGGAATGCCTTACGACAACAGTACATGAATGAAAGGACCTGTATAGAACAGGACTTTATGGTCACAAGGCGGCACAAGCGCATACGCATTAGGATGTAAGGCGAAAAAAAAACCTTGTAAGTCACATATAAGCGCCTGCGCAGTAGGGATGCCTTTCAGCAAACGAGTATGAGTGTCAGAGCCTTATGATCACAAATCGGAAAGTGTACTTATCAGATGGACTATTTTAATGGGGAAGGGAAAAATACTACACAAGTGCAGGCATTAATGGAAGGAACAAATATTCATACAGCAATAAATCAAAGGAAGTAGCGATTGCTTACATGGTGTAATTGTATGTCCTTCATGAGTAAATTTACCAACACAACATCGGCTAAGATAGAACAACGGAAGAGTATCTGCATGTTACAAGCAACCATAGTTATACAAAGAAAGAACATTAAACAGTCCAATAGCAAAGAGGCATACATATCACAAAATTTGTGATTGTATGGTTGATTACATGAGATAGTTGTGAGACTCACTAGGGCACATCCAACCACACAGTATAGGTTACAGCTTAATAACGCAAAAGTGACTGATTAAAATGTGGTTGCAAATGAACAAACAAAAATAAGAACGATTGATTTGTGAAGGTATTTTCTTACATGAAGAAGTAGTAAAAGTTTACATGAGCAAATTTACCCACACTACATGGACTGAAATAAAGCGGTGAATAGATGCCAAGTTGTTATAGGCGACAACTTGTTCTTCTGGAGACATGCACCCCGTAAATTAAGTGGGCTCTCCTCGCTACAGTAATGCCAAACATGTGGACGCTAACTGCAGGTTAGGCACCCCAGGGGCTCAGAAGGGAAAGGGGCATTTGGATTTGAGAGCACAGAGTTAGCAGGATTTATTTTGGTGGGAGTCGCGTCACATTTCCAGACCATTTGTGCTACCAGTAATGTGGACACCCTCTATATTTCAGTTAACAGATGAGGGACCTGAGTGGGGACTTGTTTTTTGGGGGGGTTGAGTAGAACATTGTATTGGTGCCATTTTGGGGTACAGAACATTTTGGATAATTTCACATTTATCCTGCGCTCTACGCTGTGCACTTACATCGGGGTTTCAATCTAAATCTAATGAGGCTGCAGAGTTGCTCTGGACTCTGTGTGGCTTCTGTTTGGTGAAATCCGCTTTTAAGAGGTACACAAAAGTGCGTCCCTACCTCGCTTTTTTGCAGGCCTAAAAAGAAGGCCATGGCCGGATCATATGACAAACGGCATCCGCAGTGTGTACACCTGCCTCATTACAGGGAATCTTCAGCTCGGGATTCCATCTGAATCACGTATTTCAGAGATGTACACAGAAACCCAGATGTAAGCGCTCAGAACAGAGCGCAGGACAAATGTGAGCCTAGCCTTACTGTGATCTTTGGGAGGCAGAATGAACAAATCAACAACAGGTGAAGAATTGATTTTATTTATTATTTTTACGTCATTCCTCGTGCAGTATAAGTCATTAGATGACTTTACTCTTCGGGTCAGGGATAGCTTTTTTTTCATGCCATTCACCATGTGGTAAAATTGATAAGGTAGCTTTATTTGGGTCAGTACAGTTACAGTGATAACACATTTATATAATTTGTTATGTTTTGTCGCTTCTACACAATAAAAATGTAATTGTCCATTAAAGTGTTAAAATTACTAAGTACAGTTTCCTGTGTTAATAATTGTAAGTGTAAACACTTTCCCTGTCCTGGAAATCTGCTGCCTCGGAGTAACCCTTGACTCTGCCCTGTCCTTCAAACAGAACATCCAAGCTCTCGCCACCTCCTGACGCCTCCAGCTCAAAAATATGTCCAGAATCTGTCCTTTCCTCAACCCTCAATCTACCAAAATGCTTGTGCATGCCCTCGTCATCTCCCGCCTCGACTACTGCAACAACCTCCTCTGTGGCTTACCTTCTAACACTCTCGCACTTCTCCAGTCCATCCATAACTCTGCTGCCCAACTAATTAATCTCTCTCCTCGCTACACTCCTACTTCCCCTCTTTGCAAATCCCTTCACTGGCTCCCATTTTCCCAACGTATCCAGTTTAACCCCTTCCCAACCTCTGCCGTACTACAGTATTACTGCGGAGGTTGGTACCCCCGTTTTGATGCTGGCTGCGGTGGTGAACCCGTATCAAAGCCGGGACATGTCAGCTGTTTTTAACTATTAGCTAGTTAAATGCCGCTGTCAAACGCTGACAGCAGCATTTAACTACCGCTTCCGGCTATCGGGCCGGAAATGAACGCACATGATCGGGGGTCAGCGATGCGTCAGCATGACAACTTGAGGTCTCCTTGAGACCTCTATGGTTGTTGATGCCAGATTGCTATGAGTGCCACCCTGTGGTCGACGCTCATAGCAATGCAGTAAATATACTACATAGGGGTCTGACGATTGCTCCTATGTAGCAGAGCCGATCAGGCTATGCCAGCTTCTAGCCTCCCATGGAGGCTATAGAAGCATGGCAAATGTAAAAAAAAAAATGTTTTAAAAAATATGAAAAAAATAAAAAATACAAAAGTTTAAATCACGCCCCTTTCACCCCATTCAAAATAAAACAATGAAAAAAAAAAATCAAACTTACACATATTTGGTATCGCAACGTTCAGAATCGCCTGATCTATCAATTAAAGAAAATAATTAACCTAATTGATAAACGGCGTACCAAGAAAAAAATTCGAAACGCCAGAATTACGTGTTTTTGGTCGCCATGACATTGCATTAAAATGTAATAACGGGCGATCAAAAGAACGTATCTGCACCAAAATGGTATAATTAAAAACGTCAGCTCGGCACGCAAAAAATAAGCCTTCACCTGACCCTAGATCACAAAAAACGGAGACGCTACGGGTATTGGAAAATTGCGCATTTTTTTTTTTTTTTTAGCAAAGTATGGAATTTTTTTAAATGCAACCTAGACATGTTTGGTGTCTATGAACTCGTAATGATCTGGAGAATCAAAATGGCAGGTCAGTTTTAGCATTTAGTGAACATAGCAAACAGCCAAACAAAAAAACAAGTGCACTTTTTTTGCAATTTCACCTCACTTGGAATTTTTTTCTCGTTTTCTAGTACACGACATGCTAAAACCAGTGAGGTTGTTCAAAAGTGCAACTTGTCCCGCAAAAAACAAGCCCTCACATGGCCATATTGACGGAAAAATAAAAAAGATATGGCTCTGGGAAGGAGGGGAGCACAAAACTAAAACGCAAAAATGGAAAAGGGCAAGGTCTTGAAGGGGTTAAACTACTAACACTGACCTACAAAGCCATCCATAACCTTTCTCCTCCATACATTTCCGAACTAATCTCCCAATATTTTCCCTCACGTGATCGCCGGTCCTCCCAAGACCTCCTTCTCTCCTCCACACTTATTCGCTCCTCACCCAACCGCCTTCAAGACTTCTCCCGAATGTCCCCCATCCTCTGGAACTCTCTACCCCAATACGTCCGACTATCAACCACATTCGGATCCTTCAGACGGAACCTGAAAACCCATCCCTTCAAAAAAGCTTACAACCTGTAATGACCAAACGGCCACCTCAACACCATTGGAGCTACTGCAACCCCTGACCTACTGTCTCCTTCCCCATAAGGCCGCCGTCACACTTGCGAGTTTTACGGACGTATGAGCGCAGAAAATACGTCCGTAAAACTCGCAAAACAAACGGCACAATTATTCTCTATGCCCCTGCTCCTATCTGCCGTATTTTACTGATCCGTATTATACGGCTTTCTACGGCCGTAGAAAATCGCAGCATGCTGCATTTGTCACCGTATTGCGCAAGAAATACGCCAATGAAAGTCTATGGAAGCCTGAAAAATACGGATCACACACGGACCAGCAGTGTGACTTGCGAGAAATACGCAGCGGTGTTAGAGAGAAAAGCCGGTAATTCATTGCGGTGTACAGTAAAATCACACTGACAGCTTCCAGTAGAATAGGTAGAATAAATGTGTACACATAGAATAGGTATATATATATATATATATGTCAGTGAAACACATATATATATATATTAATATTTCTTCCAGCGCGAGATAGCTTTAAAGCCGGTAATTCAATTACCGGCTTTTGCTCTCTCCTTCCTAAACCCGACATGATATGAGGCCTGGTTTACATACAGTAAACCATGTCATATCCCCCTTTTTTTTGCATATTCCACACTACTAATGTTAGTAGTGTAGAATATGCAAAAAAAATGGGGATATGACATGGTTTACTGTATGTAAACCAGGTCTCAAATCATGTCGGGTTTAGGAAGGAGAGAGCAAAAGCCGGTAATTGAATTACCGGCTTTAAAGCTATCTCGCGCTGGAAGAAATATTAATATATATATATATATATATATATATATATATATGTGTGTGTGTGTGTGTTTCACTGATATATATATATATATATATATATATATATATAGACAGTATATATATATATTTTTTTTTTTTTGTGACACATGGATCCCTTCTATAGCGGTATGTTGGTGTTGCAAGCCTGCGAGAAAAACACGCAGTACGGATGACATACGGATTACATACGGAGGATGCCATGCGCAAAAAACGCTGACACACCCTGCCTACGGAGGAGCTACGGACCACTCTTTTGGGGACTTTTCAGCGTATTACGGCCGTAATATACGGACCGTATTGTTTTACACTGTGTGTGACGCCGGCCTAATCCTGTAGAATGTAAGCCCGCAAGGGCAGGGTCCTCGCCCCTTTGTACCAGTCTGTCATTGTTAGTTTGCTTACTGTGATATTTGTATTTTGATGAAACCCCTTCTCATGTACAGCACCATGGAGTCAATGGCGCTATATAAATAAATAATAATTACAACAGGTCTGTAAAATCAGATGCAACACAGATGTTTCATATGAGATCCAAGTTTCTTTTTGCGTACCCATAGCCTTTTTGCGCACCCATAGCCTTCAATGTGCGAGTCTCATCTGATATACTGTATGGTAGAGACATTTTTCAACCCTCTTCCATTTACAACATCCTGTCCCCCTGCAGCTAGGCTGTAGGATATGCAGACCTTTGTCACAGGATGTAGCTCACACTTTCACTGCACATGCTGCTCACAGAAACTACTGGAAAAAGTCAGTGACACATTCAATGCAATAGTGGAAGAAAATGTAAGTAACCGAGACTTATTACTTTACACATATTGGCCAATAGGAAAGTTTTATCACAATATTTTATTGTTGAAGCACTATTATTATATGTTCCAAACTATCCGCTATGTAACAAATATGTTGCTTTAATATGCAGTTTTTGTTGCAGTCAAATATAAAAGGAAGCTTGTGTACTTCTTAGGCTACGTTCAGACTAGCGTTGCGCGCCGCTGCGTCGGCGACGCAACGCACGACGCACACAAAAACGCGGCAAAACGCACGCAAAAACGCTGCGTTTTGCGACGCGTGCGTCGTTTTTTGCCGAAAATCGGACGCAAGAAAAATGCAACTTGTTGCGTTTTCTTGGTCCGACGCTAGCGGCAAAAAAGACGCAAGTGTTGCAAAACGCAACACACAAAAACGCATGCATCCCCCATGTTATACATAGGGGCGCATGACGCGTGCATCGCCGCTGCGTCGCCCGACGCTAAGGCGACGCACACTAGCAGAACGCTAGTGTGAACGTAGCCTTACAGATGAATTATCTTCTGAATTTGGCTTGCATTTGTGGCTTCGGGTCAGATTTGCTGCAGATATTCTGTCCAAAATCTACAGCGTGCTACAGTACCAGCATGGTGGATGAGATTTTATTAAATTTAATGTATATCCTGCTGAGAAAATCTGCAACGGAAATTGACTAGGTCCACGGATTTGCTAAGTGTTAATTTATGCTCAGATGATCACTACCGGATTCAAGTTAGTCTGCAGTTAGCTATTAGATATTAGTTAGTTATTCGATTTTCATGTATGGCAGTTAGCTATTAGTTATTAGTTAGCTATTTGATTTTCTATGCATGGTGAATTATACATAGAGTGGATATTGTTTGGGTAAAATTTTGATCAGGACTTTGAGACGTTTATTTTGACTACTTGTGGTCCTGGGTTATTCACATAAATCGCTTATGTCAAGAATAAACAAACGCACTCAATCGTACGTAAATTCAATTTGAAAACAGGTACCCTGGACCACTACTACTCAAAATGACCAGATCAATGTCCTGAACAATATTTACCAAAAAAAATATCAACTCTATGTGTAGTTCAGAAGTTATTCACGTAAATCGCTTATGTCGCGAATAAACAAACGCACTTAATTGTACGTAAGTTCAATTTGAAAAGAGGTACCCTTGACCACTACTACTCAAAATGAACATATCAATGTCCTGAACAATATTTACCAAAAAAATATCAACTCTGTGTAGTTTAGAAGTTATTCACGTAAATCGCTTATGTCGCGAATAAACAAACGCACTCAATCGTACGTAAGTTCAATTTGAAAACAGGTACTCTTGACCACTACTACTCAAAATGAACATATCAATGTCCTTAACAATATTTACCCAAAAAAATATCAACTCTATGTGTAGTTCAGAAGTTATTCACGTAAATCGCTTATGTCGCGAATAAACAAACACACTCAATCTAACAAATATTGCCCCAAAAATTCACAACTCTATGTATAGTTGAAGAATTATACAAAATATGCTAACTCAACATGTGAAACATTTTATAGGTACCTCACTGTTTGCTATCACAACTTACTTGAAGTTTCCATAAGGGCTTATCCCACTAATCTATGTTTAATTCAAGGGTTGTTGAACAGATGCTAAGTTTGTGTGTGAAATCTACTATATAAAGCTGAATGTGTGTGTGTGTGTATGTGTGTGTGTATGTCCGGGATTGGCATCGGCACCGTCGCAGCTACAGCCACAAAATTTTGCACAGTCACACGTCTGGACCCCGAGAGCGTCATAGGCTATGTTGTGAGGTGAAATTTTAACCCCGCGCGTTCCAATTCACCAAACAATTTTGCCCCTATCTACATAATGGGGAAAAAAGTGAAAGGAAAAGTGTTGGAGGCGTCGAAGCTACAGCCACAAAATTTTGCACAGTCACACGTCTGGACCCTGAGAGCGTCATAGGCTACGTTGTGAGGTGAAATTTTAACCCCGCGCTTTCCAATTCACCAAACAATTTTGCCCCTATCTACATAATGGGGAAAAAAGTGAAAGGAAAAGTGTTGGAGGCGTCACAGCTACAGAAACAAAATTTTGCACAGTCACACGTCTGGACCCTGAGAGCGTCATAGCCTACGTTGTGAGGTGAAATTTTAACCCCGCGCTTTCCAATTCACCAAACAATTTTGCCCCAATCTACATAATGGGGAAAAGTGAAAGGAAAAGTGTTGGAGGCAAATTGACAGCTGCCAGATGTGAACAAGGGGGACTTAAAGAATGAGAGCGATGGCGCAAAAGAGTATATACCGATCAGTTGCTAAGGTGGGGCCCCGACATGGAACACTCACCACACACGGGGATATGAACACACACACAAAATGCGCCACACACTACCACGTGCTTGAACACATATACCACCCTCAGCACACATTTCACCACACATACACCAACCTCGCCAAATAAAAGTCGAAACACAAAAGTCGCCGCTCAAAACTCGCCACGCGCAAAACTCGCCACATGCAAAAACTAGGCTCACGCAAAACTCGCCACAAGTGCAAAACTCACCTCATGGAAAACTGACCACACGCAAAACTTGCACACGCGGAAAAATTGCCACATGCACAAAATTTGCAACACATGCAAAAGTTGCCTCACACAAAACTTGCACATACTCAAAAGGCACCAGACATAAAACTCACCACGCGCAAAACTCGCCATGCGCAAAACTTGCTGCACACAACTTGCTACACTAACCTGTCCCATGCAACTCAACACACAAAAAGTTGCTACACGCATGTTGCCACACAAAACTCATCTCACAAAAGTCGCTACATGCATGTCGCCACACACAACTCAACACACACAACTTGACAAACGAAACTCGCCCTAAAACACACACAAGTCTGGTATTAGCCTTCAAAAATAAAAATCTGATTAATAAGCAGACAAACTACAAGAGCAACAAATGTACCGTATAGGAAATACAGCAGCTGTCAGTCACATGACCTGTTTATTATGTGTATGTGTGAGCTAATATATACTGCCAGGGGGAGGGCTTCCTGTTGGCTGGGGATTTATCAAGCTGCCAATTTATCTTACAAATACTGAGGTAAAAATACTGAGCAAATAACGTGTTAACGAGGTCTAATACAGGAGATCACACAGGTATATACTATATACAGGGGAGATGACACACAGATATATACTATATACAGGAGAGATGACACACAGGTATATACTATATAGAGGAGGAGATGACATACAGGTATATACTATATACAGGAGGAGATGACACACAGGTATATACTATATACAGGAGCAGATTACCTACAGGTATATACTATATACAGGAGGAGATGACATACAGGTATATGCTATATATAGAAGATGACATACAGGTATATACTATATACAGGAGGAGATGACACACAGATATATACTATATACAGGGGAGATGACACACAGGTATATACTATATACAGGAGGAGATGACATACAGGTATATACTATATATAGAAGGAGATGACATACAGGTATATACTATATATAGGAGGAGATGACATACAGGTATATACTATATATAGGAGGAGATTACATACAGGTATATACTATATACAGGGGAGATGACACACAGCAGGTATATACTATATACAGGGGAGATGACATACAGGTATATACTTTATACAGGAGATGACATACAGGTGTATACTATATATAAGGGAGATGACAAACATGTATATACTGAGGTGAAAATGAGAGGTGTGAGGTGAAAATGAAAAGGTGTGAGTGCAAAATGAGAGGAGTGAGGGAAAATAGTGTAGTGATCGGAAAATGACAGATGTGAGGTCGAAATGATAAGTGTTAGGGGGGAATGAGAGGAGTGAGGGAGAAAATGAGAGGTGTGAGGGAGAAAATGAGAGATATGAGGGGGAAAATTAAAGATGTGATTGGGAAAATGAGAGGCGTGATGGGAAAATAAGAGAAGTGACGTGCTATAACTAACCACAGATATTTACTATGCCCAGGCAACGCCAGGCTCTTCAGCTAGTTACACTTAATAAAGTTTTATGTAATCAAATTATTTATATGTAATTGTAACGTCATCATTAACCTTTTTTTAACTTTACATAGTGTTTCTTGTGAAAACGCAAAACACTACCAATTTATGGATACCCAAAGAAACCACCAACAGAAAGTAGATATAAAAATGCCTTTATTGTATATGATTGGCTAGATAATACAAACAATTGTGCGCACAACAGGACTAAAAAAGTTATACTATAGAATTAATATAAAATTAATGGTAGCGGCTGACCCAGTTTATATATGTATATATATATATATATATATATATATAAATATATATATATATATATATATAGGAGTAGTGTTTCTCTATTTTAATATGTGCATACAGAAGGAAAGGGGAGATTTATTTATAAATGTACTAGTGCTATACTTCCACAATTAATTATGAGGGGATTACCTCATTTGAGGTGCAATAGTGCATTGTGCAAAAAACTGCAATTAACAATGTGCAAAAAGGAAAAGCAAAAAAGCATGTGAGAAAAAGTAATCCTCCTTTGCTAGAGTGGTATTAACCTCCATAATGCATGTTTTGCCACCACATATCCACATAGGTGGCAAATGTGAAGTGCCACAGTGCAATGTGCAAACTGCAAATAATGTGCAAGGGAATAACTCAGAAAGCGATCAAATAAAGTGCGGAGTGCAAGAAAAGGGAGGTACACAATAACTACCTTATTGTCTGGGTCTGCCACGTCCTGTAATAGCGCACCACAATGCACCATTGCACCTAAAATTAGGTATTCCCCTCACCCACCGAGAACGGAATAATGTCAGATTTAGGAAGCTGACTGAGTACCGCAAATTCTGTAGTCAGGAGACTTGATTGTTCCAAGCTGTATACCATCCTTATGTAGTCTTTGATATCTCAACCGAATCCTTCCATTCGTTGCTGAAGTCCATGTAGTCTTATAATCCATGTTCGGTTATGGCCTGCCAATCGGATCCGCAGATCAAAAATTGGTATCATGCAGCAAGAGAGACTTGGTCACTGGACAGTCCTTCTATACCCATGAGCTGTCATTTCAGACCCTTGGGGCTTCATGATTGGTGGAATAAGAGTGTGCTAGATTGGCTACATTCCAAGCCGCAAAACATACTATCCCTAGTACTAATGGTGTCTAACAGAGATGGGATAGAGTCAGCTAACCCTAGAACGCGTACCTGGGGCCTCGCAGGCCTGCTAGGTTACTTGTTTTCTATTATCTGTAAAACTACATTAGTTAGAATTTTGAAACTCAAGGTAATCCTCAGGTATATAGTTGTTAGTAATATCCAGTTGTTCATATATTTTTATGTTATAGGCATCTCGTATAGCAACGCTTTTTTTGTGACTACCCCAGATTCACGTACCTGGGGCCTTTGAGGCCTGCTTTGGTTTACATGTACTCCTCAGTCTTTTTGTCTGTACTGTGGATGTGCGATTCAGCAACTTATTATGGGATGAATGGCATGATTTACTGTGGAAAAGAAGCTGACTCTCCAGTCCAGAAAAATCTATGTTCCAACATAGTGAAAACACTAGCTTTACCAATTTTCCATTCTGGAAAAAATATCACTATGGATAATTATTTTACTAATTTAGAACTGGCCAATTTTTTGCTTCAGAAACAACTAACACTTGTTGGTACAATTAGACCAAACCGCCGCGAAATTCCACCAATAATGAAGCACAATGCACAGCGACCAATCTACGAGAGTGTATTCGGTTTCTGCAATGAGGCAACAATGGTGTCCTATAAAGCCAAGAAAGAAAAATCTGTGATATTACTGAGCACAATGCATCACGATGAAAGTATTGACACCAATGACAGGAAACAAAAACCTGAAATTATACTTCATTATAATAAGACAAAAGGAGGTGTCGACAAGATGGACGAAATGATTACTGAATATTCGTGTAAAAGGCAGACTAAACGTTGGCCTGTTGCCCTTTTTTCCAATATCCTTGATGTGTCATCCCTCAATAGCTATATTGTTTATTGTCAAACTAATCCAGAATTCCATGCCAACAGGAATGACAAGAGACGTCTATTTTTGACAGAACTTTGTTATGAACTTTTGATGCCTACTATGCTAGAGAGAAGCAGCACAAAATGCTTATCAAGGCAAATTACAGAGGCAATGTTCCGATGTGGAATATGCTTTCAGGAACAGCCAGAGCAAAGAGAAAAAAAAAGAAAGCGCTGCTATATTTGTCCAGCAAAGAAAGAAAGAAAATCGGAGCGTTTCTGTTCTACTTGCGGACAAAATGTATGCAGGGAACATTCTGAAGAAAAAATAATATGCAAGAATTGTCGGGGGAATATGTAAAGTGGAAAATAAATATTCCTGCACCAAGTTTGCTACAGACTTTATGTAAAAACTTTTTATAAGAAAAAATGTATCCATCATAAAAAATTGTACTGAGTGAATATATTGGGCGTGCCCGTTTAGTTACATTTTTGTTGTTTTATGTACATAATTTTTTTTTGGAATTATACACATCTTAGGCTATGTTCCAAGTAGCGCTGGGGTTCACCAGAATGGGATCCATAATGGATCTGACCTCCTGGTAACTCCAGCTAAGGCTGATGGAATGCCGGGATTCCACCAGCCTTAGCTGAGGTCACCAAGAGGTCAGATCCATTACGGATCCCCTCCTGGTGGACCCCAGCGCTAGTGGGAATGCATCCTTACTTTGCAAATTTAAAATAAACTTTGAAAAGTATTTTTATTTGAGTTATTCCATGTTATTTGCACACAGGCCTAAAAGGCCCCAGGTACGTGAATATGGGGTAGTCACAAAAAAAGCGTTGCTATACGAAATGCCTATAACATAAAAATATACGAACAACTGGAAATTACTAACAACTATATAGCTGAGGAATACCTAGAGTTTCAAAATTGTAACTAAAGTAGTTTTACAGAAAATAATAAAAAAGTAACCTGACAGGCCTGCGAGGCCCCAGGTACGCGTTCTACCAGCCTTAGCCGGGGTCACCAGGAGGTCAGATCCATTACGAAATCCCGTCCAGGCGGACCCCAGAGCTAGTGGGAATGCATGCTTACTTTCAAATAACTTTGAAAAAAATTTTTTTTTTAGTTATTCCATGTTATTTGAAAACAGGCCTCAAAGGCCACAGGTACGTAATAGTGTAGATTTCTATGGTCACGCATTCTAGGGTTAATTAACATAGAATCAAGCAATACAATGAAAGGTTAGCATAATTGATTTGTCTGGGTCTGTGACCTTCCCTGGCAAAGGTAATTATATGAGTCAACAGGAACTGTAAACCTAGACTCCTTAGAGTCTTGTAGAAACAATGAGGGCTTATCACATGGTAATAAACAGAATACCATCATGTGTGACCAAATTTTAAGAAACTCCACCCATGCTAGGCATTGAAAGAGTCCATGTCATCACTGTTCTGAAGTGATACACTCACTTGGAAGCCATCAAAGTATTCCATAGAGCGGCCCTACTTGGAGGATTGTCTGTGAAAGTCATCTGTCCATGGTAAGGATTTGTGTTGAATTGGCATACTGGAGTTAAGTTACACTGTAACCTCAAGTCTGAATTTCCGTGTTGTTATGTTTGTCCTGTTTGAAAGCTATATTTATATTTGGGTATATAAAATATTTAATATGTTTAAGAATAAAAGTAAATGATGAGATCAGTCTCAACATCTTACTTAAAAATGTACTTGCTTAATGTAAATTTTTTGAATCATTTTTGTTTTGATATCTCAAAAAGGTTAGATATTGGAGGTCTTGCTATACTATTTTTGTCTTAATACGAAACTGCTACAGTGTATGTATAAATATTGTTGACAAGTATCAACTTGTCAACTAGTGTGCAAGAAAGTAGTGCTTCAAGCAGATATTCATACTCTATGTATTATAGACACAAATTATGTGAAATTAAATTATTATGTACATTATAAAGTATACATATTATAAATGCTTATTATATTCATGTCACTGACAATAATTTCAAAATATGTGGATTATTAAGTTTTATGTACCTGATCAAGTTTGTTGATTTAGTAGTATGGTTTTAGTAAACTATGATAATTAGACATACATTTTAGTTGTTACCAATCCTTGTAATATCTATGAAATGCAACTAAAGTGAGTTGTGGCATTGTGAAAAGTGTAACATTTATGCATTTTAAATACAGTGGATAATTTTAATGCGCATACAATTTTTAGATTGTTGGCTTAGGAATGCTTTGATGTACGAAGAGCAGCCATAGTCACATTAAGAAGGAAAATGGAACGCACTCACCAGTCTTGAAAAAAGTTCCAAACCTTTATTCACTCTACACATAGAGTTGATATTTTTTTTGGTAAATATTGTTCAGGACATTGATATGTTCATTTTGAGTACTAGTGGTCAAGGGTACCTGTTTTCAAATTGAACTTACGTACGATTGAGTGCGTTTGTTTATTCGCGACATAAGCGATTTACGTGAATAACTTCTGAACTACACATAGAGTTGATATTTTTTTTGGTAAATATTGTTCAGGACATTGATCTGGTCATTTTGAGTAGTAGTGGTCAAGGGTACCTCTTTTCAAATTGAACTTACGTACGATTGAGTGCGTTTGTTTATTCGCGACATAAGCGATTTACGTGAATAGCTTCTGAACTACACATAGAGTTGATATTTTTTTTGGTAAATATTGTTCAGGACATTGATATGTTCATTTTGAGTACTAGTGATCCAGGGTACCTGTTTTCAAATTGAACTTACGTACGATTGAATGCGTTTGTTTATTCGCAACATAAGCGATTTACGTGAATAACTTCTGAACTACACATAGAGTTGATAATTTTTTTGGTAAATATTGTTCAGGACATTGATATGTTCATTATGAGTACTAGTTGTCAAGGGTACCTGTTTTCAAATTGAACTTACGTACGACTAAGTGCGTTTGTTTATTCGCGACATAAGCGATTTACGTGAATAACTTCTGAACTACACATAGAGTTGATATTTTTTTGGGTAAATATTGTTCAGGACATTGATATGTTCATTTTGAGTACTAGTGGTCAAGGGTACCTCTTTTCAAATTGAACTTACGTACGATTGAGTACGTTTGTTTATTCGCGACATAAGCGATTTACGTGAATAACTTCTGAACTACACATAGAGTTGATATTTTTTTTGGAAAATATTATTCAGGACATTGATATGTTCATTTTGAGTACTAGTGGTCAAGGGTACCTCTTTTCAAATTGAACTTACGTACGATTGAGTGCGTTTGTTTATTCGCGACATAAGCGATTTACGTGAATAACTTCTGAACTACACATAGAGTTGATAATTTTTTTGGTAAATATTGTTCAGGACATTGATGTGTTCATTTTGAGTACTAGTGGTCTAGGGTACCTCTTTTCAAATTGAACTTACGTACGATTGAGTGCGTTTGTTTATTCGCGACATAAGCGATTTACGTGAATAACTTCTGAACTACACATAGAGTTGATAATTTTTTTGGTAAATATTGTTCAGGACATTGATGTGTTCATTTTGAGTACTAGTGGTCTAGGGTACCTCTTTTCAAATTGAACTTACGTACGATTGAGTGCGTTTGTTTATTCGCGACATAAGCGATTTACGTGAATAACTTCTGAACTACACATAGAGTTGATAATTTTTTTGGTAAATATTGTTCAGGACATTGATATGTTCATTATGAGTACTTGTGGTCAAGGGTACCTGTTTTCAAATTGAACTTACGTACGATTGAGTGCGTTTGTTTATTCGCGACATTAGCAATTTAAGTGAATAACTTCTGCACTACACATAGAGTTGATAATTTTTTTGACAAATATTATTCAGGACATTGATCTGCTCATTTTGAGTACTAGTGGTCAAGGGTACCGCTTTTCAAATTGAACTTACGTACGATTGAGTGCGTTTGTTTATTCGCGACATAAGCGATTTACGTGAATAACTTCTGAACTACAGATAGAGTTGATATTTTTTTGGGTAAATATTGTTCAGGACATTGATGTGTTCATTTTGAGTACTAGTGGTCCAGGGTACCTCTTTTCAAATTGAACTTACGTTCGATTGAGTGCGTTTGTTTATTCGCGACATAAGCGATTTACGTGAATAACTTCTGAACTACACGTAGAGTTGATATTATTTTTGGAAAATATTATTCAGGACATTGATATGTTCATTTTGAGTACTAGTGGTCAAGGGTACCTCTTTTCAAATTGAATTTACGTACGATTGAGTGCGTTTGTTTATTCTCGACATAAGCGATTTATGTGAATAACCGAGGACCACAAGTAGTCAAAATAAACGTCTCAAAGTCCTGATCAAAATTTTACCCAAACAATATCCACTCTATGTATAATTCACCATGCATGGAAAATCGAATAGCTAACTAATAACTAATAGCTAACTGCCATACATGAAAATCGAATAACTAACTTATGTCTAACAGCTAACTGCAGACTAACTTGAATCCGGTATGATCACTGTACAATATCTGCAATGCAAAGAGTCAGGCTAGGTTTACACTTGGCGTTTTGGAAGCGTTTTTTAATGCATTTTTTGTGTGCAAATTTTCTATAAGATTTCAGAAATCTCATGCAATCTCACTTTTGTTTTTTGTTTTTGTCATCAGGATTTTGAGCTTTGCATGTTTTTTACACAATGGAGCATGTCACTTCTTTCAGCATTTTTTCAGCGTTTTTGACCTATTGAAATTAATGGATGGTGAAAAAATGCACCAAAAACGCAGGTATCATGTTTGTTGCGTTTTTTTGTGCCAAAACCTGATTCTATATTATAGGACTTTATTTTTCAACACTAAACTTTATCAGCATGCACAAAATAACAAATTTAGAATGGCAAAACCGCAGCAAAAACCTCACAAAAAAATTCAAGAGAATCAAGCAAAACCTGTTTTTTTTTCTGTAGCTTCTTTCCGGTCAAGAGATCACATGCCTTGCTCTAAAGTCTGTTGTATATTCCCTCCTAAGGCTGCTTTCACACATCATGTTTTTGGTTTCAGGCCTAAATCCGGCAAATTTGCTAAAAAAACGGAAGAGAGAGAGACTCGGAAAGCTTCTGGCATGCTCAATGTGTAAAAAACGGATTCGGTCGCCAGAAACGTTCATTCACACATCTGTTCCATGGGTTTATTGCCGGAAACGTCCCTTCAGGCTTTTTCGCCGGACACAAAAAACGTTGCAGGAGACGTTTTTTGTGTCCGGCAAAAAAGCCTGAAGGGACGGATCCGGCACAAAACGGATGAAACGCATGTCCTCCAGGCACAATCCGGCACTAATACAACTCTATGGGAAAAAAAACGGATCAGGCGTAATAAAAAAACGGATCCGGTTTGTGCCTGAAACTGCCGGATTGTGCCTGAAAGAAAAAACCTGATGTGTGAAAGCAGCCTTATTTTCTGCTCACACCAGTAGCTTAACAATTAGCTTTAAAAAGGCATCAGACTGGAATATGTGAGAACAATCTTTGGGCATTTCTGCAACAGCAAAAAATAGCTTTGCAAAACTTATCTTCACATTATCTCATACCTCCGTAAGATGCATATAAAGTTTACAAAGTTTCAAACGTTTATTGAGCCATTTCTGTTATGCTGTAATGTCTATTGTCTGTACAAGTCCCCTCTATGATTTGTAAAGCGCTGCGGAATATGTTGGCGCTATATAAATAAAATTATTATTATTATTCAGTTTTCACAAAAAAATATAATATATTTTTTGAAGTATAAGGTTAGGTTCTCACAATGAGTTTTTGCCACTGCATATTTTTGCTGCACTGAAAATACAGAATCTTACAGTTCCAGCAAAGTGGATGGAATTTATATAAGTCTCATGCCTGCCGTGATTTTTTTAAATGTATTTTTACTCAGCGTAACTGCTCTGCTGTGCGTTTGAAATCTGCAGCATGTCAATTTTTCTTGCAAGCACGCTGAATTTTAGGTGCGGATTTTCCCAATATCTACAGGTATAAAATGTGTATATGTTTTTAGTGCTTTTCTGCTGTGGATATGCACTAAAACGGCATGTAACCGCACATGATTGTATCAATTTTGTTTAGTCAAAACCAAATGCCAGGAAATATTAATAACAAAGCAGATTTATTTAAAACTTGACGTACCAAAAAAAATACACTAAAAAACGCAATAAAAGTAAGTAACCTAATAGGGTGCAGAAATGGTGCAGAAAATCTGCAACATTAAAAACTCACCAAAATTCATCATTGTAACGTAACCTAATGCCATGTTCACACGTTCAGTATTTCGTCAGTATTTTTCATCATTAAATATAAGCCAAAACCAGGAGTGGGTGATAAATACAGAAGTGGTGCATATGTTTCTATTATACTTTTCCTCTGATTGTTTCACTCCTATTTTTGGCTTACAAATACTGATGTAAAATACTGACCAAATACTGAATGTGTGAATGTGGCCTAAATGCACTTTTTAGGACCTGTACTCTGTAAAGCTGCAGGGATACTGTTAATCATCCACATGCCTGGAAGGAATAGCAAAATGTTATAATGTAGGAGTGGGCAATTAATTTTCACAAAGGGCCACATGAGAGACTGAAGGCCCCTTCACATTAAGCGACGCTGCAGCGCTACCGACAACGATCCGGATCGCTGCAGCGTCGCTGTTTGGTCGCTGGAGAGCTGTCACACAGACCGCTCTCCAGCGACCAACGATGCCGGTAACCAGGGTAAACATCGGGTAACTAAGCGCAGGGCCGCGCTTAGTAACCCGATGTTTACCCTGGTTACCATCCTAAAAGTAAAAAAAACAAACAGTACATACTTACCTACCGCTGTCTGTCCTCCAGCGCTGTGCTCTGCACTCCTCCTGTACTGTCTGTGTGAGCACAGCGGCCAGAAAGCACAGCGGTGACGTCACCGCTCTGCTTTCCGGCTGACCGACGCTCACAGCCAGTACAGGAGGAGTGCAGAGCACAGCGCTGGAGGACAGACAGCGTTAGGTAAGTATGTAGTGTTTGTTTTTTTTACTTTTAGGATGGTAACCAGGGTAAACATCGGGTTACTAAGCGCGGCCCTGCGCTTAGTTACCCGATGTTTACCCTGGTTACCAGTGAAGACATCGCTGGATCGGTGTCACACACGCCGATCCAGCGATGTCCACGGGAGATCCAGCGACGAAATAAAGTTCTGGACTTTATTCAGCGACCAACGATCTCCCAGCAGGGGCCTGATCGTTGGTCGCTGTCACACATAACGATTTTATTAACGATATCGTTGCTACGTCACAAAAAGCAACGATATCGTTAACAATATCGTTATGTGTGAAGGTACCTTGAGAGTGTTGCGGACCAATAGGCTGAAATTAACTCTGCTCAGTATAAACATACTACTATTATTATTTTATATTAATTGTATCACTTAATATTAAGCAGAAAAAAGTCTGCTGACTAAAACATATTTTGATAGGTCTTACTGTAACGCATTCTTATTAGTATTGGCTAATCAACACCATATAATTTACTGCTTTTTATAAAGTTGGAAAAGAAATAAAGGATTCCGCTATCTTTTCCTGTCATCCATTTCGTATGTAATATGATTTTGATTTTTAAACTGTTATCAAAGAATATATTTCTACAAAATACTGATTACATCTTATCTGCAATGTCAGGACTCTCAGATACAGCTCTGGCAAAAATTTAGAGACCACCACATCAAAACCCTATCATGGGCAGCCCAATCTCCAGACCTGAACCCTATTGAAAACCTCTGGAATGTAATCAAGAGGATGATGGATAGTCACAAGCCATCAAATAAAGAAGAACTGCTTACATTTTTGCACCAGAAGCAGTGGGAAAGACTGGTGGAAAGCATGCCAAGACGCATGAAAGCTGTGATTAAAAATCATGGTTATTCCACAAAATATTGATTTCTGATCTCTTCCTGAGTTGAAACATTAGTATTGTTGTTTCTAAATGATTATGAACTTGTTTTCTTTCCATTATTTGAAGACTGAAAGCACTGTTTTTTTTTGTTTTTTTTTATTTTGACCATTTTTCTTTGTCAGAAAAAAATACATTTATTGCTTGGAAATTTGAAGACATGTCAGAAGTTTGTAGATTAAAAGAACAATTTACATTTTACTCAAAAATATACCTATAAAGAGAAAAATCAGACAAACTGAACATTTTGCAGTGGTCTCTTAATTTTTGCCAGAGCTGTATATAACCAAGAAAATATAAGGCCGGGATCACACACAGCGAGATACGGTCAAGTCTCACAGGTTAAAACCAAGCTCTGGCACCGGCACTCCAGAGCGGAGCGTGCGGCCGCACAGCAATACATGGAGCCGCACGCTCCGCTCCAGAGTGTCGGTGCCAGAGCTTGGTTTTAACCTGCGAGACTCGGCCATATCTCGCTGTAGTGTGACTCCGGCTTTAAAGAAAAAGCCAAGAAATCTAAAGAGCCCACCCAGCCAGGGCTGTCCTGTGTCCAAGAGATAACAGGGAAAGCCTGAGCCTATGTGTCCACTCCTGAATCAATAGGTTGTAAAGAAAGAGGATCTGTCAGCACAATTTTGGACTCATAATAAAACAAAGCTTTAATAACATTTTGAAGCTGATTAAAATGATACTTTTTTCGATAAATTCGTTATGCCATTTTTCTGCAGTCAGCTGCGAACATTTTATGCTAATGATGCGCAAAGGTAGCGCTTGAGTATAATACCCGAGGATCAGTACAGGATCAGTAATGTAATGTATGTACACAGTGACTGCACCAGCAGAATAGTGAGTGCAGCTCTGGAGTGTAACTCAGGATCAGTGGAGGATAAGTAATGTAAAATGTCTTTTGAGGGGGTGTTGGATACAACATGGACAATGCACGTATCATAGAAATCACTGAGGCTACGTTCGGACTAGCGTTGTGCGCCGCTGCGTCGGCGGCGCAACGCACAACGGACCGAAAAACGCAGCAAAACGCACGCAAAAACGCTGCGTTTTGCGACGCGTGCGTCGTTTTTTGCCAAAAATCGGACGCAAGAAAAATGCAACTTGTTGCGTTTTCTTGGTCCGACGCTAGCGGCAAAAAAGACGCACGCGTCGCAAAACGCAACAAACAAAAACGCATGCGTCCCCCATGTTAAACATAGGGGCGCATGACGCGTGCGTCGCCGCTGCGTCGCCCGACGCTAACGCGACGCACACTAGCACAACGCTAGTCTGAACGTAGCCTGAGATATATTGAATTTATGAGTGCTGAATATTTCCTGGACTCTGTTGATGAGATAAACCAGATACAAGACTGTGTAAAGGTACCTTCACACATAACGATATTGTTAACGATATCGTTGCTATGTGTGACGTAGCAACGATATCGTTAATGAAATCGTTATGTGTGACAGCGACCAACGATCAGGCCCCTGCTGGGAGATCGTTGGTCGCTGAATAAAGTCCAGAACTTTATTTCGTCGCTGGACTCCCTGGAGACATCGCTGGATCGGCGTGTGTGACACCGATCCAGCGATGTCTTCACTGGTAACCAGGGTAAACATCGGGTAACTAAGCGCAGGGCCGCGCTTAGTAACCCGATGTTTACCCTGGTTACCATGCTAAAAGTAAAAAAAAACAAACAGTAGATACTTACCTACAGCCGTCTGTCCTCCAGCGCTGTGCTCTGCTCTCCTCCTGTACTGTCTGTGAGCCGGAAAGCAGAGCGGTGACGTCACCGCTCTGCTTTCCGGCTCCCAGACAGTACAGGAGGAGTGCAGAGAAGCAGAGCGCAGCACTGGAGGACAGACAGCGGTAGGTAAGTATCTAGTGTTTGTTTTTTTTTACTTTTAGCATGGTAACCAGGGTAAACATCGGGTTACTAAGCGCGGCCCTGCGCTTAGTTACCCGATGTTTACCCTGGTTACCGGCATCGTTGGTCGCTGGAGAGCGGTCTGTGTGACAGCTCTCCAGTGACCAAACAGCGACGCTGCAGCGATTCGGATCGTTGTCGGTATCGCTGCAGCGTCGCTAAATGTGAAGGGGCCTTAAACCTATTAGACAGGCAGGCCTGTGTTCTTTTGTGTGATGTCCTTTGTTTAGTGAGAAGGCAGAGGTGCATCTACATACTAAATGAATATTGGCCCTCCAACCTAATGGAGGATACAGGTATACACTGTGGAAATCTTGAATGAATAGCGTCTATCTTGTTTGTGACCTATCATTATCTACACATGTACACAACTCCTGTGGGTTTCCATTATAAGCCAGTGGTCCTGAGATAGACATTCTGTCTTCGGCCTATGGATATGTATATTGATACACAATGCCTGTGGTGTTTGGGTGATAAACCATTGCTCTTTGAATGGACATGTTGGAGCCAGCCCAAATGGAGTTGAACCTGTTCTACACAAGAACGTTCTTCCCAAGTACGAGGACGCCATCTGCAGGAAGGTGATGATTACTGCAGCCAATGACAGTGTTCACATTGCCAGAAGACGATTGGACATTTGCCACAGAAGATACTGGAAGCAAGGGTGGAGTCATGGCTTGTATGTGGGTGTGGATGTGTATTGGTTTAATATATATGTAAGGTTCAGTTATGTATCTTTTCCTTTTCCCACATCCCAGTTTCCTCTACCCTCTCCTATTACCTCTTCCCTTTAATTTACCCTTGTCCCTTAGTTAGACTTCCCATATGTATGTTATTGTAAATACCTTGTTTGTAATAAACCCCCTTTTAAAGATCCAGTAGCTCTTGTTAATTAGTATTAACTGGCACCCCAAAACTCAGCAGATTCTACAGGGGGTTTTACACAAAACAGATTTTGACTGTATTTTTTGTACAGCAGGGCAAAAGTGTGACCAACACTACCTCAAGCTTATAAGGTGGAACCAGGATTCTTGTTCTAGTGATTGTTGGTGGCCCCAGCGATCAGACATTTATTACCTATCTCTGGATAGGTGAAAAATAGCATTTGCGCCCTTTGTACAGCAACCCCTTTAAAGGGGTTTTCCATTACTTTTATCTTAATAACCTATCTTATCCATCTATTGAGGTAGACCTCACTTCAATGCCCCCCGCTCACCTCCCGATACAGAATTGAGCGAAGCTGGAATAACCCTTTATTTAAATTTCCAACTCTTCCTTTAGATGTCCCAGGAAAGTTTCACAGATGAAAATAACTCCTGTTATATATCAGATTCTGAATTAGGTAACTATATTATATGAGTACTATTTATGTATTTCACAGAATAGTCATGAATTATGACATTGTGGCTAATTATGTTTCCACTAGTTGCATTTTTGCAAGATTATGCTGCTGAGGAAGAGATCAGTCACGGTAACAGATGCCTTTTACAACATCCTGTCAATGGTGAGAGAGCAATTTGTCTTTACTACCTTTAGCTGTACATTTTAAATGGGTTTGCTGGCCTTAGGCTACAAGCCTGCAGTCACTCTATGTGAGTGCAGCCTTGCGAATACTCATAGCACACTAATTGCAGGCTGTGTTGATTCTCCATTGCCAGAACAGGAGGTGGCAGGCGAGTGACCCAAGTATGAGATTTGCATACATGCGCTCATGTGCCGACTACATGGGCGCAGCCTTGCTCAAGGCAAGTGTATTGAGCGAGGCCGGACACAGACGAGTCAGAAAGTTGACAAAAGTATATAAATTGCATACTTGCAGTCACATGACCACCTGCCGCTAGCACCGGAGAATCCTCAAATTCATTGATTTTGCTTGCAGCTACCATTTAAAGGAGTCTACAACATACATTGTCTGGGGCAATGAGTTCCCGAAGATTGAAAGTTCGGGACAGCTGCTTGATTGCACTATTGGTCCAAATTGTGCACTCTCTCATGTTGCAATTGCCTAAGTACTATCAGAGGAGCACAAGGACCTTGTAGTAGAGGCCATGATTGTTCTATAAGTAGGAAACCGGCCACCTCGGACACAATGCAGAGGAGGCAGGTAAGCTAAGCAAGAAGCAGTACAGTGCACTATAAAATTAAAAATCCCTTCCTAAAAATCCTTCCCTTCCCTTCCTTCTTGAGAAAATAAAGGACTTTAATAATAGGGAAAGTTCCTGTTTTTTCAAAATTTTTGCAATTTTACAAGTGTAACAAGATGAGACAACCCTTTTAAATGATGTAGTGAAATTGCCTAGTGGCAGCTGCAGACAAATATACGCGGAATGCTTGTTCGCCAGACACCTCTGCCAGCAGCTTTTCTACCAGGGAATAAAAAGGGTGGTGTGTTGTAATTCTGCATGGCCCGTCCTCCTTTCCAACAACTTCATCTGTCAGGGAAGAGTCTGGAGCCCACACTAATTGATTGGTCCAGCTAAAATTAGGGAGGTTGATTTAATGTATAAAGGCTTTTACGGCACTATAGTGCTTATAGGAACTGTTTAGTTGCATTTTCTCTATGACGCCACAATGCATTTTTTTTTTGTTTTTGACAGGGAAACCAAAACCAACTAAAAAAGTGTATGATGTTGTTCAAACGGACACCCTGAAAACTGTCATAAACCCTCCAGCTCTTGAACAAAGGAAGGAGTCAGAAAAGAAGGACAGGGCAACCTGTGCGGATCTGCAACCACGCAAACATCCCACAAGTAACAGTTCAGTGTGTGAAGTAGATGTGTCTACAATTACAAGTTCAGGACAGAATCAAAAGCTTCGGATTACAACAGCCAGCAAAGGGGGAGAATTAAAGAGATATTTGCCTTTTAAAGACACACTAGCACCAAAAAAGTCTAAGAAGGAGCAGACTATAAATCCACTACATGCCACAAAAATATCAACATGTACTAAGCAGTCAGTAAACAGCAAGCGGAAGTTAAAAGGTGTCAGCAACAAGAATGTATCAAGTAAAGCACAACAGGCCAACATCATATTGGGTAATGATGAGGCACAATTTAGTGATGTGCACCTAGGTGGCAATAATGGCACAACACAGAATCAACCACATGGCAACACTGACAGAATGATCGATTCTACAGGAATATTACACCATATAGCTCATAGACAGCGAGACTTCCCCAAATTCAACAGTGTCATGCATATTGACTATTTCAGATTTGTGAATGTAGACAGAATACAGTCATTTCTGAAGGCCGTGAACGCCGTGAATTCTGCCGTTCAGACTCTGTTGGATGGGATTAAGGTGGATATCAGCCCTGGTGACTTTGTGCAACTTAGACTTACAGGTGGAAGCTCCTTCGACCTTGTGTTTTCATCAAAGCATTCCACTACAGATTTGACGGCAGAGGTATTTTTAAATTCAGCTGCCAAAACCCTCCAAAGCAATGAGGACGGCTTACGTGGCGCTACCCTAAAACTTACAGCCACTATACTGAAAAACCGAAGAGGGGGTGCAAAACGGCACCTGAAATCCATAGCATACAGCCAGATAATTAAACAGAAGAGACAATGGCTGTACGACTTTAACAATTACAATTCCAATCTTTGCTTGGCTGCCAGTATATCTGTGCTCATAGCTGATTCTGACGTCAGCGATGCCATTATAATGGCTCGTGCCACACAACTGCACAAGGACTTGTCCATCCCAGACGACCAGCTCGTAAGTTTCAACGACATTGCCAAATTTGAGAAACATCTGGGCATCAACATCAAAGTTCTTTATTACAACCAGGACAAATGGCAATACTTCCACACGAAATCAAGCCAGACGGGCAAAAACGTCTATGTTTTACACCACGACAATCACTATTATGGCATCAAGAATGTGAAAGGTTTTCTGGGGGAGTCTTATTTTTGTCAGCAATGCAGTTCAGTGTTTCACCACAAGAACAATCACTCTTGCAAATACTTTTGTAAAGCTTGCCAAAAAGACAACTGCATGGAAAGTGCTGATGACCAACCGAGATGCCCCAAATGTCGCATATTCTGCCGTTCCAGTGAATGTTTCAAGGAGCACCAACGATTAGCCAGCGACAATAAAATGTTCTGTAAAGTGAAGACTTTTTGTGATTCTTGTATGCGGTACGTAGGATCCGGGATTGACCATAAGTGTAGGGGCCCAGTATGTAATGTGTGCGGAGTAAGTCTTGATAGATATGCCAGTCATCAGTGTTATATGCCACCTTACACTGCACCAGAAAAGACTGATAAATATATTTTCTATGACTATCAATGCCAAATGGAGAATCATGTATGTGTACCAAACTTTGTCTGCTGCTCTACACTGCATGGGGACATTACTAGGGAATTTGAGGGCAAAGGATGTCTACAGGAATTTGTACAATTATTTACCAATGGTAAATTTCATGGATTCACCTTTATTGCGCATGATGGTGACCGATACGATACCCGCTTTATTGTTCAGGCATTGATAAAAGAAAAGCTACAAGTAAAACTGCTCACACAAGGCCCCAGACTATTGTGTGTGACTTTACCCGATTTAAATATACGATTCATAGACTTTCTAAATTTCCTACCTGTGAATTTCGGTAATCTTCCTTCCACTATGGGTTTTCCGGTGTTAACGGGATACTTTCCTCACTCTTTTAATACTGAAACCAACCAGACCTACGTTGGCCCTTTGCCTCCTATGGAGTATTACGATGTTGCATCTATGACTCTCAGTGATCGAGAAGTATTTACGGTATGGTACGAGAAACACAGAAATGCCACATTTAACCTAAAGTCAGAGCTCAGTTCACACTGTAGTCAATCTGTGGAGGTTTTGAGGCAGGCATGTGAGCGATACCGAGATCTAGTAATGGAAATGAGCAAGAAGCAAATGACAACATATTGTAACCAAAGAGAAAGAAATGTAGAAGTGGTTGAGTGCATTGACCCCTTTCAGCTGATTTCATTGCCCTCTGTCTGCATGGCAATGTATAGATTCAATTTCCTTCCCAAAGACACCATTGCCATTCTACCTAGTGATAATTACCATAAAGCTCAAAAACGCATGTCGTCACCAGGAATTCAGTGGCTTCTATATGTTGCGCATACAGAAAATATCACCATACGGCACGCTTTAAGTGGTGGTGAAAAGCAAGTTGGCAAATATTCCCTGGATGGGTATGCTCGGGTTAACGGTAGGGAAATAGCCTTTGAATATCTCCCGTGCACCAATTATGGCTGTCGGATTTGTAGCAAAAAAATTGATTGCAGTGTTGCCCCCAAATCTCACTACAGTCAGTCATATCAGACCTTCTTGGTAAAAAAGCAGTATCTACTGCATTGTGGATTCACAGTCCGTGCAATATGTGAAAACAAATGGAATGAGATGCTGGAAAGCAAAAGGAGACTTCAAGATTTCCTTCTTAAAAAGCAACTACCAACCCAACTGGCCCCTCGGGATGCACTTTATGGCAGTAGAACAAACACAACTAAGCTTTATCACAAAGTGACTGAAGGAGAGAAGATACATCACTACCACATAACAAGTCTTTACCCATTTGTCAACCAGACCAAGACATACCCAGTGGGCCACCCAGAAATCATTTTTGAAAACATTGGTCCTATTGGCAAGTACTATGGCATAGCTAAAGTTAAGATCCATCCACCACGAGGTTTGCTATTTCCAGTTCTACCTATTAAGATTAATAAAAAAATAGTCTTCACCCTATGTTACACATGTGCCACAAACCCTCCGAAGCGGCTATGTTCCCACAATGATGAAGAACGCTCACTAAGAGGCACTTGGTGCACTACAGAGCTGCAGACAGCAGTAGAGAAAGGTTATAGGATAGGACATATCTATGAGATTTGGAATTTTCCCAATACCACAGATGAACTGTTTGCACCCTACATTAAATTACACCGTAGGGATCACGAGGAGGCTTTAGGTTACCCAAGTTGGTGCACAGATGATGACAAGAAAAGTCATTTCATTGACACCATCCTTGAGAAAGAAGGAATACAATTACGGGCTGATAATATAATGGTGGATCCAGCAAAAAGGCAAATATCTGACCTATTCATAAACTCCCTGTGGGGTAAATTTGGTCAGAGATCTGATTTCCCAAAAACGAACATTGTGACTGACCCTGATGAGCTTTTTCGCTATGTTTTCCAACCATCCTATGAGGTTTCTGAGATAAGTTTTATAGATGAGGACACAGCAGCCATCAACTGGAAATTCACCAAAGGACACAACAAGTCCAGCAAGAATGCCAATGTCTTTATAGCCAGTTTTACCATGGCTTATGCCAGACTAGAGCTGTACAAGCTTCTGGACAGACTACAAGAGAGATGTCTCTATCATGATGCAGACTCTGTCATTTTTACAAGCAAAGATGGGGAGTGGAACCCACCTTTAGGTGATCGCTTTGGGGAATTCACTAGCAAGGTGCCACAGGGCACACATATCACAGAATTTGCAGCTATTGGGCCCAATACCTATGGCTACAGACTGAGCACAGGTAAAGCAATCTTAAAAATTAAAGGAATGGCTTTGGATTTAGAACATACACAGGATATTTATTTTGAGAACAACCTAGTGCTTGATGATCCAGAACCATGAAATAATATTATTGGTAAAGATGTTTCTTAGTTATAGCTGGTGTTCGGAAAGAAGGATGTCAATCAATATAGCCGACAAATGATTTTGCCCAGCTTTCCTGATCAGTAGTCTTGGAGCTGTAAGTTGGTTGTTACAGCACTTTCCCAGACACATAAATGGCTCATACAGGAACTTGTAATAGGGTACGTGTATATGAAAAAAATATGGTCTCGATTCATCAAAGTGCATCGTAAAACACTTTGAAAAGTCACAAAATTTTGGTTTTGCTAAAAATTTTGTGACTTTTGGCGTTTTAACCCGTTTCAGCCAGCTCCACCAAAATGGACGAAGTTGGGATGGGGAATGGCAACGCACACTCGTCTATTTTATGACTGGTTGTGGCACACCTTACGCCAGCTCACATTTAAGATGCATGTAATTCATTAACAGGCACCTCTGACTCCAACATACACCCTCATCTAGACTGGTATGAATCGGGCCTAAATGTCTTGTTTTCCTGTTGTCGAGAGTATCATATTGACATGTCTAGTTGTCAATCGTTTGTAATTCATCCAATATTAAAATATAAATTAAAAATAACGGATGAAAAATCTGTTTTAGTTGTGTTTGTAATGGATTCATGTTTACTAGAGGTGTCTCTAATTTCAGTGTTAAAAAAAATAAATCCAATTGCTGTTTTTTTGTGGGTTTTTTTTTTGGGGGGGGGGACAAAAAAGTTGTGCAGACTCCATTTTTTATTTACCAAAAGACAGATTCTAGCTAGAAAAGGCGCAAACTTCCATTCCCATTCAAATGAACGAGGCCTGTACTGGAAAAATTTTAATTTCGGCTTTTCTGTTTTATATACGGTAACTACCGGATATGTGAACAGTCACATGTCCAGTTGTTTTATTTAAAAAAAAAAATAAAATACCTGTTCAGTGGCTTTTGTGTTATTGTTGTAATCCATGCTTGAAATTACAGTCCAAAATTATGCAGATTTTATTATTTGTGCCAAGGATATTACTTCTTGTCCGTGACATGACACTATTTAGCAACGTCTGGCCATACACACATGATGGCTGTCATCTATCTCTCCTGACTTTCTCATACCCAAGAATATTTGACTCAGTATTCTCCTTGAGAAACCCACCGAGCAAAATGTGCTCTGGAGTCTAGGGGTCTCTTATCCTGTGTTATTCCCTGTTTACATGGTATGTCTGAGTCCTTTGATATCTGCTGAGGTTTTAATATACTTATTAATTACCCATCCATTTGGAATTTATTTATATATATACATTTTCATGTTTTGCTACCACACAACCTGGAATTTCACAATTTTTTTTTTTTTTTTGAGAGCTTGGATCAGTAAAGAACAGGCCTACAACTGTGAACATTTGCTTTTCTTTCTATTGTGAAGCAAACAATACGATAAAAGAACTGAAAACTTCAATGTGCTTAACTATTTACCGCCATCGCTCTAAAGTCAGTACTTTGTAGCACCTCCTTTTGCAGCAAGTACAGCTGTAAATCTATTTGGATGAGTCTCTATGAGCTTTCCACATCTTGCCACTGGGATCTTTGCCAATTCCTCAAGGCAAAACAACTCCATCTCCTTCAAGTTAGATGGTTTCCTTTTATTCTGTCCCCGGGGCCTGTGGCTGCAAATATGGCTCTGAGATGCTGGATCTCTTCACCTTACTTACAATTGGCGATGGTCACAGATAGCTTAACTCAACTGCAGGCACCCATGTTATGAAGAATCCAGAAGAGACTTTGATTTCTTTAAGAAGTCTTGTTAAATGCATACAAACAGCAGCAGGTAAAAAATACTTTCTTCAGACAAGCTGAAAGCACATGTGCCTCTAATGAAGCCAAGATGGAGACTGAGACACAGGGAAAGGAAGGAAGTGATATGACACCCAGTAGAGGGAGACAGAAGGGACAAACTTCATGGAAAGGGAGGATTTCAGCTATGCAAAACACAGGAACATATAGCAACAATAAACAATATGAGAGACTGCAATACAGCATATAAAATGTACAGGACAGTCTGTAAAATGTCTCATTCATGGGACATAACACCTTTAGTGAATAGTAATCTTCAAGTGTGAAGACAAATTCTCAATAGGATTAAGATCTGACTTTGACTAGGCCACTCCAAAACATTTACATCTTTCCCCTTAAACCACCCGAGTGCTGCTTCAGCAGTATGCATTGGGTCATTATCTTGTTGGAAGGTGCACCTCCATACTAGTCTTAAATCACTGACAGACTGAAACAGGTTTTGCTAAAGAATATCCCTAGATTTCGCACCACCCATCTTTCCTTCAGTTCAGACCATTTTCCCTGTCCCTGCTGCCGAACAACATCCCCACGGCATGATGCTGCCACCACCATGTTTCATTATGGGGATGGTGTTCTTGGGATGATGAGCTGTGTTGGTTTGGCGCCAGACGTAGTGTTTACCTTAGTGGCCAAAACGATTGGTTTTGGCCTCATGTGACTACAGCACCTTCCTCCATACATTTGGAGAGTCTCCCACATTTCTTTTGGCAAACTCAAAACGAGCATTACAATTTTTGTTTTTAAGTTAAGGATTTTTTCTACCCACTCTTCCATAAAGACCACCTCTATGCAGTATATGGCTTATTGTAGTCGTATGGACAGATATTCCAGTCTCTGGGAACTCTGCAGCTCCTTCATGGTCACCTTTGTCCTCTGTGCTGCCTCTCTGATTAATGCCCTCTTGCCCGCGCTGAGAGTTTTGGTGGGCAGCCCTCTCTTGGCAAGTTTGTTGTGGTGTTTTCCCCATTTGATGATAATGGATTTGATGGTGCTCTGGGGGACCATCAGAGATTGGGATATTGTTTATGACCCATCCCTGACTTGTACTTCTCAACAACTTTGTTCCTGACTTGCCTTTCAGAAAAAGTAAAATAAAATACTGACAACCATGTGACACCTAGATTACACACAGGGGGACGTTCTCTGACTAAGCATGGGACTTATGAAGGTAATTGCTCACACCAGAAATTTGTAGGGGCTTCATGGCAAAAGGGGTGAATATTCACATGCCAATTTTTAGTCATTTGATCCCATAAATTTAATTTATGCCGATATTTTTCTCACTTCAGCAGCTTAGACAATTTAGTGCTGATGCATCACACACAAATCGGATTACAAAAATATTTATACACAGGTTGTAATGTAAGAAAAAAGGTAAATAGCCAGGGGGTGAATAATTTTGCAAACCACTGTATGTCAAGGTAAGGCCTCCATACATCTAGAACATCATAGCACGCCGCTATGGATGAAAGCACTTTGTCGTCAATTAGTCTGAGGATAAAAATGATTTTACTAGACTGTATATTCAATAAAAGTCTTTACTTTTACGATTGTGTAGCTCAACACCATCCGTTAGCTCTAAATTTCAGCGATTTTCTTGCAGTGATGTGTTTTTCATCATGATAAGTGACAATCTATTATCCCTCATACCCTAGAGTAATGTGGAAAACAAACAAACAAAAAGAAACAAACAAATTCTTTAAAATATCTTGAGAGCTCATTGAATTCTGCTGATATTTGTAATGTGGACATGTATTGATGAATTTATATAGACTTTTATCAATATGGTTGTACAATTGTGCTAAAGTCCTTAAAGGAGTGTTTATCCCCTTTCTGACATCGGACGTACTATCCCGACGAGGTGGGGTGGGCCCCCATGACCATGGACGGGATAGTACGTCCAGCGCGATCGGCGGCGCTCACGGGAGGAGCGCCGCCGATCGCGGCCGGGTGTCAGCTGCCTATCGCAGCTGACATCCGGCACTATGTGCCAGGAGCGGTCACGGACCGCCCCCGGCACATTAACCCCTGGCACACCGCGATCAAAGATGATCGCGATGTGCCGGCGGTGCAGGGAAGCATCGCTGTTATGATAGGCAATTCAGTAACACAATGTACATAGCGATCAGAGCACATACAGTGATCTGACAATAACCCAAAATAATAGAACGAGCTCTGAGACGTGGAAACTCTGTAGACCGCAATTCCTGATCCTCTCCAAACACAACTAGAGGCAGCTGTGGATTGCGCCTAACGCTCCCTATGCAACTCGGCACAGCCTGAGAAACTAACTAGCCTGAAGATAGAAAAATAAGCCTACCTTGCCTCAGAGAAATACCCCAAAGGAAAAGGCAGCCCCCCACATATAATGACTGTGAGTAAGATGAAAAGACAAACGTAGGGATGAAATAGATTCAGCAAAGTGAGGCCCGATATTCTAGACAGAACGAGGATAGGAAAGATAACTTTGCGGTCTACACAAAACCCTAAAGAAAACCACGCAAAGGGGGCAAAAAGACCCTCCGTACCGAACTAACGGCACGGAGGTACACCCTTTGCGTCCCAGAGCTTCCAGCAAAACAAATAGACAAGCTGGACAGAAAAAATAGCAACAAATAGCAAAGAAGCACTTAGCTATGCAGAGCAGCAGGCCACAGGAATGATCCAGAGAAACACAAGTCCAACACTGGAACATTGACAGGAAGCATGGATCAAAGCATCAGGTGGAGTTAAGTAGAGAAGCAGCTAACGACCTCACCAGACCACCTGAGGGAGGAAACTCAGAAGCTGCAGTACCACTTTCCTCCACAAACGGAAGCTCCCAGAGAGAATCAGCCGAAGTACCACTTGTGACCACAGGAGTGAACTCTGCCACAGAATTCACAACACATCGCGCAGGGAGGGGGCTCCCTGCGGGCTTCCCTGAGCCCCCCGGAGCAACGCGATGTGATCGCATTGCTGCAAGGGTCTTACCTCCCTCCCTGCTTGTTCCAGGCCCGGATCCAAGATGGCCGCGGATCCGGGTCCTGCAGGGAGGGAGGTGGCTTCACAGAGCCTGCTCAGAGCAGGCACTGTGAAGCAGCCTGCACTGCTATCAGATCGGTGATCTGACAGAGTGCTGTGCAAACTGTCAGATCACCGATCTGTGATGTCCCCCCCGGGACAAAGTAAAAAAGTTAAAAAAAAATTTTCAAATGTGTAAAAAAAAATATTCCAAAATAATTAAAAAAAACTATATATATTATTCCCATAAATACATTTCTTTATCTAAATTAAAAAAAAAACAATAAAAGTACACATATTTAGTATCGCCGCGTCCGTAACGGCCCGACCTATAAAACTGGCCCACTAGTTAACCCCTTCAGTAAACACCGTAAGAAAGGAAAAAAAAAACGAGGCAAAAAACAACGCTTTATTATCATACCGCCGAACAAAAAATGGAATAACACGCGATCAAAAAGACAGATATAAATAACCATGGTACCGCTGAAAACGTCATCTTGTCCCGCAAAAAACGAGCCGCCATAAAGCATCATCAGCAAAAAAATAAAAAAGTTATAGTCCTGAGAATAAAGCGATGCAAAAATAATTATTTTTTCTATAAAATAGTTTTTATCGTATAAAAGCGCCAAAACATAAAAAAAATGATATAAATGAGGTGTCGCTGTAATCGTACTGACCCGAAGAATAGTCCTGAGAATAAAGCGATGCAAAAATAATTATTTTTTCTATAAAATAGTTTTTATTGTATAAAAGCGCCAAAACATAAAAAAAATGATATAAATGAGGTGTCGCTGTAATCGTACTGACCCGAAGAATAAAACTGCTTTATCAATTTTACCAAACGCGGAACGGTATAAACGCCTCCCCCAAAAGAAATTCATGAATAGCTGTTTTTTGGTCATTCTGCCTCACAACAATTGGAATAAAAAGCGATCAAAAAAAGTCACGTGCCCGAAAATGTTACCAATAAAAACGTCAACTCGTCCCGCAAAAAACAAGACCTCACATGACTCTGTGGACCAAAATATGGAAAAATTATAGCTCTCAAAATGTGGTAACGCAAAAAGTATTTTTTGCAATAAAAAGCGTCTTTCAGTGTGTGACGGCTGCCAATCATAAAAATCCGCTAAATAACCCGCTATAAAAGTAAATCAAACCCCCCTTCATCACCCCCTTAGTTAGGGAAAAATTAAAAAAATGTATTTATTTCCATTTTCCCATTAGGGTTAGGGTTAGGGCTAGGGTTAGGGCTAGGGTTAGGGCTAGGGTTAGGGCTAGGGCTAGGGTTAGGGCTAGGGTTAGGGCTAGGGTTAGGGCTAGGGTTAGGGCTACAGTTTGGGTTGGGGCTAAAGTTAGGGTTCGGGTTGGGGCTAAAGTTACAGTTAGGGTTTAGATTACATTTACAGTTGGGAATAGGGTTGGGATTAGGGTTAGGGGTGTGTCAGGGTTAGAGGTGTGGTTAGGGTTACTGTTGGGATTAGGGTTAGGGGTGTGTTTGGATTAGGGTTTCAGTTATAATTGTGGGGTTTCCACTGTTTAGGCACATCAGGGGCTCCCCAAACGCGACATGGCGTCCGATCTCAATTCCAGCCAATTCTGCGTTGAAAAAGTAAAACAGTGCTTCTTCCTTTCCGAGCTCTCCCGTGTGCCCAAACAGGGGTTTACCCCAACATATGGGGTATCAGCGTACTCAGGACAAATAGGACAACAACTTCTGGGGTCCAATTTCTCCTGTTACCCTTGGGAAAATACAAAACTGGGGGCTAAAAAATAATTTTTGTGGGAAAAAAAAGGATTTTTTATTTTCACGGCTCTGCGTTATAAACTGTAGTGAAACACTTGGGGGTTCAAAGTTCTCACAACACATGTAGATTAGTTCCCTGGGGGTCTAGTTTCCAATATGGGGTCACTTGTGGGGGGTTTCCACTGTTTAGGTACATTAGGGGTTCTGCAAACGCAATGCGACGCCTGCAGACCATTCCATCTAAGTCTGCATTCCAAATGGCGCTCCTTCCCTTCCGAGCTCTGCCATGCGCTCAAACGGTGGTTCCCCCCAACATACGGGGTATCAGCGTACTCAGGACAAATTGGACAACAACTTTTGGGGTCGAATTTCTCCTCTTACCCTTGGGAAAATACAAAACTGGGGGCTAAAAAATAATTTTTGTGGGAAAAAAATTTTGTTTTATTTTTACGGCTCTCCATTATAAACTTCTGTGAAGCCCTTGGTGGGTCAAAGCGCTCAGCACACATCTAGATAAGTTCCTAAGGGGGTCTACTTTCCAAAATGGTGTCACTTGTGGGGGGTTTCTACTGTTTAGGTACATTAGGGGCTCTGCAAACGCAATGTGACACCTGCAGACCATTCCATCTAAGTCTGCATTCAAATGGCACTCCTTCCCTTCCGAGCCCTCCCATGTGCCCAAACAGTGGTTCCCCCCACATATGGTGTATCATCGCACTCAGGACAAATTGGGCAACAAATTTTGGGGTCCAATTTCTCCTGTTACCCTCGGGAAAATACAAAACTGGGGGCTAAAAAAATAATTTTTGTGTGAAAAAAATTTTGTTTTATTTTTACGGCTCTGCATTATAAACTTCTGTGAAGCACTTGGTGGGTCAAAGTGCTCACCACACCTCTAGATAAGTTCCTTAGGGGTCTACTTTCCAAAATGGTGTCACTTATGGGGGGTTTCAATGTTTAGGCACATCAGTGGCTCTTCAAACGCAACATGGCGTCCCATCTCAATTCCTGTCAATTTTGCATCTAGAACATCATAGCACGCCGCTATGGATGAAAGCACTTTGTCGTCAATTAGTCTGAGGATAAAAATGATTTTACTAGACTGTATATTCAATAAAAGTCTTTACTTTTACGATTGTGTAGCTCAACACCATCCGTTAGCTCTAAATTTCAGCGATTTTCTTGCAGTGATGTGTTTTTCATCATGATAAGTGACAATCTATTATCCCTCATACCCTAGAGTAATGTGGAAAACAAACAAACAAAAAGAAACAAACAAATTCTTTAAAATATCTTGAGAGCTCATTGAATTCTGCTGATATTTGTAATGTGGACATGTATTGATGAATTTATATAGACTTTTATCAATATGGTTGTACAATTGTGCTAAAGTCCTTAAAGGAGTGTTTATCCCCTTTCTGACATCGGACGTACTATCCCGTCGAGGTGGGGTGGGCCCCCATGACCATGGACGGGATAGTACGTCCAGCGCGATCGGCGGCGCTCACGGGAGGAGCGCCGCCGATCGCGGCCGGGTGTCAGCTGCCTATCGCAGCTGACATCCGGCACTATGTGCCAGGAGCGGTCACGGACCGCCCCCGGCACATTAACCCCTGGCACACCGCGATCAAAGATGATCGCGATGTGCCGGCGGTGCAGGGAAGCATCGCTGTTATTATAGGCAATTCAGTAACACAATGTACATAGCGATCAGAGCACATACAGTGATCTGACAATAACCCAAAATAATAGAACGAGCTCTGAGACGTGGAAACTCTGTAGACCGCAATTCCTGATCCTCTCCAAACACAACTAGAGGCAGCTGTGGATTGCGCCTAACGCTCCCTATGCAACTCGGCACAGCCTGAGAAACTAACTAGCCTGAAGATAGAAAAATAAGCCTACCTTGCCTCAGAGAAATACCCCAAAGGAAAAGGCAGCCCCCCACATATAATGACTGTGAGTAAGATGAAAAGACAAACGTAGGGATGAAATAGATTCAGCAAAGTGAGGCCCGATATTCTAGACAGAACGAGGATAGGAAAGATAACTTTGCGGTCTACACAAAACCCTAAAGAAAACCACGCAAAGGGGGCAAAAAGACCCTCCGTACCGAACTAACGGCACGGAGGTACACCCTTTGCGTCCCAGAGCTTCCAGCAAAACAAATAGACAAGCTGGACAGAAAAAATAGCAACAAATAGCAAAGAAGCACTTAGCTATGCAGAGCAGCAGGCCACAGGAATGATCCAGAGAAACACAAGTCCAACACTGGAACATTGACAGGAAGCATGGATCAAAGCATCAGGTGGAGTTAAGTAGAGAAGCAGCTAACGACCTCACCAGATCACCTGAGGGAGGAAACTCAGAAGCTGCAGTACCACTTTCCTCCACAAACGGAAGCTCCCAGAGAGAATCAGCCGAAGTACCACTTGTGACCACAGGAGTGAACTCTGCCACAGAATTCACAACAGTACCCTCCCCTTGAGGAGGGGTCACCGAACCCTCACCAGAGCCCCCAGGCCGACCAGGATGAGCCACATGAAAGGCACGAACAAGATCGGGAGCATGGACATCAGAGGCAAAAACCCAGGAATTATCTTCCTGAGCATAACCCTTCCATTTAAAGGGAACCTGTCACCTGAATTTGGCGGGACAGGTTTGCGGTCATATGGGCGGGGTTTTCGGGTGTTTGATTCACCCTTTCTTTACCCGCTGGCTGCATGCTGGCCTCAATATTGGGTTGAAGTTTATGCTGTGTCCACCGAAGTACACGCCTGCGCAAGGCAAGATTGCTTTGCGCAGGCGTGTACTTCAGAGAACACAGCATGAATTTCAACCCAATATTGCGGCCAGCATGCCGCCTGCGGGTAAGTAAAGGGTGAATCAAACACCCGAAAACCCCGCCCATATGACCGCAAACCTGTCCCGCCAAATTCAGGTGACAGGTTCCCTTTAACCAGATACTGGAGTTTCCGTCTTGAAACACGAGAATCCAAAATCTTCTCCACAATATACTCCAATTCCCCCTCCACCAAAACCGGGGCAGGAGGCTCAACAGATGGGACCATAGGTGCCACGTATCTCCGCAACAATGACCTATGGAATACGTTATGTATGGAAAAAGAATCTGGAAGGGTCAGACGAAAAGACACAGGATTAAGAACCTCAGAAATCCTATACGGACCAATAAAACGAGGTTTAAACTTAGGAGAGGAAACCTTCATAGGAATATGACGAGAAGATAACCAAACCAGATCCCCAACACGAAGTCGGGGACCCACACGGCGTCTGCGATTAGCGAAAAGTTGAGCCTTCTCCTGGGACAAGGTCAAATTGTCCACTACCTGAGTCCAAATCTGCTGCAACCTGTCCACCACAGTATCCACACCAGGACAGTCCGAAGACTCAACCTGTCCTGAAGAGAAACGAGGATGGAACCCAGAATTGCAGAAAAACGGCGAAACCAAGGTAGCCGAGCTGGCCCGATTATTAAGGGCGAACTCAGCCAAAGGCAAAAAGGACACCCAGTCATCCTGATCAGCAGAAACAAAGCATCTCAGATATGTTTCCAAGGTCTGATTGGTTCGTTCGGTCTGGCCATTAGTCTGAGGATGGAAAGCCGAGGAAAAAGACAAGTCAATGCCCATCCTACCACAAAAGGCTCGCCAAAACCTCGAAACAAACTGGGAACCTCTGTCAGAAACAATATTCTCTGGAATGCCATGCAAACGAACCACATGCTGGAAGAACAAAGGCACCAAATCAGAAGAGGAAGGCAATTTAGACAAGGGTACCAGATGGACCATCTTAGAAAAGCGATCACAGACCACCCAAATGACTGACATCTTTTGAGAAACGGGAAGGTCAGAAATAAAATCCATAGAGATATGTGTCCAAGGCCTCTTCGGGACCGGCAAGGGCAAAAGCAACCCACTGGCACGAGAACAGCAGGGCTTAGCCCGAGCACAAATCCCACAGGACTGCACAAAAGTACGCACATCCCGCGACAGAGAGGGCCACCAAAAGGATCTAGCCACTAACTCTCTGGTACCAAAGATTCCAGGATGACCAGCCAACACCGAACAATGAAGTTCAGAGATAACTCTATTCGTCCACCTATCAGGGACAAACAGTTTCTCCGCTGGGCAACGATCAGGTTTATTAGCCTGAAATTTTTGCAGCACCCGCCGCAAATCAGGGGAGATGGCAGACACAATTACTCCTTCCTTGAGGATACCCGCCGGCTCAGATAAACCTGGAGAGTCGGGCACAAAACTCCTAGACAGAGCATCTGCCTTCACATTTTTAGAGCCCGGAAGGTACGAAATCACAAAGTCAAAATGGGCAAAAAACAACGACCAACGAGCTTGTCTAGGATTCAAGCGCTTGGCAGACTCGAGATAAGTCAAGTTCTTATGATCAGTCAATACCACCACGCGATGCTTAGCTCCTTCAAGCCAATGACGCCACTCCTCGAATGCCCACTTCATGGCCAGCAACTCTCGGTTGCCCACATCATAATTTCGCTCAGCAGGCGAAAACTTCCTGGAAAAGAAAGCGCATGGTTTCATCACTGAGCAACCAGAACCTCTCTGTGACAAAACAGCCCCTGCTCCAATCTCAGAAGCATCAACCTCGACCTGGAACGGAAGAGAAACATCTGGTTGACACAACACAGGGGCAGAAGAAAAATGACGCTTCAACTCCTGAAAAGCTTCCACAGCAGCAGAAGACCAATTGACCAAATCAGCACCCTTCTTGGTCAAATCGGTCAATGGTTTGGCAACACTAGAAAAATTGCAGATGAAGCGACGATAAAAATTAGCAAAGCCCAGGAACTTTTGCAGACTTTTCAGAGATGTCGGCTGAGTCCAATCATGGATGGCTTGGACCTTAACCGGATCCATCTCGATAGTAGAAGGGGAAAAGATGAACCCCAAAAATGAAACCTTCTGCACACCAAAGAGACACTTTGATCCCTTCACAAACAAAGAATTAGCACGCAGGACCTGAAAAACCGTTCTGACCTGCTTCACATGAGACTCCCAATCATCCGAGAAGATCAAAATGTCATCCAAGTACACAATCAGGAATTTATCCAGGTACTCACGGAAGATGTCATGCATAAAGGATTGAAACACTGATGGAGCATTGGCGAGTCCGAACGGCATCACTAGATACTCAAAATGACCCTCGGGCGTATTAAATGCAGTTTTCCATTCATCGCCTTGCCTGATTCTCACCAGATTATACGCACCACGAAGATCTATCTTAGTGAACCAACTAGCCCCCTTAATCCGAGCAAACAAATCAGATAACAATGGCAAGGGGTACTGAAATTTAACCGTGATCTTATTAAGAAGGCGGTAATCTATACACGGTCTCAGCGAACCATCCTTCTTGGCCACAAAAAAGAACCCTGCTCCTAATGGCGACGACGACGGGCGAATATGCCCCTTCTCCAGGGATTCCTTCACATAACTGCGCATAGCGGTGTGCTCAGGCACGGATAAATTAAACAGTCGACCTTTTGGGAATTTACTACCAGGAATCAAATTGATAGCACAATCACAATCCCTATGCGGAGGCAGGGCATCGGACTTGGGCTCATCAAATACATCCTGATAATCAGACAAGAACTCTGGAACCTCAGAAGGGGTGGATGACGAAATTGACAGAAATGGAACATCACCATGTACCCCCTGACAACCCCAGCTGGACACCAACATGGAATTCCAATCCAATACTGGATTATGGACTTGTAGCCATGGCAACCCCAAGACGACCACATCATGCAGATTATGCAACACCAGAAAGCGAATAACCTCCTGATGTGCAGGAGCCATGCACATGGTCAGCTGGGTCCAGTATTGAGGCTTATTCTTGGCCAAAGGTGTAGCATCAATTCCTCTCAATGGAATAGGACACTGCAAGGGCTCCAATAAAAACCCACAACGTTTAGCATAATCCAAGTCCATCAAATTCAGGGCAGCGCCTGAATCCACAAACGCCATGACAGAATACGACGACAAGGAGCATATCAAGGTAACGGACAGAAGAAATTTTGACTGTACAGTACCAATGGCGGCAGACCTAGCGAACCGCTTAGTGCGCTTAGGACAATCAGAGATAGCATGAGTGGAATCACCACAGTAGAAACACAGCCCATTCAGACGTCTGTGTTCTTGCCGTGAGCTGATCCACACATGAAGACAGACCTTTAATGTCCATTGCTACACCTGTGTCCTGAACCACCCAAATGTCTAGGGGAAAAAAAGGCAAAACACAGTGCAAAGAAAAAAAAATGGTCTCAGAACTTCTTTTTTCCCTCTATTGAGAATCATTAGCACTTTTGGCTTCCTGTACTGTTGTGATAGGCAATTCAGTATCACAATGGACATAGCGGTCAGAGCACATACAGTGATCTGACAATAACCCAAAATAATAGAACAAGCTCTGAGACGTGGGAACTCTGCAGACCGCAATCCCTAATCCTCTCCAAACAACACTAGAGGCAGCCGTGGATTGCGCCTAACTCTGCCTATGCAACTCGGCACAGCCTGAGAAACTAACTAGCCTGAAGATAGAAAATAAGCCTACCTTGCCTCAGAGAAATACCCCAAAGGAAAAGGCAGCCCCCCACATATAATGACTGTGAGTAAGATGAAAAGACAAACAGAGCGAGGATAGGAAAGATAACTTTGCGGTCTACACAAAACCCTAAAGAAAACCACGCAAAGGGGGCAAAAAGACCCTCCGTACCGAACTAACGGCACGGAGGTACACCCTTTGCGTCCCAGAGCTTCCAGCAAAACAATTAGACAAGCTGGACAGAAAAAATAGCAAACAAATAGCAAAGAAGAACTTAGCTATGCAGAGCAGCAGGCCACAGGAATGATCCAGGGAAAATCAAGTCCAACACTGGAACATTGACAGGAAGCATGGATCAAAGCATCAGGTGGAGTTAAGTAGAGAAGCAGCTAACGACCTCACCAGACCACCTGAGGGAGGAAACTCAGAAGCTGCAGTACCACTTTCCTCCACAAACGGAAGCTCCCAGAGAGAATCAGCCGAAGTACCACTTGTGACCACAGGAGTGAACTCTGCCACAGAATTCACAACACATCGCGCAGGGAGGGGGCTCCCTGCGGGCTTCCCTGAGCCCCCCGCAGCAACGCGATATGATCGCGTTGCTGCAAGGGTCTTACCTCCCTCCCTGCTTGTTCCAGGCCCGGATCCAAGATGGCCGCGGATCCGGGTCCTGCAGGGAGGGAGGTGGCTTCACAGAGCCTGCTCAGAGCAGGCACTGTGAAGCAGCCTGCACTGCTATCAGATCGGTGATCTGACAGAGTGCTGTGCAAACTGTCAGATCACCGATCTGTGATGTCCCCCCCGGGACAAAGTAAAAAAGTAAAAAAAAAATTTTCAAATGTGTAAAAAAAAATATTCCAAAATAATTAAAAAAAACTATATATATTATTCCCATAAATACATTTCTTTATCTAAATTAAAAAAAAAACAATAAAAGTACACATATTTAGTATCGCCGCGTCCGTAACGGCCCGACCTATAAAACTGGCCCACTAGTTAACCCCTTCAGTAAACACCGTAAGAAAGGAAAAAAAAAACGAGGCAAAAAACAACGCTTTATTATCATACCGCCGAACAAAAAATGGAATAACACGCGATCAAAAAGACAGATATAAATAACCATGGTACCGCTGAAAACGTCATCTTGTCCCGCAAAAAACGAGCCGCCATAAAGCATCATCAGCAAAAAAATAAAAAAGTTATAGTCCTGAGAATAAAGCGATGCAAAAATAATTATTTTTTCTATAAAATAGTTTTTATCGTATAAAAGCGCCAAAACATAAAAAAAATGATATAAATGAGGTGTCGCTGTAATCGTACTGACCCGAAGAATAGTCCTGAGAATAAAGCGATGCAAAAATAATTATTTTTTCTATAAAATAGTTTTTATTGTATAAAAGCGCCAAAACATAAAAAAAATGATATAAATGAGGTGTCGCTGTAATCGTACTGACCCGAAGAATAAAACTGCTTTATCAATTTTACCAAACGCGGAACGGTATAAACGCCTCCCCCAAAAGAAATTCATGAATAGCTGTTTTTTGGTCATTCTGCCTCACAACAATTGGAATAAAAAGCGATCAAAAAAATGTCACGTGCCCGAAAATGTTACCAATAAAAACGTCAACTCGTCCCGCAAAAAACAAGACCTCACATGACTCTGTGGACCAAAATATGGAAAAATTATAGCTCTCAAAATGTGGTAACGCAAAAAGTATTTTTTGCAATAAAAAGCGTCTTTCAGTGTGTGACGGCTGCCAATCATAAAAATCCGCTAAATAACCCGCTATAAAAGTAAATCAAACCCCCCTTCATCACCCCCTTAGTTAGGGAAAAATTAAAAAAATGTATTTATTTCCATTTTCCCATTAGGGTTAGGGTTAGGGCTAGGGTTAGGGCTAGGGTTAGGGCTAGGGTTAGGGCTAGGGCTAGGGTTAGGGCTAGGGTTAGGGCTAGGGTTAGGGCTAGGGTTAGGGCTACAGTTTGGGTTGGGGCTAAAGTTAGGGTTCGGGTTGGGGCTAAAGTTACAGTTAGGGTTTAGATTACATTTACAGTTGGGAATAGGGTTGGGATTAGGGTTAGGGGTGTGTCAGGGTTAGAGGTGTGGTTAGGGTTACTGTTGGGATTAGGGTTAGGGGTGTGTTTGGATTAGGGTTTCAGTTATAATTGTGGGGTTTCCACTGTTTAGGCACATCAGGGGCTCCCCAAACGCGACATGGCGTCCGATCTCAATTCCAGCCAATTCTGCGTTGAAAAAGTAAAACAGTGCTTCTTCCTTTCCGAGCTCTCCCGTGTGCCCAAACAGGGGTTTACCCCAACATATGGGGTATCAGCGTACTCAGGACAAATAGGACAACAACTTTTGGGGTCGAATTTCTCCTCTTACCCTTGGGAAAATACAAAACTGGGGGCTAAAAAATAATTTTTGTGGGAAAAAAATTTTGTTTTATTTTTACGGCTCTCCATTATAAACTTCTGTGAAGCCCTTGGTGGGTCAAAGCGCTCAGCACACATCTAGATAAGTTCCTAAGGGGGTCTACTTTCCAAAATGGTGTCACTTGTGGGGGGTTTCTACTGTTTAGGTACATTAGGGGCTCTGCAAACGCAATGTGACACCTGCAGACCATTCCATCTAAGTCTGCATTCAAATGGCACTCCTTCCCTTCCGAGCCCTCCCATGTGCCCAAACAGTGGTTCCCCCCACATATGGTGTATCATCGCACTCAGGACAAATTGGGCAACAAATTTTGGGGTCCAATTTCTCCTGTTACCCTCGGGAAAATACAAAACTGGGGGCTAAAAAAATAATTTTTGTGTGAAAAAAATTTTGTTTTATTTTTACGGCTCTGCATTATAAACTTCTGTGAAGCACTTGGTGGGTCAAAGTGCTCACCACACCTCTAGATAAGTTCCTTAGGGGGTCTACTTTCCAAAATGGTGTCACTTATGGGGGGTTTCAATGTTTAGGCACATCAGTGGCTCTTCAAACGCAACATGGCGTCCCATCTCAATTCCTGTCAATTTTGCATTGAAAAGTCAAACGGCGCTCCTTCCCTTCCGAGCTCTCCCATCCGCCCAAACAGTGGTTTATCCCCACATATGGGCTATCAGCGTACTCAGGACAAATTGTACAACAACTTTGGGGTCCAATTTCTTCTCTTACCCTTGGGAAAATAAAAAATTGGGGGCGAAAAGGTAATTTTTGTGAAAAAATATGATTTTTTAATTTTACGGTTCTACATTATAAACTTCTGTGAAGCACTTGGTGGGTCAAAGTGCTCACCACACCTCTAGATAAGTTCCTTAGGGGGTCTACTTTCCAAAATGGTGTCACTTGTGGGGGGTTTCAATGTTTAGGCACATCAGGGGCTCTCCAAACGAAACATGGCGTCCCATCTCAATGCCAGTCAATTTTGCATTGAAAAGTCAAATGGCGCTCCTTCGCCTCCGAGCTCTGCCATGCGCCCAAACAGTGGTTTACCCCCACATGTGGGGTATTGGCGTACTCAGGACAAATTGTACAACAATGTTTGGGGTCCATTTTCTCCTGTTACCCTTGGTAAAGTAAAACAAATTGGAGCTGAATTAAATTTTTTGTGAAAAAAAGTTAAATGTTCATTTTTATTTAACCCCTTCCCGACCTGTGACACAGCGTATGCGTCATGAAAGTCGGTGCCAATCCGACCTGTGACGCATATGCTGTGTCACAGAATGATCGCGTCCCTGCAGATCGGGTGAAAGGGTTAACTCCCATTTCACCCGATCTGCAGGAACAGGGGGAGTGGTAGTTTAGCCCAGGGGGGGTGGCTTCATCCCCCCGTGGCTACGATCGCTCTGATTGGCTGTTGAAAGTGAAACTGCCAATCAGAGCGATTTGTAATATTTCACCTATTATAACTGGTGAAATATTACAATCCAGCCATGGCCGATGCTGCAATATCATCGGCCATGGCTGGAAACATTGATGTGCCCCCACCCCACCGATCGCCCCCCCAGCCCCCCGATCTGTCCGGTACACTGCTCCGCTCCCCTCCGTCCTCCTGTCCGCTCCCCCCATGCTCTTGTCCGCTCACCCCCGTGCTCCAATTACCCCCCCCGTGCTCCAACCACCCCCCCTGCACTCCGATCCACCCCCCCCTGCAGTCCGATCCACCCCCCCTGCAGTCCGATCCACCCCCCGATGCTCCAATGCACCCCCCCGTGCTTCGATCCACCCCCGTGCTCCGATTTACCCCCCCATGCTCCGATCCACCCCCCCATGCTCCCCCCCCCCCACCCCATCATACTTACCGAGCCTCCCGTGGTCCGTGGTCTTCTTTCCTGGGCGCCGCCATCTTCCAAAATGGCGGGCGCATGCGCAGTGCGCCCGCCGAATCTGCCGGCCGGCAGATTCGTTTCAAGTGCATTTTGATCACTGCGATAAAACCTATCGCAGTGATCAAAATAAAAAAAATACTGAATGACCCCCCCCCCTTTGTCACCCCCATAGGTAGGGACAATAATAAAATAAAGATTTTATTTTTCTTCCACTAAGGTTGGGGTAAGAATTAGGGTTAGGGGTAGGGGTAGGGTTAGGGCTAGGGTTAGGGCTAGTGTTAGGGTTAGGGGTAGGGTTAGGGGTAGGGTTAGGGTTAGGGTTTCGGTATGTGCACACGTATTCTGGTCCTCTGCGGATTTTTCCGCTGCGGATTTGATAAATCCGCAGTGCTAAACCACTGCGGATTTATGGCAGATTTACCATGGTTTTTCTGCGCATTTCACTGCAGTTTTACAACTGCGATTTTCTATTGGAGCAGTTGTAAAACCGCTGTGGAATCCGCAGAAAGAAGCGACATGCTGTGGAATGTAAACCGCTGCGTTTCCGTGCAGTTTTTCTGCAGCATGTGTACAGCGATTTTTGTTTCCCATAGGTTTACATTGAACTGTAAACTCATGGGAAGCTGCTGCGGATCCGCAGCGTTTTCCGCAGCGTGTGCACATACCTTTAGAATTAGGCCATGTGCACACGGTGCGGATTTGGCTGCGGATCCGCAGCAGTGTTCCATCAGGTTTACAGTACCAAGTATACCTATGGAAAACCAAATCCGCTGTGCCCATGGTGCGGAAAATACCACGCGGAAACGCTGCGTTGTATTTTCCGCAGCATGTCAATTCTTTGTGCGGATTCCGCGGCGTTTTACACCTGTTCCTCAATAGGAATCCGCAGGTGAAATCCGCACAAAAAACACTGGAAATCCACGGTAAATCCGCAGGTAAAACGCAGTGCCTTTTACCCGCGGATTTTTCAAAAATGATGCTGAAAAATCTCACACGAATCCGCAATGTGGGCACATAGCCTTAGGGTTAGGGTTGGAATTAGGGTTGTGGTTAGGGTTAGGGGTGTGTTGGGGTTAGGGTTGTGGTTAGGGGTGTGTTGCGGTTAGGGTTGTGATAAGGGTTATGGCTACAGTTGGGATAAGGGTTAGGGGTGTGTTGGGGTTAGCGTTGGAGGTAGAATTCAGGGGTTTCCACTGTTTAGGCACATCAGGGGTCTCCAAACGCAACATGGCGCCTGTTGCGAATTCTGTGGCAGAGCTCCCTCCTGTGGTCACAAGTGGTACTTCGGCTGATTCTCTCTGGGAGCTTCCGTTTGTGGAGGAAAGTGGTACTGCGGCTTCTGAGTTTCCTCCCTCAGGTGATCTGGTGAGGTCGTTAGGTGTTTCTCTACTTAACTCCACCTAATGCTTTGATCCATGCTTCCTGTCAATGTTCCAGTGTTGGACTTGATTTTCCCTGGATCATTCCTGTGGCCTGCTGCTCTGCATAGCTAAGTTCTTCTTTGCTATTTGTTTGCTATTTTTTCTGTCCAGCTTGTCTAATTGTTTTGCTGGAAGCTCTGGGACGCAAAGGGTGTACCTCCGTGCCGTTAGTTCGGTACGGAGGGTCTTTTTGCCCCCTTTGCGTGGTTTTCTTTAGGGTTTTGTGTAGACCGCAAAGTTATCTTTCCTATCCTCGCTCTGTTAAGAAAGTCGGGCCTCACTTTGCTGAATCTATTTCATCCCTACGTTTGTCTTTTCATCTTACTCACAGTCATTATATGTGGGGGGCTGCCTTTTCCTTTGGGGTATTTCTCTGAGGCAAGGTAGGCTTATTTTCTATGTTCAGGCTAGTTAGTTTCTCAGGCTGTGCCGAGTTGCATAGGCAGAGTTAGGCGCAATCCACGGCTGCCTCTAGTGTTGTTTGGAGAGGATTAGGGATTGCGGTCTGCAGAGTTCCCACGTCTCAGAGCTTGTTCTATTATTTTGGGTTATTGTCAGATCACTGTATGTGCTCTGACCGCTATGTCCATTGTGATACTGAATTGCCTATCACAACAGTACAGGAAGCCAAAAGTGCTAATGATTCTCAATAGAGGGAAAAAAGAAGTTCTGAGACCATTTTTTTTTCTTTGCACTGTGTTTTGCCTTTTTTTCCCCTAGACATTTGGGTGGTTCAGGACACAGGTGTAGCAATGGACATTAAAGGTCTGTCTTCATGTGTGGATCAGCTCACGGCAAGAACACAGACGTCTGAATGGGCTGTGTTTCTACTGTGGTGATTCCACTCATGCTATCTCTGATTGTCCTAAGCGCACTAAGCGGTTCGCTAGGTCTGCCACCATTGGTACAGTACAGTCAAAATTTCTTCTGTCCGTTACCTTGATCTGCTCTTTGTCATCGTATTCTGTCATGGCGTTTGTGGATTCAGGCGCTGCCCTGAATTTGATGGACTTGGAATATGCTAAGCGTTGTGGGTTTTTCTTGGAGTCCTTGCAGTGTCCTATTCCATTGAGAGGAATTGATGCTACGCCTTTGGCCAAGAATAAGCCTCAATACTGGACCCAGCTGACCATGTGCATGGCTCCTGCACATCAGGAGGTTATTCGCTTTCTGGTGTTGCATAATCTGCATGATGTGGTCGTGTTGGGGTTGCCATGGCTACAAGCCCATAATCCATGTCGGTGTCCAGCTGGGGTTGTCAGGGGGTACATGGTGATGTTCCATTTCTGTCAATTTCGTCATCCACCCCTTCTGAGGTTCCAGAGTTCTTGTCTGATTACCGGGATGTATTTGATGAGCCCAAGTCCGATACCCTACCTCCGCATAGGGATTGTGATTGTGCTATCAATTTGATTCCTGGTAGTAAATTCCCAAGAGGTCGACTGTTTAATTTATCCGTGCCTGAGCACACCGCTATGCGCAGCTATGTGAAGGAATCCCTGGAGAAGGGGCATATTCGCCCGTCATCGTCGCCATTAGGAGCAGGGTTCTTTTTTGTAGCCAAGAAGGATGGTTCGCTGAGACCTTGTATAGATTACCGCCTTCTTAATAAGATCACGGTTAAATTTCAGTACCCCTTGCCATTGTTATCTGATTTGTTTGCTCGGATTAAGGGGGCTAGTTGGTTCACCAAGATAGATCTTCGTGGTGATTTGGTGCCATTGTTCTTCCAGCATGTAGTTCGTTTACATGGCATTCCAGAGAATATCGTTTCTGACAGAGGTTCCCAGTTTGTTTTGAGGTTTTGGCGAGCCTTTTGTGGTAGGATGGGCATTGACTTGTCTTTTTCCTCGGCTTTCCATCCTCAGACTAATGGCCAGACCGAACGAACCAATCAGACCTTGGAAACATATCTGAGATGCTTTGTTTCTGCCGATCAGGATGACTGGGTGTCCTTTTTGCCTTTGGCTGAGTTCGCCCTTAATAATCGGGCCAGCTCGGCTACCTTGGTTTCGCCATTTTTCTGCAATTCTGGGTTCCATCCTCGTTTCTCTTCAGGACAGGTTGAGTCTTCGGACTGTCCTGGTGTGGATACTGTGGTGGACAGGTTGCAGCAGATTTGGACTCATGTAGTGGACAATTTGACCTTGTCCCAGGAGAAGGCTCAACGTTTCGCTAATCGCAGACGCCGTGTGGGTCCCCGACTTCTTGTTGGGGATCTGGTTTGGTTATCTTCTCGTCATATTCCTATGAAAATGTCCTCTCCTAAGTTTAAACCTCGTTTCATTGGTCCGTATAGGATTTCTGAGGTTCTTAATCCTGTGTCTTTTCGTCTGACCCTTCCAGATTCTTTTTCCATACATAACGTATTCCATAGGTCATTGTTGCGGAGATACGTGGCACCTATGGTTCCATCTGTTGACCCTCCTGCCCCGGTTTTGGTGGAGGGGGAGTTGGAGTATATTGTGGAGAAGATTTTGGATTCTCGTGTTTCAAGACGGAAACTCCAGTATCTGGTTATATGGAAGGGTTATGCTCAGGAAGATAATTCCTGGGTTTTTGCCTCTGATGTCCATGCTCCCGATCTTGTTCGTGCCTTTCATGTGGCTCATCCTGGTCGGCCTGGGGGCTCTGGTGAGGGTTCGGTGACCCCTCCTCAAGGGGGGAGTACTGTTGTGAATTCTGTGGCAGAGCTCCCTCCTGTGGTCACAAGTGGTACTTCGGCTGATTCTCTCTGGGAGCTTCCGTTTGTGGAGGAAAGTGGTACTGCGGCTTCTGAGTTTCCTCCCTCAGGTGATCTGGTGAGGTCGTTAGGTGCTTCTCTACTTAACTCCACCTAATGCTTTGATCCTGGCTTCCTGTCAATGTTCCAGTGTTGGACTTGTTTTTCCCTGGATCATTCCTGTGGCCTGCTGCTCTGCATAGCTAAGTGCTTCTTTGCTATTTGTTTGCTATTTTTTATGTCCAGCTTGTCTAATTGTTTTGCTGGAAGCTCTGGGACGCAAAGGGTGTACCTCCGTGCCGTTAGTTCGGTACGGAGGGTCTTTTTGCCCCCTTTGCGTGGTTTTCTTTAGGGTTTTGTGTAGACCGCAAAGTTATCTTTCCTATCCTCGCTCTGTTAAGAAAGTCGGGCCTCACTTTGCTGAATCTATTTCATCCCTATGTTTGTCTTTTCATCTTACTCACAGTCATTATATGTGGGGGGCTGCCTTTTCCTTTGGGGTATTTCTCTGAGGCAAGGTAGGCTTATTTTCTATCTTCAGGCTAGTTAGTTTCTCAGGCTGTGCCGAGTTGCATAGGCAGAGTTAGGCGCAATCCACGGCTGCCTCTAGTGTTGTTTGGAGAGGATTAGGGATTGTGGTCTGCAGAGTTCCCACGTCTCAGAGCTCGTTCTATTATTTTGGGTTATTGTCAGATCACTGTATGTGCTCTGACCGCTATGTCCATTGTGATACTGAATTGCCTATCACAACAGGCGCCACCACTGATTCCAGCCAATCTTGTATTCAAAAAGTCAAATGGTGCTCCCTCAATTCCGAGCCCCGACGTGTGCCCAAACAGTGGTTTACCCCCACATATGGGGTACCAGCATACTCAGGACAAACTGCGCAACAATTACTGGGGTCCAATTTCTCCTGTTACCCTTGTGAAAATAAAAAAATGCTTGCTAAAACATCATTTTTGAGGAAAGAAAAATGATTTTTTATTTTCACGGCTCTGCGTTGTAAACGTCTGTGAAGCACTTGGGGGTTCAAAGTGCTCACCACATATCTAGATAAGTTCCTTGGGGGGTGTAGTTTCTAAAATGGGGTCACTTGTGGGGGGTTTCTACTGTTTAGGCACACCAGGGGCTCTGCAATCGCAACGTGACGCCCGCAGAGCATTCCATCAAAGTCTGCATTTCAAAACGTCACTACTTCACTTCCGAGCCCCGGCATGTGCCCAAACAGTAGTTTACCCCCACATATGGGGTATCACCATACTCAGGAGAAACTGGACAACAAATATTAGGGTCAAATTTCTCCTGTTACCCTTGGGAAAATAAAAAATTGCAGGCTAAAAGATCATTTTTGAGAAAATAAATTTTTATTTTATTTTCATGGCTCTGCGTTATAAACTTCTGTGAAGCACTTGGGGGTTCAAAGTCCTCACCACACATCTAGATTAGTTCCTTTGGGGGTCTAGTTTCCAAAATTGGGTCATTTGTGGGGGATCTCCAATGTTTAGGCACACAAGGGCTCTCCAAACGTGACATGGTGTCCGCTAATGATTGGAGCTAATTTTCCATTTAAAAAGCCAAATGGCGTGCCTTCCCTTCCGAGCCCTGCCGTGCGCCCAAACAGTGGTTTACCCCCACATATGGGGTATCAGCATACTCAGGACAAACTGGACAACAACATTTGGGGTCCAATTTCTCCTAATACCCTTGGCAAAATAGGAAATTCCAGGCTAAAAAATCATTTTTGAGGAAAGAAAAGTTATTTTTTATTTTCTTGGCTCTGCGTTATAAACTTCTGTGAAGCAGCTGGGGGTTTAAAGTGCTCAATATGCATCTAGATAAGTTCCTTGGGGGGTCTAGTGTCCAAAATGGGGTCACTTGTGGGGGAGCTCCAATGTTTAGGCACACAGGGGCTCTCCAAACGTGACATGGTGTCCGCTAACAATTGGAGCTAATTTTCCATTCAAAAAGTCAAATGGTGCGCCTTCCCTTCCGAGCCCTGCCGTGTGCCCAAACAGTGGTTTGCCCCCACATATAAAGTATCGGCGTACTCGGGAGAAATTGCCCAACAAATTTTAGGATCCATTTTATCCTATTGCCCATGTGAAAATGAAAAAATTGAGGCGAAAAAAAATTTTTTGTGAAAAAAAAGTACTTTTTCATTTTTACAGATCAATTTGTGAAGCACCTGAGGGTTTAAAGTGCTCACTAGGCATCTAGATAAGTTCCTTGGGGGGTCTAGTTTCCAAAATGGGGTCACTTGTGGGGGAGCTCCAATGTTTAGGCACACAGGGGCTCTCCAAACGCGACATGGTGTCCGCTAACGATGGAGATAATTTTTCATTAAAAAAGTCAAATGGCGCTCCTTCCCTTCCGAGCCTTACCATGTGCCCAAACAGTGGTTTACCCCCACATGTGAGGTATTGGTGTACTCAGGAGAAATTGCCCAACAAATTTTAGGATCCATTTTATCCTGTTGCCCATGTGAAAATGAAAAAAATGAGGCTAAAAGAATTTTTTTGTGAAAAAAAAGTACTTTTTCATTTTTACGGATCAATTTGTGAAGCACCTGGGGGTTCAAAGTGCTCACTATGCATCTAGATAAGTTCCTTGGGGTGTCTAGTTTCCAAAATCGGGTCACTTGTGGGGGAGCTTCAATTTTTAGGCACACGGGGGCTCTCCAAACGTGACATGGTGTCCGCTAAAGAGTGGAGCCAATTTTTCATTCAAAAAGTCAAATGGCGCTCCTTCCCTTCCAAGCCCTGCCGTGCGCCCAAACAGTGGTTTACCCCTACATATGAGGTATCAGCATACTCAGGACAAATTGGACAACAACTTTCGTGGTTCAGTTTCTCCTTTTACCATTGTGAAATCAAAAAAATTGTTGCTAAAAATAATTTTTGTGACTAAAAAGTTAAATGTTCATTTTTTCCTTCCATGTTGCTTCTGCTGCTGTGAAGCACCTGAAGGGTTAATAAACTTCTTGAATGTGGTTTTGTGCACCTTGAGGGGTGCAGTTTTTAGAATGGTGTCACTTTTGGGTATTTTCAGCCATATAGACCCCGTAAACTGACTTCAAATGTGAGGTGGTCCCTAAAAAAATGGTTTTGTAAATTTCGTTGTAAAAATGAGAAATCGCTGGTCAAATTTTAACCCTTATAACTTCCTAGCAAAAAAAAATTTTGTTTCCAAAATTGTGCTGATGTAAAGTATACATGTGCGAAATGTTATTTATTAACTATTTTGTGTCACATAACTCTCTGGTTTAACAGAATAAAAATTCAAATTGTGAAAATTGCAAAATTTTCAAAATTTTCGCCAAATTTCCGTTTTTATCACAAATAAACGCATAATTTATTGACCTAAATTTACCACTAACATGAAGCCCAGTATGTCACGAAAAAACAGTCTCAGAACCGCTAGGATCCGTTGAAGCGTTCCTGAGTTATTACCTCATAAAGGGACACTGGTCAGAATTGCAAAAAACGGCAAGGTCTTTAAGGTCAAAATAGGCTGGGTCATGAAGGGGTTAAACATTCAAAAAATTCCAGTGAAGCACCAGAAGGGTTAATAAACTTCTTGAATATGGTTTTGAGCACCTTTGAGGGGTGTAGTTTTTAGATTGGTGTCACACTTGGGTATTTTCTATCATATAGACCCCTCAAAATGACTTCAAATGAGATGTGGTCCCTAAAAAAAAAATGGTGTTGTATAAATGAGAAATTGCTGGTCAACTTTTAACCCTTATAACTCCCTAACAAAAAAAAATTTTGGTTCCAAAATTGTGCTGATGTAAAGTAGACATGTGGGAAATGTTACTTATTAAATATTTTGTGTGACATATCTCTGTGATTTAATTGCATAAAAATTCAAAGTTGGAAAATTGTGAAATTTTCATAATTTTCGCCAAATTTCCATTTTTTTCACAAATAAACGCAGGTACTATCAAATAATTTTTACCATTGTCATGAAGTACAATATGTCACGAGAAAACAATGTCAGAATCACTGTGATCCGTTGAAGCGTTCCAGAGTTATAACCTCATAAAGGGACAGTGGTCAGAATTGTAAAAATTGGCCCGGTCATTAACGTGCAAACCACCCTTAAAGGTAAAGGGGTTATATAATCAAAATTACCAACCCATAGTTAAGGTGGGGCCATGGGGGTTAGACAGCCATACACAAGTGAGAGCTGTCAGCCAAACCAAAGGCTGTCAGCTATCTCTCCAGACTCAACCATAATAATAATCTTTTATTTTTATATAGTGCCAACATATTCCGCAGCGCTTTACAGTTTTGCACACATTATCATCACTGTGCCCAATGGGGCTCACAATCTAAATTCCCTATCAGTATGTCTTTGAATGTGAGACGAAACCGAAGAACCGGGAGGAAACCCATACAAACTCCTTGCAGATGTTGTCCTTGGTGGGATTTGAACCCAGGACCCCAGCGCTGCAATGCTAACCACTGAGCCACTGTGCTGCCTATCATACATAGTAACATAGTAACATAGTAACATAGTTAGTAAGGCCGAAAAAAGACATTTGTCCATCCAGTTCAGCCTATATTCCATCATAATAAATCCCCAGATCTACGTCCTTCTACAGAACCTAATTGTATGATACAATATTGTTCTGCTCCAGGAAGACATCCAGGCCTCTCTTGAACCCCTCGACTGAGTTCGCCATCACCACCTCCTCAGGCAAGCAATTCCAGATTCTCACTGCCCTAACAGTAAAGAATCCTCTTCTATGTTGGTGGAAAAACCTTCTCTCCTCCAGACGCAAAGAATGCCCCCTTGTGCCCGTCACCTTCCTTGGTATAAACAGATCCTCAGCGAGATATTTGTATTGTCCCCTTATATACTTATACATGGTTATTAGATCGCCCCTCAATCGTCTTTTTTCTAGACTAAATAATCCTAATTTCGCTAATCTATCTGGGTATTGTAGTTCTCCCATCCCCTTTATTAATTTTGTTGCCCTCCTTTGTACTCTCTCTAGTTCCATTATATCCTTCCTGAGCACAGGTGCCCAAAACTGGACACAGTACTCCATGTGCGGTCTAACTAGGGATTTGTACAGAGGCAGTATAATGCTCTCATCATGTGTATCCAGACCTCTTTTAATGCACCCCATGATCCTGTTTGCCTTGGCAGCTGCTGCCTGGCACTGGCTGCTCCAGGTAAGTTTATCATTAACTAGGATCCCCAAGTACTTCTCCCTGTCAGATTTACCCAGTGGTTTCCCATTCAGTGATTTCCCATACACATAAACGCCTGAACCAAGTGCTCCAATGCTTTTGATTGGCAGATTTTAATCAGATTATAATCTGACACTTCTCCATTTGTATTTGTGCACCACTTACAAAACCAGCCTTAGGCCTCATTCACACTTCTGTCTTTTAATATGCTTTATACATGTTTTTCACAGCTAGAAGAAATTCCCCATTGGGTGTGGGCACGTGATGTCTTTTTCAGGTGGCTCCCGTTCCAAAAAAAAGCACTAACTAAACACTCAAAACCAGCGGTGGGCAATTAATTTTGCCATGGGGCCGCATGAGAAATTTGGATGGTTTTAGAGGGCCGGACTAATATAATTAACTCATTTTTACCCAATACTGTAGTATACATATGCTATATTTTCATAAACAAACAGTATGTTAAACAATGCAGAGATTTACAATACATAATGTCCAGATCTCATTTGTGCCCCCATAATGTCCGGATTTCATTTGTGCCCCCATAATATCCAAATTTCATTTGTGCCCCCATAATGTCCAGATTTCATTTGTGCCCCCATAATGTCCAGATTTCATTAGTGCCCCCATAATGTCCAGATTTCATTAGTGCCCCCATAATGTCCAGATTTCATTTGTGCCCCCATAATGTCCAGATTTCATTTGTGCCCCCATAATGTCCAGATTTCATTTGTGCCTCCATAATGTCCAGACTTCATTTGTGCCCCCATAATGTCCAGATTTCATTTGTGCCCCCATACTGTCCTGATTTGTCACTTGTGCCCCCATAGTGACAAATCAGGACAGTATGGGGGCACAAGTGACAAATCAGGACAGTATGGGGCACAAGTGACAAATCAGGACAGTATGGGGCTCATACTGTCCTGATTTGTCACTTGTGCCCCCATCATACTGTCCTGACTCCTGATAATTGTGCCCCACAGCCCCATAATGTCCTGTTTGTGCTGCCCCCATCTGCATTCCCCCCAGGGCTGGCCGCTGCTCCCTCCCCCCCTATCATGCATGCAGGCAGGCAGGCACCAGGCAGCTCCATCACCCGGTCCCCGCGGCATGGTGCACTTACCACCGACCACCGGCACCGTCCGACTCCACAAGTGACCTCAGTACAGCCGCACGCACAGAACAGCGGCGCAACGGAGCAGAGCAGCGCAGCAGCCTGTGTCACGCTGAGTGACGTCACCCGCTGCTGGCGCTTCCCTGATGCGGAAGTGCCAGCGGCGGTCAGCGTCTCTCAGCGGACAGGGGTTTGAATGCAGGGCGCACAGGCACAGCGTGGCTGAAGGGAAGGGGAACCAGCGACGTGCAGCAGCTGCACTGTCTCTGGCGGCTGGCCGAGCGGTGCCGGGGGCAGCGGGCCGTTTACAATCGTCAGGCTGGGCTGGATGCGGCCCGCGGGCCGCATCTTGCCCAGGTCTGCTCAAAACACTCAGTCTTTTGGTCTTTTTTACCCACTTTTCATTTCCAAAGACACTAGCTGTTTAAAGAAGTGAGTGGACCATTCTGCAGGCATTTTCCACTACATTTTATAATAGAAGTCAATGGGAAGGCTCAAAATACGCCAGGAAGATGCTTCAGGAAACACCAGAGGATTTTTTCTGAAGCATCTTTTTTAGTATTATTTTGGTAGTTTCCTGAGCACTTTTTTATGTTTTGACCACCACCATTTTTGCTAGTGCAGCGCCCCAGAGACCTGGTCGTTGCAGTAGTATCGCTCTGCCACTAAGGGGAGTGATGGTACGTCTGATGGCACTAAAGGGGTTCATCTGACCAGGTATCACCAGCACACATTACACTTCACACTCCGGCCACTAGGGGGAGCAAAAGGTTTTATTTATTAGGCCACTCCTCACACTGGTAAAACTAGGGGTTGGATAGGAAGTTAGTCAGAAGCTGACTGGGTTTTGTTCAAAGAAAGGACACAAAGCAAAGGATATTGTGGACAGTGAGAAACGAGATCAAAGCACAAAGGAGAGCCAGTAGGAGTCGTGCCCGGTGAACGGCAACATTTTACTGAGGCGCGTAGACGGTGCCCGCAACACCGAGGAAGTAACTGACTTTATGCCTTACTTCAAATACCGCAGGACAGTTAATTATAGGTTGGCTGTCTACCTTACATCACCTAAGCAGACATAGGGGGCAACGCGTGGAGAGGTGTTGTGAATTCTGTGGCTGAATTCACTCCTGTGGTCACAAGTGGTACTGCAGCTTCTGAGCTTCCTCCCTCAGGTGTTCTGGTGAGCTCGTTAACTGCTTCACTACTTAACTCCGCCTGATGCTGCTATCCTTGCTCCTTGTCAATGTTTCAGTGTTGGATCTGAGCTTCTCCTGATTGTTCCTGTGACCTGCTGCTCTGTATAGCTAAGTGCTTTTTGCTTTTTTGTTGCTTTTTTTCTGTCCAGCTTGTCTTTTGTTTTGCTGGAAGCTCTGAGACGCAAAGGGTGTACCGCCGTGCCGTTAGTTCGGCACGGTGGGTTTTTTTTGCCCCCTTTGCGTGGTTTTGCTTTAGGGTTTTTTGTAGACTGCAAAGTTCGCTTTACTGTCCTCGCTCTGTCCTAGAATTTCGGGCCCCACTTTGCTGAATCTATTTCATCCCTACGTTTTGTCTTTTCATCTTACTCACAGTCATTATATGTGGGGCGCTGCCTTTTCCTTTGGGGAATTTCTCTGGGGCAAGTCAGGCCTATTTTTCTATCTTCAGGCTAGCTAGTTTCTTAGGCTGTGCCGAGTTGCCTAGGTAGTTGTTAGGCGCAATCCACAGCCGCTTTTAGTTGTGTTTAGGATAGGATCAGGTGTGCAGTCTACAGAGTTTCCACGTCTCAGAGCTCGTTCTTGTATTTTTGGGTATTTGTCAGATCACTGTGTGCGCTCTGATCGCTAAGCACACTGTGTTTCTGGATTGCCTTCATAACACCTGTCATTAGCAAACATAACAGTACAAGGAGCCCAACTAATGATTCTCAGTAGAGGGAAAGAAAAAGTTCTGACATCATTTTTTTTTTTTTTTTTTTCTGCTCTGTGTTCACTTTTTTTTTCCCCCTAGACATTTGGGTGATTCTGGACACAGGTGTGGACATGGATATTCAGGGTCTGTGCTCTTCAATGAATAATCTCGTTATAAATGTACAAAAAATTCAAGATACTATTGATCAGAAATCTATGTTAGAACCAAGAATTCCTATTCCTGATTTGTTTTTTGGAGATAGAACTAAGTTTCTAAGTTTCAAAAATAATTGTAAGCTATTTCTGGCCTTGAAACCTCATTCTTCTGGTAATCCTATTCAACAGGTTTTGATTATTATTTATTTTTTGCGCGGCGACCCTCAAGACTGGGCATTTTCTCTTGCGCCAGGAGACCCTGCATTGAGTAGTGTCGATGCGTTTTTCCTGGCCCTCGGATTGCTGTACGATGAGCCTAATTCAGTGGATCAGGCTGAGAAAAATTTGCTGGCTTTGTGCCAGGGTCAGGATGATATAGAAGTATATTGTCAGAAATTTAGGAAATGGTCAGTACTCACTCAGTGGAATGAATCTGCGCTGGCAGCTTTGTTCAGAAAGGGTCTCTCTGAGGCTCTTAAGGATGTCATGGTGGGATTTCCTATGCCTGCTGGTTTGAATGAGTCTTTGTCTTTGGCCATTCAGATCGGTCGACGCTTGCGCGAGCGTAAATCTGTGCACCATTTGGCGGTACTGCCTGAGGTTAAACCTGAGCCTATGCAGTGCGATAGGACTATGACTAGAGTTGAACGGCAGGAATACAGACGTCTGAATGGTCTGTGTTTCTACTGTGGTGATTCCACTCATGCTATTTCTGATTGTCCTAAGCGCACTAAGCGGTCCGCTAGGTCTGCCGTCATTGGTACTGTACAGTCCAAATTCCTTCTGTCCATTACCTTGATATGCTCTTTGTCGTCGTTTTCTGTCATGGCGTTTGTGGATTCGGGCGCTGCCCTGAATCTGATGGATTTGGATTATGCTAAACGTTGTGGGTTTTTCTTGGAGCCTTTGCGGTGTCCTATTCCATTGAGAGGAATTGATGCTACACCTTTGGCCAAGAATAAACCTCAATACTGGGCCCAGCTGACCATGTGCATGGCTCCTGCACATCAGGAAGTTATTCGCTTTCTGGTGTTGCATAATCTGCATGATGTGGTCGTGTTGGGGTTGCCATGGCTACAAACCCATAATCCAGTATTGGATTGGAATTCCATGTCGGTATCCAGCTGGGGTTGTCAGGGGGTACATGGTGATGTTCCATTTTTGTCGATTTCGTCATCCACCCCTTCTGAGGTCCCAGAGTTCTTGTCTGATTATCAGGATGTATTTGAAGAGCCCAAGTCCGATGCTCTACCTCCGCATAGGAATTGTGATTGTGCTATCAATTTGATTCCTGGTAGTAAATTCCCTAAAGGTCGATTATTTAATTTATCCGTGCCCGAACACGCCGCTATGCGCAGTTATGTGAAGGAATCCCTGGAGAAGGGACATATTCGCCCATCGTCATCACCACTGGGAGCAGGGTTCTTCTTTGTAGCCAAGAAGGATGGTTCGCTGAGACCGTGTATTGATTACCGCCTTCTTAATAAGATCACTGTTAAATTTCAGTATCCCTTGCCATTGTTATCTGACTTGTTTGCTCGGATTAAGGGGGCTAGTTGGTTCACTAAGATAGATCTTCGTGGTGCGTATAATCTGGTGAGAATCAGGCAAGGAGATGAATGGAAAACTGCATTCAATACGCCCGAGGGTCATTTTGAGTATCTAGTGATGCCGTTCGGACTTGCCAATGCTCCATCTGTGTTTCAGTCTTTTATGCATGACATCTTCCGTGAGTATCTGGATAAATTCCTGATTGTTTACTTGGATGACATTTTGATCTTCTCAGATGATTGGGAGTCTCATGTGAAGCAGGTCAGAATGGTTTTTCAGGTCCTGCGTGCTAACTCTTTGTTTGTGAAGGGATCAAAGTGTCTCTTCGGTGTGCAGAAAGTTTCATTTTTGGGGTTCATCTTTACCCCTTCTACTATCGAGATGGATCCAGTTAAGGTCCAAGCCATCCAGGATTGGATTCAGCCGACATCTCTGAAAAGTCTGCAAAAGTTCCTGGGCTTTGCTAATTTTTATCGTCGCTTCATCTGTAATTTTTCTAGCATTGCCAAACCATTGACCGATTTGACCAAGAAGGGTGCTGATTTGGTTAATTGGTCTTCTGCTGCTGTGGAAGCTTTTCAGGAGTTGAAGCGTCGTTTTTGTTCTGCCCCTGTGTTGTGTCAGCCAGATGTTTCTCTTCCGTTCCAGGTCGAGGTTGATGCTTCTGAGATTGGAGCAGGGGCGGTTTTGTCACAGAGAGGTTCTGATTGCTCAGTGATGAAACCATGTGCTTTCTTTTCCAGGAAGTTTTCGCCCGCTGAGCGTAATTATGATGTGGGCAATCGAGAGTTGCTGGCCATGAAGTGGGCATTCGAGGAGTGGCGTCATTGGCTTGAAGGAGCTAAGCATCGCGTGGTGATATTGACTGATCATAAGAACTTGACTTATCTCGAGTCTGCCAAGCGCTTGAATCCTAGACAGGCCCGTTGGTCGTTATTTTTTGCCCGCTTCGACTTTGTGATTTCGTACCTTCCGGGCTCTAAAAATGTGAAGGCGGATGCTCTGTCTAGGAGTTTTGTGCCCGACTCTCCGGGTTTATCTGAGCCAGCGGGTATCCTCAAGGAAGGAGTCATTGTGTCTGCCATCTCCCCTGATTTGCGGCGGGTGCTGCAAAAATTTCAGGCGAATAAACCTGATCGTTGTCCAGCAGAGAAACTGTTCGTCCCTGATAGGTGGACTAATAAACTTATCTCTGAACTTCATTGTTCGGTGTTGGCTGGTCATCCTGGAATCTTTGGTACCAGAGAGTTAGTGGCTAGATCCTTCTGGTGGCCATCTCTGTCACGGGATGTACGTACTTTTGTGCAGTCCTGTGGGATTTATGCTAGGGCTAAGCCCTGCTGTTCTCGTGCCAGTGGGTTGCTTTTGCCCTTGCCGGTCCCAAAGAGGCCTTGGACACATATTTCGATGGATTTCATTTCTGACCTTCCCGTTTCTCAAAAGATGTCAGTCATTTGGGTGGTCTGTGATCGCTTTTCTAAAATGGTCCATCTGGTGCCCTTGGCTAAATTGCCTTCCTCCTCTGATTTGGTACCTTTGTTCTTTCAGCATGTGGTTCGGTTGCATGGCATTCCTGAGAATATTGTTTCTGACAGAGGTTCCCAGTTTGTTTCAAGGTTTTGGCGAGCCTTTTGTGGTAGGATGGGCATTGACCTATCCTTTTCCTCGGCTTTCCATCCTCAGACTAATGGCCAGACCGAACGAACCAATCAGACCTTGGAAACATATCTGAGATGCTTTGTTTCTGCTGATCAGGATGACTGGGTGTCCTTTTTGCCTTTGGCTGAGTTCGCCCTTAATAATCGGGCCAGCTCGGCTACCTTGGTTTCTCCATTTTTTTGCAATTCTGGGTTCCATCCTCGTTTCTCTTCAGGACAGGTTGAGTCTTCGGACTGTCCTGGTGTGGATTCTGTGGTGGATAGGTTGCAGCAGATCTGGACTCAGGTAGTGGACAATTTGATCTTGTCCCAGGAGAAAGCTCAACTTTTCGCTAATCGCAGACGCCGTGTGGGTCCCCGACTTCGTGTTGGGGATCTGGTTTGGTTATCTTCTCGTCATATTCCTATGAAGGTTTCCTCTCCTAAATTTAAACCTCGTTTTATTGGTCCGTATAGGATTTCTGAGGTTCTCAATCCTGTGTCTTTTCGTTTGACCCTCCCAGACTCCTTTTCCATACATAATGTATTCCATAGGTCGTTGTTGCGGAGATACGTGGCACCTATGGTTCCATCTGTTGAGCCTCCTGCCCCGGTTTTGGTGGAGGGGGAATTGGAGTATATTGTGGAGAAGATTTTGGATTCTCGTGTTTCTAGACGGAAACTCCAGTATCTGGTTAAATGGAAGGGTTATGCTCAGGAAGATAATTCCTGGGTTTTTGCCTCTGATGTTCATGCTTCCGATCTTGTTCGTGCCTTTCATGCGGCTCATCCTGGTCGGCCTGGGGGCTCTGGTGAGGGTTCGGTGACCCCTCCTCAAGGGGGGGGTACTGTTGTGAATTCTGTGGCTGAATTCACTCCTGTGGTCACAAGTGGTACTGCAGCTTCTGAGCTTCCTCCCTCAGGTGTTCTGGTGAGCTCGTTAACTGCTTCATTACTTAACTCCGCCTGATGCTGCTATCCTTGCTCCTTGTCAATGTTTCAGTGTTGGATCTGAGCTTCTCCTGATTGTTCCTGTGACCTGCTGCTCTGTATAGCTAAGTGCTTTTTGCTTTTTTGTTGCTTTTTTTCTGTCCAGCTTGTCTTTTGTTTTGCTGGAAGCTCTGAGACGCAAAGGGTGTACCGCCGTGCCGTTAGTTCGGCACGGTGGGTTTTTTTTGCCCCCTTTGCGTGGTTTTGCTTTAGGGTTTTTTGTAGACTGCAAAGTTCGCTTTACTGTCCTCGCTCTGTCCTAGAATTTCGGGCCCCACTTTGCTGAATCTATTTCATCCCTACGTTTTGTCTTTTCATCTTACTCACAGTCATTATATGTGGGGCGCTGCCTTTTCCTTTGGGGAATTTCTCTGGGGCAAGTCAGGCCTATTTTTCTATCTTCAGGCTAGCTAGTTTCTTAGGCTGTGCCGAGTTGCCTAGGTAGTTGTTAGGCGCAATCCACAGCCGCTTTTAGTTGTGTTTAGGATAGGATCAGGTGTGCAGTCTACAGAGTTTCCACGTCTCAGAGCTCGTTCTTGTATTTTTGGGTATTTGTCAGATCACTGTGTGCGCTCTGATCGCTAAGCACACTGTGTTTCTGGATTGCCTTCATAACACCTGTCATTAGCAAACATAACAGAGAGGGGCGTCTCTAGAGTCCCGGAAGAGCTCCGAGCCTACCCGTCAAACGGGTGCGTCCTAGCCATAACAAACCTGGGGGACGGAGAATAGAAAGAACGAGAAAGAACTAGAAAGAACTGGAATGAACGAGAATAGAAGTTGTGAGGACTATCCCGAATGCTCAGCAGGGAAGCACTACAACACACAGGTGCTAGTGGTAGGCCACGATTTCCACTTGTAAAGAGAACTCTGGATGTGCCTTTGGACCGGCCGGTCTCAGACAGCCCTGTTAACTGTGCTCTGGATTGAGGATCCTGAAGTCACCAGTAAAGAGGTAAAGAGACTGCAACCCTGTGTCCTCGTTATTGTCTGCACCTCACATTATCACCACCTACACTACTGGGAAGCCCTGGGGATTCACTTCACCTGTGGGAAGGTATACCATCTAGCTGCCATCACATCACCCCAGTGGACCCCAAGCAGCGTCGGTCACCCTGACCGAATACCACAGGTGGCGTCACGAAACCTTGACAGACTGGTATCACCTTTTATTGGACGCCCCTTAGCAGGGTCACGGACCGGGTCCAGCCACCGTGACAACCCCAGAACTGAGCCAGAGAGGACCGGTACTGAGTCACCTGTGGCCCTGTGTCTGGGGGAGCTCCACTAGCATTTCCTTGTGTCTTCTCTTTTTACTGTAGTTTTCTAGTGAAAAAAACTTTGACATTTCCTGTAGGGTCTTCCTCTTGAAAAATATTGTGGATCTGCCTGGCAAATTGGATCAAAATCGGATGTCTCAATTTTTTAAAGGGTGGAAAATCTGTTTGCAAAATAACAAACAAAAAAAACATATATGTCTGATACTGATCTGATTTGTGAATCAAAATCACTCATTCAAGTCAATGGGTCAACGAAAAAAAACAGACCCTACTTGTATGCCATCCGTACTGCATATTAGTGCTTTCCAGTTTTGTATTGTCTAATGAGTAGGAAAAACTTGGAAACTTTTTTTCTTGCATACAAAATAAGCGGATGCCGCCCTGATGGTAAAAACGGGCACATTGACCCCCAAAAAAAGGATGAGTAACAGATGAAAAAAACACTGATCAACATTAATATGTTTTTCTTAAGAAAAATAACAAGCAAATGAGTCTGTAGGAGCATATTAAACAAATCAAGCAAAGGCACGAACTGATGGTAATAGACTTTCTACCTGTGAATTTTAACAATCTGCCTTCAGCTATGTCATTTCATCATGGCAAGTGAGAGTCTGCCATCCCAGGGTTACCCTGGACTAATGCAGAACTACAAGTGTTAACAGTTCCTGTCCTGGAGGAATTAGCCTAATTTCTAGGGCAGCCCTTTAAGACTAAACCTACACACACATATTAGTACATTGCCCCAAGGAGCTTTTTTTTATTACCTGGTGCCGACACTTGATCATTGTAAGCTGTTCCATGCAGGACGTAAACATGTCACAGAATACTATGGGCCAAAGGTTATAGTACCTGGCAGTGCGACAAAGCACTCCCATGTACTGTACACTGCGAGAAGTTCATAATGAGGCAGATCCCCATCCAATCCCCAGCAGTAGTTCTCAGAGGTGTGTATATAACCAGGAGGAGCTGTGCAGATCAGTGCTGGAGGGTGTTCTCTCAGGAAAAGCATGATTCCTGATAATCACCAGCATGCCGATCATCAGAGCATGATGGTCACTAATAAATGCTTGACTATCAGCTGATAGCGAGAAGTTCAGTAAAAAAAAAGAGTTGAGCAAAAAGTTTCACACTTACTTGGTTTGTCATTCAGTCCGATTCCCCACAGAAGCCGGATCAAGACATTGATCACTTCTGCAGCTGGGAGCCTTGCCGCCTCTTTCTCTTAGGCTTCCTTCACACATCAGTATCTCTGGTATGTGTGGGGACAGTTTCTACATGTACCAGAGACACTTACGTACACCCATTCAAATGAATGGATCTGCGCACATCAGTGTGTTTCCACAGACCATGTGTCCGTGGGCAAAACATGCTGACATGTTCATTTTGTAACAGTAGCAAAGCGTCCCGCACATGTGCACACTGATGACATACGGATGACTCCCATGTGTCATCAGTGTGACACGTACCGGCGCCTGGGAAAAAGCGGTATAGTTTGCATTTTTCCCAAGCACCGTGTGCTGAAGGTAGCTCTCATAGTTGTCGCTTGGTCTCTCTGATATTAGCGTGACCAGGCGACAATGATGGGGAGGTGCATTCAGCACCCGCTGTGTACATCTGGGAAATCCCAGAAAAAAATAATGTAGGGTCCCCCTATAATTTCTAACCAGCAAAGGCTAAACATACAGCTGTGGGCTGATACTATTAGCCTGGGAAGGGGCCATGGATATGGCCCCCCTCCCAGGCTAAGAACATCTGCCCTCAGCTGCCCCAAATCTGGCACTTAGCCTCACTCTTTCCACTTGTCCTGGTACGGTGGCAAGTGGGGTAATAGGGTTGGGGTTGATGTCAGCTGTTTTATGGCCGCTGACATCCAACCCAGGGGTTAGAATGGAAAGGTATCTATAAGATACCGTCATTACTAACCTCATAGTCATATTGTAAAAAATACACTGTAGCACCGGCGTCCCTGCACACTTCTCTCCTACCCTGACAGGGACGCCGGCTCACCGCCGCGGTCCCTGTCCCGCACGTCTCCCTCCTCCCTCTTCAGCTGTGGAGCGCAGATGCCCGGGCACTATGCTTAGGGTGCGCGCACCTGCTTCCTCCTTAAAGGGGCTGTGAACACCATAGTAAAGTGTCCTGCACCTGCCTGTGCTCATCTGTACAGTATATACCGGCCTGCGGAGAGAAGACCTGTGTGCTTGGCACCTACCTTTCAAAGGCCAATCATGCAGCAAACCTCAGCTGCGGCACCCTCCCCAGAGTCCATGGAAATCGACCAGGTGAAGATGGCCAAGCATCGTCAGGACTCACGTCATCCTGAGGGAAGTTTCTATTGCAACATTCCAGAAAATTGAATCCACTTCTGCCCTGAAAAAAATGGGAAACTACAGAGCCAAGGGTCTGTTGGAGAGGCTACCCTGGGCTAGGATCACTCCTCTCCATCTCCATCACTGACTCTGTCAGTATCTGTTTTCTATGGCAACATCTGTTTTGTCAAGTCGGCCTACTAGGACTCTGGTTCTGCAGGAAATCTCATTCAACAGGCCATTGTGGAGTGTTATCAAATCCTGACCCAGTGTCTATAGGATCCATTGGTGGTTTCATTGGGGGATGGAAAACTTCTTTCCGAGACTATCATTTTCATTACCGAGTCTGTGGAACTTCGGGTATGAATGCTACACTCGGAGAGAATCTCTGTGTACTGTCTGGTCTGTCTCATTCCCTGCTCCTGTATCTTCCATGGCAGCGAAAAGTAAACACGAGCCTGTCTTGGAAATATGGAGAAATACTCTGTTGGAGTTAGGAGTGCCACGAGAATTACCTAGTTCCCATTCGTCTTGCTCAACCTTTGGCTACTGCATCAAATTTGCCTGGCCTGCCTTCCGCTTATTGGATGTACGTTGAGGTTTGTGACAAAAAGGGGGCTGAGATGCTACCACCTCATAGGCAGTATGACTGCCCTATCAATCTTCGAGGCCGAATCTAGCACCACTCCCATTATATACACAGCCAGAATAAAGTCCTTTAATTGATAGAAAGACACAGATTCCTTTATTTGAAATAAACACTTCCTACCCTCTTTTCCCATTTATTACTATCCATTTCTTATTTATTACAGTCCATTTGTCCCACAAAGGACTCCAGCTCTGCTACATCTGGATTGCATGGCTGAGTGGTGGCATGATGCGACCGCTCAGCCATGAATTCAGGAGACACTGAGCTGAGCTTGGGACGTAGTATCAGTGATTAGCGGGTAACGCTATAAAGGTTACTGCAGGTCACAGCCAGCTGTTCAGTGTGAGCCAGCCGATGAGCTGCAGTAACCTTCGCAACGTCACCGCTAGCACCTTGAGATATTTCTGGCCCCTTCACAAGCTAATATCAGCCCACAGTTTAGCCTCTGCTGGTTAGAAATTATAGGGGGACCCTATGTCATTTTCTTCTGGTGTCCCTCATAAGCTAACCAGTAAAGGCTAAGCCAACAGCTGTGAGTTGTTATTAATAGCCTGAGAACCTTTTGGGATATTGGCTCCTTTCCCAGATTATTACCATCAGCCCCCAGAGATCAGCTTTCTCTATGCTAGTTATGAAAATGCTGGAGCCCACGGCATTTAAAAAAAAACAATTATTTATTTGATGTACACAGCGGGTGCTGAATACAATTCCCATCATTGTCGCCTGGTCGCGCTGATCCCAGTGAGTTCATGCGACAATGATGAGAGCTGCCTTCAGCAGTACCGGAAATATCGAAACATGTGAAAGAGGCCTTACTTGGTCCCGTAAGGTCAAATCATTTAGACCTCACACTGCATCATGTTGGGCATCACGCCACAAAGTCATGTCGCTGCAGGGTCTAGTTATGTGCAAAAGTGAACACTGCCCAGCTCCGCTGGCACAGAGGACTGGACATCAGTATTGGCACACCAGGACTGGATTGGACGCCGGACCAATGTTTTTGCTCAACTGTAATAAATATATCTATGGGGCCTGATTCATCATTCCTTTTCGGTCAGTTGTTAGGCATGAATACATTTTGATCTGCGACAAATTCATAAAATGATTTGCGCCTTTTTTCAAGTTGTTGCTTTTCTGATTTTTTTTATGTCAATGTGTTTTTTTATTTTCAGATGTTTTAGACAGATTCATCAAATGCGACTTTTTTCAAAAGTTGCTAAATTTGGTGCAACTCTATTTCAGTCCTCCCCTTCCCTGGAGTTATTTCATTTAAGCAAGTTATTTTTTTGCATGTTTGTTATGACATTTTGCAAAAAGTGCAACTTTTTCCACTAAAAAAAGGTAGCAAAACCACTTGAAGACAGAAAAGTTACAATGTTTGGCATTGCACAAAACTACTGAATTGTATGTGCCATTCCGATGAATTTGACAGGAAAAAACATAAGTAAAATCACCAGACTGACTTCACCTTGGATGACCCTACACTTAGTTATCAGAGGATCTCAAGTAACTATTCTGATTCCTTTCTTTATAACAGAGATCAACATTGTTTAAAGGGAACCTGTCACTCGATTCATGCTGCCCAATCTATAGGAAGCATGGATCAGAGCTCGGCTGCACAATGGCAAACAGATATATTTTCCTCTGGAAGGCTCTGGCTTTTCAGAAGAAATCTCATTAGAAGGACTGGACAGGGGCTATAGGGAGAGACGACACTAATTCTGGACGGATTTTCCCTGTGCCACTTAGCGAGAGACCTGTCAATCACCGGGAACAGGCTGGACTTGTCTCGTCACTTCTTATAGTCTCTGGCTGTGTATTCCAACTACATCTTATCTGAAACACCGGAACATTTCAGAAAATAATATACCTTGTTGCAACCATGCAGCCAAGCTGTGATTACAGCGGTTTGGGCAGCTGCTGATAGGTTGACAGTTGTAGGCTCACAATAGCCATTATGCTGCGGGCGGCTGTTGACAGGAGACTGCCCTCTGTCTGTAAGCAGAATATCATAGGAAATAACAGAGCTAAATAGCCAATCATACAATCATACCTGAAAGCGTGACTCCATCATTGAAGACGGCACCATTGTGAATGTGATAAGTCCTGCTCAGTGTATTGTCGGTTTATTGCCGTGTATGACAGTCCCATCATGTGAAGTGAGGCAAAGGTCTGTGACGTGAATATATAAAGGAAAAAAAAATTGCAACACTTCCAGAAAATATCTGCGATCGTACACCACAAGACCTGCTGGTCAGGATTCAGCAAGCACCTAGAGCACATCACACACCCAAGCACCATTGTACTGTATGTGCCTGCAGAGGTATTTGTGTATGACACACTAAGCTTCGTCAGGTAAAGTTGCAAAAAATGCCTTTGTTTTTGTAAGCTTTGCATATGAGTATTTTGAGCGCATACATACATGGCTGTAAAACCAGCCATACATATTAGAAAGCCGTTGACAGAACGTTTGCTTCCCCAACAGCCGTCTCTCCTGGCTCCCCATACACAGGAGCACTTGGCCGACCAGGAGCTCCTCCAAGTACATTAGGTGGTTAGCCGACTTTAATTTATTGGTCCCCTTGTTTTATCTACACAGACAGCTCTGGCATAAATTTAGAGACCACCACATCAAAACCCAGTCATGGGCAGCCCAATCTCCAGACCTGAACCCCATTGAAAACCTCTGGAATGTAATCAAGAGGATGATGGATAGTCACAAGCCATCAAACAAAGAAGAACTGCTTACATTTTTGCGCCAGAAGCAGTGTGAAAGACTGGTGGAAAGCATGCCAAAACGCATGAAAGCTGTGATTAAAAATCATGGTTATTCCACAAAATATTGATTTCTGAACTCTTCCTGAGTTGAAACATTAGTATTGTTGTTTCTAAATGATTATGAACTTGTTTTCTTTGCATTATTTGAGGTCTGAAAGCACTTTTTTTTTTCATTTTGATCATTTTTCTTTGTCAGAAAAAAAATACAAAAATTATTGCTTAGAAATTCAGAGACATGTTGTCAGAAGTTTATAGAATAAAAGAACAATTTACATTTTACTCAAAAATAATTGCAGCGCCCCTGAGTCCTGGTTCGTTGCAGTAATGTTATTCTTCCACCAGGGGGAGTGATGTTACGTCTGAAGGCAATGAAGGAGATCTTCTGTCCAGGTATCACAACCACACAACACACTTCACACTCCAGCCACCAGGGGGAGCAAAGGGTCTATTTACTAGGCCACTCCTCACAGTTAGGTAAAACTGGTAGTTGGAGGGAAAGTTAGAGAGTTCCTGGCTGGGGACCGACACGGAAAGGTCTCCAGGTCGAGCTGGCTGGAGCGATCTCCAGTCAGATCCAGACTGCGGTCTGAGGAAGACGAGGGTCCACGGAGCTGCGCCTGCCCCATGTGCGGCAGCATCCTAAGAAAGAGATATAGAAGAGAAGTGTATTGCAGTGAGTGAGAAACGAAGGCATAGCAACAAGTGGATACCAGAGAGGAGAGTGGCCGAGAGAAGATGCATCCTTCTGGTGCGCGATCCGGTAGCCGGAATACCGAGGGAGTAAGTGCTCTACGCCTTGCTTCAGAAACCGGCAGGGCAGGTGATTCCAAGTTGCCTGTCCGCCTTTTATACACAGGAGGCAAGGTGGCAACCTTAAAGAGGCTGGGGCGTGCTAGAGTCCCTAACCAAAGTCTCAGGTCACCGGTCATACGTGTTGTGTTCTATCCGACCACGGGGAACAGTGAGAGGAGTAACAACAGTGAGGACCTTATTGGAGCTTATGCAAGTAAGGACCTACTATGTTACTGTGCGCATAGGAAGGCTATTGAATTCCACCTAGATAAGGGGACTCTGGATTTGCCTTCAGACCGGCCGGACTCTGCCTACCCTGTCATCCGGCACCCTGGACTGTGGATGCTGAAGCCTTCAGTAAAGGTAAAGAGACTGCACCCATTGTGTCCTCGTTATTCACCGCGCCTTGCACCATCCACCATCACCATCTACACTCTGGGAAGCCCTGAGGACATACTTCACCTGTGGGAAGGTATACCATCTAGCTGCCATAACATCACCCCAGCTGACCCCTAAGCAGCGTCGGTCACCCTGACCGAATACCACAGGTGGCGTAACGAACATTACCCCTTTAAAGACCTTTCCCCCACATCATCAACGGACCTCCCGAGGGCCACGGACCGGGTCAGCCACCGTGACATCCCCACTGAGAACAGAAGGGCCCGGATCTGAGTACCCCACGACCCTTGGGGGCGCTCCATATACCTATAAAGAGAAAAATCAGACAAACTGACCATTTTGCAGTGGTCTCTTAATTTTTGCCAGAGCTGTAAATGCATTTATACAAATTAAACAAAATGGGCTGTAACTGGGTGTGCTATTGCAAGCTTCTTGGAGCCCGTCCGGAGTGTGTATGGCCTCTCGAAACAGGCGATCAATCATTATTGAAAGTATATGAGAACTTTAAGGGTAAAGGATGAAGGCACAGCGCCAGGTTTCCTAGTATTATTTCTGTCCTTGATTATAATAGTACCTCCTCCATATAAAATAATGTAATACAGTAGCTTGCAAAAGTATTGTCCTTCTTGGTTTTGTACTTATTTTGTTACATTAAATCCTGCGTTGAAATATTTTTGTAATCTGATTTATATGTGATTTATCAGTACTAGTGATGGGCGAACATGCTCACATAAAGTGTTATCCAAGCATGACAGGGTGTTATCTGAGTATCTTGGGCATGCTTAGATAATATAAACACAAATAAATCAAATAATTAGTTGTTGTGTATCCATCAAAATGTGAAACCTATAAACACGATACACAACTAATTGCTCAAAACAATGTAAATTTTATTTATCAGAAAATATTAACCCCTTCACAACCTATGAAGTCATAGGTCTTGTCCCTGCATATTTTCTGGCATGTCAGCTGATTTCTTCAGATGTCATGTGCCGCTCACAGTCGCGGGTGGAATCGCAATCCACCAGCGGCTGTTAACATCTTAAATGACGCTGTCAATCTCCAACAGCAGCAATTTAACAGGGGTCACTAATATAACAGATGATCATTTTAGCTACACATAAAACAGGCGATCGGATGATCGCAGCTTCTAGTCTCCCCCATGGAGACTATTGAAGCAAGTAAAAAATGAAGGAAAAAAAAATGTTTTTAAAAATATAAAAAGTCAGTTTTAGCATTTACTGAACATAGTAAAAAAAAAACAATTGTGGAATTGCACTATTTTTGCAATTTCACTAAACTTTGATGTTTTTTCCCATTTTCCAGCGCACAATATGGTAAAACAATGGTGTCTTTCAAAAGTACAACTCACAAAAACAAGCCTTGACAAGGCCATATTGACCAAAAAAATAAAAAAAGTTTTGGCTCTGGGAAGAAGGTGAGCAAAAAACGGAAAAGGAAAAACGGAAAACCCACAGGGTAGTAAAGGGGTAAAAAACAATTAGAAATAACAAGGAAAAGAGAATCCTCACAATATTGCAGTCCAGTGCAGCTATCATAAGATGGTATAAAATAGAATACAAACGCATTACACATGTTATTAAAGGTAAGACATGGCCATGAGTTGCATAGTCTTTTGTCCAAAATTGTAAATAATTGTGAACAGGGAAAAGCACAGACTCAAATAAATGTAATATTCAGTGAGTTCAACACAATATGTTATAAAAACATTGATGAAAGGCACTCAGATAAAAGTATAATGAAAAACCCAATGGTGGAATCAGTATCATAAATTGACTATTGCATCTGAAAAAGCTGTGCAAATATCACTGTGCAAATAAAAACTTATTAAGTTTATTAAGGAAAACCTGAGCTAAAAAATGGTCCTTATTCAAGTACAATACGACTTGCAAAGGCTAATATCACGATGACATAATGTATGTAATATATGTAGAAGAGACGGCAGGGTGATGATTTAAAGTAGCAAAGCACAATGATAACATGATGTATGTGGAAAAGATGTCAAAGTGATATCAAGTACTAACCCCACTGTGGCCTCACATGCCCGACACACGTTTCGTCTGTGGCTTCAAAGAGGGAACCTAGATGTATTGAGGTAAAAGGTATATAAAGAACGGATTGCCAATCACTTTCGCATGCCTTGATTAAATCACTCATAGATGTTCACTAAAGTGTCCCCATCCACCATGCATGGTAGCACCAACGTCAGTTCCACCCAGTGTGACGCATCTCCAAGTGAGTGCGGCACGCCAGGCATAAGTGACGCCAGCATTCGCTCCACCCTGTACCGAATGAGAGCATCACATGTTGACGCTGTGTCCAGGTGGAAATGACGTCATGTGAGTTTCATGCTGGACCGCACTGTCGAATCACAGGAAATACCGATCAGATAGACCAGAAAGTGTAGTGCATATGTAAAGTGCAGAAGTGCATATAAAAAAGAAACATATGATAAAAAGGTAGAGTGAGTGACATAATGAGTATTATCATAATACAGAATTTTAAAACATCTGATATGCTATATAACAATAATAAAGTGTTACCAATAAGACAGGCAAAAAACTGTAAGTATGAATTCAACAGTGCGTGAGTAAAGAGGTGTGTGAGCTAGAGCATATTACAACATCTGATAAATTGTTACAGTAAAATATTGCTCATGAAATAGACAAAAGCCTGTGAGTGCGTTTTCAATAATAGTCAAATAGTGTATAAATTACAAGCAATAATAAATAAGCAAGGTGGGAATGAGTAGGAAAGGGAAGAAAACATGGGAAAGCAAAAAAGGGGTGGGGGTAATTGACGGGAAGAGTAGAAGAAACAAAAAATGTGATATCACATGCAGCCGCAGTGACTCTAACATATTATCTGAACATGCCCCAAGATACTCGGATAACACTCGAGCACGTTTGCGGATCACTAATCAGCACTAAATAGTCTAAGTTGGTAAAGTGAGAAAAATATAGGCATAAAATAAAATATATGAGATCAAATAATTAAAAATTGGCATGTGCATATGTATTCAACCCCCTAAAGTCAGTACTTTGTAGAGCCTCCTTTTACAGCAATTACAGCTGCAAGTTGCTTTAGATAAGTCCCTATGAGCTTTCTACATCTTACCACTGGGATTTTTGCCCATTCCTCAAGGCAAACATGCTTCAGTTCCTTCACGGTATATAGCTTCCTCTGGTGAACAGCAATCTTCAAGTCTGACCACAGATTCTCAATTGGATTAAGGTCTGGGCTTTGACTAGGTCACTCCAAAACATTAACACGTTTCCTCTGAAACCATTCGAGTGTTGCTTTAGCAGAATGCTTTAGGTTATTTTCTTGTTGAAAGGTGAACCTCCATACTAGTCTCAAATCACTGACAGACTGAAACAAGTTTTGCTCAAGAATAACGCTGCATTTCGCATCATCCATCTTCCCCTTCACTTGGACCATTTTCCCTGTCCCTGCTGTCGAAAAACACCATGTTTCACTGTGGGGGTGGTGTTCTTTGGGTGATGATCTGTGTTGGTTTGGCGGCAGACATAGTGTTTACCTTGGTGGCCAAAAAGTTCAATTTTGGTCTAATCTGACTACAACACCTTCCTCCATATATTTGGGGAGTCTCCCACATGTCTTTTGGCAAACTCAAAATGAGCCTTACAATTTTTCTTCCCATTCTTCCATAAAGGCCAACTCTATGTAGCGTACGGCTTATTGTGGTCGTATGGACAGATATTCCAGTCTCTGCTTGGGAACTCTGCTGCTCCTTCAGGGTTACCTTTGGTTTCTGTGCTGCCTCTCTGATTATTGCCCTCCTTGCCCGGGCTGAGAGTTTTGGTGAGTGCCCTCTCTTGGCAGGTTTGTTGTGGTGTCGTTTTTTTTAATGATAATGGATTTGATGGTGCTCTGGGGATCATCAGAGATTGGGATATTATTTATAACCTAACCCTGACTGGTACTTCTCAACAACTTTGCACCTGACTTGTTTGGAGATGTTCTTGGTCTTCATGGTGTTTGGAGATCTCCTTGGTCTTCATGGTGTTTGGTCAGTGATGCCTCTTGCTAATGGTGTTGGAGCCTCTGTGGCCTTTCAGAAAAGGTAAAGTGTATAAACTGACAACCATGTGACACTTAGATTGCACACAGGGGGACGTCCAGTCACTGAGCATGGGACTTATGAAGGGAATTGCTTGCACTGGAAATTTTTAGGGGCTTCATCGCAAAAGGGGTGAATACAAATGCACATGCCAATTTTTAGTTATTTGATCCCATAAATTTAATTTTTGCTTTTATTTTTCTCACTATACATTCCTAAACTTAAGACTATTTATTTCTGATGTATCACACACAAATTGGATTACAAAAATATTTAAACTCAGGTTGTAATGTAACAAAATAGGTAAAAAGCCAAGGGATTGTCTTGAAAACTTTTGCAAGCCACTGTATCTTTACAATGCAGGATCACAGCTAAGTGCAAGCTCAACAGGGTAGATTTTTGCAAAAGTATGGCTGGACCTCTCCAAACTTTTTCTAAAAATATTGACTTTACGCCTTTTTTTGCACCCAATTCATTATCCTTTTGGCACCTTTTTTTAAAAGTCTATTGTTTATGCGCTCTTATGATGCGTGACATTTAAATAAAAAAACAAACACAACATTTTGGCACAACTCCACCCCTTGGTGTGTAATCTATCAGACTTAACTAAAATATTGATGAATGTTGAATCAGCTTACTGTCATGGCCACTCCTTCCGCTCATTCTTACCCGCTGTGGCGCGCTCCTCCTGCAGGCGCCCGTCCTCTCCTTCATTCTCTGCTCTCTGGTTCTCGTCGGGTGCGCGTGCGCACCACCCACTCCAGCACTTCCTCTTTCTGATTTGCAGGCGCTCTGTATCTCCTCTTTGTGACCCTGGAGGACCGTGACCTGGAAGTTCTCCAGCACTCCATGTATATAAGGTATAAGGTGATTCCTTCCTCTGCTCCTTGCCTGTCTGTCATTTGTGCTTCTGTGACTCAGGTCTACCATTGTCTTTGCACTGCCTGTTCTGAGTCTCCGCTCTGTCCAGCTAGTTCAGCTTCTCTGCCTTCCCAGGCTTCCTTGTCTCCTCGTCCAGTCCAGTCCTCCCAGTGTCCTCTCCGTACTATGTAGTCTGGAGTCTCTGTCCTGTCCGGCTTCCTTTGTGTCTTCCCCTTCGCAGTTCTCCTTTGGTCTCAACGGTTCCCAGCTCTTACCTAACTGTATTTCATCTTGTCTCACTCTGTCCGTCCTGCGCCTAGCTTCTCTATCTTGTACTTCCTACTATCTGTCTCCGGGTTCCAGCTTCTGCGGCAATAGTCTCCCTTGGGTCTGCCCCTAACGCTCCCTGTATAGGGGGTGGTCTACCTGGTCAGCTCACCCTTGGGAGGTTCGTTGTCGTGGATCTGTGGGTCCACCCCAGGTATTCCAATAGGACTGCACTCGGATGACATCTGAGTGCAGTCTGATTCTCACATTTACCTTACATCCATCCTTCTGTTCGCCACAGGCTATTCTACAGTTGTTGAATGCCGGCACATGGATGTAGGGGGCTGGTAATGGAGCGCATGTCACAAGTTTGGCACTGACCTCTTCATTCGCATTTCTGTTTGACTGCCATCTTGTGTCAGACTATAGAATTGCATTAAGCAAACCAGACATTGATTAGGCTGCCATCTAGAGTCCGTCTGTGGAAAAACATTAGACAAAGATAGACTAGACTGTCGTCAACACTATTTCTAGCTTGGATTCAGTGAAGTCTACTATAGAGCTCAGAGTCTTTATACACAGGCAGATACATTACCACTCAAAGAATGAATATAGCAAGTCGATTGGCACGTTTATTATTATTCATAAACACTTGTAAAGGGTGCACTCAAGCTGTATACACAAATAAATGTTATAGGGTGCAGTGCCTAGTCCATCCTCTTATGCATATATGGATGCGTTTCCCTTTCAACTAGGGGGTATTATTTCATCTATATAAGGTGACATATATTATGCTGACCCATTGTATTATGTTTCATGTCGACTTCATACTTATTTGTAGGGCATTTGAATAGGGGTGTTTTTGTACACTATTGGTACATTTTAAATGTTTTTATATGTTTTGCTGTGATGTTCAATAAACATTGTGTTATTTTTCTACTTTCTATGGTTGTGCGGGCCTGTTTCATAGTCCATTCTGTTTTCTTTTTTTGGTTTATTATTATTCATAAGTGACAAACATTGCCAGGCGGTCGTCCGGTAGCCCCATTTTCATACGGTTTTCATTATAGTTGACAGCAGATGGCCCGATGTATTTTGCTCATTGGACATATTTAACCTGGGCATAAACCATCACCATACCAACCAATCCTATGAAGAAAAAAAATACATTTAAAGAGGTGGTAATGAGTACACATTAAATGTTTTTGAGATTTTTGCTGCGATGCAGCATGTGCCAAACTCTTACACGAGTCTAAACTGAATGAAATGAAAACATTCATAATTATAATTCTTGGAAATGTTTAGAATGAATGGGAATAGAATACATCAACTATACTTGAAATTTTTTCAACGAATATAAATGCTCCTTACAAAGTCTTCATCCCCTGGTTAGAATTTGGTAATCACACAAAGCTGTTAAACCAATTAAAACAATTGGATTATGTTAGTGTTTTGTGAGGTCTGCTGGATACACCACTAATCTACTTCAGATGATGCCTAATTTCTGGGTAATGTCTGGTTTGAAAAAGACTTTGGAATTTAAAGCAGAAATGTGTCACTGTATTGACTGTACTGGATAATCCATGGAATAAAAGTACATATTGATCGAGTATTGGTCCTCATATCTGATGCATTTCTGACAGTGACACTTTTTTGACAGATACAGGTCCTGTTGATATGCCAAAAAATTTTCTAGAAGAAAAAAAACATTTAAGGAAGTAGTAATTAGGATGAAAAATGCAGGTCCCACCCCTAACAAAAATACACAAAATTGAGTACCGTAATCTATGACCGGAGACCTTTGGAAAGTGTCATGTACTGGATAGGTGACGCTATGGCAAAATATTGTAGATACCTTAGAGAAGTATCATGTCAAATTCATATAATTCATGTAGCCAAGAGTAAACAAGTATAAAGTAGAGAGCAATACATACATATGCATGTCAATTATATACTCTAGACAAAGAGAAGACTGTCATTGTAATGCCAATGTGCATCATGACCAATAAGTGTCAGCACTGCCCATTAGATACATGTCGTTTTGCATTGAAATGCTTCGTCCAGGGGTGATGGAATGCTGGTCCCCAAATATGTTTGTTTGTCCTTAGTAATCTATGTCTATGACATGTATGTAAAGGGCAATGCTAATGCGGCACCCCAGGAGTTCAGGTACCACAGTGGTATTGCCCTTCTCTCGGGGAGGGAAATGCCATGCCTGGACACAGGAGTAATCCCTTTGGCAGGTAACCTTACATGCAACACATTTTGACTCCAGGACAGAAGGGGGAGCTCTACATCCGACTTGAGGGGAGCTGCTCTCTCTGGTCGGGAGGAGTTAGTTGCTAGGCAGTTACAGTCGACAGTTGGTAGCAGTGATGGAGGACAGAGGTACTTAGGAGCTAGAGGAGGACTGCTACTGGGCCTCTCTAAGCTGAGCGCAGAAACCGGGCACCGGGAGCCCGAGGTTGTGAGGGACTACAGGTCCCACGGCAGATCCGGAGGGCAGGAAACTAAAAAGGAATTGCCCACATAATACCTGAGGTACAGCAGCAATCAGAGTACGGAGTCGCCATGGACAGAAACCCCAAAGGGATGGCTCAAGTTGCCTACCGTGCAGGTACTGTCCCTGGACAGGGAAGAAAGAGTGCCTTATTAGAGAGCTACAGGCAGCAAGGGACCACAGACCAGCGTGGTAGGCTCCCAAACGGACTTGTCAACGGGATTTCCACCTTTGGGCTGCCTGGACTCCATCTTTACCTGTTGCTGGTACCCTGGACTGAGGCGGCTAAACACCAGTAAACCAGGCAAAGACTGCAACCCTGTGCCCTCCATTTATTTGCCGGCATTCACCATTCCTGCCAAATACAGCGGGAGCCCTGGGGACACCGCTTCACCTGTGGGAAGCGACACCATCTTTGCTGCAACACCATCGCCCCCAGAGGACCCCTTTAAGCAGTGTCGGTCACCTCTGACTGAGAACCACAGGTGGCGTCACAAACTTTTTTTTTTCCACAACCCCTTTAAAGACCATTACTTTTACTTGGGCGCCCAGGGCCATGGACCGGGTTTCTGCCACCGTGACCACCACTTTATAATTGCGACTGGACCCGGTACAGAGTACCCCACTGCCCTGGCGGGCATCTCACTAACACTTATTCGTCATGATGCACATTGGCGTTACAATGCCAGTCTTTTCTATGTCTAGAGTACCGTATATATTTGACATTTTGCATATGTATCGCTTTCCACTTTATACTTGTTTACTGATGGCTACATGAATTCTATGAATTTGACATGATATATACTATATCCTGTATGCCATCTTAGTTCTCCGTACTATTCCCCTGACTGCAGTATATATACTATAGCTACAGGATTGTTATATTCTTAGTCATCCCTTTACTTGTCACACATTTATAGATTTGTATTTTTATACATACGCATTACCTACCATCCTGGGTTTTCCCCACAGACTTTTGTTTGTTTTTCTGTTTTCTTCATAAATACACTATTGTATTTTTATCAATTGTTTTTACTGTTGTAAAGGTTTATTGGCCTTTCCTTGTGGATTTTTTGGTGTTCTCATCTAATATAATTGCCTAGAATACTACTTCCTGCAATTTGTGCCAACTTCCGTGGCTTTGTCCGGAGCTAATGTCCGGAGATTAATTGCCTAGAATACTACTTCCTGCAATTTGTGCCAACTTCCGTGGCTTTGTCCGGAGCTAATGTCCGGAGCTAATGTCCGGAGCTAATGTCCGGAGATAAGTGACGTCAACAGTGTCCAGTGTCTGATTGGTTGCCGCCTGCTGCGAGCGACCAATCAGAAACGTGCCGTACTGTGACACACTCCGCCCGCCATTTTGGTGTGATTTTTGAATTTTTACCTCACAGCAAGTTTCTACTGCGTGGAGGCGGGCCCAGTGATGTTGCTCTTCAAGCTCCTGCCGAATTTCGTCAAAAAAATGATAATACCATTTACCAGAACTATATATATTTAGTTGTGAAGTGGTTCAGTGACATTTTCACACCAATTTTGAACTTTTGTTTGGTGTTTTCTCCATATACTGCCTATTATTTTTGTTATTTCTTACTATTATTTATTAATTGTATTATTCTTACATTTGAATAAATAAAGTATATATGGATTCTAGACTCCCGATTCTTTAGAATCGGGCTGCCATCTAGTAAGCAGCATAATTTACTATATAGGTGTATCTGTATAAATTTAGGTGACACCTTGTGGCTCCACTGAATGAAACTTGGTTGAGTTCATTTTCCTAGAGTAATAGGACCTATAAAAATAGCCGCACTACAGACATCTGTACTTGGCCTTACTGCGTAAACCCTTATTCAGATGCCTGTTTTTTTCATGTATGAGAAAAATGGATAAAGCTTTATCAGAGTTTTTCATCCCAGTTTTCATCCACATTTCATCAGTTTTTCTTGGATGAGGGGAAACAAAAAGTTTCTCCTATCAGTCAGTAATCAACATACAGGATTGGCATCTAAGTGGTGTCTAGTTTTTTTCACGACTCATAGTCTAGTATTGTTGATTTTGAGCAGACATTTGGACCAACACTGGTCATGCCTCTGCAATATTGCGAGGAGCACAAAAAAAATAAACAGATGAAAACAGTCTAAGACTATCCTGAGTACAAGTTCTAGCTGTAAAAAAAAAAAAATCAGGTGAAAAATGGACATCTGGATGAGCCCAAATCTTCAGAGTTATGACTTGTGATCCGTACCATTGAGCGATCATGTCTGGAACCCAACCGACCTCATCGCCGCAGTGAATGACAATGAGAAGCAAGAACAAGACAAGGAGTAAGAGGAGACCATTTAATAACATCTCTCTTTCATACATACTATAGAAAACAAAGAAATAAAAAAACTAAAACGAGAACATATTACAGTTATCGATGCAACGATTCCTTCTCATCAGTGCTGATCATTATGGCTATCATTTGCTACTCCCTGAAGGAGAAGATTTCAGATATGAGCATATGCAACAAGATAATGTAATAAGGAAACTCAGTCCATTCACAGCGAGCGGATCAGCTCTGGGTGGCACACAGTGCCAAGGTGCTAACCATTAGGCTAGACTTCCACATAACAAGAAAGCGTCTTTACCGGATGCCACAGCGGGGGTACATTTTTGCTTTATTCTAGATTACGGATCAGTCCAGTCAACATACTGGTTCCATAAATATGTGAAATTAGCTACTTAGATTACATTGGATGATTTACTCCTCTCTATACAAGGGACCGACATGTGCCAGCATGGATAGTTCCTATTGATAATGGCCTCAAAATACCCGTTCAAATTCGGATTGATTTGTGGCAGGGTTCCTTCCCTGATTAGCTGGTTGCTGTGGCATGTGACCACCTCTTCGCCGAGGAGGCGCCAAATACTCAAACATGGACTGGTTGTGTGTAGAAAGCATGTTCTTCAAGTCGGAAGGCATGGGGTCGGACCAAAAGAAGTCGTGGTTGAGGGCATTGTCACTATCGATTCTCTGTGCTGGATCCAAGACGAGCAACTTGTCTATGAGGTCTAAAGCGTAGGCGTCTTTCACATATGCCTTTAACCTTTCCTTTACTTTCCTCTTTTGACCTTTTGGTAGTTCCAGTTTTTGGTACAGTTCATATTTATCCACATTTGGCCAGACCTGTAAATAGGAAAGAGAGGATGATAAGGACGTTTCGAAAAGTAATCCTATAGTCTTCCCTTACGTCCCCAGTTTTCAGAAAGGAAATCTGTCGGCAGCGCCATCCTTTCATGATGATAACGATAAAGGCACAGCAGGTTTTAACAAGAGCGTTCATCCAATCTACTACTATCACCCTAGTGCCTAATTCTATGCACGCCAGTCCGTCATCAGCTTTTGGGTTTCTGATGCCATTAAATCTCATAGAATCACAACCAATACTAACCTCAGGTGTAATGGATCCACACAACTGGCTGATGAGGGTCAGCTGATGTTGCTCTGTATTTCCTTGCATGATTGGGCTTCTGGTCCACATTTCTGCCATGATGCATCCAGCACCCCATAAGTCAATGGGTGGTCCATAAATTCGTTCACCTGGGAGTAAAAAAAAACAATTACAAGTTTACTAATGGCCAATGCACCACAATCTTCTAATAAGTAAAATCTCAGGTAGAAATGATATAAAACGTTTTCACAATTCTAAAAGTTTAGACAAATTTTCTGCACAGTCAGAAGGGGCTTCTTGCTTCTTCTCAGCCAATGCATGCTTACCTAGAAGCAGCTCAGGGGGCCGATACCAAAGAGTGACCACCCGATTAGTGTATCTGTTCGGCTGGCTGTTTTTGGAGAGACTAAATGCCCTTGCTAGCCCAAAATCAGCGAGTTTCAGGACCCCATCTCTGGTGATAAGAACATTTGCAGCTTTCATGTCTCTGTGAAGGATCTGTATTGGTAAAAAAGAAAAACAGAGAAAATAATGCATTAATCAATATACAACAAGTCACTCATCTGTAAGGGTACCGTCACACAGTGGCACTTTGATCGCTAGGACGGCACGATCCGTGACGTTCCAGCGATATCGTTACGATCTCGCTGTGTCTGACACGCTACTGCGATCAGGGACCCCGCTGAGTATCGTACGTCATAGCAGATCGTTTGAAACTTTCTTTCGTCGCTGGATCTCCCGCTGACATCGCTGAATCGGCGCGTGTGACGCCGATTCAGCGATGTCTTCACTGGTAACCAGGGTAAAAATCGGGTTACTAAGCGCAGGGCCGCACTTAGTAACTCGATGTTTACCCTGGTTACCAGCGTAAACGTTAAAAAAACAAACACTACATACTTACCTTCAGCTGTCTGTCCCCGGCGCTCTGCTTCTCTGCACTCCTCCTGCATCCTGTGTCAGCGCCGGCCAGCCGGAAAGCAGAGCGGTGACGTCCCCGCTCTGCTTTCCGGCTGACAGTGCAGAGGAAAGCTGAGCGCCGGAGGACAGACAGCTGAAGGTAAGTATGTAGTGTTTGTTTTTTTAACGTTTACGCTGGTAACCAGGGTAAACATCGGGTTACTAAGCGCGGCCCTGCGCTTAGTAACCCGATGTTTACCCTGGTTACCGGGGACCTCGGGATCGTTGGTCGCTGGAGAGCTGTCTGTGTGACAGCTCTCCAGCGACCAAACAGCGCCGCTGCAGCAATCGACATCGTTGTCGGTATCGCTGCAGCGTCGCTTAGTGTGACGGTACCCTAAGGCTACTTTCACACTGGCGTTTTTTTTAATACGTCGCAATGCGTCGTTTAGGGGAAAAAACGCATCCTGCAAAGTTGTTTGCAGGATGCGTTTTTGCCCCATAGAGTAACATTACCGACGCATTGCGACGTATTTACACACGTCGCAACCGTCGTGCGACGGTTGCGCCGTGTTGTGGCGGACCGCCGGGAGCAAAAAACGTTAAATTTAACGTTTTTTGCTGCCGACGGACCGCTTTTTCCGACCGCGCATGCGTGGCCGGAACTCCGCCCCCACCTCCCCACACCTCACAATGGGGCAGCGGATGCACCGGAGAAATGCATCCACTGCACCCGTTGTGCAGCGCATCCAACGCTAGCGTCAGAATCTCGGCCCGACGCACTGCGACGGGCCGAATCCGACGCTAGTGTGAAAGTAGCCTAACCCAGCAGCAGTTCTCCTGAACTCTACAGATAATGTCTGACGGCTTATATCTGCACAGACAGTAGAAGAGCAGAAGGCGAGCCTCACCTTGTTCCTGTGGATGTAGTACAGGCCGTTGAGGAGCATTTGCATGACTTTCTTGATCTCGGAGAGTGTGAACTTGACGTGTGTGTTGCTCAGCAGCCCCGCTAGGTCGTGCTCACAGAAATCAAACACCAAGAAGATGCTTCCTTTGTATCTATTATACTGGTTCGCTGTGGGAGAAACTAGGTGGGCAAGAGAGTCTCGGAAAGGTTCTGACACTCACAGCAGAAGCTTATACATGGAGCATTGGTTAAAGCGTACCTGTCGCCTGTGCCCAGCAGCAAGAGGCCATGCCAGCAATGTGACAGTAAAACAATAGGCAGCACCCCCTCCACCCCACCAGGCTAAAACTTGAAAATAGCTGCGGCAGGCGATAGATGCACTTTAATAAATTACAAAACTAACCAAGACCAACATTTTCTTCAATCTTTTACCCCCCCAATGTACTGATGGCATTTCACAAGTATACGTGGTGAGGGGGCAGTTCTGCTGCTGCAGAATTTCTTCTGTCATTTTACAGATTTTCCCCTACCAATTTGGATCTTAGATGTTACTGGACGGTTTGTATCCACCATTGGACATTGGTCTGGATTAGCTTTGTTAGTGATGTAAACCCTCTCAGTGCCAGAGCGCAGGAGAGCAGAAGGCAGACTCCCACATCCCACTAATATAGAGGTCTGCATCACTACCTAGTAAGGGATAGTGATGATGTATCAGTATGGAAAAACATGCAGATGTTACTACTGGCCACACAAAGTTACCTCCACATTTAGTGCTCGCATCTGCCTGCGCTCTTCTAAAGCGTTATTGTGCTCACTGTAAGGAGCTGTCCGGCATCCATTAATGACCATCAAGATCAGATCACTGGGGATCGCACCCACTATCAGCTTAAATTAGCAACAGCCATGCTGCTGTCATCAGCGGATGCGACACAATCAGTGCTTCACCCAGCCGTAGCCAATGCTAATAGCAGCTGATAGGTGGAGGGGTTCCGGCTGTTGGACCACCACCGATCTGATAGTAAAGACCTATTCTGAGGACAGGTCTATCGATGGGAGAATCGATTCGCAGGACCCCGGTTCATCTACAGGAGCAGTAATCTGCAAATCTCTTTACCTCCTCTCTCTGCTTTTGATTAGTCAGGCGGGTGTGACGTTGTGTGTGTGCGTCCCTCTGCAATAACACCAGTGAGACAGCAGGTAAGGAGATGCACAGGACTCCCGTCCAGCAGCCATAAATCACTGATCTGGCCGATGGACAGGAGTCCTGTGAATTGATTCTCCCGTCTCTAGGTCATTGATATTAAATGCACGGAGATCCACTTTAGTCTGCACCTCACAGTGGACACCCTTTTCGTATTTACATTTTAGAAGAACGCAAGCAGACAATCAAATACAATTAAATAGATTTTTCAGGACTGCTACATTTTTTTTTCTATAATTGAACATGCTCCTCCTACACTGACATTTTGCCTCCATTCCTTAAAATTAAGAAGTAAATGAGGGAACGTATCAAAGTGCAAAGATAAGGTGATCACATAGCGGTGACCGTGGAGGGTTCCCACCACTATAAAGCTATAATATTGTGAAGGTGGGGGGGGGGCATATTGTACATGGTAAGGTTTTATTTTAGAAACATGAGATATCGGTTAGGCTGCAGTCAACACTGGCTTTTTTGTCTTGTTTTAGACAGAGGCAAAAAAATAAAAATTGTTTCCTTAAGCGTTATATAGGGCGACTTAAAGTCAGTGTGTGACAGCTGAGAAAAAAAAAAGTATTGGAGGTGGAGATGGCAAAATCAGCCATGCTCCCCTGCATGCGTGGCTGACAGCAAAATCCACGCAAAATCAGACCACAGTGAACGCAGCCTTACTGATTCATTATAAGATATTTCCTGGGAAATCTAGCAGTCTCGAAAAGAAACCCTTTAACTGCTGGCACTGAATAGAGTCTATAAAGTAATCATCTAGTGATCGCGCTCACCTCGATGCCAAGCACTAAAAAACATGCAGAAGTCTGAGCATGCACCACCAGATGCACAGAATATTCTGTACCTTTTGTCCTGCAGATCTCAATGAGGTTCACAACATTTTCATGTTTCAGGAGCTGAAGAATTTTGATTTCACGAAGAGCGGTGATCGGGAACTGGAGAGGAGAAAAAAAATTATATAGTTATACCTCCTGTACTTGGTTAGTAATCAATACGACCGTCATCTTCAGTAATAGTGAAATGTACATAAAGATAAATGAATAAACTGCACAAATACGGTTAAGAGCTTAAAGGGGTGTCTAGAAATTGATCTGCAGGCAGGAGGAGCTGAGCAGACTTTTTTTTATGGGAAAAGTTTTAGCGAAAGTAGCAATTTATTCATTTAAATCCCTGGAGTTTGTATGTAGGAGTCCAGTGGGCGGTCCCAGTCTGCATTGTCTATCATTAATAGGACCGCCCACTGGACTCCTGCATACAACTGCCAGGGACCTATGAATTAAATGCTATACTGGACCTTTTCCTACAAACATGTATATAGAGCTGCTCGTCTTCTCCTGCTCTATACCGTTCTGGCCACAGATTGGACTGCAGGAACAACGTGACAGGTTCACTTTCAGGATATGTTCACGTGTTGCATTTTTCATCCAAATTATTAGCTGTGGTTTATAGTAACAGCAAATCTCATGCACACTTTTCCTGACTGAATTGGAATACTGACGCTTTATTGAAATCTGCAGCACGTCAATTCTTTCAGCGATTTCTCTCCCTTTTTTTTTTTTGCATAATTTTTAGTGAAAAACAGCAGGTTCAGAAGTATATGAAATTTTTGTTATTTTCCCAAGTTAAACCCATAATGTCTCCCTGTACTAGTAAAGGTTAATTAACTTTGTGATGTGTAAAAGTAAACATTGGCCACCAAGGTGTGAAACTGAACAATAGCTGACCAACCAATGTGTGAAAATCAACAATGTCTACCTACTCCAGGTAAACTACTCCTGACCTATTCAACTCCCCCTGCTGGTTTCACATTTGCAATTGTGTACTTTTTCATGAACTCATATGAACTTTTTTTTGTACAGAATAGTCACTATTTGTTCAGATGTAAAAATCTTTTTCCACTAAATAATTGCCCATTTAAAAAAAATAAAAAACGTTTTATGGTGTCACATACGTCTTGCATTAGTAGCCTAACACCTTGTATTGCTCATAGTTGTATGGTGGAAGCAAAGCTGAACTTTGGGATCCTGAAAAATGCAGCAAAACTTGCTTTTTGTCGCAGCTTTTTTTTCTGCCAAAAGATCAGGTGTTGGCTGCAGTAAAAAAAAAGCAGCAAAAAGCAACGTGTGAACATAACCTAAGAATCATGACATGGCCAGCAATGATCCTGCACACTCAGTCATGACACGGCCAGCAATGATCCTGCACACTCAGTCATGACACGGCCAGCAATGATCCTGCACACTCAGTCATGACATGGCCAGCAATGATCCTGCACACTCAGTCATGACATGGCCAGCAATGATCCTGCACACTCAGTCATGACACGGCCAGCAATGATCCTGCACACTCAGTCATGACACGGCCAGCAATGATCCTGCACACTCAGTCATGACATGGCCAGCAATGATCCTGCACACTCAGTCATGACATGGCCAGCAATGATCCTGCACACTCAGTCATGACATGGCCAGCAATGATCCTGCACACTCAGTCATGACACGGCCAGCAATGATCCTGCACACTCAGTCATGACATGGCCAGCAATGATCCTGCACACTCAGTCATGACACGGCCAGCAATGATCCTGCACACTCAGTCATGACATGGCCAGCAATGATCCTGCACACTCAGTCATGACACGGCCAGCAATGATCCTGCACACTCAGTCATGACACGGCCAGCAATGATCCTGCACACTCAGTCATGACATGGCCAGCAATGATCCTGCACACTCAGTCATGACACGGCCAGCAATGATCCTGCACACTCAGTCATGACACGGCCAGCAATGATCCTGCACACTCAGTCATGACATGGCCAGCAATGATCCTGCACACTCAGTCATGACATGGCCAGCAATGATCCTGCACACTCAGTCATGACATGGCCAGCAATGTTCCTGCACACTCAGTCATGACATGGCCAGCAATGATCCTGCACACTCAGTCATGACATGGCCAGCAATGATCCTGCACACTCAGTCATGACATGGCCAGCAATGATCCTGCACACTGCAGTTCTCCACTTACCCCTTCTTTCTCATTCTCCATCAGAACTTTCTTCAGCGCCACCTTCTTCCCCGTCTGTCGATGTTTGGCCTTGAACACTTCCCTAAAGAGAGAAAGACACGAGAAGCAGCGGGTCAGGGGCAGCCCCACACTGAATGTGATGCTGAAGAGACGACTACAGACACTTGGGGCATATAGAGGACTACAGCTCCATACACTTCTATGGGGCGGCCCATACCGCAATCAGAAGTGAACGGAGCAGTGGTCACACATGCACAATACGGCTCAATTCACACAGGGACATTTCTCATGATACGTGGTGGAGGGGGGCTGAGGTCGGACCCCCACAGAGATAGGTGATCAGAGTTGTGTAGAGACAGAAATAAAAAAAAATTAACCCCTGCTGGCACACTTCAGCAGCGGCATTTAAATGGTGTAATCCCAGTAAAGGCTCTGAGATCTTACAAGTATCGCTGTAATCGAGAATCCACGTCATTATTTTTTACGAACCAATGAAAACCATACAAACAGAATCCCCGCCAAAATTAAAAACAATAGGAGAATTGCATTTTTGTTATCACCATTTCATTCCAGATCTTTAAATTGAAAGAGCGCAGAATATTTCTATTTTGCACTCACTATGTAATTTATATGCATATTATTGGAAGCCGCACAAAGAAGCAAAAACGTAAAATCTTCAAGACATGTGCTCAGGAAAAAGAGGCATTATAACCAATCACAGCTTAGCTTTCATTTTCTCCCCACCACCACCGTACATACAAGCTCAACCCTGATTGGCTGATACACAACTGATTCCCCCGTCTCTCTCACCCCCGGAGAACAATGGCGGTCCCGTCCCGGAGTCAGATCCGTACCGGCCGCCCCCATTACTCACCCGAACGTCCCCTGACCGATCTTGGCCAGCCGCTCGTACTTGGAGACCTCATCGCAGTAAGGAAACTCCAGCGAGTCGTAGTTCTTCGCCATGGCCGAGGCGGGCGCGGGAGGAGGCTCAGACCCGGACGGCGCGCGGGTATCTGGTTCCGGGCACAGGCCGCCGACCCCCGGCCTCTCCCGGTGCTGAGCGGAGGAGTTCAGGCTGGAGGCTTGTAGAAGCTTGGCAGGAGACTGAAATAAAGGCGCTAAAAGGAGGCGAGCGCGGTCCAACGGGTGACACCGAGCGTTATCCGGCCGGAGCACACACGTCCGAGCACCGCCCGTGAGAACGAAACCTCTACACCACAGAGCGAAGCTAACCGGAAGTCGGGCAACGGCGAAGGGCGGAAGTGGCGCCGGAAGAGGCGGGACGTGTGGTCTAACGACGTCACGCGTGCTGGGGCGGGGCTTCCTGTGTAGCTGGTGCAGGGCGGCGGTGTGAGTGCGTTCTCCAAGCGTCCTGCGGTTCTTGGAGGGGTCATGTGTGGACGATCCCTTTTAGGCGCAGCGTTTTCTTTCTGTTTTTCATTTTCCGTAATCACAGGCAGATGAAGCTGTTACTTCTTGGTATTTGCTGTTAACGTGTGCACTCAACTTAGTATTTGTTGCAGTAAAGCTTTTATAGCTGGTTGAAGGGTGTTTTTTTGTGGGGGGCGGGGGAATTTTTCTTTATGTTTTGCATCATTTATTATCTTGTTGCTTTTTTTCTGATCCCTTTGCTGTTTTTCTTCCTTTTTGTTCAGTTCCACACAGTCTGTACTTTATATAAAGGCCGCCGACCCACTGGCGTATATTTTTTGTATTCGTTTTGTTTTGTGTCCAAAACTGGATTGGGGGGGGCCATAGACTATAATGGGGTTGACAAGAGTCACAGCAACAGCAGCGGTCGGTCTCCAGGGCAACGAGCTGTAAACAAAACAAAAGTGTTAACATCTAAAGAACTGCTGCAAATTTTAATAAGCGGTAAATTTCAGAATTGCTGGCATTTACAAGCTCTATGTGAATATAGTTATCTATGAAGATGGGAATAGCCTTTTAAAAGAAGATCAATGAGGAAACTGGGCTTTAACCCTTTCGTGACCGGGCCAATTTTTTTTAAATCTGACCAGTGTCACTTTATGTAGTACTAACTCTGGAACAATTCAACAAATCTCAGTGATTTTGAGATTGTTTTTTCGTGACGCATTATACTGTATGATAATGGTAAATTTAGGTCCACATGTTTTGTTTATTTACAAAAAATATCAGAAATTTGAGAAAAATGTTAAAAAATTAGCAATTTTCAAACTTTGAATGATTATCCTTTAATCCAGATAGTCGTACCATAGAAAAACATAAATAAATGTCATTTCCCTCATGCCTGCTTTATATCCGCACCATTTGTAAAATGTTCTTTTATTTTGTTACTAGATGGTGGGCCGATTCTAACACATCGGGTATTCTAGAATATGCATGTCCACGTAGTATGTAGCACAGCCACATAGTATATTGCCCAGCCACGTAATATATTCCCCAGCCACGTAATATATTGCCCAGCCACGTAATATATTGCCCAGTCACGTAGTATATTGCCCAGCCACCTAGTATATTGCCCAGCCGCGTAGTATATTGCCCAGCTACCTAGTATATTGCCCAGCCACCTAGTATATTGCCCAGCCGCATAGTATATTGCCCAGCCGCGTAGTATATTGCCCAGCCACGTAGTATATTGCCCAGCCACGTAGTATATTGCACAGCGACGTAGTATATTGCCCAGCCACGTAGTATATTGCACAGCCCAAGAAGTATATTGCCCAGCTACGTAGTATATTGCCCAGCCACGTAGTATATTGCACAGCGACGTAGTATATTGCCCAGCCACGTAGTATATTGCACAGCCCAAGAAGTATATTGCCCAGCCACGTAGTGTATTGCACAGCCCAAGAAGTATATTGCCCAGCCACGTAGTATATTGCACAGCTACGTAGTATATTGCCCAGCCACATAGTATATTGCACAGCCCAAGAAGTATATTGCCCAGCCACGTAGTATATTGCACAGCCCAAGAAGTATATTGCCCAGCCACGTAGTATATTGCACAGCTACGTAGTATATTGCCCAGCCACATAGTATATTGCACAGCGACGTAGTATATTGCACAGCCCAAGTAGTATATTGCCTGTTGTGAATTCTGTGGCAGAGCTCCCTCCTGTGGTCACAAGTGGTACTTCGGCTGATTCTCTCTGTGAGCTTCCGTTGGTGGAGGAGAGTGGTACTGCGGCTTCTGAGTTTCCTTCCTCAGGTAATGTGGTGAAGTGGTTAGGTGCTGCTCTATTTAACTCCACCTAGTGCTTTGATCCTGGCCTCCAGTCAATGTTCTAGTATTGGACCTGTTTCCTCCTGGATCGTTCCTGTGGCCTGCTGCTCTGCATAGCTAAGTTCCGCTTTGCTATTTTGTTTGCTGTTTTTTTCTGTCCAGCTTGTCTATTTGTTTTTTCTTGCTTGCTGGAAGCTCTGGGACGCAGAGGGTGTACCTCCGTGCCGTTAGTTCGGTACGGAGGGTCTTTTTGCCCCCTTTGCTTGGTTGTTTGTAGGGTTTTGTGTTGACCGCAAAGTTACCTTTCCTATCCTCGCTCTGTTTAGTAAGTCGGGCCTCACTTTGCTAAATCTATTTCATCTCTACGTTTGTCTTTTCATCTTAACTCACAGTCATTATATGTGGGGGCTGCCTTTTCCTTTGGGGTATTTCTCTGAGGCAAGGTAGGCTTATTTTCTATCTTCAGGCTAGCTAGTTTCTCAGGCTGTGCCGAGTTGCATAGGGAGCGTTAGGCGCAATCCACGGCTGCCTCTAGTGTGGTTGGAGAGGATTAGGGATTGCGGTCAGCAGAGTTCCCACGTCTCAGAGCTCGTTCTATGTTTTTGGGTTATTGTCAGATCACTGTATGTGCTCTGACTTCTATGTCCATTGTGGTACTGAATTACCTCATCATAACAATTGCCCAGCCACGTAGTATATTGCCCAGCTACGTAGTATATTGCCCAGCTACGTAGTATATTGCCCAGCTACGTAGTATATTGCCCAGCCACGTAGTATATTGCACAGCGACGTAGTATATTGCACAGCGACATAGTATATTGCACAGCGACGTAGTATATTGCCCAGCCACGTAGTATATTGCCCAGTGACGTAGTATACAGCACAGAGCCACGTAGTATATTGCACAGCGACGTAGTATACAGCACAGAGCCACGTAGTATATTGCCCAGCCACATATGTCACAGGTTAAAAAATAAACATATACTCACCTAACGATCTGAGGGCCCCTTGTAGTTTAACATACTTACCATTCTGGTCCCTGCTCATCAGCGTCCTGTCTCTCCGCCTCCTGGGATCCAACGTCGCTGCGCCGATGGGTGTGCGGCTGCCGCCATCTTCCGTTCCCAGGATGCTTTGCGAAGACCGCTAGGTCTTCTGGGTAATTTCGCAAAGCATCGCTGGGAAAAGAAGATGGCGGCAGGCGCGAGCGCCTCAGCGGACAACGGAGGGTGAGTATAGCAGGCTTTTTGTTTTTTTTCAACATTACTTTTACTATTGAAGAAGCATAGGCAGCATCAATAGTAAAAGGTTGTGGACACACAGGGTTAATAGCGGCGGTAACGGAGTGCGTTACCCGCGGCATAACGCGGTCCATTACCGCCGGCATTAACCCTGTGTTAGCGGTTACCGGAGGGGAGTATGGAGCGGAGCGCCGGGGACAATGACTGCGGGGAGTATGGAGCGGGTGCCGGGAACACTGCGGGGAGTATGGAGCGGGCGCCGGGGACACCTCGGGGAGTATGGAGCGGGCGCCGGGGACACCGCGGGAGTATGGAGCGGGCGCCGGGGACACCGCGGGAAGTAGAAAGCGGGCGCCGGGGACACCGCGGGGAGTATGGAGCGGGCGCCAGGACACTGCGGAGAGCGGGGAGTTTGGAGCGGGTACCAGGGACACTGCGGGGAGTATGGAGCGGGCGCCGGCCACTGACTGCGGGGAGTAAGGAGCGGCCATTTTCTCCTGGACTGTGCCCGTCGCTGATTGGTCGTGGCTGTTTTGCGGCGACCAATCAACGACTTGGATTTCCATGATAGACAGAGGCCACGACCAATGAATATCCGTGACGGACAGATAGAAGGACAGACGGAAGTACCCCTTAGACAATTATATAGTAGATTATTTTAGGAGGTTTAAAAATGTCGCAGTCATTTTTCATTTTTTCAAGGAAATTTACAAATTGTATTTTTTAAGGGACTTATTCATATTTGAAGTGACTTTAGGGGTCCCATATATTTGAAAACCCCCACAAGTGAGACCAATTTAAAAACAGACCCCCCCCCCCCCCCACTCACACACACACACACACATATTCAAAACTGTTGTCAGGTAGTTTATTAACCCTTCAGGTAATTTTCAGGAATTAATGCAATGACAAGCCTACAACCTGCAGTAACCACCGATTGACCAAACCGCTGCACGGCCAGCTCTACCCTCACCTACTGTATCCTCACCCATCCCTTGTAGATTGTGAGCCCTCGCGGGCAGGGTCCTCTCTCCTCCTGTACCAGTTGTGACTTGTATTGTTAAAGATTATTGTACTCGTTTTACTATGTATACCCCTCCTCACATGTAAAGCGCCATGGAATAAATGGCGCTATAATAATAAATAATAATAATAATAATGTAACATGATAGGAATGAAAAAGTGTATTTTTACCACCTAAATGTCGGTAACTTCTGAAAAGGCCGCTATAGCCAGCAGACTCTAAAGGTACCGTCACACTAGACGATATCGCTAGCGATCCGTGACGTTGCAGCGTCCTGGCTAGCGATATCGTCCAGTGTGACACGCAGCAGCGATCAGGATCCTGCTGTGCTGTCGCTGGTCGGGGAAGAAAGGCCAGAACTTTGTTTAGTCGCTGGCTCTCCCGCTGACATCGCTGAATCGGCGTGTGTGACGCCGATTCAGCGATGTCTTCGCTGGTAACCAGGGTAAACATCGGGTTACTAAGCGCAGGGCCGCGCTTAGTAACCCGATGTTTACCCTGGTTACCATCGTTAAAGTAAAAAAAACAAACGCTTCATACTTACCTACCGCTGTCTGTCCTCGGCGCTCTGCTTCTCTGCTCTGCCTGTGAGCGCCGGGCAGCCGGAAAGCAGAGCGGTGACGTCACCGCTCTGCTTTCCGGCCGCTGTGCTCACAGGCAGAGCAGAGAAGCAGAGCGCCGGGGACAGACAGCGGTAGGTAAGTATAACATAGTAACATAACATAGTAACATAACATAGTTAGTAAGGCCGAAAAAAGACATTTGTCCATCCAGTTCTAATCTAATCAAAGCAGTACCATGGACAATACAAAATCCAGTAGTCCTCACTACCGATGCGAGCCCATGGGGATGGGGGGCTCACGTGAAAGATCAGATCCTACAGGGTCAATGGGAGGCCTCAATGACAGCAGCGTCTTCCAATCTAAAAGAACTGTCGGCAGTGAGGCAAGCACTTCTTCAAATAGGAGAAGAGATACAAGGAAGACATGTGGTGGTGTTGTCCGACAACAACACGACGATAGCCTATATAAATCGCCAAGGGGGCACAAGATCTCCATTCCTCATGGCAGAAGCCAAAGAGCTTTTTATGTGGGCCGAAAGCAACCTTCTCTCTCTAACCGGAACATACTTAAGAGGATCAGAGAACCAAGTAGCCGACTTCCTAAGCCGTCACTCATTACATCAAGGGGAGTGGTCCCTGAACCAGGAAGTCTTTGGGGAAATATGTGCCAACTGGGGCGTTCCAGAAATAGACTTATTCGCCACAAAACAAAATCGGAAAGTGAAGAAGTTTTATTCTCTCAACCCAAGAGAACACCCGGAGGGAGTAAACGCGTTTCTATACCAGTGGAACTTCCATCTGGCATACGCATTTCCCCCAATACCGTTAATCCCGACAGTCCTCAGGAAAATTCGGGAAGACAAGGCGCGAGTTATCCTCATAGCTCCCTTTTGGCCGAAAAGGGCATGGTTCACATGGCTCAGACGCATGTCTATCTCGGACCCGTGGATCCTCCCAGATGCCTCGGATCTCCTATACCAGGGACCAGTTCAACACCCTCAAGTACACAGGCTACATCTCACCGCCTGGAACTTGAGAGGGGACTTCTATTAGCAAAGGGATTCTCGAACCCTTTAGTGACCACACTGCTCGCCAGCAGGAAAAAAGTCACCTCAGAAAAATATCAAAAAATTTGGCAAAAATTCCTGGAATTCTCAGGGCGACAGTTGTCCGAGTCAAGCCAAGAAGTCCCGGTAAAAGAAATTTTAGAATTTCTCCAAAAAGGGTTGGAAAGGGGGCTATCTACTAGCACCCTAAAGGTGCATGTCTCCGCCCTGGGTGCGCTGTTTGATCAGAAACTTGCTGACCACCCTTGGGTCTATAGGTTCATCCAAGCCTCTTTTACATCTAGACCCTCAAAATTATTACCTAAGGTGGCTCCCTGGGATTTAAATTTAGTTTTGAATGCTTTAACTGTTTCCCCCTTTAACATAGTAACATAGTAACATAGTTAGTAAGGCCGAAAAAAGACATTTGTCCATCCAGTTCAGCCTATATTCCATCATAATAAATCCCCAGATCTACGTCCTTCTACAGAACCTAATAATTGTATGATACAATATTGTTCTGCTCCAGGAAGACATCCAGGCCTCTCTTGAACCCCTCGACTGAGTTCGCCATCACCACCTCCTCAGGCAAGCAATTCCAGATTCTCACTGCCCTAACAGTAAAGAATCCTCTTCTATGTTGGTGGAAAAACCTTCTCTCCTCCAGACGCAAAGAATGCCCCCTTGTGCCCGTCACCTTCCTTGGTATAAACAGATCCTCAGCGAGATATTTGTATTGTCCCCTTATATACTTATACATGGTTATTAGATCGCCCCTCAGTCGTCTTTTTTCTAGACTAAATAATCCTAATTTCGCTAATCTATCTGGGTATTGTAGTTCTCCCATCCCCTTTATTAATTTTGTTGCCCTCCTTTGTACTCTCTCTAGTTCCATTATATCCTTCCTGAGCACCGGTGCCCAAAACTGAACACAGTACTCCATGTGCGGTCTAACTAGGGATTTGTACAGAGGCAGTATAATGCTCTCATCATGTGTATCCAGACCTCTTTTAATGCACCCCATGATCCTGTTTGCCTTGGCAGCTGCTGCCTGGCACTGGCTGCTCCAGGTAAGTTTATCATTAACTAGGATCCCCAAGTCCTTCTCCCTGTCAGATTTACCCAGTGGTTTCCCGTTCAGTGTGTAATGGTGATATTGATTCCCTCTTCCCATGTGTATAACCTTACATTTATCATTGTTAAACCTCATCTGCCACCTTTCAGCCCAAGTTTCCAACTTATCCAGATCCATCTGTAGCAGAATACTATCTTCTCTTGTATTAACTGCTTTACATAGTTTTGTATCATCTGCAAATATCGATATTTTACTGTGTAAACCTTCTACCAGATCATTAATGAATATGTTGAAGAGAACAGGTCCCAATACTGACCCCTGCGGTACCCCACTGGTCACAGCGACCCAGTTAGAGACTATACCATTTATAACCACCCTCTGCTTTCTATCACTAAGCCAGTTACTAACCCATTTACACACATTTTCCCCCAGGCCAAGCATTCTCATTTTGTGTACCAACCTCTTGTGCGGCACGGTATCAAACGCTTTGGAAAAATCGAGATATACCACGTCCAATGACTCACCGTGGTCCAGCCTATAGCTTACCTCTTCATAAAAACTGATTAGATTGGTTTGACAGGAGCGATTTCTCATAAACCCATGCTGATATGGAGTTAAACAGTTATTCTCATTGAGATAATCCAGAATAACATCCCTCAGAAACCCTTCAAATATTTTACCAACAATAGAGGTTAGACTTACTGGCCTATAATTTCCAGGTTCACTTTTAGAGCCCTTTTTGAATATTGGCACCACATTTGCTATGCGCCAGTCCTGCGGAACAGACCCTGTCGCTATAGAGTCACTAAAAATAAGAAATAATGGTTTATCTATTACATTACTTAGTTCTCTTAGTACTCGTGGGTGTATGCCATCCGGACCCGGAGATTTATCTATTTTAATCTTATTTAGCCGGTTTCGCACCTCTTCTTGGGTTAGATTGGTGACCCTTAATATAGGGTTTTCATTGTTTCTTGGGATTTCACCTAGCATTTCATTTTCCACCGTGAATACCGTGGAGAAGAAGGTGTTTAATATGTTAGCTTTTTCCTCGTCATCTACAACCATTCTTTCCTCACTACTTTTTAAGGGGCCTACATTTTCAGTTTTTATTCTTTTACTATTGATATAGTTGAAGAACAGTTTGGGATTAGTTTTACTCTCCTTAGCAATGTGCTTCTCTGTTTCCTTTTTGGCAGCTTTAATTAGTTTTTTAGATAAAGTATTTTTCTCCCTATAGTTTTTTAGAGCTTCAATGGTGCCATCCTGCTTTAGTAGTGCAAATGCTTTCTTTTTACTGTTAATTGCCTGTCTTACTTCTTTGTTTAGCCACATTGGGTTTTTCCTATTTCTAGTCCTTTTATTCCCACAAGGTATAAACCGCTTACACTGCCTATTTAGGATGTTCTTAAACATTTCCCATTTATTATCTGTATTCTCATTTCTGAGGATATTGTCCCAGTCTACCAGATTAAGGGCATCTCTAAGCTGGTCAAACTTTGCCTTCCTAAAGTTCAGTGTTTTTGTGACTTGAAGCGTTTGTTTTTTTTACTTTAACGATGGTAACCAGGGTAAACATCGGGTTACTTGAAGCGTTTGTTTTTTTTACTTTAACGATGGTAACCAGGGTAAACATCGGGTTACTAAGCGCGGTCCCGCGCTTAGTAACCCGATGTTTACCCTGGTTACTGGCATCGTTGGTCGCTGGAGAGCGGTCTGTGTGACAGCTCTCCAGCGACCAAACAGCGACGCTGCAGCGATCCGGATCGTTGTCGGTATCGCTGCAGCGTCGCTTAGGGTACCGTCACACAGTGCAATTTTCATCGCTACGACGGTACGATCCGTGACGCTCCAGCGTCGTAACAATATCGCTCCAGCGTCGTAGACTGCGGTCACACTTTGCAATCTACGACGCTGGAGCGATAATTTCATGACGTATGTGCGATGTAGAAGCCGTTGGTTACTATGCGCACATCGTATACGATATATGTTACACCATGCAATCATGCCGCCACAGCGGGACACTAGACGACGAAAGAAAGTTTCAAACGATCTGCTACGACGTACGATTCTCAGCGGGGTCCCTGATCGCAGGAGCGTGTCAGACATTGCGATATCGCTCGAACGTCACAGATATATCGCTCGAACGTCACGAATCGTGCCGTCGTAGCGATCAAAATTTCACTGTGTGACGGTACCCTAAGTGTGACGGTACCTTAAGGCCGCTATTTGGCTGTGAATTGCCATGGGAAATATGAGGACCACACAATCATGATCTCAGGGTACCAATGGGGATAAAGAGGAAGCCCCCACACTTTGTTAACCATTTATCTGATGCAGACACTATTGACAGCAGCGTCTGTGATGACTCAATGCTTTTTCTTAATTATGCCAGACATAAACTGTTGTCTGAAGTATTGACTCTTCTTGTAGGACAAATATAAACCCCTAATATTATCTCCTACAATTTATCTTCTGTAAGCTTTGTGAAACAGTGAGGCATGGCCACTGAACAATGATGTTTTCTGATATGCTAATTGTGCATTGTGTTACAGAGCCAGTTTGTTGTTCGAAAGCAGAGAGGGAAAAACTATGCAAATAATGCTACTTAATCTAATCACCATTATTCCCCTTATCTGTGATCTTAGACTGAAGGACACTGGTGAAGTCTAAAAATAGGTTACATGCCACTGTATAAAGAGACTTTTTCTTCTGGTTGGGTGACTCTTCAGGACCTCAGCTTAGGGTACTATGGGCCCGGCTGGTAGAACTCAGGACTGCTTCACTGAAACCGCAGAGACATCTTAAAGAATCTAGATTGGGACAGTCAGTTCACCTGGCCACATACGTCACTGCTCACGGTCAGCTTCCTGAGGCTACTTTCACACTAGCGTCGGATTCGGCCCGTCGCAGTGCGTCGGGCCGAGATTCTGACGCTAGATTTGGATCACTGCACAACGGGTGCAGCGGATGCATTTCTCCGGCGCATCCGCTGCCCCATTATGAGGTGCGGGGAGGTGGGGGCGGAGTTCCGGCCACGCATGCGCGGTCGGAAAAAGAGGTCCGTCGGCAGCAAAAAACGTTACATGTAACGTTTTTTGCTCCCGGCGGTCCGCCAGAACACGGCGCAACCGTCGCACGACGGTTGCGACGTGTGTCAATACGTCGCAATGCGTCGGTAATGTTACTCTATGGGGCAAAAACGCATCCTGCAAACAACTTTGCAGGATGCGTTTTTTCCCCTAAACGACGCATTGAGACGTATTAAAAAAAACACCAGTGTGAAAGTAGCCTTAGCTTCTCGTTACCTCCTCACTGTGGGAGCCCGCCAAAAGCAGGGAGCCACTGGTGGGGTTATGCGACACTGGAAGCAGCTCTAATCCCGGCTAGTCAGCTGAACCGTGAGACTCTGTAATTTGCTCCATCTTGGGTATTTGCTGGGACTGTTCTGTATACTATTGTGTGTTGGTGGTCAATAAATTATTGCCACACTGTTTTACCCTCATCCTGTGTTGTCTGAGTAGTGTTCTGCCCACATTAACCCCTTCATGACCTTGGGATTTTCCGTTTTTCCGTGTTCGTTTTTCGCTCCCCTCCTTCCCAGAGCCATAACTTTTTTATTTTTCCGTTAATTTGGCCATGTGAGGGCTTAATTTTTGCGGGACGAGTTGTACTTTTGAACGACATCATTGGTTTTACCATGTCCTGTACTAGAAAACGGGAAAAAAATTCCAAGTGCGGTGAAATTGCAAAAAAAGTGCAATCCTACACTTGTTTTTTGCTTGTTTTTTTTTTGCTAGGTTCACTAAATGCTAAAACTGACCAGCCATTATGATTCTCCAGGTCATTACGAGTTCATAGACACCTAACATGACTAGGTTATTTTTTATTTACGTGGTGAAAAAAAATTCCAAACTTTGCTAAAAAAAAAAAAAAAAAAGTTGCGCCATATTCCGATACTCGTAACGTCTCCATTTTTCATGATCTGGGGTCGGTTGAGGGCTTATTTTTTGCGTACCGAGCTGGCGTTTTTAATGATAGCATTTTGGTGCAGATACGTTCTTTTGATCGCCCGTTATTGCATTTTAATTCAATGTCACGGCGACCAAAAAAACGTAATTCTGGAATTTCGAATTTTTTTCTCGCTACGCCGTTTAGCGATCAGGTTAATCCTTTTTTTTTTATTGATAGATCAGGCGATTCTGAACGCGGCAATACCAAATATCTGTAGGTTCGATTTTTTTTTTTTTTTAAATTGATTTATTTTGAATGGGGGGTGATTTAAACTTTTATATTTTTTTCACTTTTTTTTAACTTTTTTTTTTTTTACTTTTGCCATGCTTCAATAGCCTCCATGGGAGGCTAGAAGCAGGCACAACGCGATCACCTCTGCTACATAGCAGCGATCTGATGTTCGCTGCTATGTATCAGAAATGCGGGTGTGCTATGAGCGCTGACCACAGGGTGGCGTTCACAGCTACCGGCGATCAGTAACCATAGAGGTCTCAGGGACCTCTATGGTTACTATTCAGAAGCATTGCCGACCTCCGATCATGTGACGGGGGTCGACGATGCGATCATTTCCGGCCGCCTGGCCGGAAGCGGTAGTTAAATGCCGCTGTCTGTGTTTGACAGCGGCATTTAACTAGTTAATAGGCGCGGGCAGATCGCGATTCTGCCCGCGCCTATGACGGGCACATGTCAGCTGTTCAAAACAGCTGACATGTCCCGGCTTTGATGTGGGCTCACCGCCAGAGCCCGCATCAAAGCGGGGCTTCTGACCTCGGACGTACTATCCCGTCCGAGGTCAGAGAGGGGTTAAAAGGAGAGCGAGCGTTCTGCAGGACGATCCCTGGTCCATGCGGTTTACGGCTAGCGGACCTGGGTGCCTACCGATCACCCGTGTCTCCACAGCATCTAAGGAGTTAAACAGATATGTACGGTGCAAACACTGATCGTGGCTGATACAGCAACTTGCCAGCTATAGTGGACAGCCGACAGCTGCTGGATTGTCACCTGTATGGGGAGGCTATTCTCTTATATCTCAGGTCAGTAAAAAGACGTATTGGCGGTCATTAAGGGGTTAAACTTTTTATATGTTCTAGCCGCTTACAAAGCCCTGGAGCAGTGACCAGTGAGGCATTTGTGCACTTGCAAAACAGATGAAAACTGGCTGCTGTGGAAAGGGGTTACAGCAAACCACCTAAGGCCATGTTCACACGATCCTTTTTTTCATGCGGAATTGCCGCGATTTTCCCGCTGCGGGTCCGCAGCTGTTTTCCATGCAGGGTACATTACATTGTACCCTATGGAAAACAGGAACTGCTGTGCCCACAATGCGGAAAATAAAAAAAAAAAGCCGCGCTGAATAGCTGCGGGAAAAAAGAAGTACCATGTCACTTCTTTTTTCGGAGCCGCAGCGGTTCTGCACCCATTGACCTCCACTGTGAGGTCAAACCCGCAGTAAAACCCGCAGATGAAAAAAATATCTGCCGGTTTTACTGCGGTTTGTGGTGCAGAACCGCTGCAGCAGGAAGTGCGGGGAAGCGGGCGGAAGTGCGTGGGCGGAGTGTGGCTGCCCCCCCGTGCTCCGATCCCGCCCCCCCGTGCTCCAATCCCACCGCCCCGTGCTCCGATGCCCCCCCCCCCAGTGCTCCGATGCCCCCCCGTGCCCTAATCTCCCCCCCCTTATACTTACCCGGCGTCCCGGTGTCCGTCCGGCCGTCTTCTCCCTGGGCGCCGCCATCTTGCAAAATGGCGGGCGCATGCGCAGTGCGCCCGCCGAATCTGCCGGCTGGCAGATTCGTTTCAAAGTGCATTTTGATCACTGAGATATAATCTATCTCAGTGATCAAAATAAAAAAAAATAGTAAATGACACCCCCCCCCCCCTTTGTCACCCCCATAGGTAGGGACAATAAAAAAAAATTAAGAATTTTTTTTTTTTCCCACTAAGGTTAGAATAGGGTTAGGGGTAGGGTTAGGGTATTTTCAGCCATTTTAACCCTAAAAAACTTCCTAGAAAACACACAGACTCTGCATAGAAAACTGCATAAAAAAAAGGATCAAAAAAAGGATCAAAAAACGCATCAAAAAAGGACAAAAAAAGGACCTGCGTTTTCTGCCAAGAGCTGCAGTTTTTTAAAAAACAGTCCTGAAAAAAAAAGGATGGAAATCAGGAACGTGTGAACATACCCTTAAACTATCAGGACCAGGGTTGCCCAGCTTTTGTATGATGATCTGTATAGTGTGTGTCTGCGCATATGTACTAGAAAGGGTAAAGCGAGGGGCACAATAGCACAGTTACCAAAATAACAGTTTACTGTAAGGTAAAATTCTCCCCTTTACATGTTGTGAGTATGCACAACACATATAGTAAGTGTGATAGGAGGGCTGCAGATGGCACCGGACCCGCGAAGGATCTTCAAGAAATTCTGGATAGGATATTCAAGATGCCGACAATTCCGCACTCCTCCAAAATCAGGCAAGGGAATCACAGAGTTCAGAAGAGGGGCATACTTTATTCAGGGCTATAAAACTACGCATCTCCTGGAAGTCCTGTCCACTTCCTCAGATACATAGCCAATACTAACCACATGGTATTACTCACATATATAGATTGGGCTGGACATAGAAAAAAATGGGCGTCTAACACCTGACACCCTGAATGCTGCAGTTATATTTAAAATACAAACATAAATTTGTTGCATATCTACACAACATACCATATATACTCGAGTATAAGCCGACCCCCTTAATTTTGCCACAAAAAACTGGGAAAACTTAACCCCTTCATGACCCAGCCTATTTTGACCTTAAAGACCTTGCCGTTTTTTGCAATTCTGACCAGTGTCCCTTTATGAGGTAATAACTCAGGAACGCTTCAACGGATCCTAGCGGTTCTGAGATTGTTTTTTCGTGACATATTAGGCTTCATGTTAGTGGTAAATTTAGGTCAATAAATTCTGCGTTTATTTGTGATAAAAACGGAAATTTGGCGAAAATTTTGAAAATTTCGCAATTTTCACATTTTGAATTTTTATTCTGTTAAACCAGAGAGTTATGTGACACAAAATAGTTAATAAATAACATTTCCCACATGTTTACTTTACATCAGCACAATATTGGAAACAAAATTTTTTTTTGCTAGGAAGTTATAAGGGTTAAAATTTGACCAGCGATTTCTCATTTTTACAACGAAATTTACAAAACCATTTTTTTTAGGGACCACCTCACATTTGAATTCAGTTTGAGGGGTCTATATGGCTGAAAATACCCAAAAGTGACACCATTCTAAAAACTGCACCCCTGAAGGTACTCAAAACCACATTCAAGAAGTTTATTAACCCTTCAGGTGCTTCACAGCAGCAGAAGCAACATGGAAGGAAAAAATTAACATTTAACTTTTTAGTCACAAAAATTATCTTTTAGCAACAATTTTTTTATTTTCCCAATGGTAAAAGGAGAAACTGAACCACGAAAGTTGTCCAATTTGTCCTGAGTACGCTGATACCTCATATGTGGGGGTAAACCACTGTTTGGGCGCACGGCAGGGCTTGGAAGGGAAGGAGCGCCATTTGACTTTTTGAATGGAAAAATGATAATTACTTACGGGTAATTTGATTTTCCAGAACCATGACAGCACCGCACATGAGATATGGCATCCGCCCCCAGGAACAGGAAACCTGCAGCAGAGATAAAAGAATGGGGCGGCACTCTCTCCTCAGTTTGTTTCAGAGTATGGAAGATGACCGCTTTGTTAGTACACACTCATATATCATATTTACATTGTGTAGCTGTTCATTAGCTCTTATCTATACATATATGTTTTAAAGTATATTTAGATATATAGAAACCTTTTTTTTTTTTTTTTTTTTTTTGATGAATCACACAACCATCACCAAGATAGGGCGGGAATTAATGCGGTGCTGTCATGGTTCTGGAAAATCAAATTACCCGTAAGTAATTATCATTTTTTCCCTTCACCATGACAGCACCGCACATGAGAAGAAGAAATAGAAGATTCCTAGGGTGGCACAACAGCAGATAACACCTTTCTCCCGAAAGACAAGTTTGATAGACCTAAATCTAACCTATAATGTCGGAAGAAGGTAGAGGGTGAAGACCATACTGCCGCCCTACAAATCTGTTCCACCGAGGCGTTTGCCCTTTCCGCCCAGGATGTGGCAATAGCACGCGTGGAGTGGGCCGCAACACCCTGTGGGGGGATTTGGCCAGAAGAGGAATACGAAAGTGAAATAGCCGTACGCAACCACCGTGCAATAGTTGCCTTTGAGGCCTTTTTTCCCCTGTTTGTCCCCTGGAAGGTGACAAAAAGGGCTGATGACTGACGCCAAGATTTTGTGGCTTCTATGTATTGAAGCAGGCAGCGTCTGACATCTAGACAATGGAAGGTTTGCTCTCCCTGGGATTTTGGTTGAGAACAAAAAGAGGGCAAAATAATTTCCTGGTCCCTATGAAATTTAGAATTGACCTTCGGAAGGAAGGCCGGGTCGGTTTTGATAACCACTCTGTCATCCTGGAAGGTAGTATAAGGAGGGTTTACAGAAATAGCTTGCAGCTCGCAAATACGGCGGGCTGAAGTTAAAGCAACCAGGAGGACAGTTTTTAATGTCAAAGATTTTATTGAAATAGAATTAAGAGGTTCAAAGTAAAACTAATCCCAAACTGTTCTTCAACTATATCAATAGTAAAAGAATAAAAACTGAAAATGTAGGCCCCTTAAAAAATAGTGAGGAAAGAATGGTTGTAGATGACGAGGAAAAAGCTAACATATTAAACACCTTCTTCTCCACGATATTCATGGTGGAAAATGAAATGCTAGGTGAAATCCCAAGAAACAATGAAAACCCTATATTAAGGGTCACCCATCTAACCCAAGAAGAGGTGCGAAACCGGCTAAATAAGATCAAAATAGATAAATCTCCGGGTCCAGATGGCATACACCCACGAGTACTAAGAGAACTAAGTAATGTAATAGATAAACCATTATTTCTTATTTTTAGGGACTCTATAGCGACAGGGTCTGTTCCGCAGGACTGGCGCATAGCAAATGTGGTGCCAATATTCAAAAAGGGCTCTAAAAGTGAACCTGGAAATTATAGGCCAGTAAGTCTAACCTCTATTGTTGGTAAAATATTTGAAGGGTTTCTGAGGGATGTTATTCTGGATTATCTCAATGAGAATAACTGTTTAACTCCATATCAGCATGGGTTTATGAGAAATCGCTCCTGTCAAACCAATCTAATCAGTTTTTATGAAGAGGTAAGCTATAGGCTGGACCACGGTGAGTCATTGGACGTGGTATATCTCGATTTTTCCAAAGCGTTTGATACCGTGCCGCACAAGAGGTTGGTACACAAAATGAGAATGCTTGGTCTGGGGGAAAATGTGTGTAAATGGGTTAGTAACTGGCTTAGTGATAGAAAGCAGAGGGTGGTTATAAATGGTATAGTCTCTAACTGGGTCGCTGTGACCAGTGGGGTACCGCAGGGGTCAGTATTGGGACCTGTTCTCTTCAACATATTAATGATCTGGTAGAAGGTTTACACAGTAAAATATCGATATTTGCAGATGATACAAAACTATGTAAAGCAGTTAATACAAGAGAAGATAGTATTCTGCTACAGATGGATCTGGATAAGTTGGAAACTTGGGCTGAAAGGTGGCAGATGAGGTTTAACAATGACAAATGTAAGGTTATACACATGGGAAGAAGGAATCAATATCACCATTACACACTGAATGGGAAACCACTGGGTAAATCTGACAGGGAGAAGGACTTGGGGATCCTAGTTAATGATAAACTTACCTGGAGCAGCCAGTGCCAGGCAGCAGCTGCCAAGGCAAACAGGATCATGGGGTGCATTAAAAGAGGTCTGGATACACATGATGAGAGCATTATACTGCCTCTGTACAAATCCCTAGTTAGACCGCACATGGAGTACTGTGTCCAGTTTTGGGCACCGGTGCTCAGGAAGGATATAATGGAACTAGAGAGAGTACAAAGGAGGGCAACAAAATTAATAAAGGGGATGGGAGAACTACAATACCCAGATAGATTAGCGAAATTAGGATTATTTAGTCTAGAAAAAAGACGACTGAGGGGCGATCTAATAACCATGTATAAGTATATAAGGGGACAATACAAATATCTCGCTGGGGATCTGTTTATACCAAGGAAGGTGACGGGCACAAGGGGGCATTCTTTGCGTCTGGAGGAGAGAAGGTTTTTCCACCAACATAGAAGAGGATTCTTTACTGTTAGGGCAGTGAGAATCTGGAATTGCTTGCCTGAGGAGGTGGTGATGGCGAACTCAGTCGAGGGGTTCAAGAGAGGCCTGGATGTCTTCCTGGAGCAGAACAATATTGTATCATACAATTATTAGGTTCTGTAGAAGGACGTAGATCTGGGGATTTATTATGATGGAATATAGGCTGAACTGGATGGACAAATGTCTTTTTTCGGCCTTACTAACTATGTTACTATGTTACTATGTTAAAGGGGGAAACAGTTAAAGCATTCAAAACTAAATTTAAATCCCAGGGAGCCACCTTAGGTAATAATTTTGAGGGTCTAGATGTAAAAGAGGCTTGGATGAACCTATAGACCCAAGGGTGGTCAGCAAGTTTCTGATCAAACAGCGCACCCAGGGCGGAGACATGCACCTTTAGGGTGCTAGTAGATAGCCCCCTTTCCAACCCTTTTTGGAGAAATTCTAAAATTTCTTTTACCGGGACTTCTTGGCTTGACTCGGACAACTGTCGCCCTGAGAATTCCAGGAATTTTTGCCAAATTTTTTGATATTTTTCTGAGGTGACTTTTTTCCTGCTGGCGAGCAGTGTGGTCACTAAAGGGTTCGAGAATCCCTTTGCTAATAGAAGTCCCCTCTCAAGTTCCAGGCGGTGAGATGTAGCCTGTGTACTTGAGGGTGTTGAACTGGTCCCTGGTATAGGAGATCCGAGGCATCTGGGAGGATCCACGGGTCCGAGATAGACATGCGTCTGAGCCATGTGAACCATGCCCTTTTCGGCCAAAAGGGAGCTATGAGGATAACTCGCGCCTTGTCTTCCCGAATTTTCCTGAGGACTGTCGGGATTAACGGTATTGGGGGAAATGCGTATGCCAGATGGAAGTTCCACTGGTATAGAAACGCGTTTACTCCCTCCGGGTGTTCTCTTGGGTTGAGAGAATAAAACTTCTTCACTTTCCGATTTTGTTTTGTGGCGAATAAGTCTATTTCTGGAATGCCCCAGTTGGCACATATTTCCCCAAAGACTTCCTGGTTCAGGGACCACTCCCCTTGATGTAATGAGTGACGGCTTAGGAAGTCGGCTACTTGGTTCTCTGATCCTCTTAAGTATGTTCCGGTTAGAGAGAGAAGGTTGCTTTCGGCCCACATAAAAAGCTCTTTGGCTTCTGCCATGAGGAATGGAGATCTTGTGCCCCCTTGGCGATTTATATAGGCTATCGTCGTGTTGTTGTCGGACAACACCACCACATGTCTTCCTTGTATCTCTTCTCCTATTTGAAGAAGTGCTTGCCTCACTGCCGACAGTTCTTTTAGATTGGAAGACGCTGCTGTCATTGAGGCCTCCCATTGACCCTGTAGGATCTGATCTTTCACGTGAGCCCCCCATCCCCATGGGCTCGCATCGGTAGTGAGGACTACTGGATTTTGTATTGTCCATGGTACTGCTTTGATTAGATTTTTTGTTTCTAGCCACCATTCTAAAGACTCCTGAACCCTTGGGGATAGGAGAATCTTCCGATTCAGATTGTAAGGATTCCTCACTTGTTCGGCTAGTATCTGCCATTGTAATTCCCTTGTGTGGCTTTGAGCCCACCGCGTTGCTGGAATTGTCGCCGTTAGAACTCCCAGGAGCGACATTGCATTCCGTAGAGATATAGATCGTTGTTGAAATTGTCGTATTTTTTGTTGGATTGACTGGATTTTCCTTTGTGGGAGGATACACTCTTGATTGACGGAATCTAGTAGGATCCCGAGGAATTCCTGAGACTGTGTTGGAATAAGCCTTGACTTCTTCCGGTTTATCAGCCATCCTAATTTGGTTAACACGTCTAGCACTCTTGTGATCGTTTTCTCGCAATCTTCTTTGCTGTTTGCTATTATCAAAAAATCGTCTAAATAAGGGACCAGCAATATGTCTTCTTTTCTGATGAAGGACGCTACTTCGGAAATAATTTTGGTAAACACTCGGGGTGCTACAGCTACCCCAAAGGGAAGACATTGATACTGTAGGTGGGTGGGGGTTTCTCCTAGGTTTACCAGTAGTCTCAGATATTGCTGATGTTGGACTGCGATCGGCACATGGTAGTAAGCATCGGTGAGATCGATTACTGCCATATAACAGTTTGGGTTGAGTACTTTTATCGCCGTTTTTAGAGTTTCCATTTTGAATTTGTCTATTTGAATGTAACGATTTAGAGCTTTCAAATTGAATATCACTCTCAATGAGCCGTCTGGTTTCGGCGTTAGGAACAAGGTGCTGTAGAACCCTTTCCCTATTTCCTGAAGAGGAACCTTTACTAATACCTCTTTTTGTATGAGGCGATGAATTTCTCTTTCTAGCGTGGCCTGATTTGTTTTCCCTACATGGGTCATTATCACACGATTTGGTGGGAGGCTGGAGAACTTGAGTTTTAGACCTTCTGACAATAAGTTGGTTATCCATTGGGAAGCTGGTAGTGCCGCCCAGTGGTGGACAAACAATCGAAGTCTTCCCCCCACCGGAATCCTGGCGTCATTGGTGTTTGGGATCAGACTTAGGGGGAGTCTTGTTGAACAGGAATCCCTTTTCCCTTCGATTCCTCCAAGGTCTGCCTCGGCCCGACCTGTCATCTGAACGACCGCGGGTCCCTCTGTATCCAGATCCCCGAAAGGACGAACGGGAAGTCTCCCACCGGCGCCTAGGAAAGGAAGGAGGTGGAAAACGTTTCTTTTTGTCTGATGCTTTCTCAAGAATCTCGTCTAGAGCTTTGCCAAAAAGATATTGTCCTTCACAAGGTACCCCACAAAGTTTGACCTTCGATTGGAAGTCAGCCGACCAATTCTTCAGCCACAATGCTCTACGACCTGAATTGGACAAAGCACAGGCACGTGCGGCACTTCTGACGGAATCGATTGAGGCATCTGCCAGGAATTTTGCGGCACCTTGAAGGGAGGGCAATGCCTCCAGTAGCCTTTCTCGTGGACACTTATTTTTGATTTGGTCACTTAACTCTTCCAACCACTTGACCATAGCACGGGCCGTACAAGTGGCAGCAACCCCGGGTTTAAATGACCATGTTGATGCCTCCCAAGCCGATTTTAGAAAGGCATCTGCCTTTTTGTCGAGGGGGTCTTTTAGGGCTCCCATATCCTCAAATGGCAATGCTACCCCTTTAGAGGTGCTGGCTATAGCAGCGTCTAATTTGGGAGCCTTTTCCCACTTCTCACAGACCTCTTCATCAAAGGGGTACTTGCGTTTAAGGGCTTGAGGGATGGACATCTTTTTATTGGGCTTTTTCCACTCTTTTTTAATTAAATTAACTATATTATCATGGAAGGGAAAAACCTTACGCTTTTTCTCCTCCAAGTTACTGAACATACTATCTTGAATAGATCGTAGCTCCTTTGGGGTTTCAACCCCCATAGTTGCTCTAACAAGTTTGAGCAGTTTTCCAATATCTTCGGATTGAAAATATGGGTGGCCATACTCCTCATCCGAGGAGTCTAAGTCTGAGGCATCAGAGGGGGTTAATGCTCCCGGCTCATCCCCTGAATCCATGCACGAACCCTGTTCACTTGTTGGAGGAGGGGGGGTTTCTCTTGTTGTATGATGTTTCAGTTGTTCCTTAACTGTAGTTTTAACTTTTTCCCGTATTATTGTTTTAATATTCTGTAACAAGGAAGATGATTCTTCTGCCACTGTCTTGTCTATACAGGTCTGACAGATTCTTTTATTATATAGCCTATGGAGCGTTTCCTTACATAGTGGACACACCCTATTCTTTTGTTTGGAGGTGGCTTTTCTTCCCTAAAAGACACAGTATACAGGGTATCAGTATGTGTGGATTGCCTTACAAAGGCACTCACCCCTCCAGGACCCTGGATACCACGGTAACTTTTGCCTCTTCAGACATTCTGGGCGCAGGCATCTCAGGATCCATCGCTGTTTCGGTCATTTTAGCAGGCAGACTCGCTTGCTGAAGAGAGACCAGCGACCATACCCGGTTGCTTCTGTTATATTGGAAAGGAGCGGTGTGCGTCTGGAGCAACTTCCACCCGGAAGTGTCCAGCACACCGGCTCCTTTCGGCGTGTGACGTTACTTCCGGCGCGACCGGAAGTAGTCTTCCTTCACTTCGGCGGCCGGCGTCAGTGAAGGACACGCCCCCCGGACCTGCCTCCTACCCAGAGCGGTCGCCGGGGAGTCCGGCGAGGGGAGAAACAGGCGCGCACAGAAGCCTTTTCACCCGGGCAGCACCGCACACAGCGCCGCCGAGCATGGCTGGCCCCCCCGCGGACCTCGGCCTCCGGACCGGAATCGTCAGAGGGGTATCCCTCCGGAGGTAGGAGCTCTGCCACAGGCGTCCACCTGCAGGAACAGGAAACCAAAACTGAGGAGAGAGTGGCCGCCCCATTCTTTTATCTCTGCTGCAGGTTTCCTGTTCCTGGGGGCGGATGCCATATCTCATGTGCGGTGCTGTCATGGTGAAGGGAAAAATTAGCTCCAATTGTTAGCGGACACCATGTCGCGTTTGGAGAGCCCCTGTGTGCCTAAACATTGGAGCTCCCCCACAAGTGACCCCATTTTGGAAACTAGACCCCCCCAAGGACCTTATCTAGATGCATATTGAGCACATTAAACCCCCAGGTGCTTCACAGAAGTTTATAACGCAGAGCCATGAAAATAAAAAATAATTTCTCTTTCCTCAAAAATGATTTTTTAGCCTGGAATTTCCTATTTTGCCAAGGGTAATAGGAGAAATTGGACCCCAAATGTTGTTGTCCAGTTTGTCCTGAGTACGCTGATACCCCATATGTGGGGGTAAACCACTGTTTGGGCGCACGGCAGGGCTCGGAAGGGAAGGCACGCCATTTGGCTTTTTAAATGGAAAATTAGCTCCAATCATTAGCGGACACCATGTTACGTTTGGAGAGCCCCTGTGTGCCTAAACATTGGAGATCCCCCAGAAATGACCCCATTTTGGAAACTAGTCCACCAAAGGAACTAATCTAGATGTGTGGTGAGGACTTTGAACCCCCAAGTGCTTCACAGAAGTTTATAACGCAGAGCCATGAAAATAAAAAAATATAAATTATTTTCTCAAAAATGATCTTTTAGCCTGCAATTTTTTATTTTCCCAAGGGTAACAGGAGAAATTTGACCCCAAAAGTTGTTGTCCAGTTTCTCCTGAGTACGCTGATACCCCATATGTGGGGGTAAACCACTGTTTGGGCACATGCTGGGGCTCGGAAGTGAAGTAGTGACGTTTTGAAATGCAGACTTTGATGGAATGCTCTGTGGGCGTCACGTTGCGTTTGCAGAGCCCCTGATGTGGCTTAACAGTAGAAACCCCCCACAAGTGACCCCATTTTGGAAACTAGACCCCGAAAGGAACTTATCTAGATGTGTGGTGAGCACTTTGAACCCCCAAGTGCTTCACAGAAGTTTATAGTGCAGAGCCGTGAAAATAATAAATACGTTTTCTTTCCTCAAAAATAATTATTTAGCCCAGAATTTTTTAATTTTCCCAAGGGTAACAGGAGAAATTTGACCCCAATATTTGTTGTCCAGTTTCTCCTGAGTACGGTGATACCCCATATGTGGGGGTAAACTACTGTTTGGGCACATGCCGGGGCTCGGAATTGAAGTAGTGACGTTTTGAAATGCAGACTTTGATGGAATGCTCTGTGGGCGTCACGTTGCGTTTGCAGAGCCCCTGATGTGGCTAAACAGTAGAAACCCCCCACAAGTGACCCCATTTTGGAAACTAGACCCCGAAAGGAACTTATCTAGATGTGTGGTGAGCACTGTGAACCCCCAAGTGCTTCATAGAAGTTTATAATGCAGAGCCGTGAAAATAATAAATACGTTTTCTTTCCTCAAAAATAACTAGCCCAGAATTTTTTATTTTCCCAAGGGTTACAGGAGAAATTGGACCCCAAAAGTTGTTGTCCAGTTTCTCCTGAGTACGCTGATACCCCATGTGTGGAGGTAAACCACTGTTTGGGCACACGTCGGGGCTCAGAAGGGAAGTAGTGACTTTTGAAATGCAGACTTTGATGGAATGGTCTGCGGGCGTCACGTTGCGTTTGCAGAGCCCCTGGTGTGCCTAAACAGTAGAAACCCCCGACAAGTGACCCCATTTTAGAAACTAGACCCTCCAAGGAACTTATCTAGATATGTGGTGAGCACTTTGAACCCCCAAGTGCTTCACAGACGTTTACAACGCAGAGCCGTGAAAATAAAAAATCATTTTTCTTTCCTCAAAAATGATGTTTTAGAAAGCATTTTTTTATTTTCACAAGGGTAACAGGAGAAATTGGAGCCCAGTAATTGTTGCGCAGTTTATCCTGAGTATGTTGGTACCCCATATGTGGGGGTAAACCACTGTTTGGGCACACGTCGGGGCTCGGAATTGAGGGAGCACCATTTGACTTTTTGAATACGAGATTGGCTGGAATCAATGGTGGCGTTATGTTGCGTTTGGAGACCCCTGATGTGCCTAAACAGTGGTAACCCCTCAATTCTACCTCCAACACTAACCCCAACACACCCCTAACTCTAATCCCAACTGTAGCCATAACCCTAAACACATCCCTAACCACAACCCTAATTCCAACCCTAACCCTAAGGCTATGTGCCCACGTTGCGGATTCGTGTGAGATTTTTCAGCATCATTTTTGAAAAATCCGCGGGTAAAAGGCACTGCATTTTACCTGCGGATTTTCCGCGGATTTCCAGTGTTTTTTGTGCGGATTTCACCTGCGGATTCCTACTGAGGAACAGGTGTAAAATGCTGCGGAATCCGCACAAAGAATTGACATGCTGCGGAAAATACAATGCAGCGTTTCCGCGCGGTATTTTCCGCACCATGGGCACAGCGGATTTGGTTTTCCATATGTTTACATGGTACTGTAAACCTGATGGAACACTGCTGCGGATCCGCAGCCAAATCCGCACCGTGTGCACATAGCCTAATTCTAAAGGTATGTGCACACGCTGCGGAAAACGCGGATCCGCAGCAGTTTCCCATGAGTTTACAGTTCAATGTAAACCTATGGGAAACAAAAATCGCTGTACACATGCTTCCGGATTCCGCAGCGGTTTTACAACTGCTCAAATAGAAAATCGCAGTTGTAAAACCGCAGTGAAATGCGCAGAAAAAACTCGGTAAATCCGCCATAAATCCGCAGCGGTTTAGCACTGCGGATTTATCAAATCCGCAGCGGAAAAATCCGCAGAGGACCAGAATACGTGTGCACATACCGAAACCCTAACCCTACCCCTAGCCCTACCCCTAACCCTAACCCTACCCCTAACCCTATTCTAACATTAGTGGGAAAAAAAAATTCTTTATTTTTTATTGTCCCTATCTATGGGGGTGACAAAGGGAGGTGTGGGGGGGGGTCATTTATTATTTTTTTATTTTGATCACTGAGAGATTATATCTCAGTGATCAAAATGCACTTTGGAACGAATCTGCCGGCCGGCAGATTCGGCGGGCGCACTGCGCATGCGCCCGCCATTTTGGAAGATGGCAGCGCCCGGGGAGAAGACGGACGGACCCCGGCAGGATCGGTAAGTATGATGGGATGGGGGGGAGCACGGGGGAGGGGGGGGATCGGAGCATGGGGGGTGGATCGGAGCGCGGGAGGGGTGGAACGGAGCACGGGGGGTGTGGAACGGAGCACGGGGGGGTGGAACAGAGCACGGGGGGGTGGATCGGAGTGCAGGGGGGGTGATTGGAGCACGGGGAGGGTGATTGGAGCACGGGGGGAGCGGACAAGAGCACGGGGGGAGCGGAGCACAGGACGGAGGGGAGCCGGAGCTGTGTACCGGACAGATCGGAGGTCCGGGGGGGCGATCGGTGGGGTGGGGGCACATTAGTGTTTCCAGCCATGGCCGATGATATTGCAGCATCGGCCATGGCTGGATTGTAATATTTCACCAGTTATAATAGGTGAAATATTACAAATCGCTCTGATTGGCTGTTGAAAGTGAAACTGCCAATCAGAGCGATCGTAGCCACGGGGGGGTGAAGCCACCCCCCCTAGGCTAAACTACCACTCCCCCTGTCCCTGCAGATCGGGTGAAATGGGAGTTAACCCTTTCACCCGATCTGCAGGGACGCGATCTTTCCATGACGCCACATAGGCGTCATGGGTCGGATTGGCACCGACTTTCATGACGCCTACGTGGCGTCAAAGGTCGGGAAGGGGTTAATGACTCGAGTGTAAGCTTAGGGTGGGAAATGCAGCAGCTATCAGTAAATGTCAAAAGTAAAAATAGATACCAATAAAAGTAAAATTAATTGAGACATCAGTAGGTTAAGTGTTTTTGAATATCCATAATGAATCAGGAGCCCCATATAATGCTCCATACAGTTTATGATGGGCCCCATAAGATGCTCCATATTAAAATATGCCCCAAATAATCCTGCATAAAGGTTAATAATGGCCCCATAAGATGCTCCATAGACATATTTGCCCAATATACAGACACTTGCCCCATATAATGCTGCACAAACGTTATGGCCCCATAAGAGGCTCTATATAGACACTTGCCCCCTTATAGTGCTGCACAAACGTTATGGCCCCATAAGATGCTCTATACAGACATTTGCTCCATTATTGTGCTGCACAAACGTTATGGCCCCAGAAGATCATCCATACAGACACTTGTCCCATTTGCTGTTGCTGCTGTAAAAAAAAAATCACATACTCTCCTCTCCGTCGCTTAGGCCCCCGGCACTTTCAATATTCACCTGACTTCGTTGCTGCGCCGCTCCATCTTCCGCGTCTCCTGCACTGAGGTTCAGGCAGAGGGTGCGCACTAACCACGTCACCGCGCCCTCTGACCTGAGCGTCTCTGCAGAAGACGCTGAAGACAGCGGCGGCTGGAGCGAGGAGCTGGTGAATATCGCGCAGCGCTCCCCTCCCCGTTATACTCACCTGCTCCTGGCGCTGTGCAGTCCCTGCTTCCCCAGCGCTGCTGCTTCTTCCTGTACTGAGCGGTCACCGTTACAGCTCATTACAGTAATGAATATGCGGCTCCACCCTTATGGGAGGTGGAGCCGCATATTCATTACTGTAATAAGCGGTACCATGTGACCGCTCAGTACAGGAAGAAGCTGCCAGCGCTGGGGAAAAGAAGTGCACGGACCGCGCCAGGAGCAGGTGAGTATAATTAGACAGCCCCCGCTCCCCCTCCCCTGCCGACCTCTGGGTATGACTCGAGTATAAGCCGAGAGGGGGAATTTCAGCCCCAAAAAATGGGATGAAAATCTCGGCTTATACTCGAGTATATACGGTAAATCTAATATATAAAGCTGAATGTGTATGTGTGTGTATGTCCGGGACTGACATCTGCACCGTCGCAGCTACAGCCACAAAATTTTGCACAGTCACACGTCTGGACCCCGAGAGCGTCATAGGCTATGTTGTGAGGCAAAATTTTAACCCCGTACTTTCCAATTCACCAAACAATTTTGCCTCTATCTACATAATGGGGAAAAAGTGAAAGGAAGTGTTAGAGGCAAATTGACAGCTGCCAGATGTGACCAAGGGGGACTTAAAGAATGAGAGCGATGGCGCCAAAGAGTATATACCATACAGTTACTAAGGTGGGGCCCCGACATGGGATACTCACCACACACAGAGATATGAACACACAAAATGCGCCACACACTACCATGTGCTTGAACACATATACCACCTTCAGCACACATTTCACCACACATACACCAACCTCGCCACATGAAAGTCGAAACACCGCTCAAAACTCGCTACACGCAAAATTTGCCACATGCAAAACTCACCACATGCAAAACTAGGCTCACGCAAAACTCGCCACACGTGCAAAACTCACCTCATGGAAAACTTGCACACGCGGAAAAATTGCCACATGCACTTAAGTTGCAACACATGCAAAAGTTGCCTCATACAAACCTTGCACATACTCAAAACGCACCACACATAAAACTCGCCACGTTCAAAACTCGCCATGCGCAAAACTTGCTGCACACAACTTGCTACACTAACCTGTCACATGCAACTCGACACAAGTTGCTACATGCTTGTCACCACACAAAACTCATCACAAAAGTCGCTACATGCATGTCGCCACATGCAACTCAACACACACAACTTGACAGATGAAACTCGCCCTAAAACACACTCAAGTCTGGTATTATCCTTCAAAAATAAAAATCTGATTAATAAGCAGACAAACTACAAGAGCAACAAATGTACCATATAGGAAATACGGCAGCTGTCAGTCACATGACCTGTCTATTATGTGTATGTGTGAGCTAATATATACTGCCAGGGGGGAGGGCTTCCTGTTGGCTGGGGATTTATCAGGCTGCCAATTTAGCTTACAAATACTGAGGTAAAAATACTGACCAAATAACGTGTGAACGAGGTCTAATACAGGAGGAGATGACATACAGGTACATACTATATACAGGGGAGATGACACAGGTATATACAGGAGCAGATGACACACAGATATATACTATATACAGGAGGAGATGACATACAGGTATATACTATATACAGGAGGAGATGACACACATGTATACACTATATATAGGAGATGACACACAGGTATATACTATATACAGGAGGAGATGACACAGGTATATAGAGGAGGAGATGACACAGCAGGTATATACTAAATGCAGGGGAGATGACATACAGGTATATACTATATATAGAAGGGGATGACATACAGGTATATACTATATATAGGAGGAGATGACACATAGGTATATAGAGGAGGAGATGATATACAGCAGGTATATACTATATAGATGGGAGATGACATACAGGTATATTGTAACAACTCTGCTGGCATCACGGCATGGCCTCTCATCTCACACTATCTTACCCACTGCTCCAGGCCATTATGTGGTTTCTGTTTCTTGCCAGCTCTATGTTCTGTTCCTCTGATCTCTGCATGCTTCCTGGCTGTGTGTATAGGGGGCCGGCGCCTCAACTCTCTCGCTCTTATAGGAATCAGGTGCACCTGTCTAATCTGTTCCTGACCAATTACCAAGAGGTCTCCAGTATTTAGTGCAGCTCCACCCAGTGGACTGGGCCTGTGCAATGTGTTAGCTCAGTTTGTGTTTAGCTTCTGAGTTTGCCAGGCCTTGCTCTGTTTTATTCCCTCTCTATAGGCTTTTCTCCTTCTCTTGCCTTGATCTTGTTGTCCGCCCTCCAGGAGGCAGAATATCCTGGTCCCTGTGTCTTTGTCCTTTGTGTCTTGTTCCATTGCCTTGTCTGTACTTTGTCTTATCTCAGTCTCCTTGTCTGTGGCTTCCTTCCCTGCTGTGTCTTTCCTTGTGTTCTCAGTCTGCTTACGCTCCGCACTCTTGCGGCTCTGCCTGCTCTGTACCTTTGTGGCTTTACCTTTGCTCCGCATTCTTGCGGTTCTGCTCCATTCTACTCTACTCCGCTCCTGCAGTAATCTCTTGCTGCAGCTCCCCTCCGCATTCCTTGCGGTTCTGCTCTGCTTAGCTTTTGTTGCTGCGCTATCTCTTGTTGCTCTGCCACTCCTATCCGCAGCCTTGTGGTTCTCTTCCTGTGTGAACAGGTCTCAACCTGTTCCTTCATTCCCCTTTCCTTCTGGCTTGTTTCTGTACCTGCATTTCCAGTGTGAACAGGTCCCAACCTGTTCCTTCATTCTCCTTTCCTTCTGGCTTGTTTCCATACCTGCATCTCCTGTGTGAATAGGTCCCAACCTGTTACGTCATACTTCATTCATTTCTATTTGTTTTCTTACCTGCACCTCCTGTGTGAACAGGTCGCTACCTGTTCCTTCATACACCACACCTACCAGTCCTGTGTGCCTGCCAGCCCTGCATTCTCTGCCGTGCCTGCCGTCCCTGTGTTCTCTGCCAGTCCTGTGTTCTCTGCCGTGTCTCTGCCAGCCCTGTCTCAGCCGTGCCAGCCTACTCATCTGAGTTTCAGCCGTGCTCTTCTGCCAGTCCTGCCTGATGCCCACACCTGTCCTAATGTTCCTGTTCTCCAAGTGGGATCAGCAGCCACAGCCAGACTCCACCCTGGAGTAGCACCTGGCAGCTGCCTGCTGCACAAGCCTGACCTCACCATGAGAGGCTTCAGTGAAAACCCAGGCAGCTGTCATAGTCACGCCCTTTCCAGGGTAGTCTGGTTTGTGGCTCAGTGGGGCTACAAACCCCCCGAGCTCACGCCTACCAGTCAGGGCGTGAGCGTGACATATATACTATATACAGGAAATGACATACAGATATATACTATATATAGGAGGAGATGACATACAGGTATATACAGAAGAGATGACATACAGGCATATACTATATACAGGAGGAGATGACACATAGATACAATATACAGGAGGAGATGACATACAGCAGGTATATACTATATACAGGGGAGATGACATACAGGTATATACTATATACAGGAGATGATATACAGGTATATACTATATATAGGAGGAGATGACATACAGGTATATAGTATATACAGAAGAGATGACGTACAGGTATATGCTATATACAGGAGGAGATGACACATAGGTATATACAGTAGGAGATGACGTACAGCAGGTATATACTATTTACAGGGGAGATGACATACAGGTATATACTATATACAGGAGATGACATACAGGTGTGTGCTATATATAAGGGAGATGACAAACATGTATATACTGAGGGGAAAATGAGGTGTGAGGTGAAAATGAAAAGGTGTGAGTGCAAAATGAGAGGAGTGAGGGAAAATAGTGGAGTGATCGGTAAATGACAGATGTGAGGTCGAAATGACAAGTGCTAGGGGGGAATGAGAGGAGTGAGGGGGAAAATAAGAGGAGTGAGGGGGGAAATGAGAGATGTGAGGGGGAAAATGAGAGGCGTGATGGGAAAATAAGAGAAGTGAGGTGCTATAACTAACCACAGATATTTACTATGCCCAGGCAACGCCGAGCTCTTCAGCTAGTTTAAATATAACTGCTATTGCATGTTTAATCACTGTTATATAGATACTAGCTATTGAACCCATTCTACGCCCGGGTGGCGAGCATCTATATTGGTATATGGTCTCCATCCTGGTATGTGCTGCTCCATCCTGCGTCCCCATCCTGTCATGAGCTGCTCCATCCTGCACCCCCATTCTGACATGTGCTACTCCCATCCTGCACCCCCATTCTGACATGTGCTGCTCCATCCTGCGTCCCCATCCTGTCATGTGCTGCACCCATCCTGCGCCCCCATCCTGCCATGTGTTGCACCCATCTTGCGCCCCCATTCTGTCATGTGTTGCACCCATCCTGTGCCCCCATTCTGTCATGTGCTGCTCCCATCCTGCGCCCCCATTGTGACATGTGCTGCTCCCATCCTGCGCCCCCATTCTGACATGTGCTGCACCCATCCTGCGCCTCCATTCTGACATGTTCTGCACCCATCCTGCGCCTCCATTCTGTCATTTGCTGCTCCCATCCTGTCATGTGCTGCTCCCATCCTGTGCCCCCGTTCTGTCATGTGCTGCTCCCATCCTGCGCCCCTGTTCTGTCATGTGCTGCTCCCATCTTGTGCCCCTGTTCTGTCATGTGCTGCTCCCATCCTGTGCCCCTGTTCTGTCATGTGCTGCTCCCATCCTGTGCCCCTGTTCTGTCATGTGCTGCTCCCATCCTTTGCCCCTGTTCTGTCATGTGCTGCTCCCATCCTGCGCCCGTTCTGTCATGTGCTGCTTCCATCCTGCACCCCCGTTCTGTCATGTGCTGCCCTATTCTGTCATGTGCTGCTCCCATCCTGCGCCCCCGTTCTGTCATGTGCTGCTCCCATCCTGCGCCACCATTCTTTAATTTGCTTCTCCCATCCATATGCCCCATACGCTGCTCCATTATGGTTGATGGCCCCCATAAGATGCTCCATAGTATATGCCCCCGTACACTGCTCCATTATGGTTTATGGCCCCCATAAGATGCTCCATAGTGTATGCCCCCCGTACACTGCTCCATAAAGGTTTATGGCCCCCATAAGATGCTCCATAGTGTATGCCCCCGTACACTGCTCCATAAAGGTTTATGGCCCCCATAAGATGCTCCAGTGTGTATGCCCCCGTACACTGCTCCATAAAGGTTTATGGCCCCCATAAGACGCTCCAGTGTGTATGCCCCCCGTACACTGCTCCATAAAGGTTTATGGCCCCCATAAGACGCTCCAGTGTGTATGCCCCCGTACACAGCTCCATAAAGGTTTATGGCCCCCATAAGACGCTCCAGTGTGTATGCCCCCGTACACAGCTCCATAAAGCTTTATGGCCCCCATAAGACGCTCCAGTGTGTATGCCCCTGTACACTGCTCCATAAAGGTTTATGGCCCCCATAAGATGCTCCAGTGTGTATGCCCCCGTACACTGCTCCATAAAGGTTTATGGCACCCATAAGACCCTCCAGTGTGTATGCCCCCGTACACTGCTCCATAAAGGTTTATGGCCCCCATAAGACGCTCCAGTGTGTATGCCCCCGTACACTGCTCCATAAAGGTTTATGGCCCCCATAAGACGCTCCAGTTTGTATGCCCCCGTACACAGCTCCATAAAGGTTTATGGCCCCCATAAGACGCTCCAGTGTGTATGCCCCCGTACACAGCTCCATTATGGTTTATGGCCCCCATAAGATGCTCCATAGCGTATGCCCCCCGTACACTGCTCCATAAAGGTTTATGGCCCCCATAAGATGCTCCATAGTGTATGCCCCCGTACACTGCTCCATAAAGGTTTATGGCCCCCATAAGACGCTCCAGTGGGTATGCCCCCGTACACTGCTCCATACAGGTTTATTGCCCCCATAATACGCTCCAGAGTGTATGCCCCCCGTACACTGCTCCATAAAGGTTTATGGCCCCCATAAGATGCTCCAGTGTGTATGCCCCCGTACACAGCTCCATAAAGGTTTATGGCCCCCATAAGACGCTCCAGTGTGTATGCCCCCGTACACAGCTCCATAAAGGTTTATGGCCCCCATAAGACGCTCCAGTGTGTATGCCCCTGTACACTGCTCCATAAAGGTTTATGGCCCCCATAAGATGCTCCAGTGTGTATGCCCCCGTACACTGCTCCATAAAGGTTTATGGCACCCATAAGACCCTCCAGTGTGTATGCCCCCGTACACTGCTCCATAAAGGTTTATGGCCCCCATAAGACGCTCCAGTGTGTATGCCCCCGTACACTGCTCCATAAAGGTTTATGGCCCCCATAAGACGCTCCAGTTTGTATGCCCCCGTACACAGCTCCATAAAGGTTTATGGCCCCCATAAGACGCTCCAGTGTGTATGCCCCCGTACACAGCTCCATTATGGTTTATGGCCCCCATAAGATGCTCCATAGCGTATGCCCCCCGTACACTGCTCCATAAAGGTTTATGGCCCCCATAAGATGCTCCATAGTGTATGCCCCCGTACACTGCTCCATAAAGGTTTATGGCCCCCATAAGACGCTCCAGTGTGTATGCCCCCGTACACTGCTCCATAAAGGTTTATGGCCCCCATAAGACGCTCCAGTGTGTATGCCCCCGTACACTGCTCCATAAAGGTTTATGGCCCCCATAAGATGCTCCAGTTTGTATGCCCCCGTACACTGCTCCATAAAGGTTTATGGCCCCCATAAGACGCTCCAGTGTGTATGCCCCCGTACACTGCTCCATAAAGGTTTATGGCCCCCATAAGACGCTCCAGTTTGTATGCCCCCGTACACAGCTCCATAAAGGTTTATGGCCCCCATAAGACGCTCCAGTGTGTATGCCCCCGTACACAGCTCCATTATGGTTTATGGCCCCCATAAGATGCTCCATAGCGTATGCCCCCCGTACACTGCTCCATAAAGGTTTATGGCCCCCATAAGATGCTCCATAGTGTATGCCCCCGTACACTGCTCCATAAAGGTTTATGGCCCCCATAAGACCCTCCAGTGTGTATGCCCCCGTACACTGCTCCATAAAGGTTTATGGCCCCCATAAGACGCTCCAGTGTGTATGCCCCCGTACACTGCTCCATAAAGGTTTATGGCCCCCATAAGACGCTCCAGTTTGTATGCCCCCGTACACAGCTCCATAAAGGTTTATGGCCCCCATAAGACGCTCCAGTGTGTATGCCCCCGTACACAGCTCCATTATGGTTTATGGCCCCCATAAGATGCTCCATAGCGTATGCCCCCCGTACACTGCTCCATAAAGGTTTATGGCCCCCATAAGATGCTCCATAGTGTATGCCCCCGTACACTGCTCCATAAAGGTTTATGGCCCCCATAAGACGCTCCAGTGGGTATGCCCCCCTACACTGCTCCATACAGGTTTATTGCCCCCATAATACGCTCCAGAGTGTATGCCCCCCGTACACTGCTCCATAAAGGTTTATGGCCCCCATAAGATGCTCCAGTGTGTATGCCCCCGTACACAGCTCCATAAAGGTTTATGGCCCCCATAAGACGCTCCAGTGTGTATGCCCCCGTACACAGCTCCATAAAGGTTTATGGCCCCCATAAGACGCTCCAGTGTGTATGCCCCTGTACACTGCTCCATAAAGGTTTATGGCCCCCATAAGATGCTCCAGTTTGTATGCCCCCGTACACTGCTCCATAAAGGTTTATGGCACCCATAAGACGCTCCAGTGTGTATGCCCCCGTACACAGCTCCATTATGGTTTATGGCCCCCATAAGATGCTCCATAGCGTATGCCCCCCGTACACTGCTCCATAAAGGTTTATGGCCCCCATAAGATGCTCCATAGTGTATGCCCCCGTACACTGCTCCATAAAGGTTTATGGCCCCCATAAGACGCTCCAGTGTGTATGCCCCCGTACACTGCTCCATAAAGGTTTATGGCCCCCATAAGACGCTCCAGTGTGTATGCCCCCTGTACACTGCTCCATAAAGGTTTATGGCCCCCATAAGACGCTCCAGTGTGTATGCCCCCGTACACAGCTCTATAAAGGTTTATGGCCCCCATAAGACGCTCCAGTGTGTATGCCCCCGTACACTGCTCCATAAATTTTTATGGCCCCCATAAGATGCTCCATAATATATGCCCCCATACACTGCTCCATTATGGTTGATGGCCCCATAAGATGCTCCACTGTATTATATGCCCCCCATAAGATGCTCCATTGTATTATATGCCCCCCATAAGATGCTCCATTGTATATGCCCCGTATGCTGTTGCCATATATAAAAAAAAAAATGCCATACTCGCCTATCGTCGCTGGGCGCCGAGTGCTGGGGGGCCTGAGCAGGCGGGAACACCGGCGCGCTGTGGGGGTCAGGTGCCGGAGTCACCGCTAGCTCAGGCCCCCCAGCACTTGCTATACTCACCTATCAGTCCCGTTCCATCGCTGCGCATTAAGCGCGTCATCGCGCCCTCTGAACTGTGAACGTCACAGCAGAGGACCCGGGAGACGGAGCCGCACGCAGCGCTGGAACGGGGGACAGGTGAATATACTTACCCTCCTGGCAGTCCCTGACTCTCCGGTGGAGATCGCGGTGTGCGTTCAGTGTTTACGCATACCGCGATCTCCTGGGAGCGTCACTCTGTGGGGGCCAGACTGCGCCGGCGCTTGCACTTGCGCAGTCTATAAAGACTTCGGACAGAGTGACGCTCCCAGCGTTATATTATAGATGCAACAAATTTATGTATTTTAAATATAACTGCAGCGTTCAGGGCGCCAGGTGTGTTAGACGCCCATTTTTTTCTATGTCCAGCCCACCCTATATATGTAATACCATGTGGATAGTTTTGGCTATGTATCTGAGGAAGTGGACAGGACGTCCACGAGACGCGTAATTTTATAGCCCTGAATAAAGTATGCCCCTCTTCTGAACTCTGTGATTCCCTTGCCTGATTTTGGAGGAGTGCGGAATTGTCGGCATCTTGAATATCTTATCCAGAATTTCTGCACATATGTGGCATTTATGCTATGTAATGGTCATGCACTGTGTGGTGGTATTATTAAGCGCAGTGAGTAGTAACGATACACACTACAGTGGCTTTATGTGCTCTATATGGTATGTAATGGTATTAGGTCTGCACAGTATGGCACTATATAATGTCACTAGAAGTCACAGTAAGGCTGCCGTCACACTAGCAGTATTTGGTCAGTATTTTACATCAGTATTTGTAAGCCAAAACCAGGAGTGGGTGATAAATGCAGAAGTGGTGCATATGTTTCTATTATACTTTTCCTCTAATTGTTCCACTCCTGGTTTTGGCTCAGGAATACTGATGTAAAATACTGACCAAATACTGCGAGTGTGACGGCAGCCTAAGGCTGCCGTCACACTAGCAGTATTTGGTCAGTATTTTACATCAGTATTTGTAGCCAAAACCAGGAGTAGAACAATTAGAGGAAAAGTATAATAGAAACATATGCACCACTTCTGTATTTATCACCCACTCCTGGTTTTGGCTTACAAACACTGATGTAAAATACTGACCAAATACTGAACGTGTGACGGTCAGCCTTACAAATACTGATGTAAAATACTGACCAAATACTGCTAGTGTGACGGCAGCCTTACAAATACTGATGTAAAATTCTGACCAAATACTGCTAGTGTGATGGCAGCCTAAGTATGTATGGCACTCTATAATGTGGTCACTAGAGGTCAGTGTTCTGATGCCAGCCAATCTCCCACCTGAGAGGTTCTGCAGCAGTTATATAACAGTGCTTCTGCTGCTGCAGCGCTTCTTTTGAATACGTTCACTAGATGTTCTACTATGCAGCAGAGCACTTGGGGTACAATATATCCTCTACTAAAAATCAGGATAATGATTTGCAACATATTGTCAAATACAGTTCTAGCACTACTATCTAGGCACTATATGATGGAAGTAGATATACACAGTACCGCACTATTTTCTAGGCACTGTTTGGTATTACATTTGCACATTATGGCACTATATGCAAGCACAGTATAATGGTTTTAGATATGCACAGTATATTGCCATTACGTCGGCGCTGTATAGTGGTATTAGGTATGCACAGAATAGCACTGTTATGTACAGTAAGCACAGTATGATGGTATGATGTATGCACTATATGACGCTATATAGTGTATAGTACAGTATTAGATATGCACAGTATGGTGGTATTATGTATGAACAGTATAGTATTAGATATTTACAGTACGGTCTTATTACATACAGTATGCTCAGTATTGTGGTCTTATGTATGCACAGTATTGTGGTATTAGATATGCATAGTATGACAGTATTATGTATGTAAAGTATGGCGTTATTATGTTTGCACAGTATAATGGTTTTAGATATGCACAGTATATTATCATTATGTGTGCGCATGTGGGGGTGCACGCAAGCATCCCCGAAGCAATGCATCCCAGAAGATAAGCATCAAGCAAAAGGCAGCTATTCCTCCATAGCAAGGAATTCATATCCATTTTCTCTCTTCACACTTCCCACCTCTGCTTGCTGTCTCATCTGCTGCAATATATGGTAGAACTCCCCACCTCTGCTGGCTGTCTCATCTGCTGCAATATATTCTAATGGTACAACTTCCCACCTCTACTTGCTGTCTGCCATCTTCCACTCTACCATCTAGCAACATATTTTAATGTGCCTGCTAAATGATTGGTATAATTAATTTGCTGCATTGTACTGTTTGATGTATATACATGACTGTGGTCACTCTAGATAGAAGTTATCTGGTGGAAGGTGTTAAGGTACCTTCACACATAACGATATCGTTAACGATATCGTTGCTATTTGTGACGTAGCAACGATATCGTTAATGAAATCGTTATGTGTGACAGCGACCAACGATCAGGCCCCTGCTGGGAGATCGTTGGTCGCTGAATAAAGTCCAGAACTTTATTTCGTCGCTGGACTCCTGCTGACATCGCTGGATCGGCGTGTGTGACACCGATCCAGCGATGTCTTCACTGGTAACCAGGGTAAACATCGGGTAACTAAGCGCAGGGCCGCGCTTAGTAACCCGATGTTTACCCTGGTTACCATGCTAAAAGTAAAAAAAAACAAACACTACATACTTACCTACCGCTGTCTGTCCTCCAGCGCTGTGCTCTGCTCTCCTCCTGTACTGTCTGTGAGCCGGAAAGCAGTGCGGTGACGTCACCGCTCTGCTTTCCGGATCCCAGACAGTACAGGAGGAGAGCAGAGAAGCAGAGCGCAGCGCTGGAGGACAGACGGCTGTAGGTAAGTATGTAGTGTTTGTTTTTTTTACTTTTAGCATGGTAACCAGGGTAAACATCGGGTTACTAAGTGCGGCCCTGCGCTTAGTTACCCGATGTTTACCCTGGTTACCGGCATCGTTGGTCGCTGGAGAGCTGTCTGTGTGACAGCTCTCCAGCGACCAAACAGCGACGCTGCAGCGATCCGGATCGTTGTCGGTATCGCTGCAGCGTCGCTTAATGTGAAGGGGCCTTTATAGCATATAGATGTAGCCAACCCCAATGTCTTTGATCATCTAACCACCCCCTGATGTGCTGGCCCCAGTTGCCAAATTATCCCTAATCAGTTCCCACAATCCATCTCTTCTGACCCAGTAACATAGTAACATAGTTAGTAAGGCCGAAAAAAGACATTTGTCCATCCAGTTCAGCCTATAGTCCAGTATTGTGGACTATAAATTTAGACACCTCCTAAGGTGTGCACTCATGTGTGGGGGTGCACGCATGCACGCATGCGTCCCAGAAGATAACCATCAAGCAAAAGGCAGTTATTCCATGGCAGTTAGTCAGGGCAGGAGTCAAGTAACCCACACTTTGCACTCCCTTTTATCCATGTGCTTTATTTCTATCCTCCTGTGTTCCCTTGCCATCCAAATTCACCGCACCATCCCCCCTCCATCACGACTCATACACATCAGCCCCTCTATACTTCCCTCTCCCATGTACAGCTCCCATGCACTTCTCACCTTCCTGAAAAACCTCAGCCTGTCTTGCCCAAACAGATTGCACAAAAAAACTTTCAAAACAATCAAGAAAGCAGGTTTGACCGCACAGCTGCTATCAGATCAATAGGCTGACAGCGATGCCTCCAAAAAAACTTTCGTTCAATTCCAATAGCTACTTGCTCTTTATCTTCATACTCCTTCTGATTTCGGGAGATATCTCCCCCAACCCTGGTCCACCATCCCCAACCCCTATCCTATCTCATATCAAAACCACACTAATCTTATTAATATTAGTGGATGAGGAAAAAGGCGTGTACTCCAGCTCCTAAAATCTTGAAATTCTTTATTTGTGCATATCAATATAGCATAATAAAAATCCTTGCTCACAGATGGATGCAGTCGTGAAGATAGACAACGCGTGTCGATCTATACGATCTTAATCATGTCTAGCACATTATGAGCAGTGCCCGTATTCATAGTACTAAGTAGCCTATCACTGTAGATTTCACGATCACATGACTGAGAACTCACAGGTCCTAATGTCTAACTACTTTACAAATGAATTAGTTAATTAAAAATAAAACTGAACATTTATTAATTTAAAAAAAAACCTGTAACAATAATGATATAATATTTTGTTTTTCTTATTCAAACCTAAGGGTGATCTTGTTTGTAAGTTATATATCCAATATGCCTCTCTTGTTAGGAGGCGTCTCTTAATAACAAAGAGCTGTTTAAGTGGGCACCATCACATGTTAAATTATGATAACTAGTCAGGGATCACTACCATGCATGTAAAAAGCTATATTGATATGCACAAATAAAGAATTTCAAGATTTTAGGAGCTGGAGTACACGCCTTTTCCTCATCCTCCATTGCTGCACGTCTGGGTCGGGACAAACTCTGTTATGATCTGGTGGCCTAGGAGCAGCATGAGACGGACTCTGGAGAAGGTGGTCCCTGTACTGACCGCAAACCCTGTTGATCACAGGGTTGATCACAACTCGCTGGTGGCACCATTCCAAGGGCAACTTAAGGCCACCATTAATGCTTTTGAAAAAGAAATTACTAGCAGGAAGAGACACAAATTTAGGAGGGACCAAATGGATTTCAAAAATGGCCAGGCGTTCAAATGGACACATAAGGGCAATAGGAGGCCTGGAATTGGGCCAACCCAGACTGAGAACAGTGCGCCCACTCTATCTGATATTCCCTCCAGCGATGGTTTTTTATCCTCCGAACCAAGCGACGTCGAAGGCGGAGGAGGGGCCGCAGGAGGAGAAACGGTACAGAAAAAACGTACTCGGTATCGCAAATTGTGGTCACCCCGCTACCAACGGGAGACGCGGCAGAACAGGAGGCGTTGATTCCAGAGCCACTGTCCGCCACTGGTAAGCTGCAGATTATCAATTTATCAGATTATGTTTTGTCAGAACGTGAGACCACTTTGCTGGAGAAAGGCCTCTCTTTTTGCCCTACAAGTGGGCTTGACAAATTTACATTTATTAAAGATGTTTATCTGTTTTGCCGGCAGCTTACTTTTAAATTGCTTTACCATCGCCCTTCTACCTTAGATGAGCTGCCTGTGGCTGACAGATTGGTCCTAAGGGACCTGTTGGACCTGCTGGATGAGAGTGATGAGTTCCAGTCCAGAAGAAAATTTACTGGAAGACTTCCTTCACAAGCCACTCCCCCGTTGACGCTATGCCCGGCGGTGCAAAGTTTCTTCAATGCTGTCTGCAGAGAGGTACATAGTCTCAGACTTGACCCCAATAGAGGGAGGAATATCAGCCGCACAGATCAGGCTATCCTGGCCAAATTGGGTTCCAACAGGGACTTTGTAATCCGAGAAGCAAATAAGGGGGGCAACCTGGTGATTTGGCCGGTGGATCTGTACACACAAGAAGCCATGCGCCAACTGGGGAATGTGGAGTGTTATCAGGTGTTGCCCTCAGACCCTACATCTGTTTTCCAGGGTAAATTGAGTCGCCTTTTGGAGGCTGCCTATACACGTAACATTATTAACAAGCGTGAACGAGACTTCCTAATTAACCATCACCCCAGGACCCCCACCTTCTATATGCTCCCGAAGGTGCACAAGTCCCTACAGGCACCCCCGGGTAGGCCTATAGTGTCAGGGCTAGGGGGGTTACTTGAACGGCCGTGTTCTTACATCGATTTCTTTTTGCAACCTCTAGTTGTGGCTCTCAACTCGTATGTCAAGGACTCTACATCTCTTATCATGCAACTTCATGATCTGGAGATTCCGTTGGGGGCGTGGCTTGTCACCCTCGACGTGGAGTCTCTCTACACCTGCATTGGACACGGGTTGGGCATACGTGCTGTATCCTTCTTTTTGGATTCCAACTCCACGGGTGACAGAGGACATGACTCGTTCATCCTGGATTTATTGTCATTTGTTCTGAATCAGAATTATTTCATCTTTGATCGTGTATTTTACAGGCAGGTGAGGGGCACAGCTATGGGGGCTCGGTGTGCCCCCTCGTACGCCAACCTTTTTTTAGGTTGGTGGGAGGTCACATGGGTGTTCTGTCTTGAACAGTTTTCTAATCATGTCATCAAATGGCTCCGTTATATCGATGATGTCGTTTTTATTTGGACAGGCACCCTGGAACAATGTAAAGAGTTTGTTGACACTTTGAACGAGAATCCCTGGAATATACGACTGACGTCACAGTACTCCCAGACGGATATGGAATTTTTGGATCTGAGATTGCAGGTTAAAGGGCGGAAAATTCTTACGACCTTACATCGAAAACCTACGGCCACCAATAGCCTGCTGCATTTCGACAGTTTCCACCCGTGGCATCTAAAAACAGGTATCCCTAAGGGTCAATTCTATAGGGTCAAGAGGAACTGCAGTGAAGGTCTGGATTTTACTATGCATTCACGCGATCTTACTGCACGCTTCCGAGAGAGGGGTTACCCCAAACGGGTTATTTCCCGTGCTTTCTCTGCGGCCAATAACATTGATAGAAAAGATCTTTTACAGAATAGAGTCAGGGTTAATGACAGACCACTGGGGATAGTCACTATGTTCAACAACCAGTGGCAGGACCTACGGGGCATTTTATCAAAGTATTGGGGCATTCTACAAAGCGAATCCAAACTGCTTCCCCATATTGCCCCGCGGCCTAACTTAATAGCTAGGAGACAGGAACACATGGGCTACTTGCACAGTGAACAAGTCTGTATGATCATGTTCACACACCACCAAGAAACCTGAAGACACAAAAGAGAATAGTAAAACCAAAAACACTCAGTTTGAAAAAATGTTGCAGTAATCCGCCAGTGCTAGTAAAAGATGTAAAAAACAGGGTATTTGGTTGATACGTTTTTTGCAAAAAATGTATACTAAGCTGCTCTACCAATCTTCACGGTATACCCTTATCAGAGCAGTCCTAACTAATGTATGCAATCCCTATCTGATGTATTTAAAAACCTGATCATCTGTATATAACCTGTGTGAACAGGGTTCAGAGAGGAAAAATCCATGTGTGCATACAGGGTAGAACAGCTTTTGTGCAGATAGCCCAAGAGGAGTGGTGGAACTCCCCAGTCTTGTAGACACAAGAGAACAATTATGGAAACAGGAACACATGGGCTACTTGCACAGTGAACAAGTCTGTATGATCATGTTCACACACCACCAAGAAACCTGAAGACACAAAAGAGAATAGTAAAACCAAAAACACTCAGTTTGAAAAAATGTTGCAGTAATCCGCCAGTGCTAGTAAAAGATGTAAAAAACAGGGTATTTGGTTGATACGTTTTTTGCAAAAAATGTATACTAAGCTGCTCTACCAATCTTCACGGTATACCCTTATCAGAGCAGTCCTAACTAATGTATGCAATCCCTATCTGATGTATTTAAAAACCTGATCATCTGTATATAACCTGTGTGAACAGGGTTCAGAGAGGAAAAATCCATGTGTGCATACAGGGTAGAACAGCTTTTGTGCAGATAGCCCAAGAGGAGTGGTGGAACTCCCCAGTCTTGTAGACACAAGAGAACAATTATAGAAACAGGAACACATGGGCTACTTGCACAGTGAACAAGTCTGTATGATCATGTTCACACACCACCAAGAAACCTGAAGACACAAAAGAGAATAGTAAAACCAAAAACACTCAGTTTGAAAAAATGTTGCAGTAATCCGCCAGTGCTAGTAAAAGATGTAAAAAACAGGGTATTTGGTTGATACGTTTTTTGCAAAAAATGTATACTAAGCTGCTCTACCAATCTTCACGGTATACCCTTATCAGAGCAGTCCTAACTAATGTATGCAATCCCTATCTGATGTATTTAAAAACCTGATCATCTGTATATAACCTGTGTGAACAGGGTTCAGAGAGGAAAAATCCATGTGTGCATACAGGGTAGAACAGCTTTTGTGCAGATAGCCCAAGAGGAGTGGTGGAACTCCCCAGTCTTGTAGACACAAGAGAACAATTATGGAAACAGGAACACATGGGCTACTTGCACAGTGAACAAGTCTGTATGATCATGTTCACACACCACCAAGAAACCTGAAGACACAAAAGAGAATAGTAAAACCAAAAACACTCAGTTTGAAAAAATGTTGCAGTAATCCGCCAGTGCTAGTAAAAGATGTAAAAAACAGGGTATTTGGTTGATACGTTTTTTGCAAAAAATGTATACTAAGCTGCTCTACCAATCTTCACGGTATACCCTTATCAGAGCAGTCCTAACTAATGTATGCAATCCCTATCTGATGTATTTAAAAACCTGATCATCTGTATATAACCTGTGTGAACAGGGTTCAGAGAGGAAAAATCCATGTGTGCATACAGGGTAGAACAGCTTTTGTGCAGATAGCCCAAGAGGAGTGGTGGAACTCCCCAGTCTTGTAGACACAAGAGAACAATTTTGGAAACAGGAACACATGGGCTACTTGCACAGTGAACAAGTCTGTATGATCATGTTCACACACCACCAAGAAACCTGAAGACACAAAAGAGAATAGTAAAACCAAAAACACTCAGTTTGAAAAAATGTTGCAGTAATCCGCCAGTGCTAGTAAAAGATGTAAAAAACAGGGTATTTGGTTGATACGTTTTTTGCAAAAAATGTATACTAAGCTGCTCTACCAATCTTCACGGTATACCCTTATCAGAGCAGTCCTAACTAATGTATGCAATCCCTATCTGATGTATTTAAAAACCTGATCATCTGTATATAACCTGTGTGAACAGGGTTCAGAGAGGAAAAATCCATGTGTGCATACAGGGTAGAACAGCTTTTGTGCAGATAGCCCAAGAGGAGTGGTGGAACTCCCCAGTCTTGTAGACACAAGAGAACAATTATGGAAACAGGAACACATGGGCTACTTGCACAGTGAACAAGTCTGTATGATCATGTTCACACACCACCAAGAAACCTGAAGACACAAAAGAGAATAGTAAAACCAAAAACACTCAGTTTGAAAAAATGTTGCAGTAATCCGCCAGTGCTAGTAAAAGATGTAAAAAACAGGGTATTTGGTTGATACGTTTTTTGCAAAAAATGTATACTAAGCTGCTCTACCAATCTTCACGGTATACCCTTATCAGAGCAGTCCTAACTAATGTATGCAATCCCTATCTGATGTATTTAAAAACCTGATCATCTGTATATAACCTGTGTGAACAGGGTTCAGAGAGGAAAAATCCATGTGTGCATACAGGGTAGGACAGCTTTTGTGCAGATAGCCCAAGAGGAGTGGTGGAACTCCCCAGTCTTGTAGACACAAGAGAACAATTATGGAAACAGGAACACATGGGCTACTTGCACAGTGAACAAGTCTGTATGATCATGTTCACACACCACCAAGAAACCTGAAGACACAAAAGAGAATAGTAAAACCAAAAACACTCAGTTTGAAAAAATGTTGCAGTAATCCGCCAGTGCTAGTAAAAGATGTAAAAAACAGGGTATTTGGTTGATACGTTTTTTTGCAAAAAATGTATACTAAGCTGCTCTACCAATCTTCACGGTATACCCTTATCAGAGCAGTCCTAACTAATGTATGCAATCCCTATCTGATGTATTTAAAAACCTGATCATCTGTATATAACCTGTGTGAACAGGGTTCAGAGAGGAAAAATCCATGTGTGCATACAGGGTAGAACAGCTTTTGTGCAGATAGCCCAAGAGGAGTGGTGGAACTCCCCAGTCTTGTAGACACAAGAGAACAATTATGGAAACAGGAACACATGGGCTACTTGCACAGTGAACAAGTCTGTATGATCATGTTCACACACCACCAAGAAACCTGAAGACACAAAAGAGAATAGTAAAACCAAAAACACTCAGTTTGAAAAAATGTTGCAGTAATCCGCCAGTGCTAGTAAAAGATGTAAAAAACAGGGTATTTGGTTGATACGTTTTTTGCAAAAAATGTATACTAAGCTGCTCTACCAATCTTCACGGTATACCCTTATCAGAGCAGTCCTAACTAATGTATGCAATCCCTATCTGATGTATTTAAAAACCTGATCATCTGTATATAACCTGTGTGAACAGGGTTCAGAGAGGAAAAATCCATGTGTGCATACAGGGTAGAACAGCTTTTGTGCAGATAGCCCAAGAGGAGTGGTGGAACTCCCCAGTCTTGTAGACACAAGAGAACAATTATGGAAACAGGAACACATGGGCTACTTGCACAGTGAACAAGTCTGTATGATCATGTTCACACACCACCAAGAAACCTGAAGACACAAAAGAGAATAGTAAAACCAAAAACACTCAGTTTGAAAAAATGTTGCAGTAATCCGCCAGTGCTAGTAAAAGATGTAAAAAACAGGGTATTTGGTTGATACGTTTTTTTGCAAAAAATGTATACTAAGCTGCTCTACCAATCTTCACGGTATACCCTTATCAGAGCAGTCCTAACTAATGTATGCAATCCCTATCTGATGTATTTAAAAACCTGATCATCTGTATATAACCTGTGTGAACAGGGTTCAGAGAGGAAAAATCCATGTGTGCATACAGGGTAGAACAGCTTTTGTGCAGATCTTACTGCACGCTTCCGAGAGAGGGGTTACCCCAAACGGGTTATTTCCCGTGCTTTCTCTGCGGCCAATAACATTGATAGAAAAGATCTTTTACAGAATAGAGTCAGGGTTAATGACAGACCACTGGGGATAGTCACTATGTTCAACAACCAGTGGCAGGACCTACGGGGCATTTTATCAAAGTATTGGGGCATTCTACAAAGCGAATCCAAACTGCTTCCCCATATTGCCCCGCGGCCTAACTTAATAGCTAGGAGGTCTAGGAGCCTGAGGGATTGCTTGAGTCATAGCCCTGTCACTAAACTCCGTAGAGGGGGTAGAGTGTTTGGCACCTTCCCCTGTGGCAACTGCAATATTTGCCCTTATACCAGTGGTGATAATAGAATTATGGTGCCCTCTTTGTCTACTCAGACTCCCATCAAGGCCTACTTTAATTGTAGAACACAGAATTTGGTGTACGCATTGGTATGCCCTTGCCCAAAAGTGTATGTGGGCCAAACGACTCAAGAGCTAAGACGACGGATTCAGCAACATTTTTCTACCATAACCACGGCAAAAAGGGATAAAGCATTGGGGAAAACCCTTACATCTGTGGCTGCGCATTTCTTGGCCGAACACGATGCACAGTGGACTGGCACGAAGGTTTTAGGACTTGAGGAAGTACACATGAACATTCGGGGAGGAAATGTGACTCTTGAACTCCTGAAGCGGGAATCAAAGTGGATCTTTGATCTGAACTGTGTCATTCCTTATGGCATTAATGAAGACCTGTTATTCACGGGTTTTTACAAACAATAGGATATGACAACATTGTCCTTGATTACCTCCCCTCCAGTGGACTTTTATGAGCCTTGGCTCACTGTCCTACTCATTTGGGATATGTGTCTTTATATGCACTTACATGCGTCTTGCTTTCCAGGTTTTTTGGGGTTTTTTTTATGTACTTACCCCTGTGTAAAACTGGTTCGGTGGCCTAGGGTATAGTATTCTGATGCATATGTATGTGGGGGTGGGGGCTTTATTTCAACTTATTGGGCTTGGCACTATTGCTGCTCTTGACATGTGTGCATATTTTCTATGACCATTAATGCCCATTATGTGTCATGACATGCGCCTTAAGTTGGGGCTTCTCTACGTCCCCCTGACTAATACTATCATGTGTGTCTCTTTTGCCTCCAGGACTATACCTGGCCTCTTTAGCCCATTGTGCCTTTTGGCCGCTTCTTTCCCCTTAAGCCGTTACGTCTTGTTGTGTGTCCAGGTAGATTGTATTTTTACTCCCGGCGATCACTATATATGTCCATATGGCGCACGTTAGCGCAGTGAGCATATTGCCATGGTCATCTTTGGTTCCTATGTGTGCCCTTACTATTTATTACGGTGTTTCTTTAGGACCTTGGCGTGCACTGTACTTATTAACTATCTCTTTTTAGCTACTATGCCCCGATGTGTGCTCTTGTGACCAATTTCGGTGATTATTCATGTTTTGGACGTTTATTGTATTTGCATTTTAGGCGCACACCAGCGCTGTGTGCGTGTTGGCATGGAAACTGTGAAATGGAAGGTCTTTCCTTGCATTGATTACCGAGCTTGGTGATCCTCTATGTTCGCGGCGCTCCTTGCATTTGCCTTCATGGCGCGCGCAGGCGCAGTGCACGTGCTGCCTTGGCGACTGGGAGCGGAGTGTACATCTCCGCCCCCGGACGTCGGCGCATGCGCAGTGCACACACGCCGGGCCCGGCTTGCTGATATCGCCATGATGCGCTTGGTCACGCTCTCCGCCGCTGCGCAGCTGCTTCTCGGTAAGACGCTAATTAATAGCTATATAAGCAAAAGGCAGGCACTGCAGGCATTACCCCTGACGAAGCCACCAGTGTGTGGCGACACGCGTTGGGTGCCTGGTGCCCGCAACCTTTCTCTTCCAGAGTCCTTATGCCTGACTGCCCTGCCTTGGATAGGTATCATTCGGCATTTTGCCCATAGCATTTCTACATGGTGCCCTATGTGACTAGGCGATTAGTTTATGAGGGGTGAGCACTGGACTACCTGCAGCATTCACATTTTGTCTGCTTGATGAGTCCAATACTGGCATCAATTGTGTGTGCTCACCTTATCGTTACTATTGCCCTTTTGGTCATCATGGTACATTTATCTGGTGGGGTTAGTGCCCTTATCCTTGGATAGTCTCCTGTTCCTTTTTCATTTCTTGCAGGGACTTCCTTAGGGCTTCCGTGTTCAACGTTACCATATTGTTAGTAGGGTTATTGCTTACCCATAGGCATATGTATTGTACTCTGGTTGGGTAGGTGTGGGTTTTGTGGCCGTATTCTGGGCCTGAGTTTATATAGGGCTGAGTGTTTTTTTTTTCCCTATTTTTAATGTTTTTAATATGTACTCTGTCTTTTGCATATGTGTATCAATAAAGCTGTTTTGGTTATTTCTATATTTTGTGTGTGGTGTACTCCCCATTGTTTTGGGTCTACTTTTTGCTCTTGTTTAGTTTTATGTTGGTACTCTTTAGGCCCAGGGTTTGAGTCCCACCGACCGTGGTGCCCCCATTTTATTCATATCTAATACCAAAATCATTGCAATTCACATATTCCATGAATTCCGGTATGGCAGACACATCGCCCCCCACCCCCAAATAATGAGGGTGTCGTCGATGTATCTGCCATACCAGAACAAATCAGCAAAAAAGGGGTTATTCACCGAATAAATGTACATAGATTCCCAAAATGCTACAGAATAAATGTACATAGATTCCCAAAATGCTACAGAATAAATGTACATAGATTTCCAAAATGCAAAAGATAGAGAAGAATTATTAAAATCTAATCTCAAGTCTAAAAAAAGCAGGGCAAATAAACAGAACAAACCATATGTTTGCCTTCAATACAGTTCTCATTTCAATGAGATTAAATCCATCATACAGAATCAGCTGCCAATTTTAGAACAGGATGACATCTTGTCAAATATATTAAACAATGGTATAAACATAGTAGCCAGGAGAGCTCCAACCATAGGGGGCATTATTTCCCCAAGTTTATATACATCTAAATCCAGATCAAATATTTGGTTGGAATGATGTAAGTTTTTTTTTTTTTTTAAATCTTTTTATTAGAAATTTATAATATAATACAAAAACGTACAAAATATACATTTCCAAAGTTGATGAAATGGTAATGCGATAATGTGACAATATAATGATATTGTATCCCTTATCCCCCCACCCCAACATAAACCAAAAACCAAAAAACATGAACCTCCATACTTTGCGTACACTTAATCATAAAAGTACCTCATGAAATTGGTGAGTTACCTCCTATCCGCTGCAATAAATACCATTGAGTATTTTCAAACTGTGCCCTCAGTTTCTCCCTAGTCTCCAAAGGAAGTGATGGAATAAAAGTATCCCATGTGGAAAAAAATTTGCTTACTTGTTTTTCTTTGTTAGTTAATGTGTCTAACCATTCCATTCTAAATATGAACTGTATTTTTGTGCGGATGAAAGGGAGTGAAGGGATTAAGGGACTCAACCATTGATGTAAAATACTCTTCCTAGTTGCTGAAGCCCATATTGTAAGTGTTGCCTTGACGTATTTGGGTAGCTTTTGAGATGTTTCGTCTAGGATGTTAAAAATGGCCCACTGCGGAGTGAGTGTGAAGTCTACTCCACAGATTATTTGCAATTCATTATGTACCTCTCCCCAAAGTTTCCGAATCTGCGGGCAGCTCCATAAGTGATGATAAATGTCGGTGTTACGGGCTTTACATTTAGAACATAGGTAGATGATGGATGGGGACATTTTAGATTGCATGCACGGTGTGATATAGGCTCTATGTAGAATTAGAAGTGCCATATCAGTGTAACTGCTATATGGTAGAATCTTTCTTTGTGTTATGGTAGCTTCAAAAAGGTCACTCACCTCCAAGTTTGGTATATCTCTCAACCACCTCGCCACGCCCGTGGTTTTTCCTTCCCCCACCCATTTCCTACGCAATATTGAATAGATGTTACTTATAGAAGCCGGGTGGGCTTTTGTATTTCTGATAAACCCATCCAAATTGGACCTCGCCTCTGCCGTCCCCCCCAATGTCTGACATTTCTGTACTAAGCTACGTGCTTGGAGAAATAAGAACGGTTTATTATTAAATAATGGATATTGTTGTGATGCCGTTTCAAAGGATATTATTGAGAAATTAAGATCTAATAGGTCTATTACCTGCCCGCATCCCTGAGAAGCCAAAATCCTGTAGAAAGACGGTGCTGAACCCCCCATGAACCTCGGGTTTCCCAAAAAGGTCTGAAATGGGGATAAATTATATTTTAAATTACAAATCTTCCTACATAGTCTCCAAGTTTGCATTGTTTTCCATAGTGACGGGTGGTCATTTATTCCCACTGGGAGGTCTTCTCCACCCAAATGCAATAAAGCTGGTAGCGAAATGTGTGGGTAAAATTGTTGCTCTATTTCAACATTTGCAAAATGAGAAATACCTCTAATCCAGTCAATTGCATATCTGAGATTTGCCGCTAAATTATATCTTCCCAAATCAGGAAAATTAACACCACCCTCTAATTTGGTCGCCTGTAGTCTAGCGAGGCTTATGCGTGATCTACCTCCAACCCCCCAAATGAATCTTCTAAAGTTTAGGTTTAACAGATTCTGATCTGATTGAGTCAAGAGAAGGGGCAGAGTCTGAAAAGCGTATAGCAACTTAGGAAAAACTATCATTTTAATTAAATGGCATCTGCCAGAGAACGACAATGCGAAATGTTTCCAGGACTGGAGAAGATCAATTATGGAGGAGATTAGTGGTTTGTAGTTTGTTCTATATAAAATAGAAGGGTCCGCAGGTAGCCTTATCCCCAGGTATTTAATAGACTCTTGGCACCAGTGGAATGGGAATTTGGGATCACTCAACCTCCCAGATCTAAAAACTGCCAGGGCCTCAGATTTACTGTAATTAACTTTGAATCCAGAACACTTACCAAAACTCTCTAGGATATGCATGATGGCTGGGATTGCCCTAACCGGGTTAGCAATGAATAACAGAACATCATCAGCAAATGCTGATATCTTTACCGATGTAGTTCCCACCCTCACCCCTTCAAAGGCCACCTCATTCTGTAACATTCTCAAGAATGGGTCTAGAGCTATGTCGAACAATAGTGGGGATAGAGGGCATCCCTATCGGGTCCCCCTCTGAATCTCAAAGGGTTTGGATAGAACATTATTTACGGACATCCTGGATAATGGCTTTCTGTAAATTGATTTAACTGCTTCACTAAACCATGGGCCAAACTCTCTGAATGATAGCAAATCATATAGATAGTTCCATGCTACTCTATCAAACGCCTTGTCCGCGTCTAGGCTTACCACGATGGTTTTCATATGTTTATTTGCTCTACTATAAGATATGGCGCTCACCGCTGTCCTAATGTTGTATGTAATGGATTTCCCATGAATAAACCCGGTTTGTTGTGGCGATAATGTAAGGTTTTTATAAATGCGGTACCACTGCATGCAGTACATGTGCACACAGCCGATCAGGGAATACATTCACCAATCATGATAATTCTAAAACCTATAAAATTAGAGACTTCATAAACTGTCATTCTAAAAATGTAGTATACAAGATCAAGTGTTCAGAATGTAACATTTCATATGTAGGATGTACTACAAGAAGGCTCAAGACCAGAATCTCTGAACATATAAGAGATACGAGTAACTTTAATGGTAGTGATAAAAATATATCTATGGTTGCCAAACATTTTGCTACTTGTCATGGAGGTAATATTGCAGCCATGTCCGTCCAGGGCATAGAATTAGTGAAATGCTCAAATCACGGTGGGGACATTAAGAGACGCCTCCTAACAAGAGAGGCGTATTGGATATATAACTTACAAACAAGATCACCCTTAGGTTTGAATAAGAAAAACAAAATATTATATCATTATTGTTACAGGGTTTTTTTTTTATTAATAAATGTTCAGTTTTATTTTTAATTAACTAATTCATTTGTAAAGTAGTCAGACATTAGGACCTGTGAGTTCTCAGTTATGTGATCGTGAAATCTACAGTGATAGGCTACTTAGTACTATGAATACGGGCACTGCTCATAATGTGCTAGACATGATTAAGATCGTATAGATCGAAACGCGTTGTCTATCTTCATGACTGCATCCATCTGTGAGCAAGGATTTTTATTATTCTATATTGATATGCACAAATAAAGAATTTCAAGATTTTAGGAGCTGGAGTACACGCCTTTTCCTCATCCTCCATTGCTGCACGTCTGGGTCGGGACGAACTCTGTTATGATCTGGTGGCCTAGGAGCAGCATGAGACGGACTCTGGAGAAGGTGGTCCCTGTACTGACCGCAAACCCTGAACCTAACAGCGCAACTAGAAGTAGCCGTGGGGGGTACCTAACACTCCCTAGACCCCTCGGCACAGCCTAAGATCTAACTACCCCTAAAGACAGAAACAGGAAACCTATCTTGCCTCAGAGAAAATCCCCAAAGGATAGATAGCCCCCCACAAATATTGACTGTCAGAGGAGAGGGAAATAACATACGCAGATATGAAATCAGATTTTAGCATAGGAGGCCATACTAGCTAAAAAGAAAGAATAGAACAGAGTACTATGCGGTCAGTATAAAAACACTAGAAAATATCCACCGCAGAAAATACGAATCACCACATCTGACTAAAGACATGGGGGGTATATCTGTATCTCCAGAGAAATAGCTAGGCTGCAAAAAAATCCTTCACAGACTAAGCTGGACAAGACAAAAACATGAAAATGCACAGAACTCCAAGGTCCACAGCAGGTGGACAGCAAAAACAAAGCCAGGACTTATCTTTGTAGAAAAACACAGCAAACTGGAGAGATTAGCAGGGAAGTGAATCCTTCAAGAACAATGAACAACTTAAAGGATCCTGCAAAGCTGTATACCCCAGTAATTTTTGCAATTAGTAGATACACCTGTCCACTCCTGCAGTCCAGGCACAACTGCATTACCCTCTACAACCACCGAAGGGAGCCCAAAAGCTGAATTCACAACAGTACCCCCCCTTGAGGAGGGGTCACCAAACCCTCACCAGAGCCCCCAGGCCGATGAGGATGAGCCCGATGAAAGGCACGAACCAAATCAACGGCATGGACATCAGAGGCAGAAACCCAAGAATTATCCTCCTGGCCATAACCCTTCCACTTGACAAGGTACTGAAGCTTCCGCCTTGAAAAACGGGAATCGAAAATCTTCTCAACAACATATTCCAACTCCCCATCGACCAATACAGGGGCCGGAGGATCAACAGAGGGAACAACGGGCTCCACATATTTCCGCAACAAAGATTTATGGAAGACATTATGAATAGCAAAAGAGGCCGGAAGCGCCAGGCGAAAGGACACCGGATTAATAATCTCAGAAATCCTATAAGGACCAATAAATCGCGGCTTAAACTTAGGGGAAGAAACCTTCATAGGAACATGACGGGAAGATAACCAAACCAGATCACCAACCCGAAGCCGGGAACCAACACACCGACGACGGTTAGCAAAACGCTGAGCCTCCTCCTGAGACAGCACCAAATTGTCCACCACAAAAGCCCAAATCTGCTGCAACCTGTCGACCACAGAATCCACCCCAGGAAGGTCAGAAGGCTCAACCTGCCCAGAAGAAAAACGAGGATGAAAACCAAAATTACAAAAAAAAGGCGAAATCAAAGTAGCCGAACTAGCCCGATTATTAAGGGCAAACTCGGCCAATGGCAAAAAAGCCACCCAATCATCCTGATCAGCAGACACAAAGCATCTCAAATAGGTCTCCAAGGTCTGATTAGTTCGCTCAGTCTGGCCATTTGTCTGAGGATGAAATGCAGAGGAAAAAGACAAATCAATGCCCAGCTTGGCACAAAAGGCCCGCCAAAACCTAGAAACAAACTGGGAACCTCTGTCTGACACAATATTCTCCGGAATACCATGCAAATGTACCACATGCTGAAAAAACAACGGAACCAAATCAGAAGAAGAAGGCAATTTAGGCAAAGGCACCAAATGAACCATCTTAGAAAATCGGTCACAGACAACCCAGATAACAGACATTCTTTGGGAAACAGGAAGATCGGAAATAAAATCCATAGAAATATGCGTCCAAGGTCTCTCAGGGACCGGCAAAGGCAGAAGCAACCCACTAGTGCGGGAACAGCAAGGCTTAGCCCGCGCACAAGACTGCACAAAAGAACGCACATCCCGTGACAAAGAAGGCCACCAAAAGGACCTGCTAACCAAATATCTGGTACCAAAAATCCCAGGATGGCCAGCCAACACAGAACAATGAACCTCAGAAATCACTTTACTAGTCCATCTATCAGGAACAAACAGTTTCCCCACAGCACAGCGGTCAGGCTTATCAGCCTGAAATTCCTGAAGAACCCGTCGCAAATCAGGGGAGATGGCAGAAAGAAACACCCCTTCCTTCAAAATGCCAACCGGCTCAAGAACCCCAGGGGAATCAGGAAAAAAACTCCTAGAGAGGGCATCCGCCTTAACATTCTTAGTACCAGAAATGTACGAGACCACAAAATCAAAACGGGAGAAAAACAGGGACCATCGAGCCTGTCTAGGATTCAGCCGTTTGGCAGACTCAAGGTAAATCAGATTCTTATGATCGGTCAGGACCACAATACGGTGCTTGGCCCCCTCAAGCCAATGTCGCCACTCCTCAAATGCCCACTTCATAGCCAACAACTCCCGATTGCCAACATCAGAATTGCGTTCCGCAGGCGAAAACTTCCGAGAAAAGAAGGCACACGGTTTCATCAAGGAACCATAAGAATTCCTCTGAGACAAAACGGCCCCTGCCCCAAACTCAGACGCATCAACCTCAACCTGAAATGGAAGAGAAACATCTGGGGCAACACAGGGGCAGAAGTAAATCGGCGTTTAAGCTCCTGAAAGGCAGAAACAGCTGCGGAGGACCAATTCGTCACATCAGCGCCTTTCTTGGTCAAATCGGTTAGAGGTTTAACCACACTGGAGAAGTTGGCAATGAAACGACGATAAAAATTAGCAAAGCCCAAGAATTTCTGAAGGCTCTTCACAGATGTGGGCTGAATCCAATCATGAATGGCCTAAACCTTAACCCCTTCATGACCTTGGGATTTTCCATTTTTCCGTGTTCGTTTTTCGCTCCCCTTCTTCCCAGAGCCATAACTTTTTTATTTTTCCGTCAATTTGGCCATGTGAGGGCTTATTTTTTGCGGGACGAGTTGTACTTTTGAACGACATCATTGGTTTTAGCATGTCATGTACTAGAAAACGGGAAAAAAATTCCAAGTGCGGTGAAATTGCAAAAAAATGCAGTCCCACACTTGTTTTTTTGTTTGGCTTTTTTGCTAGGTTCACTAAATGCTAAAAATGACCTGACATTATGATTCTCCAGGTCAGTACGAGTTCATAGACACCTAACATGACTAGGTTATTTTTTACCTAAGTGGTGAAAAAAAATTCCAAACTTTGCTAAAAAAAATTAAAAAAAAATTGCGCCATTTTCCGATACTCGTAGCGTCTCCATTTTTCGTGATCTGGTGTCGATTTGAGGGCTTGTTTTTTGCGTGCCGAGATGACGTTTTTAATGATAGCATTTCGGTGCAGATACGTTCTTTTGATCGCCCGTTATTGCATTTTAATGCAATGTTGCGGCGACCAAAAAAACGTAATTCTGGCGTTTTGAATTTTTTTCCCGCTACGCTGTTTAGCGATCAGGTTAATGCTTTTTTTTAGTTGATAGATCGGACGATTCTGAGCGCGGTGATACCAAATATGCGTAGATTTTATATTTTTTTATTGATTTATTTTGATTGGGGCGAAAGGGGGGTGATTTAAACTTTTATATTTTCTTTATTTTTTTAACATTTTTTTCAACTTTTTTTTTTAACTTTTGCCATGCTTTTATAGCCTCCATGAGAGGCTAGAAGCAGGCACAACTCGATCGCATCTGCTACATAGCAGCGATCTGCTGATCGCTGCTATGTAGCAGAAATGGAGGTGTGCTGTGAGCGCCGACCACAGGGTGGCGCTCACAGCCACCGGCGATCAGTAACCATAGAGGTCTCAAGGACCTCTATGGTTACATTGGAGACGCATCGCCGACCCCCGAAAAATTCTCTCTCTCTGTGGAGGGGTATTGGACATGCTGTAATTAAAACACCTGAAGCTACTTAACTATATACGAGTTGGCGAATCTAGGTTCAGCACCTGTTCACACTGAGTCTATGTTTGGATGTGCAGGTCAGGTTTTTGAAATGTATTCTCTAGCCTTCTGATCGTGCACTCCGCCTCCTAGCTTCAGGTGTTTTAATTACAGCAGGTCCAATACCCCTCCACAGAGAGAGAGAATTTTAGTCTAAAAAGAGGTTTCACATGTACCCATTCAGATGGAGACGTTTATTCTCAGCGAGGTAAGGCAACCGTAGGACCTGGTATAAGAGAGATGCCGTAAAGAGGCTACCAGGTACACATAAAATTGGCCATTTTTACGCGCTAAAAGCTCTCATTTTTCATATTTCTAGTGCAGTAATGCAGTTCAAATTTCGTGTTTTCAAGTTTGCATGTTTTAGCGCTGCAGTGTGCTGCCTTATTTACTTAACTATTACGGGCACATGTCAGCTGTTCAAAACAGCTGACATGTCCCGGCTTTGGTGCGGGCTCACCGCGGAGCCCTGCATCAAAGCAGGGGATCTGACCTCGGACGTACTATCCCGTCCGAGGTCAGAAAGGGGTTAACCGGATCCATTTCTATAGATGAGGGAGAAAAAATGAAACCCAAAAAAGAAACCTTCTGCACTCCAAAGAGGCACTTTGACCCCTTCACAAATAAAGCATTATTACGGAGGATCTGAAATACCATCCTGACCTGTTTCACATGAGACTCCCAATCATTGGAAAAAATCAAAATATCATCCAAATATACAGTACAGACCAAAAGTTTGGACACACCTTCTCATTTAAAGATTTTTCTGTATTTTCATGACTATGAAAATTGTAAATTCACACTGAAGGCATCAAAACTATGAATTAACACATGTGGAATTATATACTTAACAAAAAAGTGTGAAACAACTGAAATTATGTCTTATATTCTAGGTTCTTCAAAGTAGCCACTTTTTGCTTTGATGACTGCTTTGCACACTCTTGGCATTCTCTTGATGAGCTTCAAGAGGTAGTCACCGGAAATGATTTTCACTTCACAGGTGTGTCCTGTCAGGTTTAATAAGTGGGATTTCTTGCCTTATGGGACCATCAGTTGTGTTGTGCAGAAGTCTGGTGAATACACAGCTGATAGTCCTACTGAATAGACTGCTAGAATTTGTATTATGGCAAGGAAAAAGCAGCTAAGTAAAGAAAAACAAGTGGTCATCATTACTTTAAGAAATGAAGGTCAGTCAGTCCGAAAAACTGGGAAAACTTTGAAAGTGTCCCCAAGTGCAGTTGCAAAAACCATCAAGCGCTACAAAGAAACTGGCTTACATGAGGAAAGGAAGACCAAGAGTCACCTCTGCTTCTGAGGATAAGTTTATCCGAGTCACCAGCTTCAGAAATCGCAGGTTAACAGCAGCTCAGATTAGAGACCAGGTCAATGTCACACAGAGTTCTAGCAGCAGACACATCTCTACAACAACTGTTAAGAGGAGACTTTATGCAGCAGGCCTTCATGGTAAAATATCTGCTAGGAAACCACTGCTAAGGACAGGCAACACGCAGAAGAGACTTGTTTGGGCTAAAGAACACAAGGAATGAACATTCGACCAGTGGATATCTGTGCTTTGGTCTGATGAGTCCAAATTTGAGATCTTTGGTTCCAACCACCGTGTCTTGTGCGATGCAGAAAAGGTGAACGGAGGGACTCTACATGCCTGGTTCCCATCGTGAAGCATGGAGGAGGAGGTGTGATGTGTGGGGGCGCTTTGCTGGTGACACCAGCAAAATTGAAGGCAAAATTCAAGGCATACTAAACCAGCATGGCTACCACAGCATCTTGCAGCGGCATGCTATTCCATCTGGTTTGGGTTTAGTTGGACCATCATTTATTTTTCAACAAGACAATGACCCTAAACCCACCTGCAGGCTGTGTAAGGGCTATTTGACCAAGAAGGAGAGTGATGGGGTGCTACGCCAGATGACCTGGCCTCCAGAGTCACCAGATCTGAACGCAATCGAGATGGTTTGGGGTGAGCTGGACCGCAGAGTGAAGGCAAAAGAGCCAACAAGTGCTAAGCACTTCCAAGATTGTTGGAAGACTATTCCTGGTGACTACCTCTTGAAGCTCATCAAGAGAATGCCAAGAGTGTGCAAAGCAGTCATCAGAGCAAAAGGTGGCTACTTTGAAGAACCTAGAATATAAGACATAATTTCAGTTGTTTCACACTTTTTTGTTAAGTATATAATTCCACAAGTGTTAATTCATAGTTTTGATGCTTTCAGTGTTAATTTACAGTTTTCATAGTCATGAAAATAAAGAAAAATCTTTAAATGAGAAGGAGTGTCCAAACTTTTGGTCTGTACTGTACAACCATGAATTTATCAAGATAACTCCGAAAGATATCATGCATGAAGGATTGGACCACAGATGGGGCATTAGAGAGTCCGAATGGCATCACAAGGTATTCAAAATGGCCTTCGGGCGTATTAAATGCAGTTTTCCATTCGTCACCCTGCTTGATACGAATAAGATTATATGCCCCTCGAAGGTCAATCTTGGTAAACCAGCTGGACCCCCTAATCCTAGCAAACAAATCAGTAAGCAAAGGCAAGGGGTATTGAAATTTAACCGTGATCTTATTCAAGAGGCGATAATCAATACAGGGTCTCAAGGAGCCATCCTTCTTGGCAATAAAAAAGAACCCCGCTCCCAACGGTGAAGAAGATGGCCGAATATGCCCTTTCTCCAAAGACTCCTTAATATAGCTCTGCATGGCGGCATGTTCAGGCACAGACAGGTTGAAAAGTCGGCCCTTAGGGAACTTACAACCTGGAATCAAGTCAATAGCACAATCACAGTCCCTATGCGGTGGAAGGGAACTGGATTTGGGCTCATCGAATACATCCTGGAAGTCAGACAAGAACTCAGGAACTTCAGAAGAGGGGGAAGAGGAAATTGACATCAAAGGAACCTGATCATGAATCCCCTGACAACCCCAACTAGTCACAGACATGGATTTCCAATCTAACACCGGATTATGTAGCTGCAACCATGGAAAACCCAGCACAATATCATCATGCAAATTATGCAACACCAGAAAACGACAATCTTCCTGATGGGCTGGCGCCATGCGCATGGTCAGCTGTGTCCAAAACTGAGGTTTATTTTTAGCCAACGGTGTAGCATCAATGCCCCTCAAAGAAATAGGGTTCTGCAAAGGCTGCAAGGGAAAACCACAACGTCTGGCAAATTCTAAGTCCATTAAGTTCAGAGCGGCACCTGAATCCACAAATGCCATGACAGAAAATGATGATAATGAGCAGATCAAGGTCACAGATAACAGAAATTTAGGTTGTATAGTACTGATGGCAACAGAACTAGCGATTCTCTTAGTACGCTTAGGGCAATCAGAAATAACATGAGCAGAATCGCCGCAGTAAAAACACAACATATTCTGAGGCCTGAATGTTTGACGTTCAGCTCTAGACAAAATCCTATCACATTGCATAGGCTCAGGGCTCCGCTCAGAGGATAACGCCACAGTGTGTACAACTCTGCGCTCGCGCAAGCGCCGATCAATCTGAATGGCCAGAGACATAGAATCACTCAGACCAGCAGGCGTGGGGAACCCCACCATAACATCTTTAACGGATTCAGAAAGACCCTTTCTGAAAATTGCCGCCAAGGCATCCTCATTCCATTTAGTCAGTACAGACCATTTTCTAAATTTCTGGCAATACAATTCTGCCGCTTCTTGACCTTGACACAGGGCTAATAAGATTTTCTCAGCCTGATCCACAGAATTAGGCTCATCATACAACAACCCCAATGCCTGAAAGAACGAATCAACATTAAGCAAAGCAGGATTGCCAGATTCCAGGGAAAATGCCCAATCCTGTGGGTCACCATGCAGCAGAGATGATTTTAACCTGCTGAATAGGATCACCAGAAGACCGGGGTCTTAATGCAAAAAACAGTTTACAGTTATTTTTGAAACTCAAAAATTTGGATCTGTCACCAAAGAATAAATCAGGAGTGGGAATCTTAGGTTCTAAGGCAGGAGTCTGAACAATGAAATCTGAAATACCCTGTACCCTAGCAGCAAGCTGATCCACCCGAGAAACTAACTCCTGAACATTCATGTTAATACTAGACTCCGTAGCCACCCAGAGGTAAAGAGGAAAGGAAAGACACAACAGACTACAGCAAAAAAAATGGCTCAGCACTTTCCTTCCCTTCTTCTGAGATGCGTTTAACTCATTGTTGGCCAGTTGTACTGTTATGATCTGGTGGCCTAGGAGCAGCATGAGACGGACTCTGGAGAAGGTGGTCCCTGTACTGACCGCAAACCCTGAACCTAACAGCGCAACTAGAAGTAGCCGTGGGGGGTACCTAACACTCCCTAGACTCCTCGGCACAGCCTAAGATCTAACTACCCCTAAAGACAGAAACAGGAAACCTATCTTGCCTCAGAGAAATTCCCCAAAGGATAGATAGCCCCCCACAAATATTGACTGTGAGAGGAGAGGGAAATAACATACGCAGATATGAAATCAGATTTTAGCATAGGAGGCCAAACTAGCTAAAAAGAAAGAATAGAACAGAGTACTATGCGGTCAGTATAAAAACACTAGAAAATATCCACCGCAGAAAATACGAATCACCACATCTGACTAAAGACATGGGGGGTATATCTGCATCTCCAGAGAAATAGCTAGGCTGCAAAAAATCCTTCACAGACTAAGCTGGACAAGACAAAAACATGAAAATGCACAGAACTCCAAGGTCCACAGCAGGTGGACAGCAAAAACAAAACCAGGACTTATCTTTGTTGAAAAACACAGCAAACTGGAGAGACCAGCAGGGAAGTGAATCCTTCAAGAACAATGAACAACTGGCACTGACTAAAGGATCCTGCAAAGCTATATACCCCAGTCAGTTTTGCAATTAGTAGATGCAACTGTCCACTCCTGCAGTCCAGGCACAACTGCATTACCCTCTACAACCACCGGAGGGAGCCCAAAAGCTGAATTCACAACAGAACTCTCCGCGCTCCTTCCGTCTGTCGGTGAGCTGGCTGTGGCTTATAGCCTTATTTTCTATATTTATTAATATTACTTGCACTCCTTCATATCATTCTTTTAATTGTGCCCTCTGGAATCCATGGTCTGTATGTAACAAACTTCCTTTTCTGCACAATTACTTTTTGAACAACTCTCTGAATCTGTTGGCCCTCACTGAAACCTGGATTCAGGATTCTGACACAATTTCCCCTGCTGCCTTTTCCCATGGTGGCTTACAATTTTCCCATTCCCCGAGACCCACAAACAGACCTGGTGGTGGAATCGGCATACTGCTGTCCCCACAATGCACTTTCCAGGTCATCCCCCCAGTTCCATCACTCTCATTCCCTTCTTTTGAGGTCCACACCATCAGGCTTTTCCGTCCCCTCTCCCTCAGAGTAACGGTCATATATCGGTCCCCAGGCTTACCTACCCAGTTCCTTGACTACTTATCACTTCAGCCAGGCTGCCGCACTTCATGTCCTCAGAACTCCAAACCCTTCCTGCGAGACTTCAACATCCCTATAAACAGTTCCACATCTGCGTCCCAGCTTCTATCACTAACTACTTCTCTAGGCCTCTCACAGCTCTCAACCTCTGAGACACACAAAGACGGTAACACCCTTGACCTGGTCTTCGCCCGACTCTGCTCAATCTCCTACCTAGATAACTCACCGCTTCCCCTCTCTGACCACAACATTTTCTCCTTCGCGCTCACAATTCCTCGCCCACCCCAGCGCACTCCTACCTAGCACACATTCAGAAATCTACATGCCATTAACCCTCATACACTTTCAGACTCCTTACATTCATCTCTGTCCCCAATCTCCTCGTCTGATCTAGCTGTACACCACTACAATGACACTCTCAGAAGCACCCTGAACCTAGTAGCGCCCCTCACCCTCAGAACCTCCAAACACAGAGCAAAACAGCCCTGGTTCACATCGCAAACTCTGCTTCTCCAGCGATGCTCTAGAAGTGCTGTACGCTTATGGAGGAAAACTCGCACACCAGAATACTTCATCCACTTCAAATTTATGTTAAGAACCTATAACTCTGTCCTTTACCTCACCAAACAGACCTACTTCACCACCCTGATCTCCTCACTATCCAACAACCCCAAGAAACTTTTTGGCACCTTTCACTCCCTCCTCAGGCCAAAAGCACAAGCCCCTATCACAAACATTTGTGCTGATGACCTGGCCTTCCACTTTATAGAGAAAATAGATAATATCCAACAGGAAATCGACTCCCAGCCACTAAGTGCTCTGACTTCCATCCCTCCCTGCATTTTCCCTGGCTCACTCTCCACATTCGATCCCATCACAGAAGAAGTCTCCAGGCTCCTCTCTTCTTCTTGTCCGACTACATGCACCACCGACCCCATTCCCTCACATCTCCAGTCGCTCTCTCCAGTCGTCACAACTCACCTAACTACAATCTTTAATCTCTCCCTCTCCTCGGGCATCTTCCCATCCTCCTTCAAACACTCTATCATTACTCCATTATTAAAGAAACCTGCCCTCGACCCATTCTGCACAAATAATTACAGACCGGTCTCCAACCTCCCCTTCATCTCTGAACTCCTGGAGTGACTGGTCTGCTCCCGCCTTACCCGCTACCTCTCCACTCACTCCCTCCTAGACCCTTCACAGTCCGATTTCCGCCCCCTACACTCGACAGAAACTGCACTAATCAAAGTGACCAACGACCTTCTGACAGCAAAATATAACGGTGACCACTCTCTGCTCATTCTTCTCAACCTCTCTGCAGCTTTTGACACTGTTGACCACCATCTCCTACTCTCTAGGCTCCAGTCACTAGGCATTAAGGATACTGCCCTCTCCTGGTTCTCCTCCTATCTTTCTGACCACTCCTTCAGTGTCTTGTTCATTTTCTCCACTTCGTCCCCTCCTCCTGTCACTGTCGGGGTACCTCAGGGCTCAGTCCTTGGCCCCCTTCTCTTCTCTCTCTACACGGCCCCAATTGGCCAGACCATCAGCAGGTTTGGCTTTCAGTACCATCTTTATGCTGATGAAATACAACTATATACGTCATCCCCTGACCTTACCCTCGCTGTACTACAGAACGCCACTGACTTTCTGTCTGCAGTCTCCAACATCATGTCCGCTCTCTATCTGAAACTCAACCTCTCCAAAACTGAACTTCTTCTGCTCCCACCTTCTACTAACCTCCCTAAATCTGACATTTCCCTCTCCGTGGGTGGCACCATAATAACACCCCGGCAGCAGGCGCGCTGTCTGGGTGTTATGTTTGACACCAATCTCTCCTTCACCTCCCTTATACAATCTCTTGCCCGCTCTTGCCGCTTACACCTAAAGAACATCTCTAGAATCCGCTCTTTTCTCACCATGGAAACAACAAAAACCCTTGATCCACTCCCGCCTGGACTACTGTAACGCTCTATTAATTGGCCTCCCCCTCACTCGACTTTCCCCTCTCCAGTCTATCTTTAATGCAGCAGCCAGGGTCGTCTGTCTGGCTAATCGGTATTCAGATGCAGCCGCTCTTCGTCAGTCGTTACACTGGCTGCCCATTCATTACAGGATACAATTCAAAGTACTTGTTCTCACCCACAAAGCTCTTCACAGTGCGGCACCCCCTTACATCTCCTCCCTTATTTCTGTCTTATCGGCCTAACCGACCGCTGCGCTCTGCAAACGACTTTCAACTAACCGCTGCACTAATCCGTACCTCCCACTCCCGTCTTTAAGACTTCTCCCGCGCTGCACCAATCATCTGGAATGTTCTACCCCAAGATATTAGGACCATTCACAATTTGCATAGTTTTAGGTGTGCCCTCAAAACATATTTGCTCACAGCGGTCTATCACGTTCCCCAATCAAATTCATTTTATGTGTAAGGGCGTGTGTGTAGCCCATTCACTACTTCCATCTATCCCCCACCCCCGGAAGATGGCTGGACCATCATTGTAAATACACCAATGTAAATACACACCTGTACTTTGTATCTCCCCCAGCTCATTGAAGATTGTAAGCTCTCACGAGCAGGGTCGTCTTATTTTGCTTTAATTATTGTTAACGCTGTTACTTATGACTGTTGTGTTTGAAGCTGTTAAAGCTGTTAAACTGTAAAGCGCTGCGGAATATGTTGGCGCTATAAATAAAGAATATTTATTATTATTAGGTATGCATAGTATGATACTATTATGTAAGTACAGTATGTGGTTTTATGTATGTAGGTGGTTTTATGTATGCACAATATGACACTATATAGCGTATAGTATAGTGCTATTATGTAAACACAGTATAGTGGTATTAAATATGCACATTATGGTGTTATTATATATGCACAGTATAGTGATATTAGATATTCACAGTATGGCAGTATTATGTATGTAAGTTATGGCAGCATTATGTCTGCACAGTATGATAGTATTAGATATTCACAGTATGGTCTTATTACACATGCTCAGTATTGTGGTAGTATTGCGGTATTATGTAAACAGATTAAAATTGTTCTGTTTTGCCTCCACAGACTTTGCTCTGTCCCCGCTGACATAATTTATGTAAAGCTTTCGGCAGCATGTCATCTTACTTCTCTTATGTTAAAGATCTCACAGGAAACCCTCAAAAAGCGGAAGTGAAAATTTACACCAAGGGTTGCATTATACAGATGACAGTAAGTGAGCTCTATTTATCTTCAGACACTATGGGGGGCATAGTATGCAGATCACCCCTCTATTGAGCTCCTGTGAAAGACAAAGAGGAGGGAGGTCATTTACATTTTCAAAGAAAAGTTCCCACCTTCCAGATAGACATCTCTGGGCACTATCCTGCACCCTACATTACAAGCCATCATGTGGTTATAGGGCTGTTCACCAAACCACAGGCTGACAGCACTGATCTGAGTAACTTACTACAGTGCTGCAGGGTGAGAGCCGGTGCAACACATGTCTGGGGCGTCAGCCAAAGTGGCCGAGATGGGCGACGGAGCAAAGAAGCCCAGCAACAAAAAATTCAGTAAGTATTAATACATCTTGACATGTCATTTATTGATAAACTACAGCATGCTATATGGGAGGAGGCCTTATTGGGGTCTCCGTACTGGAGGTCATGGTGTGTGACTGTGACCCTCAGGCAACTCCTTGTTTTCCCCTTTAGACCTGAGGCTTTTGGCTTCAGTGAGGAGAGGTCCACTATCCCTCTTTCACTTGCTGTAGCCTGTTTTTTTAAGAAGAATGAACAAAGGTTTGTTGGGGGTCTCTCTCCTTGCCGAAGGGCCTGCAGTAGACCACATCCTTGTGCACTTTTCTGTGTGACACATTGTTCTTTTTTACCAGTTCATCCATTGATCATGTGAGAGCAGCCCAACATTTCCCATCTTGGGGTAACAAGGATTATACAAGCTCCTTCTTAAAATAGGCAATGCCAGACGTATCTGTCAGGTGATTATCACCCTCCGAAAAATCTTTGTTAGGAATCATGTAATTAGTTATGGACTATGTAGCGTCTTTGTTGGACCCTCAGTAACTATTGTGCTGGCATTAATGGTGGGCATCTCCTGATATTCCGGCAGTTATGTCCTTACTGTGTGTTGTCTTGTACGAAAACCTCTGAGCAAAATAAATGTATTGACTGTCACTTTGTGACTATTCTATGGGGAGCAGGAGAAGAAAACACGGTGTAGAGTTTCCATCTTCATCATGAGTGAGATCAGCGGAGAAATAGTGGACTGACCTGCATATCTTTCCTTATAGACCTAGCCTGTGCATAAAATATTAGGAAACTGCATTAATGGCAATTCCCTAATATATCGTTCACACCAGATCCTTTCTGAGACAGACTGCTGGGCCCTGTAGACTCCTAGAAATGCCATATTCCAGCTCCTAAAGCCGAGCTGTGTGCACAGCCTGTATAATCCATTATCGGGACACCTGCTGATTGGGTTGTACCTTGTCCGGTCTTATACGGTCTCGCTGTGTGATTGCAATCACTGGATATCAATCAGCTTATGCAAGCGACAATACACAGAGCAGCTAATACTGGGGACGGTCACAGAATGAATAATTTTTGGCAATAGGTTTATGACACAAATTCACAGACTATGGGAACTTATGTTCGGTTGTGCCCCAATGTGTTCTGACTTGGTTACCAGGGATTATGCAGTGGCGTAACCTGCAACGTGTGGGACCTCAATGCAAAATCTTCATCGGGACCCCTCTACGGGGCTTTCATAGTATTGTTTTTCTTAAATAGGCCAAAGGGACCTATAGTGTCACCTTAGCGTACAGGTTCCAGGCGTGGCTGCTACCCATGCACCCACTTTGCCCCTGGGATAAACTATACACATATACACTATATTATCTACCATTAGTTCTTGCTGATTATTTTTGCTGCCATACAAGGGGGTATTAGTAGCTGCCTCACATATGTGACCGCTCTTTGCTTCCCTTGATGGTTGCCCAACATGTATTAGTAGTGAAACTTGAAGCTTTTGGGCCCTAATGCAAAATTTCCAGCAAATCCCCTATATATCACAGGCATTTAATAGTATGGTTTTTAATATGGGTCAAAGAGATAGTTAAGGACCCCTAAGCTCTAGGGCCATAGCGGCACCTGCGCCTCTATAGTTACACTCCTGATCACCAGCATTCATCTAGTGTTCATGGCCGGCCCTACTGTTTTTCCAGTGTACCCTGGTCTTACACCATCCATCAATATCCAAAAATAAGGCAATGATGCGTTCTAACCATATGAGGCTCAATCTGCTGCTGAGCTGTAAATCTCCTGGCATTGTGCTTCTCATAATCACAGGGCATGGCTAAATAAGGGGCAACTGGGTCTTGATGCCCAAGGGGCCCTCCCTGCCACAAAAAATAGCTACCAGATGTATAAAAGACACATGCGGATGGGGCCTGCTGCACATTTTACATTGGGGTCCTCCAGTCTTATGATGACTAGGTCCCTTGGAATTTGATGTCATAATGAGGTTACGTTCTTGGTCATTAAAAAATACCTTTTTATATTCACTGTTTAGGAAATTGCTCAGAGAGGTTTCTGGGCAAAGGCCATTATGGGGGATCCCTGCCTCAGCACAAGTTCTTTTTTTTTTTGATAATTGATGCGTTGTTGCTGATTATTATGTCCTAATTATGTGTACATAACTCACGGTACAGATTGGAAACTAGCAGGAGTTGTCTGCAGGGGTGCAAGCTCCGAGCACATCTTGTAGTTGGAGAAGACAGATTGTGCAAATCCTCTAAAACTAGATTATATTATACTGTCCTTGTTTATTGTAAAAAAGAATCCCTTCCACATGGACTGATAATCAGCTCTTATTAGATATTTTGTGCTGGCTATTAAATCATCATTATCGGCAGCATGTGTACCCGGGAACATGCACGCTGCATAGTGACAACTTTCTGTCCCTGTACAGTTTCTATCGGCCGGACAATTATAGTCCATATGGCTCAGATAGCCTTAAAAAAACATTTGCCTCCTACGGTGGATATGGTCACCTTGATGGTGTCACCTTGAGCCGCCCAACATACTGTAATCTGGTAACATAAGATGGTCGGCAGATCCCGCCAAAATCAGTGGGTTTGGATGACTTTAATCTGTATGGGAACCTTCATCTGTTCTTTGTATAGGGATCCTAAAATTATGTTTTTACTGTATAACAATGCCATAGCCCCTTTGCCTGACACACGACCCTGTACAGCTCTATAAATATATGATGAGGTATTTTTACTAACTAGATCCACGGAGTGAAACAAAAAACATTACTTTTTTTAGCGGAAAATAGCTTTTTTTTCTAATATTTTCTAGAAATTTCAGAAGACTCTTCCACACACAGCAGCCCCCACATTTTCCATGCTCCGGGTGCACTAAGTGCATTGATTTCCTTCTTCTGACAAATATTTAAACCTGTATTTTCTGCAGAGTTGTGCAAAGCGTCGGTAAGTAATGTCTACGGCACCGAGGCAGGATGTCTGGATCAGTGTAATCAATCTCTTCAAGAAACCATCAGTGAAGCCCCTGTGTCCAGAAAGCCCTTGTGGCTATGTCTATTATGCCATACAATGCTTGTTCATATTGTGCAAACATGGACGTCTCTAGGGGTCTCCAGAAAGAGACGGGTTCTTCTTTAAGATATCCCTGGGCATGGTACCAGTTGCACCTTTAGCTGTTGCTCCTGTACATTATGATGGCCAGTTATCCATCCCTTCACAGTGAAGAAAGACAGATAATCCTAGACTGAGGTATCTGACATAGACTTCAAGGTGACATGATTCGAGGTTAAAGTGGCTGTCCGGTAAAAATAAGTTATCACCGATCCAAGGTGATAACTTACTAATCAGTGTCGATTCAACCACTAGGACTCCCAACAATTGGCAGAATTGGGCGCTTTTGTCCCTGGGGGTAAGATGCCAGACCACTGATCGGTGTGGGTCACAGCGTTCTGACCCCCGCTGATGAATAAGTTAGCAACTACCCTATGGATAAGTGATAACTTGTATTCAGTGGCAAACTCTTTATAAGGAGGTAGGTGTAGGTAATCGGCCTGACATGTACCCCTTCATGTATGTAGATGGCCTGACTAAACATTTATCACTGGTTACATCGATCCCATGAAATATGTTCCTGAAATCTAGCAGAGGGGTGTTACATGCTTTACGATGTTGTGAGCAGCATTGATTTGCCGTAAAGCCGTTTTCTGCATTTCGAAGGGCAGATTAATGCATCCAAGGTCATACTGGCCCAACAGAGAGAGAGGTTAAGTCCAGGTAATAGGCTCCTGCCATAACTGCCCATCCGGCTGGCAGCTGCAGATCGCTTGTGTCCAGGGTCTCTTTCACATTGGCTCCAGTGAGAACATGGTGCCAGGATATTGTCCAAAACTGGAAATGTTTCCAGCTTAAATCATTTAGTTCTGCCAATATAAAATATGTGTCCTTGTATTATAAAGTTATGAGGTCGTTCATCACATGTGACAAAGGACAACAGATCACGAGCAGCCATAGGAGCTCTAAGTCATAGCTGGCATGGCTAACGATGCCCAATTTTATATGGTGGGCACAGGTAGCCTAATTATAGAGGACATAACTGAAAATTAATGCTGTGAGTTGGGAGGTCTGGATGGTGTTTCCATGAGGCTGGTTGTACATGATAAGTTACATCTCCAAGTGGCTTTGCTTATGAGCTACACCAATTTCGGCATGATTCAACCAGCCATCTAATGTGTATGGAGGCCGCCAGACTGCCCTGCAGCATATGAATCGGAGGGCTGGAGCTCAGTGTCTAATCCTTTTGTGTGGTGGGATTAGCCCTGCTTCATGTGTATGGGAGAGTTGGGAGATATTAGAACTTAGCCAAATTCTATTGTAGCTTTATGGCCAGGGTAAGCACTGTACTTTTATATAGTTACATAGTTAGTAAGGCCGAAAAAAGACATTTGTCCATCCAGTTCAGCCTATATTCCATCATAATAAATCCCCAGATCTACGTCCTTCTACAGAACCTAATAATTGTATGATACAATATTGTTCTGCTCCAGGAAGACATCCAGGCCTCTCTTGAACCCCTCGACTGAGTTCGCCATCACCACCTCCTCAGGCAAGCAATTCCAGATTCTCACTGCCCTAACAGTAAAGAATCCTCTTCTATGTTGGTGGAAAAACCTTCTCTCCTCCAGACGCAAAGAATGCCCCCTTGTGCCCGTCACCTTCCTTGGTATAAACAGATCCTCAGCGAGATATTTGTATTGTCCCCTTATATACTTATACATGGTTATTAGATCGCCCGTCAGTCGTCTTTTTTCTAGACTAAATAATCCTAATTTCGCTAATCTATCTGGGTATTGTAGTTCTCCCATCCCATTTTATGATCATTTTGTTTTTTTAACTTGTGCCTCTTTATAGAATAGCGTCATTGACTATTGTGGCTGGTATAGTCTGGAGAACCCAAACCCATAAAGGTTACTCGAATAGAGGAACCATGTTTGTTTCTTTGAACTCCAAATCTAAACTTGTGGTTTTGGGTGTTGATCTGGGTTCCCACATCTTCTTGCGTTCACACACCCAGTGACTGGCATCTTGCTTCTCCATTTTTGTGACTTTTACTTCTACCAGAGCAACCGAGTGAAGTAATGGCAGGATTAACACATCTGTGTTTCATGGTCTGATTATGGACCACAATGCCCGGACCGGCCACAGGTCTCCTGACCCCAACGCGACAGAAAAAAAACCATAATCAACGTTTCAGCTATTAAAAAACTTTAATCATAGCTATGATTAAGGTTTTTCACCCGAAACGCGTAAGAATTATGGGTTTTCTTTTTAAATATGTGCAAATTATCCCATTTTTTTTTTAAAATCCTACATAATTAAAAGCTAAGTTGTAACTACGTTCAGACACCTTATCCTCCATTCATTCACTACCCATTTAAAAAACAAAGCCCCATAGGGAATAAACAGAGCAGCATCTGTATCGATGGGATGCCAGTGTGGGCAGATGTGTCACTCACATTAAGGCCATTTTCACACATCCGCGGGACGTGGCCTGATCAGGTCGATTTTTTCATTTATTTATTTTTTAATTTATATCCAACCAAAGCGGGCTGAATTTCTGAAGCCGGCACTTTGTAAATGACTGTTGAATGTAATTGCTGTTTTCATAGCTCAGCTGCCAGCCATCTTGAGTACGTGGTCTGAAGCATGTAATCTTACTCTGGGGTTAATCACCCAATTGTCTCTGATCACCCGCCTCGCCCCCTGTAATCATATTGCCCTGTGTATAGGGCTATCAATGTCCTCTTCTTTCTTGGAGCCGCCTTTTGTTTTGGGTGCGGTGTCATCTAAATTCGTGGCACCAATTTGTCTTCTGACTGAGTGTAAACATATGTAAATGACAAGACGCCCTTATCCCTGGGGATATGTAAATGCCAATCACAGGGCGTCTGCAGGACAAGGACCCCTATTACCATGCACTGATAACACCACACATGGAGCTATATTCACATGGGTTTTATTTATTAAAAAACATGACATCTTGTCCTTATTGTACCATCAAATATTCCCGCCTCATTTCCTACATGGAATAAACATAAATTGCAAAAAAAAAGAAAAGTACCTAAGATTTTCCAAAATACAATGTTTCTCCTAGGATTTCCTTCCCTGCAGCCATTGTGCGACTCTTTTGTGAACACTGCTGAATAATTATCTGGCAAGCTTAGGACTTGATGACACAAAAGAGAATCAATCTGTCCCTATCATCTGCCCACTTACTGGCAATTTCGGCTGAAATTAGTTAATAGCTTTTTCTCCCCCTCAAAAAAAATTAGCAATGAAAATTATTATTTTGCTTAATCGAAACATGAAAAGCTGGGTAGCTAACAATATGATTTTTCGACTTTGGTGTTCCCATAGGGTCCCCTCGCTTCTGTATTACCAGAACTGGATCCATATATATGTTTCTTCTAGACACAGTGCCACATTTGTTTGCAGGCTATCTGTGGTACTGCAGCCATATTCTGTCTTAAAGGAGGTGAGCTGCAATACCAGATACAACCCATAGGCAGGTGTGGCACTGTTGGTTTAAAGTATCACAATGGTCCCCATGTCTACTTGATCCTCAACTTACAAGCATTGGGCATGGACCCATCAAGTTCAGGTCTTTATGCCAGACTTGTGTAAGATGGCGTGAATATACAAATAGGTATAGTAAAAGGAAGCGATCATCAGAAAATGATCTATGGTATCAAGTAAGGTTTTTATTTAAAATATTTTTTTTTTTTTACAAATTTTTTGGCAATATGTTTTTTCACATAATACAATCTGTATTCAAAATAAAAAGGTAAGTCTTGCAATTGTCACACCGATCACTGAGGCTTTTTTTTAGACTTTTTGTTGTTTCAGGAAACAACACATGTACCCTATCTTATATATTAAAGCAGCTAATGATCGTGTGCAAAGGTCGTTATTGTGATTGGTGGATCCTGTGTTATCAGCTGTATATAGAGGTGTTGTCTGTCATTGTAATCCTGTCTCTGATGATAATGAGCTTGCCGAAATCTTTTCCTGAAAGGATTAGAAAGTAGGAGTCTAAAAAGACCTAGTGGTAAGTGAGAGAATTGCAAGATTACTATTTTTTGGTTGTCTTTTTTATTAAAAATCATGATATGAAAAAGAAAATGACAAAATTATTTTTCCCAATATCAAGTACGGCCACAACTTTTACAGTATTCTAGACAGATGTATATCAATCTCCAACCCCTCTGCATAGCCCCAAAAATATCTTTTATGCTGCCCCCATACGATGCGGTCTGGTCCGTTGGGCATCTATGGGGAACGTACGCCTGCACAGGAGCGCGATTGGGGGACACTGTGCGGATGATGTAGGACACTTCTTCCACATGAAGCAGGGAAGGAAGAAGGTGATTGCAACCAGAGAGGAAGCGCTGGATGAAGACCAGAGACGCCCATCCGACTGGGGCATCATAAATTATATTTTGCGGGCTATGCAGAGGGGGTTGGAGACTCATAATATTTCTTCCTAGAATACTATAAAGATGGTGGCAAAAATGGTAGCAGTACTTTAAATTGAGAAAACCTGGTGACCGATTCCTTTTAAAAACATGTAACACAAAAATCTGATTTAAACAATAGATAATGTTTTTAATGATTTCTTCCCTTTAACCAACTTAACCCAAAATTGAGAACTGATAGAATAATAATAATTTTATTTATATAGCGCCAACATATTCCGCAGCGCTTTATAGAACAAGACAACCTGTGTGTGTGCAAACTGTAAAGCGCTGCGGAATATGTTAGCGCTATATAAAAATAAAGATTATTAACCTTATATTTGTAGGTGATTTAAAAATATATATATATTAATTATCGAAGGAAATGCTCTTTAAAGGGGTTCATCCACTGTTCAGTGCTGCTGCAGAAGTGTATCCCTCTTTGGTGGACTCCAGATGCTCGCCTACTTTATGTGGTCACTATACGAGTATGGTATAAGGGCATTTAGACTCATACGATGCAGTAGACAAGGATCAGACATGGTGAATTAGAAAGACACGGGTATACTCCACTGAGCCAAGCACGCACGTGTATTAGTAAGTCGTGAGACATAGAGAAGGCCCAATACTTTGCTGGACAATAGCTATCTGGGCACCTTCAGGACTGGGTGCGACTGCTACTTATATTTAGGTCCCTGGGCTTGATAAAGCACAATCACTAGCCATCTCTCCTCTGTCTACCCGCCTAGACTGCTTATAGAGCCTTCAGGCAGTGACATTTTAATTGGCCTTTCTAAGGTCACGGTGAGGTTGACCAGGTCCAGCAGGTTACAGTGATATTGATTTGGCTTCACACTCAGTGACTGTAGATATACTGAGAACTATGTGTTATTTCTGACACATCCGCAGGCCATCACCATAAATTCATCCTTCAGTGTTCTCTTCACTGCAAATAGGTAATTACCATCACCCAGGATAAAAGCAGGCGTAGACTGGACATAGTTATTATTATTATTATTATTTATTATTATTTATTATTATAGCGCCATTTATTCCATGGCGCTTTACATGTGAGTTCATGGCAAAACATTTGCATAAAATTTAAGAACAGTGAAGAATGGCAGTTGAGAAAGGATCATATCGGCTATATTTTTCTGTAATATGTATTGTTGGCTTTTGGATCATGTCAAGCAGCAAGCAAATGTGGCGCGCCTCTGACAGCTCTCCCTCGAGCAATCAGGAGGGCATACATATGAGCACAGGTTTTTAAAAAATGGTGTAATTTGCACCAAACCTCTAGTGTATTCACATCAACTACATTACTCCATATTTATCAAATGTCTCATCTTAGGGATACATTTTATTATTATTATTATTATTATTATTAATATAGCACCATTAATTCCATGGTGCTGTACATGAGACGGGGTTACATGCAAATTACAGATATCACAGTAAACAAACTAACAATGACAGACTGGTACAGAGGGAAGAGGACCCTGCCCTTGCGGGCTTACATTCTACAGGATTATGGGGAAGGAGACAGTAGGTCGAGGGTTGCAGTAGCTCCAATGGTGTTGAGGTGGCCGTGTGGTCATTACAGGTTGGAAGCTTCCTTGAAGAGGTGAGTTTTCAGGTTTCTTTTGAAGGATCCAAATGTGGTGGATAACCGGACATGTGGGGCACAGAATTCCAGAGGATGGGGGATATTCGGGAGAAGTCTTGGAGGCGATTGTGTGAGGAGCGAATAAGCGTGGAGGAGAGAAGGAGGTCTTGGGAGGCCCGGAGATTGCGTGAGGGAAGATATTGGGAGATTAGTTTGGAAATATACGGAGGAGAAAGTTTATGGATGGCTTTGTAGGTCAGTGTTAGTAGTTTAAACTGGATACGCTGGGAAATTGGGAGCCAGTGAAGGGATTTGCAAAGAGGGGAAGTAGGAGTGTAGCAAGGAGAGAGATTAATTAGTCGGGCAGCAGAGCTAAGGATGGACTGGATGGGTGCAAGAGAGTGTTTAGAGGGTAGCCCACAAAGGAGGATGTTGCAGTAGTCGAGGCGGGAGATGATTAGGGCGTGCACAAGCATTTTGGTAGAGTGAGGGTTGAGGAAAGGACGGATTCTGGAGATATTTTTGATCTGGAGTGAGTGCAATACAACCTTTAAAGCATGAGGGTTGACTTCTCAGTGTTGGAGAAAAGTGTGACCCCAGTGCATCCAATGTTGAGGCTAGAGGGTTTCCAATTGCAAAAAGTTATCGCATGTCCACAAGATAGCTGATAATTTTTAGATCTGTGGGGTCCGAATATGAGAGTCCAACTGACCGCCAAAATGAGGCACATTTATCTATGAGACTGCCATATATAGGTGAGTTCAGGACTATGCAGATTTGCTCTCTTGCTTCATTCAGATAGAGAACAAAAAGTTCTCCTTTCTGGCAATTATTGGGGAGTTCAGCGGATTGACTCCCCTCCATCTCGACATTATCGCCTATCCTGGATAGGTGATAACATCTTCTAATTAGAATAACCCTGTAATGCAGAAGTTTGCACAAATTGCTGTTACTATGGTAAAAAACAGCTGCAGGTTAAAAGTATTTTTTTTACCCCTTTTTGAAGACATCGATCACTAGTCTACAATATGTGACTTTTTTTGCAACCTTTATACAGTCATGGGCAAAAGTGTAGGCACCCTTGAAATAATTCTAGAAAATTTAGCATTTATCCCAGAAAATTATTGCAATTACACATGTTTATTTCCTTTGTGTGTATTGGAACACAGAGAATAAAAGGCAAATTGGACATAATTTCACACAAAACCTTTAAAATTGGCCGGACAAAATTGTTGGCACCCTCAATTAAATATTTGCTTGCACACCCTTTGGAATAAATAACTGCAATCAATTACTTCCTATAAACATTTAAAAGCTTCTGTGATGCAGTGACCCCTGTTACAGCTAGGGGGCGCTGTAGGTGCTCCTTGGGATGTGCATTTTGGCATATCTGTGATTATAATGGTGAAACAGTGACCGGCAAGATTGTAAATGGCCGGTATGTGTCGCAGAAGGAGTCTGCGCTGTAAGCTTGAAGTAAGGTTGTTCTGGGACCTGTAGTCCCACAAGTATTTGTTTGTTTTACTTAAGGAGAGGCTTGTAGGGTTAGTCGGAGAGCTGTGCGGGTCTGGCTAACCACACACACCTCCCACCTATGGGACTGGTTACAACTACATAATGTGACCATGGTGTGGTCACATGGTCTTTGTAGTATAGAGTGTATGGACCTGAATGGTCTGTGTGTAAGATCCTGGAAGGTCTATGCGTTGGGAGATCCTGGGAGTAGGATCGGATCCCTGAAGAGCACATGTTGAGGCCTTGGATCTGAAGGCCTGTGTTGGAAGTTCCTGGGAGTAGGACTTCCTGAATAGCGCATCCTGTGTTGGAAGATCCTTGGAGTAGGACTTCCTGAATAGGGCATGGAGTGGCCATGTATGTAGAGTCTGTGATGGCACTGCATTGGGGGAGCTACAGCCCATCTGAGGATCTGGACTGTCGGGTGGCCTGGTGAGCAAGGCATTGTCCAGGATGGTGATCCCAGTTCGGCAGCATCCCTGGGAGAGAGCGAGTACTGACAGGAGTCAACATGTGGAGCAGGAGCTCCAGAAACGTAAACCAGATCTGGGGAACTGTGGGCACTGACGGGGTCAGTTAATGAACTGTGAGGTCATCCATGGTAGCTGGACGAAGTGAGGTCAAGCATGTTTAGACACTGGAACCTAATGTCATGTGTTGGTGCCTGTTGTGTTCCATGGACATTAATGAACTGTTTGGCGTGTGGTCACCCATGGTAACTGGACAAAGAGGTCCAGCGTGTTTAGTGACTGCGAGTTAAAGCCCTATACTATAAAGTGCTATGGACTATGTATAGGCCTGTGATGTGCAACCTGGCCTATGGTGTGATTTATGATGTCTGAATAAACCAAAATGGACTGTTTTGTGAGGAAAACGTGACTCTGTGACTGAATCCCATTGCTAAGCGAGTGTCCCCCAACACATGCAGTAAGTGCTATCTCACACTTCTTACACCTCTTAACTGGAATTTTGGACCACTGTTCTTTGGCAAACTGCTCTAGGTCTCTCATATGTGAAGGCGCCTTCTCCCAACAGCAATTTTAAGATCTCTCCACAGGTGTTCAATTTGATTTAGATCCGGACTCATTGCTGCCACTTCTGAACTCTCCAGAGCTTTGTTTCCATCCATTTTTGGGTGCTTCTTTAAGTATGTTTGGGGTTATTGTCTTACTGGAGGACCTAGGACGCAAACCCAGCTTTCTGACCCCGGGTACTACATTGCGACCCAAAATCCTTTGGTAATCTTCAGATTTCATGATGCCTTGCACACAGTCAAGGTACCCAATGCCAGATGCAGCAAAGCATCCGCAAACATCTTTGAGCCTCCATCAAATTTGAATGTAGGTAGTGTTCTTTTCTTTTTAGGCCTTATTTTGTTTTCAGTAAACAGTAGAATGATGTGCTTTACCAAACATTTCTATCTTGACACTTTCCCAGAAAGATTTTGGCTTACTCATGTACATTTTGGCAAACTGCAGTCTAGCTTTTTCATGTCTGTGTCAGCAGTGAGGACCTTCCGGGTCTCCTGCCATAGCTTTTAATTTCACTTGAATGCCAATGGATAGTTTGCACTGACACTGATGCACCCTGATCCTCCAGGACATCTTGAAATTCTTTGGCACTTGATTGGAGCTGCTTATCCACCATCCGGACTATCCTGCTGTGCAACCTTTCATTAATTTTTCTCTGCCGTCCACATCCAGGGAGATTAGCTACCATGGGGTGTAAACTTCTTGATTATGTTGCACACCGTTGACAAAGGAACATCAAGACCTCTGGAGATGGGCTTGTATCCTTGAGATTGTTAATATTGTTCAACGATTTTGGTTCTCAAGTCCTCGGACAGTTCTCTTCCTGTTCTCCATGGTTAGTGTGGCACACAGACACACAATGCAAAGATTGAGTTAACTTCCCCCCTTTTTATCTGGTGTCAGGTTTGATTTTCATATTGCCCACACCTGTTACTTGCCACAGGTGAGTTTGAACGAGCATCACATGTTTGAAACAAAGTTGTTTAATCAAAATATTTTTTTGGGGGGTCTAAAATATGAAAAAGTGGTGCAAAGTGTCACAAGGGCTTACTATCCTGCAGCGAATTCAACAATTTCCCACAAAAAATTGTACAATGACAAAATTCAATAACACGTGTATATAAACGCATATACAGGTTCGCGCTGGAAAAAAGCCACTCAAAAAGCTAAACGGGTGTCCACAAGCAATAAACGTTGGTAAAAAACATGGTCCATAATAAAAGTAATTGTAAAACAACCACAGATAAAAGTGCAGAGCTAGTTGGTATAGGTCAATTAACCTGCAATGTAAAAAGATGCCGGTAGAAGGAGGGTTCTCTTACCCGCCGCGTTGAGCTTCTACGAAGTCCAGATGGCTTTTACTCTGCTGTGCAACAGCGGTTTTAATCCAAAATGTAAAGTGTTTATCAAGGCTACTGGCTGCCCCGGCCGGTGGCAGCCACTACTCACCAGAATGCAGGTAGAAGCGGGATCCTGCTGAGCCGACGGCACGTGTGGTACGAGCGGTAAGTCCGGCTGGTCTGCAGGACCTGTGTGACGTAGTAACCCACGTGACCGCTACTAGAACCCGGTTTTGTGTACAAAGTGCGATAGGGAGTGCTATGGGTTTCGGAGACACCTTCCTGAGGAAGGAGACAGGTGTTTCCAAAACATTTTGCAGGAGTTACAAGACTGTGTTGTAATGCCATAAAATATTCCTTAGTTTTGCATTTACGACAAATCGAACAAAATATCTCCTGCTATGTTTTCCGTATTATCCTAACTAGAGTTGAGCAAAAAATTGTCCAGCAACCATGTCAGTAGTCCATGCCTGCCGAAGGAGTTTGCAGACCTCCCTGTTAGCGCCTCTTCTGATTAGTAGGCCTGTCACCAGGCCATGGACTACATATGTGGTCTCTGGACCAGGGTCCTGCAAATCTTTTTGTTCAACTCTACTCTACAATGACAGTGATCCTCAGTTACGTAGGGAGCTGTTTAATGGGCACCGGCACCCACTAGAGGTCCACTTTAATATCTATAGATGGTCAGAATTTAACCGCACATCTTGATTCCACCATAAATCTGAGAACGTGGCAGCTGAAATGCTGACGTCAAGGACAAAATCTGCTGGATTTTTCATTTCTACTGTGCCCATCAGGATGTATGACACATTTTCTGAACCAGATTGTAGTCTGACTGTTGTTCACTGCACGGAAAAGAAATGTCATGGGAATTGATAGCGACTATCTGACATGGCCATCTGGTGAAATCATTTTCCTACTTGTCATAGAAGAGTTTCTCTGTCAGTTGAGCAGAGTACAATTGCCTCTATCAGAAGCATTGTTCACAGTGAGATTTGGGTGGTTTTTTTGGGGGGGGCTCAGTTGGTGGCGGTGGACACAGGTAGGTGGTAGTGAGAGACGTACACAATGGCTCAAGGAGAGACTGATTAAGACATGGTTAAATTCTCCAAGTATGTACAGAGCAGTGAAGAGCTGTCAGCGACAAATCCCATCAGTTTGTGATCAGGGGTGTATTGCCGTGTGTAGTGAGCGTCATATCAGGAAAATGAGCGTGGTTGCTTCTTTATGCAGTCACCCTATAGAGACAGTTCATGAACTCAAACAAGGTTTAAAGGGGTTTTCCAATTTCAGAAAACCCCTTTTTCCCAGATGCAGTTTGTTTTAATAAAACAAATGTTGATTTACTCACCCTCTCCAGGTCCAGTGCTGAGTCTCCGCCGCTGCTCCTGTTGACATCATGTCAACAGCGCTGCAGCCGATAAGTGAGCTCAGCGGGTCATGCTATCAACTCGGGCAGAACTGCTGAGCTCCGTAATTGCCTGCAATGCTGCCGACATGATGTTAATGGTGCAGACAATAACAGATACCAGGAGCAGCAGCAGAGATTCAGCGCTGGACCCAGGAGGAGAGTAAAGCATCGCTTTTATTAAAACGAGCTGCAGCTGGAGAATCTGGGTTTCCAAAACTGGAAACCCATTAAACTTCAATCAGCGTACCTATACTTAAGGAAAGTCACAGTGGTGACTTCCCCTTTAAGGGTATTGTGGCTTTCAAGCGGTTCCAGTCTGGTTCACAAGAATAATTATAATATAATAATAATAATTTTTATTTATATAGCGCCAACATATTCCGCAGCGCTTTACAAATTATAGAGGGGACTTGTACAGACAATAGACATTACAGCATAACAGAAATACAGTTCAAAACAGATACCAGGAGGAGTGAGGGCCCTGCTCGCAAGCTTACAAACTATGGGGAAAAGGGGAGACACGAGACGTGGATGGTAACAATTGCTTTAGTTATTCGGACCAGCTATAGTGTAAAGGTACCGTCACACTTAGCGACGCTGCAGCGATACCGACAACGATCCGGATCGCTGCAGCGTCGCTGTTTGGTCGCTGGAGAGCTGTCACACAGACCGCTCTCCAGCGACCAACGATCCCGAGGTCCCCGGTAACCAGGGTAAACATCGGGTAACTAAGCGCAGGGCCGCGCTTAGTAACCCGATGTTTACCCTGGTTACCAGCGTAAAAAAACAAACAGTACATACTTACATTCAGCTGTCTGTCCCTTGCCGTCTGGTTCCTGCACTGACTGCTGGCCATAAAGTGAAAGTGAAAGCACAGCACAGCGGTGAGTCACACAGCGGTGACTCACCGCTGTGGCTGTGCTCTGCTTTCACTTTACGGCCAGCAGTCAGTGCAGGGACCAGACGGCAAGGGACAGACAGCTGAATGTAAGTATGTACTGTTTGTTTTTTTACGCTGGTAACCAGGGTAAACATCGGGTTACTAAGCGCGGCCCTGCGCTTAGTTACCCGATGTTTACCCTGGTTACCAGTGAAGACATCGCTGAATCGGTGTCACACACGCCGATTCAGCGATGTCTACGGGGAGTCCAGCGACGAAATAAAGTTCTGGACTTTCTTCCCCGACCAGCGATCTCCCAGCAGGGGCCTGATCGCTGCTGCCTGTCACACTGGACGATATCGCTAGCGAGGACGCTGCAACGTCACGGATCGCTAGCGATATCGTCTAGTGTGACAGTACCTTAAGGCTCAGGTGTTCATGTAAAGCTGCATGAACCAGTTAACTGCCTAAGTATGTAGCAGTACAGACACAGAGGGCTATTAACTGCATAAAGTGAATGAGAACATGATGCGAGGAACCTGATTGTTTTTTTTTTTATAAATAGGCCACACAGGGATCGTTAGGTTAATGCATTGAGGCGGTAGGCCAGTCTGAACAAATGAGTTTTTAGGGCACGCTTAAAACTGTGGGGATTGGGGATTAATCGTATTAACCTAGGTAGTGCATTCCAAAGAATCGGCGCAGCACGTGTAAAGTCTTGGAGACGGGAGTGGGAGGTTCTGATTATTGAGGATGCTAACCTGAGGTCATTAGTGGAGCGGAGGGCACGGGTAGGGTGGTAGACTGATACCAGAGAGGAGATGTAGGGTGGTGCTGAGCCATGGAGTGCTTTGTGGATGAGGGTAGTAGTTTTGTACTGGATTCTGGAGTGGATGGGTAGCCAGTGTAATGACTGGCACAGGGTAATTCCTATGTTGTGTCTCTATTAGGCATCACTCTTTATGGTGCGGGGACATTTTGGGCCTCATGAACAGCTGTTCGCTTGGTCTTCCGACTCTGGCATCCTCTTGCTCCAACCTGCTCATCCCAAATACAACTACATTTCTCTGTCGTCATCATATCCGGACTAACATGCAATTTTCTGCAACCTTTGGCGCAGACTCTAAAGGCAAAGGGAGTCCCCCCAAATAGCCAGATGCGATAAATACTTCCCCTTATATACACACCCATTGCCATTGCATGAAACAATAGACCCCCTACAAGAGGGTTCATTTCAGTGGTCTCCATGAACATGGCATCAGGGCCAATTCTACCCGGCGTCATGTTTTGTTATGGGGCCCCGACATATGATTGCTGGCACTAAAGTGATGTGCCCAATATCACACGTGCTTAGGGCAGATTTGTAAGGACTTTCTGCTGTATTGCATTCACCCTGTACATTGAGTGGTGTTTCAGTAACGTCCCTCCTGTGTAATTATATTAGGGTTTCAGTCACCAGCCGCATTCACTTTCTCATAAAAATCCTATTTTATGTGGGAGTTATGTCCGGATATATGAAGGGAATATCCTCTGATGGCACTGGCTCCGCACCCAGCGCTGAGTACACAGGAAACAGACGTAGCTAAGTGCTTCTAAAACCCGCTCCCTATCAATCAATCAATTCCTCCATTAATCAATCAGACGGATATCTCTGTACCGAAGCATGCAGCACAGTATATTAGGGGTCTTACTGACTAAACTGTGAAATAGAATGGTCTGCAGTGACCCAATATTGCTCGCTATAAGGTCTAAAAAAGTCCATATTTTAACGTAACTGTACTTAGTTGGGGAGAGGAGAATAAGCAGCTGCCAAATTCCTATGGGGAAATATGAAATGCAATACATTTATACTTTTTTTTCTTGTATTTTTTCAAATTGATCTGGGTATGGTCAGAGGCCCCTATGCCGACAATAACCCGTCCAGTCTCTGCTTGGTTTATGGGGGGTCTTTAATTATTTTTTGACTAGAGACATAAGATCTACACAATAGATTGATGTTGGTTGAACACATCGATATCAGCAGGGTTGGCCGTCAGCCTAGTATTTATGGGGGCCTCCCGACATTCCCCTTACACATGATGTCGGTGGAGTGAAGAATCCAGCATGCTGATTTCAGGCTGCCCATCTGAGTCGCTGTCAGAGGAGTCTCTTATAGAGAACACGGGAGTCGAGCGTTCCTGTGTATGGGGGAAGTGGTGAAAGTTTGGCCGATTGTTTGACAGACAGCTATCTATTGTCGATGGGGAGCTATAGTCATGTCCTCCAAGCTGATATGTCCTGATATGAACCTTCTAGATCCGTGTATTCCTCTGACCCTATTTTGCCATCCCTCGGGTTCCCTGTAGGGCACCCAACTTTTTGGTTTTGCGCCACATCTATTTTTAGATAAAGTTTGAGAAAGTTTCCTATAAATTTAGAAACATTTTTCCTTGTTGTACAAAAAAAGAGAAGAGACACTTCTCCTTCATGGTCACAGTTCCCTTTTCAAACTTCTTTTACATCTCCAACCTTTATGCTGAATTACTATTATATATGTTTATATTATTTACATACATTTTTTGTATTTTTTTTTTTTGCAGAGCTCTTTAAATTAAATGTGTTTGGTAGTCTGAGCAGCCTACCCCGAGCTTTCCGAAGAAAAGATTCTCAAAATTCCGAGGCATGTACCAACGTCAGCTTGGACAATGTATTCGAAAAGACACAAGATGACCTCACCGCCATACCAAGGAGCCCTTCCTATGCCAGGTCAAGCGACATGTACACGCACATGGGAACCATGCCTAGACTCAGCAAAAAACTCTCAAAATCCAAGAAAGAGAAAAGTAAGGAGCGTCCAGCCACCATGGCCGCGCACTCCACGAACGACCTGTTGGATGAAGACATCGATGACATTATAGTGGTCCCTTCCCTCAAAACGCAAAGAAGGACTGAAGAAACTCCGGTACAAGGTTGCGAGAAGGACCAAAAGGTAGATATGAAAGATGACTCTGCTGGACATCGGGAGAGCTTGGAGGTGGCACCAGATGTCCTTGAGAAAACGAAAGATCAAAATGTAGCCGAGGTGAAGAGAAAAGACAGCAGTGACGAAAGGTAAGAAGATCGGTGACCGTAGTGAAGTGTAAGAGATACAGATTCAATATTCTATATTTGTCTTTCATAATGGTAAATTGAAAGAGTTTGTCCTGAAATAATACAGTGGGGAAAAAAGTATTTAGTCAGCCACCAATTGTGCAAGTTCTCCCACTTAAAAAGATGAGAGAGGCCTGTAATTGACACCATAGGTAGACCACAACTATGAGAGTCAAAATGGAGAAAACAAATCCCGAAAATCACCTTCTCTGATTTGGCAAGATTTATTTTGCAAATTATGGTGGAAAATAAGTATTTGGTCATTAACAAAAGTTAATCTCAATATTTTGTTATATATCCTTTATTGGCAATGACAGAGGTCAACCGTTTTCTGTAAGTCTTCACAAGGTTGGCACACACTGTTGGTGGTATGTCGGCCCATTCCTCCATGCAGATCTCCTCTAGAGCAGTGATGTTTTGGGCCTATTGCTGGGCAACACGGACTTTCAACTCCCTCCAAAGGTTTTTAATTGGGAGAACTTGCACAATTGGTGACTGACTAAATACTTTTTTCCCCACTGTATATTGAAGACCTATCTGTAGGATAAGTCATCTATATAAGACTGGTGGGCTCTGACACCTGCAACCCCCACCGATCAGCCGATATCTGTACCCCCACACCCTCTATTACATCCATAGGGCATAATAACTGGTCAGTATTATCAGTGGCATAGTGTCACTGGATTATGAGGCCAGTATTGGGCCCCACAATCCAGTAGTAATGCCACGTGAGTAATCCCTTTAAAAGGGATAATCCTATCTCCAAGATCCTATCCCAGTATGTAGTAGGTTTAATAATAATGCTATTAGCAAATACCTCCAATTAGAAATGTAGTATAGTTCTTCTGACTCACTATGTTGCTTACCTCATGTACAGGGCAATGCAGTACGTATCCAGGGTTATGACCACTAATAACTAACTAATAGTGATGAGGGAACATGCTCGGATGAGATGTTATCCAAACATGCTCGGTTGCTAACCGAGTGTCTTCGGTGTGTTTGAAAAAAAATATGCTTAAATAATATGTTCGAGTCTCCGCGCCTGCATGTCTCACGGCTATTCGACAGCCCCAAAACATGCATGGATTCTCTGTTTGTTAGGCAATCCCTGCATGTGTTGTGGCTTTCGATCAGTCGTGAGACTTGCAGGCTCGGAGACTCGAACATATTATTCAAGCATGCCAAAAAGACTCGGTTAGCACCCGAGCATGCTCAGATAATACCTTATACAAGCACGTTCGCTCATCACTATTCGTTATTAGTGGTTGGAACCATGGATACCTACTGAAATGCCCTGCACATGGGGTAGGCGACACAGCATATCAGAAGAACTATACTACATTTCTCATTGGAGCTTTTTTGCTAATATTATTGTTGTTACACCTTCTAGATATTGGGATAGGATCTTAGAGATGAGAATACCCCTTTAATGCCCTCTTAAAATGTAATGAAACCCCTCCAAAAGTAATAAAATTCACACCAACTTAGCCCGAACATCCAAGCCCTCTTCTCCCTCCCCTGCACACAGAGCAGCTGGCGCAGTGCAATAATGTCACTGCGCCACTTGCGCCAGGATGCTGATGCCAACCTTATTTATATTGGTGCGGTGCTTCGGTGAATATTCAGGGCAACTATGTATGACCCATAGTATCACTTCTACCTTCCATTTCTTGGCTGTAGTACACCACAACAAGCTATAGCCAAAGAGCTTCTTTGTGAAGTTGTTTTCTTTCACACAATGATAAAAAAACGAAATATCTGCTCATCAATACCCCAAAAGTTACCACATCCTGAGAACGCCGCTGTTTTGCAGCAAGAGCAGAAACCATAAGTTCAGTATCTGCGCCCGAGGATGGAAAATGCAAGGGGGGATTCATTGCAGCTATATCTGTTTCTGAGAAAAGGGAGTTACGGGCAAACTCTTCTATGCAAATATCAATGCATAACTTGAGCAGCAGTTCTGGTACACCTTGTGAAGGACTTAAAGGGGTGTTGCACTTTTGAGTATTTTTTTTTTTTTAAATGCTCTGCTGTATATATACAGTTGTTGGGCCAGATCCTAGTATGTATCCTGTGGTTTAGTGATTGAACTAGGACATGTCTGAGAAAGGCCAAATTTATTTGAACACTTAGGTTATGCTCACACATGGCCTTTTTGCAGCATGTTTTATTTTTGTATGATGGGGGGAAAAAAGTTGAGTTTTACAGTACCAGCAACATGTCTCTCATCAAAAATCTCATTCACACTTGCTGCCTTTTTTCATCATCTGAATGATGCAAATTGTCTCTTCAGAGAGGAAGAGGCCTAGAACTCTAGTGCCACCTATTGGAAGTAGCAATCCTAAGGCTATGTGCACACGTAGGAAATGTGGTGCTGAATTTTCTGCACTAAATCTGCATCTGCAGATTTGATGCAGTTTCTGTGCAGTTTCTATGCAGTTTCTATGCAGTTTCTGTGCAGTTTCTATGCAGTTTCTGCGCAGTTTCTGTGCAGTTTCTGTGTAGTACAATGTAAATCAATGTGAAAAAAATAAAGCTGTGCACATGGTGCAGAAAAATCTGCGCAGAAACGCTGCAGAACTGCACAAAACAAGTGACGTGCACTTCTTTGAAATCTGCAGCGTTTCTGCGCAGATTTTTCTGCACCATCTGCACAGCTTCTTTTTTTCACATTGATTTACATTGTACTGTAAATCACAGTGCAGTTCTGCAGCGTTTCTGCAGCAGAAAAATCTGCTGCAATTCTGCACCAATTCTGCACTAAATCTGCATCGTGTGCACATACCCTAAGGGGAACACAGCGAAATACTTCCGGGACATAGTGCGCCGGCACATGTGCACTAATGCTTTTCGGCTTTGCCCGCAGTTGGGCAAAGCATACTGCGCGTGCGCAAGGCGAGATTGCATTGCGCACGCGTGTACTACGGAGGAAACCTAATCAAATTGAAGACAATATTGCGGCCAGCGGGAAAGGAAGGGGTGCATGAAAGAGCAGAAAACACCGCCCATCTTACCATTAACAGAGCCCGCCAAATTCAGGTGACAGAGTCCCTTTAACTGTACTTGTATTAAAGGGAACCTGTCACCAGTTTTTTGCCTATCAACTAAAAATATCATCTAATAGAGTGTGAGCTATACATTCCCAAACTACTTGTGAAACCCCCCGACTCCCCATGAATCCCCCATAAGAACCTTTTTATATTTCTCTCGCGCTGTATGAAAATATCCTTGGTCCGGTCCGATGGACGTTGGTCCTGGCCCCTCTCCCCACCCCAAATCGGCGTGCTGTACGCATTCCGTTCTGTGAATAGCATTGTTCGCATACAGGTCCTACGCGTGCGCCTTCAAATTGCCTCCTGCGTGTGCACAGTATGCTTTGCCCAACTGCGGGCAAAGCCGAAAAGCATTAGTGCGCATGCTCCGGCAAACTACGTCCCGGAACACAGCGAAATACTTCAGGGACATAGTACTTCTGGTGCATGCGCACTAATGCTTTTCGGCTTTGCCCGCAGTTGGGCAAAGCATACTGCGCACGTGCAGGAGGCATTTTGAAGGCGCATGCGCGGGACATGTACGTGAACAACGCTATTCACAGAACGGAATGCGTACAGCACGCCGATTTGGGGTGGGGAGAGGGACCAGGACCAACGCCCATCGGACCGGACCGAGGATATTTCCATACAGCGCGGGAGCAATATAAAACGTTCTTATGGGGGATTCATGGGGAGTCGGGGGGTTTCACAAGTAGTTTGGGAATGTATAGCTCACACTCTATTAGATGATATTTTTAGTTGATAGGCAAAAAAACTGGTGACTGGTTCCCTTTAAGCTAATAACTAAATGGAAAAAGGATGTGGGGTCCCCCATTTTTGATTACCAGCAGCAGACAGCTACAGCCTGATAATATCAGGCTAGAAGTTTCTGGTTATTAAGCCCTTCCAAGCCTAAAAATACCAGCTTGCAGCC